>NW_026606589.1:2498333-3747500 GCF_029890125.1 Rhinichthys klamathensis goyatoka
AAATCTGGGCGAACGAGAACCGAACTGAATTCTGAAACCCTTTTCTATAGTGTGCAGGACCCACTGAGAAATATGTGGCAGTAGTTTCCACGCTGCCAGAAATTTACTAGGGGAACCAGTCTCTCAAGACTGGCCTCTGGATTTGTTTGAACAGTCACTACGGCGCCCTGAAGCGGCGAACCGGCAGGGAACAACCGAACTGACCATTCTACGACCCTCCTCAGAGGATCGTATGGGGATGCTGACACCTCGGTGCCCTGAACGGCGAACCGGCAGGGACGAACCGAACTGGCAGCGCTGCAACCCTCCTCAAAGAGTTGCACCCCAGAGGAAAAACGATTTCTCAAAACCGTCCCTTGGTTGAACAGTCACTACGGTGCCCTGAAGCGGCGAACCGGCAGGGAACAACCGAACTGACCGCTCTACGATCCTCCTCGGAGGATCGTATGGGGACGCTGACACCTCGGTGCCCTGAACGGCGAACCGGCAGGGAACAACCGAACTGGCAGCGCTGCGACCCTCCTCAGAGAGTCGCACCCCAGAGGTCGCCGAGGAGAAACGATTTCTCAAAACCGTCCCTGCCCCGGAGGAGCCCTCAGAAGCCTGATAGCCTCGTTTTCTTGCGACAGGACTTCTTGTCTAAGCTTTATTAGAGATGATGACAGTCCTCAGATCTTGCCTACCTCTAACTAGCTTAGTTCCTACGACCCTCCTCGGAGGATCGTTGAAAAAAGCAGGCACTTCGGCGCCCTGAAACGGCGAACCGGCAGGGAAACCGAACTGACTGCTCTTCTTTTTTCTTATTTGAAGGCTCGTTTGGGGACACTGACACCTTGGTGCCCTGAAACGGCGAACCGGCAGGGAAACCGAACTGGCAGTACTGCGACCCTCCTCAGAGAGTCGCACCCCAAAGGGTGCTGAGGAGAAACGATTTCTCAAAACCGTCCCTACCCCAGAGGGGACCACCCTTAGAAGCCAGATCGCCTCGGCGTCAGGGCTTCTCCTTTGTCAAAGCTATTTTAGAGATAAAACAGTCCTCAGATCTTGCATGTCTCTAACTGGCTAGACTGCGACCGCCACCCAGGTACCCCTCAATTGCGGAGGAGCCCGAATGGCGACGCTCTGTTTTGCACTTTGTGCTGAGAGGAGCATAATAGTTCTCAGGAACATTAGATTGGTGAGGAAGAAACCTCTGGAACACCGCTGAATGGTTTATTTCTTAGTTTTCTTGAAAGCGGAGCGTCCAGAAGAACAGACATAATTATATCTTTATTTTCCTTTATCTTTATATCAGAAAAACTTATATATATATACATATATATCACTCTGCGGCCACCAGCAGGAAACAACCGAACTGGCAGCGCTGCGACCCTCCTCAGAGAGTCGCCCCTCACATTCATCCATGTCCTTATATACTCTACCCACCAGCGCTGCCTAATAAAAATGTATTCATTATTAAGATGGCTGGTGGGTAACGTCGGGGTTAATAACGATAACGCCGACTCGGGAGAGAGAAAGCTCGCAAGCGTCTCTTTAACCCGAGGCAATGTCATACTATGATACTTAATACCCAAACATTACTATAGTCAGACATCTGGGGATTAAACACATAAAATACAAACCGGTTTATTCCACAATCTCGACACCTCAGTGTGGAGATAGGGAAAAACCACAGTCCCCGACGAGGAGGCTGAGATACAGAGTTTCCCTGTTTTAAGATACAGTTCATCTAACAAACTCTTCTTTATTTTCAATCTCATAATGTTCAGCTGGCCAGTAAATATTTAACTGGCAACAGCACTAGATAAAACCTCCTTTTTTTCTTTAAAAAAGCTCCTCTTTATTCAACAGAGTTATGAGCTGGAAAATGTATTCATTGAAAACTCAAACATCTGCCTTTTTATAAAGATTTGTATTTGTTTTCTTTCTTTTTAAACAAAACACTAACGATACCAATTCCTCGGAACTGGAAATCGCAGCACACTAGATCTGGCATGTGAAAGCTGAGAAAGGGCGGAGCCCGTCCCAACCCCCGCTGTCAGATCCGTTTTCGAACCCCGAAATACGAGCCGTCTCCGAGCCTCGGCAACAGAGAGACCCGCTCGGGGAACGCGAACCGAACCGTCCTCCTCGAAGAACGCCCGGCGAGAGCGGAGCGTCCTCACGGACAGCTTCTCGCAATGCACAGTCAGATCCCTCGAGAAATGACTGTTGCATGCTCCACTCCCAAACAGCAACAAAAAGCTGATGTGTGTCCCCACCCGTGATGTAACGAGGGCAGGGAACAACACAACGTCTATAATATTGCTTTGCTCGCCATAATGATAGATAGTGATATATATATTGGGCTTGACAAACAACAATAAATAGACAAGGACAGAATCACAGAGAGCGCTTGCTGAAGACTACAGAAGCTGTCGCGGTCTGTTTTCAAGGGTGATTTATAGTTTCCTGGTCTATGACGTCACCCATGACGTATCGGGCTTCCATTGGACTGATTTTACACGTGCTTCATGACGCAATCACGCAGAGCGTTCCCACCGCGTCTCAAACGCAGCTCGAAGTTCCCTTGAAAGGGAACAGTTTGTGTCCATCATCAGTGAATACCAAATTTGTTTAATATAGCTCAATCTCACAAATAAATATTTACATTTGTAAAAATTAAGATATGTTTCTTTTGATTTTGTTCTCATTTTTCTAAAACAGTCTGTTTGAAACTTTTACCACGGTATCATGCTTAACAGCAGTATTCTTATTGTAATGCTTGTGTGGTGTTTTTCTTTACACTTGCCCCATGGATATCTGTTTCCTATGTCATGTTAGTGAACTCCAGGTCTTCTAGCCTTTTATTCATACACGACAGTATTCACATGAATTTGCGTGATTTAATAACTACGAACGCAGGGTATTATATCCATATCTGTGTCACACAACATCTTTTCAACAATAGACAAGCTGTTTAAGCATCGGTAAGTGTCAACATGTATCGAAAAGACCATTGTGTTACAGCAAAACCCCTATTGGTAGAATGATATTGTAACGTATAGAGTTTTGCATCTGTTCTCGTGTTACTCGACATTATCACAGAGTTTCTTGCTATATGATCCAATTTTCAAAGAATCTTACTGACGTAATATGTTTATTCAGAATTTAAACTACTTTTTAAAAGTCGACGTTTAGGGTTATATACAATCGGTACATTGTGTTTTAATTTCACTATAGAGTATAATAAACGCTACAGGGACTGAACATTTTAATCTTTGGTTAAAGTTAACTTAAAGTCTGCACAAAAAGAAATTGCATCCTAACTATCCTTTCTAAATGCACGCTATGAATCTATTGAGAACAATTCACCCTGCATATATGTTTGACCTTGTAATGTTTAATCAAAATTTTGTTGGAAAATCTAAAATATATGGTGGATTTACTTAACCCAGTTACGTAGAACCTGTTGACATAAAAAGTTATGTCGCATTTATTAACATTGTTTATTCAGTTCAGTAAACTTAAGTTTCTTACATAAGATTAATGCAATGCCATTTAGTGGAAGCAGGTTAACATTCTTAATTTTGTCCAAAACTATTAAGTTCAATTATCCTAAAATTAATATCAAAACAAATAATCCATTTGTTTAATTGATTAGGTTATTTAGTGATTGTGTTCAACAATTTTATAACCTTTACAAATATTATCTAATAAGATAACCTTTTACAAAATCCTTCCGCAGTAAAGACTCTTATTGTTAGGCAATTGCTAGAAGATGGTTTTGTTACATCCAAGGCATGCCCAAAGTAGTTGTTTTTATTATTATTAAAACCACTTTAATTATTGTTAGCACGTCCTCACCACAGTCTACACTTTACCACAATTGTAATCTCCAAAAACACTAACATATCAGAAACTCTTTTAAATATAAACATTAACAAGTAGCCAATTTTTTTATCTTGATTAAAAAAACTCCCATAAATAACGTTTTATTTCAAAATGTACACCCCTATCCAGCATGATGGGAAGGGGAAAATCCTGGTCCTAGTTTTCTATATTACTATTTTAACTCAACTAAGCTAATTTATGTAATCTCAAATGGCTTGAGTAAAAAGGTTGAAAAGAATCGTGTTGGATTAACGCAAGTAAACTGAACAATTTAACAGTCTACTGTCTACAGTCTACTTAACTGAAACATGAAAATATTGAGTTAAGTCAAACGCAACTGTTTCAAGTCAGATTAACGCAATGTATTGTGTTTGAATGAGAAAGCTAATACAACGGTGTTAAATGAAAAATATTTTCGACTGAATTCTCTCTGGTGACATGCAGGACATAGTTATTTATGGCTTCCTGAAGACAACCCCCGTACACCGTTACAAGGATCTCCAAGGATCTCTGAAATATTTAATCTCTTAAATCAAGTAGTATTATTTTATCTTATAGTATTATATTAGTATTTATTAATTGCAAGAATCAAGACTTATAATACCATTTTTAGCTCTGACACGGTCACAATAGAATGATGAGTTAAGTGGTGCAATCTTTTATTTCAACAGTATTTTTCTTTACAAATTATGTTAGACAGGCATTACATATACATAAAGTAAAACAATAACTCCATTTATAGGTGATCGAGCCAGAATATAAAATCGCGACATGCTACCATGTTTTGGTCTAGGGTATAGCTGACCAGACCTTCAACTATTTCGTCAATATCTGTTTTTGCATTTTTTGACCCCAGTGACGCACAGAGATCTGTTACAAACGTACACATACAGAGTAGTTCGTCGACACCGAATTCATCACTAGATGTACGCACCACATCCAGAACTTTTCTGAGGATTACACCGGTCGGCTCTATGGTGTTAAAAAACATGGGCGTCACATCAGTCCATGTTCCCACCAACCCTCTTATGACATCCATTTCATTTTTGAGATTTGTTACACGTTTGGTATCCCGCTCACAATCATTATTCATATCACACGCAGCATCGATTATCCTGTGCATCAAGTCAATCATAGGGTCTCTAAAATAATCTTTAAACATACAGTCGATTGTAGCTCTTAAACGACACTCTTTCCCCGTGCCGCACTCACATGCCGGATGATACTTGTGCACCGCATCTCCAGAACTCGATGGGCAGTTGTTCTCCGTAAGCTTTTGCGTCGCCATCTCAGAAGTTTCTTGATTTTCGAATAGGAAACTGTTTGATGATGAAAGATTTGGATAGGTCCTGGAATAACCTGTGAATCTTTGCAGCCCAATCGTCCAGGCCTTTTGGTTTGACGCTCTGAAGTTTGTGTTTATGGGTCAGATCCTCCAGAGTGTTATTAGTCGAAGAAGCGTAGTTTGCGGCAGGTTCAGACAAACAGGAATGTCAAAGCACGCATTGTTAGTCCATGTAACAACCAAATGTTCATTCAACTCCTGATTGCTGAGATGTTGTAGTAGCACGGCAGTCCACGTTTTTTACGATTTTGAATCCAACGGCGCTGAAGCGACCGTCTGTAGCGTCGAAACCGGGTTTAGCAGCGTTACCACCACACACACACACAACAGTTAGGAGAAACCGGCTTGCGTGCGATAACTGAGGCTGAGCTCTGTGTAGAGTTTATCAGGACTGCGATCGGGGTCCGCCCTCGTCCCCTGTTGTGTACGGGGGTTGTCTTCAGGAAGCCATAAATAACTATGTCCTGCATGTCACCAGAGAGAATTCAGTCGAAAATATTTTTCATTTAACACCGTTGTATTAGCTTTCTCATTCAAACACAATACATTGCGTTAATCTGACTTGAAACAGTTGCGTTTGACTTAACTCAATATTTTCATGTTTCAGTTAAGTAGACTGTAGACAGTAGACTGTTAAATTGTTCAGTTTACTTGCGTTAATCCAACACGATTCTTTTCAACCTTTTTACTCAAGCCATTTGAGATTACATAAATTAGCTTAGTTGAGTTAAAATAGTAATATAGAAAACTAGGACCAGGATTTTCCCCTTCCCATCATGCTGGATAGGGGTGTACATTTTGAAATAAAACGTTATTTATGGGAGTTTTTTTAATCAAGATAAAAAAATTGGCTACTTGTTAATGTTTATATTTAAAAGAGTTTCTGATATGTTAGTGTTTTTGGAGATTACAATTGTGGTAAAGTGTAGACTGTGGTGAGGACGTGCTAACAATAATTAAAGTGGTTTTAATAATAATAAAAACAACTACTTTGGGCATGCCTTGGATGTAACAAAACCATCTTCTAGCAATTGCCTAACAATAAGAGTCTTTACTGCGGAAGGATTTTGTAAAAGGTTATCTTATTAGATAATATTTGTAAAGGTTATAAAATTGTTGAACACAATCACTAAATAACCTAATCAATTAAACAAATGGATTATTTGTTTTGATATTAATTTTAGGATAATTGAACTTAATAGTTTTGGACAAAATTAAGAATGTTAACCTGCTTCCACTAAATGGCATTGCATTAATCTTATGTAAGAAACTTAAGTTTACTGAACTGAATAAACAATGTTAATAAATGCGACATAACTTTTTATGTCAACAGGTTCTACGTAACTGGGTTAAGTAAATCCACCATATATTTTAGATTTTCCAACAAAATTTTGATTAAACATTACAAGGTCAAACATATATGCAGGGTGAATTGTTCTCAATAGATTCATAGCGTGCATTTAGAAAGGATAGTTAGGATGCAATTTCTTTTTGTGCAGACTTTAAGTTAACTTTAACCAAAGATTAAAATGTTCAGTCCCTGTAGCGTTTATTATACTCTATAGTGAAATTAAAACACAATGTACCGATTGTATATAACCCTAAACGTCGACTTTTAAAAAGTAGTTTAAATTCTGAATAAACATATTACGTCAGTAAGATTCTTTGAAAATTGGATCATATAGCAAGAAACTCTGTGATAATGTCGAGTAACACGAGAACAGATGCAAAACTCTATACGTTACAATATCATTCTACCAATAGGGGTTTTGCTGTAACACAATGGTCTTTTCGATACATGTTGACACTTACCGATGCTTAAACAGCTTGTCTATTGTTGAAAAGATGTTGTGTGACACAGATATGGATATAATACCCTGCGTTCGTAGTTATTAAATCACGCAAATTCATGTGAATACTGTCGTGTATGAATAAAAGGCTAGAAGACCTGGAGTTCACTAACATGACATAGGAAACAGATATCCATGGGGCAAGTGTAAAGAAAAACACCACACAAGCATTACAATAAGAATACTGCTGTTAAGCATGATACCGTGGTAAAAGTTTCAAACAGACTGTTTTAGAAAAATGAGAACAAAATCAAAAGAAACATATCTTAATTTTTACAAATGTAAATATTTATTTGTGAGATTGAGCTATATTAAACAAATTTGGTATTCACTGATGATGGACACAAACTGTTTTTCTTAAAGAAAGCCCCGATTGTGAAGACAAACATGACAAATTGTGTGTCTGTGACACCTTGACTCATAATGTGTATAGCTAATCGATAGGTTTGTTTTAAGTGTAACAGTTGTATATACAGTATGTTACAGAAAAACATCAAGCCTCACTTTTGATGTCGGGCCTATTATGTGTCTTGTGACCTCTTCGTAGACAGACCTAAAATAATATCAGTTTAAATTTTGTAATTTTCTTATGCTGTATTTGTTCATTAATTACTATATGAACATCCTTGACACTGCTCAAAGAGTAGTCTTTGTCAAAAC
Source organism: Rhinichthys klamathensis goyatoka (assembly GCF_029890125.1). Lineage (NCBI taxonomy): Eukaryota > Metazoa > Chordata > Actinopteri > Cypriniformes > Leuciscidae > Rhinichthys > Rhinichthys klamathensis. The sequence continues at coordinate 2,506,062 of NW_026606589.1, forward strand.
TGTACAAAGAAACAAGATGTATACAGCGTCATCCGCTAGTGGGGGAAAATAACATAGAATCATGGTTACAAACTTTTTCAGTAAATCGGGAGAATGGGTTTCTGTATTTGTTTTAAATGGCTCATGTTGTATTTACTTTTTTTTAATTATTTTTTTTTTATGTTTTGACTTTTTTGTTTTAGAAACTCTAGAATTTGCTTTTGTGCAATTTTATCTGCAGGTTTTACCGAAGTGTGGAACTTTGTTTTGCAACCTCATGCTTTAATGAATATACATCTCTCAGGGCAATAGTCAGATGTGACTCTACCGTATAGTTTAAGTGTAAAACAGCATGCACTTACTTTTTTTGTTAATACTGTGTGTGATGTTCCACATCATAGATAGAGGGAAAGTTGACCTAAACAAAGTATCAGCTTAGTCAAATATTCTCAAACAGAAAGACAATTACTTAAATGAATTGTCATTTATTCCTATAAAACGCAGAATGTTGACAGCTCTTTAAGAAAAGTCTTCACCTAAAACACATACAGTCCAACATACATAATGTGAAACAGTATCATCTGCTGTCTGAACAAGATGACTAAATCTATCGGTGTAATAAAACCGCCATTTGCACACTTTTGCGTGTTTATTATAAAAAGAGCTTTTCAACCCTCTATTCTTATACCCCGTACACACTGTTGTAGTAAATTGAGCACGCGTGATTGTTGCATAAAGATTATGCTTGAATTTTATCCATAGCCTTTGCATGGGACGGGCAACGTTAGTCCTCAGATGTGATTGCATTACAATAATGTGGTACAGGCGCTCTTAACAAATCTGTCAGAATCTATTTACATATTGTAAATGTTTACTACATCTATGGAAGGATCTGGAAGTGTTTTGTTCATTATCGTTTTATGTCGACTTAAACTATTTGTATTGTTTTTAATTAATTCGTCTTTGCATAAAAATACTTCTTGATGTTAAACACCACGGGATATAATTTAAAATGTATGTTTGTCAAAAGAAAAATCATCTGTATTTTAAACACCGCTTTTCTCAAAACATTGTGTCAGACGTATTTGCTATCATTATGCTCTTGTTCAAAAGAACCAATGGCTTTGTGAAAGCACACATCTTGTCTCTGAAAATGTGTGCAAATTTCTAAAAGATACAACATACCCCTTTAGAACTTGAAGAACTAAAATGGGTGAGTTTCACATATTTTGTTTTGACTGTAAATGTATAAACCATTGTGCTATCTTCAAGTGCTAGGAATTATCTTTTCAGAAAAAGATGACTTTCAATAAATTACAGTTATTGGCCATTAGTCTGTGTGTGTGTGTGTGTGTGTGCGGTGTGTTTGTAAATGTATAAAATTGTTTAATTTAAATAGACAAATGATAGAAACTTGAATAAATTACTGATTTTATTGAGAAAAAAATCGTAATAAATAAATAAAACTAACACGTTTAAGTTGAAAATTAACTATAATGCACATATACAAGTATTTTTGTGCGTGACATGGAGTTGCATAGTTTTCATTTAGGATACTTTTTTCATACGTGACGCACTCATATACAAATAGCCTACGTATACATAACTTTACATACACCGCATGCTAAGATACTTGAAAGAGTTTTCGGCCATCCACCACCCAAGTTTCATAAAAAATCATTCCCAAACACCTCACCTGTTGTCTACCGCTTGAATCACTATGTTTTTGTTCGTTCTTTCTTTTATTATTTACGCTGTCCAAAACACCCTGTCCTGTTGCGCTCCGTATCTCTCTCTGTTCAACATTCAAATCCTTCCGCGACCCCGCTCTGCCAGAAAGCTGGCGTCATTTGCTGGCGGAAAGCCTGAAATTACCGTAATAAGCCGTATATTGTCGAATGCATCCATTTGAAATGTTTTGATAGTGGAAAAGGCTAAACAGTTACGGTAGCAGGAATACTGCTTGCTGTTGTGTGTCGATGGACAAAATACTGCTTACATATCTTTGTATAAATTAGATCTAAGACGACAAAGCACAGTTTTGCATTAAAATTGTAAAGTTTTTGAGCAGATACTGTTAAGTAAAATCCCCATTTAAAGATAAACTTTATTCAAAGCTATTCATTTAGATTGTATAGGCTACCAAATGTAACAATTTAGTCTCATCTAATTATGGTCTTTTGTGTGGCATTGGTGATTCGTTGTGTCATTGGTGTTACTGTCTTTTCTGTCATGTTTATGTCACATGTGACATGATAATAATTTTACATCCATTTAATTCTGATGCTCTCAAAGTTAAGATTTAAAGGAATGCATCATCAGTGCAGATTAACTAACATCATTCAGGCATACTTTTAACAAACCTGATCAAAATAAATAAAACATAATCTCCTTATTTGTTGCACTAATATTATGTTCTGTGACTCTGACTACATGTGCTGAAAAAAATAGAAATAATATTTCATAAAACCTTTAATATTATCAAAGAAGTAAGGTATCACTAGTCAGTGTCAGAATGGTATGCCCACATGCATACTTTAAATAAATGCACAAAAATATAAAAAATCATTAAGATGTCATTTATGTGTATTCATAAAAGTCAGAGGGTGTTCTAATGTGTAAGTTTAAATGTTAGAAAAATAAACCTGCTCTTCAGGGGTGAGGTGTCAAGAAAAACAGGATGGGGACAACTCCCCAGGAAATAAGGACAATTTATCTTATCATCACAATCAATGGATAAGAGTAGGCTATATAATATGTAACTTTGCGACCATTTTGTTTTGACTTTTTCCTGAAGATGCCGGTATAAACATCTAATTGTATTGATTTTACAGCCTGGTCCGTGTGAAGTGTCAAAATGGCCCCATTTTGGGGTCTCCCCGCCAGACAGGAATCCTCCAGATCAGAAGATTTTATGGTTGGAGACAATTGTGGTCTTTGATTGTAAAACACCATGTGGCCGCACTATCTTTTAATTGCTTGATGTTTTCTGAAACAAACTGCTAATGCTATTACCTAGCATAAGATAGCAGCTACACAGAGAGGAAGGGGCGGACCATTGCCCCGGACATGATGGAAGCGATCTTCATTTTCAATTTAGCAAACGGAGAGCAAACACCTCAGAAATTCAAGGATCTGTGATTTTAACCAGAGCCAAAAAGACCTCCTAATTTCACCAATGGTAGGTACACTTCAACATACGTTTAAAACTAGTTTTAAATACTTAATAAAATGTCATCTTATTTCGTATAAACACTGTTTTATATGTTTATTTATCTGTGTAAGGCAGTATATTGTTGTGCATTAGATTAAAATGCTTATACTTTATAATTTAATATCTTATTTCAAATAATATGAACTCTTATTCACTATATATTATATGTTTTATTTATCTGTGTAAGGTCGTATTTCGTGTGTATTAGATTCAAGTTTGTATACTTGGTAATTTAACAGTTTGTTTAAAATAATATGTTTCACTAATTTATATGTTTTATTTATCTATGTAAGTCAGTATATTGCAGACAACAGACAACATAGTGGTCAGTGAAGTGAAGATGCAATAGAATATTGGAACCTAGGAACCTGTATTAGATTAAAATGTGCATACTTGGTAATTTAACAACTAATTTAATATAATATCAACTATTATTCGCTATTTTATGTTTTATTTATCTATGTAAGGCAGTATTTCGTGGTGTATTAGAATAAAATACGTAATAATTTAGAATCTTATTTCATATAATATCAACTATTATTCACTATTTTATTTATCGGTGTATAAGAAAGTATATTGTGCGTATTATATTAAAATGATTATATACCTGATAATTAGCATCTTATTTCAAATAGTACAAACTACTATTTTATGTTTTATTTAACTTTGTAAAACCATATATTGTGGATAATTTAACCTCTTATTATATATTATATAACCATAATAATGTGAACTATAATTCATTACTATTATATAACTAATATTATATAACTATTATTCATCACTATTATTTATCTGTGTAAGCCAGTATTTTGTGGTGTATTAGATTAAAATACTTGATAATTTAACTTTATTTCATATAATATCAGCTATTATTCACTATTTTATTTATTGGCAGAAAACAGCATATTGTGATGTATTATATTGTGTTGTATTAGATTAAAATACATGATAATTTAACATCTTATTTCACATAATATCCCCTATTATTCAAAATTGTATATGTTTTATTAAACTGCGTAAGACCCTATACCACTGATGTATAGATTAAAATGCTTATAGTCAATTCGACATATTGTTTCAAATAATGAACTGTTATTCACTGTTTTATTTAAGACAGTATATTGGGGTGTATTTGATTAAAATGCTTATAGTCAATTCAACATCTTACTTCATTTAATAACTAATTCATGTGTTTTATTCGAGCACAGTGCTTTTCATTTCCTAAAACTGTTTGGGATATTTCATCTGCTCAGAAAGACTTAAGAATCCGCAACAATATTCAGACGCATAAAGGATACCTAATTAAGTTCAGCACATGTTAAAACTTACTTTAAATGTGTAATAAAATTAATCACTATTTATGTGCTTTATTCAAGCAAAATGCTATTTCTTTAAACTCATTTTTGTGACATTTCATCTGATCAGAAAGGTTTAAGAGTCTGTGACTAACCAGATAGACGCATAAATACCTCCTCATTAATTTCCAGAGTTGTTTTAAAACTTTGCTTTAAAATATATAATGAAGTTTTATTTTATAAGCTTTTATTTGTCATCAATGCTATTTCTTTAAACTCATTTTGTTTCATTCTCCTCAGCAGACATCATCCAAGATGACGCTCCATCTGAAAATCCGTGTCAGACCTCTTCATGTTCATAATTTCGGCGTTCTGTGAACATTATCCTGATATAATAAAAACTTTCCCTGAAAACATTCCTCTCAGTCACACCAAGCAAATTGCCCTGTCATAAACACACACACACACACACACACACACACAAACACACACCATTCCTCTCAGTCACACCAAGCAAATTGCCCCGTCATAAACACACACACACACACACACATAAACACACAGCCATAAACTCCGGAAACACATGGTCGGGGGTCAAAAGTTCACATACCATCTGGTGGTCATAAAACCCCCTCCCTACTACACATCCTGTCATAAATATTTCATAATCATAAATCATAATCATAAATCATAACCTGTCATAAAAATCATATTTAGGGTCATAAATCATTTTTGACAGAAGCTCCCTCATAAAGACTACTTATATAGACTACTAAAAATCACGCAGGAGTAAATAATATGCATATCAAAACAAACAATTAATACAGGATTGCAATATGACGTATTTAAAAAGACACAGTTAGAGTGAGAGAGAGAGAGAGAGAGAGAGAGAGAGAGAGAGAGAGAGAGAGAGAGAGAGAGAGGGTGTGAGAGAGAGGGTGTGAGAGAGAGAGAGAGAGAGAGAGAGAGAGAGAGAGAGAGAGAGAGAGAGAGAGAGAGAGAGAGAGAGAGAGAGAGAGAGAGAGAGAGAGAGAGAGAGAGAGAGAGAGAGAGAGAGAGAGAGAGAGAGAGAGAGAGAGAGAGAGAGAGAGAGAGAGAGAGAAAATGACAGGACAGTTCAAAACAGTTCAACAGAGACCCAAAGGATTCCAACATTAATCTAGACAACTTTAAGCAGCACTTAATTGAGATTTGTACGTTACTTGATTTAAACACGGTCCCTTTGTGTTGAGTTGTGTTACAAAGGCAGCGTGGTTGGAGTTGTCTGGCACGTCTTCCGGTAGGAGGCAGATGTTTGCGATTGCTTCAGCTGCGGCCCGTACGAGAGGCGATTAATCTTAAACTTGTTTCGTTCGTGAATGAAACGGAACTATCAACTGAGGTAGATCGAAAGAAAGCAACTTAGATTTAAAACAAAGTAGAAAAACGACGAAGAAGGAAAACTCCGGCTGGAGTTTAGCAGGAAAGTTTAGGAATCTCTCTCTGGCGTAGGAAACTGCACAGAGGATAAGGTGGCGGTCTATTTTGAAGGGGCGAGGGACACGCCTTTCTCAGTGTTTGATCCAACCGTTTTGCAGGAGGGCGGGTCGGCAGACCTTGTGATTCACGCCCTCCCGGATCATGTGCATAGGGGATAAAACTTGTTCGAAATACACTTCTAAACTAGTATTAATAAAAGCATGCATCATATTACATTCTGGGTTGATGATTCAATCTTCTTTGATTATTCTGATTACAACCATACCAAATTCGGCATTCCTAGGGCTTAGTGAAATGCAGATACATGATTTTCGTGATTAAAACGGATGTTAAATTGATCACATATCATAAAAGCTTACGGTTATACCAGTTTTGTCACCAGGGAATCATGAAAACACAACCACAAAACATTATACATTTACAAAAGGGGATTTTTTTGATCCCATGTGTTCTGAGTGTTCCGTGTGTGTTAATGGGTGTTCAGAAGTTCAACCAGCGTTGGTCACGCGGTGAACTCGCGACCAGTCCCGTGTGAGCGTGTGTGCTTCGAATTTGATGAGTTTAAGCAACTGCTACAATGGCCAGTTGTCTAATCTTACAATTCTCTTCTGTGTGTGTAAGCGAAAAACCCCAGGGGGATTCCACGTGTGTGCGCTTATCTGAATGGACAATGTTCGTCTTGTCACCTTCGGAGGGGTTCTTCCACGTGATTCTGAACTGAAGAGGGGCCCTTTGGTCACATGTCTGTGTCATATGTGATAAGCAATGCATTTCTTTGTTTAACCATTCGTGGCAAAGCCAGTGTGTGAATCAGAGTCAGTAATTCAATCAAGTCCCATGCCCTTTACTTTTGTCATAGTATCTGAATTAAAAGAATGCAAAACCAGCAGTTTAAGAAAATGGCAGATCTGACCATGGCTACATGTGTCTAAACTTATGTACTGTGTAAGTAAAAACATTTACAATTATGTTGTATAAATTAAAAGGTTAGGAATCATATTTGTTTCAAGAGTTTTTTATTGGGGGTCGGGGGCTTCCAACATGAATATTGCCTAGGGCCTCCAAATGTCTAGAACCGGCCCTGTCTACAACCACTGAATCCACAGTGATGTACTGTACAGTACAGTCTCTTGAATTCTGTTTCTATGTCATCCTCTCTTTGACCAATCGTTTCTTCCACCAAGTAATCATCCATCTTCTTGTATGCTGTTCGTCTTCACTTTGGGGTAGTGGATCTCGGCAGTGCATTGGCAGCAGCCGTAGCTTTCTCCCTCACTTTTGTAAATCCCTCATCACAATGAAGTTTCTGCACACACTCTTTTGAACTGGCCACACTGCCCAAAGGTGGATCCAAACATGCCAGCACTTTGTGCACAAGGTTTGCATTGAACAGGAAGTTGGGTGCAGTAATCTCTCTCAACAGGCCAACAGCTTCCATTCGCAGCTCTGGACCATGGGCTCTTACAGAATCAATTTCAGTCAGAAGAGATGTGATCTCATTAATTTTTTTCAGAACGATGGACACTGTAGCTAAATGGCCTGTCCACCTTTGTTCAAGAAGCCCTTTGAGGCTCTCACCCTTGTAGTGCACAGCTATTGTGGGCTTCTTACAATATTTGCACAAGGAGTTAAACACGTAAAATGTAACTGATGGTTAAGGCAGTGAACATAAGGGATGTCCTTATTAAAGGGATAGTTCACCCAAAAATGAAAATTAGCCCATGATTTACTCATCCTGAAGCCATCCTAAGTGTATATGACATTCTTCTTTCAGACAAATGCAATCGGAGATATATTAAAAAATGTCCTGGCTCTTCCAAGCGTTATAATGGGTGTCAATGGCTATATTTTTTTGGAAGTCCATCAAAGCGCATCTATCTGTGCTAAAAGTGCTCGAAACGGCTCCGCGGGGTTAATAAAGGTCTTCTGAAGTGAATCGATGCGTTCGTGTAAGAAAAATATCCATATTTAAAACTTTATTGACTAAAGTAATCAGACTTTAGCCATGAAAATGTTACAAGTAAAAGAAATAAGCACAAATGTCAGAGCATGTCAGAACACCACCAGGGCCCAGAAAACACCTCAGACCCCAGAGGATTAGGTAGTACTCCCCTCGTGTGAGAGGGTGAATATGCAGAGCACTTTGCGCCCTGGGCCTAAAGTGTAGTTGGCACTCATTGGTTTATTTTGCCTCTATACATATAGCAAGCTAGATATCGTTATGTGACTGGCTCTCAGCTAGAGCCTCTTTGCTAGTCAGGCTACTCCAGATGCAGACTTCAGTACTCCCCTTGGTGTAAGGGTCGTCATGTTGAGTACGTCGGCTGGGGCTAGATAGCTCTGCAAAGCTGATAGCTTTGTGCAAGCATGTTTTTTAAGAGTCTGAATGCGCTCTTTAAGTCGTTGGCCTCCTTGGGCCTCCTTAACAGTAAGCGCTTTAGAATGAGCCCTAGGGCCTGGGCCATACTTCCTTAAAGGAACCACCCTCAAAGAGGGGTTTTGGTTTCCAAGCCTTTGAGCTTGGCTCTGGGTCAAGTCCTCCTTGTGAATCAGGAAGGTACTTCCTCATTGACACATGAAAGCCCAGGCAGTTGGCGTAAGGTGTAGTGCTACTAACAGCCTGGTGCGTACTCGTAGGGGAATTTAACTCTGGTATTTCAGTAACCATGGAATTAAATATTTTTCTGCTTGTCACAGCCAGTTATCGACAGGTATCCCCTTAGCATGGCAGTGTAGGTATTTTGTTCCCCAAAGTGTCACAGGACTCAGTGCTAGTTCCCTTTGGAAAGGGAATGTCTCATGTTACGACTGTAACCCTTGTTCCCTGAGAATCAGTCACGCTAACGCTTTCCCCAAAGTGTCTAATAACCTGTGTAGCTTGTTACGGAAACAACAGTTGCTAGAACTACTGTAATCCTATAGAGAGAGGGAAGATGGTGATAGTAAATATCTAGGATAAGGTAAAATAAAGGTAGAATGTCCTTATAGCTCTAGAAAACTAAAAGGAAATTGAATAAGCAAGTTGATTTAATTGAATTCCAAATTTAATTTAATTCAACTAAACTTAATGGGAATATTCAGGCTCAACAGGTGTACATACACAAAATAAAATAGGGGTAGACTTAAGTTGAAATAAAAGAAACACAAATAAAAACCAAGTATCTGGGTTTCAATTGAAAGTGAAACCAAATGGGAGGGGGTCGAGAGAGCGAGAGCGAGAGAGAGAGAGAGAGAGAGAGGAAGGAGTCGTTTGAATCAGTGATTTGGAGCATGTATCAAACTGCTAAAGTCACGTGATTTCAGTCAACGGGGCTTCGTTACACGTCACAGGTTCGAATTTTTTTTTAAGTTTCAATGGTTCGTCGCTGCCTCATGAACCAGTGTATATCTGATTTGTTTGTGATTTCGTTTCACTTTACTAGATTTGTACACATTTAATGACGCATTTGATAAAGGGAAGAGGCGTATTTAATTGTCTCTTATTGGTCTGGTTAACCCTCTGGGGTCTGAGGTGTTTTCGGGGTCCTTGAGATGTTTTGGCATGCTCTGACATTTGTGCTTTTTTCAGTTGCTTATAAACATATTAATGGCACAGGTGAAATTACACTCTATATAGCACACACAGGGCTACCATAATATGTGAGCAACATGTATGTACATGTTTGTATTTTTGAGAGAATATTGTTTATGCGTGGTTATTGAAAAAACTAAAAACTAAAGTTTCTAATATAAGGCCACAAATAACATACTAAATATTTGTCCACAAGACTTTTGACTAGTGGATGTTATCGCCTAGAGTTTTTGCTTCAAATTGATCTGAAAATCATTCTGCCTATTCATTCACATAAAACAATAGATTGTTTTAAATTGTGAAAAACATTTTTTTGTTTGCAAAGGCAATATGCGGATGGGCGGAACGGCCCAACCCCCTCATGAATAATTAGGCAGTTCTCACCTGAGCAGTCTGCATACTAATGAGCCTTTCATTCAGGGGTGTCACACAAGAAAGAATGCAAGGACAATATATATACACTACCGTTCAAAAGTTTGGGGTCAGTGAGAATTTTATTTTTATTTTTTGGAGGAAAGAAATCAATACTTTTATTTATCAAGGAATAATTAATTTGATCGAAAGTGACAGTAAAGACATTTATAATGTTACAAAAGTCTTTTGAACTTCCTATTCATCAAAGAATCCTAAAAAAAAAAAAAAAAAAACTGTACAACTGACAGACCAACAACTGTTTCAACATTGATAATAATAATAAATGTTTCTTGAGCATCAAATCCTCATATTATACTGATTTGTGAAGGATCATTTGACACTGAAGACCCTGACACTGGTGATGCTGAAAATTCAGCTTTGATCACAGGAATAAATTACACTTTACTATATATTCACACAGAAAACAGCTGATTTACACTGGAGATAATATTTAATACTATAACTGATTTTTGTTGTATTTTTAATCAAATAAGCGCAGCCATGGTTAGCAGAAGAGAATTCTTTTAAAAGTATTTAAAATCGTACCGACCCCAAACTTTTGAACGGTAGTGTATATAAATAAATAAATGTTTATACACACACACACACACACACACATATATATATATATATATATATATATACAAACAATCAAAATATAAATGAAAGCCAAAAGCACATTTATAGTCACACCTTTTAGCCATCCACATACCATTTTTAGCCATCCACCGCGGTAAAAATAAACCAGTCGCATTGCAAAGTCGTTCGCGAAATGACCGCCAGGTGGCGCAAAGGGACATTTAGCAAAACGTAAGTGGGGCTAATGTCTATTAACAGTAGCCTAAGGATGAAAAACTACAAGTTATGGTAATTTCCAAATAAGCCTACAACAAATTGTTGGTCATACAGATAAGATATAATCTTTTAAAACTTTAAAAGGCTAAAGTAGGCCTACACTCTCACAGGCTAAAGACAAAACGTTTTCTCGCTCATGTGAGAAAGAAACGTTTGGGTATTTCTCAGTGAGAAAATTCATAGCCGAGCGGTAGAACTTACGGTTCATCATCAAGATGACACGGGTTCAAATCCCACACAAACATGGTCTGCCGTAAATTTTATATTTATTATTGCAGAGAGATTTGTCTAGCTCTAAAACTCTGTTACACCATACAGTTTTTTTTTTTGCTTATATTTATAAAATACAATTATCATGCATTTCCATTTTACACTAAGGAACAAAATAGTATCCAACAGAACGACTTTGCATCTGTATAATAATAGGCTACCAATCGTAATTTCAAAAGCAGTTCTGTAAAAAAATAAATTATATATAGCCTATATATATAGGCTATATATATATTATTTTTTTTATTCCAGGCTTTCACGCCACACCCCCGATTTCTCACGCTGAAGTGTCAACCCGGTCGGTCAAATTCCTGAAAGATATAGTTTATCTATAGATCTACCTGTTGAGCCACTCGTGATCGACTAGTTATTATACCGCAAATTAGTTAAAATATCCCGTAATCTATCTAGAGCGAGCGTGCATGCGAGACAGATATTGTGCTCCAAACCGTGCGCGCGCATGGCAGAGAGGTCTGTTCCCTATACAACCTAGAGTTTTTAAAAACATGGTTTTAAGTAAAGTGTGATTTGCCAGGGGGGATTGTGATTTCCTTCTGGTCTAAACATCCCTGCTTCTGCTGAATTATTTTAATCCCCACACCCCTCCCTCCACAGCTAATCAATGCTATAGGCTACTTCACCAATATCAAATATATAAAATAGAGATATGCAACAGGCACGTTTAAACGACAAACAATAAAATCAAAACCAGCGTTTCAGTTGTTCATTAGTTCCAGTGGCCTTAAATGCATGCACGGCTTTTCAAATTTCACAAAGCGTGTTGAGATTATTTTGAATGAAATATTGAAGTTTATAATTAAGTGTTTTGGCACACCACGCCGAGTGGCCCTATGCATTTTTCTAAAGTCGGGTTTTATTCTGGCATGGTGAGTTAGTGTTCCACAAACGCGGCGGCGCGTTCATTTAGATTAATTTATTTTTCTCATTATTACAGCTAAAATAACTTAGTAGGCGACTCCGTAATTTTTTGGTCATACAGATAAGAGTAGAGTAGCTTACATCGTTCAAAACTGTAAACTTGTATTCATATTAGGCTAACGACAAAAACAGTAGGCTATATCTGTCGTCTCTGTCTCCGGGAACTGCGCGTCACAAAAATGAACCGAAAGCCACTTCAGCTCAGTCACGATAAGAAATCGGCTATGTCTAAAGCCTTTAAATGTCTAAATATTTAGGCTAATAAATGTTATCTGATTATAGGCTAATCCATATGAAAACGAGAGGTACAGAGGATCTACTCAAACATGTAATGTAAGCGCTTCCCAATGAGAAAATGACAAGACAAGGGTGAAAATCTCGCTCTAATTAAATGTAGGCTAAATCGCCCTGAATTAAAATGTAAAAACAGATCAAATAATGTATTTGTCGAAATGTTGCGATATTGTTTCATTTAAGTTCATAATTGTTCTATAAATGTTATTTAATTTAGCAGCATTACCACGAAGCACCGTGTTTCGATATTTATTTGAATAATACAAAATAAAATAAAAACTTAATTCACAAATTGCATGCCTGGTTGTAAGGATCCAAAGATCCCTGTAGACTTTAATATTGAGTTGAACATTTTGTTCATGACAACAAATTAACAAGCGTTTTTTCTGATTATATTTAGTTTTGCTTGGAAAAAGCTGTCCCAAACCAGTTTTATTTCATCAATTATTGAAATAATGAAATATTTAGTAATAAACTTTTATGACAGAAATATCACTAGGCTACATGTAATTCCATTTAATTCCTTCATTATCAACACTGTCTAGAATAGTGATTTAAGTGTGAATTGCGACTTCTCTTTGTGTTAAGTCAGCCTCAGACTCCGATAGCCTGTGGGGGGTTGGAGGGACAGTTGCTGGACAAAGGTGTTAATGTTCCTCTTTCATATGGAGAGTGTCGGATAGCCAGCCTGATGAGCAGGCAAAATTATTGTAAGGATAAATCTGTGTCCAAATGTAGGCCCCATATTTTATTAAATTATAAATATTGTAGTTTATTTATTGTAGCCTATTTAAAGTTTTTTTTTTTCACACAAAATTTCAATTGAAGTTATTGTACGGTGAATTCAACAAGGCATGCTGTGTCTTTGAAGCAACAATTAAAGGCTAAATAATTTTTTCGTGATTTGTATGGCTGACACGCAGCGACATATACAGTAGTATTATCAGAGCGAGGGAGACTAAATAAACTTGTTAAAAAGAGATCCAGCGCGAGAGAGGCAAAGAAAAACGCATGTTTTTAATTTAAATATGTTTCTTTGGACAATTTTCGTTTTGTACTGTTTTAATTGTTTAATTTAGCTGTAATTTCTTTGGCAATACAAATTTAAAATGTCGCAAGAATAAGATTAGCCTAGTGTTTCTTATTTTGCATCGCAAAAGAAATAAACTCTAAACCCGATGCAACCCTGTTTTAAATTAAAAAAAAACTGTCCCGACACATTTCCGGTTGTGAGAACGCTTGGCGCGGTTGTGCTGCCGCTTCACGCTGGTACCTGTTTGTCTGCTGCTGTTACGTTCGTGTTTTTTCTTGGATATGTTTTTCTCTGTTTCAACCCTCCTGGATTATTCGCTGGACTATTCTCATACCCTCCAAACTTTTTGAATTCGCTGGACTATTCTCAAAACTTTTGGATAACTGGATAACTGACCTGGGTGTCCCTGTGATCCTTCACACAGATCGGCTGCGAGTCCTCTCCGTCAATATCCTGTCATCCCTCTCGACACCTGATACTGTGAGTCTCCACTCTCTTTGTCATTTGTCTTTTGCGATGTAAATCCTTAGTATGGTTGGGTAGCCGTCCCTTCTGAGGATTGTTGATTCCGACGCGGTTCTGGCTAACGCAGTGAAACCGATAAACTGTTGTGTTAGGTCGAACGGGTCATCACTCGTCATGTCGTCACATACACACTGGCAGTTTCTGTTTTTGTTTTTTGGTGGTCTTATCTGGATCTTCTTGTCTGTTGATGAGACGAATCACAGTTTTTTCCCCAAGATGGCTTTGCAATATTCCGTTGCTCATCTCAGATCATTAAAAGGAGTTTCCCGCCTGGCTCCTGATACTTATAAACGCTGTGAACAGCTCGAGGTTTTACGCCGACCTCGCTACATTCACCGGTCGCGGAAAAAACTCCGGAATTACTATTACTCGCCCCCCAATAATATTCCGGTTGTCTCTACCATCACCCGTGTTCTGGATACAACACAACTGGATAAAAGACATAGACATATCAACTTTGGAAATTTAAGATCGCTGCGTCCTGATCCTGACCTCGGAATCTGCAGACGTGCATCACCTGACCTGCGATGTGCGCTGCTAAACACCCGCTCTCTAACTGATAAAGCATCACTATTGAATGACATAATCATTGACACTGACCTGGACATGCTATTTCTAACGGAAACCTGGCAGGTGCCAAATGACTATTTGAGCTTAAACCTCTTAACGCCGTCTGGATACATCTTTTTTTCTCAACCACGTCTTCATCGCAGAGGTGGAGGACTGGTTGTAGTTTGCCGTGAGACTATTAAAATATCCAAGATTGAGTTACACGATGTTACAACATTTGAATATTTAGCGCTGAAAATGACGGGCCAAACGTCACTGGTGGTAATCTTAATTTACCGACCACCAAAAAGTCCCTCTGACTTTTTTTCTGATATTAGTGAGATACTTACTCTTGTCTGTGCTTGTCATTCATCTGTTATTTTGCTTGGTGATTTTAACATACATGAAAACACTGCACAATGCAAAGAGTTGATGTCAGTATTGGACTGTTTCAACTTGATTCAAAATGTAACTTTTGCCACTCACTCCAGAGGCCACATACTGGATCTCATATGTACATCTGGCTTGAATAATATTCTTGTTAACGGCTCTGATTTTGCACTTTCAGACCACAAACTTATAAATTTCAGTTGTAGTTTTCCTATATCTATGTCTCCTCAGAAGAAAATGCTGACCTATCGTAAAATTAACTCTGTTAATTCAACTTCTTTTTCTGCTTCTATAAGGGCTTCTACTTTATCTGAATGTCTACTGTCTAACCATCCATCAGAAATCTGCTGTACTTACAATAATGCTCTGTCTCAAATACTTGATATGCATGCCCCTGTTAAAACTAGACTGATTCCATCTACTCGTGCCTCACCCTGGTTCACTCCTGAACTTCGGATGATGAAAACTGAGGGTCGCCGTCTAGAAAGACTATACAGGAAAACTGGACTCATTGTGCACTCTTTAGCTTTTAAAGAACACCTGCTCAACTACCGGACCGTCCTTAACAATGCAAGATCCACTTATTTCTCCTCCACTATTAGGAATTCCTCGTGCAGACCCAAATCACTCTTTGCTATGGTTAACAAACTAACAAATCCACCACAACATGTTATGTCAGGCTCTGTGGAGCTTGTAAATAGCTTCTCTAAATTCTTTTCAGACAAATTGATGTCTATCACTTCTTCCATCACCAAAAACACGCATACAAGTGACTCAAACTTAATGATAACTGGACCAGCCCACTTGTCAAACCCTCTCTCTACTTTTACTCTGACTACTCCTGTTGCCATAAGTGACCTAATTGTGAAGTCAAATTCTACATCCTGCCGGCTCGATCCTACACCTACTGTTCTACTTAAGAAGTGCGTCCTTGAGGTCGCACCATTCATAACTCACATGATAAACTGTAGTTTAGCTCGTGCCATTGTCCCAGCGGAATTAAAAACTGCTGCAGTGACTCCCATTCTTAAAAAACCTGGCCTTGATCACCTAAACATGGACAATTACAGACCGATATCAAACCTAACATTCTTAAGCAAAACCCTTGAAAAGGTTGTTGCTTCTCAATTACGCTCTTATTTGGATATGAATGGTCTTTTTGAACCTTTTCAGTCGGGTTTTCGCCCATCTCACAGCACTGAAACTGCTCTTCTGCGTGTGGTTAACGACATTCTCTCATCGATGGATTCAGGGTTAATAAACATCTTGATGCTCCTTGATCTAAGCGCCGCTTTTGACACAGTCTGCCATGAATTGCTTATTTCTCGGCTTTCTGATATTGGTATAACTGGTTCCGCTCTTTCCTGGCTTATTTCCTATATCACTGACAGAATGTATTATATCACCATACAAGGTCATAATTCTGCCACCAATTTACTTACACGGGGCGTTCCTCAAGGTTCGGTTCTTGGTCCACTCTTGTTTATCATCTACATACACCCACTTGGTAGCATCATACGCAGGCATGGACTACAATTCCATTGCTATGCAGATGACATCCAAATTTACCTCACCACCAGCTCCGATAGACCATCCCTGCCTGACTCACTCACTGCATGCATCAGGGACATAAAGCATTGGATGTCCCTTAACTTCCTCAAATTAAATGATAATAAAACTGAGATATTAGTGATTGGTTCTCCAGCCTCAGTCAAAAGGATGGACCAGTCCTTCTATATTGATGGTTTCCATATAAAGCCTTCATCACTGACTCGCAACCTCGGTGTCTTATTTGACTCAACTCTGTCTTTTGGCTCTCATATTTCTTCCATTGTTAAAAACTCTTTCTTTCATCTTCGAAATATTGCTCGTCTAAGACCATCTCTCACTTTAGCTGACGCCGAACTCTTAATTCATGCATCAATCACATCACGTCTGGATTATTGCAATGCTTTATTTCTTGGCCTTCCCAAAAAACTTATTGCAAGATTGCAGTACGTCCAAAACTCAGCAGCAAGAGTTCTCACCTCCACCAGGCGTTCTGCTCACATTACTCCGGTGCTTCATGACCTTCACTGGTTACCTGTTTCATCACGTATCCACTTTAAGGTATTGCTTTTAACATATAAGGCATTAAACGGTCTTGCACCCCCATATTTGTCTGATCTACTTTTCACCTACCGTCCTGCACGCTCTCTCAGATCAACTGAACTTGGTTTACTGTCCATCCCTCGTTTTCGATTATCTACAGTAGGTGGAAGGTCATTCAGTGTTAATGCGCCAACATTATGGAATTCACTGCCCCTTTCACTTCGAAATATTTCATCAGTGACTGCTTTCAAGACACAGTTAAAAACATATCTGTTTAACATGTACTTCGTCTAAATGTGATTATATGTGTCCTTTGTGATTGTAAAGTTGTGCGTCAGTGTTAAATGTATTATAAAGGTACCATGTAAAGCGACCTTGAGCTTCGGAAAGGCGCTATATAAATAAAACTTCTTCTTCTTCTTCTTCTTCTTATTTAAACCTTGAAATGTTCGAACTTGGTTTCAAACATAAGTAATTTTTGTGTTCTTTTACATTACACAATAATTTAGCAGACTAAAGACGAGCTTCTTCTTTTTCATTTTCTGATGCAATCGGCTGAGAATCTTCCTTCAGTTTTTGTCGTTTGTGCAGCGGCTGCGGTTCTACAGGAATGTAGCAAATTTATGTTGTTATGATAATTCTGTCAGGTCCATTAAGTCAAGAACACACAGACAAAATAATTTAGAATTTAATTGAATAGATTGCAAACAGGTTGATGTTCCTGAATTGAAATTTGGCGGTATGGCTCTGTTCAGGGAGTCCTCTGACCTTTCATGAGCACCATGAAATAGCAGAGAGTCAGAGGACAGCAGCAGCAGCATTAGGGAACGCTCACACAGTTTTAGACTGTGAGAGCTAAAATATCCCCCTGTGAACAGAGCAGGGAACATGACATAAGCAAATGCCACGTTATGCATAAGGAGGAGCTGGGGAGGTGGCGGGCAGCAGAAGCGAGCAGCGAGCCAGCAGAAGCGAGCCAGCAGAACGAGCAGCAAGCATGTATGAGCAAGGTGAATGAGCTTTAAATAGGGCGCCTTGTTTGAGCTTTGGCCATTGAGCAGCGAGGGGAGTTAACCAGCTAATGCGCCTCAGCTGGAGCAGATCAGCTGACGGGACAGTGTTGATAGCAAATAGCATAAGCAGCGGCTTGACTACCTGGCCTGCCAGAACTGACGCTGACGCTCAATTTCTGTCAGGTCCATTAAGTCAAGAACACACAGACAAAATAATTTCGAATTTAATTGAATAGATTGCAAACAGGTTGATGTTCCTGAATTGAAATTTGGCGGTATGGCTCTGTTCAGGGAGTCCTCTGACCTTTCATGAGCACCATGAAATAGCAGAGAGTCAGAGGACAGCAGCAGCAGCATTAGGGAACGCTCACACAGTTTTAGACTGTGAGAGCTAAAATATCCCCCCAAACAAAACCACACCTGGCAATCCTCTGTGATACAGAGGATGATTTATTTGACTACATGAGCTATTCCCCCCAAAACAAAATTGAGTGTCTCGAACGGTGTCGACTGAGCCGCCCTAATTTAGCGATTTATATTAGTAAAAAAATTAATTACTGAAATGACTAATCAAGACCGCAATAGCTAAAACATGCTGTTACCAAGATTATCTGTCTTTAAACTGTTTGACAGTCTACAGTATAAGCTCTATGGATAGATGACTAATCCACCTCTGAGAACGAGCTAGATGAATAAATTAACAGCTGATAGCGCATTCAGGGGCGTTAACTGAGCAGAGCGCGAGCAAAATAATGATCAAATGTGTTTTATTATAATAACGAAACAAATCAGAGACTTGAGCTCATGGCTTTCTGGGCGTCAAGAATATCCCGAACATCGGGACGGAGGTATCGTTCGTAAGCAGCAGAAACCACCGCCCCATAGCTTAAAGGGTTAAACCGGAGCGAGTGTCGCCGCCGTAGTTGCTGCACAATGCGTAAGAATGAGCTGTATACGGTCCGGAGGCAGTCCGCAGAAGGTAATTCCTATCACAGCAAGCTGCTTGAATCTGCGCTGCATAGTGGTAAAAGCCAGCGTGAGCAACGCGATCAGTTGCCAATGACAACAGATAACGCACGTAGCCAATATGATCGCATAAGCATTTTTATGAAAACGACTAGTTAGATAAGCCCAAATGCCACACGGATAGCATTAACATGAAGCATGTTGCCAACACACTGATAGCTTTTAGCAATGAATATATTAAAAAGGAACTTAGCTTCGTGAAGATTTTCAGAGATGAATGGAGAATGAATCACGTCGAGTCCTGTGTCAATATTGCAGCAGAAGCGAGCAGCGAGCCAGCAGAAGCGAGCCAGCAGAACGAGCAGCAAGCATGTATGAGCAAGGTGAATGAGCTTTAAATAGGGCGCCTTGTTTGAGCTTTGGCCATTGAGCAGTGAGGGGAGTTAACCAGCTAATGCGGCTCAGCTGGAGCAGATCAGCTGACGGGACAGTGTTGATAGCAAATAGCATAAGCAGCGGCTTGACTACCTGGCCTGCCAGAACTGACGCTGACGCTCAATTTAAACAAAACTCTTGACTTTAAATAAGTAAACAGTTATAAACAGTTACCTATTTAAGCATCAAGGTGGTAAAATATAAACGCTCTAGGACAACATCGGTTAACAACATGTAGGCCTATGCTACATTGAGATTCGATCTCGGGTCGATTGAAGCTCCTCGAAGCTCGTGTTGTTGCGTTGATCACTGACAGTAGCGGTTTTAGGCACGGGCGAACCGGGCAGTCGCCCGGGGCGGCATTTTTTCATGTCACATGGGGGGCGGCACGAGCAGTTAAAAAAATCCTCTGCGCCGCGAAGGTTTTCTATTTTCTATCATTTCAATTCAATTATTGGCAATGGCGCCCCTGCTTGCTGAGAAGGTGCCGTGCACAGAAGCTATGTCAAGGGGGTCTCCAGATTGGAGGTAGCTCACCAAGGGGCCGTTCACATATCGCGTCTTTTGCGCGCTCGAGGTCATTATTTCAAATGTACGCGCACGGGAAGCGCGCTCATAATTGAAGCGACGCGTTCATTTTTTCCAGGAGCAGCGAGATGAACATTTTTAATCTTTTCAGTATGGGGGTGCACCCAAACACGTGGGTGTTTTTCTCTTCTCCGTAAATAAATCTTTTAGCAGAGCTACAGCAAGCGTTTTTCTGTGGTGGAAATCCATTAGCTACTACAACTTCTTTGTCATTGTGGAGAGCGCAGTGCATGTTTGTATAGCAACGACAGCCATGGGAAAATCGGACCGAATTTTACTATTAATAATAAAAAATAAGCTACTGTGCATTATAAATGTCAGGAATTTATCTTTATTGACCCATGCTTTTTATAAAGATGATTTAAAGGCTGAAATATGTGAGGTTTATCTTTTTATAAAACCTTTTTTGTCAAAAGTTTATTTGAACGTGTACATGTTAGTAGATAACATAAAACACACTCCTTTAAAATTTGGCCATCATCTTTAATGTTATTAACTTGGTGAATAGATTTCATTGTGTATTAGGCCTACTTTTTGAACAAGATTCTGTGTTTAACCGTGATCATTTTGGTCACTATATTCATGAAATTAAAATAATTTTCATAATGATCAACTAAAATCAACTATAATTATGTGTTTTTACAGTAGCCTATAATATGCAAAGTACAATTTTCTATTAAAAAATAATCTCTGATTCTGTCCTTTTCTCTGACATTTAAGGCCTAAGCTATTTTAGGTCTAAAACAGTTTGGATAGTTGTTAATATTAGAGTTATTAGAAATTATTTAAGAGATAAGTATTGTGTTAGTACATAAGTATCTCTCGGCCACTTTCACTTTTAAAAACTCTATTTCGTGACAAAGTATAGTTTAACAAGTCATAACTAAAAGTGTGCCATGCATAGAATTCGAGGCAGTAACCAATGAGCTAATGGTTCCTCCCTGAAAGCTCAAAGGGCGTCTCGCCCAGGGTGTAATTCAATGTAGAACCGCCACTGATCACTGAGCTATACCGTCTGTACGCTGTTAAAGCTGTAAAGCCTCATTGATATAGCCTAAATGTTTTTATTGCACTGTTTTATGTTGAAATGTTTTCATTATTTATTCAATTACATTTCAGTAGCCTAATTTCAGTATTGTGATTATGAATTATTTTAACTACGTTTCACCTGTTGAATTCATCTGCTACCAGCTTTCAATCGCTCTGAATCAGCCGCGGTGCGGCAGCAGATTACGCATTAGAGAGAATAAACCGGAATAAACGAACACTTTCCAGAGTCTATGATTGTAGCGCCTCTTAGCGGTAAAAGGCAGCAAATACACCACACATTTTACCGCCGCGGTGGAACGGCTGATGTGGGCATTGTCATGGCTTGCCTCGACATTTGCGTTTGAATAGCGCGCGTCCTCAGTGGGCGTGTCAGATTAACGCGTAATGAAGTGTAATGAGCTGGGAAAAAAAATACTGACAGCACTCTCTTTTCATACAGATTGCATAAACTGAGAATATTTGTTTTTTATATAAATTACATCATTTAAAAGAAGAGAATTCAAGCTTCATAAAGAAAAATCTCTCGTGCCTGTGTGACAAGTAATCGCGGAGTTACAGTTAATCTTAGGACGCGTTTCAGAATGGACTTCACTGACAGAGAGAACGCAGAACTCGCATCATGTATGTTTTTCTTTATTTGGTGAAAAGCACAACACTTTGTTTTTATTGTGAGTATCCACAAAAAAAATCGAAACTTAACAGGATCTAATGATGTATAACACTTAAATGTAAGATCAAAATCAACTGAGTATTTTGAGTCTCTTTTGCACTGATAAGAAAAAAAGCGAGCAGATCACGCCGGCGTGATTGCCGACCCCAGAGGGTTAACCAAGCTTTCATAAAACGAGCCCTACAGGTTACTAAGATATCACGCCTTGAAAGACACCTCATATTAAAAGGTATTAGATGGTTCGTGGATTACCATTACTTGATTACACCTTTGGCAAAATATTTGCGATTGGTTTGTAAAAGGTGTTTCATTGAGTTGAGTTCCCCTTCAGGGACTACCGCTGCGTGTAATCGCAGTGGGAACGCCCTCAGCGTGACGCGTCTGAAGCATGAATGAAATCAGTCAATGGAGAGAATGAGCGTACGGCGAGTGACGTCATCGACCAGGAAGCTATAAATATCCCCTGAGCACACAATACGCCAGCTTTTTGTACTTCAGCAAGCTCTGTGTGTGTCTGAATCTGTCGATTGTGTTTGTCTGTTTTGTCAGGAGTTTATCACTATATATATTATATAAAAAAAACAATATGAGCGAGCAGTATAAGAAGTGTGTTCCCCCCTGTACACGATACATCACGGGTGGGGATTCACACGAGCTATGTGTGGCTTGTTTGGGAGTGCAGCATGCCCAGTCGGCTCTCGAGGGAGTCGATTGTGAGCATTGCGAGTGCTTTCCTCTGAGAACTCTGCGCTCGCGGCGATCGCTCTTCGAGGAGAGTGGTTTGCTGCGAGCTCCCCAAGGCTCGGGTCCCGCTTCTGTTGAGGCAGAGCGGCGGCGCTTGTCTTGGGGTTCGCAGATGGATCTCACCGGCGACGTTGAGACGGGCCCCGCCCTATCTCAGCTTTCTCCGGCGGGATCCAGTGCCTCTCACCCGGCTTTGGAAGCACGCGCTGCGGCGGTTACTTCTGCCCGGGTGGAGGCACATGATGATGTTGAATTAAGATTATCCAGTTCTGAGGAGCTGGATGTCGAAAGTTTTGCATCAGAGGAAACTAGTTTGTCAAATTATACTGCAAATGAAGAAGGTTTGATGGATGTGTTATCTCGGGCTGTTGAAAAGCTCAGTATCGAGTGGCCAGCTGATAGACAGGAGTCTAGTAATAAAAGTAAACTAGATGATAGATTTCTGTCTGCACGACCTCAACCTTCTCGTCGGTGCTTATACCGTTCTTCCCAGATTTTCATGCTGAGGTTTCAAAGACCTGGGTTAGACCGGTTTCAAGCAGAATTTACACAAATCAGTCCAATGCTTTTGGTAACATTGTTGGTGCTAAATCTGCTGGTTATGTGACGATGCCGGAGGCGGAGGAGACGCTCGCGAGCTATCTCTCTCCAGCTTCATCATCTTCACTTAAAGCACCGGCTCTGCCCTCTAAACCACTAAAAAAATACTTCTGTGTTAGTGGGGAAGGCTTACTCGGCGGCGGGTCAGGCGGCTGCATGTCTACACACTATGGCCATTATGCAGGCTTATCAGGCTGACCTGCTTAAAGATGCGTGTGAAGGGGGGGAAATTTCTGTTGAAATGATTAATGAGCTCAGGCAGACTGCTGATCTCACTCTCCGGGCCACCAGGGAGACAGCTAAATCTATCGGCCGGTCTATGGCAGCCATGGTGGCCACAGAGAGACACTTGTGGTTGAGTCAGACCTCTATGAAGGAAAAAGATAAGACTCTCCTTTTAAATGCTCCAGTTTCGCCTATGGGCCTCTTTGGTGACGCTCTTCTTTCTGTCACGGAGAGGTTCCAGGAAGAGAAGAAACAGGCGGCTGCTTTTCAGAAATGTATGCCCCTTAAAGTGCGTGTCGCTGGGGCTGCTGAGCGAGGGCAGTCCCAGTCGCCAAGTACCTCAAAAAGAGCGCAGCAGAAACGAAGTGTCGCGTCTCGTGCCCCCCCGCAGAGAAACTGGAGGGATGAGGCGGGGCGCTCTCCGGCGCGACCTTCCCGCGGTAGGGCTGATCTGAGGACAGTCATTATCGCCAAGAAGGCCACGTCGAAAAAATCCTGACGTACTGAACGTCAGGACTCTGAGGGTGGTCCCCATCATGAAAGACTTGAGTTCACTGCACAAAAACACGGTGCCCTGTCTTTCCCGATGCCCTCAGGGGTCTGCTCTACTTACCCTGCCTTTACAGGGCGTAGAGAGACTCGGCGAGCGATTTCCCGAGGGACGCTCGCCCCCTCCGAGGAGGGTTGTGGAGTGCCCAGACCAGCTGTTCCCTGCCAGTGTGTTACAGGCCGCTGTGTCTGTCACTCGGGATGTTCATCCAGAGGCCAGCCTCAAGAGGCTGGTTCCCTTAGTAGAGTTCCTGGTGGAATGGAAAATTCTCCCCAATGTTTCTCAATGGGTCCTGATTACTATAGAGAACGGGTACGCTATTCAGTTCAGAACACGTCCACCTCGGTTCAGAGGGGTTCTGCCCACAGTGGTGGGCCCCGAGCAGGCTCTGGTATTAGAACAGGAGGTAAAAACTCTGCTGCAAAAAGGGGCTATAGAACGGGTTCCCCCACCCAGCAGGGAGTTAGGATACTACAGCCGGTACTTCATCGAAAAAAAAATCCTGACGTGCTGAACGTCAGGACT
Source organism: Rhinichthys klamathensis goyatoka (assembly GCF_029890125.1). NCBI lineage: Eukaryota > Metazoa > Chordata > Actinopteri > Cypriniformes > Leuciscidae > Rhinichthys > Rhinichthys klamathensis. Next base: position 2,530,329 of record NW_026606589.1, read on the forward strand.
CTGAGGGTGGTCCCCATCGTGAAAGACTTGAGTTCACTGCACAAAAACACGGTGCCCTGTCTTTTCCGATGCCCTCAGGGGTCTGCTCTACTAACCCTGCCTTCACAGGGCGTAGAGAGACTCGGCGAGCGATTTCCCGAGGGACGCTCGCCCCCTCCGAGGAGGGTTGTGGAGTGCCCAGACCAGCTGTTCCCTGCCAGTACGTTACAGGGCGCTGTGTCTGTCACTCGGGATGTTCAAATCAGATCCGAGGACTGGTTTGTCACGATAGATCTAAAGGACGCTTACTTCCATGTATCTATCCTCCCTCAACACAGGAAGTTCCTGAGGTTCGCTTTCGGGGGTGAAGCGTACCAATATCGGGTTCTTCCGTTCGGCCTAGCACTCACCCCGAACATTCACGAAGTGTATGGATGCTGCTATAGCCCCACTGAGGTTACAGGGCATCCGCATTCTGAATTATATAGACGATTGCTTGATTCTAGCTCAATCGGAATAACAGGCGGTTCGGCACCGAGATGTCATTCTTGCTCATATCAAGTGACTGGGGCTGAGGCTCAACGCCAAAAAGAGTGTTCTTTCTCCATTACAGAGAACCACTTTTCTAGGTGTAGTGTGGGATTCAACGACGATGCAGGCACGATTGTCACCTGCTCGTATTGCTTTGATTCTCGCCGCAGTAGATCAGGTCAAGCTAGGCCAGTCATCCACTGTCACCCACAGGCCCGGGGAATGGAGTCTTCACCCCGAGGTGGTGGAACTCCTATGGAAACATTTCGGTCGTGCCAAGGTAGACCTATTTGCTTCTCGAGAAACATCACACTGCCCGCTGTGGTTCTCTCTCAGCCATCCAGCCCCGCTGGGGTTGGATGCGATGGTACATCCGTGTCCGAGACGGGAGTTCTGCCGGGACGGGCTCAGTCTCCTGCTAATAGCCCCGTTCTGGCCGGCCCGAGTATGGTTTGCGGACCTAGTGTCTCTCCTCAACGGCTCTCCCCTGGAGATACTGATCAGGAGAGATCTGCTCTCTCAGGCGAGCGGGTCGATCCTAAAAAATCACCCCCGCCCAGAGCTATGGAGGCTGTGGGCTTGGCCTCTGAGGGGGCCCAGCTCATAGATTCTGGTCTCTCGGCTGAGGTCGTTGAGACCATCCTCCAATCCAGAGCTCCCTCCACGAGGAAGTTATATGCCGCGAGGTGGAAACTTTTCACCTCTTGGTGTGGAGAGCGCCAGCAGGACCCAGTTAACTGCCCGGTCGGTACAGTGCTGGATTTCCTGCAGGACCGTCTCTCCACAGGGTTATCCCACTCCACACTGAAGGTGTATGTGGCGGCCTTAGCTGCTTACCACACCCCTTCAAGTGGAGGTTCCCTCGGGAAACACCCACTTATGTCTCGCTTCCTTCGTGGCACCTTGAGGCTGAGGCCTGCAGTTCCCACGAGGGTACCAGCTTGGGATCTGGCCATCGTCTTAGAAGGTCTCTCCCTTGCTCCTTTCGAGCCCATCGAGGAAGTTTCGGAAAAGTTTCTTACTCTAAAGACTATCCTTCTTCTCGCTATCTCATCCCCAAAAAGAATTGGAGATATTCAAGCACTTTCGGTGGCTCTCTCTCGTGCCTGGAATTTGCTCCTGGTATGGCCTTTCTCTTTCCGAGACCAGGTTATGTTCCTAAGGTTCCAACTGTTTCTGTTAGACCTATAGTTCTGCAGGTTTTCTGTCTTCCGCCTTTTCTGACGTCAGACCAGGAGAAACTTAATTTGCTGTGCCCAGTTTGGGCTTTAGATGCTTACGTCCACAGAGCTGCCCTGTGGAGGAGATCGGAACAACTGTTCGTCTTTTTGGGTCACCTAAGAAAGGGTGTCCTACATCTAAGCAAAGGATGAGCAAGTGGGTGGTCGAGGCAATCTCACTTGCTTATGGTTCGGCCCATCAGCCTTCACCTTTGGCTGTAAGGGCTCATTCCACCTGGAGTATGGCTGCTTCTACAGCTCTTCTTTCAGGAGCTTCTCTTCAGGATGTTTGTGATGCGGCAGGCTGGTCCTCACCGCACACTTTCGTTAGTTTTTATTCCCTCGATCTTAGCTCCACTCCCGGGGCTCAGGTTCTCTCGTCGGTTTGTGTCTCCTAATGACACACGACGGGGATTTGGTCGTATGGGAATGTGGGTATTGCGTTCCCACTGCGATTGCACGCAGCGGTAGTCCCTGAAGGGGAACGTCCCGGGTTACGTATGTAACCCTAGTTCCCCGAAGGGACGGACGCTGCGTGTCCTGCCATACTCTCGGCATCCCCTTGGGTCGCTTGCTTCAGTAACTTTTAAGCTGGCGTATTGTGTGCTCAGGGGATATTTATAGCTTCCTGGTCGATGACGTCACTCGCCGTACGCTCATTCTCTCCATTGACTGATTTCATTCATGCTTCAGACGCGTCACGCTGAGGGCGTTCCCACTGCGATTACACGCAGCGTCCGTCCCTTCGGGGAACTAGGGTTACATACGTAACCCGGGACGTTTTCGCTACACTTACACTGTTCTGACCAGCAGCGGTCACCAGCGGGGGCGCTTCAAAGCAATTAATCATTTGTGATGCAATTTGACTCCTTTGATTCAAAGCCTCGAGGAGCTTTGTCTCTCATCACTCGTGTTCAAATCACTATCCCTTCGTTTCAAGGGCCAAGGTCCAAAGTCTATAGTCTCTGGTTTAGAGGTTACACTTTACACTCACACGTCTAAATTTTATACGCGCAGCTAATCTGAGATTTCTTCGTCAGAGAAGGCTTACGCTCGATTTAGAACTGAAATTAGGATTTCTTCGCTAATATCAGTTAGTTTCTGTAAGGAACTTCGCTTTGGGAAATATTACTAATCAATAATAACTTGTTATGATCAATTATGAATATTTGGGTCAGTTAATTGGGTTAACTTGACATGGCTAAATTAATATTACAATCAATTAATCAGTTCGTCCAACGAACTCTTTTGATTATTAATTTATTCTAAGAAAAGGGTATCTTCAATGGCCACAGAAGAATAATTTTTTCTTAGCATGTACAGTGCTTTGAGCATGTAGCAAGACCAAGATCGTAAAAGAGACTTTGTTTGCAAGCAGTGAACCAGAACCAAATACATAAAGTGCACAAGTTTTATTAACTAAATCTTAAACATGAATAAACTAAACAAACATACATAAATACATAAATACGTGTGTAGGAAAAAGGAGTGAGAGATGGAATGATGTAACGATGAATAAGATCCATCTAACTATGAGAAGAACCAACAGCATTTCATTTTCACATTTCATTGAATTGAATACTTGCATTTGTAGTGGGAACAATTCTTGAAGTTGTGGAAAATTGAAGTCGTTGAGGGTTCCGGCAGTGTCAAGTGGAAGTTGTTTGCAAGTTCTCTCTCCCTCTCTGACCACATGACTGGTTGGGTCAAGGCCTGGGGCCCTGCTGAGGCCACGTCGAGCACCCAGGAGAAGGGAGGAAGTCGGAAGAGTTGTTGATTGTTCCGTTCGTTGTTGGTTGAGAGAGTCTTCTCTCTCCATCCTGAATGTGAGTCCAGGGCGAGCAGTTTTCTGGATTGAAGAAAAGGCAGTCTGACTCCCTTTTGAGAGCACGAAAGCATGGCCTGCTGGGCCCCCGTGGAGGGGGAGGGGTTCCCCAGTATCAGTAGCAGTGTGTTGCGGCCGAATGAGAAAACTAAGAGAGGAAGGTCACATGTGGACTGTCCCTAATAAAGCCTGAGAAAAGATCCAACCCCTAAAGGTTGACTGGACCAATAAGCAAAGTGAAATGTCCGAGTGGGTAGGTTACTCTAGTTAATTTACGAGTCTTTGTCCCAAGCATGGTTACCTTCATTAACCCTCTGGGGACCAAGGAGTTTTTGGGGCCCTTTGGATGTTTTGACATGCACTGAGATTTGTGCTTTTTTCAGTTATTTATAAACACGTTAATGGCAAAGGTGTAAATTCACTCTATATAGCACAAACGGGGCTACCATAATCTGTGAGCAACATGTATGTACATGTTTGTATTTTTGAGAGAATATTATTTATGCATGGTTATTGAAAAACTTAAAAATAAAAGTTTCTGAAATAAGGCCACAAAACACATATTGATTATTTCGTCACAAGACTTTTGAAAATTGTATCACATAGTCTAGAATATTTGCTCCAAAACTATGTGAGAATCATCCTGACTACTCATTCAGATAAGTCAATAAAGTATTTTATAATGTGTATGACGTGTTTAGTGTGAGAAAGCTTTATGCGCGGAGGCGTGATCTCTCATTAATATGTATGGCATTTCACACCTGAGAAAGACAAAGACCCTCCCATAATGGCCCTATTAGGTGCTATCAGGCCCTATCATTAGGAGCCTTGCACAAAGAATGATGAGATTTAAAAAAGAATGGCTTTTAGATTGTTTGGATTTATTTACAACACAACATAATCCAAAGATACACAACAAAGGACAAAAAAGCACATTAGTACCGTAAACACACTGATCTAAAAGACAGAGGCTTGCACAGTCACACAGCATTTTCCCATTCCTGAAACATAGTACATAGTACATACCTGTCATTTCCAAGGTGTTTGATTTTTCATTACAGTCTCCTGTAAATGTTGAAGTCAGCAGGACTGATATCAAGAGAAACTATATGGCTGCACGACTTTGGGCATGCATTGTAGATTTTTCTGGTTGAAATAGCTTTTTAATTATATATATATATATACACACACACTGCTTAGAATTAGAAGTGAACACACCCATGCTAAAGTTGACTAAAAAGAGGAATAAAAAATCTTAATGCCTTAATTTAAAAAATGAGGAAAACTCCAACCTTTAGGGACGTGTATAATGTCCCTGAATTCTTTGTGAATGAATAATGTATCGCAAATAATTAAATGTTCTTCTTTAAAATACAGGGTGCATACGTCTGGACACTTCTATCCCCCGAAACTCCTAACAAAAGCTGATGTCTTTATTTTGAAGCTTATTTGAAGCTTATTTGATTTGAAAAACTTTATCCAAAACTAGTCAACGAAATTTTGTCTTTTATTTCGTCTGTAACAGTGCGTATCTGTGCGTTCATTCATTCATTTACACACACACACAGAGAGAAACATGATTCACATTTAAACAGTATGCTATTTTTCCGTTTACAGACACTAACGTTATTCTATATCGCGATTAAAACAAAGCACATTTTATGCTTGCAAGCATAAAACACTTACAGTTCTCAGCTGAAACTGTTGCTCCTCCTCGAAGTGAAAATAAACCAGCACTTCTGTATTAAATGTCCCAGGATTATTCCTCATAGCCGCGCAAGACGATTCTTAATCTGACTAAAAAATATATTGTGTTTACAGCATTTGCCTGGGGGCGTTTATCTATTTTGCAAATGGCCTCAACACATTATCTTATGAATAGCGCGCTCTGCGAGTGGGTGTGAACAAATTAACGATAATGAGCTGAGACAGGAGAAACTTTACTTCTCTTTAGTTTCAGACAGATTACATTGCAGGAGAATATTTGTTTTAAATGTGAATTGTTTTATTTAAAAGTAGAAATTTAAAGCGTTCTTTAGACGTATGTTTCATGTTTGTGTGATAAGTATTAGCGGAGTTTCCGTTCATTTTCCAGACATGTTTCAGAAAGATTTTTGCGGAGACAGAGTAAGCTGAAAGCGCATCCTGTTTATTTTATTTATTTTAAAAAAAAACACAAGGTTTTGATGTTAATGTGAGTGTACACAACAAAAGAAGACCCTCTATAGTTTATAATCATGTATTGATTTTATTTATATGACCATAAATGACGGAGTATTTTAAGTCTTTGTTGCTGCTATGTGAAAAAAAAACAGCAAAACGCGCGGGCGCGTTCTTGGTCCCCAGAGGGTTAAAGCTCAGATAGATATAACACATCCACACTGCATTCTAGAAGAAGGTGATGTACATCAAAGTGTGAGTCATTAAATGAGGATTAATTAGGTTGGAGGCATGATACATGTGAGGTTACATTGACCGTTAGTTGGTTGTATACCAAGGTACATACCATAATATATACATAATAGTACACAAGACAGTAAATCATTTACACAATGCTATGAAGCATGTTCATTTATAGATCAGTTAGTCTATGATTAATGCAGCAAAGTCTGTTTTAAAGAGGGTTTCTGTCTCCCCATTGTCTCTCTCTTGTGCACGTGGCCACATTCCTTGGAGGTCGTAAAATCTCCTTATCAGCCCTGTAACATGACACTGTTTCTGCCCTTGTGTTCGTTTCATTTGGGATGTTAGTTTTGGAGTTTCATAAACCTTTGTATATAATGAATAATTAGTGTGTGTCTGATGGGTCCAGACCCTACATTTATTATTGTACAATTTAAACATGCATTATAGCATTGATAAACTTTCTGCCGTTCGTAGGAAGGCGCATTCAAGCTATAGTTTTGCTGATTTTATCAGAAACTCGTACGTGTAGATGTTAATAAAAACTTATGGGACAACATATGATTGATTACTGTCTGCTTGCATACCATGTTTAATACGATTCCCGCGTTATAATTGATTATGAATATTTGGATCAGTTAATATAATTAACTTAATGAAGTAAAATTAATATCACAATCAACCCACTTGTTCGTCCCGTGAACACTCAGCGTTAATCGTTTATTAATTCTAAGAAATTTTCATTTCCGGGGAAGGGAAATGGCTTTCTTACTGTACAGTATTAAGAGCCTGTAGTCAAAATCTAAATCGTAAAGTAAACTTTGTTGCAAGCAGAGAATCAGAACCAAATACGTATTGTGCACAAGTTTTATTAACTAAAACACAAACATAACTAATCTAAACACATACATACATACACTGGTAAATGGGTGAGTGACAGAATGGAACCGGAAGCAGGAAATGGAATGAAAAGAACCATCAGCTTATCATTTTCAGAGCACCTCATTAAATTGATACTTGCATGGTCTGAGCATCCGACACAATTCTTGATGTTGTAGAAAATTAAAGTTGTTACTGGTTCCGGTGAGTGTCAAATGTTGAAGTTGCAATCGTTCCCTTTCAAGGGAACTCGAGCTGCGTTTGAGACGCGGTGGGAACGCTCTGCGTGATTGCGTCATGAAGCACGTGTAAAATCAGTCCAATGGAAACATGAGACGTCAATGATGACGTCATAGACCAGGAAGCTATAAAGCAACCCTGAAATCAGACCTCGACAGCTTCTGTGTCTTCAGCAAGCGCTCTCTGTATATCTGTCCTTGTCATATTTATTGTTGTCTGTCAAGCTCAATATATATATATATATCTTTCTATAATGGCGAGCAAGCAAGATTTTAAGCGTTGTGTTGTTCCCTGCCCTCGTTACATCACGGGTGGGGACACACATCAGCTTTGTGTTGCTTGTTTGGGAGTGGAGCATGCCCAGTCAGTCCTCGAGGGGGCTGATTGTGAGCATTGCGAGAAGCTGTCCGTGAGGGTGCTCCGCTCTCGCCGGGCGTTCTTTGAGTAGGACGGTTCGGTTCGCGCTCCCCGAGGTGCGGGTCCCGCTGCTGCCGAGGCACAGCAGAGGCTTTCATCTTGGGGTTCGCATATGGATTTAGTAGCGGGGATTGAGACGGGCCCAGCCCTTTCTCAACCCTTACCTGCTGAATCCGGTGCCTCTGCCCAGGAAGGAGCCCGCGCTGCGGTTTCTCCTCCCCAGGTTGAGGCACTAATGCTGAGGCTATCCAGTTCTGAGGAGCTGGATGTCGTCAGTGTTGATATGGGGGATTATGAGTCTTCGCCAGCTCGTACCCCTGTTGATGAGGAGCTTATGGAGGTCTTGACTCGTGCTGTAGCTAAATTAAATATTGATTGGCCAGCTGATGATGTTGATACTGAATCTAGAAAGAGTCTGTTAGATGAACGTTATTTACCATCTAAATCACGACCTCCTCGTCGGGAACTCCCGTTTTTTCCCGATCTCCACACTGAGGTGTCGAGATCGTGGAATAAACCAGTGTCTTTCAGAGTGCATAATCCACAGACACTTAACTATAGTAATATTAAAGGTATTTCACACTATGGTTATTTGACGATGCCTCGTGCTGAAGAGACGCTTGCGAGCCATCTCTCCCCCGAGTCATCGTCATCACTGAAAGCCCAGACGTTACCCACCAAGCCATTAAAAAATACATCTTTATTGGTGGGTAAAGCATATTCGGCAGCAGGTCAGGCCGCGGCATGCTTGCACACCATGTCTATTCTCCAAGCATACCAGGCTGACCTGCTGAAGGACATTGACGATTGTGAGGAAATTAGTGCTGACGCAATTCGAGAATTGCGTCGCACGACAGATTTATCTCTCCAGGCCACCAAGGAGACGGCCACGGAACGCCATTTATGGTTAAATCTTTCTGAGATAAAAGATAGAGATAGATCTATTCTTCTGGACGCCCCGCTTTCACCCACAAGTCTGTTTGGTGATGCTATTAATTGTGTGGTTGATAGATTTCAAGAGACTAAAAAACAATCTGCTGCGTTCCAGAGGTTTCTTCCCCGCCGATCTAATGTCCCTGAGGCTGCTCGTGTTATAAAGGTTGAGCAGCCTCGTCCGTCTACCAGCTCCTCACAGCAGCACAGAGTGCAGCAAAAACAGAGTGTCGCCACTCAGGTTCCCCCACAATCTGGGGATCCTGGGTGGCGGTCGCAATCCAGGCCCTCTAGGGGGAGACAAGATCTGAGGACTGTCATTACCAAGAGAGCTTGGACAAAGAAGAAGTCCTGACTGTCAGTCTGTCAGACTTCTCAGGGTGGTCCCCTCCAGGGAGGAACGGTTTCGAGGAATCGTTTCTCCGTGGCGCCCTCTGGGGGGGGCGATTCTCCGAGGAGAGTCGCAGCGCTGCCACTTCGGTTGTTCCCTGCCGGTTCGCCGCTTCAGGGCACCGAGGTGTCAGCGTCCTCATATGATCCTCCGAGGAGGATCGTAGAACGATCAGTTCGGTTGCTCCCTGCCGGTTCGCCGTTTCAGGGCAACGAAATGGTTGTTCAACCAAATCCAGAGGCCAGTCTCGAGAGACTGGTCCCCTTATCAGAATTTCTGGCAGCGTGGAAACTTCTGCCAGATATTTCTCTATGGGTCCTGCGTGTAATAGAGAAGGGCTACAGAATTCAGTTCGGTTCTCGTCCGCCCAGTTTTCAAGGGGTCCTTCCCACAGTGGTGGACTCCCAGCAGGCTCTGGTTATGGAACAAGAGGTACTGACACTTCAGCAAAAAGGGGCTGTAGAAAAGGTTTCTCCTCCCAACAGAGAGTCAGGGTTTTACAGCCGATACTTCATTGTCCCAAAGAAGGATGGAGGGCTCCGTCCTATTCTAGATCTGCGCCAGTTAAACAGCAGAGTTCAGAAACTCAAGTTCAAGATGCTAAAATTTTTTTTTACAAAAATAAAATAAAATACACTCAAACAGATTGTATCTCAGATTCAGTCCGAGGACTGGTTTGTCACAATAGACTTGAAGGACGCGTACTTCCATGAATCTATCCATCCTCATCACAGGAAATTCCTGAGGTTTGCTTTCGGGGGCGAAGCATGCCAATATCGGGTTCTTCCCTTCGGCCTAGGTTTATCACCCCGCACCTTTACAAAATGCGTGGATGCAGCTCTGGCTCCTCTGAGACTCCAGGGCATTCGCGTATTAAATTATATCGACGATTGGTTGATTTTAGCTCAGTCCGAGCTTTTGGCAGTTCGACATTGAGATGTCGTTCTGGCCCACATAAAAAGGTTGGGGTTGTGGCTCAACACCAAAAAGAGTGTGCTCCTCCCAGCTCAGAGGACCACTTTTCTAGGTGTAATATGGGATTCGACAACAATGCAAGCACGTCTGTCACCTGTACGTATTTCTGCGATTCTCACAGCTGTAAAGAACGTAAAACTAGGCCAGTCACTCACTGTAAAACAGTTTCAGAGACTGTTGGGGCTCATGGCAGCTGCGTCCAACGTGGTTACTTTTGGCCTTCTGCACATGAGACCCCTGCAGTGGTGGCTCAGGACCAAGGGGTTTTCTCCGAGGGGAAATCCGTTTCGCACGATCAAGGTCACGCGGCAATGCCTTCGTGCCTTGGTCATGTGGAAGAAACCTTGGTTCCTCGCCCAGGGCCCAGTGCTGGGGGCTTCTTGTCGACGCGTCACGCTATCGACAGATGCTTCCCTCACGGGATGGGGGGCGGTCATGAGTGGCCGCTCGGCGAAAGGTCTGTGGCAGGACCATCAATGTTCCTGGCACATAAATCGCCTGGAAATGATGGCGGTATTTCGGGCTCTCAAATATTTCCTGCCCGACCTGAGGGGTCACCATGTTCTGGTCCGCTCGGACAACACCTCGGTGGTCTCGTATATCAACCATCAGGGGGGTCTGAGGTCACATCACCTTTGCAAGCAGGCCTATCAGATCCCCCTATGGGCCCAGGGGAAATTGTTATCGCTCAGGGCGGTTTATATTCCGGGGCATTTGAATTTGGGAGCGGATATCCTGTCGAGGCAGGGGCTGAGGCCCGGGGAGTGGAGGCTTCACCCCGAGGTGGTGGAGCTCTTTTGGAAGAGATTCGGTCAAGCTCAAGTCGACCTTTTCGCATCATCAGATACAACCCATTGTCCTATGTGGTTCTCCCTGACGCATCCAGCTCCTCTCGGGCTGGATGCAATGGTGCAGGTTTGGCCGAGGCTGCACTTGTATGCATTTCCCCCGATATCCATGCTTCCGGGGGTTCTGGAGAGGGTTCGCCGGGAAGGGGCCCGTCTATTATTAGTAGCCCCTTACTGGCTGACTTGAGTATGGTTCTCGGACCTAGTGTCCCTTCTAGACGGCTCTCCTCTGGAGAGTCCAATCAGGAGGGACCTGCTGTCCCAAGCAAGGGGCACGATATTTCATCCTCATCCAGAATTGTGGAAACTGTGGGCCTGGCCTCTGAGGGGGCTCGGCTCATAGAATCTGGTCTCTCGACTGAGGTCGTTGAGACCATTCTCCAATCCAGAGCTCCTTCCACGAGGAAACTATATGCACTGAAATGGAAATTGTTCTCCACCTGGTGTGGTGAACGTCAGATAGATCCTGCTAACTGCCCTGTCGGTTCAGTTCTTGATTTCTTGCAAGTCTGTTTCTCTGCTGGGTTATCTCCCTCTACTTTGAAGGTATATGTGGCCGCTATATCAGCCTACCACACCCCTCTGAGGGGCACATCTCTTGGGAGAGATCCCCTTATTATTCGTTTTCTCCGTGGTACATTGAGGTTGAGACCTGCACTGCACTCTAGAGCACCGGCTTGGGATTTGGCCATTGTACATGAGGGTCTGGCCTTGGCTCCCTTTGAGCCTATTGAAGAGGTTTCAGAAAAGTTCCTCACTCTAAAAACTTTACTTCTTCTTGCCATTTCTTCAATTAAAATAATTGTAGATCTGCAAGCCCTGTCGGTTGCTCCTTCATGCTTGGAATATGCGCCTGGTACGGTGAAGGCGTTCCTTAACCCTAGGCCGGGTTACATACCTAATGTCCCTACTAACGTTGCGGGCCCAATAGTGTTGCAGGCCTTTTATCCTCCACCTTTGGTTACCCCAGATCAGGAAAATGCAAGCGAGTGAGAGTGAGGTCTGCCCTGCGGTCTTGGCCATTAGTTGATTTACTTGTTTTTGTGGTAATATGTTGTCAAATAGATAATTGACAAAATTCTCTTCTCCTTGAAGGGCCTGTTCTCGCATTTCAGTGAGCTGACCGAATTCCTATCCAGGAGAAGCTGCCAGATGCCATAGACAACAGGAGTCAGAACATCATAGAGTACTTCCAACAGCAGAAGACACCAGGAGTGGGGAAGGTTCTGGAAGCCTAACAATGAAGAGAGTGGCAACAAAGCTATCTGCACCATCATGTGCCTGCTTGCTCACTTCAAGGAGGGGGATGGTATCTTCCTTATGTCTGATGTGAGTATAACTTGCAGTGCATATACATAAATTAACCATTCCCTCACTCCCTCCCTCCCATCTCTGTCCTGCTATTTTGTAATTGTTAATTACCAGAAATCAGTCACCAGCCCCATCCTTTGCTATGGACACTTTGCACAAGTTATTCTAATTCTCCGTTCTCCGAGTCAGTCTGCGCACAGGCAGACATTGCTTGAAAATGGATTTGACTGGATTGTGGACGGGGGGGGGGGGGGGGGGGGGGGGGGGGGGATTTGACTGGATTGTTTACCCGGGCGGGGGGCGGGGAGGGGTTGACTGGATTGTTGACGGGGGGTGTAGCTTTCATGAGGCACACACGCAAGGTCTCTCGCTCTCTCCCTCTCTGCCGTGCTCTCTCACCTTCACTTTCTCCTCACAATCATGACGTAGATCCACAGCTAGATCAATGAGTTTAGAAGCACTATGATTACAATGACCTCCGATTGAAGTGTCACAAAATTCTGAAATTATCATACATTATGGGATTTTTTTTCATTATTCATCGTACATCGTACAGAGGTCAAAATTATCGTACAAATACGATATAGCAACACTGACACTCACTCAATCTCTTACAGGCACACACTCAGGGGTTAAAGTATTAGCCAATCAGAAGCAGAGTAGGGTGGGACTTGTGTTTGCTAGCTATAACAACGTGCAGCTATCCAACAAGATGAAAGTTTTCTCTGTCTCGCAGATGCGTGATGTGCGAGTGCGTGGAAAAATAGAACCAATTCCTATTTTAAAGCACGCGTGCGCCGGGTCCGCGCTTTCCACGTTCCTGGTGTGGCCAGAATCGCTGACATCAGTTGAATCTACGTGTGCGTAGAATTCAGCGTAATACGCGCGTGTAGAGGCCCGGTGTAGTTCGGGTGTTAGAATCACGGTTTAGAGATCTTTCTATTTGTTATAATGCTCATGAATTTAGACCTGAAAATAGACCTACCCCTCTGCATCTAATAGTCTGCTCGTTCGGGAAATGGCTGAGATAATTGTGAAAGTAAATTGAATGAAAATAATCATTTAAACATAATATACAGGCCTATATAAAATAGGAAATCAGATTTTACTGATACAAAGCTTTTAAAGGGAGATGCATCAGGGTTTCAGCCCAATTTATATCCGATGCACACAAGGCCGGACTTACCATTGGGCTTGACTGGGCTCAAGCCCATGGGCCCCGCCCAATAGGGGGCCCCGCCCATTTACGTTAGATTTTTTCAATAATATGTCAGTCATTTAATTTTTCATTTAAAGTTTGTTGATTGGTCTAGCATTGTTACCTGGACCTGCCCTGCAATGAAAAATGTAATTTAAGTAGCTAAATTAAATGTCAGTCATCTTGAGGTTAGCTGATTGGTTATTGGCAGTTACGTAGTGCCTCGTTTACTGCCGTAGAAAAAACCTGTCTGCATTAGACAGTAATGTAATGGCGGACAAACGGTATCAGAGTGGCGCGCTTAAAAGAAAACTAAATAATGAAAGACAGCAACGCAAAAAGGAAGTTCTCAATAAAATGAAAAGGATTACTGGATTTTTTACACCCATGACACCACAGCCTGATGTGCAAGCGGAGAATCCACAGGACAACAACCCGAACCCGCTGGAAGAAACGGTTGGAGACGATTTGAATTCACGAGCAGGGCAGCCCAACAATGAATCATCATCTCTTCAGTCAGAAACAGCGACCGAACAATGTCCAACTACAGATTCTTTATCCACTGATCCTGCTCGCTGGGGTAAAATTGATGAAAGCGTGCGTGCTTATTGGGCGCGAAAAGGTCCGGAGTCCGTTCAAAATAAGGATGCTAATATCAAGGCTTCTGAACGCCACTACAAACATCAGAAGAGACTGTTTTCTAAAACTCATTTCAAACGCAAGCATTTGAATGGTGAGTACTTGCCCAGAGAATGGTTGCTCTACTCACCATCTACCGGTTGTGTATTTTGTTTTGCTTGCCGCCTTTTTGGCGAGGGTGACGGTCAATCCCTTTTTGAGTCTGGCTATAATGACTGGAAAGATGCTACCAGACGCATTGCCGAGTACGAGAATAGTGACAGTCATAGGAAGGCTATGTTTAATTACATCAACAGAGCAGCAGCTGACAGAGTTATAGATTCTCAACTTAAAAAGCAGTTCGAGTCGCAATGCAATTATTGGAGTGAAGTTTTGCAAAGAGTGGTTGCAGTTGTAAAAATTTTGTCAGAGCGTGGATTGGCTTTCCGAGGCTCCAGTGAAATATTTGGTCAAGCTGACAATGGGAATTACATGGGAATCCTGGAACTGATCAGTGAATTCGACCCATTCTTGAAATCACACATACAGATATATGGCAATGCTGGGGTAGGAACCCCCTCATATCTCTCATCAAAAACATGTGACGAATTTATCGAGCTTATGAGCAATAGAGTGCTTTCTGAAATCATTGCTGAAGTGAAAGTGACAAAGTACTTTTCCATTTGCATTGATTCAACTCCCGACATGACGCACATTGATCAGCTTACATTTATCATAAGGTATGTTTCACCCGAGGGCCTCGTAGAAGAGCGATTCTTAAAATTTCTCCCTATATCTAGCCACACAGGGAAGGCACTCTGTGATGCAGTGCTCACAGTTTTACATGAGATGGACATAGATATCAGTAACTGCCGTGGACAGTGCTATGATAATGCCGCAAACATGTCAGGAGTGTACAACGGGCTGCAAGCTCACATCAAAGACATTAATCCACTAGTAGAGTGGGTGCCGTGTGCCGCGCACACGCTGAATCTGGCTGGAGTTAATAGTGTAAACTCCTGCACAGAGACCGCCGATTTTTTTTAACTTCATTCAGACTTTGTTCAACTTCTGCTCGAAATCCACAGCTAGATGGAAGGTGGTAACTGCAGGTTTGCAGCCTAATGAAAACCACCGCATTGAGACACTAAAATCTCTCTCTGACACCAGGTGGGCTGCACATGCACATGCCACCAAGGCACTGTGCAGAAATTATGCCAATATTCAAGAGTCACTGATGAACATTGCAGAAGACAGCAAACAGAACCCGACAACACAAAATGATGCTTGGTCACTGCATAAAAAAATGAACAGGCTTGAGACTGCTTTTCTTTGCACTATTTGGAATTATGTTCTCCAACGCTTTCATGGGACAAGTGTTGCACTTCAAGCTGTGGATCTGGACCTGTGCAATGATGTTGATTTGGTGAGGTCACTGCGGGAATATATTGTTGGTTTAAGAGATGAATTTGATGTGTTTGAAGACCAAGCAAAAGCGATGTCTCCCACCATTTCAGCAACATACAAACAAGACACACAAAGACAAAGAAAACGCAAGACTCATGTGGGTGAGTTTGCAACACCGGAGGTGCACTTATCAGGAAGAGAACGGTTCTCATCTGGTGTGTTTCTAGTTGTGATGGATGGGCTGCTGGCTGAACTTGATCGCCGTTTTCAGTCCTATAATGACCTCAACAGCACTTTTGGTTTCTTGAACAACATACCTACCCTCTCTGCAGAACATCTTCATGAAAAAAGCAGCAGATCTACAGAAGAGATACCACACTGACCTGGAAAATGAATTTTTTGAAGAAATCATCCAGTTCAAAGAATGCATCTGCCATGATGAGCCATCATCTGCTAGGGAACTTATTTTGTGCATTAAAAAAAGAAAACTACAGACCATCTTCCCAAATGTGGATGTCGCTCTCAGACTTTACCTGACATTACCAGTCACAAATGCAAGTGGGGAGCGCAGTTTCTCCAAACTGAAACTAGTAAAAAATAGACTAAGATCCACAATTGTACAGCAGAAATTAAATCATCTCACTCTGATGTCAATAGAGAGTGACCTTCTACGTAAAGTGGATTTTACTGATTTGATCAAAGACTTTGCTGCAAAGAAATCCAGAAGATGCCACTTCTAAAGAGTACTATGTTAATATCTTTAAAATGAGATGACATACATGAAGTTATAACCTGATTACCTTTCTCTCTCTTTCTCTACCTTGCCTGTTGTTGTTTTAAATGATCAGCCTCTGGATTCTGTTCTTGATGTCATGCTTTCTTAAGATATGATAGTGTACTATTTTTATTTTATTTTATTGACTGTACATTTCTAATTTGTGTGCATGGTTTAGATTTTTCACTACAACACTCACCTACTCACGTATTACACACACATACAATTTATCTTGCACTTTGTTCAATGAGTTATTTTGCTATATTCTTGCAATTGAAGGCACTTCCTATATTATAATTGCTATCTTATATTAGCCTACCACTAAATTTTAAGTAAGTTAGGCATGTTCTATACATTTCTATGTATTTGTGCTAAAATACTACATTACATCGAATGATCTTTAAAATGCCATGGAAATGAGAACATTTTGTTATATATTATACTCTAAGATTGTAATTTATGTGATGTAGTAGACATACTATAGGCCAAAGCCTAACACTGCCTATATGTATACAATCTGTCAGCACTTACCAGGAACAGTTTTTTTTAAAGATTTATATACTCATAGATTTAGCTACCGTTAAACTTCAAATAGTGGCCCGGGCTTTTATTTTCCCAAATCGTCGAACTGCACCGGCTTGTATTTGAGACAGGCGCAGGCGCGCTGGAAGCCGTTTCATGCGAGGGGGGCTGAGGGCTGGGTTGGAAAATATGTGACGTCATTGTGTTATGGCTGACGACAAGACATGACATTTCTCTGTATATGTTGTAGCCATTAAAGAAAACATATTTAGTTTCATATTTATGTTTAAATATTATAGGCTAATGTTATTTTTTATTTAATCAATGTTGATTATGATGAAAGTGAGCGTGCAGCGTGAGAAAGACATGATACATGAGATCATGAGATACCCACAATGTCTTTGTTGTTGTTGTTGTTGTAGAAAGACTCTTTTAAAAATATTTTCGTTTAGTATAAATTGTATCTTAATTTTGATATGTTTTATCAAACAATTGCCTGTATTTAATAGCTAAATAAGAAGCAAATATAGCAGACAATGTAAGGCGCCGGCGATCACTTGCATTGCACGTAAACTGGAGGGCGCCGAAACTCAGCTTGTGCCTCACAGATTTTATAAATATAGGATATCTATTAGCTTGAAATGTCTTCTTTTAAACGAAACTATTCAAAACGAAAAGAAATAGACGACTCTCTGATTATGTAATCAAATGTGCATTTCTCTCTGGCGTTCATGGCGAGTCCGCATAACTTCATCTTTGCAGCGACACAGAAAACACCTGTTTATTAATAAACAATTAAATGTCTCCTTGCTATTTTTGACACATTAATAATCATTACTTTCGCCGGTTCTTTGTGGCAAGGTTTATGAGTGCGGGCGTGCGCTTGAGTGCAGCTATATTAGGCTACGTAAACGCTCATCCTGTAGCCTATTTAAGTAATTAAATCAATATAAAGGGGCGATGTGTCCACAGTGGCTAAAATGAACAACTACTAATCGACTAGAAGAAAACTTTAGTCGGAGGCAGCCCTTATTCCACATATTTTCGAACCAGCAGGCCATTCAGGGTTGAGCGCGCGACCCTGAGCGGAATGAGCGAGCGGAGGGATTCAGAAATGCGCTCTCCGCTCACATGCTCTGATCGGAACAAACTAAGCATGACAAATTCAAACTTTATTTCATTTTCTCCGTAGCTTGAACACTCAAACACAGCATGTCTATTTTCATTTCCCCCCCCCACGTTTTTTAGTACAATATGTTAGTCCACAGCCCCCACCAAGGGGGCTGTGGCTATGACGAGGGGGGCTGCAGCACCCCCCTTCCCGCGCTACTGGACAGGCGTCTATATGAGACAGGCCTTTATAATTTAGTGTTGAGATGTTGTTCATTGAGTGTATAGGCCTGTCTCTAATCTCTAAAAATCTCCAAATGCTCCACGTGAAACTGCGGTCTTCCGACCTTTTACTATCGTGTCAATTGATTTTGATTAATATGCGCGAGGGAGAGAGCAAGACAGCGCTCGTGTTGTTTGAAGACGTGAGAGTGCGCGCGCGCGGCCGGGGCGCTCTCTCTCTCTCTCTCTCTCTGCTCGTAACGCGCCCTGTCAGGCGCAGCAGTCATTCTACATCACTCACCGATCAAAAAAGGCTTTGGAGGGACAACAATTTGCTTTGGCGGCCGCCAAAAAGCGGACGATCTGACGGTTTTAGAGGATTAAATACAACCGAAACTAAAAAACAGACCCGGCCTCTATTTGAGACCGGCCTTTATTTACCCAAACCTGCAGCCACACCAGGCGTGTAAAAGAGACAGGCGTCTATTTGGGACTCGGCTATTATTTGAAGTTTTACGGTATTTATATGTAATACAAATGATTTGTTATGATTGCACCTTACAGGGTATTTGTTTGTTTTTCAATATGTTTTCCAGGTAAATAAGTGTTTTATTCTCATTCTGACAAAAGACATTTGTACATTGCAATAAACACATGATCAACTTTTTGAATCATTATTTATTTATTGTAAAAAAACTTTTTTAAGCTTCAATCAGTGGTCATATAAATAAATTATTACGTTTTTTAACATGTAACACTGTCTATGGTACCAGTCACCATTTGAAAGTAGCTTTGCACTTCAAATAAAGATTGGATTGATTATATTGTTACGCCACCAGATGGCGACAAATTACTTAAAAAAAAAACATTTCTCATTGAATCGTTCATTCAAGAGATTCGTTCAAAAATGCTGATTCATCTATGAAACAAGTGTATTTGATTGAGGAATTGAATCATTCAAACCCAAGTTTTTTTTAAAAATAATTCAGATTAATTAAACATTTTTAATAGACTTCAGCAATTAACATAAATTATGTTATTTTGTTAAGTTGTTTGTTCAGAATCGTGATCTCTATTTTTATTCTCAGTTTATACAGAATTGTGTAGCTCTAATACAAAGCTTGTGTATGTATCATTTAGTTCTATTTAAAGGAATGTATAGAAGGTAGGGCCCGAAAGTGACTCAAGCCCAGGGGCCCCCACCACCCTAAGTCCTGCCCTGGATGCACACCACTCCAACCAGTGCACTCGCATCACAGACCCTTGCATCAATCGTGCCAAGCCACAGACACACACATACTCATATAGCCTACAATGAGTCTCAGTCTCACACACACAAGCACTCATTCATTCATAAAGATCCCTTAATGTTTCATGTCATGGTTATGACCATGTCATATCAGTCTTAAATGTTACCTGATAAGTGTGTTTTTCTCCCTGTTTTCAGAGCCTTTTGCGGCATAAATCCCCAGATGGGCAGCAAGGCAGAGAAAAAACGTTTGTGCATTGTGCACTCTGTTTTCTCATCAGTTTTAAGAGAAAATAAAAATACATTTAAAAAAAAATTAAGTGTTTTGTTTTTCTTTGCAGAAGTCTGAAAGAGGACATTTATCCAAGTTACAACATTTAATTGTAATATTTACAATATTCTGTCCTGTGAAATTACAGGAAATCCCTAAAATTACAGGAAATTCCTGGCTACTGAGTGGCCGTAAATATAACATTTTGCTGTAATATTTACAGTATTCTATCCTGTGAAATTACAGGAAATTCTATTAAGTACAGTGCCTTGTTGTAGTTATTTTACAATAACAGTCCTGTATACTGTTTACAGTAAATTTACGGCAACTATTAGCCAGGAATTTCCTGTAAAATTACAAGAAATTTCTAACAGTGTTGAAAACACTGAATTGTTGTGATATATGACAAGCACTGAGAGCGTCCGTCTCTGGCTCAGTGCCAACCAAAGCGAATTATCTTCGGCTATTTTAGAGCCTTTGGATTCATTTCTAAAATACCTTTTACATCTAAGACCAGGGCTCGTAATTGGAGTAGTTTTTCTATTTACAGGATACATTCTCAGATTGAGACTCATCATAACCTTCCTTCATGGACATTTCAAATTTATTTAGATTACATTTCCTTTTTAGTTTTACTGTTAATGTCAGTTCACTTTTTTAATTTCTCACTCATTTTCACATTCTGCATATTAGTTTCATTTCACCGTAAGCTTTCTTGTTCATGGCAACATGCTCACTTGCTTTCACTTTCACTTTCTGCTTTTTAACATCATGGATTGGGAAAAAGGTTAAGCAACACGTTCAGTTTAACTCACAGTCGTAATAATTTGTTCCAAAGCAGTATGACTTTGTTCCTCTCTGCAACACAAAATGAGAAATGTTGAATAATATCATGGACACTCTTTTCCATTTAATAAAAGTGAATGAGGGCTTCAGATTTAAGGTTTCTTTCAATATAAGAAAAAAGCACAATAATTGTTGTGTGTATAATAATTGTATAGGGGTACACTTTGGGCATACACTTACGTAAGAAAAATGAATTCATTGGTTAAAATTTTCTCACAAACTTTGCTCTATTCCATCCGTGTTAC
Source organism: Rhinichthys klamathensis goyatoka (assembly GCF_029890125.1). Taxonomy (NCBI): domain Eukaryota; kingdom Metazoa; phylum Chordata; class Actinopteri; order Cypriniformes; family Leuciscidae; genus Rhinichthys; species Rhinichthys klamathensis. Next base: position 2,550,744 of record NW_026606589.1, read on the forward strand.
TTCAGATTCTTTTTCATATGAGCCCACATATAAAGTAGGAGATAAACAGGTCCTTCAAAGTTAATTGGTCAGATACAGTTTAAACTCTTCTTGTTATGCATATTCATTTCTCAATAAACTAAGACTTTCGGAATTGATTGAATAAACAAATGAACATGTTATTATAAAGCCTCCTAATTCCTTTAACCATATATACACTTCCTGTTCATCTTCATCCACCCTGGCCTTCCTCGACATCCTGTAATATGATTACCTAATGCAGGTAAATAATTTTTCATTGGAAACATTTTATCTGACTCCCTAGACTCTCCCAAGAGTCTGTGGGAACATGTGCTCAGTTACCTTAGTAGCCTTATAATTTAGTCAACAGCTAATGCAATACATGTATGGACAAAGAATGTGAAGATGGATAATGTCATTGATTGATGTTTGTAATAACTAGTGCGGTTGCTTTTGATTTATTGAATGCAGGCACTTCAAAAGCACATGCAAAGTAATGATGAAAATGTGTGTAATGTGGAGTGGTAAGTAACAGAGGGTGTGGTAAATGTGGAGTGTGAACAGAGGGTGCAGCTTCTTTATCTGGGAATGAAAGTGACAACAGAGAGAGAGATTGTGAGGAAACGAAACTCTACTGTACATAAATAGGAGGAGAGAGAGAGACAGAACAGAGTCACTGAAGAGAAGAATCAAGAATTCATACTTCTGATTAAGGTAAATGTAATTCCTGCTTATTTCTCATGATCATTAGGGTGTTTGCAAATGAAAGGATCACTACTATTGCTCATCATTCTATTGTTTTTCAAAACAATTAAAAAGTATTAAACTTTGATATGTGAATAATTTCTGAAATCACGCTGCTTGTTGCTTTTCTAAGCCATCACGTTTGCTAATTACTTTTGTATTGTTGTTTTTCAAAACAATAAATATTGCAATGTTTTAAAATTTGGCAGCTTGGGAATGATTCCTCAAATCATGCAGCTTGTTGAGGAAAGCTATTATATTACTTTCCTTAGCCATCAGACTTATGGTTTTACCATTAAGCTAGAAGATAAGATATTAAATGTGCAGTTTGATATTGCATTTTTTGTTGAATCAATTTCAATTATTTTTTATTTAAAACCATTGGATTGCCAAAATGTAGCATCAATGGCACCAGGGTTTAAAGGGGAACTGAAATGAAATAGGAAGTTAAAGTGATATAACAGATGTGTATCATTGTTATTTGTGGTAGGCCACTTACGAAGTAGTTACAAGGGGGGAAGACAGTGATGTTAGTTTGTTGTTTTGTATGGAAGCATTTGGGCAGCAATTATCAATTTGAAATGTAATATGCAAAACGACAATGCAATATGTAAAATGGCAATGCATTTCTGTATTTAAATTTACAATTGCCATTACATTTGTGCAACAAGAAAATGAAAAATCAATTATATAATTTACATTTGCCGTTTCATACACTAGTTTTAATATGTAAATTGAATACTGATTTTAACGCTTTATAAGTTGCAAAATGAAAATGTAGGCTATTACAGAAATGCTCAGATATGTCGAACATGTTCAAGCAAAACCTGTAGCAAAATTATAATTTAAATGTTATTTTTCTTAATTGCATTTACACTCACATTTAAGGCACTTGCGATTGCGTTTTCTGTAAGTGTCCCGCAATGAATGTAGCAAAATTCAATGTGCAAATTGCAAATGCATTCCAAGCCGATCACGATCACGTGCCCGAGTTCGCGCGCGCGATCATTGGTAACTAATATAACTAATGATCGCGCGCGCGAACTCGACAATTGACTACTGTGGACTTCGAACGAAAACAGGAAGTAAATACAGGTATGTGAGCTGGCTGAATTAACATCATTTTTTATTAATATCTTTCAGATCTACTGCAGTCAGATTGACCGTGGTCACTCTTAATAACACCACTCACATGGCTGTGCACTCGTAATGACAAATCAAGGATGTTAAGAGGCTAAAAGCAGGTTTAGAACTTGCCCCATTGAAGTCAACAGGGTGCGAATTTTAAAAAGAGGATAACACGGTGTAGGCAACACCGATTTTTGTCGTTTTTGTCTGTACTGACAGCACTCCAAATGTACAAAAAAATGAGCTCAATGTTAAAATTGACCGGAGTTTTCCTTTAAGGGTTAAGTTGTTTTGGTTGTATTTTTGTGCTATAAATGTATTTGAGATGCATATGTGTCTCGCTGTTTTATCAGCCTCAGTCACATGTTGCATTGCCGTACCGTATACAGAACAAGAAGTTCTACAAGAAATGAGACCTCTGCATTGTATCTTTTGTCACAATGCACACACATCATGTGTAGAGACCAGCATCATGGAGACTTGAGAATGGACTCTTTTCAATCTGGCTTACAACCACTTAGGAATGCTACCCTTGTGAAAAAAAAGTGCACTTTAGTGTACTTTTATAAAGTGTACTTATTACACAAATAATATACTTTAAAGGTATACACTTAATTGTGAATTAAATGCAATTTTTTGGCCACACTGAATGCACATTAAGTATAATTAATTTAAAATATATCATATATTAAGTTCAAATAAAATGCAATAAGTTGTCATTAAGAGTGATTTTTTGGTACAACTTAATTGGTACTTTAATACAACTTTATATTTACTTTCATAATTGCTTCGAGTGCATTTAAAATATATTTAAAGTGCACTACACAATATAATGACACGCAATTAATGTGATTTAAAATATACTATAATGTCAGTTAACAATACACTTAAGTGTGAATTAAATGCAATGTTTTCGCCGCATTGAATGCACATTAAGTGTAATTGATTTCAAATATATCACATATTAAGTTCAAATAAAATGCAATAAGTTGTCATTAAGAGTGATTTTTTGGTACCACTTAAGTGGGACTTTAATACAACTTTATATTTACTTTCATAATTGCTTCTAGTCTATTTAAAATGTATTTAAAGTGCACTACACAATGCACTGACAAGCAATTAATGTAAACTAAAATGTACTTTAATGTTAGTTAACAATACACTTAAATGTGAATTAAGTGTAATGTTTTCGACAAACTTATTGCATATTATATGTAATTGATTTCAAATGTATCACAGATTAAGCTCAAATTAAATGCTATTAGTTGATATTAAGAGTGATTTTTTGGAACAAATTAAGATTTTAATACATTTGTATATGAACTTTGAAATATGGTAAAAGTGTACTTCCAAATATACTGACAAGCAATTAATGTGAACTAAAATATTCTTTAATGTAATATACATGTACACTTTTATATAATTAAATACATTTGTAATAAAAAAAAAAAAATTGTTGCAAATATTTTCAAATTTGGACAAAAAAAAGTCTTAACCTAGCTACAATCAACACAAATTCAATTTAAAACCCTCTACATTTACTGACAAAACAATCTCTAAAATAAATACATAAAAACCTTTCTGTTGGTGCACAAGAAAAAACCCAAGAAACACTATACATAAACAGTTACAACACTTTAAAGGGATAGTTCACTTTGACACATATGACACATTCTGTCATTATATACTCACCCTCAAGTTGTTTCAAACCTGTATGAATTTTTCTTCTGCTGAACACAACGAAGATATTTTGAAAAATGTCAGTAACCAAATAGTTAACTGGTCCCATTGACTTCCATGGTATTTTGTTTCCTACTATTGAAGTCAATGGGACCAGTTAACTGTTTGGTTACTGACATTCTTCAAAATATCTTCGTTGTGTTCAGCAGAAGAAAGAAAGGTAACACTTTATAATAACTGCACACTATTAATCATTAGTTAAGCATGAGTTAACAGTTAATTCATCATTTATAAAGCATTAATAGACATTAATAAGAAGTTTATAAATACAGCTATAAATGCTTTTTCTTGATTTATAAGCATATCTATAATGTGTTTAATAATTATATTTTCATACTTTGTTAATGATCAATTAATAATTTCTAAATTAAGTATAGCATTATTTACAAACCAGTTATTTAAGAGTTGTCAGTGATTCATAAGATCACTTAAGTGTAAGTTGAGGGTGAGTATATGATGACAGAATTATCATTTTAAAGTGAACTATCCCTTTAACTCTAATTTAGAAAGAGTCTGGAGGGCAATGATGCTTATATGCACAATCATGTTCTCCCTCATACAAAGGTACCTAAACCTATCATCACAGAAAACATTTTTGTGTTTTTACATTTTCAGAAAACATCATTCTGTATGATTTATAAGATTCTTTCCATGTAATTTACTGGTATTACTATACTTTTGGGGTAATTTGGTCCCCATAACCTAGGGATTACCAGTACAAACATCATTTTAGAAGCAAACACACAGTACATCAAACACACAACCCATGAATTAATACAAACAAAATCATGTGATGTGACGTTCTGCAAAATGTGAACACTAAGATTCAAACGGGTAATGCTTTACAACAAGGTATTATTAGTTAACTCCTTCAGTTAACATGAACTAAAAATGAATAATACTTTAAGCATTTATTAGTCTTAGTTAATGTTAATTTAAACATTTAATAATGCATTATTATATTCAAAAGTTGTGTATTAAAATTATAATGCACTGTGAACTCACATGAACAATGACTATAAATTGTATTAACTAACTTTAACAAACTATATTTTAATTAACTAATATTAACAAAGATTCATACATACTGTAAAAATATGCACATTTTTAGATCATGTTGGCTAATACATAAACTAATATTAACAAATGAGACCTAATTAAAGTGTTACCGAACCTTGTTAATTTTAGCTCTTAAACCTTTTCAAGTTTGTCTAAAAACAAAAAAACTAAAACTGAAGAAATCTAAAGGCACAAAAACAAGAAAACCAAAATCATTTGTCACCAAATGTTTTGAAGTAGTTGGAAAGTGCTGTTTATGTCAATGTCCCGGTGCTCTCCAAAGTAAATGTGAATGGATTTGTTCCAAAGAGGCAGGAAAGTCAGAAAAAATACCTTGAGGGAAAAAAAAGTGAAGGAAAACATTTGTTTATAAAACATATCCAGTCCATTATTATATTTGGCTCAAATGAATGAAAGTGATAGATATTTTCCCGTTAAAGTTTATATACACCTTGCAGTATTTTAGTCTTTATTTTAGCAATAAGAGGGAACACAAAAATGTATATGTTGTCTTTTTATTTAGTACTACCCTGATGAAGCAGTTTATTCTGCAAGGTGTACGTAAACTTTTGACTGCTAACTGTTGATGAATGTGTGATGTGATGAATTACCTCATCAGGGTCACACCGTAGTAGAAAGCTGGGCAAGGTTCCTCTATTTCCCACAAACACCAGGATTGCACTGACCACGCCATCTTCACTGACACTGGGCTTAAAGTCATTAAAAATAGAGAACATTTATTTTGCTACTTTAAAAGGAATTAAACATAACTTTATCAATTACACAAATATAGGTTAATGACCCATGCAAACCCAAGACCCATGCAAATTGAGAAAGGTTATCTTGAATTTTAAGCTTGCATCTTAGTATCTTCATGAAGGATGTTCCTGTATTTACCACGGTTGACACAGTAATGCGGCAGCCTTCTTCATTTGGTTTGTTACCTGTAAAATATATGATGATTATAGGGGCATATGTAAATGCACAGGTGGGAATGTATTACTTGCAAATGGAAAAGATTCAAAGCATTAAAAGCTATAGGGATAGTTAGGGACTTGATAGCAGTGTTTTAGCTTGGTGTGCTGGCTGGGCAAAAATTCATAATAAATCTTGTAACATCACCTCATCAATACAGGTCTGTGATTCCACACCGCTTGCCCTGTATCTCCAATAACAAATGTGAACTGATCCTGCAAAATGAATGTTTAATCCAGATAAGCACAAAAATATGACATATTCCAAAACAAATAGTAACTGAACAACTCACTCTTCAAATGCAAAACGAAATTAAATACATTAACGTTACAAGCATTATTTCTAGAGGTGGGTGATATATTAAATATGTATGGTGGTTAAGATTGATTAATATAAATGTCTTCGAGAGTTACAATATTGGATCAGCATTCAGCATGCAAATTTAACTTTAAGTCATACTCATTTAGTTTGTTTAAAATTATTTAAAAAGTCGGTTTAGTAAAAATAAATAAATGAATAAATATATTTAAAAAAAACACATTTCAGTAGACAAATTCCTCGAACACGCCCACACACCCGAGCACATTACGATGTAAGACATTATTTGAATGCAATCATAGATACATTATTGGAAACATGATTAATTTACCTCCCGAATCTATTGCGTATAACGTTACTATCTGCGATTAAAAAGCACTCTTAATCGCAATATCAACTGCGGTGAAAAAAAATTCAATAAAGAAAGCATCAAGATATACTTACTTGACTGATTATTTGCAGTATAACATCTCATCTACAAACAGCCAAACGTGGCGCTCCTTTTGTTCTCTTCTTGTTTGGGAAGCTTCAGTTTCCTCATGCACCGCCATTACAGAAACATAACAGCGCATTTTTCAAACTCTAGTGAAGTAGTGCGTCATCATGACGTAGTATTTCTGGCGCATGCGCATTAAACACCATGTTCGTATCGAGTATATTTTTATTTCAGCTTTTCTGTTTAAGTTGAATTTGTTCTAACTCATTGTGTTGTTAGACTGTAAGTTCACAAAACTTTACTATTTCACCTAACTAAAAGTCAATATTTTTGTTCAATATTAATGCACACAGTATATTTAGACTAAACACATTTAAAATACATGAACAAATTATTTTTGGACAACACACTTGAGTTGAAATTAAAGTGAATTACTTTCCATGTTTTCCATTAAAATTATTATTTTATTTAGTATATTAGTCAATACATCAAAATAAATTTCATTTAATAACTTGTAACTTTAATAAATTTAAAACACTATAAAATCATAATTATTTAAAATGTATGTTTAAGTAAAACTTAAGTAGACACAATTAAAAAGTGATTGTTTTAAAACATGCACTTAAGTGTGTTTAGAAATATTGTGATGAAAGTGTACTTTAAGTTAAGCTTAATTAGATATTATTACAAAGTGCATTTGTAAAAAGTGCACTTAAGTGTGTTTACAAATATGATCATGAAAGTGTACTTTCTTTAAGTAAAACTTAATTTGACATTATTACAAAGTGCATTTTTAAAAAGTACACTTAAGTGTGTTTAGAAATATTGTCATGAAAGTGTACTTACTTTAAGTTAAAATTAATTACATATTATTACAAAGTGCATTTTTAAAAGTGCACTTAAGTGTGTTTATAAATATTGTGATGAAAGTGTACTTACTTTAAGTTAAACTTAATTAGATATTATTACAAAGTGCATTTGTAAAAAGTGCACTTAAGTGAGTTAATAAATATTGTCATTAAAGTGTATTCCCTTTAAGTACACTTAAGTGGTCTTTAATTTTAATTATATTATATTATCTGCAAGTACACTTTTCAAAAAGTATACTTTTATTAGTTTAAGCACACAAAAAGTACGCTTTCAATACAATTAAGCACACTTCTTTTTCACAAGGGTAAGCTACACAGAACACTCTATACACTGCTTAACAACACCCTAGCAACCACCTAGTAATGTCCCAGCCAACATGACCACATGGGATTTATCTGGGTATGGGCCTCATCTGGATATGGGGTCAGAGTGGGCACTTTAATGGGCTGAATGTGGGCTCCAGCTTGGTTAAAGTTTTTGGCCCCGTTTGTTTTAGGGTTCCATAAGGGCCACATTTGGGCTTTATACATGAATATCAGTCACGTGACCTCTTACGTCAACCACTCTTTTTCCAGTTGGCTGCCGCCATCTTGAGTACCTACCGAATACTGTCTATGGTACTGACAAGCCTATTATCTTAAGTCTTGTTAGAAAACAAACAACAAAATAACTATTCTTGACTAATAAACATTATTTGACTTCTTTTTTTCTTAATTATTGTATGGAATAGAATAGCTCCTGCAGCAGGTGCATTAGCACAACAGGTAGCATAAAGCTACATGACACAATTTAATTGATTAATATTACACTTTTACTTAAAACTCACTTTAAAACACCATCGTGTATTTGTATCATATTCCGGTCGCGGCTTAAATTGGTTTCAAGTCAAACTATTTTTTTTAAATATGGTATATTTAGCATTGTATACGAAGCTATGGGCTATCCTTACCTAGCATGCATACTGTAAACATTCTTTTTTCATATGAATACCCCAATCGCAGGAAAATCACACACAAATCAAATTTACTTCAAATCGTGCATTTATTAGCTTTGTTATCACGGATGTCAGAATGAGGAGGCAGGATAATGGTCACGTTGAACCACGTAACGTTAAGATGATTGACAGCTGTACAGCGAATGAGCGCGCGCTGAGATCATAATTTGATGCAAATCAGGAAAACGAGACACAGATCTCGCTGCATTCGCTGTTTGAGCTCTTCAGATCGCATAATTCAGTGGAAAATAAATAGAAATGTCATTCTGTATGACGAAATATTTTACAAACGTGATAATTAATCATTATTTCTCCAAAAATGCGCACCATTGGACTAATAGCCCTGGCGGATGCTATATATTGCATGTATTTGAACACAAATGAACCGGAGAAGACGTGAATGAATGCTTTGAGCGATGATTTCTATTCAAAATAACGAACGTTACAGATTTATGTTGCGACTGCCGTATCGATCTTGGCGAATCAGGTACTCAAGATGGCTGCAGACAAGTTTTAGAAGTGAGTGACGTCAGTGAGGAGACGTTGGTGACATCATCTGATATTCATGTATAGGCTATATTTATAAGTAATCAATAAGTAACTATGGAAACAAACAGGCAGGGGTGGAGGAAGACTGAACTGAACTAATAGACAGAACACAGACAAAGACAGAAATCGCAACATGACATCATGACTTTGCGTAAACATACACGCCACTTTCAATTCAAGTGGCGTGTTATCTATACGCATTTTGAGCTATCCGCGTGTATGTCCACGCCGAAATCTTTTGCGTGTATGTCTACGCCATTAAATGTCCGAGTGATTCCGCGTGTATGTGTACGCCGTTAAATGTCCGAGCGAAACGAAGCAAAATCTATATCTACATCTGTGGAGCGATATTTCTTTTCCTAGGATGGTAGGAGAAGACTCATAAATGGTATTAACCCCAGTGACGGGTAGGTTTAGGGACGGGGTTGGGGTAGGTCATATATTTATATATACATAATACAGTAATATAACGTTAAGTCAAAGGCGTTGATAAACACGCTGAAAAGCGATTATGCGTGTTGATAGCACGCCAAAAATGGAAATACGAATTGGCGTGTCATACATACGCCATTTCATGAGATCAGTCTGGAAATCAAAACAGACTGACAATGTAACACTCGGGAAGAGGAACACGTTCTTTGGCCTCTTCCACCAAAAGAGACTGAACTTCCTGCTTCAGCACCTGAGTCTGCTCTTAACTGACCACTGTGGACAGAAGTACCCCGTTGAAACAAGGTGGACGAGAACCAAACTGAATTCTATATTCTCTCTCTATGGCTACGTTCAGACTGTCAGTCCAAATCCGATTTTTTTGCATATCCGATTGAAATCCAATCAGCTTTAGCTAATGTGAACAGCAAAAAAAAAAAAAAAAAAAAAATCACATGAAACGCGATTTTTACAAATCCATTTCAAGCTTCATGTGGTTTGAAATCCTATTCAGATCGCATTTCTGGAAATCGCATTTCTGGAAATCCGTAACATCCACTTTTGCTCTTCTGACCAACTAACTGAAAAAAAAGCATTGCAGTAGCCTAAATCGTGCTGATTAAATCTATATAACGATCGTTTATCATATCACGTCAAACCATGCAAATTATACTTTGTTCTCAAATTGTTAATGTTAACAACATCAGCATTGCGTGACTACAGATATGTATCCCTGTTTTCGCATGGGCCCTGTTGCAGTCTCTTTTTCCAAACTCTCAGTCCCAAGTCTTTAGCATTTTACAACGGGTGAATCTCCAATTGTCACTGCTGATTGTCGTTTTAACCTTTCTGGATCCGCCATCAAATTAATAAGTTTAATTATATCAAGTGCTGTGAGAAAAGACTATAAATCTCCACCTCCAACATCCTCACACGCAATATAGCTTACTAGCCGAGACTCCTTCTTTATGTGTACAGTGGGCAATTGATGTTGAAAAGACATCAAATTGATGTCAAAATCAACGTCAAGGAACAGGTCAAATATGCAAATAAAATTGACGTCAAAACCAATCCTTGACATTGATTTGATGTAAAATGAATGTCAAACATATTGACCTGCATATACATAAACCAATTTCAGTGTGGGTATTAACTTTCTCTTTTCATCTAATTACCACTGGAAGACATTTTCTTTTCAAACTGACCTTAAAATGATATAAAATATCTTGATCAAGTCTTGACCAACTTTTGACGTCAAATTGATATCATGGTGCCCGCTGGTAGATGTGACGTAATGACGCAAAGACATGCTCGAATTTCCCGTGGAAATCCACCAGTACCACTGGAATTAAAAACATTATCACAAGCTTACCGCTTTGAATCGAGCTAAGGCAAGCAGATTGTTTTGAACACTGGCTGGTTATGTACTAGCTCAAAAATTAATTTTGGATAATTTTTTCAAAAAAGTTATGGACTGGAGCTTTAACTGGCTAATTTAGTGTGATTATTATGGAGAAAAAAAATTCATATTAAAAACTTCCTACCATCTGGTTTGGTCAGACAAAATTTTAAAAGAACCCAATCTGGTAAAGTGGTGGAGTGGCGTGTAGAGTAAAAACAGCAGATTTAGCTTTTGACGCGAACGAATGAGTTCTAGTCTCCCTTTTCCGGATCCATTTCTTATCCATATACCCATCTCTTATCAGTTGGAAGAGGCATTTCATTTTAAATAAAAATGAAGAATTTTTAAAAAAAATGTAAATAAAGTCTATAACAGGTACTTAATAGAACTACAATATGATAATCTAAGTTTATTGCACAATATTCACAAGGAGCACATGGGGTAATCAGAACTGGCAAAGAGAGAAAACAAACAAAATTGTAACCGTTATAGACAACAGTGTTCCCAATCCTATCCAATAGAAATTGCTCTGAAACTATGTGCACACTCACAAGTTCACCAAACACAAATTCACTCCAACCTCCACAATTGTAAAGAAAATCAAACCCCTACCATCTAGTCCCCAAAACTTAACAGAGTAAACCATAAGAAAATGGGAACCCCACCGTCAGTTGTAGGTCCAAAACAAACAAAACAAAAAGCTCACAAATTAAATCAATCACTTTGCCACTTCCATATACAAGACCCAATTCAACATTAAAGTCATCTCTTCAGACACCCATTAAGCCACCAATGCTTTCAATAAAGTAAACGGCAATCATGCATCATCTGTATTCTCAAATATATATGCTTAATTCTCTGAGGCACCAATCAACACCATTCCCATCAGAAGACTTCCCAATTCAGTTCTATTCTGCTCATTAATCAACTTGGTTTTTCATCTGCTATTACACAGCCTTGAAAGACACCAAACAGCTTTTCCTGCTTGACACATAGTACCACAGAGAGGAAGTCTATACAGTTTGGTTTCCCTTTAGCGTCTTAAAGGAACACTCCGACTTTTTGGGACTTTAGCCTATTCACCTTATCCCCCAGAGTTAGATAAGTCCATACATACCTTTTTCATCTCCGTGCGTGCTATAAGTCTGTTTGACGCACCCACCGCTAGCCTAGCTTAGCACAAAGACTGGATGTAAATGGTTGCAGCTAGCATACTAATCCAAATAAGTGACAAAATAACGCAAACATTTTCCTATTTACATGTTGTGATTTGTATAGTCACAGACTGTACAAAAAACTAAGTCACATGAGACACAGACATATTTTAACCGTATAAAAACTGGGAACTATATTCTCTGAAGGCGAAGCACTGCTACTTGGGCGGAGTGATAACCGCAGCACCTGAGACGCGCTCTCTGCTCCTCACCACGGCGCGTCTCAGGTGCTGTGGTTATCACTCCGCCCAAGTAGCAGTGCTTCGCCTTCGGTTTTCGTGTAAATGAGAGGCCAAACCGCAGGGAAATATCTGCGTCTTCCCTTCGTGTAAACGGGGGCGTTAGTTTGGAACTATTTTCGTTGGTGAAATAGAGAAAACAAACTTACATCATTGACAAATTGTAATTCACAATATTAACGTCTTGTTTATTGATCTGTATAAAATTAATATCACATGTGGAAAAAACAACACTCTTGCTTGTGTGCTTAACATATTATATAACACAAAAGCTCATGCAGGGGCATTGCCTCTATATCTGGATTTTGTGGGGCATTACTGCAATCTAACAGTGTTTTTGTTTAGCAAAGTGAGTGACAAACACCAGCTCGCAGCCTCGCACATCATTAAAAACAAACAATTATTATTGTAGACGATACAGCTCTAATATTTACACATGCCAGTGCAAATCGACTCTCCTGCCACAGTCTGCTCCTGTACTTTCTGCAAGTCTTGATTGACAGATGTCTCGTCCAATCAGCGGTCAGTATTCCATTCGCCATATATACCTACCTTTTCCGTTCTGTCTGGCTTGTCGTTGTGTTTTCTGACTTGCTAATTTGTTTTCAGATTTGTCGTTGTGTTTTCTGATTTGTTATTTTGTTTTCAGATTTGTCATTGTGTTTTCTGATTGCCTTTATAAATTTGTTGTTTTGTTTTCGGAATTGTTTTGTTTTGCACATCTCGGCCACCGTAGATTCCAATCAGATACATAAATTGAAGTGTGAACATAGCCTATGATCTGCAGGACCCATTGAGACACATTTGGCAGAAGTCGCCATGCTGCCAGATATTCCTCTCTAGACTGACATCTGGTGCATTACGAGAAGTATGTCCGATACCCTGAAGTGGATGACCGGCAGGGAACAACCAAAAACAAATGGTTACCAAGGACTTTTATGCAATGCATAACAGAACCTAAAGGAACACTTAAGCAATTAAGGGGAAAGACTCACTTAACCCCTTTATGACCCTTAAGGAGCCTTAGGTTTTTTTTTTTCTAAGAGTATCCTTAACCTTATAACTTAGGGTTTTAAGGTTTCTTATAACTTATTAAATTTTTTTTAGGTGTAATTAATCCATGGCCATTAATATTATAATTAATGTTGTATTAATTGTAGCTGTTCTGTTTTCCCCTTAGTTTTGACAGACAATCAAAATGACTACAGCCTTAGACGTCTCTCGCCACCTTCATTGCCCCATCTGTAAAAACCTGTTAGCAGATCCGGTCTCAACCACATGTGGGCACAACTTCTGCAAGCGTTGCCTGGACCAGCACATAAGCATGTCCGAGCCACACTGCCCTCTTTGCCAGGAGCATGTGTCCACCAAGCCATCTGTGAACGCAGCGCTCGACGCCCTCCTGCGAGAATTTTACCAGATGCAGTTACCCAACATGAGCCTCTTCTGTGGAGAAAGAGGCGTGGTCCCATGTGACGTCTGTGACGAGCACCTCACGTTCAGAGCTGTGAAGTCCTGCTTGAACTGCCTTCTTTCATACTGCGATCAACACCTGAAGCCGCACCAGTCTATGGTGAGATTCAAATCCCATAAACTGGTGAATCCCATGGAGAAGTTGGATCAGAGAGCATGCAATGCGCATGGTAGGCCTCTGGAACTCTTCTGCAGACGGGACGAGCGCTGCATCTGCACCTTATGTGTGAAGTTGGGTGGAGATGTGATACCTGTGGAGATAGAGAGAGAAAGGAGACAGGTGAGAAAATCAAGCTCTCGGGAAATAACACAGATTAATCTTTTCACCTGAGATAGTGTTTGAATTGTTTCCCAAAAAGAATAAACAAAACTTAAACTGGCGAGTTTTTTAATTAATTGAGAAAGAAACAAATACTGTTGAATCATTGAATTTATAACTTATTAAACACAAAATTTGGATTTACATAGTTGCCCATCACACCGGGTTTTGATATAATTTTAATTGACTTTAGATTAATTCAGTGTACTCAGAAAGCTGTGTGTGTGTGTGTGTGTGTGTGTGTGTGTGTGTGTGTGTGTGTGTGTGTGTGTGTGTGTGTGTGTGTGTGTGTGTGTGTGTGTGTGTGTGTGTGTGTGTGTGTGTGTGTGTGTGTGTGTGTACAGGCTGAGCAGCAAACAACTATTGAAGAGCTGGAAAGGATGATCAATCAGAAGGAAAACAAACTCGACGAGCTTAAGGAATCAGCCAAAAAATGCCAGGTACATACATCTTTCTACAAAAAACACAAATCTCTATTAAAAAAATACAATGTATAACTTGACACCACTCACTAAATTAAAGGGGACCTAATATGCAAAATCCCCTTTTACATGGTGTTGTAACATAAATGTATGTCAGCAGTGTGTGTACACAACCACCCCTGTAATAGTAAAAATTCTCAATTCTAGATTTTGTGACGTCACAAATGCTTAGGCCCCAACCACGACTGCTGAAGGACTCTGCCCTATTAGCATAGAGTGAGCTGTACACAGCCCGCCAAAGCATTTAATAGCAGCATTCAAGAAATTGCACGATTCTGGGTAAACTGAGAATCACAATTGTTTTTTATATTTATTTATTTTAAATAGAGATCACGATTCTCCCACAATTCTGAATAGAAGTAAACAAAATAACATATTCCTAAAATGTTAATTGCTGCATTCTATTTAAAATATTTAATTCATTTGAATTATTTTTAAAAATGGGTTTGAATGAATGATTTAGTGACTCACTCTGTGATAATTTGAATTATTGTAACAGAAATAATGATACTGTGTGGTTGAAAAGACTGCAACGCTGTTTCATACCTATGACAACTGCTCTCTCTGGGTCTGTGGCAGTGCCAGCGTATATTTGAATGTTGCATTGTCATCGTACTTGTCAAATGTTTAATAGTCACAGGTGAATTGTCATCATTTAGGGAGCATAGGTGTTTGAATCAAGATTGCGATCTTTTAAAGATGAATCATGCCGTTTTAAATGGTTGACACCATGCATTGTATACTGTGCATAAACAGTTGACAAAACAAACAAGCCAATTGGAGTTTGATATGGAAATATAGCTGTTCTGTGTAGAGTCCACATGCTCTGTGTTTGTTTGGGTTTCCAAAGACATGGCACTGTAAAGGATCCACTGAAGGCAAGTTGTATAAAGAACCTAAGACTTGGCAGGCATGAAGTGAAGAGACTCAGGCTTGGCAAACATGACGTGAAGAGACTCAGGGTTGGCAGGTACTGTGGGGTTGCGGGCCTCCTCATCCGCAAAACCCACAGTAAATGTTGAGCCGCTCAACAAAGGGCATAGTATTGGGCCAGGGAAAAGTGAATCTTTCCACCTGGCAAACAAGACCGGATAGGTTCATTTAAACCTACCCTAAATATGTCCTTATAGTCCAGTCATTTTATGAAAAAAGGTTGAACAAATTGCAACAGAAGCAAACTCAACTGATTTTGTATCCTCAATATGTCCTGAGTAAGGAAAAAAAAGCCCAGAAGAATCCCATTAGGGGAACGTTTAGAAAAAGACCCAAATATATCCCATTCATACGCCTATTCATTCTTTTTCTCACGTGAAAAGGGTAAACATTTTAACCTTTAGATATCATCATGAAAATCACTAAGTTGATTACTTACATCAAGACAAACAAAAAATGTATTACAAGTTTTTTTAAATTGTTTGTTAACATGGACAAACGGTGCATAATATAATTACGTATTAGCTAATTTGCATAATTACCCAAACAGATCTAAACATTGGGTATAGCAGGGGAAAATGTTTTTTTGAATATTGTTGACATATAACAGTAAAAGACTTAATGTTAAGGTCTGAATGGAACCCATTTAGGCTACCCATGAACATTAATACAGGAAGAAGTACTTTAGAAACCAGCCTTTATTAATTATTATTGCAGAGATGGGGTTTGGGCATTGAGTGCATTGTGTACGTAATTAGATTTTTTGATCCAGGCACTTTTTATTTCACCTACCTTTTGTCTTCTGCATTCTCCTTACCCATTTCTCCTGTTCTTCCCTCAGACTCATCCCCCAGAAACAGTCCCACTGACCCAGCCCCAAACCCCATCTCTCATCTCTGCATTAATGTTCATGGGTAGCCTAAATGGGTTCCATTCAGACCTTAATATTAAATAGTTTACTGTTATATGTCAACAAAATTATACAAGACATTTTCACCTGCTATACCCAATGTTTAGATCTGTTGGGGTATTTATGCAAATTAGCACATATGTAATTAGATTATGCACCATTTGTCCATGTTAACAAACAATTGCAAAAAACTTGTAATACATTTTTTGTTTGTCTTGATGTAAGTAATCAACTCAGTGATTTTCATGATGATATCTAAAGGTTAAATTTTTTACCCTTTTCACGTGAGAAAAAGAATGAATAGGCGTATGAATGGGATATATTTGGGTCTTTTTCTAAACTTTCCCCTAATGGGATTCTTCGGGGCTTTTTTTTCCTTACTCAGGACATATTGAGGATACAAAATCAGTTGAGTTTGCTTCTGTTGCAATTTGTTCAAGGTTGACCCTAGACTTGTAGTCGAGACCGCCTAAACCGAGACCAAGACACTACCAAGACCAGATGGTATCGAGACCAAGACAAGACCAAGACCAAGACCAAGACCAAGACAGACCAAGTCGAGACCAAGACCAAGTCGAGACTAAGACCGAGACCAAGTCAAGACCGGAGGGGAAAAAAACATTAGTGTTGAAGCTAATAAGCAATAACTTGTCAAATGTTGTTTTGCATTTGCCTGCCTATCTCTGCTGATTTCGAAGTCTCCAAATGAATCCATTCTGCAACTTTTAAATACATAATTATATTTTTAAAAACGAAATTATAGGCTTAAGTGCAGGATCCGAAAGTTGGTCGTTTTTGTTGCTATGGTTACACACACACACACACACACACACACCGTTGGCGGTGCGCTCAAAGTCATCTGTCAGTTCAGTTGTGCAGTTACCTAAAATCAATGAAGGTAAAACCCATCATGTCACTGATATGTGTTTTACTAAATATTAATATATCAAAAACTGTACATGATATGTGTTTTTTAAATCAAGTGATCAAAGTGCTCGTTGCCGCTGCGATCAGTGGCGCGGATACAGTGTTTTCTCGCGTGGCTCGCGCGCACCGCACTGTCTTCACTCGCAGCGCTTCAATACGTTGCGGATATCGTCGTGGATATTGTAGTATTGTATTGCTCAATCCCCTGACCACTATGTCGGTCTGAGACAGCGAGACCTAGACAAGACCGAGAGGTCCGAGACCAAGACAAGACCGAGACCAAAGACCGTCAAGGCCGTGACAAGACCGAGACCACGTAAAAGTGGTCTCGAGACCGGTCTCGAGACCAAGACCGGTCTCGAGACATACATCACTAGTTGACCCTCATTTTGGCTTAAAATGACTGGACTATTAAGGGCCATATCATTAAAGTCCAATAGGTGAGAGAGTTCACAAAACTCTGCCACATAATCCTCTATGGTAAGTTCTCCTGGACGCAGATTTAGGAGAGCAACTTCTGGGTTAATGGTAGGTCAAGTTTCCTGTAAGGGATCCACTGGAGGCAAGTAGTGATGTTACGTCTGACACCAACGCTCCGAAGCTTGCTTCAAACTCGAACGGTCCTTGCAATGAACCACTGCTTCGGAGCTTGTATCATTACGTCACTAGTCACGTGAAAATGACGTCTGAAGCAAACACACTGGTTCACTCCTGTAGTGAACCACCTGACTGCTTTGACAGCCCAATCCAGTGTTGACAGGTTTGAAACCTGGCGGCTGTATTTCTTATAAAAGTGAAGCCAAACCATGGCAACACCGTGGGTTGTAGTAGTCGGTGTTTGGATTGCGTTATTGTTGAGAGTGGATTGAGTTTATTTCAGTGTTGTGATGGAGCCAGCGAGAAAGAGAAGTCGTTCCCAAGTTTGGGAACACTTTAAACTTATTTCCCCGAATAAGGTTAGGTCTTTGACATTTCTGCATACAAATATTTTTTACATATGTAGTGAATGATATGGAGAAAGACAGAAACTTCAAAAACCCTCTGCTACATTATACAAGTACAACCAGTTACACAAGCACATCCTTTTCAACATACAAAAATATCAGTCCCACCAGTTAACAAGTTATAGAGTTCTGCTTCCCACAGGAAAGAAGCAGTAATGTAATGGTTTCTATAGTCATGGAAACCATTACAGAAATTATATTGGATTTAATGGTTTTCATGGGAATTTTATTGTTTGTAATGGGAATTATAGTGGTCTCTGTGGGTCTCTACTGATATGTGTTGGGTTCTATTGGTGGGGGCATTACATCCTAATGGAATATGTCCCAAACACACAACAAAAAAATAATTCTGTAGTGGTTTAAATGGTAAAAGCCAATGGTTCCTATTGGTATTTTAATAGAAACCATTAGAATTTCTGTGATGGTTTCCAACTTTTTTTAAGCTGGTCTGATCTTCTGTCCTTGTCTAAAGAAATAATTACACACACACATCATGCTTAATGTTTTATTATCAAGGTGAACACATGAAATTCATCAGTATCTGTAAAATTCACCTACATAAATGAGTTTCACAGCACTAACACTGTTTCAGCTTTGATCGGCTCGGTAAACGCGTAATAAACGGGGCGTTAACGTATACGCCTACTTGCATTTTATGGTTGTCAGCTTTGTTGCATTACATTTATAAATATGTGTTTAATACTACAAAATATGCCCGATGTTACAGTTACTGCACTTGCCGCCCAGAACACAAGAGAACATCCCAATCGAGTGAAGGGATTTGTGGAAACTGAAATGGAAGCACACATCTTACCTTATTCAGATTAAAACACATCTATTTAGCCTCACATACTGACTTTATTTGTAGTTCATACTGTTTTAATACCCTGTGTTTTCTTTCTCATTTTTAGGAAAAGCACTTAATTGTTCATTTCTATACCAAATGTCATACACTTGCAATGAAGCTAAAAATATAAACAACTACATCATTATGTTGATATCCTATATTTTTACAATAAAACTTACGACAAACATGTCTTCTAAAATCCTTAGTTGTTGCGTATACCGAGCTGCATCGAACACATTTGTAAATTACTTTCCTTGAACCCATTGTGCGAGTTCACTTTAATACCGCGTGCTTTATATACATGTTGCTGCTGATTGGACTGCAGTTCTGACACACCCACCAAACAAGAGAAAACGTATCTCAAACCCCGTTGCACAACGGTGCACGCCGTTTCCAGGAAACATGACGTTCAACTCAGAAACCGTAGCAAAACGTTGCGCACCGTTTTGAACCTAAACGTGCCCCAAGACAAGAGGTGTGTTCGACTTCATGCAGCTCTGCGCAGACCGATCAGTGGCTGACTTGAAGCAGTGCATGCCGGTTAGAAATTTTGTCTGACTTGATACAGCGCCGACGCCGCGTGACTGTGACGTATGTCATCAAAGTACTGCGAGAGCGTTTCGAGAGTAGCCGGAGGACTCAGCCAGCGCAGCTTCTCAAGAGCAGCTGCACAAGCTCTGATGACGACACAACTGTTCCACGATTGGCCGGATTCACCACATGACAACGATCACGTGCGTTTCGTGTTTATTCTCACACCTTTAGTTCCACTAAAGCTCACAAATCAGTTTTTTATAACAGTAAACAGTCTTTTCATGTAGTTGCGATGTTATATTGTGTCATGTTTATCAAAATAAAACGGATTAAAAAACGTTGACTCCACTTCATTGATATAGGCTTGAACTTTATTCTTGTTCAAACAGCTGCTGTAGCCTATGAAGTAGTAAACTATTGAATGAAAATGTGTCTGAAATATCTGTGTATTTGGCAAATATTGCATTTATTTCACTTCAGCTGTGGTAAAGTATGCAAACACCACATGAGCGGTCACTACGGGAACCAGAAAGTGTCCGACTTCACGTCTCCGTTTGCAGCTGCTCCCCGCCCGCACGCGGCAACTCTCGCTGATCGGTTACATCCAGCCGCAGCCGATGTCGAACACACCTAAGACCAAATCGTGACAGCCACATAGGTGAATTGGAGACACTAAATTTGAAGAATCATGTTTTCGACAGAAGACAAGGACAGGAGAAAGAGCTCAGTGGCAATACAAACACCAACACGTTCAGCAAACCGGATGCAAGGCAACATTTGTATTTACATTCAGGTTCCTTGTAAAGAAGAATATGCAAAGATCATGCAAAGACTAGTTTCACAAATATTTGACTTTGGGCATACAGACACAGAAACTTGCAGAAATTAAGTGGAAATGCATAACTTGCTACTAAAACTCTAAATATGTGGTTTATTAAAATAAGTTATTGTATCAGCCCAGTACTTTATAATCATGACTTTATTTCCTGGTGGACTGGTAAAACTTGCACACCCAGAATTCACTCATTGAATGACCTAGACCTATGGAAAGAGTCCTGAACATGTAGCCGATTCCTGTTCACAAAACCTCTCCAGCTTTTACTTTCTGTACATTAGCTTTTATATGTTGTCCAATGGTGATGTAGCAACCGTCCAATGAGAATATACATTACATCATATAGAATGCAAGACAGTAAAAGCTGGAGAGGTTTTGTGAACAGGAATCGGCTACATGTTCAGGACTCTTTCCCTAGGTCTAGGTCATTCAATGAGTGAATTCTGGGTGTGCAAGTTTTACCAGTCCACCAGGAAATAAAGTCATGATTATTAAGTACTGGGCTGATACAATAACTTATTTTAATAAACCACATATTTAGAGTTTTAGTAGCAAGTTATGCATTTCCACTTAATTTCTGCAAGTTTCTGTGTCTGTATGCCCAAAGTCAAATATTTGTGAAACTAGTCTTTGCATGATCTTTGCATATTCTTCTTTACATTCTTTACATTCTTCTTTTTGTACGGAATGCTTCAGTACACATAGAAAAACCTAAAAATGCTAAAATTTCAAACTAAAAATGCTAAAACTTTACCAAACAATTATTTTATAAGGTCTACTATAATCTATCTGAATCTCCAAACCAATTGCATTAAAAAATAGAAAAAATATTATCAAAATGACATAAAATAAGCTTTCTGAAAAAAAAAAAAAAAGTAAAATTTTAGGGCTTCTGAGGGAATGATTTGTTACAGAACGCGATTGCAGAAAGTGATATAAAAGTTTTAAAACTGCAATAAAGTTGGCATGAAAACTTTTCTCCACTACACATGTGACACATATCTGAGAGATATAGCTTCTGGAACAAAAACAAAAGTAGTTTCACACCAGTAAACATGTCATCAGAGAAGAGATGCCTTCTTTAACAATAATAACACTGATGGACTCAAAGAAATGATTTAGAGCTTGCCAGATCAAGAATATGCTTATTTTTTGTGTTATATGCCTCCACTCTTGGCAGGCTCTGATAGAAAGAGAGCAGCAGGAGATAAAGGAAGTGTTTGCTGCAGTGATGGAGGCTGTGAAGAGATCAGAGCAGGTGCTGCTGGCTCCTCTGGAGGACGGAAGGAGGTGTTTGGAGAAGGAGATGGATGAGAAGACACAACAATTACAAAAAGACATTCTCAAGTATAAGGAGACAATCGACTCTTTGAATCACACTATGAATGAGGAAGATGTCATCTTCTTCCTGCAGGTCAGTTAATCATGAAATACTGACTAATATTTGACAAACACAAAATAATACTATTATATGCCCCAAATAATACTATTGTGTGTCCCAAATAATACTATTATATGTCCCTTTTCAGTCTTACCCGTCTGTACCAGCTGAGTTCAAAGATGACTGGATGGTTTCCATTGATACTGAATTAAACTTTGGCACAATGAGAAATATACAGGCAGCCTTATTGGCTGAGATTGAGACTCACCTGGAGAAACTTTGCACTGTTGGTGAGTGATTATGTCTGAGAGCTGTGATATAATTAGCAAACATTCCCTATTGTTATTGCCGATAAATAGAGTTAAGGATTTGGACAAGATTTAAACTTGTTCTGCACTGTTTGTGAGCCCTTGTGAAAAAGAAGTATACTTCAGCATACCTTTAAAAATATTATGCTACTTATTAAAGAAATAATATACTGTGAAAGTATGTGAACTGAATGTAATGTTTTCGGACACTTAATTGCATGTTAATTGCAATTACTAAATGAAAATGCATCATAGTTTAAATATTAAATGCAATTAGTTGAAATTTAGAGTGTTTTGACCCACTTAAGTATAACTTTATATGCAATGTAGCCTATATTTTATAATTACTTCTATTGTCTTTGAAATATGGTTAAAGTGTCAGGAGAAACAAAGGACCCAAGAGCGAAGGCAGGTACCGAAACAAACTTTATTGCTTGAAGAGAACAAAAGCAGTCTGCAGTTCCCTATCTATTAGGCTGTAACGATATGCGATATGAAACTGAAATCGTGATCCTCTGCAGATCCACGAACCTGTGTCGCAGTGTGAGAAGGCAATCGTGACACACCCCTTCCAACTCTCAGAGTTATCCTTCCCGTCCAGATCCAATGCTACCACATCTTTAAATTACTGGCTGTGCCGGTAAACTTGACAACCGCACCACCGCGATGGCTGCGTAGCACCGGCGGTGGTCCGCGTAAACACATTTTTTGTATGTGAATGCTGTTTTACATGAATATTATGACACAAGTGAAGCACAAAGCTTTGTTTACAAAATAAATATTAGGTAGCAATTAAATGTTACATCGCAGCCATGGAAATTCATGATGAATGAGAGAGTTGTGCGGGAGCCCATAAATTTAAGCTTTGTCGGCTTTGAATTATGGTTTGCGATCTGGTCACCCGATTATCAGCGAATTTAACAATATTCCATTAGTTATTCCATATAGAAAGCTTGAATTGTCTACTTTTAAACAAAACAATTCTAAACGAAAAGAAACCGACTAGCCTATACTGCCTGCTTATGTAGGCCTATTCTGTGTGTAGGAAGTGTGCATTTCTCTCTATAGACGTTCACTGCGAAGATGACGAGTCAGCATCGTCAACTTTATCTTTGCAGCCCGACACTGACACAGAAAACACTAGTTTATTAATACACATTTAAAATGTCTCCTTGCTAAATTTGACACATTCGTAATCATTACTTTTGCCAGTTCTTTGTGACAGCTGTTATGTGCGTTATTGGCAGCGTCACATTCTCGGTTACATGAACGCGTCACCACCACCGCATCAGCACCGAAAAGATGGAGATTTTATTTTAGAGAATAATCGCACAACCTATTCGATATTCTATAATTAAATCAACTAATCGAATATTCAAAAATCGTGACTCATCCCTGCATGGAATCTCTTGTTACCCAAATCTTCACTTACGTCTCACCCATTTTCGAAGGGGATTATAAATGTTTCTTCCTTGGTTCGCTTTTAATTAGGTCTATTATTTTCGTATTCTTTACTGTGGTAAAGTAAAAAAAGCTGTAGGAAAGATAGCCTACCTTTTTACCTGCACGTCAAATTCTTTTTAACATAGTTTGTTCTTGTTATTAGACATGGTAAGGCGTGTCAAGTTTATTTGTAAAGCGCCTTTCACACGCGCGGGTGATTTTTAGTTTAGCTTTTTTTCTGGCAGCACAAAATCAAACAGCCTAAATGCCTTTTTAAATAGATTTAACTTTATTATATTATTTAAGTTACCAATATTTACTGATATTTATTTCAATGCTTTACAGGCTTTAGTGTGTTGTTTCTTTGACAGAATTGCTCAAATAAACACTTTTTTTGCTCAAATAAACACTACCTTTTTTTTATTTCAAAACAACCACCGCACCACCGAGCCACCACCACTGCGGTGGTAAAAAAACTGCCACCGTCACAGCCCTAACTATTAGTATTATTTGAAGTTAACATTATAAAATACGTAGACAAAATCTCTACTATTACATCTCTACTATACGGTTCACTCATATTGCATCACTAGACGCATTCGGAAAACTCCTTTTTCTCAGATTACTGAAGCCTTATATAAAAGAGACAGCTGCGGAGTTGCATGAACCATTGACTGCGCAGCTGAGCTGCACGAACCTATGGCGCTAAAGCCCACCGAAATGGGAGGGGCTACCCGTATATATATGCGGGCATTCACCAATAGGATCACAGATTAATTCTCCTTCAGCGACGAATATCTTCTCTTCGCTGGACTCCGAGACAGAAAAAAGCGATCGGCACACTGCAAGCAAGCTGATTGACAGCAAGCTGATTGACAGTGCTCGGCTATAAGGCGATACTAAAGAGCAAATTTCAAAGCAAATTTTCGCACACGCCATTGTTGCAAATGTCGCACCACGAATGTGGCTCGAGCTGGGGACCCCTCCACTCCTCTGGTGAGCACAGTGAGTGTGTTGCCTGTCTGAGAAAATCCCACACAGAAGCCACGCTCACCAAGTCAAGTCAAGTCACGTTCATTTATTAAGCGCTTTTAACAGTATGGATTGTTTCGAGCTGTTCTCATTGTTAGCTATTCACATTGCGAGAGCATGAGTCTCGCCTCTCTCTGCTTTTGGGTCGATTTCTTCTCAGAGAGCGGAGGAAGAAGCGAGTGAGCTCATGCCAGCGTAGATCCCGTGTGACTCACTCTCCCCACAAAGTGAGGATTGTATTTTTTCAGCGGATCTTAAAGATGCCTACTTTCATTTCCATCGAAGATGAGGTCGACATCTTCACCTCAGAAGACAACTCTCACTGCCCAATATATTTCTCAAAGGACAGAGATGTGCTGGCCCACAAATGGCTCAGCCTTCCCTATATCTCCCAGAGTTGATGCAGATGTTCACAGCAGCCCTGGGGCCAATTCCCTTGAGGAAGGACCTCCTTTCCCAGTTAAAGGGAACAATCTGGCACCCCTGACCCGAGTTATGGGCCCTTCATTTCCGGCCCCTCGACTGGAGCCTATGGACCTTCCCTCCAGAATCTTAAACACTATTCCGTTAACCCTGTCCACTATTTTCGTTAAGCCCTTTCCACTAGACGCCTCTACGAAAAGTATTAAACGAAAGTTTATAAATGTTAAGTTTAAAAAACGCTCTGCCCAGATCAGGCAGTCAGAGCAGCTCTTCGTGTGCTTCGGAGGCTATACCAAAAGGCATCCGGTCACGAAGCGAAGACTATCCCACTGGATAGTGGATGCGATTGTGCTAGCTTATGATTGGCCTTCAGTGGCCCATCGGAGTAAGGGCCCACTCCACCAGAGACATGGCCTCATCCTGGGCTTGGTCCAGCGGAGTGTCCATTAGCGCCATCTGTGCGGTGGCCGGCTGGTCCTCGCCGTCCACCTTAGCCAGATTTTACAACTTGGGCGTCCCTGCTCTACAAGCACTGGTCCAGTCTGATTAGCTCGGCTTTGACATCTACACGAGCTCGACCCACTAGAACCCTCCTTTGTGACTCCGACATAACGGTCTGAGTCTCTTAGTCTCCGGCGATTACCTCGCCCTACCTTAGCCTTGATGCCCTCTGGGTCCTTATTCAAGTGTACTAGGCAAAGGCCATAGACTGATTGTCATCCCGCAGTTATAGCACGGCGCGATTGGACTGGGTTCCCAATGCGTCTAGCGACAAAATATTAGTGAACTGTATCGATAGGGAATGTACTCGGCTGCTAACGTAACGTTAGTTCCCTGAGATAATGGGAATGAGTATTGCATAGCTGGGCGTGCTGTCATGCTGCCATTTTGGCGGGCTTTAGCACCATAGGTTCCGCTGCGCAGCCATTGGTTCATGCATCTCCGCGGCACAACCATTGACTTGTGCAGTTTCACTGCGTGATTCTATAAGGCTTCAGTAATCTGAGAAAAAGGAGTTTTCCCAATGCGTCTAGCGAAGCAATACTCGTTCCCGTTATCTCAGAGAACCGAGGTTCCGTTAGTAACCGAGTACGTTCACCGGCACTCTTGGTGGATGCAGATCTGGAAGAAACTCCAGATAAATAAACTTGTCAGGTGGGGTCAGTAGTATGGGGTTCCAGGATTGGCAGTGGTCACGTAGACAAGATTGGCCCAGTGTGCTTTGTTCGACACCGCTTAGTGCGTTCTGGAAATGTCCTGCCCCTTCATAATAGCCAGCTCTACTCACTCAGATGTAAATAGCCTATTAAGGATGGGGTCAATTTCAAACCAATTCAAGCCTAATTTAGACTTAATAATAGTAATAATTATAATCAAGCGCAGCATCAGTTCTGGCAGGTCACGTTAGTCAAGCTTGCATCAGCTGACTCTCAGCTCTCCCTTTCATTATCATCAACATACACAGTGAAGTACACAAAACACTTGTTACAACTAACAGTAAACAAATATATACACACCTTTTCAGTGGGTGCTTAACCCTCTGGGGACCAGAGTGTTTTTGGGGCCCTTTGGATGTTTTGACATGCTCTGACATTTGTGCTTTTTTCAGTTGCTTATAAACATATTAATGGCACAGGTGAAATTAAACTCTATTTAGCACAAACAGGTCTACCATAATGTGTGAGCAACATGTATGTACATGTTTGTATTTTTGAGAGAATATTGTTTATGCGTGGTTATTGAAAAAACTAAAAAATAAAGTTTTTGAAATAAGGACACAAAAAACATACTAAATATGAGTCCACAAGACTTTTGACTAATGTACGTTGTTGCCTAGAGTTTTTGCTTCAAAATGATCTGAAAATCATCCTTCCTAATCATTCACATAAAACAATAGATTGTTTTAAATTGTGAAAAACATTTTTTTGTTTGCCAAGGCAATATGCGGATGGGCGGAACGGCCCAACCCCTATCATGAATAATTAAGTGGTTCTCAGACAGTGACCCTGCATAATAATGAGCCTTTCATTCAGGGGTGTCACACAAGAAAGAATGTAAGGACAATATATATATATATATATATATATATATATATATATATATATATATATTGTCATTGCATTCTTTCTTGTATATATATATATAGCCTACATGTATATATATATATATATATATATTTTGTCATTGCATTCTTTCTTGTATATATATATAACCTACATGTGTATATATATATATATATATATATATATATACACACACACACACACACACAAACACACACATATATATATATATATATACAAACAATCAAAATATAAATGAAAGCCAAAAGCACATTTTTAGTCATACCTGGAAACAAATCCTGGTCAAATGCTATATGGGCCATTCTACAGAATTGGTTCAAAGTTACAGTTGGAAACATCTTGAAAAGAAAATAGTCTTTTCCCATAAATGTCTTATAAAGTATTATTTTTTAAAGTAGACCAATACAATAAAAATAAACCAGTCGCATTTCAAAGTCGCTCGCGAAATGACCGCCAGGTGGCGCAAAGGGACATTTATCAAAACGTAAGTGGGGCTAATGTCAATTAACAACAGTAAGGATGAAATTCTACAAGTTATGGTAATTTACAAATAAGCCTACAACAAACATTTATTTTTAAACAAATATTTTTAAATATGCAACATGCACGTTTAAACAACAAACAATACAATCTGAACCAGCGCTCCTGTATTGAGACATGCAGCGCGTTTCAGTTACGATCCTGGTTCCAGTGGCCTTAATACATTCACGGCTTTTTAAAATGTCACAAAGCGTTTTGAGATGGTTTTGAATGAAATATTGAAGTTTATAATTAGGGTATTTTGGCACACCACGCCGAGTGGCTATGCATTATTCTAAAATCTGGCTTTATTCTGGCATGTTGAATTAGAGTTTGACAAACGCGGCGGCGCGTTCATTTGGATTTATTTTTCTCATAACAGCTAAAAGAACTTACTGCGTAATTGTTGGTCATACAGATAAGATATCATCTTTTAAAACTGTAAAAGGTCTACTTTTATTCATGTAGGCTAAAGTAGGCCTACACTCACACAGGCTAACGACAAAACGTTTTCTCGCTCATGTGAGAAACAAACGTTTGGGCATTTCTCAGTGAGGAAATTAATAGCCGAGCGGTAGAACTTACGGTTCATCATCAAGATGACACGGGTTCAAATCCCGATCAAACATGGTCTACTGCAAATTTTATATTTATTAATGCAGAGAGATTTGTCTAGCTCTAAAACTCTGTTACGCCATACAGTTTTTTGGTTATATTTATAAAATAAAATTACCATGCATTTCCATTTTACACTAGGAACAATAGTATCGAACACAACGACGTTGCATCTGTACCAATCGTACGAGGCTACCAATCGTAATTTCAAAAGCAGTTCTGTAAAAAAAGTAATTTTACATATATAGCCTATATATATATATTTTTTTTTATTAGGCCTATTATTATCATTATTATTTTGATTCCCTACAACCTAGAGTTTTTAAAAACATGGTTTTAAGTAAAGTGTGATTTGCCAGGGGGGACGGGGATTTCCTTCTGGTCTAAACATCCCTGCTTCTGCTGAATTATTTGAATCCCCACACCCCTCCCTCCACAGTAATCAATGCTATAGGCTACTTCACCAATAGACCCACGGCCGCATTAACAATAGGGCTAGGCGGGGCTAAAGCCCCGGGGCCCGAACAAGGAGGGGGCCCGTGATTGGCTGTGGAGTAGATACTAGCCATCTGATTGCCAAAGCCTTACCACGCAACGCCCCCCACAAATTAGCCCTGTTATTTAGTGGTGCTTTGCCGTATATTCCATGCATTATCATGGAATCATTAATATTATAGTGACCGTTCGCAAAGACCCGCCTTTTTTAGTTACAGTGTGACAAGCCAGGCGTCTCTCACGAGTCACGCACATCATGTTCTCACTCACGCAGTGAAAAATACATCGCGGGGCAAAGACTAACGTTACACCGAGTGACTACGAGAGAGAGAGATCAGAGCAGCTTACTGTTGATATGAAACAAGGAATGGTGAATTGAAACGTCACGTTTTAATTTGATATAACAAATACATTTATTCTATATTTAACTTGTGAACGATCTACCTGCTGCTGCACGTAGCAGGGGCGGATCTACAGGGGGGCAAGGGGGGGCAGGTGCCCCCCCTCTCTAGAGCCTTGCCCCCCCTGCTGCCCCCCTAACTTTGATGATCCAAAAACTGTACTTGTAAAAACAACCTGCCACTATGTCCACAAGCTTCTCAAAACAGTGAACTAAACAATACATTTACCAAAAGTGAACAATTTAATTTTTAATTTTAAATATATTATTAGCCCCTCCCCCCTGCGTCCCTGATTCAAACGTGCAGAGCGGCGTTGGCGGCTCACACACACACACACAGCGAGTCTGCTGCGGTGAGGTGGCCCTGCAACCCGACTGGAGAGAGTGAGCTTCCCCAGAGCCTCTGAAGGTGAAGTGAGTTTCCCCAGGTGTAGTTTAAACACACACGTTTAACTTAAAGTTACATTTGTAATGAATGTATTGTATACTAAAGACGATTCAGCATCAGCAAAAACAGCGCGTCTATTACGTTAGCCAAAATCAGCGGTCAATTCGCTCCCTCGTGATTTGTAAGAGCACTCTTCCCTTTGATTAGCCTAATTTTGATTTTAGTAAAGACAAGAACAGCTTAAGGCGAGACACAATAACATCGGGGTTTTTTTCACTGGTTAATTTGAAGATTTTGGGCTATTTGTCTTCAATAACATGTCTTCTTTCAGACTTGTGGTGAAATTTTTTTTCCAAAAAAACACATTTAGGACTTTATTTTACTACACTTTGTCTATTTGCGTCAGTATTCTCCTAAATTCAACAGAAGTTGTCGTTCTAAATCAACATGTTGCTCCGCGATCGCTGCATGTCAATGTCATCACATACATCTCTGTTGGAAAGCTCTCTCTCCTGTACATTGTTGTCGTATCCAAATATGGTCATTTCCTTTTAATCAGCAACCAATCGTGAAAGTACAATGGGCATTTAACTCTAAAACCGAAATCTCATTGGCTGATGTCAATTTCTGACAACGTGATTCGTTCAGATGCATCACGTGACGTGCTCTGACATTTAGATATGCGTTTTTGACCGTTTTTCTGTTCAGTTGAAGGCCATAAATGCTGTGATTTAGGTGGTTTGTATTGTTGTTGCTAATGATTTGGTAAGATATTGTGTCTGTAAATAGTTGTTTCCACTAAAAAAAGTATGAATTTTTACATTACAAATCTTTAAATGCTGTTTTCTCAAAATTAGTTTTTTGTCATTCTCCAGTACAAACATCTCAGCCTGTGTAGCACCTATGTACACCAAACTTTCCAGTTATACACTTAGCAGTATTCTGAAGATATTTTCAGAGGGATTTGTTAATAAATCATTCCTAAAAACCTTTGTAGTGTGTAAGGGCATGATTAAACAATAACGTTAATCATTTAATAACGATTAAATGTGTTTTTGTGTTTGTTTTGTTAAAGCAATTCACATATAGGGATTCCCATGTACCGTCTACCCCTGCCACCCTGCCAAGACCTCTTGCCACCCCTTTGCCCCCCCATATAAAATTTTCTAGATCCGCCACTGGCACGTAGGCCTATAGATGGCTGCCTGCGCCTTATTAGAATATACGCATCAACCAATCAATCGCATCCACTCTTCACTTCATTCTATTCTTAAAACACATGCGTCATCATCGACCCCAAAAATTTTCGGTAAGTTTGATTATTAACTTGATGGATGTATGATGCTTTTTGTGTTTGATCAAACTCTATTTTCGCCTAAAGGGCTGGCGATAATATATCCGGTAGAAATATGTACATTTTCCTGCGCCATCATGATACAAGTTTATAATTTAAACGCGTTTTTTAAACATTGTGGTTTGGATACAAATTATTTTAAACTGCTCAGGCACAGTAAGCAGCGGGAGAGAATTCATTTTGGTTTTGAGACCATGGTGAACTTGAGACGGTTTTGCACAGCGCACTTGAGTTCCGACCCTGAGGTCTTAAAGTGACAGTAGCTACTAATAAAGCTGCTGTCGCCATTTCTGCAATAATGTTAATCAAACATTAGAAATAAAGTTATTTACTGCCCTTGAGTGATTCACTTTTGTAGAATAAATAAGAATGAATGTTGAATTTATAGAGAAAACTATGTATTATTTATTTGATCACTTTATACAATATAATATTATTCAGTGCTTTAAGTTTTTCAAGTAGGTCGATTTCTTATGTGCCTTTGTTCTATTGTTATTTGTGACTCTTGTCATCAGTAAGCTTGAGATTCTTTTCTTAAGCTACTATTATTTTTTGTGATATTGAAATTGGTCACAAGAATTATGAAATTTGAGTGGCATAAAATTTTGATATGATAAAAAATCGTATTAAAAGTAATATAACTTAACTGTGAAGTATATCATAGATGAATAAAACGACTCGTATAATGATAGAACATTTAGCTCATGTAGTTGGTGACCTAAAGTGGTGGTGGGGGGGCCCTGCAGAGCTCATAGCCCCGGGGCCCAGTGAGCTCTTAATGCGGCCCTGAATAGACCATATCAAATATAAAATAGAGATATGCAACAAGCACGTTTAAACAACGACAAACAATAAAATCAAAACCAGCGTTTCAGTTGTTCATTAGTTCAAGTGGCCTTAATGCATGCACGGCTTTTCAAAATTTTACAAAGCGTGTTGAGATTATTTTGAATGAAATATTGAAGTTTATAATTAAGTGTTTTGGCAGACCACGCCGAGTGGCCCTATGCATTTTTCTAAAGTCGGGTTTTATTCGAACTTTTGCTAACGACAAAAACAGTTTATCTGTCGTCTCTGTCTCCGGGAACTGCGCGTCACAAAAATGAACCGAAGCCACTTCAGCTCAGTCACTATAAGAAATCGGCTCTGTCTAAAGCCTTTAAATGTCTAAATATTCTGGCTAATAAATGTTATCTGATTATGTAATCCATATGAAAACGAGAGGTACAGAGGATGTACTCAAACATGTAGCCTGTAAGCGCTTCCCAATGAGAAAATGACAAGGGTGAAAATCTCGCTCTAATGAAATGTAGCAGGCTAAATCGCCCTGAATTAAAATGTAAAAACAGATCAAATAATGTATTTGTCGAAATGTTGCGATATTGTTTCATTTAAGTTCATAATTATTCAATACATGTTATTTAATTTAGCAGCATTACCACAAAGCACCGTGGTTCGATATTTATTTGAATAAAAAAATAAAAAATAAAAAACTTAATTCACAAATTGCATGCCTGGTTGAAAGGATCCAAAGATCCATGTAGACTTTAATATTGAGTTGAACATTTTGTTCATGAAAACAAATTAACATGCGTTTTTTTCAGATTATATTTAGTTTTGCTTGGAAAAAGCTGGCCCAAACCAGTTTTATTTCATCAATTACTGAAATAATGAAATATTTAGTAATAAACTTTTATGATAGAAATATCACTAGGCTACATGTAACTAAATCATTTAATTCCTTCATTATCAACACTGTCTAGAATAGCGATTTAAGTGTGAATTGCGACTTCTCTTTGTGTTAAGTCAGCCTCAGACTCCGATAGCCTGTGGGGGGTTGGAGGGACAGTTCAGTGCTGTATCGAGCGCGCAGGACAATAGGCATAGGTGTTAATGTTCCTCTTTCATATGGAGAGCGAGGGAGACTAAATAAACTTGTTAAAAAGAGATTCAGCGCGAGAGAGGCAAAGAAAAACGCATGTTTTAATTTAATTATGTTGCTTTGGACAATTTTCGTTTTGTAGGCCTACTGTTTTAATTGTTTAATATAGCTGTCATTTCTTTGGCAATACAAATTTAAAATGTCGCAAGAATAAGATTAGCCTAGTGTTTCTTATTTTGCATCGCAAAAGAAATAAACTCTAAACCCGATGCAACCCTGTTTTAAATTAAAAAAACTGTCCCGACACTTTATTTAAACCTTGAAATGTTCGAACTTGGTTTCAAACTTAAGTAATTTTAGTGTTCTTTTACATTACACAATAATTTAGCAGACTAAAGACGAGCTTCTTCATTTTCATTTTCTGATGCAATCGGCTGACAATCTTCCTTCATCAGTTTTTGTCGTTTGTGCAGCGGCTGCGGTTCTACAGGAATGTAGCAAATTTATGTTGTAATAATAATTAAACAAAACTCTTGACTTTAAATAAGTAAACAGTTATAAACAGTTAGCTATTTAAGCATCAAGAAGGTTAAATATAAACGCTGTTGGCCAACATCAGTTAACAACATGTATGCTACATTGAGATTCGATCTCGAGTCGATTGAAGCTCCTCGAAGCTCGTGTTGTTGCGTTAACCACTGAGCTATCGTCTGTACGTCTGTAAATGTTTTTATTGCAATGTTTTACTTTTTCATTATTTATTCAATTTCATTTCAGTAGCCTAATTTCAGTATTGTGATTATGAATTATTTTAACTATACGTTTCACTTGTTGAATTCATCTGCTACCAGCTTTCAATCGCTCTGAATCAGTGCGGTGCGGCAGCAGATTACGCATTAGAGAGAATAAACAAACACTTTTCAGAGTCTATGATTGTAGCGCCTCTTGGCGGTAAAAGGCAGCAAATACACCACACATTTTACCGCCGCGGTGGAACGGCTGATGTGGGCATTGTCATGGCTTGCCTCAACATTTGCGTTTGAATAGCGCGCGTCCTCCGTGGGCGTGTCAGATTAACGCGTAATGAAGTGTAATGAGCTGGGGAAAAAAAATCTGACAGCACTCTCTTTTCGTACAGATTACATAAACTGAGAATATTTGTTTTTTATATAAATTACATCATTGAAAAGAAGAGAATTCAAGCTTCATAAAGAAAAATCTCTCGTGCCTGTATGACAAGTATTTGCAGAGTTAGAGTTAATTTTTCGGACGTGTTTCAGAATGGACTGCACTGACAGAGAGAAGGCAAAACTCGCATCATGTTTATTTTTCTTTATTTGACAAAAAGCACAAAACTTTGTTTTTATTGTGAGTATACAGAAAAATAATAGACAATTAACAAGATCGATTGATGTATAACACTTATATGTACGATCAAAATCAACAGAGTATTTTAAGTCTATTTTTCTGCTATGTGAAAAAAAAACGGCAAAACGCGCGGGCGCGTTTCTGGTCCCCAGAGGGTTAATAAACTGATAAACTTTATATCCGTAAAACGACTCAATGAGCTGTCATAAAGTACGCGCTCTCACTTTCATTTCTGCCGTGATCAGTAACGGAAGGCCTATCACTCCGGAGAGTGTAAGCTGGGTCACAAACTGTTGGTACTGATCCATTCTCGAGTAACAACGAGAGTAAATGAAGACTGCTATATGTTCATTCTTACATCCAACAACAAAACACCTCAATAACTTTAGAAGACATTCTAGTCTACAGCTGCTCCAGCGTAGAAAAAATGCCCTTTAAATAAAATATATTTTTTTATTTGAGCTTTTTATGCTCAAACAGCAACATTACAGACTAACTAAAAAGTGAAAATGCATAATAGGACCCCTTTAAAGATTTGAAGTAGGCCCACACTACAAGTGCACATTCAGTACAATTAAGCACACTTCTTTTTCACATTGGTGTACAGTCATGAATGACACCTCAAATCTTCTGTTTTGTTAAGGAGAGGTGGATAGTGGTAATGATGGTAAATACCATATTTAATTAATGTATTTTAGAGTAACATTTATGTATCATATGAAAATGGTATCAAGGTATGGAAACAATCAGATATTTGTTCATGGCATGTCTGTCTCAGTACTTTTAAAGGATTGGTTCACTTCAGAATTAAAATTTCCTGATAATTTACTCACCCCCATGTCATCCATATAGTGGACTTCAATGGCAACCAATGGGTTGAAGGTCCAAATTGCAGTTTCAATGTAGCGTCAAAGGGCTCTACACAATCCCAGCAATGGAATAAGGGTCTTATCTAGAGAAACGATCGGTCATTTTCTAAAAAATAAATTAAAATGTATATACTTTTTAACCACAAATGCTTATCTTTCAGAACTATGCGATACACCACGCATTATGTAATCACGTTGGAAAGGTCAATAGCAACGTAGACGAAAGTACCATCCAATATTTACAAAGTGAACGTGCAAAGACTAAGTCAAATGCCCCTTTTTAAAAAAAAGAAAGGTAAAACAACGATGTTGGACGATTTTGAACTTGGAGGTGAAAATTATATGGGAGTTTTTTGCCTTACCGCGGTACTTTCTGACCTTTTCAACGTGATTACGTAATGCGGGGCGCATCGCAGAGTTCTGAAAGATGAGCATTTGTGGCTAAAAAAGAAATATTTCAGTGGCTGAAAATCACAGATTGTTTCTCTAGATAAGACCCGTATTCCTTGGCTGTGATTGTGTAGAGCCCTTGAGCCCTTTGAACCTGCATTGAAACCGCAATTTGGACCTTCAACCCATTTGTTGCAATTGAAGTCCACTATATGGAGAAAAATCCTGGAATGTTTTCCTCAAAAATCTTAATTTCTTTACGACTGAAGAAAGAAAGACATAAACATCTTGGATGACATGGGGGTGGGTAAATTATCAGGAAATTTTAATGCTGAAGTGAAATAGTCCTTTAAATGTAAGGCTGTCGTCATGATTTGTTTTGTGATGTTATCTGTTCTCATTACAGAAATTAGAAGAATTCACAGCTTTTCAGGTATGTGTAGGAATAATTGGTAACACTTTACAATAAGGTCCAATTAGTTAACTTTAATGCTTTAACTAACATTAACTAACAATGGACAATACATTTGTTGCGGTATTTATTAATTTTTGTTAACGTTCGTTAATAAAAAATACAACTGTTTGTTTGTGTCAGCTCAGGTCCATTCAACTTTTGATTTAAATTATGTATTAGTAAATGTTGAAGTTAACATGATTAATAAATGCTTTAAAAGTATTGTTGATTGTTAGTTCATGTTAATGCAGTTAACTAATGTTAACAATTGAAATGAAGCTCAAACATCAAGTATCTGAGAATCTTGTCTTTGCTCAGTGGACGTGACTCTGGATGCAGAAACAGCACATCCACACTTAGAGGTGACTAGAGACGGCACAGTGGTCAGAGACACTGGAAAAAGCCATGATATCCCAGGCAGTCCACAACAGTTTGACTTGGTTGGAGGAGTCCTGGGAAAGCCTCGCATCACGTCGGGAAGAGCTTTCTGGGTCGTGGAGGTGGGGAAGAAGGTGGGCTGGGAACTCGGGGTGATGAGAGAAGGCGCAAACAGGAAAGGAAAAGTCTCCTACAAACCCAGCGAGGGATACTGGTCCATCGTGCTCTGCGGTCAAAACATGTATGGAGCTTTTGAAGACCCTCCAGTCCTGCTGAATCTCAACACCAAACCCCAGAAGCTGGGAGTGTTTGTGGACTGTGAGGAGGCTCTGGTCTCCTTCTATGATATGGTGGCTCGTTCACATATTTACACATTCACTAAGTGTAGCTTTCATGGTGCAATCCGTCCATACTTTAATCCTCATCCCAACAAAGACGGAACCAACTCAAGTCCATTGGTCATTTGTGCTGTCAATCAAACTGATGTCTCTGTTTGAGAGAAAGGGCAAATCTTGATTTTGAAACAAAGAAGGATCAGAAAGTTTATATACTATATATATATATATATATATATATATATATATTTATTTCATTGACACTATTGCTAGTAGTATGGTTATCTATCTATCTATCTATCTATCTACAGTATATCTATCTATCTATCTACAGTATGTATATCTATCTATCTATCTATCTATCTATCTATCTATCTATCTATCTATCTATCTATCTATCTATCTATCTATCTATATCTATCTATCAACATGTAACTTTAAATGGAAATTAAACTTGCTTTTTGATCTTGTGGGGACCTTTGGGGAAAACAGCTTATAAATCATCCTAATTATGTTTTTTGGGGGGGTTTTTTTGAAAATGAAAAAAATGCAGAAAGTTTTCTCTGGGTGTTGTGTTTAGGGGTAGGGGTAGGGTTAGTGGATAGAATATACAGTCTGTACAGTATGAAAATCATTGTGTCGATGGAAAGTCCCCATGGAAACCCAACATGAATAAAGCATGCTAAATGAATTTTTGAATATATAGAAAACGCAGTATAAAAATCATTCTGTCAATGGAAAGTAAAAAAAAAACAACGTGTGTGTGTGTGTGTGTGTGTGTGTGTGTGTGTGTGTGTGTGTGTGTGTGTGTGTGTGTGTGTGTGTGTGTGTGTGTGTGTGTGTGTGTGTGTGTGTGTGTGTGTGTGTGTGTGTGTGTGTGTTTGTTTTATGCTTTCTGTCCAAATATTGCTATTAATATCTTTTTGATTGTCAGCCAACTGCACAGGATGATTTATACCTTCATTACCTTTGTTCTAAGTTGTACAGTTAACATCAGAGAGGATTGTTTGTTTAACATGATTGCTAAACAGGTATAATTATCATCATGGAATTGACCAATGTTCATGCAAGTAACACTGAAGCTAATTGTTCTCATAACTCATTAATTATGATTACTTTCTCATTTTATGAGAACATTTTATGATTAATAATAATTGAAAGTACTAAGAGGAATATATTTTCTATCCACACATGAACAAATCAAGATATTCACATCTTTCACACTGTGCATTGTTGTCCATGTAAATCGTTCAAAAGCGGGCCAGGTGAGCGAATTACACATGCAAATCCACAGGGAAGTGTTTGCTTTGAGAGTGCTGAATGCTCGCAAGAAACCCAAGATATTCACATCTTTCACACTGTGCATTGTTGTCTATGTAAATCGTGCAAAAGCAGGGCAGGTGAGCAAATTACACATGCAAATCCACAGGGAAGTGTTTGCTTTGAGAGTGCTGAATGTTCCTAAGAAAATTATTACTTTTATTTCCAACTTGAAAATTTGTATTAGTCGCTTTCTGAAATGCGTGCTTGAGTTTAACATTTGAATGAGGAACAATCTGTGTCAAATTTGATAAGACTGCTGAGGAAAAATCCTGACAATGTCTCAAGATGAAAGCATTTGAAATCTCAGCATTTGAGTGCGTCTAAAGACTTCAAGAAGCAAACTACTTTGAGAAATGACGAGTCAGCCAGTCCTTGGCACTCCTAACAGAGTTATTTTGGGTTTTCTGGCAGCCATGCGAGTCGAATGAATGATGGATTCTGTGTAGAAGCTGCATCAGGGTCAGGTTATGTGAGACTGTTCATCATAACAATATTATCACATTCACTTTGTCCCCATGATTTTGCGTAGTTAGATAAACATGTTTTGTTGTTCCTTATCAAAAAAACATGTAACCGTATCTTCACCAACCCTAACCAAACTATCACTAAAATCATTTATCAGCTATAAAGCACACAAACCAAACAATGTCAGCTTCTGTGCCTCCAGCAAGCGCTCTGTGTGAAATTCTATTTATTGTTTGTTTGTCACAAGCATGTATACATATATATATATATATATATATATATATATATATCAAAACAGGAGTATAATGGCGAGCAAAAAGCATTTTGAATTAAAGCTGCTAGCAGCATTTAGCGGTGTTCAAGCAGTTAAGGCCTTTAAGGCCGTTAAGCACAAAAGCATCAAAAGACATTAAGTTTTATGTAGCAAGCATTTAACTATTGACATCATAGATGGAATAGACCATGTTTTAGCATGATTTACCATGATATACCACATTTCAGTGTGATTGTTCATGATTTACTATGTTACAGTGTGATTTACCATAGTTTACTATGATATACTGAGTTCTAGTATGATTCACCATGGTTTACCCTGTTCTTGCATGATTTACCACAATTGAACACATTCTAGTAGCCTATGATGTAATATGATTCTAGCATGCTAGCACACATACACACACACACAAATAAAGACAAATGTTGTTGTTGTGGTTTTCAATGCTATTGGGATGTGTCATTATGAAAATATACTTTAATGGTCTATAAGCATTTCACATAATGTGTTTGTAAACTGTTAATCAGATTATTTTGCATTTATTCAGAAACCTAGGACTACACACACACATTCTGTTGTAGATACAGATATTTGAACTATGTGATGGAAAAAAGAAATGTTTACTGCAATTGTTACAATTAATTAAAGAGGCAAATTTTGTCCGATTTGTCTGAAATTTTTCAATGCTGTTCAGAGTGATATTAGACATGTTCTTGACCTTTTTTAAAGAAGATCTGAGCATTCATTTAAGAGATCAGCATTTACAGTCAATACAGGCAATTTACCATAGGAAATATATGGTTTTAAAGCTTTTTGACAGTTATAGCGCCAACTATGGTCCGATCTCCATGAAACTTTGCATGCTTCTTCACCAAGTTATTACACATATGCTCACCAATTTTTGTGAAGTTCTGAGTTTTTATTTATGATTTATAGGCTTTTGAGTGTATTTTGACACGCCCCCTTTTCTTAATGACCCTGTTACAGTGAACCAAAGGGCAAAGTTCAACATTTTTTTGATAATTATTGATCTAGAGAGTCCAGAGAATTGTCCTAGACTGGTTTGGTTCCGATCGGGTGAAAAACCAGGGACTAGTTTGCGAAAGTAGGTTTTTAACATATTTGTGAATATTTAATGAATGATTTGATTGACAGCAATGGATTTAGAGGCAAAGTTGTTCAACATGAGGAGATCTATCAAATGATATGCATATTATGGGAAACACCACGTGATGTGTGCAACACCACGTGATTACAGAGCCATAAAACTCGTTAGCGCCAACTAGTGGCCGATTTCTTTCAAAACTCTTACAGACCTCTTGGGCCATGAGTCGAACATGCCCATCGAGTTTCGTTCCGATTGGCCTCCGTTAACCTCGTCTCACAGGTGCTCAAATTTCATTGGCCGATGGCGGCCATGTTTTTTGAGATACGCCAATGTCCTCATACACATACATGGGGCCTTGGACCAAGACACTGCATACCAATTTTCAAGTCAATCGGACTAACGGTCACGTGGTCATAGCCCTATTTATGTTTTTTTAATGTTATAGTGCCACTTAGCGGTAGATCGACGCGGTTTTTTTACTGTGACCCCAAACTGTCCTCATACACATGTGTGTCAAGTTTGGTGAAGATATCTTATTTACTTCTGGAGTTATAGCCATTTAAGTAAAATAGGCTCCTCCCACAACGTTTATTTTGCGCCCCCTAGCGACCAGAAATCGAAATTTCGACTTTTTTTCGATAATTATTGATATTCAGACTCCAAAGAACATGTATGCACTGGTTTGGTTCCGATCGGGCGAAAAACCAGGGACTAGTTCGCAAAAGTAGTTTTTTGACAAAATTCAAAATGGTGGAAAAATTTGCATACCGCAAATGAAATCGGAGATATACGTTTTTTAAGTCAGAAGTCCAGCTTTCCAATGATATAAGACACTTGAGTCTACGACATACGGTCTAGGAGTTATGATCACTTTCGCGCTTTTGTTGCTATAGCGCCACCTATGGGCCAATCAGGCTCATACTCTCTCAACCTCTCCTCGATTTCTGTGCTACCTTAATCCCAAATATTAAGTCTCTAGCACTTACGGTTTGGGCTGTACGATGCGTTTTAGCGGAGAATAATAATAATACAAATCAGTACAAATACAATAGGTTTTCAGCACTTCGTGCTTGAACACCTAATAATGTGTCCCTCCCTGCGCTCGCTACATTACGAGTGGAGATACATGCAATTTATGTGTTTGTTTGGGAGTGGAGCATGTATGTCAGCTTTCGTGGGGGCTGACAGTGTTCATTTATAAAATTTCCCAACGTGTAAAGAAGCATGCAGGAGCATCTGGAGTTTTTAGCTCTGCTCCTGTTGGCTTTCTTCTCAAGGGAAGAAAGTCTTATGGAAGTGACTCGGATCTCGTGTTTGCCGAGGCAACACCTAGAATACCAGTCTGCAATAAAGAATCTGGTGGCTCGGATCTCGCGTTTGCTGATGCAATGGTTAGATTAGATAGAAACAATATTTTTATAATGTGGTGGGAACTGAGAAGATGGGAGTTTCCCTTTCTCTCTTGTTCCTGTGATCGAGTGCAAACTAATTATGTGTGTTTGCAAGCTATGATGTATGATTCTTTTTGTATATTTCTTGGCTGCATTTCATTTTGAGATATTAAATGGAACATGTGTCTGGCTTTGAGAAATTAGATGGTTTGGATGAAAGGCTGAAAATAGTATTGTCACGGTATACAAATCCATTTGCTTCCTTCTCGTCTCGTGTTATTGTTGTTGCATGAAAGCACGTGTGTGGTGGGCGTGAGTGAGTGTGTGTCATTCCTTGATCCGCTCCAGCTGATCATCATCTCATCACCAGCTGCAGCCGATCTCATTCACTATTTATGCTCACAGTGTTCTCATCTCCATTGTCAGATCGTTGTTGGATGTGTCCGTGTTCCAGTCTTGTGTTCCTGAGTCTCTCGTCGTGTGTACCTGTGGATTTCGTCTTGTTCGTGGATTATCGTCGGTTGGGGATTATCACCGCTTGTGGATCGTTTCTCATCTGTCTTCACTGCACCACTTGGGATTCACCACGCTGACCATCGACGTCCCTGTGTCATCCTCCACGCCCGTGTCTTTCTGTTTGGACTTCCACTGAATAAAGAATTATTACCTGCTATTGCTTCCTGTTATTCGTTAAGTCATGACAAGTATTTGCATACAGGCTAGTTTTCTTGTCTGGATGATCTTTGGCTGCATTTAATTTTAAGGGATATATTGGCAAATACTCATCTGATTTTGAGACGTTAGATGTTTGTATTAATACACTATGTAGAGTCTGGACCCATCAGACACACATTATATACAAAGGTTTATGAAACTTCAAAACTAACATCCCAAATGAAACGAACACAAGGGCAGAAACAGTGTCATGTTACAGGGCTGATAAGAAGATTTTTACGACCTCCTCAGGAATGTGGCCACGTGCACAAGAGAGAGACAATGGGGAGACAGAAACCCTCTTTAAAACAGACTTTGCTGCATTAATCATAGACTAACTGATCTATAAATGAACATGCTTCATAGCATTGTGTAAATGATTTACTGTCTTGTGTACTATTATGTATATATTATGGTATGTACCCTGGTATACAACCAACTAACGGTCAATGTAACCTCACATGTATCATGCCTCCTACCTAATTAATCCTAATTTAATGACTCACACTTTGATGTACATCACCTTCTTCTAGAATGCAGTGTGGATGTGTTATATCTATCTGAGCATTAATGAAGGTAACCATGCTTGGGACAAAGACTCTTAAATTAACTAGAGTAACCTTCCCACTCGGACATTTCACTTTGCTTATTGGTCCAGTCAACCCTTAGGGGTTGGATCTTTTCTCAGGCTTTATTAGGGACAGTCCACATGTGACCTCCCTCTCTTAGTTTTTCATACAGCCGCAACACTGTTTCTGGTGATACTGGGGAACCCCCTCCCCCTCCACGGAGGCCCAGGGCTCAGCAGGCCCTGATCCAACCAGATATGCAGTCATGCAGGAGAGAGAAGACTCTCTCACAAAGAACCAAGGACAATCTCAGGAGTTTGGAACCAGGACTCCAACCAACAACGACTCTAATCACCCACTCTTCTGACTTCCTCACTTCTCCGGGGTGCTCGGCGTGGCCTCAACAGGGCCCCATGCAGGCCTTGACCAAATGTGCTCATGGAGAAAGATAACTTTCAAACAACTGCCACTTGCCACTGCCGGAACCCTCAACGACTTCAATTTTCCACAACTTCAAGAATTGTTCCCACTACAAATGCAAGTATTCAATTCAATGAAATGTGAAAATGAAATGCTGTTGGTTCTTCTCATAGTTAGATGGATCTTCTCCATCGTTACATCATTCCATCTCTCACTCCTTTTTCCTACACACGTATTTATGTATGTATGTATGTTTGTTTAGTTTATTCATGTTTATGATTTAGTTAATAAAACTTGTGCACTTTATGTATTTGGTTCTGATTCACTGCTTGCAAACAAAGTCTCTTTTACGATCTTGATCTTGCTACATGCTCAAAGCGCTGTACATGCTAAGAAATAATTATTCTTCTGTGGCCATTGAAGATACCCTTTTCTTAGAATAAATTAATAATCAAAAGAGTTCGTTGGACGAACTGATTAATTGATTGTAATATTAATTTAGCCATGTCAAGTTAATCCAATTAACTGACCCAAATATTAATAACTAATCATAACAAGTTATTATTGATTATTAATATTTCCTATAGCTAAGTTCCTTACAACTATATTCAGCCTTTCATCCAGAGCATTCTGTACTTGTCTGGTTGATATTTGGCTGCATTTAATTTTGAGGAATTAAAATAAAAATAGTCATCTGATTTTTTTAAAGTTAGATGTCTGCATTAATAAACTATTCACTCTTTCATACAGACCGTGTTTCCTTGTCTGATAGATCTTTGGCTGCATTTAACCCTTTAGAACCTGAAGCTAAAATAGGTGTTTTTCACACATTTTGATTTTTTGACTGTAAAATTCTAAAATAATGTGCTATCTTCATGTGCAAGGTGTCATCTTTTTCAGACAAAGATTAGCTTTCAACAAATTACAGTTATTGACCATTATTGTGTGTGGTGAGTTTGTAAATAGAATTTAAATAGACACAAATTTTAAAAAACGAGAATACATTTTCTGATTTTTATTTAGAAAAAAAAACAGAAAAATCACAAACAAAAGGAACTAACACTTTAAAGTTGAAAAATGAAGTATAATACATCAGATACGAGTCTTTTTTGTGACATTGGGTTGCACAGTTTTCATTTAGGACACTTTTTTTCATACACGCACACATACAAATGCGTCCATTCATAGGCACGCACACATACACATGCATACACCACATGTAAAGATACGTGAAAGAGTAACGGCCATCCACCTCCCAAGTTTCATTAAAAATCATCCCAATCCCCTCTTCTGCTGTCTACCACTTCTTTCGCGATGTATTTGTTAGTTTCTTTTACTATTTTATGGAATCCAAAACACTGTAACCTGCCGCGCTTCGTATCTCTCTGTTCAAATCCTTCCTTCCCGCTCTGCCAGAAAGCGGCTGTCATTTGCTGACGGAATTACCGTAATAAGCCGTATATTGCCGAAAAGCGCATGTTGTCTACTGTCGGGGGCAATTTGAATGGTTTTGATAGTGCGAACGGTTGAAGAGTTACGGTACAATGAATACAGCTTGCTTGTCTGTGTCGGCGACGACACAGCCGGTTCTAAAGGGTTAATTCAGAGGAATTAAATGGTGAAATTCCCGGTGGGAAATGGATAACACCTCATTATACGGTGCCCATCTCTCTTTGGTGCCCTCGGGGGGCCGTTCTGCCAACCCCGCCACCTCTTGTGCTTCGGGGCGCAGGGGTCTTTACCGAGTTCTAATCTCAGTGTTCGCCCGGAAACGTTGCGACACTGGGAGACTCGCACCCTACAAGGAGGGTTTCAGAGGGGTCTGTTCGGTTGCTTCCTGCCGGTCATTCGCTTCAGGGCACCAGATTGGCTACTTTTGAGAGCCTGGTTCTTTCAGTAGTCTCAGTCGAAGTCTTTTCA
This sequence comes from Rhinichthys klamathensis goyatoka, assembly GCF_029890125.1. Taxonomy (NCBI): domain Eukaryota; kingdom Metazoa; phylum Chordata; class Actinopteri; order Cypriniformes; family Leuciscidae; genus Rhinichthys; species Rhinichthys klamathensis. The sequence continues at coordinate 2,595,407 of NW_026606589.1, forward strand.
GGATAAGACGGATCTGAGGACTGTCATTATCTCGAAGAAGGTTTCAGCGAAGAGGCCCTGACACCAATGGCGCCAGACCTCTGAGGGCAGTCCCTTCTGGGGGGAAAGTGGTCAACACCTCATTGTACGGTCCACATTTCCCTTCAGCGCCCTCAGGGGGCCGTTTTGCCTACCCTGCCACCTTGTGTGCTTTTGGCCACAGCTGTCTCCAGCGAGTTCTAGTCTCAGTGTCTGGCCGGAAACATCGGCACTAGGATGCTCGCACCCTGAGGAGGGTTTCAGAGCAATCAGTTTGATTGTCCCCTGCTGGTTCACCGCTTCAGGGCACCTGTTACGGGCGGACGGACACCACCCTTAACATAAAGGAGAGTCACACACAGGCCAGCTCGTGTCAAAAATAGGGGTATGTTTATTAAGTAGGTCGGTTATCAACTACCGGGTAAGTTCACAATTAAAGACAGAGTTACAAAGGCGGAACGCTTTTGATTCCCGGGGTGGACTGCAAAAACTCTAACGACAGACAGCACGGCAGTGATTCGACTCCGTTCTCAGGCTCTGTGTGCGCCCTCACGTGTGGAGACTGTCTTCGCCTGTCCGGGGTTACAATTACATAGTTCAGATCCGATATTTTTTTTCCGACAGTATATGGTCCATTGAATCGTGCCTGAAACACAGAACCGGGCACGGGTAAGAGAACTAACACTTGGTCTCCAGGTTTAAACGAACGGGCTCTGGCTTTTCGATCATACCACGTTTTCATGCTAGATTGGGTTTTTTCTAAATTCTCTCGAGCGAGTTCACGCGCTCTGTGTAGACGGGAGCGAACGTCGCTGATAAATTGTACTGCGCTACGAGAGGTAGGCTTGCTCACCCACTGATCTTTAATGACGCTTAAAGGCGTGCGAACATCATGAGCAAACACTAGTTCTGCAGGGCTGAAACCAAGTGACTCTTGCACGACCTCCCTAGAGGCCATAAGCATCCAAGGAATCGCATCTTCCCAGTTCGTACCCATCTCCAAACAATATGTACGCAGCATCGATTTAAGTGTTTGATGGTAGCGCTCGAGAGCCCCCTGACTCTCCGGATGGTACGCGCTAGAAATGCTGTGCTTAATTTTGAGCGACTTTAGGACTTTGGAGAAGACACGCGAAGTAAAATTTGTTCCTTGGTCCGTTTGAACGATTTTCAGTAGCCCCACAAAAGCAAAGAATTTTAATAGAGCCCTGGACACAATTCTAGCAGTGATTTTCCTCAGAGGCACCGCCTCTGGGAAGCGAGTAGCAGTGCACATGATTGTTAATAGATACTGATATCCACTTTTCGATCGTGGAAGAGGACCAACACAGTCAATGATTATTTTCTCAAAAGGCTCACCCACGGCAGGTATTGGGTACAACGGTGCAGGTGGAATTATCTGATTTGGTTTACCAGTAACCTGGCAGACATAGCACGTCTTACAATACTGCCGCACATCACGCTTCAGCCCCGGCCAGTAAAAGTGACGAAGAACGCGGTTGAATGTTTTAGTCACACCTAAATGACCAGAAACACCATCATGCGCGATACTCAAAATTGCACGTCTATTTTCAGTCGGCATAACGATTTGCTCAATGTCACCCCATTCGTTACTTTTGTGAGGCGTCCACCTCCGCATCAGTAATCCGTCTCGAACAAAAAAAACTGAACTCTCGCTGGCACGGTCTGAAACAGATTGAATTGCATTATAACATGAAACAAGAGTAGGGTCTTTTTGTTGAGCACTAATAAGTTTCTCTAAAGACAACGATGTATCTGGTTCTATTGTTTTTCCACTGTTCCTCACATGTACAGGACTATTGCGGCACGGAGTGGAAGTGGGTTCCAGGAGCCTCTCACACTCCGCAGGGTGAGCAACGAAACTGTCACTTAGGTCGACGTCAAGAGGAGGTACTGCATCCCTCATCCTTCGAGTCTGCGACCTAGTGACAACACTGGCGGGAAAAACCTCTGGGAATTTTTGTGCGCACTCATCGGGACACTCTCGACTGAGCGGCACAGACACAACCTCGGGGGGAACATCACCACGGCACCACACATTTCCACCGGCTAGGTCGTTGCCAAGGAGAAACGTGACACCGGGGACTGGCAAAAAGTCTTGAACGCCAACAACCACGTCACCACACACCAAATCTGAATCAAGATGCACGTAATGCAAGGGAACATCGAGAAAACCCATCTCGATTCCTCGAACCAGGACACTACTACCTGTTGCAGTCTTCTCAGACAACGGCAGCAAACCACGGAGGAGGAAAGACTGCGCAGCGCCCGTATCCCGCAAGATGCGCACAGCGACAGCTTCCCCGCCAGACACAGATACGGTCCCACTCGTCAGAAAGGGCTCGTACATGGACTGGGTTTTCTCTGACTTTAACTCAGCATGGAGGACAGGTGAAACCTTCGAAGAAGAGTTAACGAGACCCATTGGCTTCGTGGATTGTTTTTTTTTTAATATTACACAGTCTGCGATGATATGCCCAGGTTTTTTACAATAAAAACAGTGTCTATCCTCTTGTTTTATTGCACTCTTTTTCGTGTCTATATCAGAGGTCACAGAGGGATTAACTTTTAAGCGAAAACGTTCTCTGCCAACGTTATGCGTCAAAACGTATTCGTCAGCAAGGACAGCGGCTTCCGATATCGACTGCGCCTTCTGCTCAGCTAGATAGGTGGCGACTGCGGTTGGCAGACAGTTCTTAAATTCTTCCAAAATAATTAATTCACGCAACTTCTCCTGACTATCAACCTGTTGTGATGAGCACCAACGATCAAAAAGGGCTGCTTTATCTCGACCAAATTCAACAAAAGTTTGACGCTCAGTTTTTTTAAAATTCCTAAACTTCTGTCGATATGCTTCAGGGATCAGCTGATAGCACCTCAGAACTGACGCTTTCACCACATCATAGTCAACGCTCTGTTCTACTGTTAACGATGAGTAAGCCTCCTGCGCCTTTCCGACTAAAACGCACTGCAGGAGGAACGCCCACGCAGTTCTCGGCCAATTTAAATTAGTCGCGACACGTTCAAAGTGTGGAAAATATTTTTCCACATCTTTTTCCACAAAAGGTGGTACAAGTCGGATGTGGCGAGTGACATCAAATGAGTTAGGGTCAGAAGGAGCGACACCTTCCCTCTGAGCCTCGATTTCTAACTTTCTCAACGCTAGTCGATTTTCAAGTTCATGCTCACGGACTTGTGCTTGCATGCGCTCACGGTCATACTCAATTTCCTTCTCTCTAATACTTAACTCCCTCAACCGAATTTGCAGCTGTAATGCCTCTGTAGACACGGGAGATTGTTTCTCTTCAGGCAGAATGCCCTTTCTAACCAAAGCAGCTTGTAAGACGGTTTTAATTGTATCTTTAGTGCGCTTTTCAGCCGAAGTGAGCTCAACTTCATAAGTTGCAGCCAAATTTAACAATTGCTCCTTTGAAAATTTCAAAAATAATTCAATAGAGGGATCTTTAACGAATGATTCCTCTGTTTTCTTTCTAATGCGCAAAGACGCTTTAAAACGCGCACAAAATCAAAAAGAAAACCTCACTAAAGCAGTTTTAACTGCGACGAAGCTACAAAGTAGCGAATATCTAAGTGGTCAAACAAAAGCACAATATAGGCTACAAACGACCACGAATTTTTAATGTCCACCCACGAATTTAACAAAAATGCTAGCACAATCAAAGTACCAGCGCTCACTCAAATAGGCGATATGCCACAATATATAACACAAGCTATACAACTAAACTAAAGAGTATTCTGATAGGCAAAAATGCTGTCCAACTTCTCTAACTAACTATATACAAAACGCAAAAAAAAAAATCCTAAATATCTACGCAATCTTCAGTGGTGTACTCAGCTCGAGGCTTCCCACCGAGCCCCCTCCTGAGATATCCACCAAAAATAAAATAAACAGTCGACTAAACAAATGAACAGACAATCATAATTGCGCACCAGAATACTCACCAAAATGTTGTAGCCTTTCAAAAGTTCCGCAATTCACACTAAACACTAAAGTCCGACTTAATCAAACTATAAATCCCGGACCAGCCCCCAATATGTTACGGGCGGACGGACACCACCCTTAACATAAAGGAGAGTCACACACAGGCCAGCTCGTGTCAAAAATAGGGGTATGTTTATTAAGTAGGTCGGTTATCAACTACCGGGTAAGTTCACAATTAAAGACAGAGTTACAAAGGCGGAACGCTTTTGATTCCCGGGGTGGACTGCAAAAACTCTAACGACAGACAGCACGGCAGTGCATCGACTCTCAGGCTCTGTGTGCGCCCTCACGTGTGGTTCCGGACAGCTTTTGTAGCTCAAGTATACGGCTGCGCTCAGGTGTGGCTCATCTGTAATTAAGAGCAAGGGAAACTCAAACACTCAAACACACATGTAGAAACACACAGCGGAGCTGGGGGACGTAACAGCACCGAATTGGTTGCTCGAGTAACACCAGTGACCAGTCTCGAGAGATTGGCTCCCATAGTAGATTTTTTAGCACTGTGGAAACTACTGCCAAATATATCTCAATGGTCCCTGCACACAGGGGGGTCTTGTCTACTGTGGTAGGCCCCGAGCAGGCTCTAGTTATGGAACAAAGAGGTAAAAGCTTTGCTGGGGAAGGGAGCCGTATAACGTGCTTCTGCCCCCGAAAGAGAGTCCTGGTTTACAGCCGGTATTTTATCATTCCGAAAAAGGATGGGGGTTGCGTCCAATTGTAGATCTGCGCACTGATGTGAATCGTGGCACGATCATATCCGAGGACTGATTTGTCATAATAGATCTTTAGGACACACACATACTTCCATATTCCATCCTTCCTCAACTCAGGAAGTTCCTTAGGTTTATAATCAGATAGAGTAAAGGTTATGTGTATTTGGTGTGCTGTCCAAGGGAGGCCTCTGAGCTCTGAATTTGGGCCAAACCCGGTGACTGTGTGCCCACTTAAAGGAGTAGATCACTTCAGAATTGAAATTTCCTGATAATTTACCCACCCCCATGTCACCCAAGATGTTCATGTCTGTCTTTCTTCAGTCACAAAGAAATTAAGGTTTTTGAGCAAAACATTCCAGGATTTTTCTCCATATTGTGGACATCAACGGGTATCAACAGTTTGAAGGTCCAAATTGCAGTTTCAGTGCAGCGTCAAATGGCTCTACACTATCGCAGACTAGGAATAAGGGTCTTTCAAATTAAAATGGACCAATAATAAGTTGAAGTTCTGATACCGGTAATGCCTAAGAAAGGGAAACACATGGACAGTTTTAAAGACACTCAATACATTTTGTTAAATTATGATTATGTAAGGTTAAATATATATATATTATATGATATATATATATATAAATGGGAGACAGTGGGTTAAAACCTGTTAAGCTGCAAGCCCACTTTTGAAAAATCCCCAGAAATGGCATTCCCAAACTGAAACAGATACAGTTCATGAACCCTTTGCACTAAAAGCACAAGTATGATCTCATTTGAAAGCTTACACCTGGTAGTTTATTGTAAATGTAGAATTAATTATTGTCATAATGAATTTTAAAAAAAAAATAGCTTCAAAGTTTTGTAAAGTTATTAGAAATTTATTTTTATGAAACATCTTCATGAAAATAAAATTAAAGTTGGCCCTGGAGCAATCTAGAAATGCACTGCAGCTAAAGCCATATGTGTGACCATTTTATATTTAAAATCTGAAAATGATAAGTCTAAAACTCTGTATTTAGTTAAATGTTTTTCAAGATCATGTCAAATTACTTTATTTTGATTAGACTGATTTAGTATCTTCAATGCAAACTGATGTTTAGTCATCTATTCAGTCTATTGCCTCTATTGTTTTTGTGGTGCAAAACGAGCCCCATTCAGTCTCAGTCTCCCCTGCACACATTTACACCTCTCCAGACTGGTTATGGTTCTAAATACGCATTTCTTTTGTCTGCATTATAGCTACTAACGACTGGCTATTCACAGGCTATTCATAGGGATAACCCTAATTTCTTTTATCAAAGTTCTCACTAAATATTTGAAACTGGTATCAAATGCACTGAAACATTTCAGTAAGCATTCCTATTTAGAAAAAAAATCATAAAACAATAACTGCTGGTATAGCAGGTGCACCTGGGCTAGCTAGCATGTTAGCTTAGCACACCATCAATACACGACCATTTATGAGATTAAAACCATGTCTGTTCTCCAAACTTACTTTATAACGCAAGTCGAGTGTTTTAAATAATCTTCTGTGATCTGATTTGGCTTCAGATAAAAAAAAATCCGACCGAAAATGTATTTATAGTGTTCTGCACGATGATGAAATCTATATCGATTAGCATAACATTATAAATATAATCTATTATTATGAAATACCTGGCATGGCTTGAAGAACACAGGTAACTCAAATATCATTGCAATCATGTTTATTGTCTTCAAAACATCTTTATCTGCACTTTACAGCGATCTCTGGAAGCTTTGTTGTGGCAAGACTTCCTTGTCACATGATTATGGCTCTTCTTCATGTGATCCATATATGGACTTTACTGAACAAACAGCGCCCTCAGACTGCCAGTATGAATTGAAAACACAGTACATCAGACTATCCAGCGCTCATAATGATTACATCGACGCATTTGGGTATAAATTCAATAAACATTATTCCTGTCTATAGAAATCTGATGTAAACCGATGAGAATCTATCAATATTTCTCCAAATCTGCACATGTTTGAGCTAAAAGCCCTGAGGGACGTTGTTTTGTCAAGCGCTGCCATGACGATCGCACGGGAGTTTTTTTTTGAATGAGAGCAGCTGACGCTCATAATTCATATTAAAGGTAACGGCTCATTTTTTAATTTCATAACTCCTGACACAAATTAAGACATAACTGTCACTATAAGTTTCTCAGAATACAATAGTGGTCAAATACTGAAACTTGAGTCTTATATCTTTTTAATGATGTAAAATTTGTCAAGTTAATAACATTAATTATGATAGTAACTTTGAACTATTTAAAAAAAAAACGCTTCAGAGCGCCCACGCTCTGGTGAAGCTTAACAGGTTAAAGTCTGGAATCTGTGTTCTGGTTAAAAATCTTGATTTACTTCATTGTTCATCTTCCTGCTTTCTGATTGGCTGTATTGCAAGTTGGTGTTGTTTTTCTGAGCGCTGAGTGAAGGAGTGAGTAAAAAGAGACGACTGTTCACGAGCTGTTTCTCTCCGGTGTTTTATTTAATCCTTTTGAGTGTGTGTCACGCAAAGCTAACTAACCCTACTTTACATTGGTGGCAGCTGGGTCATTATTTTGCATTTTTGGCGCTTTTCGTGGAGTTTTATGAACTTTGCCACTCGATATTGGCGCCATTTGGACATTACACTCTTATTGTCACCGGTTGTGCACAATACTATTGCACAAGGACTAGACGAAACAACGCAACGCCACTCAACGTAAGGGTGAGATACAAAACGAATTACAGGGATGTCTGAAGATGACGCGGGTGCTGCGTTGGCGGACGCTCCCGCCGATCCGCCCAACGCTAATGGAAACGCGAACAGGATGCCGCCTCTTGCACCTTCTGCCATGGGCAGTTGGCATATCGAGCTCCCGGCAGCTTTTAAGGGTGATGGAACAGAATCATTCTCCAGTTGGGCTCGTCGTTTTGAGGTGGCTGTGCAAGCAATGACACCACAAGGTACAGACATGATGAACATGTTAGCTTCAGTATTGCCAACACGGCTGTCAGATGCTGCTTTCTTGTACTGGGACAGTCTTCCTAATTCTGTAAAGACTAGCTACAATACAGTGAAAGACAGGCTAAGGCATGTCTTTGGGCTCCAACATTCATTGCCATTCTTCCAAACTCATGTGAATGCTCGCCCCCGCAAGATTGGTGAAAGTTTAGAAGTGTACAGTGCTGATATTACTCGTCTAGTTTTAGTTTTAGAGGCTTTTCCTGATTATGATCGTACTGCCCAGGAGGGTGAGAAATTCAGACGTTTTGTGGCTGGTTTAGATCCAGCCTTGCAAGCAAAGATTCATGAACAAGGTGCAACGGATATTGACGAAGCTCTTATTGTTGCATGCCGATGTGAAAGGGCCCGTGCAGCTATGCAACTCCATGTTGGGTCAAATCAAGTGCCCCAAACCCAAACTCAAGTGGCTATGGTGCAGTCCGATCACAATGATGGGAAATTACTCAGGGCAGTGGAACAGTTAACGTTGACCGTGAATGAGCTGAAAAATGATGTGCGCCAGCTACAAGACAAAAACGCTCATCTTACAGAATGTTTGGAGTACTGGGAGAGGAACAAAATTCTTTTAGTTAGGGAGCAGCCCAGGATGACGCGCGGCCCTTCTCCAACATACCACAGTTCGCGATATCATTCTGATAATGCCCATGCACCTAATAGACGGCACAAGGATGTTGCAGTGCTGAATGACTGGCATCGCACAATGCAATGTGACAATGATGATTCACGGGGAGGTGACAGAGCTAAGCCCTATTATTCTCCAGGGGGTGCCCCATGCAGTCAAGACCGTAGGTATCATACTGATGACTACAGACGGCCCCACAGCCCTAGTCCTGTCCGGCAGTGGAGTAGAGATGGGAGCCCTCAGAGCCGACGCAGTGTACGCTTTAGGTCACCTGACAGCCAGCAGTCATTCAAACAACAGCCGGGAAACTTCCATTAGCTGATGTTGAGGGGCAAACATCAGTTTCAGCCTCCTGGCCCCGCACTGATTTTACAGTATTTAATACAAATGATGAGCACACACAACCCCATAACAAGGTGTCAGCAAATGTGTTGGCGATTGTGGAAGGAGTGGAGGTCTCTGCCCTCGTGGACACTGGCTCTACTATTTCCATTGTGGGGGAAGATTTTCGACATTCGCATCCCATGTTAAAGAAACGTCCTATGAAAACTTCCATGGTACTTGCACGTTCTGTCACGGGGCAGTGTCTGGACACCATAGGTGTCTTAGTGCTAGGCATGAGACTTGGTAAAGAATTACTGCAACATGATTTCCAGGTTGTTAGAGGTGCACATCATCCAGTCATCCTTGGCTGGGACTTCCTACAAAAACACCATGCTCTCCTTGATGTAGTCAATCAGAAATTGTCTTTGTGGAATGTTGAGCTACCTCTGCTTCCTACAGGACATAAAGCGGCAGCCTGTTGTAATGTTTCGGTGCTTGCATCTACCAAACTACCAGCATGGAGTGAAACGATTATCACAGCGTGCGTGGCAGGAGCGACGGCTGTATCTCCTGTGCCAACTGACTACACAGGTATCCTGGAGCCCAACCCGGCTAGTAATGTAGCCGTTGCGCACACCCTCAGTGAGGTTCAAAATGGCCTGACTGTGGTGCAAGTTCTGAACACCACAGAATAAGACATTGAACTCCATGCAGGTCAACATCTTGGTGAGTTTCACTTTCTTTCTTCTATTGACACAACAGTTTTGGAGGGAGAATGTTGCAATGTCTTATCTGATCCCTGTGTCACTGACCCAGCTGTGTCAATTGATAATTCTAACCTGTCTACAGCTCAAGTGGAATCCTTAACAGAGCTGCTTACTAAGTATTCTGAAATTTTCAGTAAAAACTCTGATGACAGAGGTAGGACCGGAATAATTAAGCATAGGATTCGGACAGGGGAGGCTATGCCAATCAAACAAAGGCCGTATCGTGTGACACCTGAACAAAGACAAGAGATACAGCAACAAGTGAAAAAACTCTTAAAAGCAGATGTCATTGAAGAGAGTTATAGCCCCTGGGCAGCACCCATAGTTTTGGTACGCAAGCGGGATGGCACATGGCGATTCTGCCTGAATTACAGGAAACTAAATGCTGTAACCATAAAAGACTCTCATCCCCTTACAAGAGTCGACGGTGCATTAGATGCTTTGTCAGGATCTGCTTGGTTCTCCACAATAGACCTGCAGCAGGGGTATTGGCAAGTTGAATTGGACAAAGAAGATCGTGAAAAAAACGCTTTCACCACAGGTAGTGGGCTGTACCATTTTAAAGTTATGCCCATGGGTCTGACAAATGCCCCAGCAACTTTTCAGAGGTTAATGGAGATGGTTATGCGTGGGCTGCCTTGGAAAACTTGCTTGGTGTATTTGGATGATGTCTTAATTTTCAGTCAGACCTTTAAGGATCACCTTAAGCATTTGGACGAAATTTTTTCCAGATTCAAATCCAATGGGTTAAAACTCAATCCTACCAAATGCTCGTTTGCTAAGAGTGAGGTTCTGTTTTTGGGTGACATTGTATCTAAAGAGGGGGTCCAACCTGATCCACGGAATGTTCAGAGTGTTCATGACTGGCCTATCCCTTGCTCACCTACTGAAGTCAGGGCATTTTTAGGATTGTGCTCCTACAATAGGAAGTTCATTAAGAACTTTGCTCACCATGCAGTCCCTCTCCATAGACTGACAGAGAAAAATGTTGGATTCCACTGGACTGCGGATTGTCAGGAGGCATTTGCTTATTTGAAACCTGTCTCATCCACCTATTGTTTCTTTCCCAGATTTTCACCGGCCGTTCCATTTGTACACAGACGCCTCTGCATCGGCTATAGGAGCTGTCCTTGCCCAGGAAAAACGGACTCAAGAAACAGTGGTAGCTTATGCCAGCCATGTTCTCACCAAGGCTGAAAAGAAATGGTCTACATATGATAGAGAACTTTGGGCCATTGTGTGGGCTGTCAGACATTTCCGCCACTATTTGTACAAGCAGCCCTTCTTCATCATTACAGATCACAAACCCCTCCTGGGCCTGAGCTATTGACAGTGATCGCACTGGTCGGCGAGCCCGCTGGGCCCTGGAATTGGATCCATTTGAATGGACAGTCATATACAGGAAAGGACAAAGCAAATGCCGCCGCCCTGTCACGTCGACAAGAATCCGGGTCAGAATTTGAAAACGCAGCCTGTTCATCTGATAAGCCTGATCTTAGCACACCACTGTCCAATAATGGCGGCTGTCGATTATCAAGTAGGCAGGAACCGAAAGAACAGGTTCAGTCGGTCGGCCTGACCCATGATATACCAAAATCAAACGCCTGTGTTGAGCAAGAAACTGGGAGGACCTCTTGTCTCTTTCTGCAGTTGGCTACTGCTGAATCGAGTTTCAAAGAGCAGCAGCAACAGGATTCAGTTTTGAAGGAAATTGTGAGTTGGAAGATCAGAGGCCGCAAACCACCATATAGGAAGATGAACAGACGGTCGCCTGAGGAGAGAGCTTTGTGGAAAGAATACTTCAGGTTAACCGTACACACTGGTCTCCTCTGTCGCGAAATTGTTAGTCCAGTCACCAAATCGGTGATTTTTCAGGTGCTTGTACCTAAAACTTTAAGGGAACAAGTCCTTCTGGCCATCTATCAGCCGAAAAAGTCTTGCAACAGGCACAACAGCTCTGCTTCTGGCCTTTCATGTCCCGAGACATACGCGAGTGGTGTAAGAAGTGATGCCCGACGCACTCCAATCCCTGGTCAAAAAGCACCTATGAAAACAGTGGTAGCGACAGCACCATTTCAGAAAGTAGCCGCAGATATTCTTGTACTTCCTGTTACATGTCGAGGAAACCGGTATGTTCTTGTTGTTAAAGACTACTTCTCCAAATACGTTAACCTTTATGCTGTTCCAGACCAGAAGGCTACCACAGTGGCTAAGTGTCTTTTCGAAAATTTTGTCTGTGAGCATGGCATTCCAGAGGTCTTACATACAGACCAAGGGTGACAATTTGAGTCAGACCTTGTTAAACATCTCTGCCAAATGTTGGGCATTCATAATACCAGAACCAGCCCATATCATCCACAATGTGATGGTATGGTTGAACGTTTCAATAGAACCCTCATTGATCAGTTGGCCAAGGTCTTGCAGCAACAGCAAGGGGAATGGGATGATTACCTTAGCCAGGTGGCTTTAGCGTACAATACTAGTCCCCATTCGTCGACTGGCTTCACTCCCTTTTTCCTCACGCATGGTAGAGAAGCCAGATTGCCGGCTAACCTGCTATTGCCAAATTGTGTACCGCATTCTCCATCTAATTCACCGTCAGATTATGCTGTTAACCTGATGCGTAAACTTCAAGATGTATTCGCTATTGCCACCCAAAACAGGGAACATGCATATCTTCAGCAAAAGCGACACTATGATAAGGATCTGAAGTTTACTGCTTATCAACGGGGAGACTTTGTGTGGCTGCATGACCCTACCACCAGCAGGCAGAAACTTGCTCCTCACTGGAAAGGACCGTGTGAAGTTGTGGACTGTTTGGAGTCAGAGGGTGATGTGGGTGTCACGTACAGAATACATTATCTGTTAGACGAATCAGATAAATGTCAAATTGTCCATTATAACAGACTGCGACCATACTGTGCACCTGTCCTTCAAAAAGAGAAACAAAATGCTCCCTCTACTCCAGATCCTTTCCCATCTTTGACCGCTTTATCAGGTGCCTTACCTTTCAAACCCCCACAAATTGTTCTGTGTACATCTAAGGGAATGTCTAAGGATCCCATCCGGCCACGGGCGCCACTTGATCCTGGACCTCACCCTCCCCTGGTAGACCAGCTGCCTGTGAGCCCTCCTCTTATTCAGAGTTCAAGTTCTGGTCTGGCTGCATGACTAGGTCGACGTCAAGTTAAACTGCCTGGGTATTTAAAGGACTATGTTTTGACGTAAAAGTGTCTACATGCTTGTGGTCCTGGTATGGCTTACAGTTGTTTTTTTGTTTTTTTTTGTTTTGTTTCATTCCGTTGGTTCTGTTTCCTTAGCACTCACTTGCTTTGTTCAATGGATGTAATTGTAAAGAAACGGGGACGTTTCTTAAGGGGGTGGGGGAAGCAATGTAAGGTTAAATATATATATTATCTGATATATATAAATGGGAGACAGTGGGTTAAAGTCTGGAATCTGTGTTCTGGTTAAAAATCTTGATTTACTTCATTGTTCATCTTCCTGCTTTCTGATTGGCTGTATTGCAAGTTGGTGTTGTTTTTCTGAGCGCTGAGTGAAGGAGTGAGTAAAAAGAGACGACTGTTCACGACCTGTTTCTCTCCGGTGTTTTATTTAATCCTTTTGAGTGTGTGTCACGCAAAGCTAACGAACACTACTTTACAATTACATAAACCATGCACAATTATTACTTACATTGGAACCTTTAAGTCTGTGCAGATGACTATGTTTGCCCCCTCACCCTTGATTATATAAAGTTTTCAAAGTGTGCAATTTGTAGAATAGACTTGTAGTTGGCACCGATAGCCTTGTGGGCAAGTGCGCCGACATGTAGCGCTGTTCTGCTTCGGGAGACCGGAGTTCAAGTCCCGGCTCGTGGACCTGTCCTGATCCCGTCTCTCCCACCTCAGTTCCTGTCTAGCAACTGTCCTATCCTAATAAAAGGCAAAAACACCAAAAATAAATCTTAAAAATAAAAAAATATATATATATACTTACATAAAAATATACGTATGGTATGTTTCTTGTAATGAATTTGTAATGTACTTGTAACACTAATAAAGTCCACTTTAATATCACTAATCAAGCATGTAATTAGTCCCTACACAGGCATATACTTAAAGTATACTAAGTACTCCATGAATCGGATGTGGGTTCTGCTAAAGGAGTGGAACACCACATTCGCCTGAGTGACAACACACCGTTTCGAGAGAGATCCCGTAGGCTTGCACCTGACATGCCGTCATCTTCATGAGTTGTTGGCTGCTGGAATCATCAAAGAGTCCAGAAATTCATATGCTTCCCCCATTGTTGTGGCCAGGAAGAAGAACCGAACGATGCGCATGTGTATCGACTATAGAACCCTTAATTCAAGAACAATCCCAGATCAATATACTGTGCCGCGGATTGACGAAGCTTTAGATTGTGATATTTAGAATGGTATGATTAAAAAACATTCAATATAATGTTTGTAATCTAGGGTAGGCAGGAACAATACATACAATTGGTTCTGAATATTGAATATTGATTTCATTTCAAATCATTTTAACTGACCAGATCATATTCATCAATGTCAAAATGCTTAATCTGCCCTACAGTATATTAAATAGTGCTGGGCAACGATAAAAACATTTCATTGCGATTAATCGCATGATTTTCTTGCGATTAATCGCGATTAATCGCATTGTTACGCGCAAAATTGAATAATGAATTCTAAAGTAGTGTATTGCGCACTTTTGATTTAAATGTACTGCTACAAAAGTGCAATAACATGTGGTTTGCAAAAACTTTAAACAAATAAGGTGCTTTTATACCAGCAGTATTCCCTTTACACAGTATCAATAAAGTATTTCTTGTAAATCTCAACTTAAACATTAATGTAATCAAATCAAATATTTAAACAAAGCTATTTGCCACTGCCAGGGCATTACCTTTTATCTAGCTTGTTAAAACGAGTCCAGTTTTCTTGTGTGTTTTTTTTCTGAACAGGTATCTTGTATCAGGGAGCAGCAGAAACAGTCTATGTAGTCAAAGGGTCATGATCACTTCACTACTACAGATATAAGTCGACCAACGTTACTTCTCTGATAGCAGCTTAGGTTTGGTCATGGCATGCCATGGTTTCCCACGTAAGATTACATTAAACAGAGGTAAAGCCCAATTTATACTTCTGCGTCAAACTCACGCCGTAGCTGTGTAGCGCGCGTACCCTGACGTGCATCTCTCCAAAAATGTAACGTCAATTCTACGCGTACCGCAAGCGCTGTGATTGCTAGAACCGCTCCCCGGGTTTCACACTCTCCCTCTGCATGTGTAATTGCGCGTCAACGCGGACAACGACGCAGATATATAAATGAAAACCAACGCGTAGTCTATAGCGTAGAGGCTCCGGCGTAGGTCCGACGCAGAAGTATAAATCAGCCTAGAGTGAGGTGAAGTGGTCGAGCACAGGTGCAGCGACAAGCGGGTACGTTCCTGTGAAACTGTTGCGGTCATGCTCGCCTCAGTTGAATTGTCTAACTTTTTGTACACGACGCGCAGCACAAATCATTGGAAGAGAGACTGATCCTCGGCTCGCTGTTTGTGAGTTTCCAGAATCTAAATAGTTATCAGGACATCAACAGGAGGGAATTCACATGGCAGAGCATCCCCGCTAAACTAAACGCAGGCCTATCAGGTAAAGTTATGTATAATTTTAATTTAAGTTAAAAAGGCTACAGCTGCGTAGCGCACAGAAGCCGTTGCCATGGTTACTTACTATCATAGAGCGCCTGTCATTCACTCGCGGAGCGCTGTCTCCCTTTCTGTTCACCTGAGAGAACCTGCCAAAGCCATTCCACTGCTTGTTTGGGTGGGTTATTTGCTGGCTGACCAACATCCCACCCCTCCTGTGATCATGGTTTGACTGTAGGCCTATGTGTATTCAGAGCCAGTGAGCAACGGACTTTCAAAATAATAATAATGAAAAAAAACTGCGTTAACGCGCGATAAAAAAAATTGTCGGCATTAATTAATAAATGCGTTAACGCGATAATAACGCGTTAACTTGCCCAGCACTAATATTAAATAATTCCTTTTTTTATTTTCTATGTAAAAAAAATAACAGAACATGAATCTATCATTTTGCCACTTCCAAGTGACTTCAAAAACACAAGTCCCTTTACTCTAATGCAGTGTTTCTCAACCTCTCCTGCAGGGACCCCCTGACAGGCCATGTTTCTGTTTTAACCCTGAAATGGCACACCTGATTCAAGTCATTAAAGGCTTAATGAGTAGTTGACTAATTGATTAATTGAACTATTCCTACTCTAATTACTCATTAAGCCTTTAATTACTTGAATCAGGTGTGCCATTTCAGAGTTAAAACAAAAACATGGCCTGTCAGGGGGTCCCTGCAGGAGAGGTTGAGAACCACTGCTCTAATGCTATAAATGTAACAATCAGCTGCTGGGTCATTGAGTTGAACAAAATAAATCCACATGATGTTTCTCTGTCTCTGTCTCTGTCATTCACTCTGATAAGCAGTATGGGATAATATATCGATGCATCGCGATTCATGGATCGATTCCATTTTTTTCCGAATGCATCGCAAATCGATTCTGAGCTTAGTTTTTAACAGCAGATGACGCTAGTCTTTTAACTGTACGCTCAAATGTTCACGAAGAAGAGCGGTCGTGCGTTCGGCTAAGT
This sequence comes from Rhinichthys klamathensis goyatoka, assembly GCF_029890125.1. NCBI lineage: Eukaryota > Metazoa > Chordata > Actinopteri > Cypriniformes > Leuciscidae > Rhinichthys > Rhinichthys klamathensis. The sequence goes on from NW_026606589.1 coordinate 2,611,590, forward strand.
CTGAGAATGTGCTTGCACCTCAGAATGCTTTTATGATGCGAGATTTATGTAAACAGCACACTGCAAACACCCTTGTAATTCGCTTCAACCTTTTCAAACTTTATGAATTATTATTTTATAGAAGGTTCAAGTGGTGTGTGTAAGGCATTGGAAGCCAGCAGATTACGGCTGTTTCTAGAGCATGCAGTGCCATCTGCTGTTAAAAACTAAGCTCAGTATTGATTTGAGAAAGAATCGGAAAAAAATGGAATCGATCCAGAATCATTTCTCCAATTTATTGTCCCAGCCCTAATGCGCAGTTTAAATCAGGGCATTGACTGAGTGCTGTCTGTCAACTGCACTTATGATTTTTTATCATAACTTTTCACAAATATTTTGTCAAATCATCTTAGGTTCACAAACGTTATTCAGATAACATAATAATTTGAGTTTCTGTTGATTAAAATATTTTTCTTTGTATCAACTGAAATTATTTGTTTAAATGAAGTAAAAATTTTAAGGCAACCAGGTTATGCAACGACTCATCACTGGACTGCTAGTCTCCAGGACAGCAGGTGGCACCCAGGGGCAATTGTAGGATTTTTTCAACTGGGGGGCACAAGAGGGGCCAAAATTAATACATAGGGGCCAATCTTATGTTGTGTTTATATGTAAAACTGTATATATCAAAATCATTTAAAGTTCAGTAAGCTTTAAAATCAGCAATAAACAGTGATACCTTATTTTTGTTTAATGGAATTTATTCACTGCTGTAAATAAGAACAGTCAAATTCAATTTGTATTAACTTTTCATTTTTCAGACGCGAAAAAACTGTAATAAATAAAATAATCCAATCTGTGAATAGAGTACAACTCACAAAAATAATAAAACTCAACATTAGGTTATATAAACTTTACACAAATCCTTATACATGGGCAAAAATAAATAAATAGAACGTCTCAGGTTACGTATGTAACCCTGGTTCCCTGAGAGGGAACGAGAAGCTGCGTTTGAGACGCGGTGGGAACGCCCTGCGTGATTGCGTCGTGAAGCACGTGTATAATCAGTCCAATGGAAAGACGAGACGTCATAGGTGACGTCATCGACCAGGAAACTATAAAGCACCCCTGAAAACAGACCGCGACAGCTTCTGGAAAGCCTGAAGCAAGTTGATCCGGGCATGCAGGAAGTATGGCAGGCGAACGCAGCGTCTCGTTCCCTCTCAGGGAACCAGGGTTACATACGTAACCTGAGACGTTCCCTTTCAAGGGAACTCGAGCTGCGTTTGAGACGCGGTGGGAACCCCATACCCACTACGCCATAATGACAAATGCCCGTTCTGTGTGTAGTCCTTGCGCACACTAAGAAGCAAGCAACCTAGCCCCAGGAGTGGAGAGGTCTAGGTCGTAAAATCTGACAAATGTATGTGGTGAGGACCAGCCTGCCGCATTACAAATATCCCGAAGGGAAACACCCGAAATTAAAGCCGTAGAGGCAGCCATACTCCTCGTAGAATGGGCCCGAACAGCCATAGGTGAAGGCTGTCCGGCCTCAAGTGAGATAGCCTCAACTACCCACTTTCTCATAATCTGTTTCAATGCAGGGCAACCTTTCTTAGTTGAACCGAAGCAGACAAATAACTGCTCTGATCTATGCCACAGGGCAGCTCTGTGAACGTAGGCATCCAAAGCCCTAACGGGACATAACAGATTGAGTCTTTCCTGATCTGGGGTATTAAAAGGTGGAGGGCAAAAAGCCTGCAGCACAATTGGGCCCGCAACATTAGTAGAGACCTTAGGAATGTACCCCAGCCTAGGGTGTAGAAATGCCTTCACCATACCAGGTGCAAATTCCAGACATGAAGGAGCCACCGACAGGGCTTGCAAATCTCCAATTCTCTTGACAGAAGAAATAGCCAGTAGAAATAAAGTTTTTAGTGTAAGAAACTTCTCTGAAACCGCTTCAATAGGCTCGAAGGGAGCCAAGGCCAGACCCTCAAGTACAATGGCCAGATCCCAAGCCGGTGCTCTAGAGTGCAGTGCAGGCCTCAGCCTCAATGTGGCACGGAGAAAACGAATAATAAGAGGATCTCTCCCAAGAGAAGATGCCCCCAGAGGGGTGTGATAAGCAGATATAGCCGCTACATACACCTTTAAGGTGGAAGGAGATAATCCAGCAGAGAAACGGTCTTGTAAGAATTTGAGAACTGTACCAACTGGGCAGATAACAGGATTTAAAAAATGTTCTCCACATCAGGTAGAGAACAATTTCCATTTCAATGCATATAGTTTTCTCGTGGAGGGACCTCTGGATTGAAGGATGGTCTCAACAACCTCAGTCGAGAGACCGGATTCTATGAGCTGGGCCCCCTCAGAGGCCAAGCCCACAGTTTCCACAACTCTAGGTGAGGGTGAAATATCGTGCCCCTTGCTTGGGACAGCAGGTCCCTCCTGACAGGAATCTCCATCGGAGAGCCGTCCAGAAGGGACACTAGGTCCAAGAACCATACTCGGGCCGGCCAGTGCGGGGCTACTAACAATAGATGAGCCCCTTCCTGGCGAACCCTCTCCAGAACTCCTGGGAGCATTGATACCGGGGGGAAAGCATACAGGTGTAGCCTTGGCCACACCTGCACCATCGCGTCCAGTCCGAGAGGAGCTGGATAAGTGAGGGAGAACCACAGCGGACTATGGGTTGTATCTGATGATGCGAAAAGATCGACTTGAGCTTGACCATAATTCTCCCATAGGAGCTCCAGCACCTCGGGGTGAAGTCTCCACTCCCCGGGCCTCAGCCCCTGCCTTGACAGGATATCTGCTCCCACATTCAGATGCCCTGGAATATATACTGCCCTGAGTGACAGTAATTTCCCCTGGGCCCATAGGAGGATCTAATGAGCCAGTTTGCATAATAATAGAGACCTCAGACTCCCCTGATGGTTGATGTAGGAGACCACCGATGTGTTGTCCGTGCGGACAAGCACATGGTGGCCTCTCAGGTCTGGCAGCAAGTATTTGAGTGCATGAAATACCGCCATCATTTCTAGCTGATTTATGTGCCAAGAAAGCTGATGGTCCTGCCAGAGACCTGTCGCCGAGCGGCCACTCATGACCGCCCCCCATCCTGTGAGGGAAGCATCCGTCGATAGCGTTACGCGTCGACAAGAAGCCCCCAACACTGGGCCCTGGGCGAGGAACCAAGGTTTCTTCCACATGACCAAGGCACGTAGGCATCGCCGTGTGACCTTGATCATGCGGAACGGATTTCCCCTCGGAGAAAACCCCTTGGTCCTGAGCCACCACTGCAGGGGTCTCATTTACAGAAGGCCAAAAGTAATTACGTTGGATGCAGCTGCCATGAGACCCAACAGTCTCTGAAACTGTTTCACAGTGAGTGACTAGCCTAGTTTTACCCTCTTTATGGCTGTGAGAATCGCAGAAATACGTGCTGGAGACAATCGTGCTTGCATCGTTGTCGAATTCCACACCACCCCTAGAAAAGTGGTCCTCTGAGGTGGGAGGAGCACACTCTTCTTGGCGTTTAGCCAAAACCCCAACCTCTTTATGTGAGACAGAACGACATCTCGATGTCGAACTGCCATATGCTCGGATTGAGCTAGGATCAACCAGTCGTCGATATAATTTAGTATGCGAATGCCCTGGAGTCTCAGAGGCGCCAGAGCTGCATCCACGCATTTTGTAAAGGATGTAACCCTGGCCGAAACCTAGGCCGAACAGAAGAACCCGATACTGGTATGCTTCGCCCCCGAAAGCAAACCTCAGGAACTTCCTGTGATGAGGATGGATAGATACATGGAAGTAAGTGTCCTTCAAATCTATTGTGACAAACCAGTCCTCGGACTGAATCTGTGATACAATCTGTTTGAGTGTAAGCATCTTGAACTTGAGTTTCTGAACTCTGCTGTTTAAATGACGCAGATCTAAAATAGGACGCAACCCCCCATCTTTTTTTGGAACGATGAAGTAACAGCTGTAAAACCCTGACTCTCTTCTGGGAGGAGACACCCTTTCTATAGCCCATTTTTCAGAAGCGTCAGTACTTCCTGCTCCATCACCAGAGCCTGCTCGGAGTCCACCACTGTGCGAAGGACCCCCTGAAATCTGGGCGGACGAGAACCAAACTGAATTCTGTAGCCCTTTTCTATTATATGCAGGGCCCATTGAGAAATATTTGGTAGTAGTTTCCACGCTGCCAGAAATTTTGCTAAGGGAACCCTCTCGAGACTGGCCTCTGAATTCGGTTGAACAATCAATTCGGTGCCCTGAAACGGCGAACCGGCAGGGAACAACCGAAGTGGCAGAGGGCGCCGAGGAGGAACGATTTCTCGAAACCGTCCCTCCCTGGAGGGGACCACCCTCAGAAGTCTGACGACCCTGGCGTCAGGACTTCTTCTTAGTCCAAGATCTTTTAGTGATGACAGTCCTCAGATCTTGTCTACCCTTAACCGGCTTGGACTGCGACCGTCACCCAGGATCCACAGATTGTGGAGGAGCTCGAGCGGCGATGCTCTGTTTTTGATGCACTCTGTGCTGCTGTGAGGAGCTCGTAGACGTTCGAGACTGCTCAGTCTTTATATTTCGAGCAGCCTCGGGGACATTGGATCGACGAGAAAGAAACCTCTAGAACGCCGCAGATTGTTTTTTTGTTTCTTGAAACCTATCGACGACACAGTTTATAGTGTCGCCGAACAGACTTGAAGGCGATAATGGGGCGTCCAGAAGAACAGACCTATCTCTATCCTTTATATCAGAAAGATTTAACCATAGATGGCGCTCCGTGGTCACTGACTTGGCCGTCTCCTTGGTGGCCTGGAGAGATAGATCTGTTGTGCGACGCAATTCTCGAATTGCGTCAGCGCTAACTTCCTCCTGATCATCAATGTCCCTCAGCAGGTCAGCCTGATACGCTTGTAAAATAGACATGGTGTGTAAACATGCTGCTGCCTGACCTGCCGCCGAATACGCTTTACCTACCAGCGTAGATGTAGCTTTTAGAGGCTTGGTGGGTAACGTCGGGGCTTTCAGTGATGACGCTGACTCAGGGGAGAGATAGCTCGCAAGCGTCTCTTCCGCCCGAGGCATTGCCATATAACCAAGATCATTAATACCCTTAACATTACTATAATTGGATGTCTGAGGGTTAAAAATTCCGAAAGATACCGGTTTATTCCACGATCTCGACACCAGTGTGGAGATCGGGAAAAAACGGGAGTCCCCGACGAGGAGGCTGTGATCTAGATGGAAAATAACGATCATCTAGTAAACTCTTTTTAGTATCACTTTCACAATCATCTGCTGGCCAGTCACTATTTAATTTAAGTACAGCACGAGATAAAACCTCCATAAGCTCCTCATCACCAGAGGTATGAGCTGGCGAAGACTCTTAATCACCTGTATCAATACTAGCAGCATCCAATTCCTCAGAACTGGATAGCTGCAGCATTGGTGCCTCAACCTGGGGAGAAGAAACCGCAGCGCGGGCTTCTCCATGGGCAGAGGCACTGGATCCAGCAGGTAAAGGCAGAGAAAGGGCGGGCCCGTCTCAAACCCCGCTGCTAGATCCATCTGCGAACCCCAAGATGCATGGGGATCCCTCGGGGAGCGCAAACCGAACCATCCTCCTCGAACACCGCCCGGCGGGAGTGGAGCGTCCTCACGGACAGCCTCTCGCAATGCTCACAGTCAGCCCCCTCGAGAACTGACTGGGCATGCTCCACTCCCAAACAAGCAACACAAAGCTGATGCGTGTCCCCACCCGTGATGAAACGAGGCCAGGGAACAGCACAACGCTTAAAATCTTGCTTGCTCGCTCGCCATAATGATATATATATTGTGTGTGTATTTTGTAACTTGACAGACAACAATAAATAGACAAGGACAGCATACAGAGAGCGCTTGCTGAAGGCACAGAAGCTATCGCGGTCTGTTTTCAGGGGTGCTTTATAGTTTCCTGGTCGATAACGTCACCTATGATGTCTCGTCTTTCCATTGGACTGATTATACACGTGCTTCACGAGGCAATCACGCAGGGCGTTCCCACCACGTCTCAAACGCAGCTCGAGTTCCCTTGAAAGGGAACAGCCTTATTTATACAAATGCAGAAGTATATGAAGACCTCCGATGCAAAAGCCTCTAAAAGCCACTTCTGTCAAAAATGAGATAATATCGAGTGAATGCTCTCCGCACATAGTATACGTTCATCAAATACTTTCACTTCAAACTCACTAAATCCCAGCCTCAGCCCATTCAGAAATGCCGGTACTTGGGTAGAAACCTATACGAGCCTGATAAAAATGTTAATATTAAACAAAAACTTTTGACAGACTTAGAGGCTTTTGCATCTGAAGTCTTCATTTTATTCTTATAATAAATACACAATTAGTTAACATAACTTTATTAATTTAAATACAATAATAATAACTCCACATCCTATTAAATTTGCATTGCAGCAGTTGCAGTAAATTTGCATTGATGAATAGACAATATAATATCATATATCATACTTTCTGTTAGCTACTTTTTCAAAAGGGTACCTTTAGTTTAACTACATGTGAATTATATGAATCTTATAAAAACAGTTTAGAATAGCTTAATTGATTAGAGTTCTTGTTTGATTGTTTACGTGCATGTTGGTTGTTGCCATTCTTGAATCCTGTTCCTGAGTCTGGTTTCATGTCTAAGTTTGTATGGTTTGTAGTCTATTGCATAAAGTGTGCTGCAGTTGGATCCTGTTTCAACCATGCAAAACGTAACAGAAGAACTCACCAAGACAGGGTTGAAACACAGGGCTTAAATACAAGGGACAAACGAGCTAGACAAGATAACAAGGGGGCGTGGTAAATCCGAAACACCTGTGAACAATGATCAGACAATTAACAAGACACATGGCAAACAGTGAATCACAGGACAGACAAGAACAAGGAACAAGACTCAAAACCCACACCGTGACATTAATTAGTCCAGTGTTATTTTAGTATTATTTATTTAAATATAGGCTTTTATACACTTTAGTAATATTTTATTTACGTTGCTATTTAAATTTATGTTTTTTATTTGAGAATGTTTCTGGATGTCATGACGTTTTGTCACTAACTTCTGTGAATTCTATCTTCATAGAAAACACATTCATTACACAAAAAATGTAATTTGAGACTCATATTGTTCACTTTGCTTGAAACAAAATTCAAGAAATTAGCCAGATTGTGCCACACAACATTGCAAAAATACAAGATATTTGAAGAAAAACACAGACAGCAAGAAAACTCAACATCAAATATCTTCATAATCTCTAGATATTATGAGAAATTATCCCAAAGAGACAGTTATAGGCCTACATACCATGTCCGGGTTGCAAATTGTGCATACACCAAAATAATTTTTATGAATATGGTCCATTTCGAAGTGTTTAAATCCAAACAAACAATATTCGTAGATTCTCCTCTACTCCTGTATTGTTTTGTGCTTGCACAGCGTCATCCAGCACGTAGACTCTGATCAGAGGCGCCGGCGCCGCTGGTTCCGTGGCCTGCAGTTTGTATATTAGCTAATGTCACAATAATTTTTTATTGATTTTATAAAGTTTAATTACAATTCTTATAAAAAATAATTATCGAGTCATACGGTACGAACGCTGATTTAATTTAGAGTATTCGTTCTCAAGTCAAAGTCAAGAAATTTTCTTCATTTATTTGAAATCTTCAAATTCGCATGCAGTCACATAACTCAAGACCTCCACTCCACCTCTGACATTTACAGCTTTTAAAGTGTGGAAGGTGAGATAAACATCATAAGATTTGCTTTGGCATCTGGCTTGCAATAGCACTTGCGTATATCGAACCTGGTCTGTCCTGGAAGACGGTACCAAAATCTAGCGCTGCAACAACTCGCTAATTAATTTAAAAAAAGGAATATAAATTACCTCACCATGTGCTTTTATTTTAGTCGGAAAACAGAAGCTCGCTATTCTTAGTCCGGTGTGGTGAAGTATTGGGTCCGACTCAAGTGTTGAGTCCGAGCTAAAGACCCAAGCAATCCGATCAAGGGGGTAATCCATCAGCCGGAAACTGAAGTCTCCCCGGGGGCCGCCATTGGCTAGCAAAGGCTTCACCTGCTGTTAGCATTCCATTGACTCCCATTCATTTTGGCGTCACTTTGACAGCGAATAACTTTACATCTGAGGCGTTTAAAGACTCCATTTGTCCATTGTTTATTTCTAAAGAAACACGACAATGTATAAAAGGCTCCATTACTTTGTATCTTACGTTATGGCCCCGTAGAAGCCGTTTTTGTAAAAATAGGCTAACGATTGCGTCATAACACGCGACTCTCTGTCGCACAGTACAGAAATTACCGTATAGACAGAAGTAGAAGCTCGCGCACAATCGGGGGAATGTGGAGGCATAAAGTCAAGGGAGAAGCCCATAGAGAGTTGTAAAGATGGTCCTGGTGCTAGCTCATGGACAGCTAATACTCACGATCTCCGGCTCTGCAAGATTTGGAAGGGAATGATTCAGATTTCTCTTGGCACAGCTACTAGAAGACATACAACTGTCAGTCAGTTTGCTCACGTCACATCTACGTCGTCAAGCTCAGTTTGAGCCTGCGCAGTTCGCTTGGCAATCAGGAAGTGAGTGCTTCTAATTGACTTCACTTTTCTCCGTTGAAGTCTATGGGGTCGCATGTGTCCATTTCTTTTACTGTCTATGAATCTGATTGGTTCAAAGCACGTTTTATGGGTAATCGCTTTAGTGCCTGGTTACAAATCAGAGAAAAGCACTTTATTATAGAAGACGTTTGAACTACTTTATAACGAGTCATTCATGTTTCTTTACTTATACACTCACCTAAAGGATTATTAGGAACACCTGTTCAATTTCTCATTAATACAATTATCTAAATCAACCAATCACATGGCAGTTGCTTCAATGCATTTAGGGGTGTGGTCCTGGTCAAGGCAATCTCCTGAACTCCAAACTGAATGTCAGAATGGGAAAGAAAGGTGATTTAAGCAATTTTGAGCGTGGCATGGTTGTTGGTGCCAGACGGGCCGGTCTGAGTATTTTACAATCTGCTCAGTTACTGGGATTTTCACGCACAACCATTTCTAGGGTTTACAAAGAATTGTGTGAAAAGGGAAAAACATCCAGTATGAGGCTGTCCTGTGGCCGAAAATTCCTTGTTGATGCTAGAGGTCAGAGGAGAATGGGCCGACTGATTCAAGCTGATAGAAGAGCAACTTTGACTGAAGTAACCACTCGTTACAACCGAGGTATGCAGCAAAGCATTTGTGAAGCCACAACACGCACAACCTTGAGGCGGATGGGCTACAACAGCAGAAGACCCCAACGGGTACGACTCATCTCCACTACAAATAGGAAAAAGAGGCTACAATTTGCAAGAGCTCACCAAAATTGGACAGTTGAAGACTGGAAAAATGTTGCCTGGTCTGATGAGTCTCGATTTCTGTTGAGACATTCAGATGGTAGAGTCAGAATTTGGCGTAAACAGAATGAGAACATGGATCCATCATGCCTTGTTACCACTGTGCAGGCTGCTGGTGGTGGTGTAATGGTGTGGGGGATGTTTTCTTGGCACACTTTAGGCCCCTTAGTGCCAATTGGGCATCGTTTAAATGCCACGGCCTACCTGAGCATTGTTTCTGACCATGTCCATCCCTTTATGGCCACCATGTACCCATCCTCTGATGGCTACTTCCAGCAGGATAATGCACCAATGTCACAAAGCTCGAATCATTTCAAAATGGTTTCTTGAACATGACAATGAGTTCACTGTACTAAAATGGCCCCCACAGTCACCAGATCTCAACCCAATAGAGCATCTTTGGGATGTGGTAGAATGGGAGCTTCGTGCCCTGGATGTGCATCCCACAAATCTCCATCAACTGCAAGATGCTATCCTATTAATATGGGCCAACATTTCTAAAGAATGCTTTCAGCACCTTGTTGAATCAATGCCACGTAGAATTAAGGCAGTTCTGAAGGCGAAAGGGGGTCAAACACAGTATTAGTATGGTGTTCCTAATAATCCTTTAGGTGAGTGTAGGTACATGTATGCACGTATATATGTACACATATAGGTGCATATATACGTGCATATATGCACCTATATAGGTACAAATATGCAAGTATATATGCACATATATGTTCACCTATATATGCACCTATATGTTTACCTATTTATTAGTATAATTATTAAAACCCATAGCTACTAGGCAACATAAATAATAGCCCCAAATTTATACATTTACATTATTTATTTACTTAAGAACAATCAAATACTACAAGAACAAAAATAAGACAAAAAACTGAACAGAAAAAAAAAACGATTTATCTTGTTGATCTTCTCAGCTCCGTGAGCTTCAAATTGATAGATGTGCCTATCTCCCCTCGGCTGGCTGCCGGCCACTTCTTCAATGTAGCATCTAGAGAAGACAAAAATAATAAGACAGTATAATAATAATAATAATAATATAGTGCTTCATCAGGAACCCAAAGTGCTTACAGTACAGCTGCGATTGGACACATATTTTTGGATAAAGGGCTGATCATAATAAAAAATGCGTCATGTAAACACGTCAATTGGAAGATTCTGATTGGAAAAATCAGTCACACGGTCAATCATGTGCATCCAAAGCAGAGAAAATTCATGGATAGGAAAAATTCAGAAATGTGGCTTTAGAAGAGGAAAGGTAGGATCAAGAAGTGAGCAAGCGATGAATTAGTATTATAGGTTCCAAGCAGATAGTAACAATAATGTAACAATACCTCATACAGTCTCCATTGATGTCTAATAAACATTGATACAAGTAGGCTATGGTTAAAGTGGTGAACTTATAAAGTCTTAATGCGTTGAGAAGGGAAAACAAAACTTTTATGCATTTACTCACCAATAATGGCTGCCTTTTTAATTTGGTCAAGGGCGACCAGCTGCTCCATCCCCTCTGGTTGGCTTCCCACCTTAAAGTAATATTTCTAAATTATTATGAAAGGGGGGTAAAATGAAGGTGGTGAAAGCAATAGTTTTTCACATCACATTTTCTTGAGGTGCAAGGAAATACAAAAATAGCAAGTAAAAAAACGATGGTATGCCCGCACACAAACATAATTTATTCCACAGAATATGACTGACTTGTTTTTTTTAAGGACAAAAGAGATTAGGAACATGTTGTTTTGTACCATTCAGGTTGCTTTTCAGCAAAGTCTCCAAATCAAAGGTGCCCAGCAGCAGATTCCGCACCATGGCAGTAGCAGAGGTGGCAAGGCGGGCTGCTTTCCACGCTTCTGCCTGGCAAAACACCCCAGAGCCCTTTATAACTTCAATCTGAAAAATAATTTCACATCATAATATTAATTTATTGGCAACTTTTAGAAACTTTTTCATGTTTCATATTGATTCTTATGCTTAGCTTCCCAATAGTTAATAAGTTTTTATGTATAAATGCAGATTAATGATAAAGATATGAAACAAATTAATCATTGCCCTAAACGTTATTAAAGGAGAGAAGGAGGAGGACAGGGTGGGGGGAAAGGAGAAGGTTGGATGGAGAGTAGGGAAGGAGAAAAGACAGTGGGTGGAGAGGAGCGAAGGGGGGCAGGAGGAAAGGATGATTGTCTCTTATAACACTAATTGCTTCCTACAAGCACACAGCTTATACCCATCCTTTACATAATATGTTATTCACCTGTGTTTTCGCTGAGGTCTCAGCTGTTGCTGCAGTCTTGTTAGAGAAGAAAAACATGGTTAAACTCAACAATTGTAAAACTTCAACAATTTTATGCATATGGGGCAAGTAAATTACATATTACCACTAACTATCCCAACATAAAAATCCCTATAGCTCAGTTGGAGCCTTAAGTAAAATAAGTACAGAAAAATCTGAGGTATATAAGGGTTACACACACCTGTGGTGTCTCTCGAAAGCGCTCAGTCACCATGGGACTCTCTTAAGGGCTCGGTCTCCTCTCTGGAGTCTTAGAGAAGAAAGAAACAGTGCAAACTCTACAACAAATTTTATTCATCCAAGCAAGCCAAAAACTTGGAAAGCATTAAACATGTCAATAAATTAAAGTTACATGCAAAAGTAATCAGCCAAACATCATAAAAATCCATATAGCTCTGTTTGAGTAACAAGTAAACTAAATAAATAAATAAAAATACAAGGGGGTTACTCACTGGTTGCACTTCTCCAAAGAGGAGGAGGAATCTAGATCCTCCAGAGGACTCCTTCCAGTCTTGTTCATAGAAGAAAAATATAGTTATTCTCTTCAATAAATTAAAGTGCAAATACATCAAATAATTAACACTATCAATCAGCCCAACATCACAAGTCTCTACAGCTCTGCTTGAGAAACAATTTTAAAAAGCAATGAAAATCAGAGGAACTTACCTTTTGAGCAATAATGGCGAGGTAACTTTTCATTTTAGGGATTTCTAGAAAGAGGTTATATAAAGAAAAAAACAATTACAATCACTAAATCAAAATAGCACCCAGCAACTCAATGCCCTAACGTTAACGTTACTATTCGAAAGACATTTCCTGCAGCTGTGAACGCAAGCTACAACCCTCCAAAGCCCCATTGATAAGGCTCTGGAGAGGAAACCTGGTTGTGAACGCAATTTTCTTTCTCCAATTTCTACCAAATTCAAATTCCCCAGGGTTTTATTCTGGAGCCGATTGCCTTCTTGAGCCGTTGAAGGCAGAGAAGCATCATTTATTCTCATGAACTGTATGTTCTCTAGGCCATGACTAACCCTCTACGAATTCCTCCAGAAAGAGACAAATAAATATACATTAATTCTAATTTTAATCTTATCAACGGCTATATGAGCACCCACACTAACTTTACCTCACCAGCTAACAACATAGCATTTATTTTGCCGTGTTTCAGCCAAAACACTTTCTAAGTTTATACTTCTCTGCCACCGCAATATCCATCTCCAGAAAAAAAACCCTGCTAATAAATATAAAATTAGGAATACTTACGATTGATGATAAGTAGGACATAGCGGATCTCCAACGCTGATATCGCCATTTTTACTCCCAGCCGCTATCTTTCGGCGTGAAACCTCATCGGATAACGTCAAACGTCAGGCGGGTGACGTCATCAACTACGTGGCGCTGTAGCGGCCGATCGGTAGCAGCAGCAGAGTGGAGAAATGCGTGTCTTCAAATTCATTAACCACTGTGAATTGCTCAGATAGATGTGGGATGATGATGATGATTACTTGAATGTACGTTCTATGTACTTTTTTTTTTTTTTTTTTGCTACATTTAGACTGTAATGACCTTTCAGCCATATTCATCAAGAAACTGCATTAAGACAATACAGAAAACATTGCATTTTGCATTTGGTGGATGTAACGGTGAATGTGTGGATGTGTATGAGCTGTAATGTGAATCTGGAAGTGACTTGAAATTGGAAAAAGGGATTGACAAAATAAAAAAACGACAAACCCTTTTGTTATACATTTCCTTCTTTTCCACTAATTTATACAAGAAAGAATTGACCTTGTAATCATACATCATAGCTTTCCATCTCCTCTCACTTAATTGCCATAGTTAAATTCCATAACATGCCTATTACATGTGATACCAATTTCACGTGTTAGCACATAAGTTCTTGCATAATTTCTTTTTTTAGTTAGTTCTTAGTTATTGCCTTGATAATAGAAAATATGATAGGCATCATGTATGACAGTTGCCAAAGTGAGATATGAGCTACGAAATGACCAGATCCTGCCATGAGCTATAGGAGACTCTTGTATGCACATATAGGGCTTATATGTGGATATAAAGAAGCAATACAGGAGACCTATATGGCCTGTATATGCACATATATGCAATTTTGCCTATATGTGCATATATGCTGTATATATGCAGCATATATGTGCATATAAACTGCATATAGGTTTCATATATGCGCATATATCCTCATATAGGTTCTTTCCATGTGGGAGTTAACCATGTTCGACACATTTAACTGGGAGTGGGGCCGTCCACACTGTTTTATCCATTGTAGGCACCGCTCACGTTGTGTTTTCGGCTTTGGAAACGGAAACAACACAACTCCTCCAGACAATCTCTCGGGGAACCTAGTGTCCGATTTACAAACGCCGTGGGCGCACCGCTTCACCATCTTGCTTGGAGTCAATGTTTGACGGATCTGCTCACATAGTAACGGTTGCTATGATGTGTGATTGGACAATGGCCGTTTTGGGGGAGGGGTCGGCGAAAGGTCAATTAGTGAACCAAAACTTACAGGCTATAAAAAATAAAATTTTGACTAAATTACACAATACAATACAAAACATTATGAGATGTAATGGATTTAATTTTTATTAACACAAAACTACAAGCAAAATGCACATAATTTTTGGACATTTAGAGCTTTTTAAAATACACAACAATACAAAGTAGCTTTAAACAGACTGTAGTGTGTCTTTAATTTCCTAAATACTTATGTGATAGTCCTCGGGCTATACAGTGTGAAGATTAAAAAAATATTAATGTTGAGTAGCTGTGTTAAAAATGTTTAATGAATTGTTACAGGTTACAGATTTTGAGAGAAAGTTTTTTTTAGGTCCATCCTGGATTAACTAATGAGACCCAAATAGATGCAGTGTCTTTTGCTGTATGTAAAGTCAAATCTGTAGTTTGAAGTAATTCATATTGTATCTGCAGTCAATTCTTTGTGGAACCATCCTGAGGCTTAGATTATGCAGTCAGGTGAGATGTGCTGAGGCTCCTGAGACCATGAGACGAGTAGGCTGTGGAACTCTGAAAAACACACAAACATGCTGTAACCAAGCGGCAACCTCCCTGTCTCTCTCTTGAAACCAACACGGAAGTGAATTAAACTGCAATTCATCTACTGACCGCTTGAGGCAGGCTGCAAAAGTGAGTCAAATCTGCGTCTCCCCCATGTTAAAAAGCCCAACGTTACAGCAGAAAAAAAAAACATGTTTACAGCCTGGAGCAAAAAGTGGTTTTGGTCTTTATAGCTTATTTTGGCCTTCATGACAACTGTGAGGGGGGTGCATTTTTTTACAACTCATCCATTTAAATTATATTAAGCCTGCATAATTAAGGGCGTGGCCACTTGAGTGACAGGTGGATTGCGGCTGCTGTGCTGTCGCTGCAAGACGTTTGTCTGCTGTCTGTTAGCATCACTCTCAGCTAATTCCAGCAGCTCCTGTACTTGCCATCTTTGCTGTGTTTGTGCTTTTTTCGGGATTATTTCATACAATTTAATACACGCATTATACCTTCGCCCACGCCGTTGGATTCCGTCGTTGTCGAGTATGGAGAGAACAACCAGCGCTGTATTTCCATTTGTTTTCCTCGCATGCACTAACGTTAATGGATGTCTGAAAATTTAGATTTAGATTTAAAAACGTCTATAGATAGAGAGACGACACTCGTTATACGGTAGGCTACTTGCTCTCACGGAACAGATATGCTTATTTAACTTTTTAGTGTTAAATACAAAAAGTACCGTCAGATGAAATCCTGCTTGTGTTTTCTCCGTCCATGCAGTAGATGCACACCCTTAAATGAGCGCAGATTTCTAGTGCATTTATTTGAACTTCTGAGGTAATATCGTTGGTTTAACCCATTTGAGAAATTGAGAGGCAGCCAAAATCAGATTTTAAAATGGACTGAATAAAGCTCTTTACGGACTTGACGTGCGATGCCATGCTGACTGACATGTATGCGCATGAATCACTGTCACACACACAAGCTCAGAGCAATATTGTAAGTTACTGCATGATAATACATTTTTATAGCAGAATAATAATACATCACGATACACAGTCTCACTTTTAGTTACGTCTTTTAACTATTATAATATTTTAAAAATTATTATAATAGTTTAAAATTATTATAATAAAACATGAACTTTAACTATTGGCTTTACTTCTTCAATCAGCTGTCACTTTAGCGTGAGGCCAGTAGCATATAGCATTAGCACCTCAGCTCCACCCACGTCACGCCTCTTTGCCCATTTTATTTTATCCGGTAGTGACGAGAGGTGACGCGCTGCCAAGATGGCGACCATAGGTTGACTCTTCAGAAACCTATGGGTGACGTCACGGACACTACGTCCATATTTTTATACAGTCTATGGCTGTAACACACTCATTTGTACACGTGCAAAGTCTGTTGTGCTATGTAACATCACTCACTGTTTTTACTTAGATGGGCACACTGGAAGATAAAACGCAGCAGACGTAGTTAGCTTGCTGAACCTTGTCGTCATTTCCCCTTGACATGATTGGGTCGTGACCTGGTGGATGAGGAGGCTGGACTTGTAACACACTCATTTGAACACCTGCAAAGTATGTTGTGCTGTGTAACATCACTCACTGGTTTTATTTTGGATGGCAAACTGGAAGGCACAACGCAGCAGACGTAGTTGGCTCGTTGAACCTTGTCGTCATTTCCCCTTTTGGCTATGCAACATCACTCACTGTTAGGATGTTGAGACATTAAAAGGCTATTTTAATGACACACTCCACAGGATAAGATATATCAGCCCAAAAGTGACAGAAACCTTCCGTTCGTCTCAGTATTATAAGGCTGATTTAAACAACAGAAGATAAAAAAAGTAATTAATGAGTTAGTTTAATGAGTTAGTTCACCAAAAAATATAAAAATCAGCCATCAATTTCTCCCAACATAAGATATATTTTGAATTTCAAATGATACCAGGGGGAGAAAATTATGATTTTTTTTATTTTGGTGATATAAAAAATGCCAGTATATATTTGTACTGTAATGTCAGTATAAATGGAAGACACTAGTTAGTGTTATGTTGTTCGACAGTGTTAATAAGTGGTTCTATCTGTTAGTCCCTGGTTCTTTAAGGGGCGGGGTTTAGCGGGGTCGAGTGACCAGAGCGAGTGAGAGCTGGAAGCGGAAAGACAGACAGAGTTTAACAGCAGAGCAGAGACAGCACGTTATATCTCTCCCTTCATGTTGTACGGCGTGGGTTACGGCCATAACAGTAACCCTGCAGTTCTTGAATAAAGCCTTAGAAGGAGGAAGAATCCGTCTGTTTACTTCTTAGTAGCGAAACGCTACATTTGGTGTCAGAAGTGACGGACTTCAACGCACGAGCTGAGCATTCGCCGCCGAGATGGACTACGGGGCGCGGCCGAAAGTGAAGCAAGAGATGCAGGAGACAGTAAGGGGGAAAAGCGAGTGCTTGTGGACACACGGGCCGCTGACAGATCCGCGCTGGGTTTCGAGCGAGGCGGCTAGGATGAGAGAGGGTATCATGTTACAAGCTGCTGAAGCTGGCTTCGCGCCTCCCTTTGCCCCGCACAGTGAGTTTGCACATCAGCAGAATGGCGCCGACGTGACAGCGCATGTGCGGCGCGGCAAGACACACTCTCGCGATGACGTGAAGCCGCGGGATGTAAACAAACATGGCGGCGCCCAGGCCGGCAGCGAATACATCAGAGACTCAAACACGCTCGCTATTAAAACACCGCGTTTCTCTGGTAAGACGGATTGGGATGCATTCAAAGCCCAGTTTGAACTGTTAGCTGCTGCTGCAGGCTGGCCTGAAAA
Organism: Rhinichthys klamathensis goyatoka; assembly: GCF_029890125.1. Classification (NCBI taxonomy): domain Eukaryota; kingdom Metazoa; phylum Chordata; class Actinopteri; order Cypriniformes; family Leuciscidae; genus Rhinichthys; species Rhinichthys klamathensis. The sequence goes on from NW_026606589.1 coordinate 2,629,186, forward strand.
TCATAAAGCCTTGCAGTTAGCGCTGTGCCTGACTGATGATGCGGCTGCCTGTCTGTTGTTGTTGAGTCCTGCAGAAAGAAATGATTATAATGCATTGGTTGGGGCTCTTCATAGGCGGTTTGGACATTCTAGCCAGCCTTTCCTTTTAAGGACAGAATTTCATAACAGACGTAGAAGACAAGGTGAACCGCTCCGCATTTTGGCCAATGACATTGAATGCTTAAACGCGCCTATGCTGAAATGCCACCGTCAGTCCAGAATGAGCTCACTAGAGACAGATTTATTCAGGCGCTCAGCCCAAGAGAGCTCCGTGTACAAACGCAGCTAGCTCACCCAACCACACTGAGTGAAGCGCTGGAACTGGTTATTGAAAGGGAGATACTGGGGACTGAAATGGATTCAGTTGAAGTTACTCCAATAGTGAGGGCCGTGGAAATGACTGAAATGTGTCCCAGGACACACATGTGGGTGGATAATTATGCAAATGCTGCGACGATGCGCCCGGGCCGCTCCGCCTCAGAGCCCCGTCCACGCCACCGACCTTCAGTTTGCTGGGGCTGTGGCCAGCCAGGTCATCTGATTAGACATTGCCCTAGGATCGGTAAAATGCAGGGAAACGCCCAGGGGCCCGTGTAGACAGGGGGACACGGGCCCGTGATAACATTTCCCATACCTCGCCCCAAGCTGAGGATGAGGAACAGCGGGTGGAAAAACGGGTTAAACTGCAACCTGAAGAGACTGTTATGGTAGTGGGCTGGTCTTACGTTGGAAATTTTTGCCACATACCTATTGTAGTGGCGGGAGTCGCTTGCACAGCCCTTGTTGACACTGGATCGAATGCAACCCTTGTTCGTCCTGATCTGGTCCCAGTGGGGACAACTTTGGAATCGACGTCTGCTCGTCTGAAAACTGTGACTGGTGATTTTGCGCCAATAAAAGGGAAAGGTCTCTTCCTGTTTGACATAGGGGGTCTGTCTGTGTTGTTCCAGGCGTGGGTGGCTAAAGTGCAGGACCCATGCATCCTGGGACTGGATTTCTTGAGGGCCGTTGGCTGTGTGCTGGACCTATGTAGAGACTCGCTTACCCTCCCTGATGGACGTTCGGTGCAACTGACCCATCCTACTCCAAACTTGACACAGGTTTCCCTATCTGTGTATTCAGCAGACGCATCCAGGCATGCCCTTGGCGCAGAATGCCCAGCCCTTGGGGCACCACCTCACTCAGTGAAATCGCCTGCCATTAGTTCAAATTGTCACACACGCTACAGCCCCGATTGTGACGCCACATCCCCTTCCCCCATTTTTCCGTTAGCACGGAATAGCTATTGTGTGAACAATGGGCTGTGCGATGATGAGAGAGAGACTCGGATATCGGCTGTGAGAGACATTTGGTCCAGAAACTGTGGGGGCTTAAGTGAGCAACAAAAAGAGTGCTTTTGGGAAGTCATGGAGGACTTCATCGACATTTTTGCTCTCAATGAGAAGGAAGTGGGCCTAACCCACTTGATGCACCATGTTATTGACACTGCAGATGCCCGCCCGATAAGAGTAAGGCCACGTCGTCTCCCCCTGGCCCGACAGGAAGCGGCGGATAAGGAGTTGGAAGAAATGCTGCAGGCGGGTATAGTTGAGCCCTCAGAGAGCCCATGGGCTTCAGCAGTCGTCATGGTACCACGGAAAAACAGTTCCAGATGGCGGTTCTGCATAGACTATAGGCAGCTCAACAAAGTCACGAAAAAGGATTCATACCCCCTTCCTAGAGTGGACGAGTCACTCGACTTGGTAGCTGGTTCATCGTGGTTCTCCACCCTTGACTTGAGGAGTGGCTACTGGCAAGTGCCATTATCCCCTGAGTCTGCTCCCAAAACCGCGTTCCGCTCAAATGGAGGCCTCTGGCAGTTCAAGGTCCTTCCGTTCGGACTCTGCAACGCTCCTGCCACGTTCGAACGGCTCATGGACAAAGTGTTGGCAGGAGTGCCTCGCCATGAATGTCTTGTATACCTGGATGATCTCTTAGTCCATGGTGATTCGTTTGAGGTAGCACTCGATTCCCTCCAACGGGTGCTGGGAAGAGTGGCAGCAGCAGGCCTGAAACTACATCCAGATAAATGCCACTTTATGAGGCGGGAGGTTGAGTTCCTTGGACACAAGTTGGGGAGGGAGGGCATAGGCACCCTGGAGGACAAAATACACACCATTAGAGACTGGCCAATCCCTACAGACCTGAGACAACTGAAGAGTTTCCTGGGGCTCGCCTCTTACTATAGGAGGTTTGTAAGGGGATGTTCATGCATAGGGGCGCCGCTCTTCCGCCTCCAACAGAAAGACCATGTTTTCGTCTGGACTAACGAGTGCCAGAAGGCATTCGATACCCTACGGCAAGCATTGATTGAAGCTCCAGTCCTTGTTCTACCTGACACCTCGCTGCCTTTTGTTTTAGACACTGACGCAAGCAACGTCGGCATGGGGGCAGTGTTATCACAGAACAGACCAGATGGGGAGAAGGTGGTGGCATACTTTAGCAGGGTCTTTAACTCTCTGGGGTCGGCGGTCTCGCCGGCGATACCAGCTCACTTTTTTCCTTATCAGTGCAAAAGAGACTCAAATTACTCTGTTAATTTTGATCTTACATATAAGTGTTGTACATCATTCGATCCTGTTAAGTTTGTATTTTTTTTGTGGAACCTCATAATAAAAACAAAGTGTTGTGCTTTTCGCCTAATAAAGAAAAATAAACATGATGCGCGTTCTGCGTTCTCTCTGTCAGTGAAGTCCATTCTGAAACGCGTCCGAAAAATCATCTGTAACTCTGCAAATACTCAGTCAAACAGGTATACAGGCACACAGGCATGAAGCCTGAATTATCTTCTTTTAAATGAAGTAATTTATATTAAAAAAAAAAATTCTCATTTTATGTAATCTGTACGAAAAGAGAGAGATGATAGTCGTTCCCGTCTCAGCTCATTAAAGTTAATTTGACCACGCCCACGGAGCGCGCGCTCTATTCAAACACAAATGCTCTGAGGCGATCCACGCCCACATCAGCTGGATAACCACCGAAAGAGACTCAGATTTACGACGCTGTGAGAAATAATAGTACTATCTTAATAATAATCCTGGAAAAAATTACCTCAGAAGTAGGCTACAGGTAGTTTCATTTGGAGGAACAACGGATCCAGCCGAGGAAATAGGTACATTCTTTATTTTCAAGTGCTTTGTGCTAATCGCGAAATGGAATAGTGTCTGTAAACAAAAAGACTGTTTGAATCGCGTTTTTGTGTGTGAATGAATGAACAGCTTTTACCTAACTATATTCCAATACTGAGATGAGTAAAAATCGACTGAAATATGTTGAAATAAAATATTTTTGTATAAGCAACGTATTAAACTGCAAACTAACATTTATATGTCCTAATCATAAAAACGATATGTTACATATGAAAGACAAGATGTCGTTTTTACTGTAAAATACTGCCACATCAAATAAGCTTGTTTGCTAAGATGTTATTATAGTATTTGTTCGATTGTAAGCTATATTCAAACTAATTAATCCGCAACTGTGAAATATGTATGATAAAATGTATACTTTAGTATATAATACAAAGAAAGATTACATTTGAAATATAGTTAAATTTAAATTGTTGTTGTAATTGTAACCTTTTTATTAAAATAGCAAAAATATATGTAGGCTACATATAAATAAATCTTAGGTAAATCTTAAAAGCTCAATATAAGCCTCCTCTTTAAATTATTTGTATTGTGTTTTATTAGTGACACATTTGGGATACATTCCCAAACTTTCTGTAAAAACAGTATGATAATTAACTGCACAATTACTATAAATTTTTACATTTGATATTATACAATTTGCAAGCACAATTTGAAAAATAAATAAATAATTGGAACTGTGAACCAATTTTGTATTATATAGGCATATATATATATATATATATATATATATATATATATATATATATATTGTCATTGCATTCTTGTGGCTCAGTGACACACCTGAATGAAAGGGTCATTAGTATGCAGCCCCATTATGCGCTCATTATGCGGGCCCATTGTCTTCTCAGGTGTGAATCACAGCAGGTCACACCCCTGCGCATATTGCCTTTCCAAACAAAAAGTGTCATTTTTAAATTTAAACCAATCTATTGTTTTATGTGAATGATAAGGCAGGATGATTTTCAGATCATTTTGAAGAAAAAACTCTAGGCCACAACATCCATTAGTCAAAAGTCTTGTGGACAGATATTTAGTATGTGTTTTGTGGCCTTATTTCAGAAACTTTAAGTTTTAGTTTTTTCAATAACCACGCATAAACAATATTCTCTCAAAAATACAAAAATGTACATACATGTTGATAACACATTATGGTAGCCCTGTTTGTGCTAAATAGAGTGTAATTACACCTTTGCCAGTAATATGTTTATAAGCAACTGAAAAAAGCACAAATGTCAGAGTATGTCAAAACATCTCAAGGACCCCAAAAACACCTTGGACCCCAGAGGGTTAACAAGTGTGAGAAACGCTATTGCGTAACCAGACGCGAGCTCCTTGCAGTGGTAATGGCAGTGAGACACTTCAAATACTACCTGTGTGGCACACCATTCACGATAAGGACAGACCATGCTGCTCTTCAATGGTTGATGTCCTTCAAAGAGCCTGAAGGTCAAGTGGCCCGATGGCTGGAAGAACTCCAGTCATACGACTTCTCAGTAGTTCATAGACCCGGGTCTAACCACGCCAACGCTGATGCCTTGTCTCGTCGCCCCTGTGCCGCCGAGGGCTGCCGCCACTGTGAGAAGAGAGAGACGCAGGAGAGGGAACTGTGTCTGGGGAACGAGCCAGCGCAGCCTGCATGTGGAGCATTAAGGGTGTTTGATACACCAGAGTGGAAGTTGGAGCAGGAGAAAGATGAGGATCTGAGGCCTGTTCTACGTTGGTTGGAGGCACAGCAGAGACCCGATTGGGGGGATATTACGGGCTGCTCGCTGGGCACAAAAGGACTGTGGTCCAAATTTAACACACTGAGGCTGAGTGAGGGGGTGCTCCAGCGAGCATGGAAGGAGCCTGCCACTGGGGAGGACAGATGGCAAGTAATAGTGCCCAAAGCACTGAGGGAAGCAGTGTTAACCGCTTGTCATGGGAGTACGGGGTCTGGCCATTTCGGGGTGTCCAAAACGCTCCGCCGCCTTCGCCAGGGGTTCTACTGGGGCCAGCATAGAAGGGACGTGGAGGATTTCTGCCGCAGATGTGATGCCTGTGCAGCTTATAAGGGCCCTCTCGATCAATCTCATGCCAAACTTCAACAGCAGGCTGTAGGAGCACCAATGGAAAGAGTAGCTGTGGACATCATGGGCCCCTTCCCTGTCACTGTAAGAGGTAACCGGTTCGTCCTCACTGCTATGGACTACTTCACAAATTGGCCTGAGGCCTATGCAATACCGAACCAGGAAGCAGAGACGGTGTCTGATGCACTGGTGGAGGGGATGTTCAGCAGGTTCGGTGTGGCAGAGGTCATTCATAGTGATCAGGGGAGAAATTTTGAATCCAAGCTGTTTGCAGCCCTGTGTGAACGGCTTGGCATGGAAAAAACTCGCACAACTCCCCTGCACCCCCAAAGCGATGGCCTGGTTGAAAGATTTAATAGGACCTTGGGTCAACAGCTAGCTATCCTTACAGCTGACCATCAGCGGGATTGGGACACTCACCTCCCTTTCATTCTCATGGCCTACAGATCTGCAGTACAGGACTCCACACTGTGTACCCCTGCTTTGCTTATGCTGGGGCGTGAGCTTCGGACCCCCCCAGAGTTGTTGTTCGGGAAGCCCCCGGACATGCCGGCTATACCTGCCGGACCAGAGTATGCAAGGAGGTTGCAGGATCGAATGGAGACAGCCCATGTGTTTGCCAGGGATCAATTGGAAAAGGCTGGCATGAGGCAGAAAAGGAACTATGATGTTAGGAGCAAGGGAAGAGACTTCCAGGCTGATGAGTCAGTTTGGGTGTACAGCCCGAGGAAGAAAAGAGGACGCTCCCCGAAGCTTGACTGCCACTGGGTGGGCCCCTGCTTGGTTCTAGAGAAGGTGGGAGAGGTAGTGTATAGGGTGCAGATGCCGCCTAGAGGCAGGAAGGTAGCCTTGCATAGAGACAGGCTGGCCCCGTACAGAGGTAACTTGGCCGTCTCTTTTGAAAAGAGAAAGACCACCCCCCCTGCCTCTCAAAACAACATTGACCCCAGGCCCGTGCCCCACACCCCAGTGGCTCCTGAATCCCCTGCCCTAAACACCCCACATGCAACCACTTTCCGGGGACTTTCAGCTGATCCCCATGCCCCAACCCCTCATCCCCTTGCAAGCTCAGACATTCAACCTGATATGCGGCCAAGGAGGCAGAGACGTCAGCCTGGGCACCTTAAAGACTTTGTTTGCCCCCTCGTGGACGAGGGTTCTTCTTATTAAAGGGGGGGCAGTGTAATGTCAGTATAAATGGAAGACACTAGTTAGTGTTATGTTGTTCGACAGTGTTAATAGACTCATAAGTGGTTCTATCTGTTAGTCCCTGGTTCTTTAAGGGGCGGGGTTTAGCGGGGTCGAGTGACCAGAGCGAGTGAGAGCTGGAAGCGGAAAGACAGACAGAGTTTAACAGCAGAGCAGAGACAGCACGTTATATCTCTCCCTTCATGTTGTACGGCGTGGGTTACGGCCATAACAGTAACCCTGCAGTTCTTGAATAAAGCCTTAGAAGGAGGAATAATCCGTCTGTTTACTTCTTAGTAGCGAAACGCTACAGTACCAACATGATACCATAAAATGTGTACCTCAGGAATCAGTTCACACATTACAAGTTCGATATGTTCAAGCTTTTTGTCCTTCTTTTGCTTAAACACAATGTTGTCAATGTGTCCTAGAAGTTCCTCAACATGTGCTGACAATGCTGGATGAAAGATCTTTGGTTTTGTCATTTTCCATGACAAAATTTTGTCACCATTTGTTCCATGTGGGTTTCATTGAGCCTTTCACAATTTCATGGAACAACTCCTAAAAAACATATTTAGTATAGCAAACAATATCTAGACATTGTTAATTTCGTAAAATATTATATGTACCTGAATTTCAGTGTCACTGACAAGAGAACAAATTCCTTTTTTTTCCACCTCCTCAACTGTCCTATATTTTAAAAATCATCGATCTACTTGAATTATTAAACTTTTGAGTTGGTTTATATGAATGAGGACATACATTTTACACATACCTTTTATACGTCATATGCTGAACAACATATGCTGCCATTGATGACGTGTGATATCTCCTCAGATGCCACAGATCTTCTCCCTGTATCACCTCGTTTTTCAGAAGTCCATTTGTCGCTCACCTCCATTTCTGCCATCTAATGCAATAAACACAGTTGTTTAAGTAATGTAGATGTAATACACACACAATATAGTATATATACACATTTAACTTACTGTACAAACCAAAACCCCACAGTTGTTAAGAGTCAGCATGTCTCCACTGTTCTGGGTACTCAACAGTCCATTTTCCCAAGTCCCAAGTATTTCTGAAGGCATTGCTTTTGTACAAAAGAAATTAAGAAATTTTGATTAGTAAATAAAGATAACAATTTTGACATTTACAATGCACAAAATACCATAGCCAGGTCCATCGGAGAAATTGACTTGTAGTTGCCAGTGGGGTCGTACACTCGAATATGATTCTGAAAACCATCCAAGACCTTTACAAAACAAACAGAAACCGCTTTAACCACAAAGAGCATCAACTGTTGATCAAAAATGTATATTTTGTATCCACACATACCCACAAAACGAAGTGGTTTCCCTTTTCAGGGCTCTGTCCACCAACAATTTCTTGGAATAAGGACCGTCTCATTCTCATCAAGGTCCTTTAAAATATTTTTAAGTAAATAATTGGTGCTGCAAATGTGTCCCCTGCCCCTGAAATTTATTTGATAGATTTTCATTTACCTTCAGACAAGAAATGTGACTATCATCCACATGTTTCTTGATAGTGAAGGATCGCCACCAGAGAACGAACGTGTGCACCTGTAAAGCAGTTCCACCATGTGCTTCACAGAGCTGTGCAATCCTTGTGTCAAAAATATAAAAGAAATAGTAGATTTCAATAAAATGTTGTTGAATAATATAAGTAGGCCTACATATAGGAGGTTCGAGTACCAACGCCCATACAAATAAGCTGCCATTGGACGCATATGGAGGGCTCCACTAACCCTAACCACTTTCATCTGTGCGCTATTACTTACTAGTTCGTTAATCAGAGTTTCTTGTTAGTTAATAATAGTTACTAGATTGTTAATATTGTGTTACTCATTGGTTCTTGTGTAGTTATTCATTAACGAAGGAACCGTATTCTAAAGTGTTACCGGTGGTTGTTTCATGCTGTAAGCTGTGTCCCAATTTAGGGACTGCATCCTGCGAAGGCCGATTTCATCACAGCGGTGCGACGCGACGAAGGCTGTCCTTCGAATGCGGCCTACTGTAAGTGTTGCCAAGTTTATTAAAATGAGGGCCGCAAATGAGTATTTATTTACTGGGGCAAAAATCTCAGCCAGTGTGGATTGGAGGGTAAGGCAACGACCCATTTGTAATATTTCCACTAGGTTGTGTATTATAATAGCCCTCACCCTATAAAACCCACAGCAATAAGACAACCAGTAGATAAGTCAAAAGTCTTTCACTTTGTTGTTTTTTTGTAGTGCTGTCATGCAAGCTATGTCAACATATGTTTTAAGCAAATTAGAGTGTCTGTTACCCGCATCAGGGCTGGTAAGTTGAATGAACCATTCTTGAATAATAAAAGAGATGCTGTGAGACAGGAGTACTGGCTGCAAGCTCCGGCAAAGTTTAATTAACTGACTCTTTTCTAAGCTTTCAATATATTAACAACATTAACATATTTAACTTTAGAGAACAACAATTACTTGTTTCTTTGTAAAACAATACATTCCATTGAAGACAATTACATTTCAATAAAGGCTTTTCAGAAGTTTGTCTGAAGTTCTGTAACACATTATAATCAAACTTATAATCAAACACATTTGGCTTCACGGTAACCTCATGTTTTACATTAAAGGTATTGTAGGTAGGAATTTTATAAAAATCTTTTTTCCATTTTTTTATTTAAACTTTCTGTATATATCAATGCATAATTAAAATTTAAGTACTCTGAAAAAGAAAGTATAAAAATCAAGTGTCTGTAGACCTCTCACGACTGTTTTAAAGACAGCTCATTATTTCCATTCACTCCACCCCCTCCCTTCTGGGCTCCTTCCAAAGCCACGCCCCAAAAACACATGAACTCGCGACTCCGACCGCTGAGCTAAAGACGCATTATTTACCTGAGACGAGCGGAGAGGAAGGAGCGCAGTGCATGTAGTGACATCATGTCAGAATCACATGTAATAAAAAAATCTAACTTTATCATTATGAAGATAAACAAACTAAGATGTATTTTAGTACTCACTATCAAGCTAGCATATTGATATTGGTAAAGTTTAAAATATATATTGATTCGCTAACGAGCTAGTTATCTATAAGGCAAAGCTAAAAACAGGTTGCATGATACACGTTTTTCCATTGCCATCATTTACACTGTGATGAAGATGAATTTCGTGTAACATTCATAACATACCGTATATGGTGTTCTGCATGTAAGAGTTTCCATGATGAAAGCATTGTTGACTCTGATGAGGACTACACTCCAGAGACAAGTACCGCGTCGTCAGCTCGAGAACAGATCCGTGGTCGAGGGCGAAGCAGAGGAGGTCGTCACAAGGCGTCACTTTTCAGCCCCTTGAGGTCTCTCAGTTCTGGCCATCGCTGGAAAGCCACGCCGATATTGACACGCGTTTTATTTCGTTGTTTATCCAAAGACTTTTTGTTCATTAGCTTTTCTAGTAACGTTACTGTCTTCCTTTTTTTGCCTGGTTAAGGTTTGCCTTCGCGAACTGCATATGTGAATTTTGATTGATCTTTCTCTGCCATTGGTTTGCTATTCCTAGGTTCCGTGCCTCTTGAATTTCTCAAATCAAACGGATACGCGCAAGAGGGCAGGTCCTGTGTGGCAAAAGGGTGGTTGCCATGGTTGCGAGAGAGTGACAGTCGCCTTAGCCAATCCTTTGTTTCGTCCCGGAAGGAAATAATGAGCTGTGTTTAGTGCAGATTAAACGGTCTAGAGTCACTCGATTTTTATACTCTTTTTATCAGAGTACTTACATTTTAATTATGCATTGATATATACAGAAAGTTTAAACAAATTTGGAAAAAAGTTTTTTTATAAAATTCCTACCTACAATACCTTTAAGGTCACGCATACAGAGCATGGCATTTTTGGCTCAAGATAACTCCAGTAGCAAATGTACATTTAACTCGCTTAAACTTTCTCATCCAATTACAATCACCATATAAAACACTTTAGAAACATTCATTAACTCTTTTCACATGATTATTTTCTCCCATTTCACTTCAAAATCATATATTTGTCACTAGTGTGTAATCCGATATATGACTCATGAATGCATATTAAAGGTACAATATGTAAGAATTTTGTAATAAAATATCCAAAAATCACTTGCACAGTGTGATATATTTCCTGCAGTTGTGTACTTACAATATCCCAAAAGTCTCCAAAGATTTTTTATTTCAGAGAAATTCCAGTTTTAAAGGGGTGGTATAATGCCCTTTTCACAAGATGTAAAATAAATCTCTGATGTCCCCAGAGTGTGTATGTGAAGTTTTAGCTCAAAATACCCCACAGATATAGCATGTTAAAATTGTCACTTTTTGAGCAAAAATGCACCGTTTTGTGTCTGGCCCTTTAAATGCAAATGAGCTGCAGCTCCCGACACAGTGGGCGGAGCTTCAAGAGTGTGTGTGTTAGCAGCTCCGATTACCTCACGCAGACACATGCTAAAATGTCAGAAACTGTTCTGCCTTTTATGTTTAAACCGGAGTCAGACAAAGATGGAGAGACTAAGAAGAAGTGACAACATGTAGAATGCAACAGGACATCTCTGAATGGTTAGTTGATGAATTTATGTTGCTGATGTGGAGTTAACTATCTTCAATTAGCATATTCTGTCAGGATACTCTATAAATCACTTGTATAGGAACTTGTGAGATGCACACAAAGTGACTTTCTATTGCATGTGAAAAGACGGATTCGACAGCTTGAGCTGACTCACAAATGTACAACAGCTCTTCCTCTTCTCAACATGGACTGCGTGTTCCCGGGGGCGGGGTTTATGTAAATTTTAGGGTTAGTGATGTCAGTAGCTGCGTTTACAAGGTTCAATCGGAATGAAATCAATCCGATTGATGAATCCGAACACGGTGTTTACATGAACGATAAATAAAGTAATCGGGTTGATGTGCGCGTTTGATACAAGATTCACAAGATTCAAATCGGAATTGATTTTTTGACATGCGGACACATTTTTGAATATGCCACGCATAACTAATCTCCTCTATTGGTTCTTTATTTTTTTTAAACAGCAGACTTAATATTTATCCGTCTCTGGTCATGATTTGGAGACGATGAGCATGAACCGCTTTGCCGTGCTGCTTATATTGATCACGCAGTAAAACCCCGCGCCCAAAACCAGTCGTCCATGGATGAGAGTCTGAAACAAGCACTGGTGGGACGTTGTCCTGCTCCACTTCACAGACGCTGAGTGAATGAGAATTTTTTAATAACGAAACACTCTTTATATTCTCTTTATACCGTCATATAAATATACTCTTTATATTTTATATTCACTTTATTCAACAGGAAGAACAGCTCGTTCCGTGCGTCATACGTCATTACGCTATTTCAACGTCATTGCACATGCGCAGTCCTTTTAGTTTCGGTTTTCAATCCGATCAAGTGTTTACATCTCGATCGGATTACAAAAGGAGTAAACCGACCCTTTCAATCCGATTGAAATTTCAATCGGATCGAGCTCAATCGGATCGATTAAGGTGTTTACATGAAGGTTTTTTAGTCCGATTGAGCCGTCAATCCGATTATAAGTGTGCATGTAAACGCAACCCGGGAGGAAGCTCGTGTAGTTCCTACCAGCAGTTTGTTGTAGTCCTTAAAAAACGATTTCTTTAAAAGCAAATATCTCCCTTTGCTTTGAACTTTGAGGGTTGCAACTTTCCCCAAAATCCCCAAAATCCCCAAAATCAATGTTATATAATGTTAGCTCAACATGATTGTGGTGTATTTTGTACTACTATATGTGGATTAAGTTTGTCCCTTAAGACTTGCCGTTGGTTGGCTTGTGTGTCCTCTGCGCATGTCTGAGAAAACGCAGAGTCTGTAATGCTCGCATGTTGAGTTAAGTGTACTGACACAGTTCTCCTGATAAACAGTTAAACGTGTGCCTGGTCTGGTTATTTAAGTACACCACATAATTGGCGACGAGATAAATCGGTATAGTTGTGGAAATGGCGCACTTTTCCCAAAGACCAGACGAGTTCAAGCCGGAGCATGAAACATGGTCTGCCTATGTTGAGCGCATGGAGTTGCTGTTCGAGGCTCATGATGTCGACGACGGGAAGAAAGTTCCCGTATTGTTGAGCTCGGTCGGCGCAGCAACATATGGCCTTCTACGCAACCTGGTCCAGACTGACAAGCCAAAGGACAAAACTTTTAATCAGATTGTGACCATTCTAAAAGATTACTATGAACCTAAACCACTAGTCATCGCCGAGCGTTTCAGGTACCGTAAATGTGTTCAGAAAAGCGGCCAGACAGTCACGGAATATGCTGCTGAGCTGCGCCAACTTGCTGCGAAGTGTGATTTCGGGGACAAATTGGACGAAGCTCTACGTGACAGATTTGTTAGCGGAGTCAGTTCTGAGGCATGCCAACGCAAATTGCTCTCTGAGGATAGGCTGACTTTTGCGAGAGCTGTGGAGCTTGCTGTTAACATGGAGACAGCCCACCGAGATGCGCAGCAGTTGCGGAAAGGTGATGATGTCACCGCTGTTCACAAGGTAAAGGGGGGATGGCGCTCGCCTGCAAAACAAGAAGGGTGCTACAGATGTAAAGGAAAGGATCATAGTGCCAGTGATTGTTACTACAAAAATCTAAAATGTCATAAGTGTGGCAAAGTCGGGCATATTCAGAAGGCATGCAGGACTGAGGGGCAGTCACGTGAGAAGCAGGAGAAAAAGGGAAAGGGAAAGAGGAACAGTGCGAGAAAAGAAGAAAAAATGACAGGCTACATACAAGCTGACGAAATAGAAGATGAAGTTCTGATGTTTTCTGTGTTCAGTGCAAGTGGTGCTGGCCGACGGCCGTACAAGGCAATTTTTGATGTAAATGGAAAACAAGTGCCGATGGAAATTGACACAGGAGCGGGAGTCAGCATTATCTCAGAAAATGTGTATGAGCAGTCATTCTCACATGTGCCACTGGAGGGCAGCAGCGTCGCACTGAAGGGCTATTCGGGAGAAACCATACCAGTGAAAGGACAGTTCATAGCAAAAGTGACTTATGGAAATCAGTTTGCTGATCTACCGCTTATAGTAGTGGCGGGAGGAGGTCCTTCGCTGTGTGGGCGTGAATGGCTGGATCAAATCAAGCTGAACTGGGGAATGATTAAAAAAGTCATAGAAAACGTTGCGCACCCAACAGCTAAACCCAAGTCAATTCAAGATGTGTTGAATAAATATGCTGATGTTTTCAAAGACGAGTTGCGGACATTAAAGGGCATTAAAGCATCGATTTCAGTAAAGCCTGACGCAGTTCCAAAGTTCCACAAAGCCCGTGTCCTGCCTTTCGCAATGAAAGAAAAGGTAGAAAAAGAGTTGGAACGCCTGGAAAAAGATGGTGTTATCAGCCCTGTGAAGCACAGTGAGTGGGCTGCTCCAGTGGTCCCGGTAACCAAGCGGGATGGTGGGCTCCGTTTGTGCGACGACTATAAGGTAACTGTGAACATGGCTACAAACACTGAAACATACCCATTGCCACGCATTGAAGAGGTTCTGGCAGCATTATGTGGGGGGAAAATATTCTCCAAAATTGACCTGGCAGCCGCTTACCAACAAGTCCTTCTTGATGACGAGTCAAAAAAGTATACAACTGTGAACACACATAAAGGACTGTTTGTGTACAATCGGCTGTGTTTTGGCATTAATTCTGCTGTCAGTATTTTCCAAAGGATCATGGAGAACGTGATGAAGGACCTCAACGTTGTGGTCTATCTGGATGACCTGCTGGTGATGGGCAGGGATGAAACTGAGCATCTAATGAACCTGGACAGAGTTCTACAGCGGCTGCAAGAAAATGGCCTGAGGGTAAAAAAAGCAAAGTGTGACTTCGGAAAAACACAAATCGAGTACCTAGGTCACATGTTGGATGGAAAAGGAGTCTACCCTTCTAAAGACAAGGTCAGAGCCGTGCATGATGCTCCAACACCCACAAACGTCAAAGAATTAAGAGCTTTCCTGGGGTTAGTGAACTATTATGGTCGTTTTTTGCCGCAGCAAAGTACTGTTTTGGCCCCACTTTACAGACTGCTGAAGGACCAAACAAAATGGGGGTGGAGTAAAGTGGAACAGAGCGCTTTTGATAAGTGCAAAGAAATGTTAGCCAGTGACAGGGTATTAGTTCACTATGATCCGAACCTGCCGCTTTCTCTCGCATGTGACGCTTCAGCGTACGGAATTGGAGCCGTTATTCAGCACACAACACCTGATGGGCAAGAACATCCAATAGCTTATGCTTCACGTACGCTCTCACCGGCGGAGAGAAACTATTCGCAGATTGAAAAGGAGGCGTTGAGCCTGGTGTATGGAGTAAAGAAATTCCACCAATATCTGTGGGGGCGGAAGTTCAACTTGATCACTGACCATAAACCTCTGTTCACGCTGTTTGGAGAACATAAAGGACTTCCAACAATGGCAGCAGCGCGAATACAGAGGTGGGCTATTTTACTGTCTGCTTATGATTATCACATAATCTACCGCCAGTCAGAAGAGCACGGCAACGCAGATGGTCTGTCTCGTGTCCCACTGCCGGAAACTACGGATGCTGGAACAGAGACAATGACAGCATACCTTCATGCACTAATCTGTGAACACCTGGAAGATGCACCGCTGAGTGCAAAACAGATTTCCAAGGCAACACGAAGGGATGCAGAGCTATCTAGGCTGCACAGATACATATTGGAAGGGTGGCCGAAAGAAGTAACTGAAGCACTGAAGGTGTACCACAAAAAAAAAGATGAACTATCTGTTGAGCAAGGTTGTGTTCTATGGGGAACAAGAGTAGTAGTGCCTGCAAAGCTGAGAACAGCAGTGCTTAATGAGATCCACAGCGGGCATCCTGGCATTGTAAAGATGAAAACCATTGCAAGGCAATATGTTTGGTGGCCACATGTAGACATGGACGTTGAAAAGACCTGTAAGCAGTGTGACAGGTGCCAGTTGGAACAGCGTATGCCGCGTCTAGTTCCTCTGCACCCCTGGGAATTTCCGGGAGATGTCTGGAAAAGGCTCCACATTGACTTTGCAGGCCCGTTCATGGGGCACATGTTTATGATAGTTGTTGACGCGTATTCTAAGTGGCTGGAGGTTTTCAAGATGGCACAAATAACGTCCTCCGCAACCATTACAAGGCTTCGAAGGCTTTTTGCGTCATATGGACTACCAGAACAAATTGTCACCGACAACGCCACGACTTTCACATCAGATGAGTTTCAGCTGTTCATGAAAAGAAACGGTATCCTTCACACAACTGGTGCACCGAGACATCCAGCTACAAACGGCCTCGCTGAGAGGTATGTTGCCACATTCAAAGCAGGCATGAAGAAGCTGGATGGAGAGGATTTGAGTGTTGAGGACAAAGTCTCGCATTTTCTACTGCGATATCGCACAACTCCCAATAGTGCGACTGGAGAGTCACCCGCAGATTTGCACCTGAAGAGACATGTGCGTTCGCGGTTAGACTTCCTAAAGCCAAACATCGCAATGAGGGTGAGGAGGAGGCAGTATCAGCAGAAGGAGGAGCATGACAGTCGAGCTGCTGAAAGACAGTTTGATGTGGATGATCCTGTATATTTACGCAATACTGCAGGAGATATACCTAAATGGATTCCGGGAGTAGTTACACAACAGACAGGTCCGCTGTCGTACCGGGTGCAGGGAGAGTTAACTGACCAAGTGTACAGGCGTCACGGAGACCAGTTGCGACCTCGATATCCTCAGGGTGTTTCGGACCCAGAGCCTCAAGGAGCAACTCAGTCAGCAGAGCCGGAGAGTGACCTTGCTGTCCCAGTCTCTGCAGCACCGGTCCCACCACCTTTTACATTGGACCAGCCTGAGCTGCCTGATCCAGAGACAGTGACTTTGAGGCGCTCGGAGCGTATGACTAAGCGGCCGTCACGTTATAGAGATTAAGTATAGTGTGATGCTGGAACTTTCTCAGCTATTTAAGAGTGTTGAGTTATTTGAAAGGGTTAATATGTTTTGTTTAAATATGCCAATCATTTAATTAACCAGAGTGAAACCACTTTTCTGTATAAGAAGTGTAGTTTAAGTTGGTGCTATATATGTTTATGCACTGTGGGGAGATTACCTTTTATATTAAAGGGGAGGTAATGTGGTGTATTTTGTACTACTATATGTGGATTAAGTTTGTCCCTTAAGACTTGCCGTTGGTTGGCTTGTGTGTCCTCTGCGCATGTCTGAGAAAACGCAGAGTCTGTAATGCTCGCATGTTGAGTTGAGTGTACTGACACAGTTCTCCTGATAAACAGTTAAACGCGTGCCTGGTCTGGTTATTTAAGTACACCACAATGATGAAATGTTAGAATATGGTCAGTATGTTATTCTAACGTTAATGTTGATCTAGCTTAACGTTACTGCTAGTTTCGTATAGCAAACAAACTAACACGTAGTATAACATTATGGGCCCTATTTTAACGATCTGAAACGCAAGTGTCAAAGCGCAAAGCGCAAGTAACTTTGTGGGCGGATCCCGGCGCTGTTGCTATTTTCCCGGCGGGATAAATGCCTCTTGCGCCTGGCGCAAATCTAAAAGGGGTTGGTCTGAAGTAGCTTCATTATTCATAGGTGTGGTTTGGGCGTAACGTGAAATAAACCAATCAGAGCGTCATCTCACATTCCCTTTAAGAGCAGGCGCGCTTGTTCTAAAGCGGATTCCCATTATAACGGCGGATTTGCCAGGCGCGCGCCAGGAGCAGTTCACAGCCGAGGAGAGCAACGTTCTTGTCAGGCCCGTAAAACACAGAGAAGTGACATTGGGGATGGAGAAACCCACCCAAATTAACTTCTGTTAAACAGGCGTATGATAATTTGGGTTAATGTGTAAGCTACATGTATGCTTTTATAATAAATTGCCTATCTATCTATCTATCTATCTATCTATCTATCTATCTATCTATCTATCTATCTATCTATCTATCGTAATAATGTATGATTTGCAAAAATGAAAACTGCTGGTTACATGAGAGAATCAACGTGTATGCGCGTTTTGCACACGCTACATTGATTATGGCCAAGCATGCGCCCTTAAAATAGCATAATGAACAACGCGCAACGCGCCACTGACTTTAGACTAGTTTTTTTCTGGTCAGTGGCGCAATTGTTTTATAGAACAGCAAAATAGCATGAGGGAAAGTTTGCGCCGGAACACGCCTCCTCTTTGCGCTGAACCGCCCCGGGGAGCGCAAGTGTATTTCTTAGTTAACCGACGTGCGTCTGTGGAGGGAAAAGTCCGCTTTGCGCGGGTGCAAAATAGGAATGATACATGCGTCAGTGTACAAAGTCATTTGCGCCGAGTGCAAGATAGGGCCCTATAACTTTCAACACACATTTAAATGCCGTTTAGTGTGATAGTGTAACGTTAGACCAAGTGAATCAGTGCTGCGTTACCTCACAAGTTTAATTCGTCTAATAAACTGACCTGTGTGAGTAATCCAGCACTTGCGGGTAGTTCGGTAGGATTAAATGTCCTTATTCCTTTATATCCGCGGCACTCGCGTGTGATATCTGTCTCTTAAGAAATCGCGACCTGCTTCATACCACTGTAATGTTAAAAAACATGAATGTTTGCACTCATCCATAAACATTATTAGATCCATCAGCTTGACAGCAAGTCCCATCATTCAGCTCATCACTGCGTCATAAACCTACGCCTTTGTTATTGTTGGAAACCTACATATTGTGCCTTTAATAAAACGAACAGTCTTTCTCAGCAACCCATCAAAAATCAACATATACATATTTGAAAAACACAGTTTTTTAACATCAGTTTCGACCAGTTTTTTAATCGTTTTTCATTTTCAACCTCAGGAAACACCTGTGATGAGAGGCTTTCTGATAATGGAGTGTACAGTAAGACGGCGGACTCGCCAATGTCTCTAACACACACACACAGTCGCTACAAGCGGACCTTGTTGAGTCATCCTCATATAGGTAATTACAAATAATGGGAGGGCGGAGGTGGCGCCGGCACCCTTGTCATGGTATTGCTCGGTACCGGACCTAGTTGAACGCATGTGTACAACTTAGAAGAATGGATCTTAGAGAGGCACTTTACCTCTTCCGTGCATTTTGCAAAAAAACGCAACCTCCCCTCTTAATGCAGGGGCGCTCTGAGCTGATACAGCAGAAATAACACTGTTAGAATGGGGCACTGTTGCACACATCACTGTCTTTTCTATGCAGTATAAGATGTCTGGACAGAGGATGAAGCAGTTTTTGTTGAGGACAGAGCAGTCCACTGCTTAAAGCAAGTTGCTGCTTTTCTGTGTAAGTGAATGGCACGGTGTGTTTTGACTATTGCATTTTTTTGTTTTGAAAGGCATAGTTGTGGCAAAAAAAGAAATCAGCTCCGGTGTCCATCATGGAGGGAAACATGAGACAGTCTAAAACAGACACACAGATTTTACAGCCGGCTTTAACGTAAGCAGCAGTACACTCCCTTATAGAAGCAAGTATGAAACCTTTGGTGTAACTTTCACGGTTGGGTCAAAGCTCTACTACCACGAGGGGAGCATAAGAAGCCAGGTTCATTACTTGAGTCAAGCTTCTCCTATGATGGGGGCTATACGAGAGCAGGAAATCCTCACGCTCATCCACCACAGGGCAGCCCGAGTTCTTGAAGGTGGATTCTGCGTTGGCAGCTCGTTGGGATCCGCAACAGATGCTGCAAGACTTGCTTGATGTCATCTATGAAGTTCTTGCAGGTACGCTAAAGGGGATCACCGCTGTTGGAAATTTCAGAAGCGAAGACCAGGGGCCTCATTTATAACCGTTGCGTACGCACAAAACAGGCCCTGAAAGAGGAGTACGCCACTTCCGACGCATAAGTTGTGATTTATAAAAACAAACTTGACAGGAAAAAATTGGGGGACCTGCACGCAAACTCTGACCCATGCGTACGAACGTTTTGGAGATGGAGCAGTTTGGCGACACCGATGGTGAGCTCGAGTTAAATGTCTTTTTGGTCACTTTTAGACAGAAAATCTAAAGAAAATTATACATATACAGAAAGATAATACAAATATAATTTCACTCACCAAACCTATCACTTGAAGCAAATATCCATCCCTTCTTAAATATCCGCGCCAGCGAGTGCGTTGGGCCGTTTAGTGAAACTGACGCAGATGAAGTAAAACCGTAAATCTTCATTTTGAGTCCACCATAAATACAGTGCATGTTCACAATAACAGTTTACATAAATAAATTAATGATTTAAACTATGTTTTACTTCTGATATAAATATTTAGATTAAATATGCCATTCTCATTAATGGTGTTAAACCTTAAACTACATGAAATCATGAAGTTACAACATTTTTATTTTCAATAAATATAAATATTTGTTGTGGATGTGATGCTTTTGAACACTTTTCCTCTGGCATGTTGTCTATGTTTTAATGCAGGTGTGCCCAACCCTGCTCCTGCCGATCGACTGTCCTGCACAGTTCATCTCCAACCCTAATCAAACACACCTGAAGCAACCAATTAAGGTCTTCAGGATCTGAAGCAACCAATTAAGGTCTTCAGGCTCACTTGAAAATTAAAGGCAGGTGTCTTTAATTAGGGTTGGAGATAAACTGTGCAGGACAGTCGATCGACAGGAGCAGGTTTGGGCACCCCTGTTTTAATGTGTTAACTACATAGATAATTGCTTATCATGATAGCAGATTGTCTGAGAAAATGGTTTCGTGCAAATAATGCACAACAAGGTCTATCTGTTTCCATTAAAAATATAAATCAATTAAAATATATTTGGCCAGTGGAAAAGATTGAGAAAAACTTTCTCTGAAATGCATTTTGCACTATTTTATTTTATTTATTTAAAAAACAAGGGAAGGATGGGCAACTAAATGATTTTTATTAATGTAATGTGACGGCACATCCGTATTTCATATTTTCCTAATGTCTTGTACCGTTAAACATGTTATCATGTGGATGAATAATCATATGAAAATTATATGCAGATGAGGATATGCATAGTAAAACTAGGCGTTATAATCTCCATATATGGTTATTTCGGGGTGGAGACGCATGTGCGCACAATCTTCCGTTGACTGGGATTTATAAAGTAAATTCTGCGCAGGTTCTGGCGTACGCACGGTTTTATAAGTCTGAATATTTTTTTGCGTACGACAATTTTGGCTTTCGGGCGCACGTACACTTTTAATAAGGATTCTACGCACAGTTTTATAAATGAGGCCCCAGGAGACTTGGATGTATCTTCAACAGGATTCTTTATTGAGAATGTGCTGTTTGTCACTGCAGTCATCAAGTCCAACTAAGGCAGTGATACATTCTAGTTTATATAGATTTTAGGAGGCAGTGCTTAGAAATGTGGACAAAGCACCTGGCTGACAACCTTAAACAAAGCATGCAAATGAAGTATCCAGGTATAGGAACCCGCCCCAGACTCTAGAGTATCACCAGTCCTAATCCAATCAGCATAACTATTCAAATAATAGGACAAGGGCTCCAAGAGCCATTTAAGACAAAAGATGAGAGGTTCAGTAATATGGCTCATTTGACTTACAATAAAGAGAACAGGAACTGGCAAAAAACCTATTGCATTCATCGGATGTCATCATCTTAAGCTTAAATGCTAAATACAATGTACTTCACCTTAATTTGATGTTATGTCAAGATATAGGATCAGCAGATCTTAAATTTGTAATCCCACACCGCAGAAGCGTCGTCTGCTATGTGTGCTGAATCAACGGTGAGAGAGACTTCTACTTTCTTGAAAGGACTAAGACTCTGAGGCAATGTCGCTTGCAGCGCCCCTTTATATACGGAACAAGTCCTCCCCCATTTCACACGGTTAAGCACCATTGGCCATTGTGGAACAACAGCGTTATTCAATTAGGCTTCAGTATTTCTCGGTTAAAGGTGTTTCCCCATAGTATCAGAAGACACAATGTCGAGAGAACTGAAATCGAAAAGGTACCCACAGCGCAGCGCAGTGTCACGTACAAATTGACTGTTTTTTCATTTGTTCATGAATCGGAAAATTGCTGCTTCTCAGCTAACGCAGAGGTCCTCTGAGAAATCTAATCCTGCCTGGATAGGATATGTCTGATACACCTTATTACTTGGCGAGTTGATTCTCTGTTTATTCCTACTCAAATTTTAATTTCAGCTTGAACATTTACCAATATCTTACTTTATTTATTTTTACCAATATCTTGTTTATTCTTATTTCATAACTGTTTGTATTATCTTTCACAATAGTAAAGCAATGGCTGAGATACATATTGGAAAGATGTGACATCATCTTGCAACACAAGTTTTCACCTCCTTATAAGCATCACCTAATGATGCACAGACATCAATTCTCCACATACAAAACACAACATGGTGAAACTCAACTAATAATAATAAAAAGGTAACGCTTCCTTTTACAGTCCTGTTACCCATGTACTTACTATGTACTTATTATAGTAATTATAATTACTGGGTAATAACTGGGTAATAACTAGGTACTAACCCTGAACCTACCCCTAAACCATGTACTTACCTTATATTAGCCAGTACTTTCTAGGTAAGTACACTGTAAGTACACGTAAGTACTGTACTGTAAAAGGAAGCGTTACCAGTAAAAAGATAAACTCTGAACATTACAAAATAAACCAACAACACAATCTGCTAAGAGTGGACCAAAAATAAGTTCAGCATCTCAGATAAAACCATCAAAGAACTACAGAGCATAATCTATTTATTCTGCATTGCATGTTGTGCCTTCACAGTACATATGCACTGTAGAAATACATAATGATATTGTTTGTTTACAGTAATTTCGGTAACACTTTACAATAAGGTTAATTTATTAAACATTAGTTAATGTATTAACTAACATGAAACTAACCATGAGCAATACATTTGTTACTGTTTTTGTTAATCTTTGTTAACGTTAGTTAATACAAATCCAGCTGTTCATTGTTTGTTCATGTTAGTTCACAGTGCATTAACTAATGTTAACAAGATTTTAATAAAGTATTAGTAAATGTTGAAATTAACATTAACAAAGATTAACAAATGCTGAAGAAGTATTGTTCATTCTTAGTTAATGTTAAAGGAGAACTCCGGTCAATTTTAACATTGAGCTCATTTTTTTGTACATTTGGAGTGCTGTCAGTACAGACAAAAACGACAAAAATCGGTGTTGCCTACACCGTGTTATCCTCTTTTTAAAATTCGCACCCTGTTGACTTCAATGGGGCAAGTTCTAAACCTGCTTTTAGCCTCTTAACATCCTTGATTTGTCATTACAAGTGGACAGCCATGTGAGTGGTGTTATTAAGAGTGACCACGGTCAATCTGACTGCAGTAGATGTGAAAAATATGAATAAAAACGATGTTAATTCAGCCAGCTCACATACCTGTATTTACTTCCTGTTTTCGTTCGAAGTCCACAGTAGTCGATTGTCGAGTTCGCGTGCGCGATCATTGGTAACTAATATAACTAATGATCGCGCGCGCGAACTCGACAATCGACTACTGTGGACTTCGAACGAAAACAGGAAGTAAATACAGGTATGTGAGCTGGCTGAATTAACATCGTTTTTATTCATATCTTTCACATTTACTGCAGTCAGATTGACCGTGGTCACTCTTAATAACACCACTCACATGGCTGTGCACTTGTAATGACAAATCAAGGATGTTAAGAGGCTAAAAGCAGGTTTAGAACTTGCCCCATTGAAGTCAACAGGGTGCGAATTTTAAAAATAGCATAACACGGTGTAGGCAACACCGATTTTTGTCGTTTTTGTCTGTACTGACAGCACTCCAAATGTACAAAAAAATGAGCTCAATGTTAAAATTGACCGGAGTTCTCCTTTAACTAATGTAGTTAACTAATGAACCTTATTGTAAAGTGTTACCGTAATGTCTATGGTTTCCAATACTGTAAACTCACAGTAAAGCCAAGTTTTTACAGTAAAATTGTAAAAACTTGAACAAAATTATCAGTAAAGTACTGTTTTCAGGATTATGTTTCAGGGTTATGTTTAGTTTCATTGTCTTCTTTTTCAGGATTATGTTTCAGGGTTATGTTTAGTTTCATTGTCTTCTGTTTAAGTTTTAGTCATGGTTTTCTTTGTCTATGTGTAAGCTGTTGCATTGCTTTTTGGGTGTTCTCTTGTTTGGATTACTCTCTTTGTTTTATAAGTTAAATAAAGTATTTTGAAGTGGCAAGAGATCCGTTTTCTCAACTCTTTCATCCTCCTCTGCAACTATGTGACAACTGTAGATTTGACAAGAAATGTCTGAGAGTGCAGTTGGATAAAAGAGAAGTTATACTGTATAATTGCTGTGAAAGTAATGCAGTTATTAACCTGGAATATACAGTAATTTCATTCTGGGTTTTTTTAACAGTGTAATGATAGTGTAATGATACAAGCTCAGAGATATTTAGAATCTGTTGGGGTTTTTGGATGTTTTTAAACATTAAGATTACTTTGTGGTAATGCAACTGTTTTTTGCATATTTATGTACATGAATGTGTATGTCAGGCCATAAATTCACAAAAACTTGGCATGAGCTCTTGCTTTGGTGTTGCTACCTTTGCCCTTTGCCACCGTATAAATAATTTTCTAGATCCGCCCCTGCCAAGGTCGGTCATATTAGTCTAGCAGTCTATATTGCCTGTCCCCTACACTGGAAAAACAAATTGGTGTAAAAACAATTTTCACTCATGAATTACAATAAATTTCAAGTAACACACTGAATTAAATGTGAAATTTTGAAGTAGAAAAAAAATCAATTATAATTTTAATTTAATTTTATTGAATATTTTTTAACTAGTTCATTTAAACAGTAAAAAATGTAAACAAATTTCCCAAAAGGCTGGCCAAAAGTTATATAAAAATGTATATTTTTATTAACATGTTTGAAAATGTATACTTTTAATATTGTACACCATTTTCCAATAACACACTAACAAAAATAATGGTGAAGCTTGCAGTGGTATTTTAATAGTTTGATATGTGAAAAAAAGTCTATAAATACACTTACACTGATTTACATGTTTATTTCAACATTCAGTTCCCTTTCAAGGGAACTCGAGCTGCGTCGAGACGCTGTGGGAACGCCCCTGCGTGATTGCGTCGTGAAGCACGTGTATAATCAGTCCAATGGAGAGACGAGATGCCATAGGCGGGTGACGTCATCGACCAGGAAACAGACCGCGCTAGCTTCTGTGCCTTCAGCAAGCGCTCTGTGTGATTCTGTCTCTATTTATTGTTGTTTGTCCACAAGCATATATATATATATATATATATATATATATATATATATATTAGTGCTGGGCAAGTTAACGCGTTATTATCGCGTTAACGCATTTATTAATTAATGCCGACAATTTTTTTTATCGCGCGTTAACGCAGTTTTTTTATTATTATTATTATTTTGAAAGTCCGTTGCTCACTGGCTCTGAATACACATAGGCCTACAGTCAAACCATGATCACAGGAGGGGTGGGATGTTGGTCAGCCAGCAAATAACCCACCCAAACAAGCAGTGGAGAGGCTTTGGCAGGTTCTCTCAGGTGAACAGAAAGGGAGACAGCGCTCCGCGAGTGAATGACAGGCGCTCCATGGATAGTAACCATGCAACGGCTTCTGTGCGCTACGCAGCTGTAGCCTTTTTAACTTAAATTAAAATTATACATAACTTTACCTGATAGGCCTGCGTTTAGTTTAGCGGGGATGCTCTGCCATGTGAATTCCCTCCTGTTGATATCCTGATAACTATTTAGATTCTGGAAACTCACAAACAGCGAGCCGAGGATCAGTCTCTCTTCCAATGATTTGTGCTGCGCGTCGTGTACAAAAAGTTAGACAATTCAACTTCGGCAACGCGCGGGCGCGTGCGTGAGGCGAGCATGACCGCAACAGTTTCACAGAAACGCACCCGCTTGTCGCTGCACCTGCTCGACCACTTCACCTCACTCTAGGCTGATTTATAATTCTGCGTCGGACCTAAGCCGGAGCCTCTACGCTATAGACTACGCGTTGGTTTTCATTTATATATCTGCGTCGTTGTCCGCGTTGACGCGCAATTACACATGCAGAGGGAGAGTGTGAAACCCGGGGAGCAGTTCTAGCAATCACAGCGCTTGCAGTACGCGTAGAATTGACGTTACATTTTTGGAGAGATGCACGTCAGGGTACGCGCGCTACACAGCTACGGCGTGAGTTCGACGCAGAAGTATAAATTGGGCTTTACCTCTGTTTAATGTAATCTTACGTGGGAAACCATGGCATGCCATGCTAAGCTGCTATCAGAGAAGGAACGTTGGTCGATTTATATCTGTAGTAGTGATCATGACCCTTTGACTAGACTGTGTCTGCTGCTCCCTGATACAAGATACCTGTTCAGAAAAAAAAAAGAAAAGAAAACTGGACTCTTTTTAACAAGCTAGATAAAAGGTAATGCCCTGGCAGTGGCAAATAGCTTTGTTTAAATATTTGATTTGATTACGTTAATGTTTAAGTTGAGATTTACAAGAAATATTGTATTGATACTGTGTAAAGGGAATACTGCTGGTATAAAAGCACCTTATTTGTTTAAAGTTTTTGCAAACCACATGTTATTGCACTTTTGTAGCAGTACATTTAAATCAAAAGTGCGCAATACACTACTTTAGAATTCATTATTCAATATTGCGCGTAACAATGCGATTAATCGCGATTAATCGCAAGAAAATCATGCGATTAATCGCGATTAAATTTTTTAATCGTTGCCCAGCACTAATATATATATATTAGACAGGAGTATGGAGAGCAAACATCCTTGGATCGTGTGTTCGTCCCTGCCCTCGCTTTATTACGAGTGGGGACACACGCGATTCATGTGTTGTTTGTTTGGGAGTGGAGCATGCACAGTCAGCTCTAGTAAATTGGGGCTGACAGTGTTCATTCATAAATTACCGACGTGTAATGTGCACTATCGAGAGTTTTAGCTCTGCTCTTGTCGGTTTTCTTCTCGAGGGAAGAAAGTCAATAAAGATTTGGAGGCAGCACGTAGATTATGGGTCTTCATGTCTACAATAAGAATCTATGGCTCAGATTGCACGCTTGTCGAGGCAGAGCGTAGATTATGGGTCTGCATATCAAATAATGGGTCTGCATATCTGCAAAATAAAGTGGCTCTTCTCACGTTTGCCGAGGCAACGTGTAGATAATGGTCCGCAAAGTATAATATGCGCAGGGAACTGAGTAGACGGGGAATTTCCCTTTCTCTCGTTCTCTTATGATTGTGTGAAAACTAATTTTGTATTATTTATTGTTTGAGATTATAATATGAGGTCTATATTAATACACTATATTTAGCCTTTCAACTAGACCGTTTCTACTTGTCTGGTTGATATTTGACTGCATTTAATTTTTGAGAAAATTAAATATGTACTCATCTAATCTTTGAGTTAAATTTTTTGTATTAATATACTATTCAGCTTTTTCACCTCCCTACGGTGGTGGACCCCAAGCAGGCTCTGGTTATGTTATCATTCCTGGGAAGCGACTCACTGAGGAGGGTCGCAGCGCTGCCAGTTCGGTTGTTCCCTGCCAGTTCGCCGCTTCAGGGCACCGAGGTGTCAGCGTTCCCGAACAATCCTCCGAGGAGGGTCATAGAACAGTCAGTTCGGTTGTTAAGCAGGCTCTGGTTATAGAGCAAGAAGTACAGACTCTTCTGCGAAAGGTGGCTATAGAATCCACCCAGGAGGGAGTACTTTTTCTCTCAGTTGAGCAGGTTGATCCTTCCCCCCGTCCAGAATTGTGGAAACTTTGGGCTTGGCCTCTGAGGGGGCCCAGCTCATAAGTTCAGGTCTCTCAACTGAGGTTGTTGAGACCATCCTCAACTCCAGAGCTCCCTCCACGAGGAAACTCTACACCTTGAAGTGGAAATTGTTCACTTCCTGGTGCGGAGAGCACCAGCTGGACCCAGTTATCTGCCCTGTGGTTGCAGTGCTGGAGTTCCTGGTCTATCCCCCTCCACACTAAAGGTGTACATGGCGGCCTTAGCTGCTTAACACGTCCCTTTAAGTGGTTTATCCTTGGGGAGGCACCCTGTAGTACGTTTCCTTCACGGCACTGTGAGGCGTCTGACCAAGATACTAGGAGTATGGCTGCCTCAAAGGCTATGACTTGGATCTAGGCTCCACTCCGGGGTTTAGGGTGCTTGCTTCTTAGTGTGCGCAATGACTTCACACAGAACAGGCATTTGCTATTATGGTGTAGTGGGTATTAGGGATGTCACGGTACCAAAATTCCAGTAGTCGGTACCGATACCATTAAAATATTACAGTTCTCTGTACCAATTTCGGTACCACAGCAAAATATGTTTGAACTATTTTTCCAATTTATTTAACTATTTGAAAAAAAATATTCAATTCAATGACTTTATTATTTATGACGGTAAATTTATGAAAGCATTGAAGGCTACATGCTGTTTAAATGAAAATTTTGATGATATTGAGAAATATTGCTTATAAAAAAATCAAGTGAAAAATAAGCAACCTTCTATGCACACATTATTATTATTAGTAGTAGTATTTTTAATTAATGGAGACGTAGTTAAATCTATTGTACAGTAGCCTAATATAATTATTTCTGTCAATTTCTTTAAGTTGAACCAAACTTTTATTTTGACGGGTTGCCGTGAAGACCTTTGAGTTTCTGTGCGTGTATGATATGACGATAGTTTTTCTCAAATGAAACGGTAAAATGCTCATGAAGTGACTCTCGGAGATGAATTGAATCATAAATCATGTCATTATATCGTGAGGCAGCAGAGACTGAAAACAGCGCGAGCGTCACTCGTGCTTCAGTGTGTGTGTGTGTGTGTGTGTGTGTCTGTGTGTGAGGTAACGTAAATGAAACCGTGCGTCTGCGCTGTTCATTCACACAGAGACAAGCAGAACATGCAGGTTTAATATTTAAATAGTCTTTTTGCAGTTTAATATACACAGACACCACATCAGCAGCGCCGTCGGTCACCATGTCTCAGCGCTTTCATGAAGAGGACGCAACTTCACGCCCTTTGTGCATGCATGCGCATCAAGAACCGGGTTTGACCGGGTACTCGGTACCACCGGTACTTGGTACCGTGACGTTTAAAAAAATTTTGTACCGACTTGGTACCGAAGTACCGAATATTTTGACAACACTAGTGGGTATAGTGTTCCCACAGCGTCTCGACGCAGCTCAAGTTCCCTTGAAAGGGAACGTCTCAGGTTACGACGTTGCCCTGCCATACTCCCTGCATGCCTGTTTATCGACTTGCTTCGGCCTATCAGAAGCTAGCGCGGTCTGTTTTCAGGTGTGCTTTATAGTTTCCTGGTCGATGACGTCACCCGCCTATGACGTCTCGTCTCTCCATTGGACTGATTATACACGTACTTCACGACGCAATCACGCAGGGGCGTTCCCACAGCGTCTCGACGCAACGTCTCGTTCCCTCTCAGGGAACCATGGTTACAGTCGTAACCTGAGGCGTTATTCAATTATACACATAACGTATAACAAATGTGTAAACATGGATTATATTTATTCATTTGTTTTGTATGCTTTGGTTCTTTGTCATAATTGCTCTTGTATGGCCATGCAATAAAACTGATTTAATTTTTTTGTAGAAATATCCATATAACAGTCAGGAAATTAAGGCAAAGAAAGCAGTTCTCAAACACACATAGTAACAGGATAGAAAACAGCAGTACTGCAGGTCATGTCACCAGACCAAGTCTTAATGGAGCTCATGTTTCAGCACTGTTTAGTATGAGACGTCTCTTGCATGGGACAGATCATCATAGTGTCAGAGGCCTTATCGCAGCAGTAGAGGTAGAAGAACGGGAAGAGTTTCTCTTTAAACGAGTCCACAAAGGTGTAGATGTGACTTTTGTTTTGTACATCATAGAATGACAACTGTCCTTCTTCGTAGTCCACATATACGCCCACTCTCTTCAGCTTGGGCTCGATGGAAAGCAGGAGGGGTGGAGAGGAAGAAGCACGATATTCTCGCCCTTTCCTCATAGCTAAAGCCCAATAACCGTGAGCCGTACTCACCGAAATCCTCCCTTTTCTGTTAACAGATGCCCGGGCGACACCTAGGTACCAGTCGTCCTTCTCGCCCACCTGAACTTCCCAGTAACTGCGTCCGGATGACAATTCTTCACGGCCGAGTGCAATAACCACCGTATCGAAGCGCTCTGGTGTATCGGGCAGGTCCTGCCATGCTCCGAGATGACGCATCTGACGCCTGTCCTCGGATAGCTGCAGCCAAGGGTTAGCCGTGTCCGGGTCAAAGGTTACATCCACTTCACGGGGACATACAACAGAGACATACAGTAAGTAGATTATCAAACAGACCAGGCAGAGATAAACCCACTTGAATGCAAAGCGGTCTAGTGATATATGACCGATTAAATGAACAAGAAAACATTACCTGAGTACTTCTGAACTCTCCTCAGCTCTGTTTAAGATGACAAAAATAAATAAATTAATAAAAAGTAATTGTTTTATAGGTTGGATTGTACTTGAGAGGTTTTTATAATTATTTTACTTTTTTAAAACTTTAGAAAAACCTTTTATGTCATGTCATGTCATGTCATATATTTGCACAATTACACTATTTTTTAACCCTTTAGAACCTGAAGCTAAAATAGGTGTTTTTCACACATTTTGATTTTTTGACTGCAAAATTCTAAAATAATGTGCTATCTTCATGTGCAAGGTGTCATCTTTTTCAGAAAAAGATTAGCTTTCAACAAATTACAGTTATTGACCATTATTGTGTGTGGTGAGTTTGTAAATAGAATTTAAATAGACAAAAATTTAAAAAAACGAGAACACATTTTCTGATTTTTATTTAGAAAAAAAAAACAGAAAAATCACAAACGAAAGGAACTAACACTTTAAAGTTGAAAAATGAAGTATAATACATCAGATACAAGTCTTTTTTGTGACATTGGGTTGCACAGTTTTCATTTAGGACACTTTTTTTCATACACGCACACATACAAATGTGTCCATTCATAGGCACGCACACATACACATGCATACACCACATGTAAAGATACGTGAAAGAGTAACGACCATCCGCCTCCCAAGTTTCATTAAAAATCATCCCAATCCCCTCTTCTGCTGTCTACCACTTCTTTCGCGATGTATTTCTTAGTTTCTTTTACTATTTTATACAATCCAAAACACTCTAACCTGCCGCGCTTCGTATCTCTCTGTTCAAATCCTTCCTTCCCGCTTTGCCAGAAAGCTGCTGTCATTTGCTGACAGAATTACCGTAATAAGCCGTATATTGCCGAAAAGCGCATGTTGTCTACTGTCAGGGGCAATTTGAATGGTTTTGATAGTGTGAACGGTTGAAGAGTTACGGTACAATGAATACAGCTTGCTTGTCTGTGTCGGCGACGACACAGCCGGTTCTAAAGGGTTAATGATGAAGTTGCAATTTGATACATTTAAAATATGTTTAAAATACATTTTAACATTGAATAATAATGTTTGTGCATTTGTATGTTAGTCAACACATAAAAAGTGTACTTTAAAGCACAACAAAAGATTATTAAAACACAATATTTTAAAATGTAATCTAAAATATAACAAAAAAATTGACATTATTACAAACTGCACTTTTTAAAAGTGTGCTTAGAAACATAGGGGCAGTTTCACACACACACAGGTGAGGTCTCTGGACGGGACGTGGAGGATTAGGTGATCTACCACAAGCGGTAGATCACCACCACCAGTGATCTTTCACTTCGACAAGAGCACCCTCTACGAGGCACGTAGAAACACACACCTACGCTTTGAAGTGTAACCTGTTTGTTGAGTGGCCTCAACGCACTTCCTTATATTCCTGATTCACAGGGCGGGGTGTGCGATGCAAATCTTGCACGCCAATGTGCATTGGCTTGTTTAGTCCAACTCATCAGTTCAGTTCTGACATAACCTCCGTTACATTAGAACCTAGATATTTTAGTCTTGGAATAGGCTTAGGGCCTATTCCAATCGTACACCCGGCGCAATGCAGCGCCAAGCACGACGCAAGTGTTTTTTGCTAGTTTCAGTCCAGCGCGGTTATCATTTTCACGTCCTGCGCCACGTTGTTTAAATAGCAAATGCATTTGCGCCCATTTGTGTGCCCATGGGCGCGCTGGTCTGAAAACGAGGTGTGTTCAGGCACATTGTTGGCGTGTTGCTATTTTGAGGCAACAGAAATAGACTGTGCCAGTGACCAACTGAAACCTGGTCTAAAGTTTTTTTCTTTGTTATTTAAAGAGCGTATATGCGCCTATAGGCGGGTCCACAATGCGTGTACACTCTGCTTATTAAACACACAGGGACACACAGCAGCACACACACATGCGAAATATTTCAAATAAAATGATTACAATGTAAAAGATTATTGTTGTGTACATTTGATGGAATCTGGCTCGTCACATAGATGGTCTGCTTGCGCTTTAACCTCACACACACACACAGACACACACAGCTTTAACCTCGCGCACGAGCAGTTCCGTTTGCGCTCTGGAGACACGTTCGGTCTTTCCACTATCAAATTCCGTCATGTAAATAGCGAATCCGCCATGGTGCGAGCGCAACTGGCATTTAAATGGTAAATGGACTGCATTTATATAGCGCTTTCACAGACCCAATGGCCACCAAAGTGCTTTACATATTGCCTCACATTCACTCACACATTCATACACCGACGGCGGTGTCAGCCATGCAAGGCGCCATCCAGCTCGTCGGGAGCAGCTGGGGTTAGGTGTCTTGCTCATGGACACCTCAACACTTGGTCAGGTGGAACCGGGGATTGAACCACCAACCTTCCGGTTTGTAGACAACCTACATGAGCCCCTGCCGCCCCACAAAAGGGAATGGGTGATGAGACTAAATCCCAAAACACACCCATTACTCATAAAGAAAATAGGGACAACCCTTTTAGACCATGCGCCTGGTGCGCTGACCATTTTTCCCGTCGTTAAACAAGCAAAAGTGGATTCGGACACGCCCTAAGTGAACTTGCGCCCTGCGTTTTAGACCATGCACTTAGATCGTTAAAATAGGGCCCTTAATCTCTGTCTGGGAAACCGCCCCACCATGAAAGTGTACTCTTTTTTGGTAAACTTAAGAGGAATTTTATTTTATTAATATTATATAATCTGCAAGGACAGTACAAGATTTGAAGTAGCTACACTACAAGTGCACATTCAATAAAGTGGTGTAAGTATGACATCATTTCATAGGCCAAAATGGGGTAAAGAGTTAGCATTGTAGCATTTCTGGTTCCATCGTCCTGGTGTCAATGAGTTTTTTGAATGGGATTTTGGTTAAATGGATGTAATAATGTCTGTGGTGAACACAAGCTCAAGACACTTTGACGTTTTATTCTACGACATAAAAGTCAGTTTTAATATAAATACTGACCAATACTGTAATACTGACATAAATATCAGTATTACCCCAATTGTGATTTTTTGAAGGTGTTATGTGTCTTTAAAAAGGCAGTTGCTAACAAGTGGCTAAATGGGACTACAGAGTCTGTCAGGGAGAATAAACGTCATCATGGCGAACAGGTCAGCTCAGTCTGTGTTTACAGCCTCGTTATCTTTATAATCATGCTCTAATAAACTATTGTAACTCAAACATTTTGGGAAAATGTTTTTAGATAAAACTGAAAGAGTAGTCGGAAGCTTAGTGCTGGTGACGTTGAAGTCATGGGACTGTGGTGTAGTTTGTTTATAGCCTACCTTTACCTTTTTACTTCTGGCTACTGCATATAGACTTCAAAATTCATAAACGTTGTGTTCATCTGGGAAAATTATCTTAATGGACAAAACGTGTAAGTATCATAAACTTTTGTTGACCACAAAGCTTGTTTTTTGCAATAATCCAAAAGCCTATGGGGAAATCCTATTGGGTTTTTGCCAAGGGAACCAGTGTGACGCTAACTGCTAGTTGGCCTACAAAGTGACTTCATACCTGCGCCACTCTATACAATTATGCACTACTTCACAAGGGCAGGAAGACCCTAACAGTTAATTCTTCATGGTTACAGCCAATCTGTCTTAAAACTGTGCCACTTGTTGAGGTGAATATAAAGTATAGGGGCAGAAAAAGAGTGATGTGCATTAGTAAAATACTGTAACAGTAAAGTTCTTACCCAATTCTACAAGTTTGTCCACTTCTTCTGTAAGTGTCTCTTCTAGTTTGAGCACTGCTCTTCTGGTGGTGCCAACACACTGATCCGCATACACACAGGTCTCAGACCAGTCTTTAGTGTTTGGATGAGCCATTAATGATGTAAAGTTCTGGAGGAGAAGACAGTGGACATTTTAAAGGAGCTGTGTGGCATACAACAGAGATTAGCAGCAAATTCCCTTTCAAGAAAAGTTCACTCGCCATCCATATTTGCAATATTTCGGTAGCATCCGGAGCTTTTAACGGCAGCTGCAGTAATGCAATGACCTTACTAATTAGCAATTGGCTCTTTTATTTAGAAGGCGGGACGTATTACACCATATTGGGCATTGCATTTTCTCCCATTCATAAGTAATATGAGTGTGCCATCTTTGTATATCTAAACTCTTTGTTAGCAGACTCTGAATAATACATCTTGAAAAACATCCTGCAACCTTTGAATGTTTGTTGCCATCATTGATCACAAAACACTTTGGAGGTCATTTTTAGCACTGTACAATTATGCAAGTTGCTTATGAGTTTTTAAATAGTCATGGGTCTCTAGATTTGTTTAATCATTCTTAAATGTGAATCAAATTATCCACATCAACAAAATTGACAGTGAAGACTTTTTACATTAGTAAAAATGAAGAACAGATTACATGAAAAAAAATATAGGGTAAAAATATTTTACCTGCAGGAAGTGAATGTGGTCTTCAGTGTGTGAGAGATACCCTAACTTTGTGTTTCTCAGTTTCAGAACATCTATTTCCTGCTCCAGTTCTTGTATTTGTTGGTTGGCCCAGCTCTCTGTCTTCTTCTGCTTCTCCTCGATGTCCAGCACCAGCTCGGCCTGGACCTTCTGGACTGCTCGGATCAGATCCGAGAATACCTGCATGCTGTCCTCAATATCTCTCTGAGCGCTGCTCTGTGTTTGGGAGGAGATACACACTAATCAGTGCAGACCAGGGGCGTAGCCAGAATTTTATTTTTGGGGGGTCCCATCTTAAAATGAGGGGGCAACTAATATATATATATATATATATAGCCTATATATATAGCTTAACACCTGCACATATTTAACATCATATTTACTTCACCGTTTCAGAAGAACAGACATAACAGCCTACATCATAGCTCGCCGATTATAACCTTTTACATGAGTCTACGATTATAAAAAGTATCAATGATTACATCATACTCAGTCCAGAGAATCCACCAATTCACATTCGAAAAACAGCAGGGAAAGATTTAAAAGCAAATGTATACAGCATCAAATTACAGCATTTTTACTTCACTGTTTCAGTGTACCATTTTGGGGAAAAGCAACGATTCTTTCCGGCAAACTCAGTGTAATGAAAAGTGGTCATCACTGGTTGTGAAGGTGGTTCATCAATTGTCATTGGGCATTGTGCCGATCTGTGTCGTGGAAGTCTCACCCATGGGCGTCAGTTTGGTTTGAAATGTGCTGGGGACAGAGACGCATTCGGAAGTGCATTTTCAGAAGTGCTGGGTACAATGCTTACTAATGTAAATAAATAAAAATGTATACAAAAATGTGATGATGTCCGACTCGTTTTATGAAGAAGAAAGCCTTAAAAAAAGCATTAGACATATGACCCACTATTCTGCTTCATAAGTACCATGTTGACAATATGACATGACGTGGTTTAATGTACTTAAAGGGGTCATATAATGCCATTTTTGTACAAGCTAATATGATTCTTTAGGGTCTAAATTAAAAGTTTGTAATATACTTTAATTAAAAATTCTCATTAGTATTGTAAGAAAACACTTATTTTACCTGGTAAAAAACAGCTCTGTTTTCAGCACGCCGTTTCAGTGTATATGACTTTAAATGATCATGAGCTTTGCTGACTCCGCCTCTCTGTTCTATGCGTACACCAGAGCAGGTGTTCTGACGATTCATGCTACCCATCGAGATTTGCTACTTACTGGTTATGCGCATGTGCAGACTCAGTTTTTTTTTAACAAAAGGTAAATTTTCATGTGTTATAAAGTAATTTCCCTTTTAAAAATGCCAACTACCATATGAATATTTGTACGGTCAGTCAGCTGAACAAGAATAACTGAAAGTTTCAGTTACTAAGGAAAGGTGTGCTTTAACAAGTCAAAGATGAATATTTGATGATAATTTTTACTTTTCACACCGTTTTAAAAATAAAAACAGTAGTCTACAGTATACAGTAGCTACTCATAACTTAGAATTGTGTTATAATTGTATTTCATTTAATATTAATCGACATTCTGTGATCGATTCGCGCTACGGTAGCATTTTTCGACGAGGCAGCACAAATCGTCAGAACACCGGCTCTGGCGTACACCGTTTGTAACACAATAACACAATAACCATAACACGTTGTTCAGTATAAACGTGGGATTATGCATTATATTGAGAACGTCATACATAGAAAACATGCCGAAATGTACCCTGAGTGTAAACCTTAGACGCATTCATTGTGAAGCGTGCAGCTAGCGATTTACAAGGATTAATATAAATATTAATATAAAGTTTAATAAAACGTTACACTCACTTCAGTTCTTCTGTAGCAGCTGCAGGAACACGAATAGATGGTACCGATCCTTTCAGGAGCAGCTTCTTAGCAAAACCAGCTTTATACCTCCTCGTTTATAAAGCAGTCTGATGTGTGAAATGATTCGCGCAAACATGAGAGCATTGACGTTGCTCGTGGGGAATATTCCCTTCGAAAACAAACTCAGCCACTGCGTCTTCGGCGGTTCGGATTTAGGAACATTAAAATGACTGCTGTGTTCATTATTACACCCAAGAACAGAACACCACAATCGCTTAGACGCCATTCTGCTCATAGACAGTGCTCCAGCATATCAACAATGACCGCGCCGATCCGCGCGGACTATGATTGACAGCTGGCTCACGAGCGAGGGCGGGTCTGTGTTGAAACGCGGCTGTCATTCAACAATCGCGGGAGGGGCGTGCGAGCTTGTGACGTCACAGGCTCGAACGGCTCGATTTGAGGCAGGGGAAAACATATAAGGAGATTAAAACAAAACCACTGGATGGATTTTTATCATTATATGATGGCTGTGTACAGACACTGCCAACACACATTTCAGTACAATCAACTTGTAAAAGTGCATGGACCATTATATGACTCCTTTAAACAATGATTACCAAATTTCTCTCTCATATTGCCCCTCATAACCACTGAAACCAGTCAAAAAATCCAACCCAAAGTCCAATTATTATGGACGTTATCTGACATTAAGCGTTTCTGCTTCACATTTTCAGCAGGGCAGCGGCCAGCGGAGCGGCTGTGGGTTGACTCTCTACGGTTTTCATGGGATTTATAAGTCCCAACTTGAAAAAGCTTTACGTGGTTTAATATACCTAAACAACAATCACCAAACTTCTCTCATTGCTCCTCATAACCACTGAAAACTGTCAAAAAATCCAACCCAAAGTCCAATTGTTATGGACGTTATCTGACATTAAGCGTTTCTGCTTCATTGAGTCTATTCTAGGAAAAAGCTTAACGGTTTAATGTACCTAAATCACGATCAGTGATCACCAAATTTCTGGTTAGATTCTTTGACAGTTTTAAGTGGTTATGATGATATAAAATGTGTGGCTATGCCTTTTTGCTAATATTTTGATTTAATTCCCAGTACCTACACACAACACAACTTCTGCAATACAAATTTTGCCAAGATTGAAAAAGCAAAAATATGTGTCGCACAGATGAACGCTATTATGATGACTGACATCACCCAATCATGTGCGATTCCCACACGGGTGATTCCAATCAAAGTAACAAGTTCGATTTGGCGTGCCAACCACCCCTCCCCCAAACGTATCCCAATGTTACAGTTGTTGCAGTGTTATGAACAGATAAGCGTGTAGCCAGCGCATCAGCAGAACGGCTAAATTGAGCTCAAGGTTTTAAAAAAAAAAAGTGGTGGGTACAAAATGACTCATGACGAAATCTGATGGGGACGCGTACCCACCGTCCCCACCGAAATCGACGCCTATGGTCTCACCACTAACACTCCTGTGATGAAATCATAGACAGTATAAGAAGTGGACAGAGCCATCTCATTGGAACTCAGTTAAGACAGTTGAAGCCCATTTTTAGCGATTTTTGAGCACTTCCGTTCCTGACGCGCAGACTCAAACCGACTCAAACTAAGCTTGATGACGTGAGCAACCTGTCTGACAGACGTTAATCTTCTAGTAGCTGTGCGTGAAAATTGCCAACGTTAATCTTGCAGAGACGGGGAACTTGAGCAAAGAGTTCTTTGGCGTGAGTGAGCAGGAGTAAGTATTCCGTTGCTTTTATGGACTCATTATCTATGGGCTTCTCCCTTGACGGGACGTCCCCCCGATTGCCTGCGAGCTTCTCCTCCTGTCTGTACGGTAATTTCTGTTCAGCGCGACAGAGAGTCGAGTGGTTATGACGCAATCGTTAGCCTATTTTTACTAAATCTGTTTCTACGGGGCCATAATGTAACATAGAAGCTAATGGAGCCCTTTATACATTGTCGTGTTTCTTTAGAAATAAATAATGGACAAATGGAGTCTTTAAACGGCTCAGATGTAAAGTTATTCGCTGTCAAAGTGACGCCAAAATGAATGGGAGTCAATGGAAATGCTCACGCAAGTGAAGTTCTGCTACAACATGGCGTCACCCGGCCGGCTTCAACTTCCGGTCGATGGATTACCCCCTTGGATGAAATAGGCCTATGCGTTTCTGTGTGTTTCTCAGGTGCCACTTCACTCACTGTCACCTCGTAGTAAGCTGAAGCAGACTCGGATGTAGATGGCACATTTTCTCCTTCTCACTCATCTTTCCGTGCTTTTTTGAAAAAGCGTAATATTGTACATTGCGCACCAGCCATTGTCACTGCATATTAATGAACTCTCACTCAAAGATGACAGCGTAGGTTACGCACAACATGTGACATAATCAAATCAAGTTTGAAAACAGCCGCATTTTACCGTGCAGCATTTTGATTGGTCAATCTATCAATTAGACTAACAATTTTAAATTTCTTTTTTTAAATTATTTTATTTTAAGCAAACAGAAATCTGAGGACATGTAAATGAGGAGGCCTAGGCCCACCCAGGCCCCCTCCTGGCTAAGTGCAGACATAAATAAAAACGTTTGTTTGAAATGTTTAGCATATATATATGCATATGTATGTATTGCATATCACCATGACTTAATAATAATACCTTTGGATATAGTTCTTTAACCATTTGAAGGAGCTCTACAGAAGTTTTTTTGGTTAAAAATCTGTTATTGAGCAAGAACATAATAAATCAAATTATCTGTTTCTAAAACTGTCTTGCCTTGCTAAGAATCAAAACAGCAAGCTTATAATAATGATTTATAACTTGGGCTGTTGGGTTATATTTCACGGTAAATGGTCAGTTTCATGTCATTCCTCTTTGTTACTGTAAATAAAGAAATGGTCCGGTAAGGTCCGAATGGCGGAGGTGGACAGTAACAAAGTACATTTACTTGAGTACTGTACTTAAAGGACAAGTTCGGTATTTTACACTTAAAGCCCTGTTTTAAGATCGTTTCTGATGAAATAGAACAGTTAAGATTGAAATTTGGACACATGCTGCTGGCCCGAGAATTTTCGGTTTCTGTGGTTGCACCCCCCCACCTCCACAATGGTTGCGTAGGTGCACTGGAACAATCCTTCATAAAACGCATTAAACTTTAGTTTACAAAGACGTGAAACTCACCGAGTGGTCTGGGGTGTTCACTGATATGGTCACACAAAAATCGCTGCAAAAGATGCTTTCCAACAGGTTTTATCGTAGTTTTTGTCCAAGAAGTTGGACAAAACTTGTAGTTGTATTACATACAACAATGCAACAATAATAAAACAATGCATTGACATTTACTTTTTACTTTTGATACTTAAGTTCTTTTAAAAACGAGTACTTCTGTACTTTTACTTAAGTAAAAATCGATCTTTACAACTTTTACTTGTAACTGTCACGGTTTTCCCTGGTCCTGTCCCGCACTACATTTCCCAGCATTCCCCCTGGATCCCCGCACCTGCACTCACTTCCCTCATCACCGCAGCTGTTCCCTTTCACCTCATGATCTCGCTATGCTGATCCTTTATAACCTCCTCACTCCCATTGTCTCACTGCCGGGTATTATACGTTACTTCATGTTTCTGTTTCCACGTGCTACTACTGTGTTCTGAAACACTGGCTCCAGAGGTTATCGGCGAGTGGCTTTGTGTTCCCTCACTCGGGGTGACTCCAGTGTCTAAGTGAGAGATCGTCATTTCTAACGGGGATATTCCCGTGTTGGCTATCCGTGTGATAGTGTTCCTCGGAGTGTTTCTACGTCTCTACGCTCGAGGTGATTCCTATGTTCTTACGTGATTGTTTATTCAAGAGTCTTCTATGAACGGAAATACTGGATCGACTCCTCTTCTCCAGTGACTGATGTGAGTGTTAATTCAAGAACTGTCTGTATGAGAATTCCCCGTGCATCCGTGAGCGTTAATTCATGGACTGTCTGTATGAGAATTCCCTGGGCATCTGTGAGTGATATCCCGAGGACTGTCAGTGAGAACATCCCATGCTCATCTGAGTGATATCATAAGGACTGTCAATGAGAGCATTTAGGAATTCGTGCTTGAGTTCAAGTTTAATGTGTCTGCAATCTTTTGAGTTTTCTACGTTTATTCTTCTGCCCTGGATTTGCTCTGTGTATAAATAAAGTCTGTTGATTTAGTATTCTGGTCCCCGTGGTTATTGTGACAGAATACCCGGCCACACACTTGAGCAAGTTCCAGTTCAGTCCCAGCTTTAACCGATTCCCCTTCCAGGATGTGTTGGGAACAGATCGCGGCGCTGGCCCAGGAAAGCCGCGATCTTTTTGATTTTACTGTTAAATTTTGTTCTTTGGCCAAGGACTGTGACCTGAGCGATGAGACGATTAAGGCCTGCTACAGGATCGGGGCCGAATACGTCGATCCGCGGCAGCTTCTTGACGTCTCGGGTCTGGACTGGAGGGAGGCTATATCCGTCTGCTGGGATAGTTTTTTCCCTGAATGTACTGTCCTCAACCCAGTCAAGCCTGTTCAACTAATCAGCCCAGTCAAACCCACCGAGCAGGAGTTCAGTATCCGCCCTAGACCAGTCGCGGGGATCACCTGGCCCAGAGCACGTAAGCTGGTTTCAAACAGTGCTGATCTGGCGTCCAAATTGTTCGACCCCCCTTTGATGTCAGTCCGGGGAGCTCGCAGGTATGCCCCACATCCAATCGGCCCAGCTAAATCCGCTCATCTTGTCTGCCCAGCCGAGCCAGAGCCAGTCGTCTGCCGAGCCAGAGCCGGACGTCTGCCCTGCCGAGCCAGAGCCGGTCGTCTGCCCAGCCGAGCCAGCGCCTGTCGTCTGCCCAGCCGAGCCAGCGCCTGTCGTCTGCCCAGCCGAGCCAGCGCCTGTCGTCTGCCCAGCGCCTGTCGTCTGCCCAGCCGAGCCAGCGCCTGTCGTCTGCCCAGCCGAGCCAGCGCCTGTCGGCTGCCCAGCCGAGCCAGCATGCTTCGTCTGCCCTGCCGAGCCAATGCACCTCATCAGTCCTGCAGAGTCCGCTCGTCACATCAGTCTTGTCCAGGCCGTGCCTCGCACCAGACCCAACAAGCCCGCACTTCACACTAATCCTGCCAAGCCCACAACCCACGTGAGAATAGATGAGCCTGCACTTTACTTAGCGCCCGTCGAAGCAGAAACCGTGGAGTTAATGGCCGCCTTGCCAGCAACCGTGAAGGTTTTGCCCGCTGACTCGGGGTCTGAGAATGTAGTGACCGCCCAATCAGGGGCTGTGAGTACCGAGCCCGCCAAGCCAAGCACTGTAAGTTCCGAGTTACCCAAGCCACTGGGTCCGCCCAGTTCCGAGTTACCCAAGCCACTGGGTCCGCCCAGTTCCGAGTTACCCAAGCCACTGGGTCCGCCCAGTTCCGAGTTACCCAAGCCACTGGGTCCGCCCAGTTCCGAGTTACCCAAGCCACTGGGTCCGCCCAGTTCCGAGTTACCCAAGTCGCCGGTTACGTCCAGCTTGGAGCGCCCCAGAACGCTGGCGCCGCCCAGCCACGAATTCCCCTGGACGCTGACTCCGTTCGGCCCAGAACATCCCAATCCGTTAACTTCGGCCAGCCCTAAGTACCCCAGACCACCAGCTCCATCCAACCCAGAGCTCCCCGAGCCCCAGGCCCAATCCGGCCCACAGCATTACTCGTCTGTGGTCTTGCTCAGCCCAGAGCCTGTGCCACCATGGTCAACCACCCAGCCTGCTCCCCCGTGGTCGACCATTTGGCCAGCCCCGCCCTGGTATCCTCTGGTCCCTTACTATCCTGGAGTCTCTGGTCCTTGGTCCCTGGTTCCCTATCCCCCCGGGTAGGACTCCAGGACGCCCACCCTCCATCCCCTCGGATGTTATTAGGCGCGAGGACGCGCCTCCCGGAAGGGGGAGTGATGTCACGGTTTTCCCTGGTCCTGTCCCGCACTACATTTCCCAGCATTCCCCCTGGATCCCCGCACCTGCACTCATCACCGCAGCTGTTCCCTTTCACCTCATGATCTCGCTATGCTGATCCTTTATAACCTCCTCACTCCCATTGTCTCACTGCCGGGTATTATACGTTACTTCATGTTTCTGTTTCCACGTGCTACTACTGTGTTCTGAAACACTGGCTCCAGAGGTTATCGGCGAGTGGCTTTGTGTTCCCTCACTCGGGGTGACTCCAGTGTCTAAGT
Organism: Rhinichthys klamathensis goyatoka; assembly: GCF_029890125.1. NCBI lineage: Eukaryota > Metazoa > Chordata > Actinopteri > Cypriniformes > Leuciscidae > Rhinichthys > Rhinichthys klamathensis. Next base: position 2,671,716 of record NW_026606589.1, read on the forward strand.
GAGAGATCGTCATTTCTAACGGGGATATTCCCGTGTTGGCTATCCGTGTGATAGTGTGCCTCGGAGTGTTTCTACGTCTCTACGCTCGAGGTGATTCCTATGTTCTTACGTGATTGTTTATTCAAGAGTCTTCTATGAACGGAAATACTGGATCGACTCCTCTTCTCCAGTGACTGACGTGAGTGTTAATTCAAGGACTGTCTGTATGAGAATTCCCGGTGCATCCGTGAGTGTTAATTCATGGACCGTCTGTATGAGAATTCCCTGTGCATCTGTGAGTGATATCCCAAGGACTGTCAGTGAGAACATCCCATGCTCATCTGAGTGATATCATAAGGACTGTCTATGAGAGCATTTAGGAATTCGTGCTTGAGTTCAAGTTTAATGTGTCTGCAATCTTCTGAGTTTTCTACGTTTATTCTTCTGCCCTGGATTTGCTCTGTGTATAAATAAAGTCTGTTGATTAGTATTCTGGTCCCCGTGGTTATTGTGACAGTAACGGAGTAATATTTGACCAATAGCATTTGTACTTTCACTCAAGGAAGGAAGTTGTGTACTTTGTCCATCTCTGCTGATATCCATCTTTTTCTGCAACATGGAGGAATATTTTCTTTGTGCGTATATTAAAATAGAACAGAATATTGAAATTACTTCCACGTTTCAAAATAAGTTGGAAAGATCTAAATAACTAGAAGAATAACAAAGTGCAGTAAACTGTAAAACTATGTGCGATTCAAACCAGTGTTTAGGATTATGATAATGAAATTAAAATAATATGATAGCAAATATAACAGTTTGCAATATCAAGCAACTTAAAGTCCCCATGAAATCAAAATTGAAGCTCTTAAGCCCCATTTACACCTGGTATTAAAATGCGATCTGTATCCAGATAATAAGTGTTCTGATCTTACCTTTGCGTTTTCACCTTGTATTTTTAATGCGTTCTCGTTATCCACATTGAGTTCGGATCTCTGTCCTCCAGAGTGACACCTGCGCGTGAGCACTGAGGTGGCGGGAAATCAGCTGTAGTTTGTCAACATGGCAGGTGTAGGATCGTTAGAGATGCTATTACTGTACCGCCTGTTTCTACTTTTTCTCTGTCGCGGTAGGGGTCATTTTCAACGTTTTTCAGTTGTTGAACATTTCTATTGTAAAAAATTTCCACTATAGCACTTGTCTTCTGTGAATGGTAAACCCCGCCTTCTTTGATTTGATTGGTCATCTCCACTATAGCAAATAACACGGAATGAAATCATACATTACGCCGATATATTTGTTTTTAATCATCAACGAACACCACTAACCACTCGGTGAGTTGCACAGTTGCACAGTTTTGAAAACGAACGTTAAGGGTTGTTTTAAAGACATGTTTGTGCATGCCCATAGACAGCCACTCTGAAGCGATTCTAAAAGAGTCAAAAAGTCGAGACAGGACCCATCGTCAAAATTTCTGTCCACCACTCTAGTTCATCCAAAACAAACTAGAAAATAGACTCAAAGTGCTAAATACCGGAATTATCCTTTAAGTAATTAATTACTTCGCGTGTTCTATAATGTATGTGCTATATAGTACGAATATGTGTAGAATGAATGTAATCCGGACGTACTACATTCACCATGTTGTCATTATCAAATAACCTACAAGCGTCAGTTGTCTCTCATCACTGCCATTCACAAATACTCTCCTGTGGCCTCATGGTTAGTAAAGTGTCCATCATATGTACACTTCAGAACCTCATCTGGGTACTTTTTGTATACTCTTTTATGAGTACTGTGAATTTGCACATACTACTCTTGTCGCATACTGTTTTCACCAACTATATAGTAGGGAAGTATACAATTATGGATGCAGCCAATGTTCTTTGTGGGTAACTTCCCGTTTTAAGCACCAACCACTAGTTGCAAAAGTTGCAAAGTGCACCTTTAAGTCACACCAGCCCGAGGATCTCTGTGGATTGGTATTGAAGAAGAGAAAGGCTAAAGCATCTGCTCATGTTAACTAATCTGAAATACATACATAAACACTTAAACTTACTTTGTTCAACTCTATGGAGTGTTTGATATCATCAACTTTCTTCAGTCGGTCCTGAATCATCTGCTGAACTTCAGTTTCAGTTTTCCTCAACAAGGCCTGTCAATCACAATATATTGTGTTAAACTTTTTAAACCTGCTCTGGCATAGCTCTTTTTAGTGATGTAGTTTATCTGTATCCTAGTAAATCCTTGAAGAGCACAATTACAAAGTGAAGCATCCTTGGTTCCTGAAGTATTTTTCCAATTCATTTTGGACTATTAAGCCATTCATTTCCATAAAATACTGCAAATTGTATAATAGAATTAATCTTTTTTTGTGTTTACTTTTTAGGAAATATTACTGGTTTCATACACTAATACAAAATCACACATTAGCTAACATTAGCTATACAACTGAACAGAATATATGGGCAACCAGAATATATGGGCAGGCCACTGTCCTGCAGAGTTTAGCTCCAACCCTGTAGCTTTCTTAATCCTGAAGACATTGGTTAGCTTGTTCAGGTGAGTTTGATTAGGGTTGGAGCTAAACTCTGTAGGATAGTGGCCCTGCAGGACTGAAGTCGGCCATCCATTATTTACATGATCTGATTACTTTATTCAGCCAGTAACAAGTAATGAGTAAAGTAATGTTTACTTTTTCAAATATGTAAACTTCAGATTTTATTATATATCTATTTTCTGACAATTTATTTTTTACTTGAATTCTGCTTTTCCCCCCATGTTGAGAGAAATGTGGGTAGAGGTGTGCCAGCACTGGAATAATAGCATGTATGAGCATGATGGGTATTGCAGTGTTTGTCATGCTTATCAGTGACATACAGAGCGTCTAGCTTCCTTTCCAGTTCATTGCAATATTTTTAGTAAATCGAAGCGTTTCACTGTCATCCAGTTGTTCATTATTTATAGTGGACAAAACAATAATTGGCCCTTTTAGCAATGAGAAGTGGCACTTTTACCTTTTTCTCTGTCCACTCTCGTTCGACAGGAACAGTGTAATGTGCCCTGTGGTCCATCTCAGTGCACAGCACACACACAATGGTCTGATCCTTCTTACAGAACAGCTCCAGCAACCTCTCGTGCTTCTTACACATACGGTCCTCAAGGTTCTGCACAGGTTCGATCAGCTTGTGTTTGGTGAAGCGGGCAGTGTGCGTCTTCAGATGCTCCTCACAGTAAGACGTTAAACAAACCAAGCAGGACTTCACCGCCCGTCGCTGAGGCCCAGTGCACACGTCGCAGGACACCGCCTGGGCCCACGGTCCATTAGGAGGAATCAGTTCAGGCATTTCTGTAGGGAGCTCCTCATGGGTCCTGAGTCCTGGGTCCAGCTGCATTGTCTTCTGAAAGTTCGCGACTGGATTGGATTTCATTGCCTTAAATTTCTCAGCGATTTCCCTCAGCACTGTGTTGATGCTGATGTCGGGCTGCTTGAAGAATGTCTTTTTGCACATCGGACACATAAAGAGGGCACTGGACTTCCAGTAGCTGCCGATGCAGGCCATGCAGAAGTTGTGTCCACAAGGGATGGAGACAGGGTTTGTAAACACATCCAGACAGATGGAACAGTGCACCTGCTCCTCGGCTAACATGCTGGTTGGAGATGCCATTCCTATAGAGACAGAGGGAGAAGCATGTGCCCTCAAAAAAGCTGTAGTCTTCCAACTTCGATCAAAAGAAACTTTAAAATGAATAGAAAGCATAGAGACAACTTTTCTCTAAACTTGTCAATATTGCTTTCCCTGAAACAATAAGCTTTTTGAAGTTTATATACCGTCACTGTCGGGCTGAAACCTTATATGTCCAAAACTACTTTTGAAGGGGGGGAAAATTATATTAAAATAATTAAACGCTGCATTGACGGTGTTGTGGCTTTTTATATGATCAGGCACTTGCACATGTCGTTATATTATTAACATTTTTCCAGAATCAATCTCAAATGTAGTTATGAGGTTTTTTGACCAGCGATGTTGGAGATATGTTTTGTCCGTCATTAGACCGCTTCTGAGAAAGTGTATTGTATTATGTTTTCATCATCTTACAGGTTACAAAGTTTATAGCATCTTAAAACATCTTAGAATATTAAAGTCAACATGAAATACCATTTACAGCCCATTTTACTTCCATTATATAATGTTTTTTTATGGGCAAAACATTCTTTAGCAGAATGGATCAGGACCTAAATGCAAATTTCATGCTCTACAGAGCTAATCTTAACATACTTCGATGGAAAACAATTATTTTCATTACTGTTTCAGTATTTGCTAATATTTTAGAAAGGTTGCATTACATATACCCTAAAAATTAGCTATGCCTATTAAATCAGATGAAAGTCGTTTCAGAGCATTACAATAAAATTGCCATGGAATAGCATTGATGATGAATGGTGCACGTTAAGACCAGGAATGTGTATTATTAAGAAACTCAAATAAATAATCAATTTTGAACTCGCATTGACTTTAAACTGTTGAAATGTCATCCTATAAAACTAGAACAAAACTAGCACACACAGATAAATTACCAGTCTTTTTTAAACTGACTTGGTGGCATTATTGACAGCTATGCCGTGTGCTAAATATACAGAGTCATTTGGATTTGATTAGCAATCCGTCTGTTGGCTTGTGCTCTTAGCAACATGCAGTGGTCTTTGACACAGAAAGACTTCAGGAATTTGTAAAGCCTGGCTATTCATAGAAGATTATCATCACTCCAAAAATACTAGGCTTCCCAGACTCTTGCTTCTGGTCCTATCTCATAAACAACACCTGCATGCAATTTTTGGATCTATATCACCATTTTGTCTATAGTTTTTAATAGCTGTTTTTCAAACACATTTTAGCAGATAAATTATTATTCATTATTAGTAGTTGGACGAGTTCCAAGTTGATTTCAGCATGCTTTTATTAGCAAATGTGTCCTTTTCTATACATCTTAGCGATGCATTTGCTGAAATGACATGCAGAACATGCAGTTTCCTCAATCATCTTCATTCATCCAAGCATTTTTGACTTGAAGAGTCACAGTGTTTTTAAAGGAGACTCACCGGCTGTCTGTTGCAGCTGAATGCCACTGACCACAATGACCGTCCTGGACTGGACAGCAATGACATGCGGCACAGCTGACAGCCTCCGTTACCCTGAAATATCCCCCCTTACCCCTCCCCCTTAGCCCAGTTTCACTTTTACACCTTAGACTACATGGGATCTCTTCTAGCCTCAGGAAATATTAACCATTCACTGTCCGTAGAGTTTTTTGTCTTGTTTTGCAATTAGGGTAGAGTGGGTGAAAACACCCCCAACCATTCAGTGATGTTTCATTTTTATTTAAAAAAAAATGTCCCATAAAATGTAAAACACATTATGTCCAAATATTTTTATTCAACCACCTAGTTAGATTACATTTGATGGAATAACAAAAGATGTGTTATTCAGACCATGGCAACTACAGTAATTATGAAAGTGGGAAGCGATGCCTCCTGGAGGCGTTTTACCCCATGACTAGGTTTGAAAAAAATTGTCATTCTAAAAATATAATTATACTTTCCTTAAATAACACGTACTCCCTTACTACAGGCCTTACTCTTTTCATATCATATATAACTGTGATGTTCTGCAAAACAACAAGGTTTTCTGAGGTACATGATCACCAATGTAAGCTTCATAGTGAATAATTTTACATCACTCTGATTCACATAGTGAATGTATAACTATTATCTATTAATGAAAGACATGGCAAATTAATGTTATTAATTAATTTTATTCAAAAGTTCTGGAAAACTCATAAAAAACCTGTATCCAAACATTATGACACCCCGTTATAAAGATTAACACAGGAAAATACAAGACTGATCTGATCTTTAAAGTTGATATATTCTCCATTTAGCTTATGTAAATTGTAATATTATCCATCCATTTTAAAGTAAAACAAATCTAGATGTATAAACATTTGGGATATAATCTGGATTGTAGCAAGTTATTACAATTAATAACTTCACAAGTGGAATGGTCACATACTGTAGCCATGGAACCAAACATGAACCGTTCAAAAGTTTGGGGTGAGTAAGATTAATGTTTTTTTATGTTTTGAAGTGTCTAATGCTCACCAAGCTGCATTGATTTGATGAAAAATACAGTAAAAACTTTAATATTGTGAAATAATATTACATTTAAACCATTTTTTATTTTAATATATATATTTTAAAGTGTCATTTATTCCTGTGATGTCAAAGTCAAAACCATTACTCCAGTCTCCAGTGTCACATGATTCTTCAGAAATAATTCCAATATGCAGAATTGTTGCTCAAGAAACATTTCTTATTATCAATGTTGTAACTTTTTTCAGGATTCACTGATGAATAGAACGTTCAAAATAACAGCATTTATTGTAACATAAAGTATTTACTTTATTTTTTGGTTTAATTGAATGTGTCCTTGAGGAATAAGACTTCATTTCTTTTTTACTGACCTGAAACTTTTGAATGGTAGTATATTTGTTTTTTTTGTAACTATATGCATCTTTGAAAGTAACTTACAGTCTTTTTACACAAAATGCATGTGTTCTAAGATCACACTCCTCTGCATAAATTTACAGAGTGAACTCTTATAAACAAAACAAAAAAAGTGTATTATTTGTCCAGGAAAGTCTTCATTTTTGTGAAAATCAGCAATGTATTCTGTCCAACCCTGAAACCCATAAGAAAGACCCTGAAGTGAGTATGCTGTCTCAGCTGTGTTTGACGGCGGTGATGACCAGTGCTTCTGGATTCTTTCCGTCCTGGTTGATGCAAGGGCTGAAGATAGGGTAGACACTCTCAGTGAAAGCATCGCTAAACGTGTAGAGATGAGAGCGCATCTTCACGTCATAGAAGGACACCTGGCCAGCTTCATAGTCCAGAAAAATGCCCAGCTTCTGAGGCAGAGTGGTGATATGGAGAGGAACTCTGTGCCCAGCAAGGGCTTTCACTTCTCCGCTTTTCAGCCATAAACACCAGAAGCCGCCCTCTGGACTGAGACGGATCTCTCCTTTGCGTCGTGCCGACCCCCGGGCCACTCCTACGGTCCAGGCTGTCTTATGTCCCATGTCTACCTCCCAGTAGTGTCTTCCGGTAGAAAGACCCTCACGCGCCAGGACAAACAGTGCTGGGCTGAAGCGTCGCGGTGTGTCGGAATGCGTGGAGCTCTTGCGCTGCTCTTCATAGTGCACCTGCCTTCCGTCCTCGGAAAGACAAAGATCACGCTGAGCTGTGGCAGGATCCAAGATCACCTCACCTACAGAGAAAACCAAAATCATGTGTGTTGAACACAAAAATAGACACACAGAAGTGTTTCAGTTGATTTGATAAAATACTGTATACAAATACATGAATGAAAAATGTTTTTCAACTCCTTTAATCTTGACAGGGCGGGACGGGACGGGCACCTGATCGGCTCAGAATGTATTTTCAAATTGCATATTGAATTTTGCTACATTCATTGCGGGACACTTAATGGAAATGCAATCGCAAGTGTCTTAACTGTGAGTGTAAATGCAATTAAGAAAAATAACATTTAAATTATAATTTTGCTACAGTTTTTGCTTGTTAACATGTTAAACGAATTAATAATTTCTGTAATACATTTTAATTTTAATTTTGCAACTTATAAAGGGTTAAAATATGGATTCAATTTACATATTAAAACTAGTGCATGAAATGGCAAATGTAAATTATACAATTAAATTTTGATTTTAATTTTGCACCAAACGTTTCACAAAGGTAATGGAAAATTTACCACTGAAAAGAACCACTGTACTATGTCATCATGAACCATAGAAGTTAAATTCCAATACTCAACAACACAAGGAAAGCGGACGTATGAAAGTGCCCGAATGTGTTCTTGATATCAAGGATGCAGCTTTTGTAGCTGTTGAGACGCCCTTCATTTTATACTGCAATGGATTCCATTGACTGCTTTAAACAAAACTGAATTAACTAGATATGAGAGCATGACTTGTCTTGTTAGCTGGGTATAATGGGAACCGATATTTTTAGAGTTTTTAAGTCATGATGACCTGTGAAATCTGTTATTTGTAAAGAAAACGTCTCGGTTACGGATGTAACCCTCGTTCCCTGAGTAGGTAACGGAGACGTTCCGTCGGAGGACGACGAATGGGGTTTTCGCATCGAAAGCCTATCAACTTCGACTATTACAAAACGAGCCAATGGCAAAGAAATCCCATGGGTCTGCGGAATTTGCATAGCGTATCTCCGCCCCACCTCGTGGGTATAAAGCGGAAGACGCCGCAACATGCAGATATGTTTAATCGCTGAGGAGCCAAGACTGAGCTCAGGCGATCAAGTGGCAAGAAGACGGAACGTCTCCGTTACCTACTCAGGGAACGAGGGTTACATCTGTAACCGAGACGTTCCCTTTCGTTGTCACTCCGAGTTCCATCGGAGGACGACGAATGGGGATACCAGTCTAATCACGCCATCTTCTCAGCTGTCTTCCAGTGCCCTGCGTAAATCTGAGATCCCTGTCGTGAACTGGCACGGACGAAGGACTCCAATTTAGCACAGGAATACCAAGGTACACTGGGGAGCATATCCCAAGATTTTAGGGGAATATTCAATTACTGCCAACCCAGAGGGAGAATACACATATGACCCGAGGGATGCATATGGGGAATCACTGGGGTGTCCAGCCACAGGTGGAATATTTGAACCCCAGGGGTGGTAAGGTGGCTTGCCAAGGGAAAGACACATGCTCAGAGAGGCTTACAGTGGAAATACACATGTGGGGGTCGCTCAGAGGAGGGACCATGCACACGGGAGGAACCTAGCCGACGCGCAGGCAAAAGACACTGGCGCCAGCGTCAGGAGTGCTGGAGGAACTGAGGAAATATCGCACGTATCCAGTCCGTGGAGTGGAATGTCGAGCAAGCAAAGACACCTGAGCGGGTCCGGTACTAGCTGATTGAAGCGAGTACATGAGAGGACACTGGCTCTACTCGGAGATTGTAGAATCTGGTGAATGTGTTGGGTGTCGCCCAGCCTGCAGCTCTGCAGATGTCTGTTAGCGAGGCGCCATGCGCTAGAGCCCAAGAGGACGCCACACTCCGGGTGGAGTGGGCGGTCGACCTTGCTGCTGGTATGCCAAAGCAATGGCGTCCACTATACAGTGAGACAACCTTTGCTTGGAGAGAGCCTTTCCCTTCAGCTTCCCACCATATCAGACAAAGAGCTGGTCTGAGGTCCTGAATCCGGAGAGCACGTACTGGACAGAGCAGGCTGGGTCTGCCTCCTCCGGGGGCAGCGCTTGCAGGTTCACCACCTGGTCCCGGAAGGGAGTGGTAGGAACCTTGGGCACATATCCAGGCCGGGGTCTCAGGATCACGTGAGAGTAAGCCGGCCCGAATTCCAGGCACGCTTCGTCAACGGAGAATGCGTGCAGGTCCCCTACCCTCTTGATGGAGGCCAATGCAGTCAGAAGCGCTGTCTTCATAGACAGGAAGTTAAGCTCGACTGACTGTAAAGGCTCAAAGGGAGCACTCCCCAGGGTAGATAGAACCACTGCGAGGTCCCAAGAGGGTACGAGAGGAGGGCGAGGAGGATTCAGTCTCCTCGCTCCTCTCAGGAACCTGACGATCAGGTCGTGCTTCCCCACCGACTTACCTTCTATAAGATCATGCTGTGCGGCAATAGCGGCGGCATAGACCTTGAGGGTGGAGGGAGACAGCCTTCGCTCCAACCCATCTTGAAGGAAGGAAAGTACGACGCTGATTGAACATCTCCAGGGGGTCTACTCGGTGAGAAGAGCACCAGTTGACGAAGAGTTTCCACTTCAACGCGTAGACGTGTCTCGTGGACGACGCTCTAGCGGAAGTGATGGTAGCCACCACCGCTGGTGGTAGGGTACTCAAACCTGCCTCGTCCCATCCAGGAGCCACACGTGGAGGTGTACAGCCAGCAACTCGAGGCAATTGACGTGCCATAGGCGCTGGGGTCCTATCCAGGAGCCCGCGGCAGCACGTCCATTGCACATGGCCCCCCAGCCCGTGTTGGAGGCATCTGTCGTTACAACAACATGCCGCGAAGCTCGTTCCAGAGGCACTCCGGCCCGTAGAAAACTGAGGTTCGACCACGGGGTGAAGGTTTGACGGCAAGTCGGAGTAACTGGTACTCGGAGAGTGCCGTGCTGCCATGCCCACCTCGGGACTCGGTCGCGAAGCCAAAGCTGAAGTGGTCTCATATGAAGCAATCCGAGCGGCGTTGCCGCGGCTGCAGATACCATATGCCCCAGGAGCCTCTGAAAAAGTTTCAGTGGAACCGCACTCTTGCCCTCGAACTGTCTCAGGCAAGTCAGCAGTGACTGCGCGCGCTCGCCCGTAAGCTGCGCGGACATGGCGACCGAGTCGATCTCCATACCGAGAAAAGAGATCCTCTGCACGGGGCAAAGTTTGCTCTTCTCCCAGTTGACCCGAAGGCCCAGACGGGCTACGTGGCGGAGCACCAAGTCCCTGTGTTCGCAAAGCTGATCTCGAGAGTGAGCTAGAATCAGCCAGTCGTCGAGATAGTTCAGGATGCAAACCCCGTGTTCCCAGAGAGGAACAAGGGCTGCCTCGACGACCTTCGTGAAGACGCGAGGAGACAGGGCTAGCCCAAAAGGGAGAACTGCGTCCTGATATGCCTGCCCCTCGAAAGCAAACCGCAGGAACGGTCTGTGTCGAGGGAGGATGGAGACATGAAAGTAGGCGTCCTTCAGGTCGATCGCGGCAAACCAATCCTGGTGCCGCACACATTTGAAAATGCGTTTGGCGGTGAGCATCTTGAACGGCAGCCTGTGAAGGGTTTCGTTCCACCGGTTTTCTTGGGGACAATGAAGTACGGGCTGTAGAAGCCGGACCTCATTTCGGCTGGAGGGACAGTCTCGATCGCACCCTTCGCCAGCAGGGTAGCAATCTCCGCTCTCATGACAGGGGCATTGCCACCGACCATAGTGGAGCAGACACCCCTAAAGCGGGGAGGAGACCACGCGAACTGAATCGCGTAGCCGAGCCTGATCGTCCGAGCGACCCAGCGGGACAGGTTGGGAAGCTCTAGCCAAGCTCCCAACAACTGTACCAGCGGGGTCATACGAACCACAGACTTCCCACCGGTGGTGCAGCGAGGCGGAATGACTGGCCCAGACGTGGACGGCATAGCGGCCCGATGTGGGGGCACAGTCATTGACAGCGCCCTGACAGAGCAGACCGGGGAAGGACGAACGTTCCACGGGGGTCTGCTCTGCCAGGGGGCTGGCGACAGAGGGGGATGAGAGCGGCACGGTCCGGGGACGGTGCGCACTGTCATCCGGCTCTGGGACAGAGGAGGACGAGGGGAGCACGGCCCGGGGGCGGCGCTCCGTGTCATCCGAGAACTCTGTGTGCTCAGGGATGGACAGGTTACTTCTTTCTTTAACCACATTGGGGTGCTGCCCACCCGGGGGTGAGCAGCGGGGAGTGGAGAACAAAAGATTCTCCCCCGGCCCTCCACCGGGGGAAGGAGTGGTCCTGCTACCACCTCCTGAGAAGTAACCGTCAACATCACTGAGCAGCCCGTCTCAGGAGCGCCGCTTGGGGGGCGGGGCTGGAGAGGGCTGGGACGCCTTCTTGCGGCTTCCTCCACGACCGGGCCCGGGTGAAGGCTGCTGCTTGGGAGGGGCGGGAGCCGCAGGAGGGCGTCCTCGGCGGCGAACAGACTGAGTGACCTGCCCGGCCGACTGGGTGGAGGCAGCAGCGGGTCGGCGGGGCAGGATGTGCTTAATAGCCTCAGTCTGTTTCTGAGCAGTTGAGAACTGTTGGGCAAAGTCCTCAACTGCACCGCCGAAGAGGCCGGCCTGGGACATGGGGGTGTCGAGCAGCCGGGACCGCTCGGCATCCTTCATGTCAGCCAGGTTCAGCCACAGGTGTCTCTCCTGGACCACGGCTGTGGACATCACCAAACCAAGGGAGCGCGCGGTCACCTTCGTCGCCCGGAGAGCGAGGTCAGTGGCGGCGCACACCTCATCAAAGAGCCCTGGGTCTGTCCTACCCTCGTGCATGTCTCTGAGCATCTGGGCCTGGTAGACCTGCAGAGTGGCCATAGCATGCAGCGAAGCAGCTGCCTGTCCCGCCGCTCTGTAGGACTTCGCCACTAATGTAGACGAGTACCTACAGGCTTTGGATGGGTGCTTAGGCTCGCCACGAGAAGAAGCACTCTGAGGACACAGTTGCATCGCAACAGAGCGTTCAACCGGGGGGAGCCCAGTGTACCCACGGGCAGCTGCTCCATCGAGGGGAGGAAAGGTGGATGAAATCAACGAGCGGTCACGGGAAGACATGGGAGACTTCCAGGACTTCGAGATCTCATCATGCACATCCGGGAAGAAAGGAATTGGGGTTGGCTGCGGACGTGAATCCGCAGCCGCACCCAAAAACCAATCATCTAACCGTGAGCGCTCGGAACGGGGCGGAGGAGTCCACTCTAACCCGATGCTCGCGGCCGCCCGGGCAAGCATGGCAGTCATCTCGGGATCCGACTCGGCAAACGACTGCGCACTCGAAGGAGGCAGCGCTGTCGAGTCATCATCCGATGAATCCTGCCCACCTTGTGATGCTGCGATGGACATCGCGTCATCCTCTGTAGCACCAAAGGAAACACGCGGGACATCCGAAGATGGGCCCTCGGGAATCCCCTGGACACTAACGGGCACCATCACGGGAGGGGTAGGTGCAGAGCACGGACTGATAGTCGGCGCTTTGTTCCACACCGTCACCCTCAGGTCACCCTGGCCACCAGCCGAAGTACTAGCTCTATTTCTAGAGTCAGTAGATCGGGGTGTGGATGAGGGGACTCTCACTCTTGCGAGATCAACAGTCTCGACCGTAGTGACGCGATGGTCATGTTCCCACAGAGAGAACATGAGTCATTCACGAGCGCTAATCTAGCGTGATCAATGCCCAAACACACTAGACAGCGCTCGTGCCCATCAGAGTCAGACACGAATCCACCGCAACCAGAAGTGCACGGGCGAGGCATCTTTAAAAAGACGTGCCGCGTGGAAGCTCTTTTAGAGAGGAAACCTCGGTATTGAAGCGCCCAAGGAGAAACACACTCACTGGCAAACCACTGCACAGATAAGCAGGAAGGTGTGCACTCGCTGGGAGATCGCCGTCACACCAACACCGGAGAATCTCGTCTTGTAGAAGCTGACAGTCAGAGATGGCTTGTGGAGCGAAGGGATTACCTTGGCTCCGAAGCGAAAACATATCTGCATGTTGCGGCATCTTCCGCTTTATACCCACGAGGTGGGGCGGAGATACGCTATGCAAATTCCGCAGACCCATGGCATTTCTTTGCCATTGGCTCGTTTTGTAATAGTCGAAGTTGATAGGCTTTCGATGCGAAAACCCCATTCGTCGTCCTCCGACGGAACTCGGAGTGACAACGAAAGGGAATGTGAGCTCTGCTTGTTAATGAATGGTTCCTATTGTGCTGGTATGGCTTTGCTTAGTATTTCTGAGTGGTTTTAATGCATTATTATGCAGCTGTTGGAGTGTTTTGGGTAGTTGCTTTCTGGACAAAAACCTTTGATATTCTGATTTGGAGATATGGCTCGACTGCATATTCGTCAAAATAATACTGAAAAAAATGTAACTTCAAATCTAATGCTTATATAAATAGCACTTACTTGCATAGTTTTGCAGCTTCCTGAGCTCTGCAAGGGAAATAAACACTGCATGATTACAAAGATCATGTAAATTAGCAGTTGATAAATGTTTATAGTACAGTGCATGGAAGAACTAGACATGGTTCTTCACCTTTCCCATAAAGCTGTTTGACCTCATGTTGGAATTTGTCAACCAGAGAGCAGACTGACTTCCTGATGGTGCTGACGTACAGATCTGTGTTTATAGACACCACTGACCAATCAGATGGCTCCGGTGGAGGAGGGAGAGATGGGAGGAACTATGAGGGATGAAATATTAGGTGAAATATTAGAGAATACAGCTCAAATGCACATACTTGTTTGTGTCATGCTAGGGACTTTCCATTGACCTTATCCTCATGCTATTAAGAATATTACATAACACTACCAATCAAAAATTTGGGGTCAGGAAGATTTTGTAATGTTTTTTTTAAACAAATCTCTTTTCTAAATAAAACCAAGGCTGCATTTATTGGATCAAAAATACAGTAAAACCAGCTATTTTTACTGACAAGCTTTCAACAGGATTATTTGATGAATATAAAGTTCAAAAGAACAGCAATTATTTGAAACATTAAAAATGCATTTACTCTCACTTTAAATCAATTTCATGCATTCTTACTGAATAAAAAAAAGTATTAATTTCTTTCAAAGAAAAAAAATCAAAGACTCTTGAATGGTAGGTTATACTGACCTGTAGAAAGAGCACCCTGTCCTGTGTTTGAGCCAGTGCGTCCAGCTCGCTGCTCCTCTTCCTTAGTGTGCTGAGCTCATGCTCCAGGCCGCTGGCGAGATCTCTGGCCTGCTGCTCCACTTGTTTCTGCCGCGCCGTGATGAGCTCCAGCAGCTCAACCTGCGACTGCTCTAACAGCCGCTGCAGCTCTGCGTAAACAGCCCAGCTCTCCTCTATCTCCTTCTGACTGTTCTCCTGAATGCAGACAGGATGCCATGCTTTATGTATTATCATACAGCAATTAATTCTGATTGCATATGACTGACTTTAACAAGCTACCACTCTCATAATCTACCAATTATTTAATAATCTTTAACACGTTACTGCTCTCAATTCAACCATACAGAGTTCATACTCTGATTTACAATTAAATGTTCCTGGTGAAGACGTGTTGCGTGAGCATTGACCTCAGTGATGCTGAAGTCAAATTAAAGTATGTGGGACTGAGAATGAGATTAGAGAGCTACAGCAAATGAAAAAGATGTTCAGTAAATAGCACCATAAATGTTGCCACTGTCTAGCCTGGGTGATAAAAAAAAGCATGTTAGCCAGCCCCTGACAGTACAAAGCCTCTCCATCACCAAGACTGCTGTTGTGCCTCTACATGGAAAATGGACATCCTGCTGCTCCAGGCTAAATAACAGTGGATCTCGAAGTTGCTTGGCCCCCAGAGGTGAATGGTGCAGCCTGTCCACTCACCAACCAAGCCCCAGCTATGGGTTAAATAGCTGGACAGATGAAGTTCAAAATCATGTTTCAGGCTTTCCTTTCTATGGGAGTAAACCCAAAAAGAAAATTTGAAGTGGAGCAAAAGGCGGTATGGTGCAATTACTATCACCGTACCGGCAGCTCCTACAGCCAAACTTATGTCAAATATAGTGCACTGCATAACTTTGGATCACACCAGTGCGGCCGAGAGGGAGGATCTTGATGTCTAGGCAGCTCAAGATCTCCATAAAGTGTTGCCCAGGTCTCTGCCCTGGAGAGGTTACTTCAGTGCCGCTGAAAAGCAGTAAAACCAACATGGGAGGCAGCAACTACAGGTTGCCTCTGTCGGTAGGAGAGGTCATTATATATCTCTGATCAGCTACTGCCCACCCTAAACCATGCAGCCCCCTGGTCAGTAGTGTGATGATCCACCACTGTCTGCCTGCTCCACTGGGTGCTTAGAGCTTAGATTTGGATCAAAAAGCAGGCGGTTAACATACACCAGGCAAAACAAAGAGAAATAAGAAAACAACAGCTACGTAACTGGCTACATGGAATGTCAGATCAATGTGTCCTGGCCACACAAACGACCCACAACAAATCAGTGACAGCAGGAAAGCATCATTGATCTCGATCTAAGCAAGCTGGACATTCATATAACAGCACTGCAAGAGTCCAGACTGGCTGAAGATGGCATGCGGCGGGCGAAAATCTACAAGTTCTTCTGGCAAGACCACACAGAGAGCCCTGGTTATACGATGTATGCTTTGCAGTCAGAAACAGTTTGCTGCATATGGATATGCCTCCCAATGGTGATTCTGAATGTCACCTCTCATCTTGCCTCTCGACATCCTCTGGAAAGTTGAACATCCTAAGTGTCTACACCCCAACACTGTGCTCACCCCAGGAAACAAAAGACAAGGTTAATGAAAATGAGTCTGAAAATATCATCTTGCTTATTGACTTTAATGTTAGAGTCGGTTCTGATCGCATCTCTTGGCCAGACTGCTTTGAACATTTTAAAGTCGGCAGGACGAACATCAATGGACATCAATGGACACTGGTACCACTTGGTTTGGTAATAACCAGGCTGCCATCAACAGTGTGCTTGTTACTCGTAGCTTTCACAGTGCTGATTGCGACAATGACCATTCACTAGTGTGTAGCAAAGTTCAGCTATGACCCAAAAAGATCCAACGGTGCAAGTTGGAGAGGCGCCCTTAACATCGCAAGGGCAGCGAATACACAGTTGTGTACAGGCTTCTGCATAAAAGAAGAAACGCCCCATAAAAACAGCACTGCTAAAACCATTGAAGAAAGGTGCCAATTTTTGTGGGACAGCATCCATGACACAGCCACAGCATTCCTGGCTAACAAGGAGAGAAACAGCCAAGACTGGTTTGAAACTCACCTGCTAGAGTTGGAGGCTCTCATCACTGCCAAACGAGAAGCCCTAATTCACTATAAAAAAATACCCGTCCTCGGAAAACCTTGCTACAATGAAAGGGCAAGAAGTGACTCACAGCTAGAGGCTGTGCAATGAATATTGGCAAAAACTATGCCAGAATATCCAATCCTGCTCCGAAAGTGGAAACGTGCAAGGCAAGTATGAGTGCATGAATAGAGCCTTTGGGCCCTCTGCAAACAAGATTGCTCCTCTAAAATCCAAGGAAGGCATCAAAGACTGGGATAAACAGATGGAAAGGTGGGCCAAACACTACCAGGACCTGCATACTACAGAGAACATAGTTACTGACCATTACAGACAGATCAGGATCTATCCCCAACAAAGAAAGAACTCAGCAAAGCCCATGGTAAAACACTGGGCAAGACTGCATCCCAGCAGAGGTGATTCAGTATGGGAAAGCAATGCTCATACCCAACTTGCACAAGCTTTTCAGGCAGTGCTGGGAAAAGGGATCAGTCTCCCAAGATATGTGTGACACAAACATTGAAACACAGTATAACAACAAGTGTTGGCCAACAAGGTGCTATCAGCAAGAGGCAAGACCTTGCTGATAGACCTTGGCAAGGACTCTCGAGAGGGATTGGGGAAATGCATAAAGACACAGTCTGGGCCACACATATGCCATGGTGTCCAGACCCAGGGGGGCTGGAGGAGTCGGAGAGAAACATTGCGTTGTTTCCTGTGTAGTGAAGAGGTACACCTCTGCTTCGTAAAGTTTTTCCCAAATCTGTTTCACTACCTCGGAGTGGAATTTCCATTGCCTGTGTGTCACAGCCTTTCTAGACAGTTATTCTGCTCCCACATTCATATGCTCAGGAATGTAAATCGCCCTGGACAGGACAGGAACTTGTCACGATCCCACAGCAGAACCTGCTGCACTAGTCTGTTCAGATGGCGCAAACACAGTCCGCCTTAGCGATTAGGACATGGTAGCCCCTTAACTGCTAGAGGAAGTACTTCAGGGCCAGAAATACAGCCAATAATGAGGCAATTGATGTGCCAATCAAGATGATGACCTCTCCAGATCCCTTGGGCTGGATGGCCATCTAAGACTGAACCCCAGCCTGTACAGGAAGTGTCTGTCGTTAGCATCTTGTGAGGACCCAAAGGAAGAAACCAGGGTCTGAACCACATAGATAGGGTACTAAGCCCATGGCACATAACCCTTATTTGCCTCTGTTGATTGTGATGCTGCCAATTTCTATGAAAGGAGTACTAATTTTTACACTTCGTTTTGTTGGGGGGAATGTTAAATGCTCTGTGCTCTGGGACATGCCTCGTCTGTGAAGTTCTTCTTCTGGATTTCATCAGTTCCTCGTGTCGTCTGGATGTTCCACGGTTCCTGGGTTTCACTCGAGCACGCTCACCACAGCACCACCACCGGATCGCCATCTCGTCCCTGCTTCACTTACCACCTGAGTGTTTGCCCCGACCTGTGTCTAATATCTGATTACTCTTTAATAAACTGGATTTTACTTGCATCTTACATCCTCCTGTTTTTTTCCTCACAGCTGAGTGCAACGAGCCGCTCACCAGTCTCTGCAAGGGGGGCACGACTCGCCACACTCTGCTTGTGGGTTTCCCTCCGTATAGGTGCCGGACCTGGTTGGGTGTCCGACAGCCCCTACCCTTGAACACAGCAGGGGAGAAACTTATCAAAAGCCTGTGTGTGTCTTTTGACCTCCTGGAACCTAATGACAACCGTATTAACAGATTTGCCAAATAGGCCGGAAGGCAACGCAGGGGAATCAAGGAGAAACACCCTATCCTTCTCCTTGATACCCGTGAGGTTGAGCCACAGATGCCTCTTCGTAGCGACCATAGCAGCCATAGAACGGCCGATGGCACAAACGATGGTTGCGTGAAGAGACATGGCTGTAGCCAGGCGTAGGACTGAAATCGCCTCCTAATTAATGCCCCTGCTCGCGCTCAAATCCTTCAGCAGGTCAGCCTGGTACGCCTGCACAACCACCATATGCAGGGCAGAACAAGCCTGACCCGCTGCCTGAAACGCTTTCCCCACCAGCGAAGACAAAGATACCTGAAGGCACGTCTGTTTCACGTCTATTTATAGCCTCTCACAAGCACACTTTCTGATTGTCATCGTCAGAGGTTATTTAAGCCAAATTCTTGGCGTGTTTGCCACACGCTTCACAACCAGTCGGACAAAAAATGTATTTCATAAGCGTTAATGAAACAGCATCGAGCGTAGCTTTTGAAATGGAACAAAATGCAAGCCAACAATAATTAAATAAGTTAAATAATACAAACGAAGACTTCAGATGCAAAAACCTTTAAGTCCGTCTGACATCTTTCTTTTAAATTAGCATTTTTTTATCAGGCTCCTATGTTTACGTTTAGTAATTTCACTGCAATGAAAAGGTTATTAGTTGGTTATTGAAATGCCTTATTTTCAAAAATGTCAGTTAGTCAATGAATTTGGTTGTCTTTTGCTGCAAAACCAGCTAAGTCCATGTGTGCTTTGAAAAAAAAACAAAAAACTCTAAGTCTCTTGTCGTCAGTGGAATAGAGCTGTTCTTTATTGTAGGTTATGTCAGTTTCTCTGCAACTCTGCAAACATTATCGTACTGTTAAAAACAGGCAAAGATCCCACATTACCAACTAGCTATCGCCCCATATCATTGATAAATGTTGACCTTAAAGTAATCTGCAAAACCTTAGCAGGAAGGTTAGAGAAAATAACCCCTTGTATAATTCACCCTGACCAAACGGGTTTTATAAAAGGCAGACATTCCTCTACAAACATGCGTAGATTTATTAATTTAATAGATTATTCCAACATTAATAATTTAGAAACCATTATAGTATCTCTGGATGCGGAAAAAGCCCTTGACAGAGTTAATTGGAAATTTCTATTAGCTACTTTAAGTAAATTCGGCTTTGGATCAACCTTTATTAACTGGATTAAGATCTTGTATAAATCCCCTAATGCAAGAGTTAGGACAAATGATCAAACCTCTCCTAGCTTCAATCTGCAGAGAGGCACTAGGCAGGGATGCCCTCTTTCCCCATCACTTTTTGCCATCTTTATAGAACCTTTAGCAATGGCAATCAGGCAAAATCAGGATATTAAAGGTGTTTGGTCCTTAAAGAATGAACATAAGATAAGCCTTTATGCCGACAACGTTTTATTATTCCTTCAGAACTCATGTACATCTTTCTCTGAATCAATCTCATTAATCAATAAGTTCTCATCCTTGTCCGATTATTCTATTAACTGGTCAAAGAGCACAGTTCTACCGATTAATTGTAGGTTTCAAGGGCCATCCAATATAGCATTACAATCAGGTAATATAAGACATCTTGGCATAAACATCTCCTCCAGATTGTCAGATTTATTAAAGTTAAATCACACTCAACTACTGAAGACCATAGAAGACGATCTTGCTCGGTGGAAATCTTTACCCATCTCACTCATGGGTAGAGTTGCCACCATAAAAATGATGATCTTGCCTAAAATCAATTACTTGTTTTCTATGGTCCCTACGAAACCTCCCTATACATGGTTTAGATCACTAGAATCATACATTTCGCAATTTCTCTGGAAGAATAAACCCTCTCGAATCAGCCTGAAAACTCTACAGAAAACTAAAGACAGGGGTGGACTAGACTTCCCTAATTTCCATCATTACTTCTCAGCAAATAAGTTACAGTATATTTCTAAATGGCTCAAACCTAGTGTATTGGATGAAACATGGATGGATATAGAGCAAACACTATGTGACAACCTGGAAATTTCTAATCTTCTGTATTTTAGTTCAAATATTAAATCTCATAAATGCTTTCAGAGCATTAACATCAGCACCTGTTTGACAGCCTGGTGGGAATTTCTTAAAAAAAACAGACTCTTCAATGATCCCATGTAGGCTTACCCCTATATGGAATAATCCTGATATCACACTAAACAAAAGTATGATTCATTTTATCCAATGGGAAAACAAAGGAATTAAACATTTAGAGCATTTAATCCATAACTGTAACTTTTTACCATTCCAAACAATCACCTCACAGTATGGGATAAGTAATAACAGATATTTAGAATATCAACAACTCAAAGCAGTAATAAGTAAAAAATTCCCTCTTAAGCAAATAAACCTGGAACTCCCACCAAGTGTTTCAGAATTCAGGAGCCTTGGTACTCCAAAGCTACTATCGAAAATATATAGAGTCATCTCCAAAATAGATGATACAATCTCATTACCAATTGCAAAATGGGAGTCGGATCTATCACTGAATCCCACCAATCAGTTTTGGTCGGAAATAATATTAAACAACTTTAATATGACTGACAGCTTGAATCTACGACTCATACAATACAAAATCCTCCATAGAACTTATTATACAGGACAAAGGATGTTCAAGATGGGTTTTAATCAATCAAATATTTGCACGCAGTGCACAAGTAATACAGCAGACGATTACATGCATGCCTGGTGGCTTTGTACACCAGTCCAAAGATTCTGGACTAAGGTTTGTGAGGACTTATCAATATGGCTTAAGTGTAATATACCTACTTGCCCAAAACTATGCATATTAGGGGATTTAAATGATATCAATATGGAGATCGACAAAGCACACATGGTCCTCACCACATTATCTGTTGCAAAGAAAACTATTCTTTTGAATTGGAAAACTAAAAACAATCTTAGCATTAACCAGTATAGAAATCTCCTGTCGGATCATATCAGTTTGGAGTCCATGCTTGCTTTTAACAATCTTCGATCGGGTGACTTCGATTCTCTCTGGGCCCCGCTGATTAATTATGTCACTTAGTGGGAGGGAAGGGATATGTGTTCTGCCCTGCTGGGGGATACGGGGATCTGCGGTACGATACCACTCCGACATGCGGTACGGTACCAGTCCGACATCCAACATCCAACTTAAGCCAGCTCACAATCAGTGGGCCAGTCTGGTATCCAAAAACCAGCCCAAGTCAGCCCACAGTTTGTGGAACTGTTAGATAGCCTGCTGTCAGCCCAAGCCAGATCACAGTCTGTGGACCAGTCTGGCATCCAACAACCAGCCCAAGTCAGCTCACATTCTGTGGACCAGTCTGGTATCCAGCAATCAGCCCAGTCCTGCTCACAATCTGTGGACTGGCTGGGCATCTAACAACCAGCCCAAGTCAGCACACAACCTGTGGACCTATCTGGCATTCAACAACTAGCCCAAACCAGCTCACAGTCTGTGGATCAGTCGGGATCAGTCGGGCATTTAACAACCAGGCTAAGCCAGCTCACAATCTGTGGACTAGTCTGGCATCCAACAACTAGCCCAAGCTAGCTCATAATCTGTGGACTAATCCGACATCCAACAACCAACCCAAGCCGGCTCACAATCTGTGGACCAGTCGGGCATCCAACAACCAACCTAAGTCAGCTCACGGTCTGTGGACCAGTCTTGCATTCAACAAACAGCCCATGACAGCTCACAATCGGTAGACCAGTCTGGCATCTAACAACCAGCCCAAGTTAGCTCACAGTATGTGGATTAGTCTGGCATCCAATAACCATCTCAAGCCAGCTCACAGTCTGTGGACTAGTCTGGCATTCAACAACCAGCCCAAGTAAGCTCATAACCTGTAGACCAGTCTGGTATCCAATAACCAGCCCAAGTCAGCTCATAGTCTGTGGACCAGTCTAGCATCCAACAACCAGTCCAAATCAGCTCACAATTTGTGGACCAGCCCGGCATCCAACAGCCAGCCAAAGTCAGCTCACAGCTTGCGGACCAGTCTGGCACCTAAACAACCAGCCCAAGTCAGCTCGCCATCTGTGGACCAGTCTGGCATTTAACAACCAGCCCAAGTCAGCTCGCCATCTGTGGACCAGTCTGGCATTCAACAACCAGCTTAAGCCAGCTCACAGTATGTGGATCAGTCTGGCATCCAACAACCAGCCTAAGCCAGCTCACAATCTGTGGACTAGTTCGGCATCTAACAACTAGTCCAAGCTAGCTCAAAATCTGCGGACCAGCCTGGCATCCAACAACCAGCCAAGACGAGCTCACAATCTGTGGACCAGTGTGGCATATAACAACTAGCCCAAGTCAGCTTACGGTCTGTGGTCCAGTACGGCATTCAACAACTAGCCCAAGTCTGTTCACAATTTGTGGACTGGGATGGCATTCAACAACCAGCCCAAGGCAGCTTACGGTCTGTGGACCAATCTGGCATTTAACAACCATCATATACCAGCTTACAATCGGCAGACCAGTCTAGTATCCAATAAACCAGCCCAAGTCAGCACATAATCTGCGGTCCAATCCGGCATCCAAAAACTAGCCCAAGCCAGCTTACAAACTGTGGACCAGTCTGGCATTCAACAACCAGCTTAAGCCACCTCACAGTTTGTGGACTAGATCTCAGTGCTCTGCGTGTAGCACAAACTGGCTACTAGTCTGTGGACCATCCTAGTGGCCTGCAGTCAGCATAAACCAGCTCTCAGTCTGTGTCCCAGCCCAGCAGTTTGCAATCAGCACATTCCCGTTACCAGTCTGTAGACTAGCTCAGTGGCCTGCAGTCAGCATAAACCAGCTCTCAGTCTGTGTCCCAGCCCAGCAGTTTGCATTCAGCACATTCCCGTTTCCAGTCTGTAGACCAGCTCAGTGGCCTGCACTCAGCACAAACTCATTATCAGTTACCAGTCTAAAGTTTTAAAACAAAAATAAAAAATAAATAAATAAATAAATAAAGTTGCCCTCCGAAGAGGGGGGTGAAGGTGGGAAAAAAAGAAAAAAAAGAAGAAAAAAAAGGCTTATGTCAGTTTCTATCAGAGTTACAGCAGCACACGGAACACTGTTGTGTTTGCATGCTACTCGTGAAATCCTGTCATTGCCACTGTAATGATTTTCTTTGGCCTTAGAATGGGCAGAATTATGAGTTTGATGACGTTTCCTTTTTACAGTGACTGAACCTACCACAGGTTCTTCCATTTAATCATACTCCTCCATCTTGTTTAGTAAAAAGTCTCTTCAAACAGGATAAAAACTTGCAGCTCAACAATTGAAAGCTGGCTCATATTCATGCCGTCATTCATCTTGAAATCATATGATGCCATTCATGTCTTCTGGTTGATTCTGTGAACTTTTGCTGGCAAAGGGAAGTGGCATTTAGAAGTTTCTGCCAATTAACAGTTATGTCTGAATGGGCTGAGACTGGGATCTAGCAGGATGGAAGCGAATGTATTTGATGAACGTACACTATGTGCGGAGAGCATTCGCTCAATATTGTTTCGCTTCGTTATCGTATCATTTAGCGGCTTTTGCATCTGAAGTCTTCAAATACACTTTATGGAAATAATCTCACTTTGTTTACCAATATTTTCACTGCTGACCTTCAACGATCAAATTCAACCATACAAATAACCACAAATGATCTGTAATTTTTATTTTGTATTTCTTTTTTATTTAATTTTACATTTGAATATGCTTTAGGATGGCAGAGTTTTATGCTATCTTTTGTATGGCATTAATTTATTTTTCATATAGACTGATGAAAATTTGTTTTGCTTTTGGTGTGAATAATAGGCCATTCCTCAAAGATTCAAACTTTGGGTAACACTTTAGTATTGGGAACACAAATTCACTATTAACTACGACTTCTGCCTCAATAAACTGCTAATTTATTGCTTCTTAATAGTAGTAAGGTCGTTTTTGTAGGCTTAAGTTTAGGTATTGGGTAGGATTAAGGGATGTAGAATATGGTCATGCAGAATAAGGCATTAATATGTGCTTTATAAGTACTAATAAACAGCCAAGATCCAAGTAATATGCATGCTAATAAGCAACTATAGTTAATAGCGAGAATTGAACCCTAAAATAAAGTGTTACCAAATGTTCTAGCAATGCATCTTTAATTTTCTTGAACCAAAACTTAACCCTAACTCTCATGGTACAGGTGATATTTGCAGGGTCATCCATTTTTTTGTTGTGGAAAAGCACAAAACACTTTCAGGACACTGCCCAGAGAGGAGCCCTGACACAAACACATGCAGTATAACTCATGAGATTACATGTTAACAGCTGCATGAAGAATTTCACTGTGTGTTTTAACAGGACAGACCGGTTCAACCGCTAAAACTTATACTGAAGAACTGTGTTGTTTCACCACCAGTTTAGCTCATCTGCCATCATATAATACCTATCACCTACTATCTGCTCAGACATCTTTATCTCTGTATAAAGTAATTACTGTAATGATTAAGGTTCTAATAAGTCTAATCTGAGTTATTTCTGCCTGCAGATATTTGTATTGTCTCTCTCTCTCTCTCCTCTCTCTCTCTCTCTCTCTCTCTCTCTCTCTCTCTCTCTCTCTCTCTCTCTCTCTCTCTCTCCAACCACTATGTAATTGGACCCATTTGTATTTTTAAATGTGACTCATGGTGGCCCTGTGCTCTATTTACAGTTATTGAACAAGCAAAACACTGCCACGCTAATATACTGTATATACAGTTCCAGGAGAGACCAGAGAGGAGCCGTGAGTTTGTTTAATTTTATCCTGAAGTGCTTGTGCTGTTCTGCATTTGCTAGAAAGGTGTCTCAGTTAAAGTGGGGTAGTGCTTGTGTTGTTCAGCATTTGCTGGAAAGTTGTCTCAGTTAAAGAGGGGTGTGACAACATGGGCAAATATTTGCAGTGCTCTTACTGGTTTTGTTAAACAAATGGTAAACAGATATTCTCAACAAAATAAGCTAAAGTAGAAGCAGTTACCAGCATGTGTCTGTAGTGGGAATTTTCCAGTTGTTTAGTTTAATGGATAAGGATTTAAATGTTTTTTTGTTTTTTTTTAAAGAAACAGATTGCAAAGAGCGCTTTCTAACCTATGGACATTAAAGAGCTAAGCATAACTGTAAAAAAAAAAACACAAAAAACCCCCCCAACTGTAGTCACTATGATTTTTCCCCACCTACTACTTTTTCCCCCCAAACCATCCCAGGCCTGGAAATCACAACTTTTACAAAACGGAAAACACAAATTCGTAATTTCCAGGCTTTTCATGACTATAAGAGCCCTGCTGAACTCATTAACTTGCCACAGCCTGTACCCTTACAGGGGACTGAGATTAAGGTGTAAAGATTGGTCTGCATATGGAGGCACGAAGGACGAAAGGTTCCAATGTACAGTGCTGGTCAGAATTATTTGCCCCCTTGGTAAATATGACCAAAGATGGCTGTAAAAAATAAATCTACATTGTTAATCCTTTTGATATTTTATTTTTTAAAAATTGCAAAAATCTAACCTTTCATTGATGTAAAATAATTGAAAGTGGGGGGGGAAATCACATTATGAAATAAATGTTTTTCTCCAACACGTTGGTAACAATTATTTGCCCCCTTTTATTAAATACTTTTTGCAACCTCCTTTTTCCAAGATAACAGCTGAGTCTTCTATAATTCCTGATGAGTTTGGAGAACACCTTACAAGAGATCAGAGACCATTCCTCCATACAGAATCTCTCTCCAGATCCTTCAGATTCCCAGATCCATGTTGGCGCTTCTTCTCTTCAGTTCAGCCCACTCATTTTCTATAGGGTTCAGGTCTGAGGACTGTGATGGCCATTGCAGATGCTTGGTTTTGTGCTCAGTGACCCATTTTTGTTTTGATTTTGATGATTGTTTTTGGATCACTGTCCTGTTGGTAAATCCAAACATGGCCCATTATAAGATTTCTAGCAGAGGTTGTCAGGTTTTGAATTGTTATTTTGTTGGTATTTGATCAAATCCATGATGCCATATATCTGAACAAGATGTCCAGGACCTCTGGCAGAAAATTAGACCCACAGCATTAAAGATACAGCAGAGTATTACATTTTACACATGGGGTACTTCTTTATCCCTGTGTGCACCAAACCCATCTTAGGTGTTTGCTGCCAAAAAAAGCTTTTTTTGTTTTGTTTCATCTGTTTCAAATATGGGGTTGGTTCATCCAGGGATAAAAAAGTACCCCATGTGTAAAATGAAATACTCGGCTGTATCTTTAATGCTGTGGGCCTAATTTTCAGCCAGAGGTCCTGGACATCTTGTTCAGATACATGGCATCATGGATTCGATCAAATACCAACAGATAAAAAATCAAAACCTGACAACCTCTGCTAGAATTCTTATGACGGCCATGTTTGGATCTTCCAACAGGACGGTGATCTAAAAACAATCATCAAAATCAAAACAAAAATGGGTCACTGAGCACAAAACCAAGCATCTGCAATGGCCATCCCAGTCCCTGACCTGAACCCTATAGAAAATGAGTGGGCTGAACTGAAGAGAAGAAGCACCAACATGGATCTGGGAATCTGAAGGATCTGGAGAGATTCTGTATGGAGGAATGGTCTCTGATCTCTTGTCAGGTGTTCTCCAAACTCATCAGGTATTATAGGAGAAGACTCAGCTGTTATCTTGGAAAAAGGAGGTTGCAAAAAGTATTTAATAAAAGAGGGTAAATAATTGTTCCCAATGTGTTTTGGAGAAAAACATTTATTTCATAATGTGATTTTCCCACCATTGTTTTACTTCAATAAAAGGTTAGATTTTTGAATTTTTAAAAATAAAATATCAAAAGAATAAACAATGCAGATTTATTTTTTACAGCCATCTTTGATCATATTTACCAAGGGGGCAAATAATTCTGACCAGCACTGTAGTTTAATAATATTCCACAAGGTAGTATTTAATAAAGACAGCCAATGCAAACACAAACATGCGTAAATGAGACCGAACAATGAACATAAGAAAAGCAGGAACTTACGGTAAGTAGTGCATATAACAAGGTGATAATCAAACACAGTCGAACCAAACAAACCCATAATGATGTGTGACCATGGAGACGGAAGACAGGTGGGAACTCAACCAAGGGAATACATGTGATGAATTAACAATCTGAGGCTACGTTTACACGACAACGATATGCTTAAAACGGAGAAGTTCTTCCTTTGAGTTTTCTGCGTACAGACGACACGATTGTTAAAACGATCCCCATTCACACGGATCCGAAAAAACTACTTAAAACCCTGTATTCTGTTGCCAGGCCATTAGATGGCGATGAAACACTGTAGATTGAACATGTAATACGCAAGTGCATGATGACGTTTAAAAAATGTACACTTTGAAACCCGTTTACAAAAGTTTGCATTTTCAGTCAACCAAAATACAGTTGTCGTGTAAACGGACAGCCAAACCGCATATAAAGTTTTATGTTTTTAATTGAAAACGGTGTCGTGTAAACAGCCCCTAAAAGTCCACATGGGGCAATATACACTTGTTCCATGAAGTTACAGGGTAAGCGTGACATCTGTGGGCTGTAAATTAAAGTGGTGCTTGTTACCCTCTTTTTCTATGAAGTTACAGGATAAGTGTGACATCGGCAGGCTGTAAACGAATAAGAAGTGTTGTAAATCTGTTTTGAATTAAGTTGTTTTTCAAATACAGGTTTCCGAGTCAGTGATATCAGATTGTGCGCATGCATTTGTATTGTACTTACCCTGTTCATGGAACAAGAGGGTAACAAGCACCACTTTAATTTACAACCGCAATGTCACACTTACCCTGTAACTACAAGGAACAAGAGGGTAACAAGCATCCCTTTAATTTACAGCCAGCATATGTCATGCTTACCCTGTAACTTCATAGAACAAGAGTATATTTCCCCAGTATTTAAACAAAAGTTGCAATAGTTTTAGTTTTACTTGCCTTCAAACACAGAAGAACAAACTTAATCAGTGCACATTTGTTAACAAAAAAATAACTGTATAAATGCACAGATATGTACCCCGCAATTAAAAACAAAGCCTATAACCTATGTATTAGTATGTTATTATTACAAAAAGGTATACAGTGTATGTTCTCGCTAAATTGCCCCCAAATGTAAGATTGTTGCCTATTATAATAGTAGAATGAGTACCTCTTAGTTGTAAAATACTTACAGTATAAATAATTTGTTAATTTTCCTGGTTGTCACCCCTTTATTCCCAAACCTTTACATAATGTTCCCTTATAATTACACATACATACTTTATAGGTACACTATAATTATCGAAAGTTACACTGTAAATTCGTTTTAATTAAGCAGTACTTTGTGGGCTGTAATCTAAAGCGTTGCCAATTACTTTTCAATAGAATGGTTTCAAGATTTTCTGACAGAAATTTGAGGACTTTGAAAAAGTGGCCTTTTAGCTAAAATCAAAATGGCCTTCCATATACAACTGGAAAAAAAAAAGAAATACGATCAAAGACCACTCCTTCGAGAAAAGAAGCATCACAAAGTATAAATAGACTCACTTTCACGACTTTGATAGACTGCTTGATCTCCTCGAGTTTCTTTTCTCGCTCCTTAATCAGATGTTTTAATTCCGACCTTTTCTTTCCCAGTTGACTCTGTGAATCAAACAACAAGATCCAGTCACATTTCCAGAATTATCAAGCTCAGTAATAATACTGCCGTTCAATGACCCATTTAGATTTTTGAGATGTCTGAAGTACTGGGTTACAACCAATGATGTTCACCTTGACTATTCCTCATTTGGGTCATGAGCATGCACTGTTGTGCAATGTGCATACATAATTCATAATTATAATATTTGAGGGTTAATTTGACATTTTTGGAACAGTGTTAGGCCTACATTTATTTGATATATTTTGCTATGCTGTTTCTCAACTACCCTCTCAGCTGTTTCTTTTTATATTTACATTCATGCATTTGGCAAATGCTTCTTTCCAAAGCAACTTACATTGCATTAAATGCATAATTTATTTTTCCAGTTCACACATTCCCTCCTTGGCATGTCTAATGCTATTCTCTACAGTTTGAGCTAAGGTTTATGAAAAAAAATTGTGTGTATATATATATATATATACACTCACCGGCCACTTTATTAGGTACACCTGTCCAACTGCTCGTTAACACTTAATTTCTAAGCAGCCAATCACATGGCGGCAACTCAGTGCATTTAGGCATGTAGACATGGTCAAGACAATCTCCTGCAGTTCAAACCGAGCATCAGTATGGGGAAGAAAGGTGATTTGAGTGACTTTGAACGTGGCATGATTGTTGGTGCCAGAAGGGCTGGTCTGAGTATTTCAGAAACTGCTAATCTACTGGGATTTTCACGCACAACCATCTCTAGGATTTACAGAGAATGGTCCGAAAAAGAAAAAACATCCAGTGAGCGGCAGTTCTGTGGGCGGAAATGCCTTGTTGATGCCAGAGGTCAGAGGAGAATGGCCAGACTGGTTCGAGCTGATAGAAGGGCAACAGTGACTGAAATAACCACTCGTTACAACCGAGGTATGCAGCAAAGCATTTGTGAAGCCACAACACGCACAACCTTGAGGCGGATGGGCTACAACAGCAGAAGACTCCACCGGGTACCACTCATCTCCACTACAAATAGGAAAAAGAGGCTACAATTTGCAAGAGCTCACCAAAATTGAACAGTTGAAGACTGGAAAAATGTTGCCTGGTCTGATGAGTCTCGATTTCTGTTGAGACATTCAGATGTTAGAGTCAGAATTTGGCGTAAACAGAATGAGAACATGGAACCATCATGCCTTGTTACCACTGTGCAGGCTGGTGGTGGTGGTGTAATGGTGTGGGGGATGTTTTCCTGGCACACTTTAGGCCCCTTAGTGCCAATTGGGCATCGTTTAAATGCCACGGCCTACCTGAGCATTGTTTCTGACCATGTCCATCCCTTTATGGCCACCATGTACCCATCCTCTGATGGCTACTTCCACCATGTCACAAAGCTCTAATCATTTCAAATTGGTTTCTTGAACATGACAATGAGTTCACTGTACTAAAATGGCCTCCACAGTCACCAGATCTCAACCCAATAGAGCATCTTTGGGATGTGGTGGAACGGGAGATTCGCATCATGGATGTGCAGCCGACAAATCTGCGGCAACTGTGTGATGCCATCATGTCAATATGGACCAAACTCCCTGAGGAATGCTTCCAGCACCTTGTTGAATCTATGCCACGAAGAATTGAGGCAGTTCTGAAGGCAAAAGGGGGTCCAACCCGTTACTAGCATGGGGTACCTAATAAAGTGGCCGGTGAGTGTATATACACACACTCACCAAAAGGATTATTAGGAACACCTGTTCAATTTCTCATTAATGCAATTATCTAATCAACCAATCACATGGCAGTTGCTTCAATGCATTTAGGGGTGTGGTCCTGGTCAAGACAATCTCCTGAACTCCAAACTGAATGTCAGAATGGGAAAGAAAGGTGATTTAAGCAATTTTGAGCGTGGCATGGTTGTTGGTGCCAGACGGGTCGGTCTGAATATTTCACAATCTGCTCAGTTACTGGGATTTTCACGCACAACCATTTCTAGGGTTTACAAAGAATGGTGTGAAAAGGGAAAAACATCCAGTATGCGGCAGTCCTGTGGGCGAAAATGCCTTGTTGATGCTAGAGGTCAGAGGAGAATGGGCCGACTGATTCAAGCTGATAGAAGAGCAACTTTGACTGAAATAACCACTCATTACAACCGAGGTATGCAGCAAAGCATTTGTGAAGCCACAACACGCACAACCTTGAGGCGGATGGGCTACAACAGCAGAAGAGCCCACCGGGTACCACTCATCTCCACTACAAATAGGAAAAAGAGGCTACAATTTGCAAGAGCTCACCAAAATTGGACAGTTGAAGACTGGAAAAATGTTGCCTGATCTGATGAGTCTCGATTTCTGTTGAGACATTCAGATGGTAGAGTCAGAATTTGGTCGTAAACAGAATGAGAACATGGATCCATCATGCCTTGTTACCACTGTGCAGGCTGGTGGTGGTGGTGTAATTGTGTAGGGGATGTTTTCTTGACACACTTTAGGCCCCTTAGTGCCAATTGGGCATCGTTTAAATGCCACGGCCTACCTGAGCATTGTTTCTGACCATGTCCATCCCTTTATGGCCACCATGTACCCATCCTCTGATGGCTACTTCCAGCAGGATAATGCACCAATGTCACAAAGCTCGAATAATTTCAAATTGGTTTCTTGAACATGTCAATGAGTTCACTGTATTAAAATTGCCCCCACAGTCACCAGATCTCAACCCAATAGAGCATCTTTGGGATGTGGTGGAACGGGAGCTTCGTGCCCTGGATGTGCATCCCACAAATCTCCATCAACTGCAAGATGCTATCCTATCAATATGGGCCAACATTTCTAAAGAATGCTTTCAGCACCTTGTTGAATCAATGCCACGTAGAATTAAGGCAGTTCTGAAGGCGAAAGGGGGTCAAACACAGTATTAGTATGGTGTTCCTAATAATCCTTTAGGTGAGTGTATATATATAATAGCTTTGGTGCATTTTTTTACAAGCAAGTGGTGCATTTACAAAATTCTTAGTACTAATATCACAAAAAAAATCTTCAAAAGTGTGTTCTTTTTTCAAACATCAGCATATTTTATATTGAGAAAAATAACTGAGAAATTATTGAGAAATGTACTGAGAAATGTGTCCTAGAGATTGTAAAAAAAATAATAATAATAACAACAGGAAGTTTACTGTTTTACCTGATTCTTCAATAGTCTGACTTTTGGTGAATTGTACTGAATCCAGTTATGGTCAGTACCATAAAGACCGTATACATTTTTAAAAAACATAATACAAGTGTTAACTCACCGTTTTTTTCTTCCACTCTCGTTCGGTGGAGACAACATCATGCGCTTTGTGTGAGGACTCTGCGCACTCCTTACACACGCACACATGTTCGTTTCGGCAGTAGGCATCCAGTAGACGTTTGTGTACCTTGCACATCTTGTCCTCCAGGTTGTGAATGGGCTCCACCAGCTTGTGCGAGGTCATCGCCTTTCCCTTCCTATGGTGCCGCAGGTGAGCTTCACAAAATGAACCAGGGCAATTCAGGCATGACTTCTTGGCCTTCATCTTCCTGCCAATGCAGGCATCACAGGGAACCTCTCCCGCTTTAGCAAAATCTCCCCAGTCGTCTTCTTTCTGTAAGCTTGGGGAATGTGTTAACTCAACGTTGCCCTTGTCACTTCTGTTGGAGGACAGTGTGGATAGACCCTGGAACTGCTCGGCAATCTCAGCTAGCACACAGTTGACGCTGAGCTCTGGTTTTCTGGAGAAAGCTTTCTTGCACATGGGGCACACAAACTTCTTGCTGTGATTCCAGAAGCCCTGCAGACATGCCTTGCAGAAAGTGTGGCCACAAGGAGTTGAGACGGGCTCGACGAAGACCTCCAGACAGATGGAGCAGGAGAACTGCTCCTCTGACAGGATTTGTCCCGGAGATTGTGGGCCTGCAAAGGTTAGGGTGAAGGAGATGGAATTAGATGGGTGGCAGTAAAAAGTGGAAGAGGAAAGAGTAGGACGATAGAAGGCCATGGTATCAAGACACAATTATGTCTTAATATAGTAGGCATGTTTACGTGTAATAATTTTCCTCGATTGGAATAAATCGATTTCATATTCTGAAGGTTCTGTTTATGTGAACCTTAAACATTGCAGTCTGATTCATATTAGATTACATGTGCATTACATGTATTCCAAACAAAACCTTGCGCATTGCTCAGTCAGAACCGGAGAAAGTGACACGATAATGTCACTGCAAATATAATTGTTGTTTTTGATGACATGTCTAAAAAGAAAACATGCACATTACAGCACTGCTCATGTATGCAAGTTTTTATCCGATTGAAAAGATAGTTTACATGCTTCATTATTTTCCTGTTGATCAGATTATTTCAGATCCACACCACCCCTTGCAAATCCTTTCAAATTGAATTCATATCCAGCTCATTTAGATCAGTGTTTACATGAAGGCTTTTCAGTCCAATCAAGCCATAATTCTGATTACTAATGGATTATTTAGATGCATGTAGTAAACGTATCGTTACTCAATACTTTCCCATGAATCCCATCGCTATGGAAATACATGCTGTTAGCAAATTTGGGATTACCTAGGATTTTGAAACTTGCAGGCAAACAAAATGAATTTAATCTAGGTATTTTGTAATTCGATTGAGAAGATAGTCCGATTCAAGCGTTTACATGCTTAATTTTTTTCTGTTGATCAGATTATGTCAGGCCTACACCGTCCCTTCCAATCAGATCAACATTTCATTCGGATCACATGCAAACACCTCTGTCGGATTAATTGAGGTGTTTACATGAAGCCTTTTCAGTATTTCTGAGACATTAACCTGATTACTAACGTATTATTTGGGGGCATGTTTCCCATCACTGTCAAAGTACATGCTTTCAGTTCATTGTATACATATGCAAATTTAGACACTGCCTTTGATTTTGAAACTTCCAGGTAAACAAAATTATTTCAGTCTAATTTCCATTTGCTTTTACAACATATCTATTAAACTATTAGCTATGTTTCCATCTGAAGGTGTGAACTGTGAATGAAACGGGAAATCTGAATATCGCACAAAAAATGGGAAATAAAGCATTGTTTCCATCCCATGGGTTCAGGAGAACAAAATCTAGACTTTATGGCAAACTGGATTAAATTATCAGTAATAAAATAATAAAAAGGTTGCTGCAAAAAAAAAAAAAAAAAAAAAATGCGGTTCTGGTAGGTAAGTATACCAAATAATTTTCATGGCAGACTTTTGATCAGGCAGACTTTTGATAAGGCATTTCAGAAAGACTAAAACATAATTTGAGATGGTGTGAAATGAGATTGTCCAATCACAGGATCTGTTGAGGCAAAGGCATGAGGTTTTTAGAGCATCTGGGAATTTATTCAGTGAGTGTGTTTCCATCATAGTTTATGTGCATGTTCTCTTACCAAATAAAACAAAAATCTGCCATATTACATATATACATATTGATACATATTGATGAAAGCAAACAAAATGCAGGACACAGATACTGAAAAAAAATTGCAGTAAATTATTATAACATTCACAAAAATAAACAAAGATATGCATAATAATACTGACTATTGAATAAAGTGAATAGAAACAGCTCTCCAGGCAATGTTGACAGTATCAGAGGAAAGGCCTGGCATTAAACTGGGAGTGTTATTGTAGGCGTTAAGCATGTGAGCTGTTAACACAAAGGTCACAGGTTTAGTTTCAGGTAAAGGTGGCCCATTATTCGAAGAGTTACTGAAGCCCTTGGTCCCTATTGTGTCCTTGAGCAAATTACTTCAGCTTTCAAATGGTGAGAAGATTTTAGCAATTGCTGTGTAGGAATAAAGACTGAAACAATGAAACAAAGTCTTTAATGGAAGGGGAAATGTAACATTTTAGGAACCAGCCACTGACAACCCCATATTGTTCTACCAATGAAAGGAATATTGGAAAGCGATGCGTTTACATCCCTGCTTAGCCCTAAAGTATTATTAAACAAGGCACTCAGCTCTTATTTCAAGCACTTTATAATGCACAAAACTGCAACAGATTTACAAGCCCAGTGGATTCAACAGCCAGTCACTAACAGCAACAAGTGAGAGACCAGATTTACGGCTTATATAAGCACAAACTCAGTCACAGATTCTTATCAGACGTGTGAAGGACGCGCCAATAGCAAAGCGCAGACGTCACAGTGTTATCCCAGGAATGTTGTACAACTGGGTTTTCAACTTCAACAACATTCAAATCCAAACAAATGTCTGTTCCTGTTTGCTCTTTTACTTGTGTCCAAATAAATATAAAAACTAAAACTGTTGATATAATTTAGTAGGACTTAAGAACATCTTCGTATCTTTATAAGCATTTATAATAAACAAAATGTTATGTCATTTCTATTGAAACTTGCATGTCATATATTTATACATATTTTTAATTTCACATTTGTAATGTTTTTTTATTATTACGAATTGCATATTTTAAAAGTGTACTTAACAGTCATGTAAGTGTAACTTAAGTGTCATTTTATTTTATTAATATAGCCAATTATCAGCAAGTAGTTTTTTAAAATGCTTTTAAGATTTGAAGTACACAACAAGTGCATTTGGCTTCATCAAAGCAACAAACAATAGCAGAATCATACATTAACTGTTTTGATTTGCTTAATGTTAATCAAAATTTACAGTAAATGTGCTTCTTAAAACAGCCACCATATTTTAATTTTTAACTTAATTTTCAGTCATTTAAAATAGAATGATAAACCAAGAATAGACTGCGTACGTTGAATAAACAGAGATTGTGACTTACACTGCATGATGAAGGATCTTGTTGTATTTTCTTTCAATGCTCTCCTGGCTTGTGAAGGGTGCGTGAGAATAAAACCTGAACAAAACCTGTTCTCTCACTCATTCTCTCTCATATGTTTGCTGTGTGGGTGTGTCTTCAGAGCACCTGTGACTGGAGGTTTAGGAATCAGCAGTTTGAATTGCTGACTTGAAAATGTATTTTGAATTCACATTTTGTTTTTAAAAGGTCTTAACATATTTGATGAAATGTGTAATCAGCACAGAACACTTTGTGCAAGTTATTATGATTATTGATACTATATGATTATACTGGTTATTGAAATGACATGTGTCATGATGTAAGATTTTTTTTTATGATTATGGGTTGAGGTTCATGCAGGGTGTGAAATGCAAACAGTTGTATCAGAAGTTTGGCGTTCTAGCCGCCTAGTGGTGTAAATTGGTACCACAAGCAGTGGTTTTTCTTTGGAGAATGAGGGTAAATGTTGAGAGAAACTTAAAAAAAAATGTTGGTACACAAACCAGAGAAAATCAAACAATTTTGTAAAAATACCCAGGAAGGTCAAAGCAGTACTCTTGGCCGAAGGATCTTTTAAAGGATTAGTTCACTTTTAAAAAAACTTTTGCTGATAATTTACTCACCCCCATGTCATCCAAGATGTCCATGTCTTTCTTTCTTCAGTCGAAAAGAAATTAAGGTTTTTGATGAAAACATTCCAGGATTTTTCTCCATATAATGCACTTTACTGGCTACCAAACGGTTCAAGGTCCAAATGACAGTTTCAGTGCAAACTGCAAACTGTTCAAATGGTTTTAAATGACACCAGACGATGAATAAGGGTCTTATCAAGCGAAACGATCGCTCATTTAAAAAAAAAAAAAAAAAAGTTTAAGTTTTATAAGCTCACATGCTCGCCTCGCTCTGTTCTGTGTAACTCTCCTGTTCGAACTCGTTCATCAAAATGAACAAATCTTTTTCCGAGTCAATTCGTTCATTTCGGTCGTTAAATGAATCAAATGACTCGTAAAAAGATTTGTTCATTTTGATGAACGAGTTCGAACAGGAGAGTTACACAGAACAGAGCGAGGCGAGCATGTGAGCTTATAAAACTTAAACTTTGTTATTTATTTTTTAAATGACCGATCGTTTCGCTTGATAAGACCCTTATTCATCGTCTGGAATCGTTTAAAGCCCTTTCAGTTTGCACTGAAACTGTCTTTTGGACCTTGAACCGTTTGGTAGCCAGTAAAGTGCATTATATGGAGAAAAATCCTGGAATGTTTTCATCAAAAACCTTAATTTCTTTTCGACTGAAGAAAGAAAGACATGGACATCTTGGATGACATGGGGGTGAGTAAATTATCAGCAAAAGTTTTTTTAAAAGTGAACTACTCCTTTAATGGCTGCTCTATTCAGTACCTAATTAATTATACAATATACAATATACATACCATCACACACAGCATTACAACTGTCCCACTCTGACCACTGTGGCTTATTTCCAGAGTACAATAGCATATTTGGGTTTGCTGTAGAACAAAAAATTATCAGTGACCACTAATAGCAGTAGTCAGATAAACACACAAAGACAACCCACCTGCAGCACATAGCATTATAAAGCCCTAAAACACCAAGGTCACTAAGTCGAGAGTACACTGTTGCAAACCTGAGCACAGTGACTGATGTGAAACTCAGGAAAACATAGGCGATGTACAGACTCAGCAAGCACAGTCTGGCCGGCGCAGACAGACCTGACTCTCCCCTCCCGGGACCGACTCTGCTTCCAGTGCAGGGGTGCGTTTCCTGTACAACTCGCTGCTTCACTACCATAGTTCGATGCATCGTTGAAGAAATCAACTAGCTAGTCACAACTGTTTCCCGAAACCATATTGTCGTAAAGTGGTCGTTCAACCACGTTGGTTTATGACGTCACGCACGTGGTGGAGTAGGCTAATAACTTCTTTTCAAGTCTACATATAATTATTATGGTAAAGGTTATGCGTACTTGGCGTGCTGTCCGGGTGGAGGGCTCCGAGCTCGGAATTTCTGCCCGAACCCAGAGTACTCCCCCCGTTGGTAAGAGTAGATGGAACTAGAGATGGAACTAAAAGTGAGGAGATGGGGTGGAGGTGGGATGCTGATAAACTGTCAAGGAACTAAGGTGGGTTCTGCTGTTGTTTATCTTGTCCTGAGTTGATTACTGATTGGGTTCATTATTTGCACCTGCTCCTCCCGAACCTTGTTAATAAAACATCATTTAGTGAAACTGTTTGAGATCGAATTAACGCTAGATGTTTTGATATAAATTACAGACATATTTCTGAGGACTATTTCTCATTTTTCTCAGTTATTTTGCTTTATTTCCAGATTCAATCATAGGCTCCTTCTTACATAGTAGAGCACGTTCGCACATGCGCAGTCTTCAATAACGGTGCTTCAAATCTCTAGACAAATTAAAAGAGGTAAATGACATTCGTATGTATCCTAAATAAAAGACACATGTTGTACTGAATGTCGGCTTGCTTGTTTAGCTCAAGATTATTAAGTCCACATTTCATGCAAACTAGAAACTATGTTTTTAACCACAGGTCGAGAGCTGTCTTTCCAACCACACTTTGTGATGCTGTTTGCGAATGTTCGTTGGAATGATGGTTTCGGGAAACACAGACTCGGCCTACTAATAACGACGGAACTTGCGACCATAGTTGGCTAACAATGCTTTTGGGAAACGCACCCCTGTCTGGGAGTGACGGAAACTAAAGCCCTATTCGCACTGGATTAGTGTTATCTGGGGACCTCGTGTGATTTAGAAATTACCCACCCACATCTGAATTTCGTGTGGCGCATTCGCACGGGATAAGCGAAGCCTGTGATTTTACTTTAATTTTACTGACTTATCTCCCGAATATGATGCCAATAGGCTATTGCTTGGAAAGGTCAGGGGTGCGTTTCCCGAAAGCATCGTTATCCAACTATGGTCGCAAGTTCCGTCGTTATCAGCATAGTTCAACAAGTCGGTGTTTCCCGAAACCATCGTTCCAACGGACATTCGCAAACCGCATCGCAGTTGTGTGGTTGGAACGACAGCTCTCGACCTGTGGTTAGAAGCATAATTTCTAAATTGCATGACATGTGGACTCAATAAATCCATATCTAGAGCAAAATAAGCAAGCTGACATTCAGTACAACCTGTGTATTTTATTTAGAATACATAGAAATGTGTTTGACATCTTTGAGTTTGTCAAGATATTTAACCCTCAGACGGTCCTCGGTCATTTCTGACCGAATAATTTTCTGTTTTGAATTTCTAAAAATCACAGCTTCATCGGAATGTTATGAAACTTGGTGACTTTTATGGCATTAGGTATGTAAACACACAAAAAATTGAGTTCATGATCCGAGCATGCTAAGTGGTCGTAAAAAAATTAGTCACGATATTGGTCTTCGGTCAAAAATGACCCACATTGGAAATGAATCGGAAATTGACAAAAACACTAAAATGATCTACAAATCGGCCACGATGCAAAAAAAAAGTGCTCAGCAATGAAGGGGTGAAACTCTAAAACATCAAGAGTGAAAAACATAACATAATTAATAATTATAATTAATATATATATATATATATATATAATTAATATAATAATTATTAAAATTATTAAAATAATAATTAATAAAATGTTATAAACCTTGGCAAAAAGTATTATTTGAGAATTTCTAAAAAAAAATACATTGAATCCACATCTTAAAAGTAATTTGGTCCAAAAACAACTAGAATTCACAAGCATCTCCATTTAGAGCTATACAGGCATCTAGTCCATGCAATAACATGATTTATTTAATTTTATGTTCAATATTTTTTTTATTTTTTTTCTAGCAACGATGCATCGTACTATGGTAGTTAAGCAGTGAGTTATGTCGTTGTACGGGAAACGCACCCCTGGTCTGTATGATATATCATACAGAATAATGTTCTTTACCGCATGCTGCTATAGATGTCATGTCATCCATCTCCATCTAATTATTCTTTTTGTTTTTGCTCTTCTGATGATTTTCAGCTTTCTCTTTCTGCAAATTGTATAGTTGTATGGTGAAGGTATAGCGATATGACCCAGCACCCAAATACTATCAAAACACTCAAATCACAACGCAGCCTCCATTCTTCGCAAAAGATGGATAAAAAGGCGCACAGGAAACAAAAACCTTGAAAAAATTATATACGAAATCACAGAGATGCCGATTCGCACGGGACTAATATTATTACAGGACCGCAGTGTTCGGCGAAATATTCGGCTTGCTGCACTTCCTCACAGAATGCCCAAAATATCAAATCACAGAGACTTGCCCCAAAATTAATCCAATATTTCCCCAATTTAACATTTGTAGCCCAACCGAAAAACTTTGATTCAGTCTTGGTGAAAAAAGCCAAATGTGCAAATATAACCGCAAGAATTGAAGGGGGTGAAAACCTTTGAACAGGATGAAGATGTCCAATTTTTTCTTATTTTGTTTAAATATCAATTTCTTTTAATTTAGTCGGATATTGTGTTTAGTCGGAAATTCAGTGTTTCCCGGAAGTCAAGTCAAGTCACCTTCATTTATATAGCGCTTTTAACAATATGGACTGTTTCAAAGCAGCTTTACAGTGATAGGAAATGAAAGTAACAGATATAGTTTTGGCTTTACAGCAGCTCTTGGATAAAGTTATTAGCAATGTTTCCATGCACACGTTTTTATCCAAATTAAGTGATATCGAATGAAAAATGCCTTATGGAAACAGTAAAATTCGATTGAATTTCATGAATATCGACTCAAATGAAATACGTTCGGTCCCATCGGATTTTATCTTGAACGCTATACGGCTTGGATGGAAACTTGGCTATTGTCCAGCTAAAGTTAGTTTTGATCGATTCACTTCCGTTGCAAAGATCATTAGTTAACGGGCCGCTTACACGACACTAGCCAAGTTTCCATCCACTTGTCAATCGAATTATCTGAAGTTCGGTAAAAAAAACTCATGCAATTAAAGCTGGTGAAAGTGAGTTCTCTTACGAGAGGTTCTCTCGTATTGCGTAAGCTAGCTTACGCTGCGGGAAAGATTCATCTTTTCTGAGAAATTGAAGCCAAAAATTATCCTATAATTTTGTATCCATTGTCAACGCAGTTCAGCTGCAGCAGAGCATGAGCAGGCTAGCTAGCAGCTCATTGGCTCGCTCACAGGGAACTGCTTAAGCCTATGAGGAGACACGAATGAACTCTCGGCCAATGAGAGTCTGACCTGCTCTCATTGCGTCAGAGCCCGCCGAAACGGGCGTGGCCAGAGAGTATAAATTCGCCTCTCAGGCTGCAAACTCTGATTTTCATCTCTTCAGCGAGGCTACACGCATCTGCTGATCCTGAGAGAAGCCGCCGTCGTGGAAAAGGCACCTTCTAGCGAGCATCTGGGAGACTGAGGAAGCCGGCCGTCTTCGCCACCTTCAGCCGTCCTGCAAGCTAGCGCCATCCGACGGATTCATATCCTTTTACCAAAAAGCTTCTTGTTTTTGTGTGTGTGTATCTAAAAGAGCCGAGCGTCTTTGTAAAGATGTCTCGTTTTTCCTCCTGCGGTTCTTGCCGCGCTCCCCTCGAGACTGGAGACCGCCACGTCATCTGCGCTCTCTGCCTCGGATTGGAGCACGCCGAGCTCGCCCTCGCCGATGGCGGCTGCGATCTCTGCGAGGAGATGCCGTTGTCGACCCTGCGGGCTCGACTTCAGGCCACTAAAGTTTCTTCCGCGCCGCCTCTGACTTCGCCGCGTAAGAAGAAACGCCGCTCTCAGAGGCCGCCGGAACCCCAGCCAGAAGCGTTCATCCCGCCGGAGCCTGTCGCCTCCCGCTCTCCTTCTCCGCCGCTTCCGGACATACAGTTGCCGCCGAGTGGCCGCTCTGTCGCCTCCGATGACGCCGCGGACATCAAGGAAACATGTTCGCTTCTCGCTTCAGACAGTGAGGAATGGTCCGGTTCTCACGCCTCTACAGCCCGAGAATCCTCTGGGACCCGCGCTGGAATCGAGGAGGAATTAGTGCGCCTCCTCTCACAGGCCGTCGAACGCCTCGGGCTCG
The DNA here is from genome assembly GCF_029890125.1 of Rhinichthys klamathensis goyatoka. NCBI lineage: Eukaryota > Metazoa > Chordata > Actinopteri > Cypriniformes > Leuciscidae > Rhinichthys > Rhinichthys klamathensis. The sequence continues at coordinate 2,713,621 of NW_026606589.1, forward strand.
ATTGGTCTCCTCCCCCCGAGCAGACCATCAACCGTATGGACGGCAGCTATTTCCGCCAGCGCTCGACTCCCGTCACTAAACGGGCCGCGCCCTTCTTGCCCGAACTGCACGCGGAACTCACGAAGTCCTGGAATGCCCCGCTATCTGCCAGAACTCGCTCCGACTCTTCCGCCCCGCTTCGCGTTGTGGACGGAGCCGCAGAAAAGGGCTATCTTTCCATTCCCCCTGTAGAGGACCTGGTCGCCGCACATTTGTGCCCGCCCTCCACGAGATGGCGCTCATCACCTGTGCTTCCTTCTAAAGCCTGCAGAGCGACTTCGAGCTTCCACGCCCGCGCTTATTCAGCCGCCGGCCAAGCAGCCTCTGCACTTCACTCTATGACCGTCCTTCAGATTCTACAGGGTGATTTACTGCGTGAGTGGGACGAGAGCGGAAAAAATCCCCCCTCAGTCGCGGATTTGAGGAGCGCCACGGACATTGCCCTTCGCGCTACAAAATCTGCTGCTCAAGCCCTGGGGAAATGTATGGCCGCCATTTGCGTGTCTGAAAGACATTTGTGGCTCACACTCGCCGACATGGGAGATTCCGAGTGCGCCGCTTTTCTCAACGCCCCGCTCTCTCCATCCGGCCTCTTCGGATCTGCTGTCACGGGTATCGTTGACCGTTTCTCCGAAGTACAGAAAGCCTCCCAGGCCATGAATCTTTTTCTGCCTCGTCGCGCTAGATCCTCTGCAGGCCGCTCACGTGACCAGCCTCTTGCACGAGCCCCACCCCAGCGCCCAGCTCAGCACAGTCAGACTTCTCAGCGACGCCAGGGCGGCCGCCCTCGTTCTCGCTCTGACAGCCGCCACAGACCGCCGCCTTCCCGGGGGCCTCGGTCCAGGATCACGCTGAAACCTGATCACTCAAAGTCTGCCTAGCACAGCTGAGAAAAAGACGGCGCTCTCCCGCCGAGGCCGGACCGCCGTCAAAGTTTCGCCCTCTGTTAGTCCTCGCTCACGCGGCTACTACAGCAGTGTACCCCACCATTACCAAGCCGGTCCCATTTCCCGCTTGCATGATCAAGTTTCCGTTTCCGTTACACTGAATCAAGCACGCGTGTTCTCACGGCGTTGAGTGTTTGTTGTTAATTACCTGATGATTTACGGATTCCAAATTCTGATTCAAACGCCTTGTTCTCAGTATGAGTCGGCAGAGGAAAAACGCTTCAGAAAACAGCGAGGACGTAAAAAAGTCCATCGATCTTTTGTTCGAAGAAGTAACTACTGTCCGGAGGCAGCAGGAAAACCTCTTGGCCCTAGTGGAGGAGGTGAAAATGCTACGGCTCCAAATAGAAGTCAAAGACAAACGGATTGTGGATTTGGAGTGGAGGGTGAACGAGCTCGAGCAGTACTCCCGGATGAACGACCTGGTCATCACTGGTCTACCGATCAAACCACGCTCGTATGCACGCGCTGTGGTTGGGGACAATGGGGATGAGCCAGAGCTGGAGTCGCGCTCGGTGGAGCAACAGGTGGAAAGCTTTCTCCAGAGTAAAGGAGTGGAGCTAAACCTGGATCACATCGAAGCATGCCACCCTCTACCCAGGAAGAGCAACAGCAAGCCCGTTGTCATCGTTCGATTTGTCAATAGGAAGAATAAGATAGCATTGTTGAAGCAAGGACGCAAACTCAAAGGAACAAATGTTTACTTGAACGAACACTTGACAAAGAAGAATGCCGAAATAGCCTGGAAAGCAAGAGACCTCAAGAAACATCATAAAATCCAACATACATGGGTTACCAATTGCAAAATCTTTATTAAGTTGAATGGCTCAGCAGAGGAAGCCAAGATCCTCACCGTGAGACATTTGGAGGAATTGGACAAGTATCAGTGAATGCAAAGAGTCAACGCTTATGCCGACGTGAATACATCAAGGTAATTTTTGACGTACAGTTGAACTTTGATAACAATACAGTATGTCCAATCCAAAAGACATTAATACTGAACTATTGAGGAGAATCCATGAACTCCAACTGTTGGACCTGAATATGTTTAGTTATACAGATTTCAATAATCATGACACCGAAACAGACATTGACCCGGACAATAATTTTTTTTCTTCTGCTAATATTAATTGTAAGTATTATACTAATGCACAGTATAACACTAACTTGATTACAAAGGGTAAATTGTCTATTATCCATTTCAACAGTCGAAGTATGTACTCCAATTACAGTGAAATACGTGATTACTTAGAGTCATTTATTCATCCTTTTAGTGTCATAGCAATATCTGAAACTTGGTTTAAAGATGACAAAGGAATCAACTTTGAAATAAATGACTATGCCCTCAACTACATCAACAGACAAAACAAGACGGGAGGTGGCGTTGCACTGTATGTCCATAAAACAATACATTTTTCAATAGTAAATAGCCTGTCAATAGCACTTGATAATGTCCTGGAGTGTGTAACTATTGAACTAAAAAATGAAAAGCAAAAAAATATTATTATAAGCTGTGTCTATAGGTCTCCTGGATCAAGTGTAGACTTATTCAATGAATGGATGGTGAAATTGTTTTCTGAAGTTATAAATAAGCCCTTATTTGTATGTGGGGACTTCAATATTGACCTTCTGAACTCAAACAACCACAAACCTACCTGTGAATTTGTTGATAGGATGTATAGTATGTCCTTATTTCCATCCATCACAAAGCCTAGTAGGATTACCTCTCACAGTGCAACTTTAATTGATAACATCTTTACTAACAACCTTTTAAACAAAACAGTTAATGGTCTATTGATTTGTGATATCACTGACCACTTACCAGTCTTTACTATATATGACTGTAATGTTTCTAAACATATTAAAACTTGCAATGTGAACTATAGACGAGTACGAACTGAGGAAGCTATTAATTTATTTAATGATGAATTAAGGTTACAAGATTGGAATACTATTTATGGAGAGATGCAGACTGATGTGGCTTACAATAATTTTATAGAAATATTTACTTCCCTGTACAACAAGCACTGTCCCATCAGAATATTTAGTAAACCGAAAAAAAATCTAAAATGCCCTTGGATTTCAAAAGGCCTGCAGAATGCATGTAAGAAAAAAAATAACCTTTATAAATTGTTTGTTAAATCGAAAACCAAAGAAGCTGAGGACAGATACAAGCTGTACAAAAATAAATTGACAACTATAATGAGAATGGCGAAAAAACATTATTATGAAAAACTATTAATTGCTAATAAATCTAACATAAAAAGAACCTGGGCAGTATTAAATAGTGTTATTAAGCAAGGATCGAATATAACGGATTATCCAGAATATTTTGTTGACTCTAATGGAGAAAACATTGATATGAATAAATTAGTAAATGATTTCAATAATTTCTTTGTAAATGTTGGTCCTGATTTAGCAGCTAAAATTCCTAACCAAGAATTGAAGTTGAACACTGAAACAAATGACTGTACTATTTTCCTCTCTCCTGTCAGTGAGTGTGAAATAATGAATATTGTTCAAAAATCCAAAAACAAGTTATCTAAAGACTGTCACTCCATCGATATGGTACTAATAAAAAAGACAATTAATAGTATCATAAAGCCTCTAACACATATCTGTAACCTGTCGCTTAAAAACGGCTGTGTGCCAAGAAAAATGAAAATTGCTAAGGTTATACCATTGTTCAAAAATGGAAATAGGAATCACTTTACTAATTACAGACCCATTTCTCTCCTTCCCCAGTTTTCAAAAATCCTTGAAAAGGTTTTTGACAAACGGTTGGAAATTTTTACATATAAGCATAAGCTAATTAATGAAGGACAATATGGGTTCAGACCCAACAGATCTACTTCGATGGCCATAATTGACGCCACAGAAGAAATATCGAAGGCTCTAACAAACAAAAAACATGCAATAGGAATTTTTATAGATTTCAAAAAAGCTTTTGATACCATTAATCATGATATATTACTTAAGAAATTAGAACGATATGGAATACGGGGAGTTGCTGGGAAATGGGTGAAAAGTTATCTGAGCGACAGAGTACAGTTTGTTCAAATGGGTGAGTTTTCTTCTGGATGTCTTGACATTGCTTGTGGTGTCCCGCAGGGGTCAGTATTGGGCCCCAAATTATTTAATTTATATATTGATGATATTTTCAATGTTTCTCAATTGGTTAAATGTGTATTGTACGCTGATGATACAAATATTTTCTATAGTAACGATAGTTTGGAGCGACTGATTAGCGTTATAAACAAAGAACTAAGTAAATTTAAAAAATGGATGGAAAGTAATAAATTATCATTAAACCTAGATAAATCCAAAGTGATGTTTTTTGGAAAGTATCAAGCTGATTCGCAGAAAATGGTTGAGATAGATGGAGTACACATTGAAAATGTTCAGGAAATTAAATTTTTAGGTGTAACGATAGACAACAAGCTAAGTTGGAACGCCCACATCAGACATATAACAACTAAAGTCTCCAAAAGCCTTGCCATAATAAGTAGAGTTAAGCATATCCTTGATTATAATGCACTCCATACCCTGTATTGTGCTTTAATACAGCCATATCTAACCTACTGTGTAGAGGTATGGGGCAATAATTACAAAAATGTAATACAGTCACTTTTTTTGCTACAGAAAAGAGCGATACGAATTATACACAAGGCCGCCTATTTCGAACACACAAATCCTCTCTTTCTCAAATCTAAGCTATTAAAAATGAAGGATCTTGTAAAATTATATAATGCACAGTTCATGTTCAAAGCGTATCACTATTTATTACCTGTGAACATTCAAAATATGTTTTCTCATAAGGAGCAGTCGTACAGTTTGAGAGGATTTGGAAACTTTGTGCTCCCAATGGCGGGTTCCACCAGGAGGAGTTTTTCTATGTCTGTTTGTGGGGTTACTTTGTGGAATAATCTGGGGCTTGAATTAAAGCAGTGTCAAGGCATTCACAATTTCAAACGTCTTTACAAACGAAAGGTCTGGTTCCATTACAATGACAATGAGGTTTGATTGTTTCATGTTGTGTGGATTGTTGGATTAGTTGTTATTTATTTACCCTTGTGGTATTCCATCTACCATTGTTGGTAGTTGTTCGTCATTATGTACTCTTGTAGTATTCCATCTACCATTGTTGGTATTTGATAATCATTGTTATGTACCCTTGTGGTATTTCGTCTACCATTGTTGGTATTTGATAATCTTTGTTACCTGTGGATAATCATTGTTACCTGTGGAATTATCTGTATATTATTAATATGTATGGTATGAATGTATGGTTTTGACCCGTGCAACCACTGTTTCTAAATGAGGTATTATTATTACTATTATTATTCTTTTTTTTATTTTTTTATTATATTATTTTCTCTTTGAGATTATTGCTGAAGGAAGCAGCCTTTATTTGTTTGTATAAATTCTTTTATAGATTGGGGTGGGGTTTAATAAGTTTTACTTCTTCCCACTCCATTTTCAAGCATACGTGTATAATTTGTTATTATTGTGTATCTTTTCTGTTGTCACACTATTTTGCTTGAAATAAATAAATAAATAAATAAATAAAAAAAATGAGCACAAACGCCGTTATCACGGCGACCCAGAGAAATCTCAAAAAGAGCATAAAAGCCTCACGTGTAGAAAATGTGCCCACAACACTGTGTTCACTCATACACAAAAGCATGTCAGTTCCCGTGTGTCTCACAGAGCTCACTCTCATAAAGCGGTTCCAACCCGCTCGAGTTTCAGAGTGCATAAGCGCGCCCACGAGCCCGTGTGCGCGTCCCACCTCTGCTCACTCTGTTACACGGCCCTTAAACTCCTCTCTGAGTGTAAGTCCCGCTGTCATAAACACTATGAGCGCGTCCGCGCGGCCCGCTGTGTGCAGCAACGGGGACCATGTAGCCATTCACCCCTTAGCGTTACGCTTCAAAGCGTGGGAAGCTATTCCGGGAATTTCCCAGTGGGTGCTAAACACAATAAGGCTAGGCTATCGCTTACAGTTTCACCGCCGCCCTCCACGTTTCCAAGCGCGACTAGAAACTATTGTGAACCCAGAAGCAGTGACTCTGCTCCGTTCAGAGATAGCAAAACTATTGTGCAAAAGGGCTATAGAGAGAGTTCCTCTGTCTATGAGCGAGTCGGGGTTTTACGGCCGTTATTTTCTGGTTCCAAAGAAAGACGGCGGCCTCAGACCAATCTTAGACCTCAGATTTCTGAACAAAGTTCTCATGAAGAGACCGTAAACCCCCTTCACAGGCCATTCTTACGTTTCGCCTTCGAAGGCCAGGTTTATCAATACACCGTCCTTCCGTTCGGCCTGTCCCTAGCACCCCGCACGTTTACGAAGTGCATGGATGCGGCGCTCGCCCCCCTGCGGAGTCAGGGGCTGCGAATACTGAACTATTTGGACGACTGGCTGATTTTGGCACAATCACAGAGAGAGCTACTGTCTCATCGTACAGTTCTCCTCGACCATCTGAAAAGTTTGGGCCTCTCTGTCAACTGGACAAAGAGCGCACTTCATCCCAGTCAGACTATCTCCTTCTTGGGTATAGAGCTAGACTCGGTCTCGATGACGGCTCGTCTGTCTACACAGCGCGCGCGCCGTGTTCAGCGTCTCGCCGCATCCTTTCAGATGAACAGACTCACACCTCTGAAAACTTTTCAGAAGGCGCTGGGTTACATGGCCTCAGCCTCCGCAGTGCTCCAGCTGGGGTTACTGCGCATGCGCCCGCTTCAGTTCTGGTTGAAGAGCCGTGTGTCTCACCGCGCGTGGACCACGGGCCGCCAGCTGTTAAAGGTAACGCAGACCTGTATCACAGCTCTGCAGCCATGGACCATGACAGAATGGTTTCAGCGGGGCGTTTCCATGGCGACCTTTTCTCGCCGAAAAGTCATTTCGACAGACGCATCCAACACGGGTTGGTGTGCGGTCTGCGAGGGCTCACCGGCCTTCGGCCCCTGGTCAACTCAGGAGAGTCTCCTCCACATAAACTGTTTGGAGATGCTGGCGGTCGAGAACGCGCTCACGCGCTTTCTGCCGCGCATTCACGGTCACCATGTGCTGATCCGTTCGGACAATATGGCCGTGGTCTCCTATCTAAACCGTCAGGGCGGAGTCAGATCCAGAAATCTCTTCCGGCTGACAGAACGCATCCTAGTTTGGTCCCAGTGTCACCTGCTCTCGCTCAGAGCGACGCACGTGCCGGGCCATCTGAACGACGGTCCAGACAGTCTGTCCAGGAACCCCATTCCCCCCGGGGAATGGTCCCTGCACACTCTTACAGTCCAAAAGCTGTGGCGAATATTCGGCAGAGCAGAGGTGGACCTCTTCGCCTCAGAAGAAAACACCCACTGCCCAATATTTTTCTCAAAAGGCGAGGACGCGCTAGCCCAGACCTGGCCCAGCCGCCCGCTTTATGCATTCCCTCCGGTTTCTCTGCTACCGCAGGTGCTTCAGAGAATCAGGGAAACACGCCACTCGGTGCTCCTCATAGCCCCGCGTTGGGAGGGTCAGACTTGGTTTCCGGAGCTCACTCAGCTGTCACAGACGGCCCCGTGGCCCATTCCAGTCAGAACAGATCTCCTCTCCCAAGCTCGCGGCACGATCTGGCATCCCCACCCAGAGCGCTGGGCGCTTCATGTGTGGGTGATCAACGACTACCCGTTGCTTTGCCAGAGGGAGTTCTAAACACGATCAAGCAGGCTAGAGCGGCTTCTACTAGAAGGCTCTATGCGTCTAAATGGTCTGTGTTCTCTAAGTGGTGCACCGACAGAAGCTTGGACCCACGGTCATGCGAGGTTCCTTCCTTGCTAGGTTTTCTCCAAGAGATGCTGGACAAGGGCAGGTCCCCGTCCACTCTCAAGGTGTATGTGGCAGCCGTCGCGGCGTTCGCTGAACCCCGGCACGGCCAGTCACTGGGCAAAGATGGCTTAGTCATCCGCTTCCTCAGGGGAGCTAGAAGGATGAACCCCTCACGCCCCCCTTCGGTGCCGATTTGCGACCTTTCCATAGTTCTCGAAGCTATGAAAGCCCCCCCATTCGAACCGTTAAACACCGTGGACCTCAAATACCTCTCGCTCAAAACCATTTTTCTGCTCGCGCTCGCGTCAGTGAAGCGTGTGGGAGACCTTCACGCGCTGTCCAGTAGCGCTTCCTGTCTGGAGTTTGGGCCCAATGACTCCTTAGTCGTTCTCAAACCTAGACATGGTTATGTCCCAAAAGCGATTGGTACCCCGTTCAGGGCACAAGTTATCTCCCTATCGGCTCTGCCTGCATCTGATAGCGAATCTGACTCTAATCTCCTGTGTCCGGTCAGGGCCCTGAGATTATACTTTACTCGCACTGCTCCGGTCAGACGAGCTGAGCAGCTTTTTGTTTCGTTCGGTGGGCGCACCAAAGGGTTGGCCGCCTCGAAACAGACTCTGTCCAGATGGATAGTTGATGCCATTGCAGCCGCATACGCGTCAAAAGACCTGCCATGCCCTCTGGGCATCAGGGCCCATTCCACTAGAGGCATGGCCTCATCGTGGGCGTGGTCCAGCGGAATTTCCATTCATGATATTTGTGTGGCAGCGGGATGGGCTTCCCCCTCCACCTTTGTCAGATTTTACAATCTGGAAGTTCCCGCCTTGCAGGCTAAACTACTAGCAGTCTAGTATGTTACAGCTCTTCTGGTTGAGCTGCTCTATGGGGAGTTATTCACTCAGACCGGTTTCGCTCTGTCCCTCCTTATCACGTGCTTATGTACTTCACAATCCCCGGCCCGCTCTGCTGGCCTTTGTCACATGTACATATATTATTCCCACTCATAAGGGTTCCCCGGGGTCTCCCCTGGGACTCATAGTGGATGCTTAGCACGCACGGCGTTGACCAGGTGTTCCCGCAGCGTAAGCTAGCTTACGCAATACGAGAGAACCTCTCGTAAGAGAACGAATCGGTTACCTAACGTAACCTCGGTTCTCTCTAGATGAGGGAACGAGTATTGCGTTCCTGGCCGTGCTTGTGCTACTAGCGTTCTCGCTTCATTCTATGAAAACCAGAGTTTGCAGCCTGAGAGGCGAATTTATACTCTCTGGCCACGCCCGTTTCGGCGGGCTCTGACGCAATGAGAGCAGGTCAGACTCTCATTGGCCGAGAGTTCATTCGTGTCTCCTCATAGGCTTAAGCAGTTCCCTGTGAGCGAGCCAATGAGCTGCTAGCTAGCCTGCTCATGCTCTGCTGCAGCTGAACTGCGTTGACAATGGATACAAAATTATAGGATAATTTTTGGCTTCAATTTCTCAGAAAAGATGAATCTTTCCCGCAGCGTAAGCTAGCTTACGCAATACTCGTTCCCTCATCTAGAGAGAACCGAGGTTACGTTAGGTAACCGATTCGTTTCCATCCAACGGCTTTAAAGCGAATAAAAATCTGTACGTAATGACGTCACATGCTGTTTTGCCATCAAATTGGTATATCGAATTGATTTGAGACATTTTAAGGCGTTTCCATTCATTTTCGCACTGAATCGCACAACATTCAAGCAAACATTTGCAAACAAAGTTTTGCTAGACAAAATGGATCGCGCCATCTACCAACAAATGATCAATATTGCACAAGTTGTAGCCTAATAGTGCTTATGTGCCAGCTGATAGCGACATGTAAGGGATAATGTATATCCGAGGCGGTTAGCCTGAAGGGGTTGTATTCGCTATAACGACCGCCTCGCTATACATTATCCCGCTTATTACATGGCTACCTACCAAATAAATCAATAATTTGACACAAAATATTGATTTAAAAAGGAGTTTATTGATTTAAAAACGATTGTATTGCTTCCACTAAAGAAAATAGTCCGTTCCGTCTTCCGTCTCCGAACTGCGTCCATGGCAACGCTCTGTTTTTCATGGCAACGGTGTGTTAGCAGCGGTCTGTTATCAAGAAATAACAGACCGCATTCTACATTAGATTTCAACCAAACCATGTAATAACAAGCTATAATAAGAAAACAACGACGCTATCAACACATTGCTATGATGCGTCAATCGCATATCGATCAAGATAAAATCCGATGAGACCGAACTTCATTTGAGTCGATATTCATGAAATTCAATCGAATTTTACTGTTTCCATAAGGCATTTTTCATTCGATATCACTTAATTCGGATAAAAACGCGTGGATGGAAACATAGCTACTGCCAGAAAGCCCTTAACGCGATCCGGCCTGCTCATTCGCACAACAACAGTGCCTGGTGGCTCGAGAACGCAAACCTTGAAATAGCTTCCAATGTGCAAGCCTTGAAGAAAAAAAAAATATATAGACAAATTAAGAACAATTTACCTCGATCTTCAAATTCAAAAAGTTTTTACTCCCCAGCTCTTAATGCATCGTGAAGAAATTACAGTACCTGAAGGATTGTTCTGAAGAACATTGGGCAGTTTAAAGGGGTCATATAATGCCATTTTTGTACAAGTTAATATGAATGTTTAGGGTCTAAATGAAAACTTTGTAATATACTTTTATTAAAAATTCTCATTAGTATTTTAAGAAAACACTAATTTTACCTGGTCAAAAACAGCTGTTTTCAGCACCCCGTTTCAGTGCATATGACTTTAAATGATAATGAGCTTCGTTCACTCCGCCCCTCTGTTCTGCGGGCGTTTTGACACAACACACGTGGAGTGTTGCCTTGACAAGAGTTGAGGGTATATTTTGGAGAGAGAATGGCAGCGGGAGTCTCTGAGGACACAATACATCTACGCAATCGTATCAGTTTGAACCGGAGTCGGAGTCGGACCCGGAACAAGATGACAGCCGCAAAGAAGTTCGACAATTAAGGCTCGAACAGGACGTTTCTGAATGGTTGGTTAACGTAATGTCACTTTGATCTATTTTTGTATGCACTGGCAGGGTAGAGTAGTGAGATACGAATGCTATGTGTTTACTGATGTATAAGTTAGTTCATTGACAGATTGACGTTACAACTAAAGGTCATGAAAAACTTTTTTTTCGCGATTTGCAAAGATTAATATGAAGGTTAATAAAACTTTACACTTACTTCTTCTGGAGGTGCAGAGGGTACATAAATAGTTGCTACCGATTCTTTTTTCAGGAGCAGCTTCTTAGCAAAACCAGCTTTATACTGACCCTCGTTTATAAAGCAGTCTGGTGAGAAATGATTTGCGCAAACATGAACGCATTGACGTTGCTCGTGGGGAATATTCCCTTCGAAAACAAAACTCAGCCACTGCGTCTTCAGCGGTTCGGATTTAGGAACATTAAAATGACTCTGTGTTCGTTATTACACCCAAGAACAGAACACCACAATCGCTTAGACGCCATTCTGCTCCAGTGTATCAACAATGACGGACTATGATGACAGCTCGCTCAGGGCGGGTCTGTGTTGAAACGCTGCTATCAATCAACAATCGTGGGAGGGGCGTCCGTTTTATTGACGTCACAAAAACGAACGGCTCAATTTGAGACAGGGGAAAACATATAAGGAGATTAAAACAAAAACACTGGATGTATTTTTATCATTATATGATGGTTGTGTACAGGCACTGCCAACACACATTTCAGTACAATTAACTTGTAAAAGTGCATGTACCATTATATGACCCCTTTAACTGCTCAGGACAAAAAGGGACTAAAGAACAACCATCACAAAACAACAAAACAGTAGTGGATCATCCAGGTAAGGACACACATTATTAAGAATCAAAGGTACAAAAACTTTTGAAGGGGGTCATTTTTTATAAATTCAACTATTTTTTTGTCTTGTGAACGAACACAAAATGTAAAATAAAATAATTAACATTTTGCAGATTCTGCAAGGTGTATGTAAACTTCTGAACACGACTGCATATAATATTCGAATTCTAAGTACAGTAGCTATTATATGACTTTTGTGTTATAATATATTTTTAACTATATCTATCTATAATGTGTATAATATTTTATTTTTTATTGATTTAGTTTTTATATTATTAATATGATTATCTTTAAATAGGCTACTTGCTAAATATTCAGATATTAAACCATGTGCTATGTTGTTTTAATGCTTTGGCATACAAAATGTATTATTCCAATAAAGTTATATAAATTTAATTATTCCTATTTAATGTTCGATCTGCACCCACCCACAAATAATTTATTTAAATGCACAGTCTATTGTGAAACATTAGCACATTAATCAGTCAAATGTATGTATTTGTAGTTGAAACCCAAGAGAAAAAGCAATGCATAAACACACTGCCATTCAAAAGGTTGAGTTGGTCTCTATGCTCACCAAGCTGCATTTATACAAAAATACAGTAAGAACAGCAAGGCAAGGCAAGTTTATTTGTATTGCACATTTCATACACAATGGTAATTTGAAGTGATTTACAAAAACGGATTTTAAAAAAAAGAATAAAATAATCACCAAAAAATGCATAAGAAATACAAATAACAATAAAATAAATAAAATGCAAATAAATAATTACAAATGTATTTACAAAAGCAGTAATAAAGGAATAAAAAAAGGATACAGATATGATAGAGTGAAATCAGTCAGACACAGCACAGTGCTCATTCATTAAATGCACAGCTAAACAGATGTTTTTGTCTGGATTTGAATGTGGCTACTGTTGGAACACATCTGTTGGAGCACATCTTTTCTTCTGGAAGCTGATTCCAGCTGATTGAAAACAGTTGTGCTACTTCATATTTGTGTGGAAACCATGTTACTTTTTGTTCAGGATTCTTTGATGAATAGAAAGTTCAAAAGAATTGCATTTATTTTAAATTATAAGTGTCTTTACAGCCACTTTTGATCAATGTAATGCATTATTGATGAAGAAAAAGTATTAAACTTTTGAATGGCAGTACATACAGTCTATATTGTGTCTTACTAACGTATTGAATCTTAACTTTTGTTTTATTATTTTTATCTGTAGGCTATTTTAAAAAATGAACAAAGTATTCTATTTTTTTAGGGATTAGTTTTAGATTCAATTGAACACTCATGTTACGCAACATTCAGTTGCAGATGTATGTCGCATACATTCATATACATTTCATGCGTTCCTGGAAGTCTTGAGAGGAATATTATTTTACCTTCATCACACCAGAGGAGGGCAGCACTCAGCCATCTTTATTCCTGTCACAGCATTGCCCGCAATCCTGTATGTTTTAGTGCCCTGACGCAAACACCTGACCAGTGTTCACCTCCTCATCTGGAGTCATTTCATTTTGTGTTGTTTTGAGACGTCTTTAATCATTGCACATACACATAAAGTGTTGATGGTAAAATACAGCATTGAACTGTATTTGCTAGAAATGATAGGCTACTGTGAGGATGTGAACATGAACTGAACAGCTCTGAAATACACATTTGTGTCTGACAGACCATGTTTCAAACATAATTCCACATCTAATCCTGTTTTCTTGATTTTTCCTCATCAGCGATATTTTATTCTATTTAAATTTAAAGTCACAATTTAAAGAAACCAGTCTGTGTTTCATTTGACTGTTTCTATCAGTCTTTTTCTCTTCTCTTCGTGTGTTCTGTGCCTCAATCATTGTGTTCCCTCTCAGGGTTATTATTAGAAGCACTGTTCTCTCTCTCTATCTTTCTCTCTCTCTCTCTCTCTCTCTCTCTCTCTCTCTCTCTCTCTCTCTCTCTCTCTCTCTCTCTCTCTCTCTCTCTATCTCTCTCATTTTCTACCTCTGTTTCTCCACCCCCGCGTAACAGCGCTTTTACGCCGCTGCTGCGAGCGCGCGCTCAATTTCTTCCCCTCAGATCCCGTGTCGATGTATTCTTTAAGTGTACACTTACACACAACCCATTATGTCACCTCATTTTCCTCCCCCTCTCTCTTTCCCTATCTCGTTTTCACTCCCACCCACTATGAGCCCAGAAAAGAACATACAGAATAGATTTCTCATTACATCATGTTGTTGAGTCACACAGTTGCTAAACTTTACAGAAAAAGAGGGATTCCGAACATAACACGGACAAAAGGTATTCAGTTTATTATAAAACCATAAAACTATGGTAATGAGGAGCTTTTCTTTTTTGCCCGTGTCTTGATCTTACAGTGAAACTCTGGATTCCAAGCAATGACTACGGTAACTTTTCATTGGGGCAACAAAGGAGAATTTAAGAGCTTTATAGCCTGGATGAATTAAGGAAAAAGCTATAACATTTTCTTCTGTGTAGATACAGTATGTTCAGTTCTAATAAACTTTAACTTTAAATTATTAATTCAATAATTAAGATCTTTGCAATATAATACAATATTAATATTGTTTAACACATTTGCCGTATATATTCAAAAATATTTATAATTATTTGTTTCTGTCCTTTATTTATTCATTAATTTAGTTTAAAACATTAATGCGGAAACATTTGGGCCGGATGAGCTGAATTTGAGCCCCAGTCCAGCCCTGATGAATCTCCTCTTCTAGGGTCAGAAAGCCGACATTCTAATGATAAACCTATAAAGTAAACTCCTCAAGGCAAGGCAGTCATATGTGCAAAAGTTGTTGCTGTTTCTAGAAACCTGTTTGCTTTGACCTCATATTTGTTATTAATGCATGTATGCTTTTAATGTGTTGTAGCCTGGAATATTTTCACATTTTATATAGAGATACAATACATTGTATCTCTGTGTTAATGATATAAATTTTCAACTAATATATCTATACAAATTATTTATGCAGTAGAAAACGTTGTGTCACCAAGATAGGCTACTATAAGGGGGCCCTTGGGTTGGCTATAGCCCCAGGGCCCCAGGTGTTCTTAATGCGGGCCTGATGACAGGTATAGGCTATAAAAAATTACACTGTTAAACATATGTATAATTAAGTAGAATTCACACAAAATTGTTCATTTACATATACCTGATGTAGCTGCCTGATTGATATGCAAGTGCTTTCCCCTTTGATTGTTGCCATGTTATGAGCCAACATAACTTCCTGTCCTCTTCCCTTTGGCATTGTAACTGGAAGGAAGTAGATTCCTTTCGACTTCTGATAATCTTATTTAATCTTTATTGTAATTATTGCTTTTATATTTATATATTCACTCCGATTCATGTGTATAATGTTATTTTACTTACCTGTGTGATTATTTTTGTATTTTGACTTTTTTTTTTTGTTATATTGTGTATTTTGCTTAAATATGTGGGAATGAGAATGGCGTCACTTTGACAGCAAATAACTTTACATCTGAGGCGTTTAAAGACTCCATTTGTCCATTGTTTATTTCTAAAGAAACACGACAATGTATAAAAGGCTCCATTACCTTGTATCTTACGTTATGGCCCCGTAGAAGCAGTTTTTGTAAAAATAGGCTAACGATTGCGTGATAACTTGCGACTCTCTGTCGCACAGTATAGACAGAAGTAGAAGCTCGCGTGCAATCGGGGGGACGTCAAGGGAGAAGCCCATAGAGAGTTGTAAAGTTGCTCCTGCTGCTCGCTCATGGACAGCTAATACTCACGATCTCCGGCTCTGCAAGATTCGGAAGGGAATGATTCAGATTCCTCTTGGCACAGCTACTAGAAGACGTACAACTGTGAGACAGGTTGCTCACGTCACATCTACGTCATCAAGCTCAGTTTGAGCCTGCGCAGTGCGCTTGGCAATCAGGAAGTGAGTGCTTCTAATTGACTTCACTTTTCTCCGTTGAAGTCTATGGGGTCGCTGTGTCCATTTCTTTTACTGTCTATGGGACAAGTGCACATCATAGAGATGAACAGCGTGTGACATCGTGGTACAAACTGTTGAATCTTAAAGGAACGGTAAAGATTTTCATTTACTTCTTAATCGACCTTTTTTCTCCGGAGTAAATGTTTTTCTTTTGTTTGTTGTTGGTGCATATTAAACGAGAGAGATTTTGAGATAAGCACTTTTAAGTACCAACATTTTTGGGAACAGGGTCACGTTTACGAGTAGGATTTTTGTCCATCTCTGGTAAGATAGCAATCATGATGATAAGTGTTTTTGTTAATTATAAGGGGTGCAACTGACCACAGTTGATCCCTACACTGTAAAAAAAATCTGTAGAAATTACAGTATTACTGGCAGCTGCTTGCCAGTAACTTACTGTAGTTTTAAATTGATGTTATTTACTGGCAACAGTTTGTTCAAAGTTAAATGAATATTAAACATTAACAAGTCTTTATCTTTACAGAATAAAACTAAATAACAGCCTCATGCAAAGCATTCTGGGAAACAAAATCTGAAGGAAAAAAAACAGAAAAAGGTTGATGAAGATTTCTGGTTCCCAGAATGCTTTGCATTAGATTGTTATTTTATAATTTTATTCTGTAAAGACAAAGACTTGTTAATGTTTAATGTTCATTTAACTTTGAACAAACTGTTGCCAGTAAATATACATCAATTTAAATCTACAGTAAGTTACTGGAAAACAGCTGCATAATTACAGCAATTTTTTTTACAGTGTATGGACCAGGCCTCATGGTTTGTTTTTTTCTTGCCAATTTACACATTGAAACGTTATTAAAAGCGGAAGAAGAAGCGAAAATCGGGGCATGCGCACTGTTTTTGGTGTGCACAGCCACACACACTCGAAGCGTGTGCACTCAGAGAGAGAGAGAGAGAGAGAGAGAGACGCATTTCAGACAGTGCTCGTTTACTTGCACTTGAACGGACACACACACAAAATTATGTCAAAATACCTGTCTCGTCGACTATTCTCATGTCATAAGTGAACAGTTGTGAAAAAAAAACATATGTGTGTCATTATATTCGGTCTGTGTATTCGGTTTTAAAGTGACAGCAGCCTAATATTCCTAATGTTGTCTGTTTCATTCAATGTTAAGAAAATAAAAAGAATACAGCTTTAACAAAGATGAACCGGTAACACTTTACAATAAGGTTTGTTAGTTAACATTAGTTAACTACATTAGTTAACATGAACTAATAATGAACTGCACGTAAACAGCAGTTATTAATCTTTGTTAATGTTAATTTCAACATTTATTAAAATCTTGTTAAAGGTTCTCTAAGCGATCCTGGGTGACGTCACTTCTTGTTGACGTTCAAACTATTGTCAAACAAAACGGAGGCTAGCTAGACCCTCCCTCCTCCTCATCCGCACACTAACCCCCCAAACCACACCCCCAAACCCTTCTTGTCGGTCATTGGCTGGAACAGTTTGTTATGTTTCGTGGAGCGGGTCGCCGCAGTTTGTTTTTGTTGCTGTTTGTGGAGCCTGGGCTGTCTACAGAGATCGCGTTTCTTTACAGTGTGTTCAGGGGACAGGCAGCCAGCGGATAGTGAGGAGATGTTTGCTGTATGTGACAAAAAATGTTTTGGCCTAAAAAACGCGTGACATCGCTTAGAGCACCTTTAACATTAGTTAATGCAACGTGAATTAACAAACTAACAATGACCAGCTGTATTTTTATTAACTAACGTTAACAAAGATGAACAAATATAGTAACAAATGGATTGCTCATGCTTAGTTCATGTTAGTTAATACATTAACTAATGAACCTTATTGTAAAGTGTTACCGATGAACCTATATTTAATTTCTACAGTGAACAAACAGAGTTTACATTTAGGCAGCTTGTAGGTTAAGTGTGCCACGTAGAGTGTGAGTACCAAGCAGCATCTCCAGGTGCTCCCTTGAGAACCAGACCAAAAAAAGTTATGTGCACCCCTGCTAATAACTGATTTTGAGTAAGAAAAAGTTTTATTTTTGTCAAGAAAAGTGGAGCATTAATAAAAAAAAAAAATACATATCTTCATTTTGATATTGAACTGTTTTGAGTTGATTTGATTTCATATATTTCCCTGCACATCATTGTTAGAAGAAACAGAGGATCCAAGTGCAAAGGCAAGTTCTTGCAATAGTCTTTAATGAAGAAATAACATAGGCAGTCTATCGAGCAATGTCGCAGAACTGGAATGAACTCAAATTGAATAGAATAAAGATGGTCAGCAAGACACAGAAGATTCCTGTCTTAGTAGAAGAGAGTAGAGCTGGAGATTCACGTGGCAGTAACACAGTCCTTGAAGTGGCCTCAAAGACGCAGAGAGAAGACCTCCAGTAGCAGGATGACAGGCAGAGAAAGCACACAAGACGAGCACAACTCCTCTAGACTAGACAAGACAATGAAAGGTAATTCTTCATCGAGACAACATATCACACAGGCAAGACTCACGTACACACGAAATAATCCGACAAAGAACAAGGGGAACAAACGCTAGAAGTAGAGAGAAGGTAATGAGAACAAAGTGATAACAGGTGTAACAGAGAAGCAGCGCGAGCGCTAATTACAATAATGAACAGGTGGGAAAAGACAGGCAGGGCCAAAGCGAGAGAGAAGGAGAGAGAGAACAAACCCAGCTCATGACAGTACCCCTCCCTCAACGAGCGCCTCCAGGCGCTCCCGAGGAAGGAGACTGACGAGAACGGTAGAAATCGTCGATGAGCGAGCGGTCCAGGACGTCCCGGGCCGGGATCCACCGCCTCTCCTCAGGACCGTACCCCTCCCAATCTACCAAAAACTGGTGGCCCCGCCCCCGAGGACGAACATCAAGCAACCTTCGTACCCTGTAAATGGAAGACCCCTCTTCAAGGGGAGGAGGGGGAAGGGTGGGACGGGTGGGAGTGCGAATGACTGGCTTGATACAAGATACATGAAATACGGGATGTACCCGACGCAACTGGCGAGACAATCTGAGCTTAACAGCTACCGGGCTGAGAACTTTAACAATACAAAAAGGCCCAATGAAACGGGGCATGAGTTTGCGGGAACTAACCTTAAGTGGCAAGTTCCGAGTGGAAAGCCACACTTTCTGACCACAAACGTATCTGGGAGCCCTAACCCGGCGTCGATTAGCGGCCCGTCGTGTACGCGCTCTGGTACGACACAAAGCAGATCTCACCCTCCTCCAGGTGCGTCTACACCTCTGAATGAACGCTTGCACTGAAGGCACGGAGGAGTCGGTCTCCTGGGAAGTGAATAACGGGGGCTGGTAACCGAGGCAAGCGTGGAATGGGGATAATCCCGTGGCGGACGACGGTAGCGAATTGTGAGCGTACTCAGCCCAGGAAAGTTGGTCGCACCAGGAAGCAGGACACTGAGAAGTCAGACTACGCAACATGCGACCAAGAATCTGGTTGGTACGCTCAGCTTGCCCATTGGTCTGGGGATGGAACCCTGACGACAGACTGGGGGATGCCCCAATCAGTCGACAGAACTCCCCCCAGAACTGGGAGGCAAACTGAGGCCCCCTATCCGAAACGACGTCTGACGGAAGCCCATGGATCTTAAAAACGTGATCGACCATCGCTTGTGCAGTCTCTCTAGCGGAGGGTAACTTGGGAAGCGGAATAAAATGAGCCGCCTTAGAAAATCGATCTACCACTGTCAAAATTACCGTGTTCCCCACTGACGGCGGAAGACCCGTTACAAAGTCTAGAGCGATGTGCGACCACGGACGAGAAGGAATAGGAAGTGGTCTAAGGAAACCCGTGGGCGGAGAGTTACTCGACTTAGTCTGGGCGCAGACAGGACATGAAGCAACAAAACGACGAATGTCGCGCTCTCTAGTAGGCCACCAAAATCTTTGGCGAATGATGGCCAGCGTGCCCCTTACCCCGGGATGGACGGCTAATTTGGAGGAATGACCCCACCGTAGAACGGCAGAGCGAGCGGCTTCGGGAACAAACAAAGCTCCCTCAGGAGCTCGAGGCGATCTCGTGATGTGCGAAAGAGCTCTCTTCACAGTCTGCTCGACTCCCCAGACGGCAGCCCCAACCACACAATGGAGTGGTAGGATACCCTCCCTGGAGGAAGCCCCCTCAGACGAGCCGAACTGACGTGAGAGAGCATCAGGCTTACCATTCTTTGAGGCGGGTCGGTAGGAGATGGAGAACTCGAACCGACCAAAGAATAGCGCCCAGCGAGCTTGTCGAGCGTTCAACCTCTTAGCGGCACGAATGTACTCTAAATTACGATGATCGGTCCAAACAATGAAGGGAACACTGGCCCCCTCCAACCAGTGGCGCCACTCCCCCAGAGCTAACCGGATCGCCAAAAGTTCCCTGTTACCGACATCATAATTGCGCTCCGCGGGAGTGAGGCGATGCGAAAAAAAGGCACATGGATTAATCTTGTCATCCCGCGAGGAGCGTTGGGAAAGTATAGCCCCCACCCCTACGTCAGAAGCATCGACCTCGACGATGAACTGTCTAGTGGGATCTGGAGTAATTAAAATGGGAGCGGAGGTGAACAACCTCTTGAGGTGATCGAATGCGTTCTGGGCCACCTCGGACCAGATGAAATGAGACCTGGTCGAGGTGAGAGCTGTCAGCGGGGCGGCAACCTGGCTAAAATTTCGGATAAACCGACGGTAGAAATTTGCAAACCCCAAAAAACGTTGGAGAGCAATGCGAGAGTCCGGAACGGGCCATTCTATGACCGCACGAACCTTGTCGGGGTCCATGCTGATGCCCTCTGCCGATACAACAGAACCGAGGAAAGTTACCGATCGAGAGTGGAACTTGCACTTCTCAGCTTTAACAAAAAGGCGATTCTCAAGCAAACGTTGCAGTACGCGACGCACATGTTGACGGTGCACCTGGAGAGAGGGTGAAAAAATTAAAATATCGTCCAGATAAACAAACACAAATACGTTAATCATGTCCCGCAGGACATCATTAACCAAGGCTTGAAACACGGCGGGAGCGTTGACCAGACCGAACGGTAAAACACGGTATTCAAAGTGCCCAACCGGCGTATTGAACGCAGTCTTCCACTCGTCTCCCTCCTTTATACGCACAAGATGGTACGCGTTGCGCAGATCCAACTTCGTGAAGATCTTTGCGCCCTGCAAGATCTCGAAGGCTGACGACATAAGGGGCAACGGATACCGATTCTTGACCGTTATGTCGTTCAGCCCCCGATAATCTATGCAGGGACGCAAAGAGCCATCTTTCTTCTTCACGAAGAAGAACCCCGCCCCAGCGGGAGAGGAGGACGGGACAATGATCCCAGCGTTGAGAGACTCAGTGAGATACTTCTCAAGAGCCTCACGTTCGGGCGCAGACAGGGAATATAGCCTTCCACGAGGTGGCATAGTGCCCGGAAGAAGATCGATACTGCAATCGTACGGTCGATGAGGAGGCAGAGATGTGGCCCGGGAACGACTGAACACCGCTCGCAGATCGAGGTATTCCTCCGGAACTCCAGACAAATCACCAGGCTCATCCTGAAACACAGAGACAGAAGAGACAGCAGGAACAGCAGACACCAAACAATTAACATGACAAGCAAGACTCCAAGAAAGAATAGTGCCCTTGTCCCAGTTAATCTGCGGGTTATGTTGGGTAAGCCACGGATGGCCTAAAACAATCGGGGTAAAAGGGGACTGAAAAATATAAAACGAAATTGTCTCTTGATGATTCCCTGAGACTGTAAGACTCACCGGGATGGTGACACGGAGAACAGTAGAAAGCACCCTGCCGTCCAGGGCAAAGACAGTAGTCGTGTCCTTTAAGTCCACTAGAGGGATGAAATTCTCGCGAGCCCATTTCTCGTCGATGAAATTCCCCTCCGCTCCAGAGTCGATGAGCGCCGAGCAAGAGACGGAAGAACCGGCCCAACGAAGAACAGCAGGAAAGGTGGTACGAGTCTTGGGCGGTGAGGAGAGGACAGTTGCGCTCGCCAGTACTCCCCGGTCTACTGGCGAGCTCTGGCTTTTAACTGACACGAAGAGGCAAAGTGGCCAGCCGCACCACAATACAGACAGAGGCGATTCTGAATACGTCGCTGCCGCTCAGTAGGAGAGAGGCGAATGCCACCCAGCTGCATGGGTTCGGGCTCAGGTCTGGGAGCAGATGAATCAAAGGCTGGAGGCGGGGCCTCTCGCTGTCTGGAAAAGGAACCTCGGACGCGCCGCCGCTGCTCAAAGCACTTGTCCAGGCGAATAGCTAGCTCCACTAACGGATCAAGCTGAGCCGGCGATTCACGAGCATAAATCTCCTCCCTTAGTTCGATGTTAAGTCCCTCCAGGAAGCGAGCAACTAACGCAGGTTCGTTCCACTCACAGGTGGTGGCCAGAGTCCGGAACTCGATGGCGAAGTCTGCAACAGATCTCTCCCCCTGGTGTAGCACAGCAAGAAGGCGCGAGGCTTCGCGTCCGTACACAGAACGATCGAAGATCTTGATCATCTCCTCCTTGAACAAATCGTAGCAACCACAGCAGGGAGCCTGTGCCTCCCAAGCGGCCGTTCCCCAATCGCGTGCACGCCCAGTCAGCAAAGAGACCACATAGGCGATCCGAGCGCGATCCTCCGCATAAGTCTTAGCCTGGAGAGAAAAAACCACCTCGCATTGTGTTAAAAATGCTCTACATTCAGTGGGCTCACCCGCGTAGCAAGGAGGATTATTTATTCTCGGTTCAGGGGAATGAAGACGATTCTGTGATGACGACGACTCCTGACGAAGATGGAGAAGTTGGGTAGATAAATCAGACACTTGAGCCGCTAAACTCTCCACAACGTGTCTGGAGGCAGACAACTCCTCCTCATGTCTACCGAGCATGGTCCCTTGCAACTCGACCGCCAAACGGAAAGGGTCTTCCTTCGCTGGATCCATTGTGGTCGGATTATTCTGTTAGAAGAAACAGAGGATCCAAGTGCAAAGGCAAGTTCTTGCAATAGTCTTTAATGAAGAAATAACATAGGCAGTCTATCGAGCAATGTCGCAGAACTGGAATGAACTCAAATTGAATAGAATAAAGATGGTCAGCAAGACACAGAAGATTCCTGTCTTAGTAGAAGAGAGTAGAGCTGGAGATTCACGTGGCAGTAACACAGTCCTTGAAGTGGCCTCAAAGACGCAGAGAGAAGACCTCCAGTAGCAGGATGACAGGCAGAGAAAGCACACAAGACGAGCACAACTCCTCTAGACTAGACAAGACAATGAAAGGTAATTCTTCATCGAGACAACATATCACACAGGCAAGACTCACGTACACACGAAATAATCCGACAAAGAACAAGGGGAACAAACGCTAGAAGTAGAGAGAAGGTAATGAGAACAAAGTGATAACAGGTGTAACAGAGAAGCAGCGCGAGCGCTAATTACAATAATGAACAGGTGGGAAAAGACAGGCAGGGCCAAAGCGAGAGAGAAGGAGAGAGAGAACAAACCCAGCTCATGACAATCATATGCAGTTTACCTGAACATTTGTCCACTGGTTAAGGTTTTGCTGTTTGGGGTATATTAATTTGCAGTCATTTTAACATAGTTTATGTGTTTTCACTTTACATTTGGGAAATGTTTGAGGGTACTAGCAAAGAATTTTAGCCCTGTGAAACGATACTCGGTTACTAACGTAACCTCGGTTCGCTCTAGAGAGGGAACGAGTATTGCGTAAGTTTAGCTTACGTAAGTTTAGCTTACGCTACGGGAAAGATTCATCTTCTCGAGATATTGAAGCCAAAAAATTATCCTTAATTTTGTATTCATTGTCAACGCAGTGCAGCAGCTAGCAGACCTAGAGCAGGCCATCTCGCGTGCTCATTGGCTGCCCTGCGGCAACTGCTGCAGCCTACCAGTGAGCCCGGCGTGACGTCTCGCCCAATGAAGGGCGCCCGTGCCTTCATAGCGTCACAGCCCACCAGAATGGGCGTGGCTTAGCGTATAAAAGTAGGGGCTGTAGGCTGACTTCCCTGGTTTTTCGTCGACTGAAGCAAAGTTGCTCGTGGCGCGAGCACGGCCGGTTACGCAATACTCGTTCCCTCTCTAGAGAGAACCGAGGTTACGTTAGTAACCGAGTATCGTTCTCTTACGAGAGGTTCTCTCGTATTGCGTAAGTTTAGCTTACGCTACGGGAACACTTTGTCAACGCCGTGCGCGCCAAGCATCCACCATGAGACCCCGAACTTTCAGGGGAACCCCATAAGTGGAAAAAATAAGGTGGCCAGCCACGCGGGCCATCACTTGTACATAAGCACACATAGGGAATACAGAGCAGCGCGCTGGTCTGTATAGGCACATGGCACATACCCTACTAGTGCAGCTCAACCAGGAGAGCTGAGTCACGTGAGAGTGATCTGAGCAGGGATATCTGGGCAGAATACACATCTCCTTCAAACTGACAAAAGCTTAGCCTGCAAGGCAGGAACTTCTAGGTTATAAAACCTGACAAAGGTAGACGGGGAGCTCCAGCCCGCCGCTACACATATGTCATGGATAGAAATCCCACTGGACCACGCCCACGACGAGGCCACGTCTCTCGTGGAATGAGCCCTGATGCCCAGAGGGCATTGCAGACCTTTTGACTCGTAAGCAGCTGCTATAGCGTCCACTATCCATCTGGACAGGCTCTGTTTCGAGGAGGCGAGACCCTTGGTGCGCCCACCAAACGAAACAAAAAGCTGTTCTGAACGCCTGAAGGAGGCGGAGCGCGTAATGTAAAATCTCAGCGCCCTGACAGGGCAGAGTAGATTCACATCACTTTCGCTGTCAGATGCTGGCAGAGCTGACAGCGAAATAACTTGCGCTCTGAATGGAGTGCCCATCACTTTAGGAACATAGCCATGTCTAGGTCTGAGGATGACTTTAGAGTCATTCGGCCCGAACTCAAGACACGACGCGCTGACAGACAGCGCGTGCAGGTCCCCCACACGTTTTACTGACGACAGTGCAGTCAGAAAGACGGTTTTCAGTGATAGATATTTCAACCCCACGGAGTCTAGTGGTTCAAATGGAAAGGCTTTCAGGGCCTCGAGGACCAATGAAAGATCCCACATAGGAACCGACGGGGGGCGCGGCGGGTTCATCCTTCTAGCTCCTCTAAGGAAGCGGATGACCAACTCATGTCTTCCCAGTGACTGGCCGTGCGTCGATTCTGCGAACGCTGCCACGGCCGCCACGTATACTTTGAGCGTGGACGGGGACCTCCCCTTATCCAACAGCTCTTGTAGGAAAGTGAGCAGATGCGCCACCCCGCATGTCCGTGGGTCCAGACCTCTGTTGGTGCACCATCCGGAGAACACCGACCATTTAGACGCGTAGAGCCTTCTCGTGGAAGGAGCCCTAGACTGCGTGATCGTGTTCATCACTCCTTCTGGCAGGGCAACAAGTACCCGTTGATCAACCATGCGTGCAGAGACCAGCGCTCTGGATGGGGATGCCAGATCGCGCCGCGAGCCTGAGAGAGGAGATCTGCCCTCACCGGAATCGGCCACGGAGCTGTGTGTGACAGCCGTGCTATTTCCGGGAACCAATTCTGATTCTCCCAACGCGAGGCTATGAGGAGCACCGAGTGGTGCGTTTCCCTGATTCTCTTGATCACCTGTGGCAACAGAGAGACCGGAGGGAAAGCATATAGCGGGAGGCTGGGCCAAACCTGGGCCAGCGCGTCCTCGTCCTTCGAGAAGAACGTCGGGCATTGAGCGTTGTCTTTTGACGCAAATAGGTCGACTTCCGCCCTGCCGAATAGGCGCCACAGTTTCTGGACCGTTTGGGGGTGCAGGGACCATTCCCCTGGGGGAACATTGTCCCTGGACAGTTTGTCTGGGCCGTCGTTCAAATGGCCAGGCACATGCGCCGCCCTCAGCGAGCGCAGGTGCATCTGAGACCAAATAATGAGGCGTTCCGTCAGATTGCAGAGATTTCTGGATCTGACACCGCCCTGACGGTTTACATAGGATACCACAGACATGTTGTCCGAGCGGACAAGAACATGTTGGTCCTGTATGAACGGGAGGAAGCGCTTCAGCGCGTTCTCGACCGCTATCATTTCCAGACAGTTTATGTGAAAACACTTCTCTTGGTCTGACCACTGGCCGAAGACCGGTCTGCCCTCGAACAGCGCGCCCCAACCCGAGTTGGACGCGTCTGTCGAAATGACTTTTCGATAAGAGATGGTTCCCATCATCACTCCCTGCTGGTACCAGTCGGCCACTAACCAGGGCTGCAGAGTCTGGCAGGTCTGAGTCACTCTGATTTTCTGGCCGCCAGAAACCCAAGCTCGGCGGGACGCGCGAGCATTCAACCAGCGTTGGAGCGGGCGCATGCGCAGTAGGCCCAGCTGAAGCACCGCTGCAGCTGATGCCATACAGCCCAACATCCTTTGAAATGATTTCAAAGGGAGAAAGCTGCCCTTCTGGAAAGATGCGGCTAGGTGGCGAACACGTCGCGCGCGCTGTGTCGATAAACGAGCCGTCATGGTCACCGAGTCCAGTTCTATTCCTAAAAAGGAAATTGACTGGCTGGGCAGTAATGAGCTCTTGGTCCAGTTGACCGTTAGACCCAAGCTTTCCAGGTGACTGAGAAGCACTGTTCTGTGAGATAGCAGCTCTGTCTCTGACTGTGCCAAAATCAGCCAATCGTCCAGATAGTTCATTATTCGCAGCCCCTGAAATGTACGGGGTGCTAGAGACAGGCCGAACGGCAGGACGGTGTATTGATATACCTGACCGTCGAAGGCGAATCTCAAAAATTGCCAGTGACGGGGTATCTGAATCTGAAAATAGGCATTCTTCAGATCTAGAGAAATAAACCAGTCCCTCGGGCGAACGTGCGCGAGGATTTTCCTGGTCGTAAGCATTTTGGACGGTCTTTTCGCAAGCACTTTGTTCAAATGTCTCAGATCTAGGATAGGTCTGAAGGCTCCGTCCTTCTTGGGTACGAGAAAATATCGGCTGTAAAAGCCTGACTCGCTCAGAGAAGGCGGTACCTTTTCTATATCCCCTTTGCACAGCAGCTTCGCTATTTCTGCGTGAAGTAGGTGTGCTACTTCCGCATTCACTATCGTCGCGGTCCGGGCTCGAAACCGCGGGGGACGGCAAATGAATTGAAGTGTATAGCCCTGCTTTATTGTGCTCAGCACCCATTCTGAAATCCCTGGGATAGCTTCCCACGCAGCTATGTGAGCCGCTAGGGGGCGAATGGCCTCCGGGTTCAGATTGCCGCCATTTGCGGGCTTGTGAAACTGAACCGGAGCCGAAAGCGCGGCGCGCGCGCTCTCGGTTCTGGGCAATGGCTGCTCGCTGAAAGCCGAAACCGGCTGATTTATGTGAGATGTCCCAATCATAATGGATGGGGAACCTTTTCTTCTCACTTTTTGACGCGCGAGCAGTGCTCTGGGCGGAAAAGCTTCCTGTAAGCGTGAGCGCGTGTGCGCTGGCATGAGACTTACAAGTGTATTTGACGCCCCGATCGTAATGGATGGGGAGCGTCTTATTAATGCCCTGCGTTTTGTGATAACACTTAAACGCGCGGGCGGCGCCCTGGGGGGAGGTTTGTGTTAGTAAGCGTGAACGCTCTCTGGCGGGCACGAGACTTACATTCATAACCTGCTTTCTTAATCGTGTAACAGAGCGGGCAGATAGTGGGCACAGACCCGTGGACACATTTCTTACATTCAACACTCGAGCGGCTTTTCTGCGCTTTATGAGAGTGTGCTCTGTGAGTGACACGAGATTTGAAGTGCTTGTGTGTAGGGGTGAACACTGGGGCGTGGGCACTTTCACTACACTTAAAACACCGACGGCGTGAGCCGGACCAGACATAATACTCTTTTTGAGATTTCTCTGGGTCGCCGTGAAAACGGCGTTTGTGTGCAGGCGAGAGGGTGAACAAACCGGCTCGTTGGCTGCTAAATGAACCACTGCAGTAGCCTGTTTGAAGGGGACTGACAGGGAAATAAGCTTTGATGGCGATCCGGCCGCAGCGGGACACGCGCGTCTTTTCTCTCTCTTTGTTAGGAGGGCTTCGCGTGCTCAGGCTTCAGCGTGATCTTTTGCCGAGGCCCTCTGGGGGGCGGCGGTCTGTGACGGCTGTCTGAGCGCGACCTAGGGCGGCCGCCCTGACGTCGCTGCGAAGGCTGAGGCTCTGCTGGACGCTGAGAACGTGGCTCGCTCAGTTTCCCTCATATCCGCGAGCGTCAACCAGCGAGAGCGCCCTGTAGCGGAGCTCGAGCGTCGCGGCAGGAAGAGGTTCATGGCCTGCGTGGTCTTCTGTACCTCAGAAAACGGTCAACGATCCCGTTTACCGCTGGGCCGAAGAGACCAGTGGGGGAGAGGAAGTGCGAGGCATCTTTAAAAAGACACTCGTGCTCTTTTAGGAATAATTTGCAAGGTAAAAAGGATACGTCGCCGGATAGCGTAGCTCGCACGGATGGCTGAAGGTGGCGAAGACGGCCGGCTTCCTCAGCGCTGTCCTAAGCTGGCTGTTCGCTGTTCGACGGCGGCGGTGGCTTCTCTCAGATCCAGCGATGCGAAGAGCTCGCTGAAGAGACGAAAAATCAGGGAAGTCAGCCTACAGCCCCTACTTTTATACGCTAAGCCACGCCCATTCTGGCGGGCTGTGACGCTATGAAGGCGCGGGCGCCCTTCATTGGGCGTGACGTCACGCCGGGCTCACTGGTAGGCTGCAGCAGTTGCCGCAGGGCAGCCAATGAGCACGCGAGATGGCCTGCTCTAGGTCTGCTAGCTGCTGCACTGCGTTGACAATGAATACAAAATTAAGGATAATTTTTTGGCTTCAATATCTCGAGAAGATGAATCTTTCCCATAGCGTAAGCTAAACTTACGCAATACGAGAGAACCTCTCGTAAGAGAACAATCTAATGGCACTTTTCCATTGGGCAGGGGTGGTGGACCCGAAATGTTTCGCAATAAGAAGGTGTCTGAAATTACACCTCGTTCTTATGGAAAAGGGAGAGCGCTACCTAATGTGGGAATTGACCAAGTGAACACAGTTGATTCAGCGATTAGTGCATCTGTAGATCCAGCAGCTAGTACTATCACACACCCAGATACTGAATGTGTCATTACTCCTAAATCATTTGGGAATATAATTTTAGATCTGGCTCAGATAATAGGGGAGAGTTAACCAGCCTTAACCTTGCACACCAGCCCAGCCCAGTACAGCCTAATCCACCTTGCCAGTCTCAGCACTCCAGTGAGCGCACTGATACACCAAGCCTGAAGGTGATAGTACTGTCATGATTCTGCCCTCGTGTCCTTGATTTTCTCTTGTCTTGAGGCAGGATCATGACAGAATCATGTTTTGTGTGCAAGCACATGGTCTTGTGTTTTGAGCCATGTGCTTGTGTTGTCTCGTTACATTACCCCGCCCCCTTGTTATCCTCGTCTCGTCATTATTGTCTAGTCAGTTTCACCTGTCCTTGTCTAGTCAGCTTCACCTGTCTTTGTCATTAGTGTCTCCCTATTTAATCCCCTTGTGTTTGCTGTCCTGTGTCGGTACATTGTCTAACTTTGCGTATATCCCTGTGAGTATTTAACCTGAAAACCTGTTCAATTAATTGTGAGTTTGCTTCTTGTCAAGTCAGAATCTTGTTTGTCATTGTGTCTTAGTTTAGTTGTACTCTGCTCCAGTCCTGTTTTGCCCCCTCGTGGGTTTTTGTTTTCTGTTGTGTCAGAATAAACCTTTAGTGTCTGCTAATTGTCTGCGTTTGGGCAGAATGTACCGACCATCAAAGAACCCAGCAGACAGTATGTCCTTCCAATCGGAGTTCCGGGAGCGATGCTGGTCGTCCGCACCAACCAATGGTGAACGGGTCATTTGCCCTATCCCGTCCCAGGGTGAGCAGATCATGAGGGATTATGCCCGTCTATGGGATCTCTTTTCCCGGGAGGATCTGCAGGCCTCTTCCTCGGGCTCTCCACCCTCTGCTAGTCTGCCGGTGATCCCGGAGGGTCGTGTGATAGGCGTCGCGACGCTTGGGGACCAGGCTGGCTCCCTCGCGACTCCTGGCACTTCATCTACCCCCTTCAGTCTTCGTGGAAAACGAGGAAGACGGCTGTCGTGGGAGTCGGCGTCAGAGTCCTCCTCCGCAGAGTCTGCTGTACCTGCGGTGGTTTCCGCTGAGCTTCCCCAACCCGTCTCAGCTCCGGCGATGGTCTCTGTTTCGCGACCTAGGAGAAAGAGGAGGAAGAGGGGAGCCTCCCGTTCTTCGCCCGCTGCAGTCACAGAGCCCGCTGCAGTCACAGAGCCCGCTGCAGTCACAGAGCCCGCTGCAGACAGCGCTTCTTCCGAGTCTGATTTGAGCGCTTCATCCGAGTCTGTTTTCATGTGTGCCGAGTCTGATTCAGTGAGTTCAGTTCCCGCTCCACAGCCGTCTGCTACGTCCCCTGTTATGTGTCCTGTTCCTTTTCCCGCTGTTTCCCCAGTCAGAAGTCTTGTCTCGCCACCCTCAGCTTCCCCTGTCGTGATTCCCTCTCCGTCGTCCACTGTTCCTCCTGTCCCTAATCAACCCCGGACTGTTTCCTCCAAGACTCCTCATGTGTCCCGATCCAAACCTGCCCGGATTCCTCGCCCTAAGCCCTCAGCCCGTTTTCCTAAGACCCCCAGCACACCCATCCACCCTGGACCACCCCCCATGAACTCTGTGTTTCCTCCGCCACCTCTTCCTTGTTTGTTATTTTTATTGTTGCATCCTAACCCTGTTGTTGTGTTTTCGTGTTTGCCGTTACTGTTATTTGTCATGTTTTGTTGGTTTGTGTCGATGTCTCAGTCGTCCTGTGTTTGATGTCCCCTTGAGGAGCGTCTGGTAGCCGCTCCTTAAGGTGGGGCTTCTGTCATGATTCTGCCCTCGTGTCCTTGATTTTCTCTTGTCTTGAGGCAGGATCATGACAGAATCATGTTTTGTGTGCAAGCACATGGTCTTGTGTTTTGAGCCATGTGCTTGTGTTGTCTCGTTACGTTACCCCGCCCCCTTGTTATCCTCGTCTCGTCATTATTGTCTAGTCAGTTTCACCTGTCCTTGTCTAGTCAGCTTCACCTGTCTTTGTCATTAGTGTTTCCCTATTTAATCCCCTTGTGTTTGCTGTCCTGTGTCGGTACATTGTCTAACTTTGCGTGTATATCCCTGTGAGTATTTAACCTGAAAACCTGTTCAATTAATTGTGAGTTTGCTTCTTGTCAAGTCAGAATCTTGTTTGTCATTGTGTCTTAGTTTAGTTGTACTCTGCTCCAGTCCTGTTTTGCCCCCTCGTGGGTTTTTGTTTTCTGTTGTGTCAGAATAAACCTTTAGTGTCTGCTAATTGTCTGCGTTTGGGTTCGTTCCCTCAATTTCATGACAAGTACAACAAGATTTGGCACCTCCACCATTCTTCAGGGGTGATAACAGTGATTAATTTACTGTGCATGAGTGGGAAGATATGATGTACAGTTATTTAAACAGAATGAAATTCAGAATGCAAACTGATGTCTCTGATCTCATCATGAGCAGATTGGCTGGCAAAGCGAGAGATGTGCTTAAATGTGGGGTAAGTGATATTTGAAAAACGCTGTTTGGAAGTTAATCGGACCGACACACGAGCAAACAACAACAACAAATGTATGTAGTCAATCAGCATTAGGGGGCGTATGACGGTGGAGGAGGGAGAACGAGCAAGAGGGAGATTTGAAGAAAAACTGCAGAAATAGAGATGAGACACACAATACAAAAGAGAAAAGCTCATAAGAATATCACTGGAAAATGAAGGGTTATGATCAGGAAAGAGCTTTAGGACCCGCGTTAATATTAGAAAAGCTTTCCAGCGCTGGAGAGAGCTAAGCAGGAAGGCCTGATAACAGATACAGTGGTGGCTTTGATTCCGCTCCACACGTGAGTAACACTGGGTTTGAGTGTCATTGTTTGTCTGGAGCTCCTGTGCTGTTGGCAACTAACAACAAAGTCTTGTTTGTAATTACTATTGTGTACTGTACGTTCATTTTTTTGTGCTTCCTTGTCATTCGTTCATCATCTGCGCTTAACTTTCGTGAAGCATTATTTTGTTGCGCTTCTGCTATGATAAACAGACATCCACTCTTGGATTGCGTAACAAAGTCTAGCTAGTGAGAGTTGCGATGACGGCTTCTGGAGAATGGGGTGTTTAGCGTCATTGTTAGGGCACTCGCCTCGCATGCTGGCAATCAGGGTTCGAAACCGACTTGGAGCAGAGCGGTTAGGATTGAGTTTTGGAGGCCGAGCAATGAAGAGAGGGGTGTGGTTGATTTCAAATATCAACAATGTCCAACAGCGTTTTTTGAAACAACGCTTACCCAACCTTGTCCCTGCGTCACTTGAACTGAGTGTTAGTGAAATTCCAAGTGCAGTGTTTGACATACTGAAATGCAACTTCCTTGAGTTAGCTTACTCAAATGCAATGGTAGTGGCAATGGCACTCCCAAAATGCAATGGCAGACTTCTATATACTGTCCCAAGAGCAGATGAAAGTCCCATGGATTACTGGATACTGCTTAACAAGACCATAGACGTTGCTGATGAGTACTTGCGCAGACGTAATAAGAGTGCAGAGGATCCCGCTGAAGTAGCTGTCAAGATGTTTATTTCACATTGTCCAGACCCAAGTCTTGCTATGTCTTTTCAGTTTAAGCCAGCTGTGAAGTGGAGCACCGCTGAGGTCCAGGAGCGGTTGGATAGTCATCAGAGGGATCTAAAGAGAGTCTCTTTGAGGACGCAGCACACAATGTCTTTGTCAGCTTGCAACCAGTGCAATGTTATAGCATGCCCCAGTTCTGTGCCCAGTTCTCCTCAGCAGACTGCTTCCATGCCAGCCCAGTCGCTGCCTCCTGTAAATCATATTAATCCTAATGCTGTTCCATTCTCTCCAGACACCAGTCTTCAGCACATGGTAAGCATGATGGATAGAGTCCTGTCATTGTGCACTGCCTCTTTAACTTCATCCAGTCATGTTAATGGTGGCAAATGCAGCTGGCATGTAGGGTCTGTAGATCCAAGGAACACACTACGTACACACAGTTTAGACGTCAGAGGCTATGTCGTCACTGTCTCAGTCCTGTTCACTTTTAGAGTGACTGTCCTAAAGCAGAATGCCCTGCGACTCCGTCGGATACTGCTCAGCTTAACTGAATAGCCCATTTGATGAGAGGGGTAGCATGGGTAAATTTAATAAAACCCTCCTCACAGAAGCAGCACATGTGCAAAATGTTTTTGTTAACAGCTGCAAGCTATTACCAGAAGACAAAACTGTGTTATGTGTGGGGTCTCATAGAGTTGATGGGGCAAGTGAGTTGTTTTATGCTCCTGTGACAGTTTGTAACCGTTACACATTAAAGGGGTTACTGGATTCTGGTAGTATGTCCTGCATAGTGGAAAGGGTGAGTCCAATGCTGCAAGCTGATTGTCTTCTTCCATATCCTCAAGCGATTCCAAGTAATGTGGTTCTGGTTGGCTGGGGTGGCCTTACAATTCAGCCAAAGTGTACATACGACTTGGAGATTGAAGTCTATGGATTTAAGATTGTTGTTCCAACTCTTGTGGTGCCTAGATTTAGAGACGAGTTCATAATTGAAAGTAATGTGATCAAATGTGTTCTGCAGAAGATGAAATCACATGGAAGGTACTTGGAGCTTGTTTCCTGCAATAACAGCAAACTTGAGTGTGAGCAATTTCTTGAGCTTCTGATCTGCATCTCCCGATGATCTGGGCCTCAACAACCTGATAAACTTGGTACTGTGAAACTCTGTCAGGCAATATCTTGTTTGTGGCAAATTGCCAAGTAATGTACCTGTTTCTCCAGGAAGCACTATCATTGTTGAGACAACCATTGTACGTTCAGCACCTAAAACATCATTGTCGGACGAGTAGTAACACCATTGTGGGGCAATTGATGGGTACCAATGAAGATTCTAAACCCTGAGGTTTCTGTGGTGTGGAAGAGGAACTTGACAGCTTTTATTGTGTCTTACCATGTGGTTTTCTCACAGGATAAGGTGGATTGTGGAGAGGCAAAGGATTTTGCGCACAGGATCCATCTTTATGATGAGCACCTATTCCATCTGCCCTATCACCGCATCCCTCCTGCACTACCAAAAATTTAGAGAAGTGTTGTAGGAGATGGAGGAGAAAGGCATTATCAGCAAATCTGTCGGTGAGTATGCATCACCCTAAGTGATGGTCAGGAAAAAACATTCTCGCTGGCTCAAAGCCAAAACCATCAAAGATGCCTACCCTCTACCCCTTCAAGATGACTGTCTCACAGTCTTGGGAAGAAATGCCCTTTTCAGAACCCTGGACTTAACTTCAGGATTTTACAACATCCCCATCCATGTGTCTGACCGACGAGACACTACCTTCACAACACCAATGGGCAGTCTTCTCTGCTATCTTGATGACTTGTTGGTCTTTGTAACTTCTGAAGAGGAAGAACTTAAGTGCTTGGAGATCATGTTCTCTCAATTGATAACCAGCAACCTGAAGCTAGCACCTACAAAGTGTCACTTCTTGGGGACACTTATTATTCTTAATGTTTTTTATCTGCCTGCTTTGATAACATTGTATGACAACTGAACTGAGCTAGACGATGACATCAATGTTTTCTCCAGAGCTGGTGTATCGATAAATGAACTAAGGGTACTTTTACACGACAATGATGTACTAAAAATGATTTTTCCTCTGTACAGATGACAACGTTATCAAAATGATTCCCGTTCACACGGAGCCGTGAAAATGACTAAAACGCTGTATTATGTATGCCAGACAAGTAGTTAGCAATGTCACTTTTTAAAGAAAGACTACACACCTGTGCACATACGAATTCAAACTTGCATGCCTATAGACTAAACCAGTAATACGCATGTGCATACCATCACCGTTTTCAAAGATTCACATTTTTGAAGTTTACACGGAGATAAATAATAATAATAATTCAAACACAATCAGTTAAATGGACAGTTGACAATTTGCTCATTTGCTCATAGTGCAAAGCTGCCTTGAAACAATCTGTATTGTAAAAAGCGCTATATAAATACATGTGACTTGACTTGACTATAACGGAAAAAGACATGCCATCCATAGACAAGAGACGAAATCTCTGTACACAAAGAGGTTCACAGCCAGAATATAAGGGAATATAAGGAGAAAGTAAGTCAGAGAGGTAGGAAGGAGCAAGACCATTGAGTGACTTAAAGGTGAGCAGAAGACATTTGTTGACATGAGGACAGAGTTTGGCAATACAGCGAAGTTGAAAGAATGCAGCTTTACAGAGTTGACTAATATAAGCATCGAAGGTCAGTGAAGAGTCAAGAATGATACCCAAGTTTTTGACGGTGGCAGATGGAATAATTGATGTAGCTTCAAGGTCAAATCTGGGAGCATTAGGCTAGTTGTATTTTTGGTTAGAGTTGGGGGACCGATAATTAAGATTTCTGTTTTAGTCATATTCAAACTGGAGTTTAGCCAGGTCTTTAACTCATTGATTCATGATGATAGTGATGAAGTCTGGTGAATAGAGTCCGGTCGGCAAGCAGTTTATATCTGAATATCTTCGGCATAACAGTGGTATTAAAAACCATGGCGGTGAAAAATTTGTCCAAGAGGCATAATGTAAATAATAAATAGTAGTGGGCTGAGAACAGAGCCCTCTGTGGAACACCCTGTTTGAGGAAGACAGTGGGAGATTTATAATTGTGTATGGTGATATAGTATTGTCTCTCTGTCAGATATATCCAAACCAGGATAACACAGCTCATCAGATACCATTGAGAGCTAGAAATGAAAGGAATAGGTTGGTTTCAGGTGACGTCACACTGCTGCATCGCGAGAGCGCGAAAATTCAGATGGAGGGCAGGAAGTGAAATAGCTGAGGATCTGCCATCAATGTTTTGTGTAGTTTACGGCAGCTCCAATCGTTCTAATCGAGAAAAGAGAAAGGGTTTTTATAGAGTACCAAAGGTTGTCATTCATAAAGGTGAGAAATGTAAAAAGCTCACAGAACAACGCCGTAAAAAGTAGATTTTTAATGTAACGTTACGTCTGCGGTTTGGGAGGAGCAGAGTCTGTTAATGCCGTGTCTCTGCAGCGACGGTATCTTAGCTAGCCAACGTGTTTTTTTGTGTCTGTGTTTATATAGCATTAGGTTGTCGTTCAGGGGATCAGTGGGAATGGGACATGAAATGATCAAGGTAAATTAGACTCAAAACGGACTCTCCGCAACGGTTTCCTCCATAGACGTATTCTCCATGTTTACTTCCTGCCCTCCATCTGAAATCGCCCCGCCTTCCCGCGTCATCATAATCGTCATCATAATCATGTGACTGAAACCCAGCTATTGAGTAGCGACAACCTTTCCATGATTTTTGAAACAAACGGTAGATTGTAGATTGGGCGATAATTAGCTAAGTCAGTTGGGTCCAGATTTGTTTTTGTTTTTTTAAGAATAGGAGTAACAGCAGCCGTCTTTAGTGAAACTGGAACAGAGGTAGAGATAAGAGACATATTTACAAGATGTATGATAGGAGCAGAAATGACAGAGGTACAGTGATTCAAAAGTAAAGTTGGTGCAGGATCTAACCGGCATGGAGAAGAATTGGATTTCTGTATCATTTGACTAATTAAGATGAGGTTGGTCAAAGTAAAGCTATTAAGCGTTTGGATAGACTGAGCTTGCTCATAAGTAGAAGTGGTCGGTTCATCACCAAAAGTCCCACATAAAGCATCCAGCTTTCCCTGAAAGTGGTGCAAAAAAGAACATCATAAATCATCAGATTCTTGTTGACTGGCATTATGCATTGGTACCTGGATTAGCTTGATTTCTGTGTTAAATAGTGATTTAGGCCTGTTGTCGCATTATTAATGATTTTGGAAATATAGGAAAGGTGAACTGCATTCAAGGCTGTTTTATAATGCTTAAAGGATAATTCCGGTGCTAAATCACTTTGAGTCTATTTTCTAGTTTGTTTTCGACTGTCTCGACTTTATGACTCTTTTAGAATCGCCTTTGACCACTTCAGAGTGGCTGTCTACCGGCATGCACAAACATGTCCTTAAAACAACCCTTAACGTTCATTTTTCAAAACTGTGCAAAACTTTCTTCTGGGTCCCAAAGATAAACTGGAAGAAACGCCCCACACCCGAAGGACCGAATTGACAATTGTCAGAAAGGTAAGCAACATTTATGTATTGCATTTCCTAGTCAGAGCCAATTTGTATAATTCGCATATAGCTTGACTACAATGTTTTCGAAAACTGTGCCACCGTCTTATTACTAGTTGCTGACGCAGTCTATGCTCTGTTATGTAATCCTCAGGCAATACCGACTTGTGGCTTATCGTGTAATTCTGGAGTGGGACCACTTGGACGAGGAAATAGAATTGCATTGCCCAGTTGTGTGGTGTGGGCTGTTAGGGATGCATTCCCATCCCCCACTGGACAGTATGCAGGGTTCAAACCAAGCGAGATAGAGGACTCATTCTGACTCATTCCCACTTACCTTTGCATTCAGCTTCTGTTAAAATGTTTAAATAAAAAGCTATTTTTCAAACTTCTTTTCGCATTTATTTATAAAGTACACACCACAGTCTGTTACCCATAAACATTTTCACATAGATTGTGTATAGAATGTGTAAAAGTAGACATGGGCCTTCTGTATTTGCAAACATATTTACAACAACAAACAAATTTACAATATGGATTCGTATGGTCTCCTTACATACTTGCATACATTTTGGAAAGATAGCCTGGACTGCTACCTTACATGTAAGGACTGAAAAAAGACTGGAACATACAGAGACTCCAGTAAGTCTCCCAAGATTTTAGTAACATTATGTAAATGAGTCTAAGACTGCGAAAGTCCTATAATGTAAGGAGGCCCTTAGTTTCTCAAGCATCAGTGTGGCGAGTGAATCTGGATTTATGTTTCTTGATGAGATCTTCTTTGGGGGGTCTCTCCTTAGTGGCAATGTTTGGAGGACCTTGGACATGTGGTATATTTTCAGGTGCGCTTTCCTCCCTTCTCTCCAACACGCATTCTACAAGGTGTTGCGTGAAGTACTGACTTGTAGGCTCATAGATCTTCTTGACTATCCATTCGTTGCTTTGTTTGGGAACGTCATACTGTATCTTGGAAGTCCTAGACAGAGAACATTACTTCTTAGTCAAGTTGTTACACAAACACAATTAGGGACTTATGAAATCTCAATACCTTCAGAAGTTTCTGTAATTGTTGTCCATGATGGCTAGCTGTGTTCGAGCTACCATGGTGTCGTATCCAAAATGCAGTCGTTTAGGCAGATACTTTAGCATAACGTTGTGGTACACCTCCAAAGCACCTGTAACTGAAAGTGTTTCATTAGACATTGAGAGTGACTACATAGGTTGAAAAGTTGCATACTTGTTTCATAAAGCTACACACCTGTATGTTTGAAGTGAGCCAACTGCTCTAGGTCGTTCAGAAGTCTTTTATCTTCTACAATAGTCTGTAAAGCCTTGAACACTTGAGACTCTGGGTGTAGCCATCGCTTTGCCCTTTGCTCATCTGGGTGTAAAGCAGGGTGAGGGCATGCCCACTTTCTACCATCTTGTTCCCATGTGCGCTCCCCACAGATGTGGTGAAGGACTGAGGTCCACCGTCGCTTCAGTTCCTACAGAATATATTACATTTAAAAACTACTTGTAACAAGACTATTTGGTCATCTGCTGACTGGATTACAGTGCCACTTGGTTATCTTTATACATTCTTTATATGTCCGGGTTATTACCTCAGCACTCTCACCACAAGATGAGCATGAAAACCAAAAGTGATTGAGGATCGACCGAAGCCAGCCCTGCAGGTTCCAATTTTCCTTTTTGTTGGCGAGTGCTACTAGTTTTTTCTTTATGCCTGTGTATAATAGTAATGAAACAGAAAATTAGCAAATGTGGGTGTGCCAGTTGTGAAGGATCTCCT
Organism: Rhinichthys klamathensis goyatoka; assembly: GCF_029890125.1. Classification (NCBI taxonomy): domain Eukaryota; kingdom Metazoa; phylum Chordata; class Actinopteri; order Cypriniformes; family Leuciscidae; genus Rhinichthys; species Rhinichthys klamathensis. The sequence continues at coordinate 2,752,297 of NW_026606589.1, forward strand.
TCACAGTACAACATGTGGTGTCTTGATATCGGGTTATGATTTGATGATAGTAATTGAGTCACTCACAATTTAAACTGTTTTGATACAACTATTTACATTTTGCTACATGCCAAGGATCAAACTCGTGGTGAATCATCTGGAATTCCTCCCTCATTATTTTCCAAACTGATGGGGCCCGGTCTGTAGTGATGAGATCTATGTCTAGTCCTTCATTAAAAATTAGATGGTTGAGGCCTCTCCTACAGCCTTGGGACTCCATGGCAACTGAACTGCTAGCCGTTCTCCCGTTACCTGAAGAAATAGAATACAAATGAATGAATGAATGAGCAATAGATTTTAATTTAGAGCTCATATACCATCCAGTCTTCTTTGATCCTAAAAGGATAAGAGAAAACAAATATAATACTCACTGAATTATGCTTTATCTATACTTTCTGTCACCCAGAGTATAGTTTCACAAATCAGCAGTTCAAAGTGGATGATCTCATTAGTGGATAGAAGCTGAAACGAATAGGTGGAATACTTGTACAGCTGTAGCCTGTAGAATAATAATAATAATAATAATTCATCACATTTATATAGCGCTTTTTTCTGGACACTCAAAGCGCTTCACATGGAAGGGGGAATCTCCTCAACCACCACCAATGTGCAGCATCCACCTGGATGATGCGACGGCAGCCAGATTGCGCCAGAACGCCCACCACACACCAGCTTACTGGTGGAGAGGAGACAGAGTGATGAAGCCAATTGGTATATATATATGGGGATTATTAGGAGGCCATGATGGACAGAGGCCACTGGGCAAATTTGGCCAGGATGCCGGGGTTACACCCCTACTCTTTCGAAAGACATCCTGGGATTTTTTGTGACCACAGAGAGTCAGGACCTCGGTTTAACGTCTCATCCGAAGGACTGTGCTCAATTTACAGTATAGTGTCCCCATTACCATACTGGGGCGTTAGGACCCACACAGACCACAGGGTGAGCACCCCCTGCTGGCCTCACTAACACCTCTTCCAGCAGCAACCTGGTTTTCTCAGAAGGTCTCCCATCCAGGTACTAACCAGGCTCAGCCCTGCTTAGCTTCAGTGGGCAACCATTCTTGGGCTACAGGGTGATATGATATGGCTGCTGAATGTGACAACATGTGAGTCCTCCTTAGTATCCAGAGGAGAACACTTCTAACACAGTCATACAATCCATACTTCCATGTATTAATGGAATTAATACATTTGTCTCAAAAAGCGCTTGATGAGATTCTCATGATGAGTCTTGTATGCAAAGTGTACTACTGGAATAAGGTAGTGTGATTGGATGGAGTAGTACTGCGATTTCTGCAAGAGTTGCAAGTTTAGTATTCTGGCCCACTCGTGTACTTCAGTGAAAGTTGTTCCAGAGAAAAGCGTAGCAGCAGAAACAAGCAGGTTATTCTGTGCCATTCCTCTTTCATCAGGACATGATGCCTACCTGCCATGGTGATTCTTCAAACATGTCCATTCAATCTTTATATGGCTGCCTGCAGTTGTAACTTTTTTTATCAGTGATGGGTATGGCACATATATGGCATGTTATAAACAGTGTCATGAGGCTAGACTCGTTCACAATCCATTTTCTTGCATCCCACTCCCCTTGCCTTTCTGAGGAACTTGAATTGGAGGTTGAACTTGACTGTTGACTGAGGCTGAAGCTCATGTCTTTTGGGTCATCCTCAATGACTGAGGACATGCTGGTGTCCATCTGAAGCATCTCAGTTTCACAATCATCTGGCTGTTGAAAAGTGAAACAAAGGAATCCTTAAAATTCTAGTGATAATAAACATTGCATCACAAGTAAGACAAAAACAATATTCAAACTTACAGATAGTGACTGCCTCTCCCTGATCACAGGGAAAGCAAGGTAACTGCCAGATAAGGACTTCCTTAGGGATTTTGTGGATTGTTGAGGCCGTTGCTGTGGGCTGGTGAGAACAAAGGACATGCCAGAGGTAGAAGGCCGGTCCTTCACAGGAGTTGAAGAAAGGGGAGATTTGAAAACAAGGGGTTCTACACCACCAACAGCCTGTAACAAGTTGCAGAACACAACATCTCATCAATATTACTGACACAAGCACTGTTGTAATGATGGCTCAGAATTTGCCATTTCAAAACACTCACAGACATTTACAATGCACTTTAGCTTATCTTTTATTATTAATAGTAAAATTCGGTCCGATTTTCCCGTGGCGTCTGTCGTTGCTATGCATCCATGCATTGCACTCCCCACAGTGATAAAGAACTTTTAGTAGTAGCTGGATTTCCACAACCGAAAAATGTTTGATGTGACTCTGCTACAAGATTTATTTACGGAGAAGAGTAAAACACCCGTAGTGTTTTTTTTTTTTTTATCTCGCTGCGCCTGGTAAAAAATGAACGCGTCGCTTCAATTATGAGCGCGCTTACCGCGGCTTACATTTGAACGAACTTGAGCGCGCAAAAGACATGATATGTGAACGGCCTATTGGCGAGCTACCTCAAATCAGGCCACGAGCTACTGGAGCTTGCGAGCGACGTGTTGGAGACCCCTGCACTAGAGCTCCGCTTTCTAGGCTACGACTCGATACTTTTTTAGCTACTTTGTAATAACTTTCTGTGGCCAGCATTTCTAGAAATGAACGAGGGTAAAACCTTTTTTAGACCTGACTAAATTAAATTTAAGACCACGGATGAAAATCTGGCCGTTTTTAAGATGTTTTAAGTCCTTAAATTCAAAGTTCAGAATTTTAGAGTTTTTAAGACCTCGCGGGAACCCTGTCAGATGTTCAAGCTAAACTAGTCATACAAATAACATAACATTGTATGTTGTTTAGCTTACCCCAAGGTCTTCTTCGTCTAGCATTGGTCCACTAAGCATCGGTACAGCTGCCCTTTTCAGATAGAGTTTCTTCTGAGACTTTTTTCGAGAACCTGTAGATTGAACATAGTCCTCGTCCCGAAAGTGAAAGGCACAAACACGATGGTCAGCTTCTCGAAGAACATCTAAAGGGGTGTTTATGTCAAACCCGAAGAATGAAAGCCACAACTTTAGTCGTTCAGGGTTGTGGAAAGAAAGCCGATGACAACTCATTTTTAAGGGATTTTACAGCAGTTTCTGACCGCACAAATTCTTACCATATTTGATGGCTCAGTGACCAGTGCAATGCTGAGGCCTTGGGTTTGAAGTTGAACTCGACTGTGACTGTCCCGTGAGACCTTTTTTTACTGTCTATGCGCTAGACACCATGTTCCGTACAGCGTCCTTGTACGGCAAAGTGGTTGTCGCCATCAAGTGGTCGGGAGTGTGCTTACGCTTCAGACTCAAATATCGAACGGAAGTTTATACGTGGTTGTGAGGTTATCAGAAAAAATAGTTCCACTATAGCAAATAACACGGATTGAAATCATACACTACCGTTCAAAAGTTTGGAGTCAGTGAGAATTTTATTTTTATTTTTTGGAGGAAAGAAATCAATACTTTTATTTATCAAGGAATAATTAATTTGATCGAAAGTGACAGTAAAGACATTTATAATGTTACAAAAGTCTTTTGAACTTCCTATTCATCAAAGAATCCTAAAAAAAAAAAAAAAAACTGTACAACTGACAGACCAACAACTGTTTCAACATTGATAATAATAATAAATGTTTCTTGAGCATCAAATCCTCATATTATACTGATTTGTGAAGGATCATTTGACACTGAAGACACTGACACTGGTGATGCTGAAAATTCAGCTTTGATCACAGGAATAAATTACACTTTACTATATATTCACACAGAAAACAGCTGATTTACACTGGAATAATATTTAATACTATAACTGATTTTTGTTGTATTTTTAATCAAATAAGCGCAGCCATGGTTAGCAGAAGAGAATTCTTTTAAAAGTATTTAAAATCGTACCGACCCCAAACTTTTGAACGGTAGTGTACATTGCGCCGATATATTTGTTTTTAACCATCAACGAACACCATTAACCACTCGGTGAGTTGCACAGTTTTGAAAATGAACGTTAAGGGTTGTTTTAAGGACATGTTTGTGCATGCCGGTAGACAGCCACTCTGAAACAATCCGAAACAACAAACAACACAGTGTGTAGAGGGAGCCATTCGCGCACATCGTTCACACATCGGAAGTGAATGAAGGAGATGATAACAGTATTGTTTTCAAAAAGTTGCACTTTGAAACCTGTCACAAAGTTTTCGTTTTCAGGCAACCAAAACGCTGTTGTCGTGTAAATGAATGGCCAGAAAATGTTTCTGTTTTAAAGGGTTAGTTCACTCAAAAATGAAAATTATGTCATTAATGACTCACCCTCATGTCGTTCCAAGCCCGTAAGACCTCCGTTCATCTTCGGAACACAGTTTAAGATATTTTAGATTTAGTCCGAGAGCTTTCTGTCCCTCCATTGAAAATGTATGTACGGTATACTGTCCTTGTCCAGAAAGGAAATAAAGACATCATCAAAGTAATCCATGTGACATCAGTGGGTTAGTTAGAATGTTTTGAAGCATCGAAAATACATTTTGGTCAAAATTAACAACAACTACGACTTTATTCAGCATTGTATTCTCTTCCGGTTCTGTTGTCAATCCGCGTTCAGTGACGCTGCTGACGTAAGACGCTGCTGACGTGTTATCTGGTGCGCCCGAGCTTCGTTTACAGTCTGAGGAAGATGCACGCTGTAAACAAAACAATCTTCGCAAACATGTCTAAGGATTTTGACACAGAGGAAGACTTGCATTTTTTTGCCCAGCCATATTTATTTGAACCCGAATACACGGACGCACCAGATAACACGTCAGCAGCGTCTTACGTCAGCAGCGTCACTGCGGACTCGTGAACGCGGATCGACAACAGAACCGGAACACAATACAATGCTGAATAAAGTCGTAGTTTTTGTTATTTTTGAACCAAAATGTATTTTCGATGCTTCAAAACATTCTAACTAACCCATTGATGTAACTGTGTTCCGAAGATGATCGGAGGTCTTACGGGCTTGGAACGACATGAGGGTGAGTCATTAATGACATCATTTTCATTTTTGGGTGAACTAACCCTTTAAGTTGAAAACGGTGTTGTGTAAACGGCCCTTAAAATTTAACAGCGGAAATGAATCAACTGAATCAGCACTGAACTTACTTAAACTGGACAATGACTTTCTTCTAGAGCTGCTGTAAAGCCGAAACAATCTTTGTTGCATTAATTTCCTGTTATCATTGTAAAGCTGCTTTGAAACAATCTGTATTGTAAAAAGCACTATATAAATGAATGTGACTTGAACTCACTTGACTTTTCTGGGATTCTATTTCTGGGCCTTGTGATAGATGGTACTGGTGTTTCAGTTGATGAGGTTGAAAGTTAAAGTGAAAGTCATCTCTGCTTTTCAAAGGAGGATCTAATGAAGGAATGCGGAACCACACCTTCACAAAAAAAAAATAGGATCGTTTCTTGGAATGGTTCTGTACTACCAAGTTGACGCCCCAGGACTGGACCCCAGACTTTGATGTTGCCCTTTGAAGAGTTAAAGGGCCCTTGTTGACAGTGTGGTGCTGGCTCATTTAGATTTTTAGCGTCCTTTTCTTTTCTGTACCGACGCATCATTAGACGGCTTAGGTGCAGTACTCTCTCAGATACCTGCTGGTAAAGACAAGGCGAGACCAATAGTGTTTGGAGAGGTGGAAAGTAACGAATTACATTTACTCGCGTTACGTAATTAAGTAGTTTTTTTGTGTACTTCTACTTTTTTAAGTAGTTTTTAAAATCTGTACTTTTACTTTTACTTAAGTACGTTTTGTTTGAAGTATTGTACTTCGCTACATTTGAAATCATATCCGTTACTGAGTAAATAATAATAATACAAGGGAGAAGAAAAAAAATCACACTCCGGAAACTACTGCATTGATTGAAGGGCGGGAGAACAAACGCGCAAGAAAGATGACGCAGACCCAGCTGAAGCTGAAAGCGAAGCGCGCTCGAATTCTTATGAAGCGAATTATGGCCAGTATGAAAATACTTAGTAGAAAAAAAGCTTGGTTGTCCTCGAGGATAGATATCCAATTTGCAAAAAAATTGGACGCAAAGTGGCTGCAAAAGGAGGATACATAGGACACCATCCCTCCTGCAGATAAAGGTATGTCCCGAAGACTATCCCGATTATAACTTAAGGCCGAATGATTTACGTGATGCAGAGGGAATCCCGGAATCAATGAAAATGGAATTATTCACATAACGCAGATGTCACGTAAAACACGCAAAATAATGGATGTATGAATACATGGAAAGTAGAACTGTGCAATAAATCCAATGCGACATGGTCTGTGAATATTTAAGCACAAAAATACTGCTATGTAAATATATAACCTATTTCTTCTGCTAAGCTCCGCCGCTTTGTCTACTAATGCCGCGTTCCAGGCAACCTGTAACCCGTGTTTTTCCAACCTTATACCCGTGAAAGTGCACTGGAACGGCAGTCAAACCCGTGACTTCCCACCCGTGAACTCGTACTAGATCGATGTACTCCCAGTTACGAGTTCTGACGTCACATAGCCCGCAAAACCATACAAAACAACAATGGCAGCCCCCACGGATGCAGTGTTTCTGCAGGCGATACACAGTGAGAATACACTTTAGGACAATATAACATTGCAGTCAAATTAATAATAATATAATAATAATGATATAATACACACAAGATTATGTATTACAATGTTATGTGTCTGAAACAATAAGTATGTATATACACACACGATTATGTATTATGTTATGTGTCTGAAAAAATAAGTATGTATATTGCGCTCAGGTAGTTTGGCGTGACTGGCCTGGAATGCTACAAAGTCGTGAGTCGTGGTTTGAAGTCGTGATTTACGTGCTCAAAAACCTGCCTGGAACGCAGCATTAGTTACATACTCAAGTGCGTGACGTTCAGTGGGCAATTGATGTTGAAAAGACATCAAATTGATGTCAAAATCAACGTCAAGGAACAGGTCAAATATGCAAATCAAATTGACGTCAAAACCAATCCTTGACATTAATTTGATGTAAACTGAATGTCAAACATATTGACCTGCATATACATAAACCAATTTCAGTGTGGGTATTAACTTTCTCTTTTCATCTAATTACCACTGGAAGACATTTTCTTTTCAAACTGACCTTAAAATGATATACAATATCTTGATCAAGTCTTGACCAACTTTTGATGTCAAATTGATATCATGGTGCCCGCTGGTGTTTTCAGCGTCTCACAAACAATTTGAGGATATGAATACATGAACATTTCCAGAGCTGCTCTGAGAGAACGCCTTATGAGCATTTTCATAATTTTATTTGAGAAAAACAAAACCATTGTCAAATACACTTTGAAACACTTTTTTACACTTTTGGTCTTCACTACAACCCGTCAAAATAAAAGTTCGGTTTTACTAGGAGAAATTATGACAGAAATATATTACTATTGTAGGCATACAATAGAACGTAGCCTACTTCTCAAAATAATAATAATAACAACAATACTAATACATTTTATTTAAAGATTATTTAAAGTAATATATTTTTTGTCCATGGTTTAATTTAGTAAATCTGTTTTTGCAGCGCTTCCTCAAAAAATAAAAGGACACAAGTTTAAATTTACATTTGATTACCACCGTTTTTGACAATATATTTGGATTAAATCATAAAAAGAAACATTAATTTTCTGAATAAAATACATTTCATAGGACAATATTGTTCTTGAACATTTTAATAAATAATTAATGTTAAAAATAAGTTGTTAATCTAATTCATTATCAATTATCGAATTTAATTGATTAGACATGTTCTATTGAAATTTTAATAAACAAAACAAACAAATGGTTTCAAGTTTGTTATGATTAAAAGCATTTGTTCAACCAAAAAAACCCTGTTTCATTAATTTAACTGTCATTTTAACTGATGATAATAATAATAACCATAATTTAATAATACAGTTTATTTAATAATTGATTAATACTGTAAACCGTGATATTTTCTGAGATGTTATCATACTGTGAAAATCTCCTACCATTACAACCCTACACGGGAGAGTCCCCCACCCCCGCTGTTAAAAAAGGTAACTCAGTAACTTTTACTTGAGTAGATTTTTAGACCGGTACTTTTACTTGTACTTAAGTAAAATTTCATGGAAGTAGTAGTACTTTTAATTGAGTAGAATATTTTATTACTCTTTCCACCTCTGAGTGTTTGTTAGCAAGGCTTTGAGCCGTAGCCAAACTAAATATCCTGCACACAGATTGGAATTCTTGGCTCTAAAGTGGGGGGTGTGTGACAATTTCAGTCACTGGCTTAAAGGCCATGAGTTCACAGTGTGGAGAGATAATAGACCGCTAACATACTGTAGCCAAGTCAATAGGTGGCGCTGCTGAGGGTATCCACAGAGGGTGTAATTTCCCTTTAAATACATACCTGCCAACTTTTGAGTTTTGCTCGGCGTGAGATTTGTTGACGGGGGTGGGGGGGGTAGAGACGAGTTAGATTTGTTGACGGGGGGGGCTGGGGGGGGATTGGTAGAGACGAGTGAGATTTGTTGACGGGGGGGGGGGGGGGGGGGTAGAGACGAGTGAGATTTGTTGACGGGGGGGGGGGGGGGCTGGGGGGCTGGGGGGTTGGGGGCGGTCTCGCTCGCGCAAGGTCTCTCGCTCGCTCTACGCGGTTTGGAGCACAATCTCTGTCTCGCATGAACGCTCGCTCTAGATAACGGGAGATTTTTAACGAATTTGCGGTATAACTAGTCGATCACGAGTGGCTCAACAGGTAGATATATAGATAAACTCATCTTCCAGGCATTTGACCGCCCGGGTTGACACTTCAGCGTGAGAAATCGGGAGTGTGGCGTGTGAGCGTGTGAAACCAATCAAATGCGGGTGTCTCACGGCCAATGCGTGAGAGTTGGCAGCTATGTAAATATGCCACTTCCTATGAGTGGAATGGTTGCAGTACCTGAATTGTTTGGCATGGTCGCTGGAAGAACAAGCTCTGGTAGGTTTTTTTTAATAGGTGTTATGGTTATGAGAAGAGTGTATTAATGCTCATTTATGATGTGTTGGTCAAGAGCCAGCGATTTTTAGTGACAATGATGTTGATTCAAACGGGCCAGCTGTGCGTAATCAATTTGTTGTCTCTTTATGTAGTTGGTTTGTTTTAGACGTGTGGTCTAAATGCCCTAATGCTGATAAGGTTTGGCTGGATGAGTGGTGGACAATGAATTAGTATTACAGCACGATTACACTTTATCAAGGCAGGTTGTTTTATTGTATGAAATGATCAGTGACCACCCCTTTTTGTATCTATTAAGACAAATTACTTTTTTGTAGAGAAGTTGGTTGCTTTAAAGGCCCTCACTTTGGCTATGTTGAGCTGGATGAGTGATGGATACTAACGGCTGTTGTACTTCCTGTGGCTTCTGAAATCAGCCAAAAGGCAGCTAAGGTATTTATTTTAATTGATGTAATGCTGGAATAGCTAGCATATTTTAACCATGTTGATTGTAATATGGACAGTGGTTTCTAGTTGGAACTAATGTTATGATGTGGTGCTAGTTTTCAATGTTATGTTTAGATATAATAATTACAATTGTTTTAATGAGAATGTGGTTTTTGTATGGGTTGATATGTATTTTTGCTTTGTTTACTATTGTCTTTTCTTTGTAGAGTTTGATTCGTCCGGTGCAACTGATCAGTGTTTTCCCTACCTTAATTTTTGTTTCTCATACTTTATGGTTTTGTGAAATTTTTTTTTTTTTTTTTTTTTTTTTTTGGCCCAGACTAATCACTTTTTATATGGTTTATTTTTTGTGAACTATAGCCAGGTCATTATATATAGCTTTGAGTATTGTAACTAAGGGGCGGGTAGATATTCACTCTTGATTCATACAAGTGTGGTGTGTGTAACGTTTGACCAGGATAACTCTAGGATGGAATCGATGGAAGAAAAAAACTCAAAGGCGGAAAGGCTGTATAACGCACATTTAATGGCGAGTACAATATGGAGCTAGAATTGTGTCTTTATTACATGCGAGAAAATAAATTATCTGAGAGAAAAAAAAAGTTTGAGAGAAAAAGTTATCACACTGATAGCAAAAAAGCATTTCATGAGAGAAAAAAGAACATTTGAGAGAAAGTTTTCATACCAATAGCAAAAAGTAATATTTGAGACTAAAAAATGTTTTGAACGTATTTTCTCATAGAACATAAAAAATATATAAATTTTTTTATTATTATTATTTCTGAGAAAAAAAATCTCTCTCAAAATACTTTGAAAGAAAATCTCAAATATATATTTTTTGCTATCAGTGTGAAAACATTTTGTGTTTATCTCAAAACGCTTTTCTCTGCTCTCGATGCAATTTCTTGCTCTCGTGTCAGGATTTTGCTTTCGCTGTGAAAATTGTGTCATGGGCGGGGCCACGTTCCTATTGGCCAGTCGGGTGAGCATCGTCTTGTCTTGGGAGTCGAACTGAATCATTACACCATTGTTTGGTTCACCTAGATAGATGCCGCCTCTGCCTTAGTTGAGCACGGACAAGTGGGTAAGATGATGACACACACAACTCGATGGGTAGCTGGCTGAGCAAGTTCAGCATCACTGAAGATTAAACATTAAAAAATAGCACTCATATTCATGAATGAATGTGTATTATATTATTAGCTTGCTAATCGCAAGTAAAGCTAATCGGCTAGATGGTAAAAAAAATATTTAGAATAAACCCTGTGTAGGGTAATTCCAGCGTTATGGATGTGACATTTGAACTCATAATGACAGGTGAAATGTCTCAGAAAAAAAAAACTTCTTACAATATTTAAATTGGAAATGCATATTCTCAGAGCACCCAATCTGGGGAATTGACAGGCAAAATATGTTTTTCTAAAATATATTTAAGCACCCCCAAAAAAGGAAAATATGCATGCGTTATGGATGTGACGGGAAATTACAGAGTTTTTGGTATACTGTTCGATTTCCTTTAAAGTCTGTGAACTTTTAAATCCAATGTATAAATATTGCTATCCACATGATGAAGGGGTCTTAGCTGAACATAAAAATATCAATGTTTAAAATATATATATTTTTATGAAGTGTATTATGAGGAAATTATCTGTTTGGAAAATCAACAATCAAACCATCATGGCACTTTTGTTGACGCATAATGGCTGTGTTTTCAAATTAAGAAGACTGTCTGAAATGATTCTGAAGATCCCCCCCCCCCCAATTATGAATTAGTTATTTTTTTAGCTTGGATCTTACTGTACATCTTAATTCAATATGTAAAATAATTGACAATAAGAGAAGATGAGGGTGAAGGTATTTATTTGATTTATGTATTTCATTCGTTCATGCTTAACACTTTCATCTTAATAATTGTAATTCATGAAAATTCTTCTTAACTAATGAATATTTTTCATTCATTCATTCTGCCAGTACAGCCTCTTTGAAATTATAACGGCCTCTGTTGTCAACGAAAGGATTGAGATGGTGGATAATTTGTCCTTTCTCCACCCACGACTTGTCCTCCTTTGTGGGCAGGATATAGACAAAGCCCAGTTCATCGTTTCTCCTTAGGAATTGCATTTCAAAACCAAGTTTACGTGTTGCAAGTGATCGCACCTCCATGCTATATTTGCTTATTAAATCCAGGCAAATGGTTGATGAAACTTTGATTTAAAATTAAGATACAATTTATACAAAACGAAATTCACTTTAAACAAAGTCTTTCTAAAAAACAAAACTTGAAATGAAGTGGCCAAAATCATTTCTGTCTTGAAACAGATCAGTCATATGCATGATTTAATATGAAGCGTCCGTAACGGTCACGTCCATAACGCATTATTATGGTTGTTAAGAGCAAAGTAGTGAGATGAATTGTCTATCCTAATAAGCATAAACATAATTTAGCTTTGTAAATAAAGTTTCAAGTTATTTGCATTTATAATTGTCATATTAAATAAACTAAACCTTTAAAACGTTATGGACGTGACAGTGCACTGAAGCGTCAAGACCTCTTTATTATAGCCCTTATAAATTCAACAGGCAGTGCTGTTATGACCAAATTAGTATATTTATTTCTCAGGCATGCCTCCATCTTTCTGCAAAATGCTTACTGTTAAAATAAAGTTTAAAAAGGGAGGTCTTTGATACCTTTTTTTGAAAGCATGAAATATGGCTGGTTGAAAATGTAATTTAAGCATTGTTGCTCACCTCATATCTGGTGGATAAACAAGGCAATTTTCTTAATTTTTGTTAAAGCACATTAATACAGTATATTACAGACCTAAATGGACAACTTAAAAAGGGTTTTGTTCTTTTGGTTAAAACTTTATTTTTTCATGGTGTTAAAATATGGTCATTATGTCCTAAGTTGTATATTGTGTAATGTAATGCTGTACAGTTCTGTGTATAGCATATGTTTATGCCACAAGAGGGCACTCAAGTACAAACTATGTAGGACGCGTTTGCGTTATTATGTTTGTCCTTTCTGACTTTATGTAGTTCATTCAGGCTGTCTGACCGTGAGACTGATGTGTCTGCAGCGCGAATAATAAATATGCCGAGATCGGCTAAAGATGATTCATCTCTATCGTCCACTTTTTCTTTTGAATGCAACGCTTGCTGAAACATAACTCAACAGGTTATGGGCCCAGGAGTCGTTCGGAAGATAAGTTTGTCGTTTTCCACCGTTTAGAAAGTCGCAACGGACCGCGTGCTAACGGATTGCTGGCTGAGGAAAAATAGTAAGCCAACATGACGGAACAACGAAGGACGTGCAGATTGCCTCGATTGACGTTCGACGGAGATGAGACTAAGTATGAGCTTTGGGAGACCAAAATGTTGGGACATTTTCATTTGTCAGGGCTAAAGAACACGGTGCTGAGAGAACCGGTGTCAGAAGCCGAGATAGCAGCGGATGCGGAGAAAAACGCTGACGCATATGCAGAGTTGATTTTACTACTCGATGACAAAAGCCTCTCATTAGTTATGAGGGATGCGCCCAACGATGGAAGAAAAGCTCTGGGAATATTGAGAGAATATTATGCAGGGAAGGGAAAGCCCCGTATAATCAACTTGTACACCACGTTGACATCGCTTCTGAAGGCAAATGATGAAAGTGTAATGGACTATATTATCAGAGCAGAAACCGCCATCACAGCGCTGCGGAACGCGGGAGAAACGTTAGGAGACGGACTTCTAGTGGCTATGGTCTTAAAGGGATTGCCTGAGAGTTTTAAGCCATTCGCGATACATGTGGCTCACACAGACGATGCAATCACGTTTGCAGAATTTAAGACTAAGCTACGCAATTTTGAAGAGACAGAGAAGATAAAAGCAGCCGAGTCAAGCGACAGTGTGATGAAGACTCAAGGGAAAGCCGGACGGCGGCCCGCCAAGACAAACGCACGTGGCTGGACCAAGGACGACACAGAGACGGTGTGTTTCAAGTGTGGCACCAAAGGCCACAGAGCGAAAGTATGTCGACAGAAAACATGGTGTAGTTTTTGCAGAAGTGACACACACAAAGACTCCACATGTAGACGTAAGGACAAAAAGGATGGTGCGAGGAAAGCCTCAGAAGATGCTGAGGACTACGTGTTCAAGATGAGAGACGGAGGGACCAGTCTCCAGCGGCAGCCGGCATGCAGCATTCAAGAGAGGGTTCTGATGGTGGACACGGGGGCTACCTCTCATATCATCACGGACATAACCCTGTTCAAGAGCTTCGACAGCGCGTTTAGGCCTGAAACGCACAGTGTCGAACTGGCAGATGGCACCCGTTGCAGCGGGATCGCTCAGCGGAGGGGAAATGCTGAAGTCTCTCTTACAGACAGCGGAGGACAGCGACACAAGGCAGTGCTGAAAGACGCTTTGTTCGTACCGTCGTACCCCCAAAGCATCTTCTCAGTGAAGGCAGCGACAACAAGTGGGGCTACGGTTGTCTTTAAAGAAGATAAAGACGCCCTGATAGCCAGAGACGGTACCAGATTTAACATACACGTGTATGGTAGGCTGTATTATCTGCATACTGAAGCTGAGTCTAATGATAAGTGTAATGCATGTCACGACATACAAACATGGCACGAGATATTAGGCCACTGTAACTACGACGATGTTCTTAGGCTGCAAAATGTTGTGGAAGGTATGGAAATCAAGGGCAAAACAGGCAGACCTGAACAAGAGTGTGAGGTCTGTATTAAGGGGAAGTTTGCCCAAACCAGAAATAGGGACCCTGATGCCAGAGCAAAGGCTCCCTTACAGATGGTACACACAGACCTAGCAGGTCCAGTAGCCACAGAGTCGATAGATGGTTACAAATATGTGCAGTCATTTACTGACGATTACTCCAGCGCTGTGTTTGTATATTTTCTAAAGAAGAAAAGTGATACAGTACAGGCTACTGAAAAGTTCCTAGCAGATGTATCCCCTTACGGGAAAGTGAGGTGCATCAGATCCGATAACGGAACCGAGTTTACGTGTGGTGATTTTCAAACACTGTTGAGGGAAAACAAGATCAGACATGAAACGTCAGCTCCGTATTCCCCACACCAGAACGGAACTGCAGAAAGGGGTTGGCGTACTCTTTTTGAGATGGGTAGGTGTATGATAGTTGAAAGTGTACTACCGAAGCAGCTATGGAACTACGCGGTACAAACAGCAGCAATGGTACGCAACAGGTGTTTTAACAGGCGTACAGGGCAGACTCCTTATGAGTTACTGACAGACAAAAAGCCTAACGTATCTAAAATGCAAAAGTTTGGGTCTGTATGCTACACGTACAAACAGGACAAGGGAAAACTTGATTCCAGATGTGACCAGGGGCGTTTTGTAGGTTATGACAAGAACAGCCCGGCGTATTTGGTGTATCATCCAGACACAAATAAAGTACAGAAACACAGGCTAGTGAAGTTTGTGAGCAAGGCAGCTGTGGAAAAACAGACACAGACAGATGAGACAGATCCAAGCGATAACTATGACAGGGTAATACCCGGGACTACTCAGCCCACAGAGAGTAGGAGTACAGAAAATGCTCCCGAGCCAAGTGTACGGGGTAGAAATGTACATGATAGTCCAGGTGCAGTAACGAGGTGTAGTGACCATAATCAAACACAACAGAGTGTGACATGTGATGAACCCGAGAGTAGAAGGTATCCGACTAGAGAAAGAAAAACACCGAGCTACTTAGATGACTTCGTAACTGAAGATAGTGATAGTGATGAGGTTCATATCACGGTAGACTACTGCTGCAGAGCGGTGTGTGGCATTCCACAGACTTTTGAAGGAGCAATGGAGTCAGATAATTCAAAAGAATGGATAAAAGCCATGGATGAGGAAATTCAGTCTTTAAATGAGAACAAGACCTTTACCCCGACAACACTGCCACTAGGCAAGAAAACAGTGGGGGGTAGATGGGTTTACTCTATCAAGACCGATGTAGATGGAAAGGAAAAATACAAAGCACGTTTTGTTGCTAAGGGTTACAGCCAGCGAATGGGAGTAGACTATGGGGAGACGTTTTCACCCACGGCAGATTTGACAAGTGTAAGGGTGGTGTTACAGAAAGCAGCGCAGGAGAATTTACTCCTGCACCAAATGGACGTGAAAACAGCGTACTTGCACGCGCCCATAGACTATGAGATCTACATAAATCCACCAGAGGGTTATCAAGAGAAAGAGGGTATAGTTTATAAACTAGAGAAATCCCTTTATGGTCTTAAACAATCTGGACGGAACTGGAATAGGGTTTTGCACGACTGTTTGATTGAGGATGGGTTCACACAAAACCCAGCCGACCACTGTGTTTATGCTAAAGAGTCAAGAGAAGGAAAGGTGATCATGATCATATGGGTCGATGACTTGATCATTGCAGCAAGTAACAAAGAGAGACTGAAAAAGGTGAAAGAGATGCTTGCAGAAAAGTTTAAAATGAAAGATCTGGGTGAACTCAAACATTTTCTGGGTATCAATTTCAGTCAGTCAGACGGGTGTGTAAAGATGTCACAGGAAAAGTACACTACTAAGATACTACAGCGTTTCAATATGCAAGACTGTAGGACCAGAGAAACACCCTGTGAGCAAAAGCTCGAGTATACTGCGGATGCAGTAAAGATGGAAGATAGCAGGGTGTACAGAGAGGCTGTGGGAAGTCTTATATACCTGACTACGTGCACCAGACCAGATTTGAGCTTTGTAGTGAGCAGGTTGTCACAGTATTTTGCTGAGCCTACAGAGGAGCAGTGGGTCACGGTGAAACACGTACTTAGATATCTCAAAGGCACAGCAGAGAAAGGGTTAAGTTTCAGGAGAAACGACCATGAAAAGCTAGGTATAAAGGCCTACAGTGATGCTGATTGGGCGGCTGATACCAGTGACAGAGGCAGTACCACGGGATACTGTGTGAGCCTTAGTCAGAACAGCTCCCTAGTCTCATGGAAGACTAGAAAACAACCTACGGTTGCACTATCAACGTGTGAGGCAGAATATATGGCACTGGCTTCAACCATACAGGAGTGTCTATACCTAGAGCAGTTACTGGGAGGTATAGATAACTATGAGTACACACAAACGATAGTATATGAGGACAATCAGGGAACAATCGCTCTTGCCAACAATCCTGTAAACAGGCGAAGATGTAAGCATATCGACATAAAGTACCACTTTATCAGGTCTACTGTGGATGAGGGAAGAGTGATTTTAATGTATTGTTCTACTGACAAAATGATTGCTGATGTAATGACCAAACCTGTGAATAAGTTGAAACTGAAGAGGTTTGCAGGTGCTCTGTTTTCTGATTGATGTGTATAACAGAAGTCCACATTCATTTCATTTTATTTATTTTCTTTGTTTGTTTAAGAATATAACAACCTGAGTACAAATGGGGGTGTTAAAATATGGTCATTATGTCCTAAGTTGTATATTGTGTAATGTAATGCTGTACAGTTCTGTGTATAGCATATGTTTATGCCACAAGAGGGCACTCAAGTACAAACTATGTAGGACGCGTTTGCGTTATTATGTTTGTCCTTTCTGACTTTATGTAGTTCATTCAGGCTGTCTGACCGTGAGACTGATGTGTCTGCAGCGCGAATAATAAATATGCCGAGATCGGCTAAAGATGATTCATCTCTATCGTCCACTTTTTCTTTTGAATGCAACGCTAGCTGAAACATAACTCAACACATGGTAAAGATGACCTTTGCATGGAATTGCCCTGTAGCTGAGTTTGCAAGCTACACGAGCAGTGTAGCTAAACGTGTAGTGCAACAACCATACAAAGACTATTTTAAACAAAACTAGGTGGGACACTTTCAAACGGTATATCAATCACTGTCTAACGTTAGCTAGCATTAAAAAGCATTAAAAGTCCTTAAATGGATTTTGCGAAAATTAAGGCCTTAAAAGGCATTAAAAAGCATTAAATTTGTTTCTTACAGGCATTACATTTTTTTTATAGTTTTGAAGAGAATTTATTTGAATATAGCCTCCATAATTAATCATTTGTATTTGCTGTCGCAACATATGTACGTTTGTGTGATAAATACGCGGAACCAGTTTGGTAATTGCTTCTGGCCGGAGCAAAAGTGCCGTGATGCGGAGGAGACGCAGGTCTGTTGTACAGCGGTGGACAGGTCTGAACCTTGGAAAAATGAGAGTGCAAATTCCAGCCAAAGTGGCTGGAAAACAAAACTTTTAAGACATGGTTGCAGCCCGTTAGTGGTAAAAATGATGAAGGATTTTGCGGCGTTTGTAAAAAAAGCATTTAAAGTTGTGGACAATGGGAATCAGCGCCGTAAAACCCCATATGCAGTGTGACGGCCACAAATCGGCGTTAGATTTAAATAGTACATTGTGTTTAATTTTTCGTTTAATGAGATCTAATATATGTTGCTAGTAGCGAGTAAAGAGAGTCTCTCCGCAACGGATTGAAGCTCGCGTCCGAGAGAAGTGTTGTGCACGAGCCACAACAACAGAACGCAGGCAAAGACCGTATATTGTTCTTCTATACTCTTTGACGCAGGGCTCTCAAGTGGTTACGCATTGAGCGTGACAGTCACTCATTTCGGTCTTTTGTCACGCACTCCCGCCACACATTGTATTTCTCACGCTGAAAAACTATTTATAATATATTGAATATGCTGCAGCGCCCCAAATGTCTCTGGCCGCGCCGCTATCACTATGGAACCGACAGGAATCAAGCGCGTCTCCCATGCAGTTCTTACCAGTCGAGCCTGCCACTTATCAGCCAATCAAAAAAAAGAAAGGGTCTACACATTAGCCAATTAGAAAATAGCACTATTGTATCTGGGTAAGATTCAAGATAAGTCATGATCTCCTGTTTTAATGTTACAAAAAATTCACAACTTGTTTGACACAAACAATGGCAACTTGATTGCTGCTAGAGAAACGTTTCCCAGAAAATTAGCATGAGTTTTTCATGAGTGTCTGTAACTTAGACAACAGTTTTACAGCCTGTTCACTGACCACCTGCTCAGAACAAGTAGTTTAGGCCTAGTCATATTTTCGTTATCACACGATGACTGACATATTGTCAAATTATAAACATCTCTCTCTCCAGATAGGCTTAATAATTTTATAAGCACTAAATAAATTAAAGTGTATTGCATAGTCGATGTTATAGGTCACTTTTAAAATCATGTCATGTTTTATAATTATATCCGGGCCATGGATGCATTAATCATTGCATCTGTCTTTCAAAGATGTCAGGTTAAAAGCAATTAAGCATCCTCTCATCCGCCCTGAGAGGAAAGCCCCCTAAAAAGGCCAGGTTAGAGGATGCCGGTCCAGAGAAGGTGGCGAAAAGGGCCCATTAGAGGAGAAGACGGTGCAGGTAGAAGAGGAAGAGAATAAATACTTCGTATTTGGTTGAATTGTCAGTGCCATGTGTCAAATCTTCTCTATTGCAAGTGTGAGCAATTATTAATAACAACAACAAAAACACTAATAATAATATTACTAATGAAACACCACCATTCATGCGACCCGTCCTTACATCTATGTGTTCCAGAAAAAAAAAAAACATTTTATTTATATATATATATATATATATGTGGTTAGTCATGGGTCGTATATGGCATTAAAACATTTTAAAATGGCATTAAAAAGGCATTAAATTTAATTTGAAGATACCTGTAGAAACCCTGAAATACTTTCTCTCAAAACGTTTTTTTAGTCTCGAATATTAATATTTTTTGCTATTGTTATGAACTTTCTCAAATATTATTTTTTCTCTCATGAAATGCTTTTTTGCTATCAGTGTGATAACTTTTTCTCTCAAACTTTTTTTTCTCTCAGATCATTTATTTTCTCGCATGTAATAAAGACAATTCTAGCTCCATAGTACACAGGCAACGTGATCCTCCCATACATGAGAGATTACTCTTTCTTAGCGTCACAAAACAAATCAATAAACAGAGTATAACAAAAAGGTAGAGCATGCTTAGCATCTACTGTGGTTCTCATCTCAAATCTCACACACTCAACAACGTCATCACGCATAGCGCACATCATGAATGACGTGATCATTCTCTTAAAGGGCACACCGCACAATAATGTGATGCATGTAAATACACAGTCACGGTCATTACAGATTCCCCCCCGGAAAGAAAAAGGCTGTCCCCAGCCGTACACAACATAAGGACAAAAGACAAATCCATCACCATACATGGAAATTTGGAAAACCATAAACCCGGACTACGTTTCACATACAGAAGCTAATAACTGGCATACATGACAGTATGAGCAACACATGATACCGTATGCACTTCAAAACATCTCATAGAAAACAAAAGCCTGTGAAAACCATACCATGTGTACAAAATACAATTTTCTTGTTTTTTTTTCAAACATAACACCTAAAAACTTAAGAACCAAAACCAAATGTACATGTTTCTATTCCCTTGTCAGAAAAGAATATCTCAGAAGAAACATTTAAACATAGAATACATTCAAACCATCAAACCCAACATTACTTTAGGTCCAATCTGTCAGTATGATACTCAGTAGTCCATCTACTATCTGACCAACCTGAAGTGATTCTAGGGGCCAACCTAGGTCTGAGATTGTAACAAGGGCCCTGGGGGACAAAGTCAGGGAGGGTTGCACTACCTGTAAACTCTTTAATGTCAGTGTCAGAGATGTGAGTACAACTTGTGTATTTCCTGGTCACGTCATGAGCATTTTCAGTGAAGTCGTCACAATCAACAATAGTCTCATCAGGTAGAGCAGCGCATGTCTCCTGAGATATATCTCTATTCAACTGTGTTGTTTGCTGACAGTCCTCAAATGCATCATAGGGCGTTTCGGACGCATCCTGAGGCACACTCATCATATTGCTGCCGCACGAGTTCCAAGTGTGGAAAGGCTGCATATTGACCACATGAAAGACTCCAGCATCCTCACCAGTGTCCAACTTTGCAAGTCTATAGTTCACACTAGACAAAACTTGAGTGACACGGTATGGACCAGAGTACAGGGGCGCTAGTTCTACCAGAAAGACTCGGGAGAATAAATACTGTAACAATAAATACATTTGTTGATAGCCCAGCAAGCAATAAAGTTCTTTGGCGTAGGCCCCGTCCATAGCTCGCAATCCGAGGGTCCGGACTCTGCATTTCCTGCCTGAAGACGAAGGCAGGGGCGCAGCCGACCCCCTGTGAGGTATAGGAAGGGACCATCCTGGTGGTGGTGGGGAGGATGGAGGGGAAGGGACCATCCTGGTGGTGGTGGGGAGGATGGAGGTGAATGAAAGCGTCAGCATCTGCGAACTCAAACATGTGTAAGTACTGGTCTTTTATACCGCAAGTATTAGACACAATTGGATAGATGAGAAGGTAATAAGTGACGTAGCAATTGAGTCTTCCTGGCAGAACTTAACGCTAAAGCTTCCATTTTAGCTGTAAAGTTGGCCAAAGCATCTGATTTAGGATGAGTTCTCACTCTGACAAGGTCACCAATGACATAAGAAACAGATCGGCGTCTTTTATCATAGTGCAGCTTTCTTTTGTCATGACTGGCTTCCAGAGCTGCCTTGGCATGATCATGCGCCTCTCGCAGTGACAACCTTAAGCGCTCAGAGTATGGGACTTCAGTCTCCTCCATCCCATCCCAGACAGGCTGAGTGACCAGATCCAATGAAGTGTCCAACTCCCTCCCATACAACATCATGGACGGTGTTTGACCCGAGCTTTCATGTGGCACGGTCCGTAGTGCAAAGCAGATTTGTGGGATATATCGGTCCCAGGAGGTGTGTTTTTCATCCATGTACGCTCAAATGGCTGTCTGGAGAGTACGGTTTACCCTCTCTGTTGCATCAGTCTGCGGGTGATATGCAGTTGTTAATCGATGTTCAGTTCCCAGGGCAGTAAGCATCTGTCCAAACAGTTCACTCACAAAAGGGGAACCTCTTTCCGAAATTAAGTGGGGCCAACGAAATCAACACCAACATACTCCCAAGGTTTCTGAGGCCGAATCGGGACCATTAGACCGGCAGGCTTTCTTTGACTTGGTTTTGTCAGTTGGCAAACTGTGCAAGATGTTACATATTTCTTTACTTCAGATGCCATCTTAGGCCAGAAAAACCTTAGTTTCAGTCAGGCTAAGGTCTTAGTTATTCCCAGGTGACCCGCAGTTGGATGATGATGATAATAGCTCAGTAAGGTACCTTTGAGCGACTCAGGAGCATACAGCTTTAACCCTTTCAAAGGGTGGATACCACAAGCAGGTTCGGGATCGTTGAAGTATAATAGACCATCTTGAATGAAATACTGAGAGCATTCATCAACTTCACTTTCCCGTTGGAGCACAGCCTCCATTTTACGGAGAAGATCACCTGTAACTGGATCATCAAGCTGGAACTGCCTGACATGAGAACGATCCGTAAGAGTCACAGAAGAAAGTGTACGGAGGTCAAGACCACCAATCACAGCGTACTCGGGGAGTATGTCCATTGGCGACTCCTCAACTGTTAGGGGATTCCTTGACAGGGCATCAGGCACCTTGTTTCGATCACCAGGCTTGTGAACAATGTCGAAATCGAAATCCTGAAGGCGGAGAGACCATCGAGCGAGACGGCCAGTGGGATTCGGACGGGATATCAACCACTTAAAGGGATACTTCACCTCTGGAAAGATGAATGTTTATTTAAAATGGGTCATTTATGTAGAAATGTGAAATTATTTTTGAATTTGGAGCTTTCTAGACTGAGAAAAGCCAGAAAATGTATTTTTGGCTTATGTGGATAAAAGACAACAACTCCCAGAATGCACTTCCTTTACTGCCCTAGGAGGCCACGCCTACCGGTAAAAGAGCACAGTAGTTAAACAAGTCTAGGCTACTAGTGAGTCTCCGTGATGAGTCTGCCCGAAAATGTGTTTCGAGATCGCCCAAAATGTCCGGGATTCGGCTTTTGCGTTCTACAGTCGCCATTCATTATGTTTACTGTGGCGAGCAGGACGAGGCTAGGGCCGCGGGAGAACTGCACGAGGCCGGTGGAGTGATTACCGATGTGCGACACCTGTGAGACGCACCGGTCTCGTATCTCTCACGGAGGAGCGGGAATTTTCTTAGCAATGTTAAAACGCACATCAACCGATCACTTGTTTAGCTTTCATGTAGGCCTAAACACTACATTCAGATTCACCAGTCGGAATGAATTCAGTTAGATTGAAACAAAAGGTGTGCATGTAAACAATGAATGGCGACTGCAGAAAGCAAAAGCTGAATCTCGGACATCGACGGCCGGACATGTCCGGGAAAAAGAGGATGGTAACCCCTACTACTCAGCTTTCTCCACAGAACAAGAGCCTGCTAGCTTAGCTTCCAAAAAATGATGGCTGACACTGTGTACATTCTGTGAGTGAGATCCCACCCTCTATGGGCGGGTTGAAAACATGCGGAACAGCCCCTACTACTGGCTGTAGTCTTTAGCCTCTGGCCAAAAAATCCTTCGATGAAGGACGATTTTTGCGTCATCTGAGGATTTTTTTTCCAGACAAAAAATACATAAATCTCTCGTCTCAGGGGGATGAGGGTGGAAAGCATGGTAATTTGAAAATACTACAGGTTTTCTACTAATACAAAGCTTAATGCTAAATCCTGAAGTATCCCTTTAAGTCCACTGTGGTCAGTGAAGATTGTGACATGGAGACCCTCAACGTAAGGCCTAAAGTGCTGAAGGGCCTAGATGACAGCAAGACACTTTCTCGGGCGTGGAATAAGGCTTCTCAGCTTTATGCAAGGCCCGACTAGCGTATGCCACAGCTACATCTCTACCCTTTTGATCTCTCTGCATCAACGCAGCTCCAAGACCCGCTTCACAGGCATCTGCATGAATGAAAAACGGGAGAGTAAAGTCGGGGAAACTTAAAACAGGTGCTGAACTTAAGTTCCCTTTCAGAAGGTCCATAGCATCCTGGCAAGCACTGTCCCAGACAAAAGGAACATCGTTTTTTGTGAGGTTGGAGAGTGGTTCGGCAAGGCGCGCGAAGTCCTGCATAAATCGACGATAATAATCTGTCAAGCCTAGGAACTGTCTTACTTGCTTCAAATTGACAGGGGTTTTAAAGTCCGTCACGGACTTCACCTTGTCTTCTTCTGGTAGGATGCCACTTGGACAAACCAGATACCCCAAGAAGGTAAGCTCTCTGCAACAGAACTGGCATTTGGCTAATTTAATGGTCAACCCGGCGGACAGGAGCCTTGAAAATACTTGATAAAGATCATCAAGATGTTGTTTGAAAGTGGGCGAAGCCACAACAATATCGTCCAGGTAGACCACACAGGACTTATAGATAAGCCCAGCCAAGACACTGTTCATAAGTCTTTGAAAGGTTGCCGGTGCATTGCACAGACCAAATGGAAGCATTCGGAACTGAAACAGCCCACAATGTGAAACAAAAGCAGTCTTCTGTCTTGAGTCTTCTGCCATGGAGACTTGCCAGTATCCCCGAGCGAGGTCAATCGTTGTCAAAAATTTTCCTCGGGAAAGGAAGTCAAGTGACTCATCAACTCTCGGCAATGGGTTAGAGTCCTTTGTGGTGAGCTGGTTTAACCCACGATAATCCACTGTCCTCGGGCAAAATCGGGGTTCACCACAAGGTTTCTGCACAATCACAAACGGGGCAGCCCAAGGACCTGTAGCTGGTTCAATAATGCCTTTGTTTAACATTTCGATCAATCGCTTTTTAGCTGGTGAAGTTCGATAAGGGGGAAGGTGGACTGGTTTGGCATTTCCTATGTCTATGGAGTGCTCTGCTAGAGTAGTGCGGCCCAGGTGACCATCGAAGAGGTCTGGAAAGCTTTCAAGTAGCTCAGTCAATTGTTTCTTCTCAGCAACACTCAGACACGCTTCCTCAATTTTTTTCTTGAAGTGCTGAAGATGGAACTTCCATGAACAACAAACTGTCATCCGACTCATGCCCTGCTCTGCCATCCAATTCCTCCATGAATAAAGGATTTTCGCCCATGACGACAGTTCTAGATGGGACGTGAATGGTAATGGAAGCACGCAACATGAAGTCCATCCCCAAGACCAACGTTGAGGACAGGCGTGGGACAATGGCAAACTGGTGGTAAAAATGCTGTCCCATAAAGCCAAAAGCCAACCATGTAAGCCCCACGGGCTGGCATGCTCCACCATCTGCCAGTTGTATAGGGGAAGAGGTCCATGGTTGAACCTTAACCTTCAATTGGTCATCATTTTGAACGATGTCTGCCTGCACTGCAGAAAGTGATGCGCCAGTGTCAAGTGTAGCATCCAACACCTGGCCACGTAGGTTAATTTTAACTCTTAATGGGGTGTTCCAAAAGGAAGGGGATGTGGGATCTTCCACATGACAAAGGACAGGTTGTGCAGGCGAATTTATCTTCTGGAGGGAGGATTGGCTCTTTGAATCATCCTCCCCCCTTTGTAGTTTCCCCTCTGTGTGACAAAGGGAATATTTTCCCCTGCATCACTGCTTACGGCATTGTTTGTGTCCTTTGCATCAGGAATCAGTCCTGAATGCCCATCAGGGGACTCACTCCATCGTGAGCTCATTCTGGCCAGTGGGTTACAATCTGGACATGTGCGCGAAGTGAGGCCAGGACGTGAGCACTTGTAACAGTAAGTTTATTTGCCAAGTTTAGCTTTACCCTGCACTGAAGGTGGGAAACAATTACTTGGTCCAAGAACCACATGAAGCTCATGAGCCCTCAGAAGGAGATCCATGACTGAGGAGACAGAGGTTCCATAGAGTGCAACTCTGTATTTCTCAAGGGCATGTTTAGAAATAAGGTAAATTTGTTCTTGGTCTGGTGGGTGAGTTTTCAGCTTCCTGAACTCACTTGGCATGTGGGCCACAAAAGTAGGGAGGGGCTCTTCAGGACTTTGTATACGATCTAAGATACCTCTCATTATTTGCTCCTGACTGTTGGAAGGAAGAAAGACTGTCCTGAAGAAATCACAGAACTGGGACCATGTGATGACATGCGTGTCAAGGACAGTGAACCACTTCTTTGGTTCCTTTGCCAAAAATCGTGGCAGATCTAGAAGAATTTGGTCATCGGTTAAGTCAAGGGAGGTCCTGTAAACATCGACTGATTGGAGCCAGTCTTCTGGGCTCACACGTCTATCTCCCGCAAATACAGGTGGCTCAAGCCTTGACTGGTGCAGTACAGATGCAAGGATTCTACTAGTATTACTCACATCAGAAGAATTAGCCTGTGGTGAGCATGTCAAGTGTCTGAGGGAAACATCATCAGTAGTCGCACCTTGTAATGGCACCTGGCCTGGTGAGACACGGATGTGTGGCGTAGAACTGGCCATAGGAGGTAGCTGGTCATGTGGCGCTGCAAGGGTGTCTACATCAGGAGGTTCAAACTGTCTCAATATGCTCTGCTGAAACTTGAGAGAGTCATTGAGACACTTCTGTAGCACGGATACTTCAGCTTGTAGAAGTTCCACTTGAGTCTCCAGACTCACGGCAGCACGCTGGGCTGACTTGTGTCTCTGTCTGGGGACGGAATCTGGTAATGAGTAGGTCAAGTCAGTCTTAAAGTCTGGGTGGTAAGCCATCACAGTAACTGTGCAATCACATAAACAGCAATACAACAGTAATGCAACAGTAAATTAACAATGTAACCCAGAAAATGTAAATTGACATAAAAAGGCACACCATCAATAGAATCTGAAACAAAATTCAATAATCTGTGTAAAAAAAAAAGTATTCAATAATCTGTGTAAAAAAAAAAGTAATGTCACCGAAACCATACAGATTTACTCTCTTTTATGTAAGTTCAGTTATTATATTGTCCTTCAGCATACACAGAGCAAAGGAACACGCTGCTTCAAAGTGAATAGAAAGTTCTCAGTCACTTGACCATGTAAATGAGTCCAAAAAGTTAGAAATCGCCCAGTTCGCACGAGCAAGTCCAGTTCACGAAGAAGTAAAAAAATCAATTAAAATTAAAAAATCCGTGCTCACAAGTAGTTCAGAAACAAAAAAAACAAATAGGTTTTGCTGTCCGTTTGTGCACAAAATAGAATCAAGTTCAACACACGCAAAGCAAAAAGAAAAAAATATTTGTGCTGAAATATCCCCAAAAAAGATTGAGCAAAATGTAAATCTGAAAACAGTAAGGAAGAAAAGCTGGATCACTCCCAAAAATTAGGAGAAAAAAAAAATCCTCTGTTCCCAATCGGCTTACAATCAATATAAAAATATCTGGCGAAGCACACAGTCTACATCAGGGGTCACCAACACGGTGCCCGCGGGCACCAGGTCGCCCCCAGGGACCACATGAGTCGCCCGCAGGCCTGGTCTAAAAATAGCACAACTCAGTAGTGAGCTGCGTCTGAAATGTAATTGTATTCTGTTGATATTCTTTTTCAATCACACCTGTTGCATTTATATAGCATATATTTATATATTTATATTTAAAAATGACAATATCTTCTGTTCATTATACATGAGTTTAGATAAGTTTAGGTGAACTCTGACTTACTCTAGTTCAGGGGTCCAAACGTCGCTCGCGAGCTACCAGTAACGTTAGCTCGTGGCCTGATTGGAGGTTGCTCGTCATGGAGCCGTTCACATATCGAGTCTTTTGCGTCCTCAAGTTCGTTATTTCAAATGTAGGTGCGAGGCAAGCGCGCTCATAATTAAAGCGACGCGCTATTTTTTTCCAGGTGCAGCGAGATGAAAAAAATGCAACTATTCAGTATGCCGCAAACGTACCGCAGGTCAACCAATCAGCTTCACCCTTTCCATAACAACATTGAAAGCTCAGTCAACATGAAGGATGGGGGTGCACCCAAACACTACGGGTGTTTTTCTCTTCTCCGTAAATAAATCTTGTAGCAGAGCTACAGCAAGTGTTTTTCGGTGGTGGAAATCTATTAGCTACTAAAACTTCTTTGTCATTGTGGAGAGCACAGTGCATGGTTGCATAGCAACGACAGACGCCACGGGAAAATCAGATCGAATTTTACTCTTAATAATAAAAGATAAGCTAATGTGCATTGTAAAAGTCAGTAATTTATCTTTTTTGGCTCATTCTTTTTATAAAAATGATTTAAAGGCTGAAATATGTGAGGTTTATATTTTTATAAAACATTTTTTGTCAAAACTTTATTTGAACTTGTACATACTTGTACAGTAGGCTAGATAACATGTTGCAAGACACTCCTTTAAAATCTAGCCATAATTTTTAATGTTATTATTTTAATGTTTATGTAAACAAAAAGTGCATATTGATGCGGATTTATTTGTTATTTGCTGGTTTTCGACATACAACTTAGTGAATTGATTTCATTGTGTAGTATTAGTACTTTTTGAACAGGATTCTGTGATTACCGTGATCATTTTGGTCACTAATGAAATTAAATTATCATGCCATTTCATATCTAGTCATGATGAACTATAAAATCAACTATAATTATGTGTTTTTACAATATAATATGCAAAGTACAATTTTCTATAAAAAAAATAATCTCTGATTCTGTTCTTTTCTCTGACATTTAAGGGTGACATAGGCATACAAAAACCCTTTTAGGTATAAAACAGTTTAGATAGTTGTTAATATGCGAGTTATGAGACATTATTTCAGAGATTTAAGTATTGTATTACATGAGTAGCTCTCGGCCACTTTCATTTTTAAAAAGTAGCTCTCAAATGAAAAAAGGTTGGAGACCCCTGGTCTACATGTATCAAATTAATCAGTTGTCACGGTCACTTCGAAGAAATAAAATCAGGCTGAAGTGGAAAAAATGTTCCGCTCACACATCATTATTGCACGCGGTCCACGCACACGTGTCGCCCAGCGTTAGCAAGCTAATCTCACCAGTCTCTGCCATGCCAGTTGAATAGTTCCAAAGACCTCCACACACGATCTGAGATATAAATATATGAGGTTCCACGTAGATGACGGTTCCAGCTTCAAGTTGTTCGGGCGCCAATTGTAACGCTTGACCAGGATAACTCTAGGATGGAATCGATGGAAGAAAGAGCTCAAAGGAGGCAAGGCTGTATTACACACATTTAATGGCGAGTACACGGGCAACGTGATCCTCCCATACATGAGAGATTACTCTGTTTATTGATTTGTTTTGTGACGCTAAGAAAGAGTATAACAAAAAGGTAGAGCACGCTTAGCATCTACTGTGGTTCTCATCTCAAATCTCACACAATCAACAACGTCATCACGCATAGCGCACGTCACGAATGACATGATCATTCTCTTAAAGCAGGGGTAGGCAAGTTCGGTCCTAGAGAGCCGCTATCCTGCAGAGTTTGGCTCCAACATTGAAAAAAACCTCTCCTGCCTATAGCTTTAGTAATCCTGAAGACATTGATTAGCTTGTTCAGGTGTGTTTGATTAGGGCTGGAACTAAATTCTGCAGGACAGCGGCTCTCTAGGACTGAACTTGCCTACCCCTGTCTTAAAAGGCACACCGCGCAATAATGTGATGCATGTAAATACACAGTCACGGTCGTTACATGTGGAAAGAGTTTTTGTGTGCATTTAG
The DNA here is from genome assembly GCF_029890125.1 of Rhinichthys klamathensis goyatoka. Taxonomy (NCBI): domain Eukaryota; kingdom Metazoa; phylum Chordata; class Actinopteri; order Cypriniformes; family Leuciscidae; genus Rhinichthys; species Rhinichthys klamathensis. The sequence continues at coordinate 2,781,356 of NW_026606589.1, forward strand.
TGTGGTGTGTAGGAAATTTGTAATTTTTTGGGGGGGTTATTGTATTTATTCATTTGTTGTGTGCATTTTCTTTTGAAGTGTTGTTACCCTCCAAAGTTACTTGTACTGCCATCTCTCATGCGTACGTTTGGCCAGCTTTTGAGTGAAATCAAATGAGACCAGAATCCATGTATTGAATAAAAGTGATGTTTTGATTTTATAGTAATTTTGCATTGTTTATTCATTTAATTGGACAGCTGAGCGGGAAACCCTCTAGTGACTTGGGATCTCCTACACAAACAAAATTGGAGTGGCGTAGTCAAGAGCAGTTAAAAAACACCCCTATTGCCCCATTAAATACATTAGGATCAAGCCGAAAATTGGATGAATGTGAGCAGTGCTGGGTCTCAATACTTGGCCCATACTCTTTTGAGATCAAATGTGTTCCTGGAAAACAGAATGTGGTGGCAGATGCGCTCAATAGAGACCCATTTGTCAGGCCAGTGAGTCAGCAGCTTTTGTCAGAGCCTTATTCTGAACCGTTGAGACAGGTACACAGTGTAGAGGATGGAAATGTGTAAGAGGTGTTCCGACTTACCTGCCAACAGCAAACATTGGAATCAGAACCACTTGATGTCGGGCTGGATACAAAAATGTTTTTAAAAAAACAGCAAAACAACAGTGAATGTAATGTGAATGTAGCGGTGACATATTCTACTATATGCTAATTTCACCCTCACGCTCCGTCATGGCGATATCGTGAGACAGTTTTTCACTCGACAAGAAATCTTGTCACATTTTGCAATTACACAGGGTCAAAGTTTGGCTGGTTAGGTCTGGTTAACCCTGACTACACCATTATGTAGACAAAAAGCATCTCAAGTCAGTCAAACTCGATCTCATCAGAAACCGTGACTATTTAACAATGTGGCGATTTCAAATTCAGGAAAAAAAGCAAGCAATAAGGTCTATCCTTAAACCTAACCATAAGTGGTGCATAAGCAGATTGTACAAAAGCCAAAACGTAAAATAGTTACGAATTGTTATGAGAGTGTGTTGGTTGCCATTTAAAATTTGCAACACATTCTGACTAAATGTAATATTTTTTGGCCAAATGACATCACAATTATTATCGTCAGTTCTTTGCATGTGGCCATATTTTGGAAGGCTTTTAAAAGCTTGATAGACTTTTATTAATATACTGATATGACAACACACTCCTATGGCATCTATCAAAGGGTTAGTCCACCCAAAAACATAAAATTATGTCATTAATTACTCACCCTCATGTCATTCCAAACATTTATTCATCTTCGGAATACGAAGATATTTTTAATGAAATCCGAGAGCTTTCTGTCTCTTCATTGACGGTCTTCGCAACTACCACTTTCAAGCCCCAGAAAGGTAGTAAAGACATCATTAAAGTAATCCATGTGACTCCAGTGGTTTAACCTCAATATTATGAAGTGACGCAAGTGCTTTGTTTGCGCAAAAAAAAACATGATTTACCACTTTATTTGCAAAATATTATTCTCTAAAGTGCGTTCATGCAACAACGTCTGCTCTTGCATCAACACAACGCGCATGTGTCGTGGTGCTCTTCTGAACGCGCGCATTTGTGGTGTTGACACGAGAGCAGACGTTGTGTGAACACGTGTTGGAGATACATTTTTGTAAATAAAGTGGTAAATTGTGGGGTTTTTTTAGTTTTTTTTTATTCATAAACAGAAAAAAGTAAAACCTAACCACAGAGGTCTCAATACACTTTAAGCAAAGTCGCAGAACAAACTGGGGTGATGAAATTTTTAACAATCACAGGGCTCTCAAGTTTTGAAGACAGGCTAGAGTGACATTTGACCCCAAGGGTCGGGTCGAGTTGAGTTGGGTCGGGTCGGGTCGGGCTTTCCTCTCAGGGCGAATGAGAGGATGCTTAATTGCTTTTTACCTGACATCTTTGAAAGAAAGATGCAATGATTAATGCATCCATGGCCAGGATATAATTATAAAATATGACATGATTTTAAAAGTCAACTATAACATCAACTATGCAATACACTTTAATTTATTTAGTGCTAATAAAATTAAAGGCAGGGTAGGTAAAAATCCCCAAAAATACTTTTTTCCAAATTTGTTTAAACTGTCTTTATATATCATTATCAATGCATAATTAAAATGTAAGTAATCTGGGGAAAAAAATTATAAAAATCGAGTGTCTGTAGTCCTCTCAGGACTGCAATAAACACAGCTCATTATTCCATTCGGGGCGAAAGAAAATATTGGCTGGGGCGACTGTCACTCTCCCTCGCTACCATGGAAACCACCTCTGCTGATACAGGAGCAGCCAAAATGCGTGCACCCGTTTGAAGAGGCACGGAAGCTAATAACAATTATGGCAGAGAAAGAACAGTCAAAATTCTCAGTACCTGCATATACAGGCAGCAAAGTCAAACAAGTTAAAAAAAGGAAGACAGAATTTGAAAAGGCTATGAACAAAAAGTCTTTGGATAAATCAGGAAATCATACGAGAGTCAATATCGGCATGGCTTTCCAGCGGTGGCGACAACTGAGGGATCTCAAGGGGCTGAAAAGTGACTCCATGATGGCATTATTTCTGCTGGACAGGTAATCTCGCTGTTTTCATTTTGATGATGGCATTTATTTTTTCATGAAGCATGTATCACTAGCACACGTAGCTACCTAATATAACGTTACGTAGCATAACTAACGTTACACTGGCTTAGCTATGACAGTGTAACTTTGGTGTCGACTGTTATAACGTTACTGTTAGTGAGCCAGGGTTGAGACGATAAATAATCAATAGGCCTATCTGCAGTTGAAAGCTGTTTTGTTTAATTTCGCCAAATCTAACTTTAGGTTAAAAAGTTTAGGGGATCTATTTTTATACCTAGCTTTACCCTCTGCCAAAACTTTGTTCCTATGTTCACCGTGAACTCTACCTGCTCCGTTTTTTCACGTTTGGTTTGTTGTTATATGCTCTACATATGTTTACCTATGTCTTTATGTTGTATCTGTATGTGTTATACAATATATGTTGTGTGTGTTATATTATCTGGTGTCTGCAATGCAGTTGTGAGAAGGTGTTTGAGTTACTCAGTTTATCTGTAAACAATACATCAGAGCCAACAGTGCTTTCATCGTGGAAGCTCTTACATGCAAAACACCTGTATATGTTATGAATCTTACAAATTCACCTTCATCACAGTGTAACGTACTCGGTTACTAACGTAACCTCGGTTCTCTCTAGAAGAGGGAACGAGTACTGCGTAATATCTTACGCTAGGGGAAAACCTCTTTTCCACGAGATATTGAAGCCAAAAAATTATCCTTAATTTTGAATTAATGTAAAACGCGTTGCGGCAGCATACAGACATAGGCAAAGGCGGCTTGCGTGCCTATTGGCTGTCCTGCTGCAACTGCAGCAGCCTATCGAGAGAGGCCCTTCGGTGACGGTCCAATGGGGGCGCTTCCCGCCCACTGCGTCACCTTCCCGCCAGAGTAGGCGTGGCCTAGCCCTATAAATATGGCTCGATGGGCTGATATCACTGGTTTTTCATCGCCGAAGCGAACCAGAGTGTGTTCCCTCTTCTAGAGAGAACCGAGGTTACGTTAGTAACCGAGTACGTTCTCTTACGAGAGGTTCTCTCGTATTGCGTAATATCTTACGCTAGGGGAACACAGTGTAAAAACGCCGTGCATGCTGGGATCCAACACCAAAGTCCCAAGGGCAGGTGCCCGGGGCTCATATAATGTACAATCACCAAGGACTCACAGAGAGTCTGAGAAGAGAGGCTAACAGCGTCATTCCCAATAAGTTAGCATCCAAAGGGGCTAATCACTGTCACAGTGTTTCACACAGTCGGGGTGGAAATTCGGCCCGAACTGTGTAACAGTATGGGTCTTACTTTTGCCCATGGGGTAATTTTATCAGTCAGCGAGCGGTGCTCGAGCGATTGTAGTATTCTGCGCCGAAGCAGTGGGGCAGAAAATACTTGATTTTATACCGACAGTAGTTTAGCCTGTAAGGCGGGAACCTCTAGGTTATAAAACCTTATAAATGTAGACGGGGAGGCCCAGCCTGCCGCCATACAGATATCTTGTAAGGCAATCCCGCTAGACCAAGCCCACGATGAGGCCATGCCTCTCGTGGAGTGCGCTCTAACACCTAAAGGGCATTCAAGGCCTTTTGACCTGTATGCCAGTGCTATAGCGTCAACTACCCATCTGGATAGGCTCTGTTTCGACGCGGCTAGTCCCTTAGTACGTCCGCTGAACGAAACGAAAAGCTGCTCGGTCTGTCTGAAAACGGACGAGCGAGACACATAAGCTCTTAATGCCCTGACTGGGCAAAGGAAGCTCTCGCCCATCTCCTCGTTATGAACCGGCAGGGCGGACAGGGAAATGACCTGGGCCCTGAACGGCGTATTGAGGGGTTTAGGCACGTGTCCGTGTCTTGGTTCGAGTACGACTTTTGAGTCATTTGGCCCAAATTCCAGACACGTCGCGCTTACTGAGAGCGCTTGCAGATCCCCTATGCGCTTCACTGAAGCGAGCGCTATGAGAAACGCTGTCTTGAATGACAGGTGTTTCATGTTCGACAGGTGGATCGGCTCAAACGGGGCACCTTTCATGGCTTCCAGAACCGTGGAAAGGTCCCACATGGGGACTGAGGGGGGTCTGGGAGGATTTAGTCTCTTAGCTCCTTTTAAGAAGCGGATGACCAGATCATTTTTTCCCCAGTGACTGGCCAGTCGTGGGTTTTGTAAACGCAGCTATGGCCGCCACATAAACTTTAAGCGTGGATGGGGTTCTACCCTTATCCAGCAGCCCCTGAAGGAAGGAGAGCACTTCCGTAATCCCGCAGTCTGGGGGTAAAAAGCCTCGGGCTCTGCACCAGCCAGCAAACACTGACCATTTCGCGGCATAGAATCGTCTAGTGGACGGCGCCCTGGCCTGCGTGATTGTGTTTAATACTCCCTCTGGGAGGTTTGCGGGTACCCGTTGATGGCCCATGCGTGCAGGGACCATAGCTCCGGGTGAGGATGCCAAATCGAGCCCTTGGCCTGAGAGAGGAGGTCCTTCCTCGTTGGTATTGGCCATGGGGCAGCACTCGTCAGCTGCATCAGGACTGGGAACCAAGCTTGGTTCGTCCAGAGCGGAGCCACAAGGAGCACTGAGCATCCGTTTTCCTTGATTCGTTCCAGCACCTGAGGCAGGAGCGAAATCGGAGGAAAAGCATAGAGCGGGCAGCGTGGGCCAGCGCATCCTTGCTCTTGGAGAAAAACTTCAGACAGTGAGCGTTCTCTTGAGACGCAAATAGGTCTATCTGCGCTCTGCCGAATGTCTCCCACAGCAGGAGGACCGTCTGCGGGTGCAGAGACCATTCTCCTGCTGGAACATTGCTTCTGGACAGTCTGTCTGGCCCCAGATTCAGGTGACCAGGCACATGTGCTGCTCTCAGTGAGCGCAGATTGTGCTGAGCCCAGACCAGGAGGCGTTCCGTCAGCCTGAAGAGGTTTCGGGATCTGATGCCGCCCTGGTGATTTTATGTAGGCTACCACCGACATATTGTCCGAGCGGACTAAGACGTGGTCTCCCTTTATTCGGGGACAAAAGCGCCTCAGCGCATTGTCGACTGCCATCATTTACAGACAATTTATGTGTAGGAGCTTCTCTCGTTCTGACCACAGGCCAAAGAACGGTCTGCCTTGGTGCAGCGCTCCCCATCCCGAGGTGGAGGCATCCGTGGACACCACCTGCACACTCGAGGAAGTCCCCAGGCTTACACCTGACTGGTACCAGTCGGTCGCTCTCCAAGGTAACAGAGCTGAGACGCACTTCTGGTCGAGACCTTGAGGCGAAAATGACCGGGGGCCCAGGCTCGAGGAGGTACTCATGCCTTTAGCCACCACTGCAGTGGGCGCATACGAAGCAGACCCAGCTGGAGCACTGATGATGCTGAGGCCATGAGACCCAGCATTTTCTGAAACCTTTTGAGCGGGACTATAGTGCCGCGGCGGAAGGATTTCGCGGCGCGCTGAATTTTCAGTCTTCGCTCTGGCGATAGTCGCGCTGTCATAGACAGCGAGTTCAGTTCTGTGCCCAGAAAGGTTATTTCCTGACTGGGAAGCAGCGAACTTTTCGCCCAATTGACTGTGAGACCCAGATTCTCGAGGTGCTCGAGTAATATGGCCCTGTGTTCTACGAGCTCTGAGTGAGATCGAGCTAGAATCAGCCAATCGTCCAAGTAGTTCAAAACTCGCATGCCCCGAAGTTTCAGGGGTGCGAGAGCCGCGTCCATGCACATTGTAAATTTACGGGGTGCAAGAGACAGGCCGAACGGTAGGACTGTGTATTGATATGCCTGGCCCTCGAAGGCGAATCTCAAGAAACGCCTGTGACGTAACGCTACTTGTATCTGGAAGTAAGCGTCCTTCAGATCTATTGACATAAACCAGTCCCCTTGGCGAATTTGCGCGAGGATTTTCTTGGTTGGGAGCATTCTGAACCGGCGTTTCATAAGCGCTCTGTTCAGCTGTCTTAGATCTAAAATGGGTCTGAGACCCCCGTCTTTTTTCGGGACCAGAAAATATCTGCTGTACAGACCCCCCTCGCTCTGAGCTTGAGATAAAGGCTGTATTGCCCCTTTGCTCAATAGTGTCGCTATTTCGGCTCGAAGCAGATGGGCTACTTCTGTTTTCACCGTGGATTCGACGCGCGCCGTGTAACAGCGGGGCGTCGAGCGAACTGTAGCGGATAGCCTCTTTTTATAATGTTCAGCACCCATTCTGATATCCTGGGAAGCTGTGCCCACGCGTTTGCATGAACAGCTAGGGGTAGAATGGTATTTGGGCTCTGGTCGTGACATAGGGACGACAAGGGAGCCCTGGCGTGCTGTAGTGTGAATACTGCGTTCGCAGTGACTGAGGCGGGGGGCGCGCCGATCACGGCGGGCAGCCTGGCCGCGCTCATTTCCCTTATAGCAGTCTGCTGAGAAAGAGCGAGCGGGGCGAGCCCTGTGGGGCTTAGCATGTCTGTGAGTGAATGTGGGCGCGGGACAGCGGGCACATTTACTGCACTGAAAACACCGTCGGCCGGGGCTGACTGTATGTGTGTTGGTTTCGTTTTTACAGAAACCGTGGGACATGTATTGTGTAGTGTTTGTGGGCACTGGGTCGTGGGCACATTCACTACATTTGTTGCACAATCGACATGAGCCGATTTTATTTGTGCGAGCCCTGCATTGTGTCTGTGTGCAGAAATGAGCACTGGGTTGTGGGCATTTTTATTACACTCATAACACCATCGGCCGTGGCCGGAACACCAGAAATTGCACTCTTTATGTGATATATCTGGGTCGCCGTGAAAACGGCGTTTGTGTGCAGGCAAGCGGGCCGTGTTGCCGACTTGTTTACTGCAGAATACACTGGAACAGTCGCATTTCCTGGAACTGAACGAGCGAGATGTTTCGGTGAAAGTCTGGCCGCGGCGGGACTTGAACACAGTCGTTTTCCTAGAAGGGCTTGGACGACTTTGAGGCCTCGGGCTTGATATCAATCCTCGGCCAGGGCCCACGCGGAGGGGGGCGGCGGCCAGAAGAGCGAGAGCGCGGTCTCTGATCCCGGGCCTGGTGACGCTGTGAAGCGGAGGCTTTGGCTGAGAGCTTCGAGCAGACGGCTGTTTAGGGCGACCTGCTGCAGAGCTAGCGCGCTTCGGGAGGAAGTGCTTCAAAGCCTGTGACGTTTTTTGAACTTCGACAAATCTTTCCGCGAAATCTTTGACGGAAAATCCGAAGAGGCCCGTCGGGGAACACAGAGCGCTCCGTATCCGGCATTTCCGACAGCGTCAACCATAGATGTCTCTCGGCGACAGTGAGAGAAACCATAGTCCGCCCCATAGCCTGTGCAGCAGATTTCGCGGCGCGAAGAGCCAGGTCTGTAGCGCTCCGTAAATCCAGCACGTTGATAGCACCCGGGCCTTCCTCGTCCAGTTTTCGGAGAAGGTCGGCCTGGAGTATCTGCAGTATGGCCATCGAGTGGAGTGCCGATACAGCCTGCCCAGCGGCAGTGTAAGCGCGGGAGTGCATGGCTGAAGTAGTGCGGCAAACCTTAGATGGTAGCGCCGTCTTAGCTCGCCGTCCAGCGGAGGGCGGGCAAAGATGGGCTGCTACGGCTTCCTCCACGGGGGGGAGCGAGAGGTAGCCTCTGTCTTTCGCACCGTCCACTACGGAGAATGCTGCAGAGACAGAGGAACGCACTCGGGCTGAGAAGGGGGCGTTCCAGGATTTCGCGACCTCTTCGTGAAGCTCAGGAAGAAAGGGGGCGGATCTGGAAGGCGGTGGGGCGCGGTCTCCTTGAAGGAAGCACCCATCCAGTCGGTTGCGCGCAGGCTGCGCGGGCGCCTCCCACTCGAGGCCGAGGCTCGCTACGGCCTGCGAGAGTAGACACATCAGCTCCGACTCGATACTGGCTCGTTTACCTGACGGTCCACGGGCGGAGGAGGGAAGGTCCACAGAGCTCGCCCAATCCTCGCTGTCCGACGCCAGTAGAGAGCAGCCGGCCTCCTCTGCAGATAAGGCTGGCTCGTCGTCACCGGCAACGGAAGCCACCGGCAACGGCTCACTCACCGTTGGTGAGTGAGCCGAGCAAAGCTGGCGAAGCTGGCGGGCGAACCGGCGAGCATTCGCGGGCTGGAGAAGGCTCAGGGACCCATTGAGTGCGACGCTTCTTACGGCGCGGCGCTGTAGCGGGTGGTGGTGCAGTCTCGGACAAGAATGCCAGGCGAGTCCTCAGAGTCACCATAGGCAATAGCTCGCAATGAGGGCATCCGCCGTCAGCGAGCGCGAGAGCTGCATGATCCTCTCCCAGGCAGGAAACGCAAATCACATGGCGGTCCCCGTCGCTGAGTGGGGCTCGGCACGAGCCACAGGATGAAGGCATCTTTAAAAAGACGCAGCTCTTTTAGAAAGGTGAGTCGCGGCGGCGAACACACACTTAGCAGAGTGTAAAAGGATATAGTACGCCGGGTAGCGTAGCAGGAACGGCGACTGAAGGCGGCGAAGTGAAGGCCAGCGGCTTCAGATGCAATGGCTCGTCCTGCAGAAGGTTTTTTCCAATGGCGCGGCTTCTCACTCCGGATCCTAGCTGCGTGAGCTACGTTGAAGAGATGAAAAATCAGTGATATCAGCCCATCGAGCCATATTTATAGGGCTAGGCCACGCCTACTCTGGCGGGAAGGTGACGCAGTGGGCGGGAAGCGCCCCCATTGGACCGTCACCGAAGGGTCTCTCTCGATAGGCTGCTGCAGTTGTAGCAGGACAGCCAATAGGCACGCAAGCCGCCTTTGCCTATGTCTGTATGCTGCCGCAACGCGTTTTACATTAATTCAAAATTAAGGATAATTTTTTGGCTTCAATATCTCGTGGAAAAGAGGTTTTCCCCTAGCGTAAGATATTACGCAGTACGAGAGAACCTCTCGTAAGAGAACTGATAGTAACGGCGAACGTGTATCAATGAAGCTATTTATAGCTTTGCCTTATATTGAGTTTGATTCGGTTACGAGCTAGTAAAATATTTTAAACTTTACCAGTATCGAATTGTTTATATTCATACTGATAAAGTTAGTTATTTTATTACTTGTGATTCTGACATGATGTCACTACATCAGTGGCGTTTTGTTTAAGACTGCAAGGGAAGCTCAGCTTCCCCTATAATGTCAAAAAATTAATGGTCAAATGTGTACTATTGTGTTAACATTTCATTGACTAAAAATGCGTTAGAACACGGTCATCTCGAAGACGAGTTCGTTCAGAATCCGCTACACATAGCAGGTCGGCTGACTCATACATTCCCGTAGCGCGTCACAGTGCATTTCCCTATGGCATTTCCCCGTTGAAGCTCAGCGTCCATTGACTTCAATGGAGCTGCTTTGAACATTTTTTTTCAGTGCTTCGAAACTAGACGGTCATTGGATAAATGCTGCGATTATGTCCCGCCCACGGACGCTCAGCGTCTCTGGGGTGAATAGGGAAGTGGGCTGGCCTGGAGTCCGGGCGTCTGCGTGATGATTGGAGGACTGCATCTCCTTTTGATTGACAGCGATTTCGCACAATAAAAACAAAGTCACTGACGCGGAAGCTATTCGAGATTTCGAGCTCAGTCTCATCGCGGATTTTGCAAGTGTAGGCTACTCGAAAGACGAACTGCTGTAATATTTCTTGGTATTTGCAATTTTCATCATACATTTCACAGTTTAACCTAATTCCTACATTTCCTCCGTCGATGTCAGGTGCCTTGTTTCATGTGCGGGCGTGGTGTTTGAATCACGGCACATCTGTCTAGCGCTAGTTTGGTTTCGGTTTTGTGTCGGGATTCGGACATGCATGCTCTGCGTATTTGTTTTCTGTTGTGAGTGCACAGGATGAGCTTATGGTCGTTCTCGTGCATGACGTTCTGTCTTGTCGTGTTCGCGTGCGGTTTCGTGTTCGCTCTGTTCAGTGTGTTGTTTTTTGTGTAGCATGCGGTTCGTGTTTTCATCGGCCGCGTGCTTTCATGTCATGTTTTGTCTTGTGCTGTGTAGCACACAGCTTGTGTTTTACACTAGCTGTGTGCTTTCATGTTGTCATGTTCTGTGGGAACACGTGGCTTATGACTGTTCTCATTGTTCTTCATGTCTCATTTTGTGTGAGCACAATTTCTTGTAATTTGTTTAACTGGCCACGTGTTTTTGTCATGTTTGGTGTGAGCACATGGCTTGTCATGTGTTTTCCTTGTGCCATGTGCTCTCCTGTCAATTGTGTAGACTCCCATCTTGTTTCCTGATTATTAGTTATTTTGCCCCACTTGTCCTCCCTCGTTGCCTTTTTTGCTCCCTATTTATTCTCCTTGTCCTGTGCTGGTTTGTAGTTTTTGTTTGTATTTTTTTATTTTATTATTAAAATAAAGCCCATCAACTCTGCACCTGAGTCCTCGCTCTTTTCACCATCCCCACACCTGACAGTCGAGTTTAAAAAAAAAATGAGCTTCCCCTCTTTGAAAGACCAGCAGCTGCCACTGCACTACATGCAATGCGCTTCTCTCTGCTCGGCGCTGGTAAACGCGTCCGTCTCTTCCAGCTGAGCGAACGGCCGGGATCGCGCGTTCATGTGTTTTGGGGGCGTGGCTTTGGAAGGAGCCGAGAAGGGAGGGGGTGGGAGTTAATGGAATAATGAGATCTAGCGTTCAGCGTCAGTTCAGGCAGGCCGCGTAGTCAAGCTCAGCTATCAGCTGATACCCAGTCTATCAGCTGATCCGATTCATACGCCTTCAATTAGTTCTTTCAATCAAGGGCCTTATTTAAAGGCATTTTCAGTCTGTCTGCTTAGCTACTTCCACTGCATGCTTGCAAACGTAGCTTTGAGATACAATGAGATTACTCATATATTGTGCTGTACTCACTCAACTGCTGATCATGTCTACCACCGCAAATAATGAAGACCATTGGCAAGTTGAATCCATTGAAGAATCCCAGCAACAATTAAGTCAAGCAGAGGAAGCCTTTCAAGGCGAAAGCAACGCTTCTGTCCATCGGAGCTCTCGCCTTGCGAGTAAATCTTCTAGTCCTCCTAGCATCATTGATTGGCCACTGCCGAAGTTACTGGAAACCTTGTATAGACACGATATCCCGGCACCGACTGGAGCTACGCATAAAGAACTGTTTGCTTTGCTCTGTGAAAAAATTGACGTCCCAGCAGCAGATCTTCCTCCTCCTCCTCCATTCTCCGGCAGGAAACAGCCGCAGAAGAGAAAGAACCTCGACCCGGCTTTTACTTCGTCTGGTGTTGCACCCAAGCGGGCAGATGGTCCAGCCGTCTCAAACCGAGCAGTCTACTCTTCTTCAGTCCAAAGCAATGACCCAGTGTTATCAGCATTGTCCAGCATTCAGTTTTCGCTCTCCGGCATGAACTCCAGAATTCAGGCTTTGGAGTCCGGTCCATCATCTAGGTCCTCGGCAAATCTTCTCTTCTCCGGCCCGTCTTTCGAGAACTCCACTTCAGGCACGGCGCGGCTGCCGTGTTTACTCCGCAGCTGGATGATGACGTTGTCAATTCGGCGACTATTCCGCGAAGAACGATGGGAAGTGCAGTTCCCGTGTCTTCAGGCTCTCCATTCTTTCCGCCAGCTGCGGCGATTTCTCATCAGTTGAGAAGCCAAATCGTGGCAGGTAATGATGTCAATCTTGTGAAAATATTACTGTGCTCAGAAATGAGTGAGAAGCGTGTTGTTGATTGCGGCGATGTGTCCGTTATGCTTAAAGACAGCGATCCCCGGCTTTCAAAAATGTTAACACTAGCTGAATTTAACGTGGCATTTGGGGTTTACAGAGATGTCATTTGCGAAATCTATCCGTCTCGTAGAGCCGAGCTTGACACATATTTAGCAATTATTTCTGACTTGGGTTTGACTTATGGAGGAACTCTCTTCTATGACTATCACAAATCATTCTCTGCAAAAGCTGCTATGTTTATTCAACGTTTTAATCAGAGATTGGACTGGTCTGTAGTCGACTTAACCCTCATAAGCAGACATTTCACTGGTCATCAAGCTCTCTCCTGCTCGATCTGTGGCTCTCATTCGCACACTCTCAATCTATGCCCAAAATCTGTCTCCTCTAACTTCTAAGCCTGGTTTTCAAACTGTTGACTCGAAGGTAACACCTTTCGCTACTCCTTTGTGCTATAATTTTAATGAAAATGTTTGCAAATTCTATAATTGTAAATATGTTCATGCTTGTAGTTACTGCGGGGACGGCCACCCAAAATCTGTGTGCCCGAGACGAACCCGCTTTATGAAAAAGGAGAAAAAGAAATAAAGCCATTAACTCCAGTCAATGTTCCAAAGCTGGGACAGGCACTGAAAAATCATCCTAACCGCTGCTTCGTCAATTATTTAATAACGGGACTTGTTCAAGGTTTTTTTGCAGGATTGTTATGGTTGCCTAATCTTTCTTTTTCCTGTAATAATTTGCTTTCTGCTGTTAAAGAACCTGAAATTGTCGATATTTTGTTGGAAAAGGAAGTTAAGAAAGGATTCCTGATTGGGCCTTTTGATAAGTCTCCTTTCTCAATTTGTCGGATTAATCCTATAGGGATAAATCCTTTTGGCTGTCGCAGTAGTCCAAAAATATTTGATACACTTTCAGAGGCGCTATGTTGGATTCTTCTTAATAACTGCAAAATACCGCACGTGCTCCATCTTTTAGATGATTTTCTGCTAGTGGATTATAAAAATGCAAAGCCAGAGAGATGCATTTCGGCGTTAAAACACACTTTCGCCGATTTAGGTGTTCCCCTTTCTGAGGAGAAAACTTTAGGCCCTCTTATAGTTATTGAGTTTTTAGGCATTACATTAGAATCTAATATAATGCAAGCCTCGTTGCCCCTTGAGAAATTAAATCGCATTAGAGAAATCATGAGAAATGCTCAGATGTCCACATGTTTTTCAAAAAGAGATTTGCTTTCTCTACTAGGCCATCTTAATTTCGCGATGCGTATAATTCCCCAAGGCAGGTCTTTTATTGCCAGACTCCTCGATCTATCCAAATCAGTTAAAGATCTTAAGGACATAGTTACCCTAGATGCAGGCTGCAGATCAGATCTCAGGTTCTGGTCTTTGCTCCTTAATAATTGGAATGGCATTTCTTTTTTTCATTACGATGATCTGGAGTCTTCTGCAGCCCTTAAATTGTATACAGATGCTGTGCCTTCTGTCGGTTTTGGGGGGTTTTTTAATGGTCAGTGGTTTGCTAGTAAATGGCCAAAGGAGCTGATTTCCGTGCCTGATAATAATATGTCCACCGCTCTGTTGGAATTATATCCCATTGTGATAGCTTGTATTTTGTGGGGCAAACAATGGTCCAGAAAACAAATTCTGTTTTTTTGCGATAATGAGGCAACTGTTAATATTATTAACAAGGGTCGCTCATCAGTTCCGTTTATCAACAGATTCGTCAGGCGCCTTACTTGGGTATCGGTCTTGGATAACTTCATTTTTCGAGCTGCTCACATTCCAGGCTTAAACAATCAAGTTGCTGATTCACTTTCTCGATTTGAATTTCAGAAATTCCACCTCCTGTGTCCAGGTTCAGCATCAACCAGCTTGGACTGCCCTCCTTTCAGCCAAACCGTAATAGATTAGACATGACCCTTCAATCTTATTTTCATTCAGCAGCTAAGTACATGCGCAGTGGTCTAGCAACATCGACATTAAAAATGTATGACACTGCTTGGTCTCATTTTAGTTCTTTTTGTGCCACCTTCTCTGTAAATGTACTTCCTGTCAATGTTTCATATGTTAGTGCTTTTATAGTTCACTTTTTTGAGTCCCGTAAAATGCAGCCTTCATCCATCAAAAGTATGATCGCCGGCATCCAATTCCACCTGCGCTGCTTGGATCCATCTACCTTCAGCTTGCTCGAAAATTCATCGATTCGTCTCCTGCTTAATGGACTTAAAAAAGAGAAACCTAAAGGCAATGATCATCGTCTCCCTCTCACACTTCCACTTTTGAGAAAATTAATATCACATCTGAGAGCGGGATGCTTTGGGATTTATACTGATATGATGTTAGAATCTGTTTTGCTTACTGCTTTCTATGGCTTTCTCAGAGGTGGCGAGTTCTCAACACGCACAGATTCCTTTAATCCGTCACATGACCTCACAATATCTGATGTTTCAGTTTTTTCTCACCACTTCACCATATTTCTGAAACACTCAAAATCTGATAGGAACAGGGAAGGAGCTTTTGTTTACGTTTCTGAAACTAATTCTGCTTTTTGTCCTCTGTCTTCTATGTTGGCTTATCTGAGGAGTCGTCCGGAGGACCCATTATTTACAACGGAGGAGGGGAAGCCTATGTCCAGAGCCTGGTTTGCATCCCGCTTCCGCCTGCTTTGTCTATACTGCGGGCTTCCCCCAGGGCGTTATTCAGCTCATTCATTGCGTATAGGGGCTGCTACAACGGCTGCTTCCTCTACTCCCGTTTCTACCCTCAAAGCTATGGGAAGATGGTCTTCGGCAGCTTATGAACGGTATCTCCGGCCAGATACTTGAGCCATCCTTGAGGCTCAGAAAGCTATGAGTGATGCTTGTGATCTGTAGTTGAAATAAATATTGCTTCAGTAATTAATTGGGTTTTTTTTTATTACATCTTCATTAGCTTAATTTTTCTTGCTATCTTCACGTAAAATATTTAGCTTATTCCTATAATCTAAATAAGGTTGGCTTCTTGAACGCTCATTTCGATCCTCTCCTGGCTCTTCGTTTAGCAAAAGAGCCAGGGATGATTGCCTGGTATGGTCATAATGAAAACTCAATCTGAATTGAGTTAATTTGCACATCTGTTTCCATTTTCTCACTGTCACTGATCACAATACAGTAAACATGGGCAGTTCTCCACCAGAGCTTCATGTGCTAATCGTAACATATGTAACCTTTCAAACAGCCTGTCTCACTGCATTGACGCTGTGCTTTCTCTTTCTCTAGTGCTTGTTGTACGAGAGCAGCTCCACGGATGTTTCTGAGCAGAGTGTGATATGGTGTTACGGCACGTTTAATTTCAGTGTGATAGCTTGAAGGGTCGTCTGGAGGGGTCTCATGGCTCATTTTACTGCATCATTTTGATGCATGTTTTTCCCTTTTAGAGCGAGTCTTTCAAAACACTATTATGTTAAACTGAAGCTGCAGACATGTGCACTCTACTGATATCTTTTTTTATCCCATTTGATCATATGTTTATGGAAATCATATTCTGCCACATAAAAAAGATCATGCTTTAATAGTATGTCATAGATATGAATTATGATATAAAAAGTCATAATTAAGTCATATCTATGAGATGAAAACTAATTGAGAAAATGATTGAGATTAAAATGTTGTATTTTTGACTTTTGTCATAATTGTGAATTAGTGTCATGATTTCAACATTTTAAGTCATAATTTTGATTTACAATAGCATTTTTTTATGTTTCTGAAATGGACTTTCATATATTTTCAAGGGTTCAAATCTAGTTTTTGATTAAATTGTGTGCTTTAAAGAAAGGCCAACACCAGTTTAATTTTGTTTACCGCTATCAGCTTCCAGGAAATTGTAACTGCTCTGTTTATCCCCTGCTTCATAGGTGTTGCACATCAGTTGCCCTGCTCTGTCTCTTCCCGTGTGCTGCTTTTGGGAGATTACACAAAGGCCCAAGGCGGTTGCTCATGAGCTTTTGCACTCTAGAGACAGTGGCTAATGAAGCTGAAGTCTATACTCATCAGCTGTGAAGCCAAACAGCCTGACTCAGGGGATGGAGAGACTGAAACAAGCCTCCTGTGGGAATAACTACACGAACTGGGAGGAAGTTTTCCTTTAGCGCTGATCTTGGACCAACTTGCCCTGTTCAGATTACACAGGTAACCATTATAGGGAACAAAACACTGGCCTCCTATCAGTAGGAAAACATTACACAGAAGGGCTATGACGGAGGGGAAAATTTGAACACAAGGACGTCATAACATGGATTAATGAGGTCAATTTATCCTCTAGCCTGTAAATTTTTTTTTTTACAGCCACCTTAATTATCTGTAGATGAAATCACATACACAAAACTAACTCGCACATAACAAACTCTCTATCTCTCTCGCTCTCTCTTCATCCTCTCCTCGGCCACCGGAAATTCATTTCCTTTTAATTTTTAAAAATTAAGTGTTCATTGGAATGGAACAAGAACTTTTCACTTTTGTCACATGAAATTGGAATACACACACACAAAAAAGGAATAGGAATGAATGGAAAATTTGTCCAAAAAAACATTTATTTGTCAAAAAAACAACCACATATTCCAGAACACACACACAAAATTCGAGTGGGTCTAATATGTTGTCTGGTATGCGCCGACTCCCGCATAAGATCCGCTCTGTGCTATCATGTCTTCTGGACTGGAGCAGACTGTGCGCACGTTGTGGCGGTTCGTGTGACACTAACGTGAAATGTCTCGGGTTACAAATGTAACCTTGGTTCCCTAAGAAAGGGAACGAGACACTGCGTCCAAAGACGCTAAAGAGGGAAACGCCTCAGCGTGACTGGTGTCTGAAGCACGTGTAATCGCGACAATTGTATTGGCCGGCAACAGCCCATGACGTCACAACTAGTGCGACCGTGAGGTATAAAAGGGCGCCTAAAGAACATGTAATCCGCTTCTTCTTCTGAAGGGACCATGCAGACACACCAGAAGCATGACAACAAGACACAAGGAACCAAGGGAACCAGCTTCTCAAGGGAACCAAGGTTACATTTGTAACCCGAGACGTTCCCTTTCGAATAGGAACTCGCACTGCGTCCTAAGACGCTAATGGGGAACAAATGCCCACGCAGCCATGCTGAATGGCTGTGAGGGGAGTGACACTACTCATCCCAAAAGGGGTCTCCAGGATCTACAGAGCATTCATAGCTCTGTGGGGGCTGAGTGCTTTGCATAGGGGCCCACATCATGGGAGTACCTGCCAGCTCTACTAAAACAGTTCTATCAGGCAATATCACCAGAGTCCTTCAACCTGATACCATCTCATTTCTCATAAAGGAGGCCACATGAAGGCCTACCTTCATCCAGTCCCAAGGAGCAGAGTAATCTGCAATTGACCCTCTCAAATGAAGGGAGTACTAAATAGGCTCAACCATGAAGACCTCTCTGGTTTTACATAACTAGAGGAGCGGAGTACTCCATATAACTACCCTCTCAACCGAGGAGAGTACTGCCCTTACAACCTGATACAGCCTGCAGAGTTCTAGGGAGCCGTTGGAACTAACACATAACCAACTTATGCCGAGTTCAAACTGCATGATTTTAGGCCTGATTTTCACTCACCAACAGATTTTTGCGAAATTACAGACAAATGCCTGAAATCGGAGGCATGCGTTCATGCAAGAGACAATCACGCTGTGTGGATTATCAAAGACGCGATCTGAGAGAATCGCAGATGAGTTGCTGATGCCCGTGATGTATTTGGCATGCTAAATATCTGGACCTGTCGGGCAATTCAAAATCCTGCTGTGTGAAATGTGTTCTGAATGAAAATTACATCGGAGATGACCTAGAGAGCAAGATACAGGGCAGTGTGAAGTTCGGGAAGGAGTTATAGACCAGGATATCAGTATTTGAATAGATATATTTACTAAAATATTTATTTACCTCCAACTTTCTTTGCAGAACACAATCCTTGTCTCTCCCCAATACATTTTTTATTTTTCTCCTTTTCAGCACACTGACAATTTGAATCGCAAGCTTCTTGCGGGTTATCATTTTTGATAACAATTCCAGTCCTGCGAGAGAACTCCGGTCTCACACACGCGTGATCTTGCATTATTTCCTTATCACTTCTCGCGTGTTTGGTTGTGAAACGTAGTTTACGGACCAGACAGAGTTGTCTGCGATTCTTCCTACTGTAAAGTCATGCAATGTGAAACCCCCTGTCGCTGATCCATTGTGCAGTGTGCACACAGCAGCAACTGAATGCTACCCCAGGATAGTCATGCAGTGTGAAAAGAACGGTGATCTGACGAGTTTGAAAATCGTGCAGTGTGAACTCGGAATAAGGGTACTAAGCCCAGCTCAACCCAAAAGTCCGTTGTCAAGGAGGCCTAGAGGGGCCAACGATTCAATAGCGTATCAAGTTGCGCTTTTCCACTGCATGGTACGGTACGGCTCACTTTGTGGCGCTTTTACACTGCATGGTACGGCTCGGCGCGGCTCGCTTTAAATGGTACCACCTCTGTTGAGGTTCCAATCGTACCGTACCGATTACTAAAATGTGGCGTGAAAACACTACACATCACTGATTGCAAAACGAGACACCAAACCTGCTAGATTTAAATAGTCCGCAACAGCCAGCGCAGTATTATTTGTTTGCACATTTTTTATTAAACGACTTGCTTGGAAAAAATTAAAAAATAAACTTGAAAAAAGAAATAGCTGAATCGTGGTGACTCGTCAGTAGACGAGGTGCAGACGTTCCTCTCGTTGGTAGCCGAGGAGCGGATCCAGCAAGAGCTGCATATTGCGACGAGGAATGAAAGTTTTTCAGCAACTTTAACGATCAGTCTATAATCCCACCCACTTTGAAGAGGTACTAAACTGCAGTGGAAAAGCAAATCGAGCCAAGCCGCACCATGCAATGGAAAAGCGCCATAGCTCTAGCCACAAGGGGTCCCTGGAGGAGGCTGTTTACCACTCCTGTATAGTTGGTAGTCAACCAGAATAATACTTTCACAGCCGCCTTTCCCGCAGGAGTAAAATTGGGGATATAATCATAATCACAGACACAGACTTTGAAAAGTGTCAGTTTATTCTCTCTATTACGTAATCTGCCGCGGCTCATTGAGAGCTGCCGTAGCAGATAAATTCAAGTGAAACATTTTAGTTAGACGACTTCATAATCACAATACTGAAATTACAGTACAAATTTAGAAGTGAAACAAATGTAGGCTTCTATTATTGCATCAAATTTAAGCAAAGTAGGCTAAACGTGTGCCCAGTTTTTCTATAAAGGCTATGCATCTCAATAGGTTATGCGTCTATATCAGGGGTTTTCAAACTGTGGGTCGCGACCCATTGTGGGTCACACAGTGAGAAAAGGTGGGTCGCACAAAGGCAATTGGCTGCAGCTAAATTTACGTTACGGTGAATGAAACAAAACCAGTCCGATTAATGACCAAACAACTCTTAAGTGACGATTTTTTTAAGGAATATATATATATATATATATATTTAAAACACACACAGTGCGCACAGTGTATGTTAAAATGGAAAAGTTTTTAAAACTAAAGGCATCACGGACCTGTGAGAAGTCTTCAGAAACAACAAAATCTAAAAAGGAGCCACGCAGAAAATATGACCAGTCCTACCTTGATCTTGGTTTTATTGCCTGAGGGGGTCCAGGCGATGAGGAAGTCCCTCAATGTATTTTATGCTTAAAAAGGTTGGCCAGTGCTAGCATGAAACCCTTAAAACTTAAACGGCACCTCACAACAAAACACTCTGCATACACTAACAAGGGGCGATCGTATTTTCTTCTAAAAAAAAGAAGAGTATCTTCGTCAGCAAAAACTGATTAAAGGTACAGCCAGCATCCCAGAAAAAGCAATGCGAGCCTCATTTTTAGCTGCATATCGAATCGTAAAATCCAAAAGGACACACACCCATAGGAGAGGAGCTTCTGCTGCCAGCCTGCATAGAAGTCGTTGAGGAAATGCTGGGTAAAGAAGCTGCAGGAAAGACCGCTAAAGTTCCACTTTCTGATAAAACAATACAACGGCGTATTGAGGAAATGTCTTCTGATATAAGCGAACAAACAAGTGACAAAATCCGGAGTAGTTGCATTTGCTCTACAACTGGACGAAAGCACAGATGTTGCAAAATGTGCACAGTTACTGCCTTATGTCAGGTACGTTGACTCCACTGACATCGTTGAGGATTTCTTATTTTGTGAAGAACTGACAGAACGGACAGGGTCAGATATTTTTGACTGCTTGAATGGATACATAATGGCCGAGGGCTTCCAGTGGGAAAAGTGTGTGGGCCTCTGCACGGACGGTGCGGCTGCAATGACAGGCAAGAAAAGTGGTCTTGTTGCTCGAGTAAGGGAGCTTGTCCCATTAGCTATTTTTACCCACTGTATTTACATCGAGAAGCCCTTGCCAGTAAGAAACTGCACCCGAAGTTAAACGACGTGTTGCAGACTGCTATCAAAATAGTAAATGCTATCAAAGCCGGGGCACTCTCCTACCGACTTTTCACATCGCTATGCACTGAAATGGGCTCAGAACATCAGCACCTGTTTCTTCACGCTGAGGTCAGGTGGCTATCACGGGGTAAGGTGTTAACTCGTCTGCTTGAGCTACGAGAAGAGGTCTCGCAGTTTTTATCAAATGTTGATTCTCCTCTTGCTGTACACCTGTCAGACGGAGAATGGTACGTGAAGCTTGCCTATCTGTCGGACATATTCACTCATATAAATGTACTGAATGAAAGCATGCAAGGTCCATCATCATCCATCCTGATCTATATGGACAAGATCACAGCTTTCACCAGCAAGATGAAATTGTGGAGATCCTGATTGGAAAAAGGAGTGTGGGACATGTTTCCATCACTGTGCGCCAATGACGGTGAACGCATCCGAGACCCTGCACATACTCACCTTGGCGCGCTCATTCAGAATTTTCCTGATATTGCAGGTAAGATATATATTTTTTGTTTTATTATTATTTTATACGTTAAACACTCTTTTCAGTTGACTTCATTGTAATAGTAATTGTATCTCTTTCTATCAAATCAATCATCTGTAGGTAAGACAGAATGGGACTGGATACGGGATCCTTTTAGTAGTGGGGCTAGAGAGCACTGTGTCCTAACAGGAAGAGCAGAGGAGGAGCTGATAGATGTGGCTTCAGACAGGAGCCTTCAACTGCTTTTCAGAGATTCAGTGTCTTAGACAGTTCTGGGAGTTTGTTGCCAAGGAATACCCCGCCTTAGGAGCTGCTGCACTCAAAGTTTTGGTACCCTTTTCTACCACTTACCTATGTGAGAGTGGATTTTCTGCTCTGACTGCAGTGAAAACAAAATACAGATCTCGCCTACAGCCATCACAAGACATGCGTGTCAGTCTGTTGAAAATAATTCCTAGATTAGATGTGTTGTGTTCAAAGAAGCAGGCACACCCTTCACACTAATACATTTCCCTTGCTTACTCTTAAGCTTAAAGTAGTTTTTAAACAATTTTTCAGTTCTTGAAATTTGTATTATATGGTTTTGTAAATCAGTAGTACTCAGCTATTCCTCTCATAACCTTAACATAACCATTAGGCAGCTGTTTTGACATTTAAATGGTTATCATAACTTTCTGTATTTCTGTATTTCTTTTAAGCCTTTTGGTATTGCAATCCATTATATTTCATTCATATGACAAGGAAAATAAAAACTATTCTCTACTAAATGAGGATGCATTTTCCCCCATATTTCCATTAAAAAATATTATGGTGAGTCTTGAGATTGATTTATATTTGTCTAGGTGGGTCCTAGAATAAAAAAAATTGGGAACCCCTGGTCTATATAATTAGGTATAGGTATAGCCTACTTCGTGTTATTTTAATTTGTTAGTAGATTTAATAACTGAAACATAACAGTGAAATAAATTAAACTAAATGATTGTTAAATTAAAACATTGTCAGGACTTGCTAACCGATGTTAGTCGACAGCATTAATAATTAAATAGGCTTACAGTAGGTTTTGTTATGATTAGCATAATTTTCTTTAATAAATAATGAAAACATTTCAACATAAAACATTGCAATAGAAAAATGTTACATCAATAAGGCTTTGAATGAGCGTAAGACATTACGTTTTCAGACGATAGATTTGTCTGTGGTCAACCCTACAACATGCGCCCCATGGGGCTTCAAGCATTCCGAGTTTGAAACTCAGCTCTATAAACTAATTTCATAATTTTGTCTCTAGTTTAATATTTGTCGAAAATAAAAACTTCAGCCGATCTCACCAGAAAAATCACATTGGCCTGAAAATGATGAAGCTGAAAATGATGACTGTCAGTCATCTCACAAAATTGAGATGACTGACAGTGTTACCCATAGAAATGAAAGGATTTTTTTTAAACGGATTCATAGGCCTACATTAAACAACTCAGAAAAAGACTCAACATTTTGTTGACTTGGCTAAAAAAATAATAGACTAACTATTTCAATATAAAAACCAATGAAAATGTGAAAGAACACTAAAATTATAACCCCATCGTACATTTCAAGGTTTAAATAAAGAGTCGGGACAGTTTATTTATTTAAAACTGGCATCAAGTTTAGCGTTTATTAGCGGAGGCCTCAGCAGGATGACTCTAAATGAATTAAAAATTAAAATGACTCTCTTATGGATTATTTGCTTTTTTTTTTGCTCAAAGGAGAGAGCCTGCTTACTTTATTCACCTCGGGATAAAAGCTTGTGGGGAGAAGCCTCAGCAGAACAACTCTCTAAGCCAAAGGAGGCCTATCAGTTTATCTCCACAACAGAAGCAGAAGAGGCTTCACAGAGAGCTGATGAGAAGCTGAATTGCAAAGTCATGTCCTCAAAATAATTGATCCAATTTGGCGTAAGTGAGAGACTGTAAGTTTTGAATAGCTATATATTCTAAATGCGAATTTTGCCATTGTTTTGGAACACACTACATACCTTAAAGATAACAATAAGACTAACAAATTCATACTAAAAGCCAAAGAAAATTTTTATGGGGACTTTAAAAACACTCACCGCTCTTGACTGAATAACTTTTGTGACTTTAATTAAAGATGAATATATCCGTTTAATTTATATAGTGAAGACTATGCAGTGTTATTTTGCATTTGATTAGCCTACTTTATTCATTTCTGTACCTGAAAAAACAACCTGGAAAGCAGTTTATTTCATTTGTATAGTTGTTCTATTGTATTTATTTGTGCTTACTTATTTGATTATTTGTTCTTATTTTATTACTGACTACTTTATTTTTTACTTTTATATTAGTTAGGCTGGTAGTTTGGACAAGCAGTGTGGAGTGGATGAAGAAGCTGAAACAAGACTATTAACGTCTTTGCTCTGTGCAGATCTATGCATGATACAATGATGTGACTTCTTAAGTGTCACAAACTTGGACTGTACCCTATTTAACAGGGGAGACTTAAAGGAATAGTTCACTTAAAAATGAAAATTCTGTCATTGTTTACTCACCCTCAAGTTGTTTAAAACCTGTATGAATGTCTTCTGTTGAACACAAAATAAGATACTAAGTCAATGGGGTACATCAACTGTCTGGTTACCGACATTCTTCCAAAATACCTTCCTTTGTGTTCAGCAGAAGAAAGAAATCCATACAGATTTGAAACAAATTGAGGGTGAGTAAATGATTACAGAAGTTTCATTTTTTAAAGTGAACTATACCTTTAATGCAGTCAACAGGTATGCAGCCCCCCCACCAAATAAAAA
This sequence comes from Rhinichthys klamathensis goyatoka, assembly GCF_029890125.1. Classification (NCBI taxonomy): domain Eukaryota; kingdom Metazoa; phylum Chordata; class Actinopteri; order Cypriniformes; family Leuciscidae; genus Rhinichthys; species Rhinichthys klamathensis. Next base: position 2,805,389 of record NW_026606589.1, read on the forward strand.
ACTATCAGCACAGCGGAATTAAAACAGATAAATAATACTGCAAGAAGAACACAAAACAACCATGATAGAGGTTTTCTTAAGCAAGTTGCAGCAAGTTTTAATTGTGCAGAGTTTAAAGAACACAGAGGACTGTTTAAGTGCCATATCTCTCACTTCTCCACACATAGAGTACAGTGGCTGAAAACAGAAAATACAGGGTTCTTCACCTCAAAAAGATGATTTGTCACAAGCATTTACACATTTCTCTCTAGGACACAGAAAAAGCAGCAACATACTGTAAACCCCAGTACTAGCCCATGCGTCCCAATCCACACTATTGCGTCACCTCAATGTAAACCAAGATATAAAAGAACAAAATGATGGATTCTCAGTCAAATTCAAACAGGACTAACGAGGATAGATTACAGCGTGACTGACATCTATCTTGTTCAATCTGATCAGCCCAGTAAGAAAGAACACAAGCAATAAAAGACAGAGAATGATGCAACCTGGTTTGTTTAAAGAGGTTAGCAGATGAGCAAGGCTGGGTTAGGGATGCATTCAATGGAAATTCTTAACTTTGTTGGATTCCCTGCAGTGAATGTGGAGGTATGTCTGTGTCTCCGGCACTTGGAAATGCTCTCGTCTTTTGTAGCATCACCGTTATTGCTAAAGGTTCCAGCATTTTTCATGAAAACGTTTCTCCTGCAAGCCCTTCTCTAACCATCAGCTGGCTGGAAAGGTTTAGACACATGCGAAATGTGGCTGTAGTACTACACACTCAATGAATGTTGAGGTTCTTTTCTCTGTGAGCCAAATTCTATTACGGCTCATTTCTGAGCCCTTAACTGGATTAGCTTGCGATGAAGGGCGCGAAGGAGAAAGCAGGCAGCTGAAGAATTGGAACAAGACCGATGTCAATCACTCAAGTGCGGGATAGAATCAAGGCAGTTGAATTGAATGGAAAGCAGGGCATTTAAGATATACAGCTGCATGCTTTCAAAATACAGTACCCTACTCATTTTGTATCTATGCTGATTGTTATACAGTATCTATGACATCAGTATGGACCACAGCTGCTCAGTCATATATTCCATCAAACTCTAAAACAGGCTTCGAAATCCCAGTGTAGTTGACATACCACACAAGAGATTGAGGATTGAAAAGCCTTCAGGGGAAGCAAAATGAGGCCATGCTTAAAATGGGCCATAAAGAATGATAAATGAAAGCGGTCTTGTGGGTAAAAAGAGTTAATGAGAGGCAGAAACAAAAGGAAAAACCAAGGCGATGTGGTTGAAATTGTTTTTGTTTTTTAACCCTTTTGCATTTTACCCTAAAGGGTGCAGTCTGACTGTAACCGCGCCTTGGAAATTTCACTATGTAAATTGGCCCACTGGGTTATGAAGGTAACTTTCATACAAAGCTGAGTCTTAGCAAATAGATTTCTCCTTTAAATAGAGAAAAGAGGTTACATTCCAATAATAATTAATAGAGCATTAATTAGTTTGAGACAAGAGACTAAAGTGTAGATAGAGGCCTGGCTTTTCAGAGCAGGTCAGTGTGTCACATGCAAATTTTAATGCGAGGAAAAGTGTGAATGCCCGGATTTATTTGTGCATTGAGGATTTGGAGTTACTATTAATGTAAAATGATCTTGTGCGTTTTTGTTTCCTCCTCACATTTTACACGTGTTTCTCTTGTCTGATCTCTCCAGCATCTTTAAATCTGTTTTTGTGTGTTGGGAAGCGCAGTCAGTCAATACTGTGTATGCGCCTCAGCTCACGTTACCACAGTTGTAACACTATAACGTATTCTGATCCTGTCCAATGACTGGCTAAAAACTGATCAATGATTTCATTTGAGCGGCCATCAGCACTCACTCTACATTCTATTCTGATCAAATGTCACATGGTATCTTATCAAACGACTATATTGCGTTTAGACATCTCTTCTATTGGCTGCAGCATTTATCCACTTTTCAAAGCAGTGGATCCTGTTTCCTCCCAGGTCCTCTTGGCTCTTGTTGTTTCTTGCTTCTCAGTGCTGACTGCATGTGCATCAATAATTCAGGTTGGTAAAGAAATTGCATACCTTTTAGGTTAAGGTTCTTTTGACAAGAACTTGGCACTAGGTGCTTGTCTGGACTAGTCAACTGTGCTAGTGATTGTAAGTTGTCACTGTGGTGAACATTAGTCACAGTTTCCATTGACTGAAATGGAACCAAACCTGAGATTCTGTGCCATGCTACACTCAAAACCACAGTGAGAAACGGAAAGAAGAGACAAGAGAAGATGTGCGGTAGACTTTTAAAATGTGCTTTTCTGATGTGACTGTCATGTGCTGTGCTTACTCTATGTGTGAAAGAAGGAGATCGTTTTTCTCAGAATGGCTTCTCATATAGGACGGAGATAAAGCGGGACGTTAAAGAGGAGATTTTTGGGGCAGGGGTTCAGGGGGTAGATATGTGGCTTTAGGAGCAGCAGAGGGGAGACTAGATACGTTTCATGCTCGATTAAGTGATGCTTCTCTCTCTTTCTCTTGCTTTCTACCCCTCCTCACATTTTCTTCCTAAAGCATGTGTAAGATGTCCTAATTGTTCAAGTATCTCTACTTCTTCTTCTTTTGAAAGCGTCTGAACTGGTTCTGGATGGCGAGGGCTGCTTTCTCCGTCTCCGGGGCTTCCAGGTCGATATCGACCTCTTCCTCCAGCTCAGGTTTTCCTGCAGAGTCAGATGCCTTCTCTAGAACACAATGACCAAACCACAGAGTGAATCAACTCATCAGGACACCAGTTCACCCTTGTGAAAAAGAAGCACACTTTAGCATGCTTTTAAAAATAATACTTATTACAGAAATAATAGCAACACTTTTTAACATTTTTTTTACATTAATAATTTCCATTTATTAACATTAATCGCATTTGTTCACATGAATTACAAATGAAAAATACATCTAATGCATTTATTCATCTTTATTAATCTATTTTAATGGACCTGAGCTACCACGAACAAACAATGAACAGTTGTACTTTTATTAATTAACATTAACAAAGATGAATAAATACTGCAACAAAAGTACTACTGATTGTTGGTTAATGTATTAATTTAAACTATTAATTGGAACTTTATTGTAAAGTGTTAAGGAAATAATATTCTTTAAAAGAAAAAAAGGGATTTTTCACCCAAAAAAGAAAATGCTGTCATTAATTACCCTCATGTCGTTCAAAACCCATAGGACTTTTGTTCAACTTCGGAACACAAATGAAGATTGTTTTGATTAAATCTGAGAGTTTTCTGTATAAAGCTACGCAACTACCACTTTGATGCTTAAAAACGTTCATAAAGAGATCGTAAAACTAATCCAAATGAATTGAGCGTTTTAGTCAAAATTTTCTAAAGAGATTTGATTGATTTGTAATGGTGAACAGATTTTGAGCTTTTATTCACATTTAAACATTGATCAAGCAAACATAAACAGAAGCTCGACTGAACCTGCTGAATACTACCGTTTACTAGGGCTGTAACAATACATCAATATGGATTGATGCATCGATCAAACGTCTAATGATACGATGCATCGATGCCACACATAAAATATCGATATATGGTACTTTATTTTAACACTCTCCACATCCTCACTTAAAGGGTTAGTTCACCCAAAAATGAAAATTATGTCATAAATGACTCACCCTCATGTCGTCCCAAGCCCGTAAGACCTCCGTTCATCTTCGGAACACAGTTTAAGATATTTTAGATTTAGTCCGAGAGCTTTCTGTCCCTCCTTTGGAAATGTATGTACGATATACTGTCCTTGTCCAGAAAGGAAATAAAGACATCATCAAAGTAGTCCATGTGACATCAGTGGGTTAGTTAGAATGTTTTGAAGCATCGAAAATACATTTTGGTCCAAAGATAACAAAAACTACGACTTTATTCAGCATTGTATTCTCTTCCGGTTCTGTTGTCAATCCGCGTTCAGTGATGCTGATGACGTAAGACGCTGCTGACGTGTTATCAGTGCGCCCGAGCTTCGTTTACAGTCTGAGGGAGACAGTCTAACTAACCCACTGATGTCACATGGACTACTTTGATGATGTCTCTATTTCCTTTCTGGACAAGGACAGTATACCGTGTATACATTTTCAATGGAATCGAGAAATCTCTCGGACAAAATCTAAAATATCTTAAACTGTGTTCCGAAGATGAACAGAGGTCTTACGGGCTTGGAACGACATGAGGGTGAGTCATTAATGACATCATTTTAATTTTTGGGTGAACTAACCCTTTAACTTTTATCAGCTGAAATAGACGCCTGACAAGATTGACTGACCTGAACATGTTTTGTAACAAAAGCCAGTATTGTCCACTGTAAAGGCATTGCGAGTTCATGTTTTACACCAGAAACCGACAAGCAGCCAGCATCCTTGTTGTTTGTGAACACAACCCGAAAAGTCCATTTTTGTGAATCAGCGCGCAGTATTCTGGTCAGTTGACAAGTCAAGGCACCTTCATTTATATAGCGCTTTTAACAATATAGATTGTTTCAAAGCAGCTTTAGAGTGATAATAGGAAATTAAAGTAACAGAGATTGTTTTGGCTTTTAGAAGCTCTAGAATAAAGTTATTGTCCAGCTAGTTTTGATTGATTCACTTCCGTTGCAACGATCATTAGTTATTAACTTAGGGGCCGCTAACACGACACCGTTCTAACAGAAAACCTTTAATGCGATCCGGCCGCTCATTTGCACAAAACAGTGCCTGGTGGCTCGAGAATCCAAACCAGGAAATAGGTTCCAAGGTACAAGCCTTGAAAAATTTATAATACAGAATTTTTTTATCGCTTCCACGTAGCCACGTGAACCGAACTTATCCAAACAATGTTTTATCTGTACAGAGGTAAAGGGAAGGGAAGGGGGCCTTCATTTACATTTATTCATTTAGCTGACGCTTTTATCCAAAGCGACTTACAATTGCTATATATGTCAGAGGTCGCACGCCTCTGGAGCAACTAGGGGTTAAGTGTCTTGCTCAGGGACACATTGGTGTCTCACAGTGGATTCGAACCCGGGTCTCTCACACCAAAGGCATGTGTCTTATCCACTGCGCCATCACCACCCCACTCACCGTCAACTAGTCTTCACAGGGGAGAGACTAGTTGACACCTCAGGACTGTGTTGTCGTCGTCTCCAGGCACAGGTCCTTTATCAGATCCGGATACGGCCTGGATCCGGAGGACTGCGGTAAACCTTGGGATAAACAGACTAATATTAGCGTAGACGCCATCCTTCTTATGATGTAACAGTACATCAGGATTTATGGGAAGTGTTCCCGGTTCCGGCTTACCTAATCTATTCAGTCTAACATTGAATTTTAGAAGTCTATAATGTGTTATATGTATGCTAGGTCAAAGAGATGTGTTTTTAGTCTAGATTTGAACTGACAAGAGTGTGTCTGCTTCCCGGACAATGTTAGGAAGACTGTTCCAAAGTTTTGGTGCTAAACAGGAAAAGGATCTACCGCCAGCAGTTGATTTTGATATTCTAGGTATTATCAACTGGCCGGAATTTTGAGATCGCAATAGGCGTGAAGGACTATTATGCTTTAAAAGCTTGCTCAAGTACTGCGGAGCTAAATTATTTAGTGCTTTGTAAGTAATCAACAATATTTTAAAATTTATACGATGTTTAATAGGGAGCCAATGCAGTGTTGACAGAACCGGATAATATGGTCATACTTCCTGGTTCTGGTAAGAACTCTAGCTGCTGCATTTTCGACCAGCTGTAGCTTGTTTATTAAGCGTGCAGGGCAACCACACATAATAGCATTACAATAATCTAGCCTTGATGTCATGAATGCATGAACTAACTGTTCCGAATTTGTCAATGAGAGCATATGACGTAATTTAGATATATTTTTAAGATGGAAAAATGCGGTTTTACAGATCCTAGACAAATGACTTTCAAATGAAAGATTGGTATCAAAGAGCACACCCAGGTTCCTAACCGACGACGAAGACTTGACAGAGCAGCCATCAAGTGTTAGACAGTATTCTAGGTTAGTATGTGAGGACGTTTTTTGTCCAATAATAAGAATCTGTTTTTTTTTTCAGAATTAACCCTTTAGGCGCCAGAGGTTTTTTCCTAAAACGTTCGATTTTGACATCTTAATTTCAAAAGGCTATATCTTAAAAGTGATAAAAGATAGACTTTCTGTAAATTAGAGAAATATTAAGGATGACCCAAAGTTTATGTAGGGATTACATTTTCCCATCTAATTTGCATATTATGACGTCATATGGTGGCGGCAATCTTGGATTATAGAATTTTCATGAAAAGTCACGTTTAAATGATAAAATGCAGCACTTCTTTCCCCCCAAAATGTCCATCACCTTCTGTATGCTGTGTTGCACAATACTGAATGCTCAGATATATAGTAAGTAGTAAACAAACTGTGTAAATCATTACTAATAAATGGTAGAAACAAACCGAATGCATGTAGTGGTTGGCCTTTTGCTGTAGAGATTTTCCATTTACTAAATACAGTAGGCACTCTGATTCCATGTATGGGGCACATATATATTATTCATATGACATTCAAACACAAGTAGACAAGACCTGTTTAGTTCAAACGCTCACTCGCCACGGCAAGGCACAGATCACGAGTGAGATGATACGAGCAGCGCGGCCAGATCTGCCTTGCGCGCGCGCCGAGTGTGCACAGCTCGGACTACTGTCATTGTCATTGCGACTCCTCACCCTGCCTCCACGTTGCCTCCTAACTGTCCTATGAATACTTCGACCTCGTCTAATATACCCAGTGGTATTAGACAAAGTCTCCACCACAATACTGTCGCCGCGATTGCGGAGAGGACCTGATAAAATGGCTCACTCGCACACTAGCTCCGCTTTTGATCGCACTGATTCAATGCACTCTAACTCGAACATTTTGTATAGAAACATGACGTTTTTTTGATTCGGGGATGAAGTATGACATGTCTGCCATCCAGTGGAGGGGAGGTCGAACGAAATTAGACACTCAATTTGACAAAATCGGCCGTTTTATTCAGTGCCGCATCTTGTCGAGTAAACTCGACCGTGGCGCCTAGAGGGTTAAGTAGTAGAAAATTACTAGTCATCTAGTTTTTTATATTAGCTATGCATTCCGTTAATTTTGTGAATTGCTAAGTTTTGTCAGGGCGTGAAGAAATATAGAGCTGAGTATCATCAGCATAACAGTGAAAACTAATGCCATGCTTCCTAATGATATCTCCTAAGGGTAGCATGTACAGAGTGAACAGCAGCGGTCCTAGTACTGAGCCTCGTGGTACGCCATACTGAACTTTTGATCGATAAGACATCTCTTCATTTACTGCTACAAACTGATAACGGTCAGATAAGTATGATTTAAACCATGCTAATGCAATTCCACTAATGGCAACATTATTTTAAATAGACTTGAAAATTATGTTGTGGTCAATGGTATCAAATGCAGCACCAAGATCGAGTAACACTAATAGAGAAATACAACCACGATCGGATGATAAGAGCAAATCATTTGTGACTCTGATGAGAGCTGTCTCAGTACTATGGTATGGTCTAAATCCTGACTGAAAATCCTTGCAGATACCATTTCTTTCTAAAAAGGAACATAGTTGTGAGGATACTGCCTTTTCTAGTATCTTTGACCGAAAAGGTAGATTCGAGATCAGCCTGTAATTGACTAATACTGTAGGATCAAGGTGCGGTTTTTTAACAAGCGGTTTAATCATAGCCAGCTTAAAAGTTTTTGGTGCGTATCCTAATCACAAAGATTAATTAATGATATTAAGAAGAGGATTTATGACCTCTGGAAGCATCTCTTTCAATAGCTTAGTCGGTATAGGGTCTAACATACATGTTGTCGATTTAGATGATTTAACGAGTTTAGAAAATTCTTCCTCTCCTATAGCAATTAATGAATAAAATTTTTCCTCAGGGAGACTACAATGCACTGCCTGGTGCGATACTGTAGTAGACGGTTGCATAGTTATAATTTTCTCCCTGATATTATAAATCCTGTAAGTAAAGTTGTTCAAAAAAAAGTTACTGCTGTGTTGCTTGGAAACGTCTGGGGTTGAAGCTTTATTTTTCGTTAATCTAGCCACTGTTTCAAATAAATACCTAGGGTTTTGTTTATTTTCTTCTAATAGGGTTGAAAAATGTACGCAAGGAGGCCTCTCTGTACGCGATTGTGCTCTCTTTCCATGAAATGCGAAACAACTCTAGTTTTGTTTTCTTCCAGTTGCGCTCCATTTATCTGGCTGCTCTCTTAACCCTCTGGGGTCGGCTATCGCGCTGGCGCGACGAGCTCACTTTTTTTCTTATAAGTGCAAAAGAGACTCAAAATACTCTGCTGATTTTGATCTTACATATAAGTGTTATATATCATTCGATCCTGTTAAGTGTCTGTTTTTTTGTGTATACTCACAATAAAAACAAAGTGTTGTGCTTTTTGTCAAATAAAGAAAAATAAACATGATGCGCGTTTTGCCTTCTCTCTGTGAGTGAAGTCCATTCTGAAACGCGTCAGAAAAATGAACTGTAACTCAGTCAATACTTGTCACAGAGACACGAAAGATTTATCTTTATGAAGCTGAAATTCTCTTCTTTTAAATGAAACATAAAATAAAAAACAACTATTCTCAGTTTATGTAATCTGTATGAAAAGAGAGAGATGTCAGTCTTTTTCCTTTCAGCTAATTATAGCGTATGACGTGTTAATGTGACCACGCCCACTGAGAGCGCGCGCTATTCAAACGCAAATGTTGAGGCAAGCCATGAAAACGCCCACATCAGCTGGATAAAACATCCAGTTTAATAAGAATCTTGTACTTTACCTCATCTTGCTGCGCTGTGAGGAATAATACTATCGTAATAATCCTGGAAAAGTTACCTCAGAAGTGCTGGTAGTTTCATTTCGAGGAGCAATGGATTCAGCTGATGAAGTAAGTTATTTATTCTTAAGTGCTTTGTTCTCATCGCGTTATTGAATAGTGTCTGTAACGTTAAACTGCACAAAGACTGTTTAAATATGAATTGCGTGTCTGTGTGTGAATGAATGAATGGCACAGATGCGCGCGCGATGTTACTACAACATCTGTGCCGTTCATTCACTCTCGCTCCTACATTATTTTACATGAACACATCCAAACTATATTGCTATAGCCTACTGAGATCTGTTCTAATCGCGATATAGAATAGTATCTGCAAAACCAAAAAGACTGTTTAAATGAATCGGGTGTCTGTGAATGAACGAACGCACAGATGTGCAGTTACAGACGAAATAAAAGACAATATTTCGTTGACTAGTTTTGGATAGATTATAAAGTTTTTACTATAAAATAGACATCAAATAAGCTTTTGTTAGACAGTTTCTGCTCATATGTTAAAGGAACACGCTGACTTTTTGGGATTTTAGCTTATTCACCGTATCCCCCAGAGTTAGATAAGTCCATACATACCTTTTTCATCTCCGTGCGTGCGGTAACTCTGTCTGACGCACCCACCGCTAGCCTAGCTTAGCACAAAGACTGGATGTAAATGGCTCCAGCTAGCATACTAATCCCAATAAGTGACAAAATAACGCAAACATTTTCCTATTTACATGTTGTGATTTGTATAGTCACAGAGTGTACAAATAACAAGGTCATATGAGACACAGCCAACTTTTAACCGTATAAATATTGGGAACTATATTCTCAGAAGGCGAAGCACTGCTACTTGGGCGGAGTGATAACCGCAGCACCTGAGACGCACCGTGGTGAGGAGCTGAAAGTTCGTTCAGAGTTGGAGTAATAGAGTCAGCAATTACTAGATAGTAATAAGCATAGTTTACAATCATGGGTGTTCGCTGTATTGTAAATAGCTGCGACAATAAACAGGGGAGACCAGGTAATACCATGATGTTTCATAGAATTCCAACCAAAAACGCTGACCTGATGAATCAATGGCTAAGTTACTTGCTCTGGCTATAACGTTAGATCCAAACACACATGAAGAGATCATCAAGGACCATAGTGTTTGCTCAGTACATTTCACTGAGGACGACTATTTTGAAAAAATGGAATTTGCCACACGGACCATGAAACGTGTGCTGAAGGATACGGCCATCCCATCGATAGCACAGACAAGTGGATCACCTGCGGCTGCGGTAAGTGTTCCGTTATGTTTTTAGAAGACTAGCCTACTGTAACAGTGCCATTAGCCAGATCTAATGTAACGTTAGTGACACTATTATATGAATAGGGTGGTCACTACTATTGCAGTTGTTCCCGGTCTCTATGTATCCCCTGTCACCATTCACATATAGCGCCTAAAAACGCTAGGCGCGCCACGTTCTCCTTTTTCCAAAGCGCTAGGGCGGTTGCGCTCCGGTTGGTTCTTGTCACGTGACCTACGGTGCGCTTGCGGCATTCTGAAAAGTTTAGATGTTTTTATCTCGATGCGGCGCGGACGCGCTTGGAAAAAAACGTGCATACCACGCGCCTACATTTGAAATAACGAACTTGAGCACGCAAAAGACGCGATATGTGAGCAGGCCCTAATGTTAGTATTGTTTTGTCACGAACACGCTCTATCGCCCCAGTAACAAATGAGCGGAGCTAGAGGTAAACTCGGGACTGTAGCCTTCACCTTGCTAATTAATCGGATTTTTTTTTTTTTTTTTTTTTTTGAGAAACAGTGACCTTGTCCAGTACGGGTAGGCTACTGTCTGTGGGTTCATTGTGCAAAAACAATTTGCCTTGTGCTATTACTTTCCCCTTATTCTAGCCTATTGTAATGCAATTATCTAACATTACTGTATTATATGCTGTTGAACACATTTGGTTCAGCTGTTATAAATTGCATTTAAAATATATTGATTCCTGTAATAATAATTATTTATTCGTGTTCTGTGATATTTATTAATCAGGATGCGTTTTTGCTTGGAATTCTATGAAACATCATGGTATTACCTGGTCTCCCCTGTTTATTGTCGCAGCTCTTTACAATACAGCGAACACCCATGATTGTAAACTATGTTTTTACTATCTAGTAATTGCTGACTATTACTCCAACTCTGAACGAACTCTCTGCTCCTCACCACGGTGCGTCTCAGGTGATGCGGTTATCACTCCGCCCAAGTAGCAGTGCTTCGCCTTCTGAGAATATAGTTCCCAATATTTATACGGTTAAAAGATGGCTGTGTCTCATATGACCTTGTTATTTGTACACTCTGTGACTATACAAATCACAACATGTAAATAGGAAAATGTTTGCGATATTTTGTCACTTATTGGGATTAGTATGCTACACTGATCTATATAGAATGACTGGATAGCTCATGACGTCATAAACAGTGAAGCCACCGCGCCGCCATATTGTGATTCCCTAGTGAGCTCACGCGTTCTATTGAATCAATAGGAAATTGTATGATTTGACTGAGAAAACATTGCATAACGAGACACCGTCTTTAAATCTAAAGTCTCCCTGAACAGTCTTACAACGCAAACATCCTAAGCATTTAAATGGGTATTTGTTTAAAGTCGGAAATTATTCCTGCTTACTAAAAATTAAGTATATGTGAATTGTGAACTTAAAATTTAGCTCTTTCTGATTGTGTTTTACAGATAGATCAGTAGTCTGTTCAAGTATTTGATTAGTTAGCAAGAACATGTCCAGGAAATGCATAATACAAATTGTATGGGTTAATGTACACCCGTTTCACCTCTTATTTACCCCTTATTTACACTGCACACGTCTGCGGCGCGTTTACAGCTGCGACACGGCTACCGGAGCTGATCGCGCCCACAAATCGGCAAATCACGTGGAAATGCTCCCGGTGTGAGTTGACACCGCGTGAAGGTAGGAATAAAACATTGTCGGAGCCATAATGCGCCGCAGATGTGTGCACTGTAAATAAGGGGTTTACACATAGACCTACTCTGTTTGTAGTGCATATTTTTTACCATACCCATGTCAACAGGTTGGAGCTTTCTCTGCACGCGGATGCCCGTCCTGTGAGGTCCGTGCAGATGAGATCGTTTGTGCTGCAGGCGCTGAATTAAAGTGACAGCGCATGGTTCGTGGTCAAACTGAACACGGATTGACATGAAAATATTAAATGTATGCATTTAATTAAATTTATAAGAAGTAATGCATTGAATAATACGTTTATTGGGTTTAAACTTGAATACGTCTTTGAAAGAATGCATAGTAGGCTATAAAAAAAAATTTAAACAACACGGAAATAGCGACAATTGTGCATATAAATTACTATATATCAGAGATGCTCACAAGTCTCTGAGCTAGAGTCCAAGTCAAGTCTCAAGTCTCTGAGCTAGAGTCCAAGTCAAGTCTCAAGTCTTTGAGCTAGAGTCCAAGTCAAGTCTCAAGTCTCTGAGCTAGAGTCCAAGTCAAGTCTCAAGTCTCTTGTGGTTATAAGTGTTGCATCACATACAGCGACCCATCCGGGTTGCTTAGAACACTGCATAACTTTATATAAGGAATTCAAAGCATGTAATATGTTAGGTTACACTTTATTTCGATTGTCCACTTTAGACATTCAACTAACCATGTACATTTTCAACTACATGTCAACTAACTGACTCTCATTAGAGTATTAGTAGACTGTGGTAGACTGTCAGGTTATGATGTGGGTTCGGGTTTGGAGAACAAGTTGACTTGTAGTTGCCAAGTTACTTATAGTCAGTAGAATATCTGTTGGGGAACCAACAAAATTAGAAATTATAATATATAATTAGCAGATATTAAGCCTACTTATACTCTAATGAGATTTAGTTGACATGCAGCTGCAAAGTTACTTATAGTTAGTAGAATGTATAAAGTGGACTATCAAAATAAAGTGGTACTGTATGTTATTATGACTCCTTTATCTATTAGCATACAGTATCAGCTTTGATTTTGGTATATAATCAGTATAAACAGGCTATTGCAACATGACAAAAACACCAAGAATGCTTTACCTTTAGTTAATTTCTTTATTTTGCCTTGTAGCTGGAACATACCAAGACATAAGACCAAATATAGAAAATGATATAACTCACTAAAATTGACACACTCCTATTTAGTGCAAAACATCAGTGTAGCTAAATGCAAATAAACTAACTTCCAAACTTCCAAAACATTAAAATGCTCAAAATCTTTAGTGTAAATGTGAAGCAACTGACCAACTTATGGCATGTAACTTGTTAAGAACAAAATGTTTAGAAATAAAAAAAATCCAAAGGGTGAGATCAGACTGGTTAACCTTCTCTTCTCTTAACACACTATGGGCCACAAAACATTTCTGGCTTCTTCTGGCTGCACTGCCTATGCAACTAATCATAGCTTATATACTGTAAGTCAACACATCCCAGACTCTCAAACCAGTGTAACGTTATAACTAAATGAAACTGTAACGTTACATGATCAACAATAATCCTGTAACCTGTTTGTAGACAACGGGCAGCCAGCGGCACGTAAATGATTAACGTTACGTTAATCGACCACCACAAGTTTGGCAATTAAACAAACGCTCATTCATATTTCATAAGGAAGACAATCGGAGTTAACCTCCTGTAACGTTAGGTAGCTAAAGCAATAAGCAAGCTAACGGTAGATGGTCAATGCTGAGCTAAACATGTTTACTCACCTATCAGGGTGCGTTTTCAGATGCCTGATAAAATTAGATGTAGTTGAGCCAGAATCTTTTATCGTGATACTGCATATTTTGCATTGAGCGCTTCTTGTTTGAAGTTTTTGAACCCAAAGCTAACGATGAATGGCACAGCAGCGGCCGGTGCAGTCGAACTTTTTGTTTGTTTTCCTCTCATGTGTGGTCGCGCGCGCGCTGCCAGCAATAGGCCACGTAGTACGTGGTTACGTAGGCAGGCTGTAACGGAGGGAGGGGGATAACAGCGAGCTCATCAGACATTTCCTAAAAATAAACATTGTTCACGAGTCCCGCAGCTCGAGTCCGAGTCGAGTCTGAAGTATTTCGAGGACGAGTCTCAAGTCGAGTCTGAAGTCACTGTGTGTGGGACTTAAGTCGCACTCGAGTCCGAGTCTCAAACTCGAGTCCCCATCTCTGCTATATATGGGCTTAAAGTACAACCTGTGAGCAGTTTTTCAAGATCCTTTTGTGATCTTCGTTTTATACTTGTTGATGCGCAGCGGGTCATCTTAAAAGTGCCGTCGGAGCTACCGATCTCTGTATAACGGCCGTTGGAGCCCTCTGCTGGTAGGGAATCGTAAGATGGCCGCTCGAACACTTCCGGTGGCTTCACTGCCTGGTGGCAGTTTAGAACGTCATGAGCTATCCAGTCATTATATAGATCAGTGGTATGCTAGCTGGAGCCATTTACATCCAGTCTTTGTGCTAAGCTAGGCTAGCGGTGGGTGCGTCAGACAGAGTTACAGCACGCACGGAGATGAAAAAGGTATGTATGGACTTATCTAACTCTGGGGGATACGGTGAATAAGCTAAAGTCCCAAAAAGTCGGGGTGTTCCTTTAAATATATAGTATGTTTTGTCAAAAAAAAACTAAACTGTTATAGTGTTTGTTCCAATGCAAGCTATATCAAAATAATGAATCCTTAACATTGAAATATGTATGATAAAATATATTGGCCTACTTTAAAAAATAATACTTTATAAAGACATTTATGGAAAGACAATTTTCTTTTCAAGATGTTTCCAACTCTAACTTTGAACCAATTCTATAGAATGGCCCATATAGCCTATTTGAACAGGATTTGTTTCCAGGTATGACTAAAATTGTGCTTTTGACTTTCATTTATATTTATATTTTATATATATATATATATATATACACTCACCTAAAGGATTATTAGGAACACCATACTAATACTGTGTTTGACCCCCTTTCGCCTTCAGAACTGCCTTAATTCTATGTGGCATTGATTCAACAAGGTGCTGAAAGCATTCTTTAGAAATGTTGGCCCATATTGATAGGATAGCATCTTGCAGTTGATGGAGATTTGTGGGATGCACATCCAGGGCACGAAGCTCCCGTTCCTCCACATCCCAAAGATGCTCTATTGGGTTGAGATCTGGTGAGTGTGGGGGCCATTTTAGTACAGTGAACTCATTGTCATGTTCAAGAAACCAATTTGAAATTATTCAAGCTTTGTGACATGGTGCATTATCCTGCTGGAAGTAGCCATCAGAGGATGGGTACATGGTGGCCATAAGGGATGGACATGGTCAGAAACAATGCTCAGGTAGGCCGTGGCATTTAAACGATGCCCAATTGGCACTAAGGAGCCTAAAGTGTGGCAAGAAAACATCCCCCACACCATTACACCACCACCACCAGCCTGCACAGTGGTAACAAGGCATGATGGATCCATGTTCTCATTCTGTTTACGCCAAATTCTGACTCTACCATCTGAATGTCTCAACAGAAATCGAGACTCATCAGACCAGGCAACATTTTTCCAGTCTTCAACTGTCCAATTTTGGTGAGCTCTTGCAAATTGTAGCCTCTTTTTCCTATTTGTAGTGGAGATGAGTGGTACCCGGTGGGGTCTTCTGCTGTTGTAGCCCATCCGCCTCAAGGTTGTGCGTGTTGTGGCTTCACAAATGCTTTGCTGCATACCTCGGTTGTAATGAGTGGTTATTTCAGTCAAAGTTGCTCTTCTATCAGCTTGAATCAGTCGGCCCATTCTCCTCTGACCTCTAGCATCAACAAGGCATTTTCGCCCACAGGACTGCCGCATACTGGATGTTTTTCCCTTTCAGTTTCAGTTCAGTTTGGAGTTCAGGAGATTGTCTTGACCAGGACCACACCCCTAAATGCATTGAAGCAACTGGCATGTGATTGGTTGATTAGATAATTGCATTAATGAGAAATTGAACAGGTGTTCCTAATAATCCTTTAGGTGAGTGTGTATATATATATATATGTATATTGTCCTTGCATTCTTTCTTGTGTGACACACCTGAATGAAAGGCTCATTATGCAGGTCTTTGTCTTCTCAGGTGAGAACCACCTAATTATTCATGAGGGGGTTGGGCCACGCATATTGCCTTTCCAAACCAAAATTTTTTTTTCACAATTTAAAACAATCTATTGTTTTATGTGAATGATTAGGCAGGATGATTCTCAGATCATTTTGAAGCAAAAACTCTAGGCGACAACATCCATTAGTCAAGTCTCGTGGACACATATTTAGTATGTATTTTGTGGCCTTATTTCAGAAACTTTATTTTTTTATTTTTTTCAATAACCATGCATAAACAATATTCTCTCAAAAATACAAACATGTACATACATGTTGCTCACATATTATGGTAGCCATGTTTGTGCTAAATAGTGTAATTTCACCTGTGCCATTAATATGTTTATAAGCAACTGAAAAAAGCACAAATGTCAGGGCATGTCAAAACATCTCAAGGACCACAAAAAAACCTTAGACCCAAGAGGGTTAAGGGCCTGAGTGTGCTCGTTGTACCACACCGTTGGACTATTTTCTTTAATCTTTAAGCCCAAAGAAGCAACTGTGTCTAAAGTGCTGGAAAAGAGAGAGTCAAAAGTTTCTGTCGCAATATCGAGTTCTTCTAAGCTATCTGGGATGCTGAGGAGATGAAACTGATCAGGAATATTAATAAAGCGATCTTTACTGGCAGAAGTGATAGGTCTAACATATTTGTAACACGGAGTCGACTTTGCAGCCTTGGCTAAATGAAGTATACACGAGACTAGATAATGATCTGAGAAGTCATCGCTCTGCTGTAGAATTTCAACGGCATCAACATTGATTCCATGTGATAATATTAGATCTAGAGTATGATTATGACAATGAGTAGGTCCTGACATGTTGTCTAACTCCAATAGAGTTCAGAATGTCTTTAAATGCCAATCCCAATGCATATTTTTCATTATCTACATGTATATTAAAATCACCAACAATTAGGACTTTATCTGCAGCCAGTACTAACTCTGATAGAAAATCAGCAAATTATTTGATAAAGTCTGTATGGTGCACTGGTGGCCTGTATACAGTAGCCAGCACAAATCTCAAACGTGATTTATCATTTACACTAGATAGTGTTACATTAAGCACCAACACTTCAAAAGAATTATATTTAAAACTAGACTTCTCAGTAATTCTGAAGATATTACTATAAATTACAGCAACACCTCCCCCTTTGCCTTTCAGACGAGGTTCATGTTTCTAACAGTAATCTTGGGGGGTGGACTCATTTAAAGTAATGTAATCGTCTGGTTTTAGCCAGGTTTCTGTCAAACACAGCACATCTAGATTATAATCTGTAATCATATCATTAACAATAAGTGCTTTGAAGTAAGGGATGGAATATTCAGCAAACCGAGCTTTATCATTTGTTCATCCGTATTATATCTGCTTTTTATTTGTTGAACATCAATTAAATTTTTACCCTTAAATGGGTTTAGTAGTATTTTGTATGTCCTAATTCGGGGAACAGACACAGTCTCTATGATGATCTCTAGGTGAAAGAGTCTCTATGTGATGGGATTTATCTGACCACAGTGACGCGAGACAGCTAGCAGATGGTCGGTTTAGCCAGTCTGTCTGCTTCCTGACCTGGGCCCCAATTCATGTTTGAGCTCTAAGACTATTACTAGAGAGAAGAGCAGCACCATCCCAGGAGGGATGAATACCATCTCTTTTCAACAGGTCAGGTCTGCCCCCAAAACTTTTCCAGTTGTCTAAGAATTCTATATTATTTTGCGGACACCACTTAGACAGCCACCCATTGAGTGAGCACAGTCTACTAAATATCTCATCACTCCTGCGAACAGGAAGGGGGCCAGAGCAAATTACACAAGGCTGCTATCACTTCGAAAAGACGCGCTAGCTGAGAGTAGTTTCGTAAAAGCTGACTAAAAATTATAGAGGATGGTTAATTTCAACAAACTTGATGAACCCGTGATATCTTCAAAAAGGAAAATAAAAGCTGAAACTTTTTCACGAAAACTTGCTAAAGCAGCACGTTACAGTGGTGAGGGAAAAGCTCCCTGTATTGCGTCTAATCACAACAACAACGTTTGTCAGGCGTCTATGTCAGTTGAGGAGATTAACGTTACAAAAATGAACCGAGTGGTTTATTTATCACAGCAATTACTTGGTTTTGTTTAACTCTGAAACATGAAATGTGGAGTTATCTGCTTTTGCAAAAACAAAACTTTTAATATATAAAAAACATACTTTCAATTAATTTTAATTTTGTAAGTAATCTGTATTTTTTTTAGTTATTACTTAATCAAAACAACCCAGCTGCAGTTTGATTGATATTATATGGAATGCATGGAATGTTTTTGCAAATGAACTCTTCTGTTGTAAATGTCCCAATTGGGAGAGGGTGTGCAATTTTCAAAGAGTTTAATTAACTTTGAAATACGTATGATAAAATGTATACTTTTTACAAAGAAAGATTACACTTTAAATATTGTTAAAATTGTAATTGTTGTTGATTTACATGTGAAAACTTTATAATAAAATAGCAAAAAATATATTTACATGGTAGATGTAAGCAACATCTTAATAGGTCAATATAAGCCTTCTCATTAAATTATTAGTTTTTTATTAGTGACACATTTGGGGAGAGGATATATTCCCAAACTTTCTGAAAAACAGTATGAGAATTAACTGCATAGTTACTAGAAATGTTTTCCTTGGATATTATACAATTTGCATGTATACAACCCTCACATTCTTTCTTGTGGTACCCAGTGACACACCTGACTGAAAGGCTCATTATGCAGTTCATTATGCGGGTCATTGTCTTCTCAGGTGTGAATTAGAGCATTATTCATGATCGTTCACGCCCCCATGCATATTGCCTGTCCAAACAAAACGTGTCTTACAAAGTTTAAAACAATGTATGCGTATGCAATTAAAACAAGTATGTGAATGATTAGGCAGGATGATTTTCAGATCATTTTGAAGCAAACACTCTAGGCGACAACATCCATTAGTCAAAAGTCTTGTGGACACACATTTATGTGTTTTGTGGCCTTATTTTAGAAACATCATTTTTTTTGTTTTTTTCAATAACCATTCATAAACATTATTCTCTCAAAAAAACAAACATGTTTGCTCACATATTATGGTAGCCCTGTTTGTGCTAAATAGTGCAATTACACCCGTGCCATTAATATGTTTATAAGCAACTGAAAAAAGCACAAATGTCAGGGCATGTCAAAACATCTCAAGGACCCCAAAAACACCTTAGACCCCAGAGGGTTAAACGTTCATGTTATATATTTTGGTTGCATTTGTGAGTTAATAAACGTAACTGGTTGTGTAAACTTTGCGCATAATATCTAAATATTGATAAATAAATCGATATAGCCCTAAATCTAATCGTAATTGTATCGCAGAATTGTTTGAGTTATCGGCAAATATAGTATCGCTGGCTGAGAGAATCGATATCGTATCCTATTGTGATGAACTGTCCAATTTACACCACGTTTACCATAACTGATGTGTGAGTTGATGAATTTTTATATGTGAATAAAAGCCTAAATTCAATCTGTTCATCATATAAAGTGACCGTGTCTCTTCAGAAAATTTGTACTAAACCCTATTCATTTGGATTAGTTTTACAATCTCTTATGAACTTTTTGAGGCATCAAAGTGGTAGTTGTACAGAAAGGTAGAGTACAGAAAGCTCTCAGATTTCTTTAAAAATATCTTCATTTGTGTTCCGAAGATAAACGAAAGTCTTACAAGTTTGGAACGACTTGAGGGTGAGTAATGATAGAATTTTCATTTTTGGGTGAACTATCCCTTTAAGTACAAACTGAATGTAATATTTTCAGGCACTTAATTCCATGTTAATTGCAATAAAATGGAGATGTATTTTAAATGTAAGTTTAAATTCATATTAAATGTAATTAGCTGAACTTTAGGGTGCATTTTGACTCACTTAAATAGGACTTAAGTGCATCTTTATATGCAATTTCAAAATTACCTCTATTGTCTTTTGAAATAAGTGTACTGTCGAATACACTGTAACGATTTGTGGTAAACTAAAATATTCTAATATTCTAAATATTTCTATTGAAACTTGTATATCATGTCTTGAAATATATTTGTAATCACACATTTGTAATGATGAAGTTACAATTTAGGTACATTTAAAATAAATTAATATCGAACAACAAACTACAGTTAAAATTAAAATAAAAACACTTTACATATTTTAGTATGATAGCAAACACGTCAAAATAAGTGTACTTCTTTAAAGCATGACAAAAAAACGATATTTAAAATTTACTTTTGTAAAACTTTTCATTTCTAATTACAAAGTGCACTTTTTAAGTGTACTTAAGTGTGTTAAGAAATTCATGAAATTGTAAATGTGTTTTTTAATATAATTTTTACACTACAAGTGCACATTCAATACAATTAAGTGCACTTTTCAAAAAGGACACAAATGACACTAGATTTGTACATTTTCTAATGTGCCTATGCAAAACTTGCTGGGGTGTTTGTGGATGGATGCTAGTTGGCTTGCTTTCTAAACCCCACAAATAATACATTGCTTAATAGTTGCAAAGTAAACAGTTGGAATGCACAATGAGATTATGTGAGATACACTGTCCCAGTGTTTCATTGTGAGAGTGGATGTTTGAAGAGATACGTGGAGCAGCAGACAGACCTTTGTTGTCTGTGGAGGATGTTTGGCTGCTGTTGGCCTCCCCTGTGTGTCCACGCTGGAGGGAAAAGAGAGAGAGAGAGAAGGTCAGACACACGCCGGTGATATACTGTCTGCTTTGGGCTACATATGTTGTTTGAGATCACAACAGCGAACCCTCTTAAGTGTTGCCCTTTGCTCAATAATGCTGTAGGTCCTGCAAAATATTTTTACATACAATCAATAATTTGATTGCAAACCAGGCCCGGGGAGGATGTTCACCCTAAATTGAAAACTCTGTCATCATTTACTCACCGTTATGTAACTTTAAACTCATTTGACTGAAGCTGCTCTTTTTCATATACTGTAACATGCAGAGAGCAGAGGATGTCAAACTTTTAAAAAGACAAAAAACACCATTAATGATTCAGTGGATGCGTGCACGTACAGTCCCACAAAGTTGTGCTTCACTGGCAGTGTTATGCTGCTAAGAAGCTCATACTTATAAGTTATGAAACATAATTACAACGTGTGTGTAGGACGGAATAAAATGAACTCAAATTTTATTTTTTTTATTTTTCACTTCCTTAGAAAAGAAGGTCCTTGAAAAGCTGTCTTTGTGTGTATTTTCCAGCTCTAATTTGCCAACTACTAAAAAGCATGAAGATAAAATATAGATATAAATATTAACATGTCTTTCTGTAATGCTGCTTTGAAACACTGTGTATTGTGAAAAGCGCTATACAAATAAATTTGACTTGACTTGCATTCCCACGCTGTTACAGAGAATAATGGGAAATAATGTTATGTTGCATAATCCAGCTAAATTAGTAGTTTCACCTCAGGGAGACTACAATGCACTGCCTGATGCGATACTGTAGTAGAAGGTTACATAGTTATAATTTTCTCCCTGATATTATCAACCTTCTAAGTAAAGAAGGCATTACTGCTGTGCTGCTTGGAAACGTCTGGGGTTGAAGCTTTATTTCTCGTTAATTTAGCCACTGTTTCAAATAAATACCTAGGGTTTTGTTTATTTTCTTCTAATAGGGTTAAAAAATAAGCAGATCTAGCAGCTTTTAATGCCTCTCTGTACGCAATTTTGCTCTCTTTCCATGAAATGGGTTTTTTTTCATGATGCTTTAGGGAAGAAAAAGTTAGGGAGGAACACGTTTAGATAATCTACCCAATCAGCACATGAGTAGGCCTATAGGCGCAGCCCAAGATAACAATATCATATCGTCTACAACAATATCATTGTCTATGACAATGATATTGTTATCGACAATGGCCAGAGATATCGTCAAAAGCATAATCTATCGGCAATATCAAGAGGATTAATATATTAAATTATTAATATTATTAGGCTACTTTTATTATTAAATTAATATAACAATTAATTTGCCCCACAATAATTTCATAGCGCATCACCGCATAACTGACGTGCTGTGAGGATAATGAAATACTAGATAGATTAGCTTACAAATGATAGAAAATGTTTAAAGAACATTTTGGTCTATTATACAATGAATTATAATTAACATTATTAACAGTCTATAATAATCCCGAACACTGAAAGAATCAGTCATCAATGAAAATGAAGAGCAACTTTAGGCCTACTTCAAAGATAGACTTTCAAAAGGCTCGCAATGTGATTTTTCTTTATCACCAATTTTGTGCACGTCATTTCCTCTGATAAATTAAGTAAATTATTAAATAAATGAGTAAATAAACAAGTAAATGAATGATCAAATTAATTACATGTATAAAAATACTAATTCATTACATTTATATAGCGCTTTTCTCTGCACTCAAAGAGCTTTATATACATATGTATGATGCAAAGCATTTTCTGGAAATGTGAAAAAGAATTTCCCTAAAGGGACAATAAATATATACTACTACTACTACTACTACTTTACATAGAAGGGGGAATCTCCTCAACCACCACCAATGTGCAGCATCCACCTGGATGATGCGACAGCAGCCATATTGCACCAGAACGCCCACCACACACCAGCTTATTGGTGGAGAGGAGACAGTGATGTAGCCAATTAGTGTATATATATATATATATATATATATATATATATATATATATATATACTGTTAGTTTAACTGTTTCTATTGTTCTCATTTGTAAGTCACTTTGGATAAAATCGTCTGCTAAATGAATAAATGTAAATGTAAACCCGCAGCACATATATTTATTTAATTTATTCACAGCCTTTGAGATTTCACATGAGCAGTATATGATTTTTAAATGGTTTAAATATATTGTGCAGTCTTAGAAAACATGCTAATAATGTGGTTCATGGATTCTTGTCTGTGGAATGAGCCTCTTCCAGTATATTGCCGGTTAATCGACAAGTAAATTGCAATATAGGATTTTTTTAAATCGAGAACTCAAATTTATTCGAGAGATTGTGACAGCCCTACTTTTGATAAAGAATAGCATTATATCTTATTAAAATATATTGTTAAAGAATACTGATGTGTAAAGAGGACTTAACTTGCATCATATGTATTTGTATTGTGGTAGTGAATGTGTGTGTTTGGATCTTGTGTCTTAAGAAATCAAGATCATTTAGTACAATTACTTCAAAGCTTTAATGCTAAACTATATTGCATATATCCATACAGAAACACACACATAAAGATATACAACGTGACCCAATTTCATAATCTGAATTCATATCAGTCATATCAGTGTCACCTACATTTCAGTCTCTATTTATCATATTTACATGATTCATAGTATGTGTTCCATGGAGTGATGCCCATTTGTGTATAGTCCAGTAAATTAAATAGCTTGATTACAAATAACAGGTACTCCATCCAATTTATTTTATTATTTGGAACTGCATATCAAAATATAAATGATCACAACAAATGAATAACAAGCTTGACAGTCCAAAAACAGCTTTACTGAAATGCTTGAATTAAAAACAGAAAAGAAATACATTATAAATCTGATTGTATGAGGCAATATACAATCAACCTGTGAATGCACATCAGTTGAATAGTACAGTATATTAAGTTGTGATTTTTCATGGCAACTGTAAAGTCCACCATGTCTACACCATACACTAAAAAAAAAGGTTCTATAGACCTTATGTAGCCACGCCCCTTTTCCGCGCTGAGCTCATTGTCTTTTGACTTCCGGTCTG
Organism: Rhinichthys klamathensis goyatoka; assembly: GCF_029890125.1. NCBI lineage: Eukaryota > Metazoa > Chordata > Actinopteri > Cypriniformes > Leuciscidae > Rhinichthys > Rhinichthys klamathensis. Next base: position 2,829,203 of record NW_026606589.1, read on the forward strand.
TATTTTCACAGCGATCTTGCCTACACTGAAAAAAATGATTATGACCCCTTGTAAATGTTACATGTTTTTATCTGGTTAATTTCACTGATTTTAATGTGTTATTTAATCCTACTTATTTTTTATGATTCATTTTCAAATTCACTGCCAATGTTTAAAACAAGTTAATTTCATTCAATTAAAAGTAATTAGAAAAAAATACGTTCAATTTAATTTCCATATACAGTCAGGTCTGCGCATGTGCAGACCCATTTTGTCCTGAAGGCGCCAAGACGAGCAGTCGAGCGTGACGCACTTTTTTAAATGCTGAATCCAGCTCTGCATTTTCGGTAAGTAAGCAATTTATAATCACACTTTAAAACATTTGAGAGAAAAAAAATGTGTTTATCTAATGTTAAGTGTGTGTCTTTCTATACATTATATTAGGTTAGCTAAGGTTACATCGCCTAGCTTGTAGTTAAATTAACTTCTTAAGTGTAAGTTAAATGCGTGGAGAATTCAGTTTGTCTTGTTAGACTTATTTATAGTTTTTGGTAACGTTAGCCGAATAAAAGCAAAACAGTTTTGCGAATAACGTTAATTGTTCACCTTCCTGTCTGTCTAGGTTTGAAACGTTAGCCTGGCCATTTTGTTCTGAAGGCGCCAAGGGGAGCAGTCGTACGTGACGCACTCTTTTAAATGCTGCATCTAGCTCTGCAGTTTCGGTAAGTAAGCAATTTATAATCACACTTTAAAACATTTGATAGAAAAAAAGTGTTTAGCTAATGTTAAGTTTGTGTTTTTCTATACATTATATTAGTAGCTAAGGTTACATGGCCTATCTTAACGTGAGTTGTGTAACGTTTGGGTTAGTAACGTTAAATTGACTTGGTTTAAAGTTAAATGTGTGGAAAATTCAGTTTGTCTTGTTAGACTTATTTAGTTTTTGATAGCCGAATTAAAGCAAAACAGTTTTGCGAATGTAAACGTTAGCTTCACCTTCCTTGCTGTCTGTCTAGGTTTGAAACTTACGTTAGCCTGGCCAAACCTAACGTTATTCCTGACTGGCTGTAAGCATGTTTTCTAATCTTGTCAATGTGTTAAGATTGGAACAAAATATATCTGTGAAATCGTGTTTGTAAAAGGTGGTTAATGTGCACTGACGGCAAGAGTTTATGCTTCTACATAATGGCAGACCTAGGTAACATTAGGTGCCGAATTTACCATTTCTCTAAAGTTTTGTATTTTTTTTCACACCCGTACCGTAGACCCGCCCTTACTCTGCAGCTGACTAACGGCTCTGGCTTCGACCATAGAGGCTCCGACCGTGATATTCCTGTGACTCCACTTGCGCAAAACGAAGGCAACAAACACTAGCCAATCAGAGGCAGGTCTTCGTGGAATGCGGGTAGGTTAAACATGGGTCACAAAAATTGGAGAACCACTGAACTAAGGAACAGGGATATGTAGAATTGCTCAAGTGCTACTGCTAAAGAGTGCATTGTCAATACAGCCTGTTACCTTGATTCAAATGTCTCCATAAGCTTAATTGAATTGGCCTGAAGCGAAAAATTATAATGTCATTTTTTTTTCTAAAGACTACATATAAAATAGCTACCAAAGTTAATGTCGGGAACTGAAGTTTGACCAAAAGTAATGACTAAAAGTTGACAAAAAATGCAATGTCAACTAAAACTAGACTAAAACTATGAAAGACAAAATTATTAAAACGTGACTAAGAGGACTTAAAAAAGGTCTTAAAAGTCATTAAATTTGCTGTTAAAAAATGTGCAGATACCCTGCTTTAGCTTAAGAGGGCAATTTACAGAATGTATAATGAAGTGATTATGTATATATTTTTGAAGTTACCACAGATTTAAAATATTCTACAGTTTCAAGACATTGTTATTATTTATTGTATTTTAATAGTTGTAATCCTTTTACACAGGCTACAAGTGACATCAATCTTAAAAGGGGAGCAGTCCTCAAGGCACTTTGCATCTACCTTGGTGAGGATGATGGACAGCTCATTCGGGAGTATAAGGCAAGTCATTGTAACAAAATCACTGTGTTGACAGCAAAACTATGGCAGCTGTAGTCCTATCACTGTCTACACCCTGTCGTGTTTTGGGGTCTAGATTTATTATGGTGTGGAAGCCTGCTATTTATTTCAATCAATTAATGCAAAACTTGAAAAAATGCTCTAGCCACTAAACCATGTTACTACAGGATCGTAAGGATCATACTGGTGTTTTTATGTTCTAGCCCATTGATGGCAAATGCATTAACATTACCACTGACTATTTTCCAAAGCTTCAATTTTAGAAAATTAATTTTAACCATGCAAGTAGCCGTAAGGTTGAGAATATTTGTATAAAAATCAACAATTTGCTGCACAGTTTTCAAAGCAGGTACCATTTTTAAAACACACCCTGGTGCATTCAAGAACTCTGACATCCAATAATTAACAGACTCAGACAAACTTTGTGTTGAGGAAATTAAATCCTGAAGAGTAAAACCACATGGGTGTTGTCACAGAATGAAGTACATTTGTCTGTGTCTGGAGATTTTCATTAATTGGCTAAAACATTTTAAACCATCAGTTTGGTTCTTGAAATGATAAGGCAGACTTTATTCATTATTTTTCTGATTTTTCAATGAAAAGACCAAAACCAACAATTTGTTAGTCCATCTCTCAATCTATTCTGACGTCTCTGCTTCATTTGCAGAAAAGTTTTGATATTTTCCACATAATGCCATAAAAAAAATCTGTGGTTTGTTAATTCCCATGAACCTTTAACTGATCAAAATATTTTTATTAGTTGTAATGACCAGTGTAATTTTATATTGTAAATATAAAGAAATTTTAAATTTACAGGTCATTAAAATCTATTAACATAACATACTCACTGTATTTTGTTATTTGTATATGTTGTGCTCTTTCAAATTGGTGGTAAAAGGCTTTCCTCCAAAGTTCTCCAGTATATATGAATTTATATACAGCTATGGTTGTGAACATTTAAAGCTGTGCTGATATTTTACAATATTTTCTCAATGAATACCTTGAGTTCTAGAAATATGTGCTTGACTCAAAATGTTTAAAAAAAAAATGAGTTAACTCTTTGTAAGTGTTTACAGTTTAATGTAATCTCTCAAAAGTTCCTTAGTGTTTGCTGTCTTCCAGCTATTCTGGGCATTTATGTTGAAGGAGAAATCATTCTGGACAACTTTGGATCTTTAGCCCAAACATGTGCAATGTTGCTTGGAGTCATCTATATATTGAACATTGCTTACCCTGAAAAACTCCTATGAATTTGTCCAAAAAGTGCTCTTGAAAAATGGATGGAGAAAGGCTTTCCCCCAAAGTCCTTGGACTAAAGAACAAACTTGCTGGACTGTAGGATTTCTGCAGCCGCTCTTGAACGCCTCTAAGCTGCATTTTTAAATGTAACTTTGCAGTTTGTTGTAACTTCAGCATCAATTCCTCTGTGCATTGTTTTGCAGATGTGGACGGTTCTGGTACTATAGTATAGTTTGTTATTTGTATATGTTGTGCTCTTGCAAATTGGTGGTAAAAGGCTTTCCTCCAAAGTTCTCCTGTATATATGAATTTATATACAGCTATGGTTGTGAACTATGTGAGCTATGTAGTTGCTGTCTTCCAGCTATTCTGGTACAACGTATGTTAAAAGATGATTCTTGGGCATTTTGTTATAAGAAAGCTATTTGAGAAATTGACTGCACTCTTGTTTGGGAGAGCAAAAATCTATCTCTTGGATCAGAAAAATAAAGTTAGAGTTGAAAATACTGGGTTTGCTTTTTTTTGTCTGAATATTAAGTTAAGATGTTCACATACTAAAATTAATGTTAATCCAATAGTTTTTTAATTAAAAAACTATTGGATTAACATTAATTTTAGTATGTGAACATTTAGCAAAATATAATTAAACAACACAAAAAATATATAATTAAACTCAACATAAAAAGTAAAGTCAACATAAAAAATATAATTAAACTAAACGTAAAAAATATAAATTAAACTCAACGTAAAAAATATAATTAAACTCAACGTAAAAAATATAATTAAAATCAACTAAAAATATCTATCTGGATTTAGATGAATTTATTTCGTGCAACCCCTTGACATAATAAAATTAAGTAAACTCAACGTAACATTTTTTTTAGTGTAGTTATGAATGAACGGCTCGTTAAAAAAAAATTCCCAAGGTCCATTTGTTAAGATATGCTTTACAATGCTTATCATAAACATTACAATGCTCATGATAACTTTCGTTAACGCTACAATAAGTAAATCAACTTCACCAGCTAATTACTCCTGGACAGCGATGCCATAGAAATATACAGAGCGACCGCAAAAACGGAAGTTCAAAGACAATATTCTAAAGATGGCGGCGCCCTCGTTTCTCTGGTGCATAAGATCTATATAGAACCCTGGTGTCACGGTTAGGTTCTGTTAGGGCGTTTTCATACTTATAGATTGTTTGTTTTGTTCCGAAACAGGGACTTAATTTGTTACAATGTTGCATTTTCTTCTTGGTTCAGTTCGTTTTCACAAGGCAACCTTTCAAAGCGTATCAAAATGTGTTTATGCAAGTCACATGCGACAACTGTCCTCTTATTGGTCAGAGTTTCCTCTGCGTCATCCATCAAGATGATTGACAAGTTCGCTTCATGAGCTAATTGTGGCTTTATTTGTAACTGTCGAGACACACGCAAACACTATACGAATGTAGTCGCCATTCCTGCTGTTAAATTATATATTACATTCGTATTAATACTACAGCAAATTCAAACACGCTCTCTCTGGATCTCCCACCACTTTCCCACCACTTATTAGTTACTATGGAGATTCATTAATCCTCACAGGTGTTAGTCATTATTTCCCTCATTTGCTTTGTATTTAAGTTGCAGTCTTTTTAGTGTTCATTTGTCCGTTTGTGTTCGGTTGTGTGTATTCTCTGGGTGTGCTATTAAAGGTCCCGTTCTTCGCGATTCCATTTTTTAAACTTTAGTTAGTGTGTAATATTGCTGTTAGAGCATAAATAATACCTGTAAAATTATAAAGCTCAAAGTTCAATGCCTAGCGAGATACATCCTAACAGAAGTCCCCTTTCAAAGCCTACAGCGAACTGCCGGTTTGGACTACATCCCTCTACTTCCTTTTTTAATGACGTAACTAGAACAGTTTTTGACTAATCTCCACCTACAGGAATACACAAAAAAGGGGGCGTGGTCTTGTTGCGCTCCCACGGAGAAGAGGAAGAGTTTTGTTTGTAGAGTGTGTTTGTCTCTCTCGTCCGTAGTCAGCTCTGTAAATATTATTTATGTTTTGTAAGGTATGGGTTTAACCAGTTTGCTTCAAAGCCCGGGTGATGAACCATACATGTAGGAGGGTCTGCAATCTGCATCATTCGTCGACAAACCTATACATTGACATGAGGCAGTAATAATTTAATGTGCAGTCACGTAACATTCAACTTTTAATAAATAAATTATTGTAATGCATGGCAACGATTTCTTTTACACAACATGGCAGCTTTTAAGGCAATATTCATGGTAAAAATAAAGTGTATTTATATAAAGTTGTTTGGATGAAAACAATTTTAAAAGAACTATACACAACAAAAAAATATTTAATTAGAAGGTGTTACAGTACTTTTTGTATTTCTTTGCAGCAGATGTTTTCAACCTCAGTTGGCATTTTGTCACAGTTACCACATGTAGCCTACACCTATAAAACGATACTCGGTTACTAACGTAACCTCGGTTCTCTCTAGAGAGGGAACGAGTATTGCGTAAGTTTAGCTTACGCTACGGGAAAGATTCATCTTCTCGAGATATTGAAGCCAAAAAATTATCCTTAATTTTGTATTCATTGTCAACGCAGTGCAGCAGCTAGCAGACCTAGAGCAGGCCATCTCGCGTGCTTATTGGCTGCCCTGCTGGCATCTGCTGCTGAAGTCAGCCTACAGCCCCTTCTTATATACGCTAAGCCACGCCCATTCTGGCGGGCTGTGACGCTATGAAGGCGCGGGCGCCCTTCATTGGGCGTGACGTCACGCGGGGCTCACTGGTAGGCTGCAGCAGATGCCAGCAGGGCAGCCAATGAGCACGCGAGATGGCCTGCTCTAGGTCTGCTAGCTGCTGCACTGCGTTGACAATGAATACAAAATTAAGGATAATTTTTTGGCTTCAATATCTCGAGAAGATGAATCTTTCCCGTAGCGTAAGCTAAACTTACGCAATACGAGAGAACCTCTCGTAAGAGAACATATATTACTAATCAAAACTCGTGCACACGTGTAACTAAGGTAGGAATAAACAATGGACTTATTTTAAAAATTCAACAACACCATCGTTAATTCGACAGACGGACAAAACCATATACCACAAGTTTTTGTAACGGTTTGTAACATTTAACATTACAATTTAACCAATTAAAAGTATGACAACTACTAAATAAACAGCTTACCACTGTGAAACATCCTGCAAAAGTCGTGTTTGAACAGGTTCTAATCGATTCTCTTCATCTATGTTCTCCGGGTCTGATTCCGGCTCAAATTGATAAGGTAATATGTTTGACATTTTTTCAATAACAATCAGCGCATGCATCTCCAATTTATGGTAAGAGGCGTGACCTTTCCGGGCAACGTGCGATCAGAGCCATAAGCTGCTGTCGAATCACAACACAGGAACCGCTGGTACAATCAGAACTCGTTACGTATTTCTGAAGGAGGGACTTCATAGAATAAGGAAGTCATCGGGCCGTTTTTTGGACAGTGAAAACAGCAGTATACAGATAAGTAAATTGTGTGAAAAATACTGTGTTTTTTTACACGCGAAACATGAACACGTTATATTGCACACTGTAAACATAATCAAAGCTTCAAAAAAACATGAAGAACAGGACCTTTAAAGTCTTTTAACCTGATCTTACTCTTCATCGTCTGTTTCACGAGTTCACACTTACAAATAAGTCGGATAGAATAAATGGTATGCATATTTGGCGTGCTGTCCGAGAAGAGGGCTCGGTATTCGGCCCGAACCCAGAGTACTCCCCCCGTATTCCTGGCTGTGGAAGGAACGAGCCAAGAGTGAGGAGTCGAGGTGGTGGAGGGATGCTGAAAAACGGTTGAGGAATGTAGGTGAGTTGACGGAGTGAATATATATATATATATTAGGGCTGCAACAACTAATCGATAAAATCGATAATAATCGATTATGAAAATCGTTGTCAACGAATGTCATTATCGATTAGTTGGTCTGCTTACGTCACGGGGAGCGTTTACTGGTGATTGGTTGAAACAGGCCAATCAGGATGCTCTCTGTCTTACACGCGCTTCATGAGGCACACACGCAAGGTCTCTCTCCCTCCGTTGCTCTGCCGCGCGCTCGCGCTACACGGTTTGGAGCACAGTCTCTTCTGTCTCGCATGCGCGCTCTTGCTTGCGCGCTCAAATCCGGTAGTTTGAACTAATTTGCGAGCCGCTATCAATATGCGGGTGACTTCCAGAACTTCCGGGAGACTTGGGATGTCTGTATTTTGCGTCTCGAGCATCAGGTTGCGCAATCAGTTCGCTCGCAACATAAGTGATGGATTAAAATAGTGCTACCGCAGAAATATTAAATTAACGGTCTTTACAAAGCGAAGCACTAAATATAAAGGCAGTTAATAACAGCAGCAGTAAATTATTGTTTTTTAGTCACTGTACTCAGTGGTTTTCAGCGAATGTTTGTGCACTAATGCATCATTTTTCCTGTCTTTTTAATCAAGCCTGTTAGCTTGCTGCGTACCTCCATTACGTTCTCTTTATATAGCATTTGTCTACTATTAAGTTTTAATTATTTTTCAAACGCGATCTACTGCGGCTCTATGTTCACACGCTTGTTTTCGGTCTTTCTATATTTATTTTTACAAATTATTCCTTATAATTCAATTAATTTTAAATAAAAATTAAATGAATTATATATTTGAGATGTTTTTAGTTTATATCTTCACATCTGAACAACATGTCTGTAAATTTGTTTTAACAAAAATTGTGTTAAAACAATATGTTGGATAAATGTTTTTGTTTTTTTTACATTAATCATGGTTGTCAACTTGCCATCAGCAATTATCATTAAAAACAATGCAAATATTGATATTTGTAAAACTCAATGTGTGGCTTTTGCACTTTTTAAAGTACACTTTTACACATAAATATCCTAATTTAGGGTTTTAGGTAACACTTTATTTTACGGTGTCCTTGTTACATATGTTACATGTACTTACTGTAGTAATAACAGTAAATTATGCATAATTACATGCAACTAACCCTCAACCTAATCCTACCCTATTCCTATAGTAAGTACATGTAGTTACTTAATATTACTCTGTACTAGGGATGTCACGGTACCAAAATTCCAGTAGTCGGTACCGATACCATTAAAATTTTACGGTTCTCGGTACCAATTTCGGTACCACAGCAAAATCAGTTTGAACTATTTTTCCAATTTATTTAACTACGGTATTTAAAAAAAAAAAATTCAATTCAATGACTTTATTATTTATGACGGTAAATTTATGAAAGCATTGAAGGCTACATGCTCTTTAAACGGAAATATTGATGATATTGAGAAATATTGCTTATAAAAAAATAAAGTGAAAAATAAGCAACCTTCTATGCACACATTATTATTATTAGTAGTAGTATTTTCAATTAATGGAGACGTAGATAAATCTATTGTACAGTAGCCTAATATAATTATTTCTGTCAATTTCTTTAAGTTAAACCAAACTTTTATTTTGACGGGTTGCCGTGAAGACCTTAAAGTTTCTGTGCGTGTATGATATGACGATAATTTTTCTCAAATGAAACAGTAAAATGCTCATGAAGTGACTCTCGGAGATGAATTGAATCATGAATCATGACTTATGTCATCATATCGTGAGGCAGCAGAGACTGAAAACAGCGCGAGCGTCACTCGTGCTTCAGTGTGTGTGTGTGTGTGAGGTAAGTTAACGTTAAATGAAACCGCGCGTCTGCGCCGATCATTCACACAGAGACAAGCAGAACATGAAGGGTTCATATTTAAATAGTCGTTTTGCAGTTTAATATACAGACACCACATCAGCAGCGCCGCCGGTCGCCATGTCTCAGCGCTTTCATGAAGCGGACGCAACTTCGAGCCCTTCGTGCATGCATGCGCGTCCAGAACCGGGTTTGACCAGGTATTCGGTACCACCGGTACTTGGTACCGTAACGTTTAAAATTTTTAAGTACCGACTTGGTACCGAAGTACCGAATATTTTGACAACACTACTCTGTACTTAAATATATAATTACACAGTAACAAGGACACCTTAAAATAAAGTGTAACCGGGTTTTATTTAGTCATAATAAACAAAAAATCTAATTGAATTTATATCCGATTAATCGGAAAAAATAATCGTCCGATTAATCGATTGTCAAAATAATCGTTAGTTGCAGCCCTAATATATATATACTTCCTCTCATGCTGATAGGATAGACATGATGATTGTTGATGACAAGTTGATTGGATTGATTATTTCAACGGGCTCCACCCGAACTTTGTTTAACACTAGAAGTGCCAAAATTCCATAACTACTAGAACTGCCACAAGCGGTCATTTTGACCGTTAGATTGCAATCTCTATATCTTTAATGATAAATACCCAATTGAGAGATTAATGCATTTATTGTATTAGGATATCTTTTAAAAACATAATAATAAAATCAGTAGCCCGTAATTATCGCATATTCATAACAGATAGCCTAGCTATATTTCCATATCCATTCAACATAACTCAGAACAAGATAATAACAACTAAAAGTATCTTATTTAGATATTCTTTTGACAGTGAGAGAGACAATGTCACGGTTTATGAATTCGCTGTCTCCTTTCTCGTCTTGTTGTGTGTGTGTGTGCCTGCGTGTGTGCGTGGTCGCTGATCATTGCAGCTGATCAGCACGCCCGCTCTGATCAACGCGCCAGCTGCAACTGATCAGCATTCGACCCTTTTTAGTGTTACTATTGTCGTCTAGTCTTTGTCAGATCGTTGTGGATTTTTCCTGCGTGTTTGTTCCCTGCCTGTATCCGTTTTCCGTGTGTTATCCCGTGTTCAGCACTCCATGGTTCTACACGCAGCGTCCCTGTGCTGCCAAGGGCTTCATACCGGACATTTACACACCTTGTACTCTCCCAGCATCTGACCAGCTCTCAATAAACATCTGTCATTTTGCAATTGAATCTTCTGATTATTTCCTAATAGACAAAGTGTAACGAAGCAGGCAGGAATGAAGCGGAGAGATGAATCCAATTGCAAGCACATTTAATAATAAAACAAACAAAAGAAACTCAGACCAGGAACACAGAAAAAAGCAACCATTACAGCATTAAGAACTCACAAGGACTGAACTAAAACACAGGGCTTAAATACAGAGGACCGGGTGAGTGAAACAAGACACAGCTGGGCAATTAACTAAGAACACAGGTGGAAAACATGAACACAAACGAGGAGCGGGAAAACTAGAAAGGACTAAACCAAATACAAAATAATGGGGGGAACACAAGACAGACAGGAACAAGACATGAACCCACATCGTGACACAAAGGTCAACCGCGAGAAATGTAACAAAAGAATACCGCGAAATTCAGTGCGGTCAATATGACCGTCCATGGCCGAAATAGGTAAATATGTTAATTTGTTTTTTTGCCTTATGTGTAATTTATATAAAAAACATTTTAAATGAAAATACAGACACTTTTAGGAAAAGTCAGGTACCAGTAGGATTTTATTTATTTTTTCAACAAAGTTATTGCAGATATAAAATTCAAAACGGTCAAAATGACCGCCGTGGCCGTTCTAGTGTTAATGAAACATCATTTGCTGCAACCCATCATGACACCTGGGTTCTTGACTCAATTTTAGAGAACTCTTTATGCCAAAAAGGTTCTATATAAGGAGGAATGTCTTAAATGGTTGTTACACTTTCATGTTTAATGGGTTATTTCACTTTTTTCTTGTGGTAAAGTATATTTACGAGCTGTTTAATTAATAAAATGTAAAATTAAAAATTACTTAAAACTAAATTAATTAATTACAATTAATTCTCTAAAAGTTTCTTTATATAAAGCACCTGACAGAAGGGATTATGAATTGAGAAATCAAATTTTCCCTGATCTTTTGACATATAAGAGCTCATTGAACTATATGCATATCCTGTAAGTTTCAGAATAAAAAAAATTCTTGTTAGTTCAAAAACAGCTTTTATTAAAACCAAGCTCCCAAAATGACTCATTTCGGATTTTGTCTCAGTACATTATAGTGCGATAAAAGACTCTCTGCAGAAGAAGATCAATGCCTACTTTTACATGTGCAGATGCCTCTGAGGATTTGCAGGTTTTGCAGTGCCAAATTGTGGAAAAAGTTTTTGTATTACCATCCTTGTGATCATAACATTAAAGCGCACACTTTATTTTTAACAAAGTTCCGGATAGGGATGGGACGATTACCGGTTTCACGATAAACCACGATAAAATATACTGACGTTCAGTATTATCATCTAAAATTTAATTATCATTAAAACTGTTTGATTATCGCGATTTTAATAACTCACTGTAAATCCTGTCCAGCCAGCAACAGTCTGGCGCAGGCGCAGTGTGCAATGTTTTTTTTTTACTTATTATTCGAGAAGGGATGGCGGAAGGCAGTGACCGTGCTCGGGAGATTTTCCAGCCTTTTAAGAGGACCAAATCTGAGGTGTGGTCATATTTTGTCTTTTACAAAAGTCCTGAGGGAAACTTGATCGAGGATGGTCACCTTGTCTGCAGAACAAAAAGTCGCTGCAATGGAAACACTTCAAATCTGCCAAGTCTTCTTGTGTGACCATCACCCAGTGTTATATAGCGAACGCAAGGCAAGTTAACTTTGACCTCAATACCAAAACTACGTCTGGGAAATAATTGGGCACAAAATGTTGTTTTGAGTTGAAATATTTTATCTCACTCACTTGAAATAAGCTTCCGCGAAGAAAAGTTTGCAGCAAGTGGCTTTGAGCCAAAGACGAACGAACAACTTCAAACAAGACTATTATTAAAGCAACACCAAGTAACTTCCTCAGCGGTCGCCCTACAGGTTGGAAGCAGAATTGTCCATTACCGCTGTCGTAAATAATTTAGCCTACCGCAGCCTACTGTCGCACGCTGTTTATCCAGCACCGGCTTTGGAATCAACAATGGCAGACATCCCAACCTGCAAGAAGTCATTTCAGGGAGGTATATCTTGGTGACTGGATTGTTGACGGGGGGGTGGCGGGTTGACTAGCTTTCGCGAAGCACACTCGCAAGGTCTCTCGCTCTCTCCCTCTCTGCCGTGCTAGCGCTATGTATGTTATGCGGGCAGTATGTTCTGTCTCACATGCGCGCTCTAGATTCCGGGAGATTTGAACTAATTTGCGGGCATCAGGGAGATGCTATTAATATGCGGGAGACTCCCAGGCCACAGACAATTTGAGGAAGTGGTGGGGGAAGTGACGTATGCCGTAAAGCAGTCGAGTTTTGTAGTTCTTTTTGTGCTCGGGTTACTACCCGAAACCCGAAGTTACATAGTGCAAGTAAAAGCGATACAGACCACGTCAGGCTATGGGAGATGTGTCATTTAACCTATTGTAAGTCGATGTACCATCACAAGGGTCTTGGAAATATATTATGAAGGTTGAAAAACTACATAGTGTTACTTTAAGAGTGACATTTTAAGGGGTAGTAATGTATAGATTCATTGTACACTTATTACAACGATTTTTTTTTTACCACATAATTACGGGGACATATTAATAATACTAATAATAATTCATTACATTTATATAGCGCTTTTCTAGGCACTCAAAGCGCTTCACATGGAAGGGGGAATCTCCTCAACCACCACCAATGTGCAGCATCCACTTGGATGATGCGACGGCAGCCATAGTGCGCCAGAACGCTCACCACACACCATATTGAATTGAGAATAATGTTTTAAATATTACCTGTTTATAAATCCATTTTGTACAGCGTACAAAACAATCGTCCAGACAAGATGATCACAACAATATTATCAAACTCTGTAAACAATAAATCAACTCTGATTTCATTTTCAATACAATCAAAAACGGGGGACGCAAGACGGCAAGTTGTATTTGAATGAAACAAGAGCGCGTGTGATACATGGATGTGCGCTGTGTAATAATGTGTTGCTATTGACGACGGGCATTATAAATAAGGAAATGTCACATGATTTCCATTACACGAGAGTAGATGTTAAACCTCATGCTGATTTGTACTCGGCTTTCGCCAAGATAAGCACAAACTAAGACGTAGCTTTACAGTAACCTATGCTTCTCTCTCTCCATCCATTTACGCTTCTTTCCATATGGTGATGTGAATCTCCTTCTGTCCGGCGTTAACGGCTGAAGTATACTTGGCGCGTCAGTACACACAACGGCTGCAACTACAGTGTGGTCTCCCCAGTGGACCAGCACGACAACCATCTGGATTGGGCCGAGTAGGGGACATCTCTAGGGTCTTCAAGTGGGCACCTTCCATCCTCAGTGTTTCGTCGACTAGCCCACGACACCTCAAGAGGGCTCGACAGTGACTCTGGCGTCCCAGAGTCACCCCCCTCCCTCCCCCACTCAACTCAGCCCAGCTTACTGACCTTTACATCCCTCCTGCTGCTGAGGTTGCTCCTTCCTCATAGTTCACATGTGACCTAACCACAATCTAACAATCTCTCCGCAACCCAACCATACGCGCCAACCCGTTTGACTAAGGCTGTCGAGCCCCACTGTCTTCGTTAAAGTAGTTTCAGTGGCAACGGTTCCGTATGGCATACTACCTACCGCAAAACACAATATCTGCCCAAACACCAACCCTCATTCACGCACTATACACAGAAACGTAATAACTGTAATTACTATGCAAACTATACAAATAAACCAACAGACTCTTCGAGTTTTTCAAGAATTCTTCTAAACCGTAGCATGGCGGCCTGTACCCAGCCAGCCAGAATCTTTCCGTCTTAACCACAGCCAGTTGCTGCTCCTCTCTGCTGCTTCAGATAAGTTCTTTACTGTGAGACGCAACTCTTGGCCACTGAATCCGACGTCTCTGAGGAACCGGGTTGAAGAGTGTGCCACAAATCCTCGACAACCCACTTCCACTGGATAAACCTGGACTCTCCATCCTCGCTGTTCTGCTTCAGTGGCCAGATGAGCATACCGCAGTTTCTTCCTCTCATATGCTTCATCTACAGCATCCTCCCATGGCACTGTTAACTCTATCAGTTGAACAATGCGTGCTGATCCAGACCACAAAACAATATCTGATCGGAGGTTAGTGGTGGCAATCTCAGGTGGAAAAATAAGCCGTTGATCAAGATCAGCCAGCATTTTCCAGTCCCTAGCAGCTTCGAGTTGTCCTGGGCGAGAATTGGTTTTAACACCTTTTCTTGGTGGTTGCTCGCTTGGGCGGAGGAATATTGTCTTCTGTGTGTAATGTTTTGCTAGAACAGGTGGCAACTTATTGGTTATGTTGCGCTTGCCTTCCAATGCTAAAGCCAAACATCGCAGTACTTGGTCATGGCGCCAAGTAAACCGACCTTGGCTAAGAGCCACCTTACATCCTGTCAAAATGTGCCTTAATGTGGCAGGTGATGAACACAAAGGACAAGAGGGATCCTCTCCTACCCAGAGGTTTAGGTTCTGTGGTGATGGGAGAACATCATATGTTGACCTGATAAGGAAACTGATCCTACTCTCTTCCATTGACCAAAGGTCTTGCCAGCCCATCTTGCGTTGTTCCACACTCTCCCATCTCATCCACTCTCCCTGCTTGGCCTGGGAAATGGCCGTTATACACCTCATCCTCTCCTCCTGCTTTCGCACCTCGTTGACTACCAGCTTCCTCCTTTGAGCTGGGCCTGCCTTGTGCCATTTAGGAGGAGCTAAACTGAGCCCAAAACCCCCTCATCCATGCTGTACCTGTCCCACGATATCACCAATTTGAAGGGCAGCCTTTTCCTCTACCACAGATTTCTTTGCTGACCACTTCCTACCAGTTTTTAACACAGGTGCTGCCTCCCTTACACATTTGTCGCGTGACTCTACTAAGGTCATTTCCAGTCTGACCTTGGCGCACTTAAACTCCTCGGTTAAAGCAGAGACTGGCAGCTGCAATATTCCTTTACTATAAAGTCCCACTCTGCTGAGGCAGCGTGGAACTCCCAACCATTTCCTGATTTGTATGAACTTATTAACGCTTCCAGCTTATCCACTATTGTCAAATAAACCTCGTACACAGTCAGTGGCCACAGCAACCTCGGCAGTAGACCAAACTGAAAGCACCAGAGTTTTAGTTTGCCTGGTAGAGCACAGCTGTTTATGCTCTTCAACCCTTCCACTGCTTGTCGTCTAACTTCTCCCACTCGAACTGTGTCCTTTAGATCCCCATCGTACCATCTCCCAAGACTCTTCACTGGCTTCTCAGAAACTGTTGGTATTGCCTCACCACAGAATTTAATCTTGCTTAAACATGCATAGAGCTACTTGTTGAAATGTTTTAAGTGAGCATCAGTTCTTTTTGAACACTTTCATCTCATTTTAACAAAACCGTGATAATATTGATAATCACAATAATTTTGGACACTATAATCGTGATATGAAGTTTTCATTCCGTCCCATCCCTAGTTCCGGATCACGTCAGTGATACACTGTTCATTTGTTCGCTGCTTTTTACTGCAGATTAGTTTTTAAACAAGACACAGTTCGACGCAGGATTTTCAGAGAGACTTAAAACAAATGATGATGCAGGGCCGACTATATTAGATCTGACAGTAATGACGCAACACAAAAGTGTGAGTAACAATGTTTTTGCCATGTGTCACTATTGCTTTGTTTGTTACAGATCATTTGATATGTACTTTACTTTCACTTTAATGAAAATGATGAACAATGAATATAAGAATAGTGTGATAAATGGTGGTATATTCATGAATACATTTTACCTACCCAGATAGCAACATAGTGTCAGCCCAGATCTGGGCCACACCTGGTACAGTACATGTGGATTCCACACGTGCCAGATGTGGGCCGGATCTCTATGTTGCTGTCTGGGTAGGTTTCTCTGATTTAAAAAAAGAAACAATGAGATGTATGTTATATGTATGAATATCAACAAGGCAACAACAAAAAAAAAAAAAAATTCTCAAGGAAACACTTTGATGCCACTCAGTCAAGCTCTCAAATCATTCAATTCGGTAGAGAAAAAACACAACAGAAACAGAATGTATGGACAAAAGGAGATAGAAATGAGTGAGTCAGTGTTGCAGTTGCCAATCATAATGTCTCAATGTCTCAACAACATTGCCATAACGTTGCTGTAACACCATGTGGCTGCAGCCGTTCACCATAGGACGGATATTTGCAGTGGAGCAGTAAACCCCTCTAATGCGTTTGTTTTTATTCACCACCTCTATCTTCTCCCATTCCTCGGCCCGGAGCGACGGGAGTTTATTCTGCACTTTTTCCTTCCCATTTAAAAGCAAGACAGCGGAAGAGACGTCTATGGAGCGGCTGCACTGCATAAGGCAGGATGAGAGGAAACAGACATCTGTGTTTGGGGTGAAATGTGGCTGAAAGACGAGATGAATTAAATGAATAGGGAGGGAGAAAGCTCAGGGGATGGAGGAGGGAAAAGCAAGGTCACAGACAGCGTGAAAGAAAGACAGAAACGGAAAAGCAGCCCACGCAATTAACACCTTCGCTCCCTGCCTCGCGTCCATTCACCAACACTCTCTTCACATCATACCCTTCGTTCTCTTTCTGCATCTCTCGGCTGATTCGGCAATAAAGATCTGTCTTGTTACATTCTGTAAGAACTGCAGTTGGAGAGCAGGTGAAATGATGGAGGGAGGGTGGGAATGGGAGAGAAAGTGTGCCTGCAAGAGAGAGAGAGAAAGAGAGAGAGAGAGAGAGAGAGAGAGAGAGAGAGAGAGAGAGAGAGAGAGAGAGAGACGGCTGTGAGACAGAGACAGATTGCAGCATTTAAGTGCCGCCCCAGGGAGCTGCTGTAGGTTGAGTGGGGAGAGAGAGAGAGAGAGAGAGAGAGAGAGAGAGAGAGAGAGAGAGAGAGAGAGAGAGAGAGAGAGAGAGAGAGAGAGAGAGAGAGAGAGAGAGAGAGAGAGAGAGAGAGAGAGAGAGAGAGAGAGAGAGAGAGAGAGAGAGAGAGAGAGAGAGAGAGAGAGATCAGGAAAGCCTGCAGAAGTTGAAGTTGCCATTGATGCAAATGCAGCTCGAGTGTTTCCAGCAGCGGCCATGTGTGTGGCTGTTTCTCCAGGCCCTTTACATTTCAGCACCGCATGTCGCATTCGCTCACTCTCTCTCTGATTGTCTCTATTAGGGTTGGGTGGTGTGGTGGGCCGTTTATACCGTGTAGCCAGTTGAGTTTGTGCTGTACACCCTTAAAAATAAAGGTTTCAAAAGTGGTGTTATTGCAGCAATGCCATAGAAGAACCACTTTTGGTTCCATTAAAAAAAAAAAAAAAAAACTCTTCAGTGAACAGTACGGAGACTCTATAGGGACCTTTGCAAAAATAAAAATATACAGACTTTCACGTGCTCAAGAGAAACTGTTGCGTGCGCACGCGAAACTATCGTGAGCACGAGATACGTTTCTCGTGAGCATGTGAAAGTCAGTATTTTTGCAAAGGTCCCTTTAGGGGCTCCGTAGAACAGTTCTTAAAATAACAAATTTTTTCTCAGTGTTAAGGAAATTTTAACAATCTAAAGAGAAAAAATTCATTATAAAGAACCTTTTGTGGAATATAAATATTCTATGAGTGTTAAAGCTTCTTCATGGAACCATAGGTGTCAATCAAGAACCTTTATTTTTGAGAGGTTGCTGTTCATGGTGGTGGGCTTTGCGCTATTTGCATATGAGAGGTATATGAGCAGGACATTGCGCAAAAAAAGTCAAAGAACTTCCTTGTATAGTGCAAAAGAGAGTTTGGTTCACCAATAAACACAATCACATCAATGTAAAATTCACTCACAGGTATATCACTGTATATACTTTACAGCGGTTTTGAATGATTTAACCAGTCTGAATTTAGTGTCTAATTATGTTTAGAGTTTTATATAGCAAATATAAACTTTGACTGTTATATCATAAAAAATGTAAGCTATATTATCGGCTAGTGATATATTAAAAGTTGCAAATCCCTCTACACTCTTAGCAAATCTGAATGTGTGATTGTTTTTATTGTCGCAACATGTAAACTGTATTATCACACAGCTAAACATTTATATTCAGTAAACTTTATTTTGCACACATACCGTATCATCGCATAACTCTATTTCTATATGTATGTCAATACATCTAAAAAAAATGTATTTAGTCAAAAAACATAATATTATCACAGGGCTTCATATAAAATGGGATCTATAAGTAGCCTATGCCCAACTTTATTCGCATACATAACGTTTCCTTTTGTCGGGCGATATATACAGTACTATAGCGAATCTTAACTGCTTGATTGCTTGTATCATAGCAAAATGTAAACTATTATAGATTGGCTCTCTGCTAAATAAGACTATAAGATATTAAGATATTATAAACATTAACAGCATGATTTTCTGTAAAGCTGCTTTGAAACTGTGTACTTAATTTGTAAAATGCGCTAGACAAATAAATTTGATTTGACTTGAGGTTTGAGTTTAGTTTTCAAGTGTTTCATAAAACGAAGCGTTTTTAGCCAGACTTTTTTTAAATAATCAGATTTTTTTAATAAAAATATAAAAATAAGTAAATTTCTAGTAAAAACAACTATATTGTGGCATATAGTATACCATTTCACAGTGATATAAGATCCAACCCAGCTCTACGGTTAACTAGAAAGTGCAATTCAGATTTGTTTGTGTGTGTATGTGTGTATATATATATATATATATATATATATATGAACTGTAGACCCACAAATCTGCCCAGTGGGAGTGATTTGTTCCAGCTGTCATATAGGTTATTCTCTTCTACTTTTCCACTCTGCTCATTTTACAAAACATGGATTGTCTTACAACATCTATCACACATGAGAATCTGTTCATGTGATGACAAAAGCATTTTGGGTCATATACAGCAATGTCACCTGACCTGACCATCATAAATAGCTCTGAGCTGGTGTAAGAATGTCATACTTAAATATGACCAGCTCCTACAACACAAATCTGGAGTATAAGAAGGAAAGCGTAATCACTACAATCAACTATATTTCCTTCTCTTCATCATGAGAAATGCTCACATGAACAGTCTATAAATCACATTCTACAAGCTTTTTAAAATATTTCATTGTATTACAATATTATTGTAATTAAAAGATTATTCTTGCTAGAATAGAGTTCAAATAATCTTATATAATCATATAATAAAGTTTTGTTTTAGTCATGAGTGCTTGAGACACTAGATCTCAGTTTAGATCAACTGTAAAAAGTGAAAAAAAAATTTTTCCAAAAAGTGAAATATACTGAAATCCTAATTAAAAACAGTTCATTTAAATAGGTTACCAGGCAAAACATTTTCCAATGTAGATATTTGGGAGGGGGAAAAAACGGGACACCTTAAAAACAAGAAATGAATAGGCCTTTGACTAAGTGACAGTATTTCAATATTTCTACCAGTAGGCATACTGTGGACTGATTAAATTGAACCTTTTAAGAATAATGTATCCTTGAATATTTCGTAATCCGAGAGTTGTTTTTGATTAATGTGGACATTTACACTGTAGCCTACCACAATCATTCAACTGATAGCTAGCGGGAAATTCGCGCCATATTCTGAGATAGTTCGCCTGTTGCTAAGGGGAAACAATTTAATATTCCAAATATACCACTCAGTGATGTCACAAAATGAAATTTCATGTAGCCTATAGGCTAAAATGTAGGCCTACCGGTATTCACAATTTTTTTTTTTCTACCAACTTTTTCCTGAATAGTGCGTTAGATAATATATGGCTTAAGACATTTTCCAAATATGTTAGAGTAGCATAGGCCTATCTTCAACCAAAAAAAACTTAGCGCAAAAAAAAAATGAATAAAGTTAGCAAAACCACTATGCCACTGATTCATGACAGTATCCTTTTTATTTATTCTGGGACAAGAGCGGAAAAAAGCGGAAGAAAAGCACACTTTCCACTGAGGTGATTTTGGCGGCTCGGATCAGATGCGTTTAGCTTCAGAGATGCGGTGGATGGGGGTGGGGAGGCTCAACGGATGAAAAGTGCAAAACAGCACTGCTGTTTTAACCTATGTGTTAAAGACGACTTTTCGAATAAAACATACTTGATTTTAGTTAAAATTGTGCATTTCGTCGCAAGTACTTGTCAAAATAGCTATTTCCCCCGAAGGCATATAACACCTAAACGAGACCGGCGATAAGAGCTCTACAGGAGACTTACCTGCAGTCACTGATGCATTTACTGCAATGACAAACCCCCGTGATTCATTCACTCACCTCGCTCATCTTGAAAAGCTGATGTTGAGTTTCCTTTTCTTTCTGTTAGTCTTTGGAGGTCCACAGTCACCTTTTCCCGCTCTTCTTCTCTTGTTCTTGGGTGCGATTATGAAACACGGCGATGATATGCGAGACGGAGTGATGTGTGGAGAGAAATCCAGCGGGCTCCCAGCGACGCGGCGCGAGCAGGGAAGAGCAGTGCGGTTGTACACGCGTGTGTGTGTGTGTGTGCGCGCGTGTATACCCCCTCCTTTCCTCACCCCTCCTCTCGCACTTCCCCACTCGCCCACTCAAACGCACTGAACTGCGAGGACATTGTGTGGTGTATAGACCTATTCAACGAAACACTTAGTCCAAAAAGCGTTTTGGAGCGAATGCAGCAACTCTCAGCTCATGTTAAGTAGCCTACATTTAAAAGTGCGTCTTTTAATAGTTTTGTTTTTATTTTATTTTATTTTATTTAGGCTATAATCTTATTGTTATTAATCAAAGAAAATGTGTAGGGTTGAAAATCAATTATCAACTTTCAACTTTTAATAGACTGCAGGAAATCCATTACAGTCCAAGAAGCCTAATCGGTTTATGGCATCTTTACAAAACTGATTATAGGCAACATAGGCCTACTTCTCCACACTACATAAACAACATTTAAATGCTGGTGAATATTCTTATAAATAGACTATAACCTATTAGGTCATAGTTTTCATAGTCATTCTTCTAGCTCTTCATATTAAGAAATTGGATTAAACGTTCAAAATACAAGTTATTATAAGAGTTTTTAATTAGGATTCAGGCAAAATTATCCCAAATGTCATTTTACTTTTTATTATTATTACTTTTTTTGCATCTTAAACTATCTTACTGGTTTTCAGCTGCCACTGTAACATCCAAGATTCGCTTATGAAGTAACATGGGTTTATAGCGCCCCTGTCTGATCTATCTATGTATGACAGCTTTAAGGCCTATATAAAGCAACTGTAAATGCATCATGCAGCACTAACAGTCATTTTTTATTTACACTGCATTGGAATGAAGGATACCATCTTGTCCTTTGAGTATATGGAGTATGTAGAGAATCTTGTTGAACCAGGAAATGTGGAAAAGTCTCCTGAAGTCTTAAAAAATGTGTGACTAGTTCAAAAGACTAGTTATGGCTTTAAAAAAAAAGTCATTCACCTCCCAAAATAAAGAACGAAGAGTAATCTAATGTACAAATGTGGGAAACCATAATTTACAGCAAATGAGACCGTAATGTAATTTATTAATTGCAGATTAAATCAAACATATTCAAACACAAAAATTACAACAACAACAAAAAGAGAGAAAGACATTTATTTTAAAAAGCTGAATAGTGTGTGTATCTGTCAGGAGATATTAAGTGATGAAGCACACGGGACAGGAGTAGCAAATGGATGGAATTAATCTTGTTTACTCTTTTACTTACGTTCTCCAGATATTACGTCTTACACAACATTTTAGGTTTCCTTTTCAAATTAGTAGTCCACAACACAATTCACTCATGAACACAATTACCACAGGTTTCCATGGCTAATATTTCTGGATGGCCATTTGTACAGTGTGTTTGAGCACACGTTTGAACCTCTCTGCGGCACCATTAGCTGCCAGGTAATAGAGAGAGGAATTATGGTGATTAATATTCCTTCCTTCCAGAAAAGCAGCAGACATACTGTAAACTGAACACCGTTATCAGTAACAATACTCAATGGATTTTTTATGGTGGCTGAAGACTGACAACAGAAACGAAACAACAGAATCTGTAATGACAGTGTGAGAAAAGGAGACCTCAGGCCATTTACTGTGATAATCAGTTAATGTTATAGAAAACCAGCAGTCGGATGCAGCAGTGTCAAATGGTCCGACAATATCCACAGCCACTTTCTGCCATGGTCCATCCGGCAGCGGCACCGGCTGGAGAGGAGCAGGATGTGATTTGACAGTTTTGTTATTGAGCTGACACACGTGGCAGGAACAGACAGCATCATAAACCTGAGCATCCATCCCACCAAAAGAGATCATGAAGACATTATTTGGTTCTCACCTCAACCTGATGTTCTTTGTGTGCTATGGAGACCAGCACATCCTGAAGATCAGCGGTGAGCCCTGGAAGACAAAGTTGTCCTTAACAGACAGTTCCTTTCGGAGTTTATAGTATACGGCAACATTCAAGGTCAACCATTAGAAATTGGTGTAGTGTTCGGTTAGTCGGTTATTATAGACTGATATTTAACGTCGCTGAAAAACTTTTTCATTCCTGGTCGCAATATCCAGCTCTCGCTGGATCCGCTCCTCGGCTACCAACGAGAGGAACGTCTGTACCTCGTCTACTGACCAGTCTTTATTAGGAGCTGGCCAGTCTTTAGACCACTTTTTTTTTTTCAAGCAACTCGTTCAATAAAAAATTTTCACACAAATAATACTGCGGTGGCTTTTGCTGACTATTTAAATCTAGCATGGTTTGGTGTCTCGTGTTGCAAATCGAATGACGCTGACGATTCTCTCTGACCAATCAGTGATCTGTAGTGTTTTCACGTCACATTTTAGTATCGGTACGGTACGCTTGGAACCTCAACAGAGGTGGTACCATTTAAAGCGAGCAGTGCCGAGCCGTACCATGCAGTGGAAAAGCACCACAAAGTGAGCAGAGCCGTACCGTACCATGCAGTGGAAGCGCGCCAAAGTGAGCCGTACCGAACCGTACCATGCAGTGGAAAAGTGCCATTAGTGGTAAGCAGGGTTCTCAGTGCCTGATGATCTGTATGTAGAGTGAAACGGTGGCCCCACAGATACGTATACCACCTCTCAACGGCCCAAATGCATGCTTGCGATTCCTTTTCCACCGTGGCATATTTATGATCAGCAGTAGACTGCGTACATGACGCAAAGACCACAGTTCGTTTACTGCCATCCGGGCAGACCTGAGAAAGTATGGCTCCCAGACCATAGTCAGAAGTATCTGTGGAGACAATCGTGTGTAGTGTGGGGTCAAATAATGCCAAAGCAGGGTTGTTTGCTAGCAGTCGTTTAACTTCGGTCAAACTTTGTTCAGCCTCTTTTAACCAGCTGAATCCATTTGGATCTTGTAGGCATGCACACACTGGAGCTACAACAGTGGCAAAACCAGGAATAAACGTACTGTACCATGACATAAGTCCAAGTAAGGAGCGCAAAGTAGATCCATCAGAAGGTGCAGGGGCATTGAGTATCACCTGTACACGTGATTCATCAGGAAGAAGACTCTCAGCTGAAACAGTATGACCTAGGAACAGCAGTCTGGGTTGCCGGAAGCGACACTTCTCTTTATTGACCTGCAAGCCAGCAGCTTGTAGTCCTTGTAAGACCGCATGATGTGCTTTGTCATGAATAGAAATGTCACGTCCATGGATGATAATGTCGTCCAGGTCATTTTTAACACCTGGCACTCCAGTCAGGATGATGGTCATCATATTCTGAAATGCCGCAGCTGCTGAAGCCAATCTTTAAAGAGCACAACAAAAACTGAACAGTCTAAAGTGAGTAATAAAGGCTGTGAGGGCCCAACTGTCCTCCAGCAGCAGCACTTGGTTGTAAGCATTAGTCAGGTCAATGGTAGAGAAAGAGAGTAGTTAGAGCAGTTAATCCATATGTGGCAATGTAAAAGAGTTCACGATCACTGCTTTAATTGGCTTTCTGAGGTCAACGCACATCCTAATCTTACCTTACTTGTCCTGCGTAACAACAAATGATGAAACCCATGCAGAGGCATCAATGCTTTCGATCACCCCATCTGCTTGCAAGCGATTTAATTCCTCTGACACAGCACTACGAACAGAGAGAGTGGCAGATGGCAAAGTTTTTGGCTCACAGGTGTGCCCTTTCAATCCAGCTTTATGCAATGTATAAAGTTTTTAGCACATCCAAGCTCGGTTGACTCAGCAGCAGTGCACTGAAAGACTGGCACAGGAGAAGCAGGCACAGGAAGGGCATTAGGAGGCAGGACTTGATTGTTTTCAATCCTCACATGCATCCCTCCTCATGAGTGGTGGTGTCCCTTTGTCCACGAAAAAGAACATAGGGACAAATAATGGTAATATAGGGAAATGTTTGCTGACAAACACCCAACCACCAGAATTTGGGCTTTTGAATAGGACACCTTCCTGGCAGTGTGTTGCGACAGCATAACATTATTGAAATGGCATGCATAAGTGCTGAAGGGCAGGATTGTACGGAAGACTCGGTGTCAACCACCAAATACACCACACAAGCCTGTGAGTCAGAAGTAGATACAGTCACTGTGCTTTGTAAGTGTGCTGGGAGTACAAGCTGAATATTCCATGTACAGTGTAATGCTGGGTAGATCATGGACGATTCCTTTATTTTGAACGAATCTGTACCGGAAACAGAAATGATTAGTTCACCTACCGAGTCTTCGGGTCCGAGTTGTTCGTTCATCCCCATGACAGCCCCATAGGCTAAGGCTATGCAGTCGGTACCAGAAACAGAAATTATTGGTTCACTTCCTGAGTCTTCGGGTCTAAGTCGTTTGTTCTTTTGTTATGTGACCTGATAGCCATGTTGGATGCAATACCTAACCTTCCTTGCAAACAAATTTTTCCATAACATTGATGTGGTAATAAAGAGATGGTTGCTTTAAACTTTATCCATATGATGGGGAAAATCACTTTGATAAAGAAAAGATAGGCCTACCTAAATATATTACAACATACAGTCAATAATAATAAAGTAATGTTGTATTCGTTGTAAGATATCTGAGCCGGTATACGACTCGGGACGATTTAGACCCGAAGACTCGGGAAGTGAACGAATCATTTCTGTTTCCTGTACAGACTGCATAGCTTCAGACTGGGGATGTGACGGGACAAAACAAAAGAACGAACGACTCGGATCGGGAGGTGAGGTGAATTAACAAACTGCATAAGCCTGAAGATCCAGCTAAGCAATTTATTAATCATTTCTGTTTGTCATAATTTGGCCTTGGCTGAGTTTTCTTGTTCGAAATGTGGTTAACGTTGTGTAAATAGATGTGTTGGGGAATTTGGCTATTAACATGTAACATTTTTAATTGCTGTATATTCTGCTGAAATGAAGGAAATTAACAAAATGACCTGAAAAAAGATTTGTTCATTTTGATTAATGCGATTCAAAGATCCGAGTCTGTAAAATGATCCGAACTTCCCATAACCAGTACAGTATAGTAATTCAATTTCACGGACCTCGCGCGTATTTGATTGCACTGAAGCACACATGTGCAGTAGATCGGCGTGTACACTTCTACACAGGCATTTATACCAAAAATTAAAAAGTAGTGGTATTGGCCTACTTCTGGAAAAAGAGGTATCGGTGAATGCCTAGTTAAAATAGAGGTAAAAAATTAACATTTCTAATGATGTATAGTGTATCAATATAAAAACCAACAATTAATGCTTTAAAAGATCATGATACCTATTACCTAATTTAAAATGTAATATGGGTTACATGAGCAAATGGTAACACGCCCAACTCTGTTGTAAAGCGTTAGGAATCACAAAATATAAATATCCTCTATACACCCCAATTTTTCCCCACCACTTTTGAAGATGTGGTGCCACCCTTGGTTATGCCGGTGCAGAAGTCTCAAACCACAGTCAATTATTCACTATAGAAAATGGAAGTAAAAACTGATCGATGAGAGCTAGCTGAATCTACTTACCGGTAAACATGTTCTGATAGCGCTATATAAGTCTAAATTCATTTTCTCAATATTTCTCTTTTGCCCATACACAGTGGGAAAAAATGAAAAGAGAAGTATTTCCTGTTAAACAAGTTGTTTAACAGAGAGCTGGTTTAGTCTGGAGGACTGTTGGGATGATGGTGTTGAAAGCTAAGCTGAAGTCCACAAACAGGATCCTCAAATAAGTCCCTGGTTTGTCCAGATGTTGCAGGATGTAATGCAGTCCCATGTTGACTGCATCTTCCATAGACCTGTATGCCCGATAAGCAAACTACAGGGGGTCCAGCAAGGGTCCAGTGATGTCCTTCAGGTGGGCCAGCACCAGTCTTTCCAAATGACTTCATAACCACAGACGATTACATGTTAGGTCTTACAATGGCAGGAAAATATTCATAATTCATTGATTCTCCCAACTAGGCCTAATTCTTTTTTCTTTAAAATTTTCCTTTCTAAAAAAAGCCTACTTCCAGGTTTATGGAATTGCACAGACCAGCCAGTCATGAGCATATCACTGAAAACTGAGACCCACACGGCATTTTATCACTAGATTTTAGGGGTGTAACGATACCCTCATGTCACGATTCGACACTACTGTCAGTACTGACACTAAAACTCTGAAAACTTGATTTTTTTTCTCACACAGTAATTTTTATTTTGGGTGAACTATACACAATATATATTGTCACTATGCACGAAACATATCGTTGCATTTTTGTATTGCGATAGATTGTGACACGATATATTTATACACCCCTTCTGGATTTACAAAAATAATTTTGCTTTTAAAAAGTGTTTTCTTTTGCAACATTGCAACACTGCAAGTCTAATCAACTTCCGACAAACGCAATCATTATTTGAAATCACTCAGTGAGTCATTTAATCACATATTACTGGAATGCTTTTGTCTTTCAATCACATTACAGTTTTGCACTTTTTTTGTTCACACTTGATGTGATCAAACCAACTTTACAAAATATGAGTCAGTTCACATTAGTGCACTGAATGTTGTTATGTTAACAATGGAAGGTAAAAATCAGAGAGGCAGGGTGCTGTGTAAGAGGTGGTGGACAAGGAGGAAGAGGATGAGAACAAGAAAGATAACCAATTGGTGGTGGTTGAGGAGACCCCTCAGACCCCCCCCCCCCCCCCCCCCCCCCTTCTATGTAAAGCGCTTTGAGTGCCGAGAAAAGCGCTATAGAAATGTAATGAATTATTATTATTATTATTATTATTATTATTATAAAGGTGTGGAGAGTGTTGTCAAGGCTGGATCCTGCACACCAGAGGGTTTTGCCCTTCGTCTGGCAAGGGACATCATTCCCTGTGATGTGGATGAAATCCTCTGGCCGGAGCCAGCATGAAGACTGAGGCAGAATAAATCTCTCATTGATCTTGATTTTGCAGTTGCACAACTCTTTTTGAGTGTACTATATGCTTTTCTTTTAGAGTTTTCTTTGACCTTTTGGGATGTTGCAGTTTGACTACTGCATTTTTACAGTATGCAAGTGCTGAATATACAGAAATTCAAAACTATACAATATTCAGTACAATAATATACCTGCAATGCATGCAGTATACAATAAACTGACCCTTGCCAAGTTATGATTGCTACTTTTTTACGTAACTGTGAAATTTGCTTACTGTACATTTTCTTCTGTAACCTCATGTTCTGGATGCTGTGTTCTCCGTTTTTTGATGTACACGTAGTGTCTAATGAATGCTCTGTATATGATGACTGATATGTGTATGATCTGAAGCTTTGTTTGATTTTGAGAACAGATTAAATGGTTTTGAAGCGATTGTTTGGTTTTGCCAGAAGACTCAGTGGTTTTGTGAATGTAGTTTGAAGATTTGGTGTTGTGTTTAATGTTGTGAGAAAATGTCTGTAGAAATGTGTCTTAGCAAAAATGATTTCACATCATTTCATATTTACAATCAATGCAGGGATTTCCCAACTTTTTTGTCAGCTAAAACCTCTTTGACCTATTATGTGAAGTTCGTTACCCTCTGAGAATTTTTTTAGTTAATAAGTTAGTTAAATAATAAAATTAAGTCAAAATAAATAATAATAATAAATTGAAGTTCATGACAGGTGCATGGTGATTTTTTAAAGAATGCACAAGCCTAGAGGACGCTGCAAGTATTTTTGAGCATCATGGCTTTTCCATGGACCATTGGTACAGCCAACACTATTGTCAGAGCTGCTCCTGTACCTGTCCAGGCAAATATCAGCACCCCTTTAGCCTCTATCCCGGGGTTATGTGCTCTCAATTAAACTGCTATACCAATATGAGCTCTCAATAAAACTACCAAATATGATAGTGAGAGTGCTTTCCACGTGAAGGATAGCATTTCCAATACAATAATTTGTACATTATCTCATTGGTTGCCTGGTCAGTTCTACTGACCAGAAGTTTGATTATGCAATAAAAAGACAGACCCAAAAGCAGAAAATACTGTAATGACACAAGTGAAATTTAAATGTGTTTTGCTAAATTCCACATGGTAAATTAAGGCAGCAGGTAAAATAAATGCCGCTGGTCCAACTGCCCCCTGCCGGCAAACTACTGTTACTGCAGCTGCTAGAGACGGAGCTAAAACAAGAACTGCAACGAGAAAATCTCCTTAAAGCAGATATTGAAACGTTATCACTAACGCACGCAATCACCACAAAAGCAGTAAGGTTACTGAATATGAGCATTGCCCCAAAAGACAGACACAGCTTCCGATATTGCTTTCATTCAAGCCAGATATTGTGACTTATTGTGTGAGAAGAAACTGTAGAGAAGAAATTGTGGTCTGGCAGAAGTGATCAGTGGTAATACAGCAGCAATAGCACAAACACGCCTAAGATATAAAACATTTTGCACATATACGTTTTCATGGACTTTTAGTTTGTTTCTTTCAGTTACCTGGGGCCTATACCATGGTTTAGGTGGCTAGCCAGGTATGTTTCAGTTTAGTTTGGGCCAACTCTGGGTTTTAGCCAACATGAAAGTGGTTTGGCGTTTAGCAGAGTGTTAATCGCCATAGTTTACGCTCCACCACGGCTAACCTGCTCCAGGGCAGGTTATGTTGCAGGTATGAGATTGCAAACCGAAATTGGACCAATCAGCTGTGCAAAGTGACAATGTCTGAGACAAAAAAGTCCCTCTCCATGTTTCTACTACAAATTAAAGGTCACAACATAGCAAATGATTTTTAAAGACAAAATCGTCTGGATTTTAGCAATGCTTATTTATAACAATAATTTTGTATGATTTAGATATTATTTATTTCATTATTATAGCCTACCCTTAATCCATTACACATGTACAATTTTAGTTTAACAATCGATTATTGTTAAGCACTTAGATTAAATAAATATTCATATACAAAGGTAATATAAATAAGCTTTAGAATCAATAGATAAAGTTATATAAATGACTGCATGTGAGCTTAAATGTTCAGTTCTCTCTATACCTATATCAACTGTATAAACTAACTTTTACTTCCACTGATATACAGTAGCAATACTTTTTATTTTAGTTGTCCTTTTTCAAAGACAGATCCTTTCTTCTTGCTGTGTAAATTTGTTTAAATTCTTAATATTTTTCAATCTAGTAATATTCTGCAGAAGAGAGAAGTGAATCGCACTGCTTCTCTTGCGAGAAGTGAATTGCAGTTTCACTGTTCCACAGCATGTGATTGGCAATTTACTACTGATGTCACACCTAAACTCCTAAACTCAGGATCAAAGACTGAGTTGACAGAGAAAGTTGTTGATCAGCGTCATGGTACCAACAAAGCCTGATTGGATTAGTTTGGTTTTGTCAACTCGAAACTAATCCAATACCCTGAGTTTGTTTAGATACCATCAAGGTACAGCCCTTGTTTTCCTTTGTTCCAGTTCCCTGCTCTTCGTTTGTTATAACGGTTTTTGATTAATAAGTTATCACCGGTTCGTCATTGAGTTAATTCACCGTGTGTATTTAAGTCCCTCATTTCATTTAGTTTGTGGTCTGGTATTGTTAATGTGTTTGTGACACATGCTGTTACGAAGCCTTTCTACTTGTGGATTACTTGAATTTGTTTTATTAATAAATTATGTTCTTTATTTGAACCTGTTTGAACTCTTTCATAATCATCTGGGTGAAACCATGACACATTACTGGTTTGGTGTTTTCAGTTCTGATGAGAGGGCGATTACCAAACCCCACCAAGTTAGACTCAATCTTTCATTTTCACTTTCTCGTAATGTGAAACACTCCTTGCTCAGTATTACTGCTCCTATAATGGTGAGAGGTTGAGCAGGTATCAGTGTTAAAGATGGTTACCAGAAATCCAGGAAGTCTCTCCAACTTCATTCCAACAGCCACTGTTAATACTAAAAACTGTTGTGTGTAGCAGCTCAAAAGAGACCAGTGCAGATAATAAATTCTGTCCTATTGCTTCAGCCAGTAGAACAGTAGACAATAGCCTGATAGAACATCTTGATCCCATGCCAAAATGGAAGGCAAAGATTAACCCTAAAAGAGAAACCGTTCCAAATGCAAAATTGTCAATGTAATTTTATTTTCTTGCACAATTAATGTGTTTGAGATGACAACAGCATTATTTTGCCAGCAGCCATATCACCCTGTAGCCCAAGACTGGTTGCCCACTGACCTGGTCAGTACCTGGATGGGAGACCTCCTGAGAAAACCAGGTTGCTGCTGGAAGAGGTGTTAGTGAAGCCAGCAGGGGGTGCTCACCCTGTGGTCTGTGACGGGGACACTATACTGTCAAAGAGCACCGTCTTTCGGATGAGACGTTAAACAGAGGTCTTGACTCTCTGTGGTCATTAAAAATCCCATGGCACTTCTCGTAAAGAGTAGGGGTGTAACCCCGGTGTCCTGGCCACATTCCACCCATTGGCCCTTGCCAATCATGGCCTCCTAATTATCCCCATCCACTGAATTGCCTCTATCACTCTCTCTCCTCTCCACCTGTAGCTGGTGTGTGGTGAGCGCACTGGCGCCGTTGTACTGTGGCTGCCGTCGCATCATCCAAGTGGATGCTGCACACTGGTGGTGGTTGAGGAGAGAACCCCTGATATGATTGTAAAGCACTTTGGGTGTACATATGAAAGCGCTATATAAATGCCTCATTCATTCATTCATTTTGTACTGTACTTGAACGGCTAGTATCAGTACAGCATATAGTGCGGTTTTGTTGTCAAGTCACAAGTCTTTGAATGACATACACCTCAAGAGTTCAGTAACACCTCATTGCAGTACACGAGATCCAGGGGGCGGAGATGGGTAGGTTTAGGTATATGTAAGGTGGGAGGAGTTGGATCTGGATCCAACTCCTCCCCCTGGATTTCGTGTTCTCCAGTGAGGACCATCTCCAAGAGTTTGGTAAACTTACCAAAGAGGATTTTTATCAGTATTTCCATCATTTCTGCAGGTCCTTAGAGGAGAGCATGGAGAAAAATGGTCTAATTTAAGGTACTTTATCCGAGGTAGTCCGAGCTGCGAGGATGGAATCTGTGTTTGTGTAGAGTACGTTATGGGAGTAACACTTCTGTTAGCCAATTAACTATGCAGAAGATCTTGTTAAACCATAAACACCTTGTCAGACTGCTAAGCACTGTGACTATCTTTGGCAGTTGTGCGTATGCCATCTGAATGATAAAAACATTGGAAGAGCAATATGTATTTGTTCTGGCTCTGATGCCAATGATGAGGGATGTGTACAGGGGGTGGCCCTGTGCCTGGAGCCACTGCTCTCAGCTGAGGTGCCCTCCTTGGCCAGACGATTCACCCCTCCCTCCATCTCCCCACCCTTTTTTGGTCCTCTCAATCATTACAGGACTTAAAAATACCATCAGATTGCATTCTTCCACTTACTTTGGATTTAATTCAAACAGGTAATGTATACAGTCAATGAGAATTGAATTCAGTACACTGTTCAGAATTTGATTCAGTACAAATAATGTACTTTTAGGGGTGCAACAGTATCCTTACATCTTTGTACCTTATTTACTCTAACAAAGTTCATTGTAGTACCTTATACATATTACTAATATGCCCATTTTAGGGATAGATAAGGTACAAAGTTGTCCCTTTAAAAGTGTAATCTGTATATTGACATTTTCAATTCAGTGATTCATTATCTGCTGCAGGTTTATCATGGTGAAACTAAAACATGCATGGCCTCTTGTGCTCTGCATCTATCCATATGGGTTGTTTAGGTTGAATATGGTCATGTGAACATAAAAGTTAAAGCATATTATTTCACTGCAGTGCAGGTGTTCACAAATAATATTGTACTATTATTTCTACCCAAGTACCTAAATAATTTTAAACAAAGTCAATGGTGAAGGGTGCAATTTGTGCGGTAAATTATTCTACTCACAAAGTCAACCTTAATGTGACTCTGCATGTAAAGCTAAGGTATGAGGGTTTAATTTTATTTTTATATCAATGTGGTGACAGTTTATCCCCAAGTACGTGCTTTGTATAAAAGGATAATTTTGGAAAAATAGCAGGAATTGTAATGGGAAACATAATACGGCAAGCAAAACATGTTTTTTTTTTTTTTGTATTTTATTGATTCTTCTCTACTGTTTTTTTTTCTCAATCCACAATTTCATATTAGTCACTACTATGTTAGATCAGCTTCCTCTGCCACCAACAGCAGTCGGCTACTAAAAAAAGGATCAAACCCAGACCTTCTCTCCACCTCTCCTATTTCACTGGATGATATTTATGAATTCACACACTTCTGGTGGAACAACAAACAAAAGTGCATGTTGAACTTCGTGAATTTTTGAGCAGCACATCACTGTTTGGGAATACTTTTATGCTTATTTCACAGTGTCAGTATATCTCACAAAATATTATTTTTTAAGACATTAATGCACATGGTCACACACACATAAACACACAAAACAAAACTATTGCCCTGATCCCTATACACAGTTAGGCCATCCTAAAAGAGCCACAACATCGCTGGCTGCGCAGGGGGCGATGGAGAGCAGGTTTGACGGTTTGATCTCTTGTTAGAAACACAACATCTCTATTTTTATCTGTACAACATTCAAGAGACACATTTTGTTCATGTTTTTTGTTTGTTTCCTTAGTTTTTTCTTCCATAAAACAAAAAAGAACAATGATAATAATAATAATTATGAAGAGCTTGATTTCTTCTCATCGGCATCAAAGTAACATGCACCATAGAAATTTAAGTAACTTCTTGAAAGGCCTCGGAGCTAGATAGTACGTAAGCTTTCAGTGGTGCATACGCTAATGGGAAAGGAGGAAAGCAGGAGATGCAACAGCACGCATGAATGACAGAATGGCACTCATTGAAATGGAAATGACCCCCACATCTGACATCTCAACAAAACAGAGGATCAGATATGTAGAAGAACAGAACACAGTTTACCAAAGAATACAAAGTGAAACAGTAGGGGCTAAGTGCTTTTGGTGAGCTTACAAAATACTTGAGGAAGTGCTCAGGACAGAAGGCACAGTGGCTTGACTGTTATCTCAAAGGAAAACCACATCAGGGGCTACCGAACGCATAAGATACTCTACACACAAAACAAGGACACAATAATGACGTTTTAAGGCCAGCCTCTGTCAATCACTGGACAAAAGTACCTCCTACTTAGTGTCTAATGATAACAATGAGAGATGACCTGATTTTACAGAGTTGGATGAGGAAAGTAGAGCATCGTTTGTATGATGTGCTAATTCCACATCAAACATGCAACACAATTACATGAAATCAAATTTGGCAAGCAGATCAGTCACACTGACAATGCTGATAGTGGGACATGTCTTGGACATGATCTCACCATCAACTTATAAATATATTTTCAATTGCTGAAGTTTCAAGATCATCAGGCAAGCTTTTACAATGATTGTGTTTCCGAACGATTGATTTGTTGATTGGTGAATATATAAACACATTGTTTAAGGGGATATGAATTAAATCTGCAGCATTATGGGAAAAAAATGGTTTGGGGTAAAAGAACAAAAGTTTGATCTGCATTTAAAAGCAAAACTAAAGCGAGTTTGGGGGGGAAATCTTTGCACAGTGCTCTAAAGACATTCTGAAGCAGTCTTATTTCATAATTATTATAATACTTATTACTATTCTCCATATCCTTTTCCATTAACACTTCTTAAAAAGAAAACAACATATTTTTTTCCTCTTTTTGATCTCTTATGTTTACAAAAGCTACATATGTTCTACTGGGATGTCTGAATTTGTTAGTGTTTGTTTTTTTTCTTTTCATTTTTGATATTAAAAAAAAAAAAAAGTCTACTCACGGCTAAAAAAAACGGCATACTGAATGTTTTAGTAGAGACCCACTTTCCACCCTTTGCTGGATGGTTTGAATCAGAGACATTACAGGAATATGAAGGATATATTGCTGAGTCTCCATTTACTAGATTGATATCCATTTCAAACCCTGAAATTTGAACTTTCCATAGTAACGGTGGTCTGGATTTAATCCAGATATCCTGGTGGTATCTGTAATGTAAACACTTCCATAGGGCCCTTGTCAAACGGCCAGCTGTTCCCACATGTGGTGCTCTGGGTTCATTCATGGTTTCATTCACAGCAGACATAGTCACACAAACTGCCACCATATTGTCACAGAACTCTATGCTCTAGCACAACTACGCATATATACTGTATATATTCAATGTAACTATATTCCTGTGTTGCTGAATCTGCTAAAAACCTTTTACATCAACAGGCACTGAGAGAAATAGCATATAGAAGAGGCAGAATCTCTGTTTCATATAATATCTGAAGAATACCCGTCGGAGCAGACTGGCAGTGTGGATATCTGGTAATATAATCTTTACTCTGTCCTGTTCTGTTAGAGGTGATTCACAAGTACCATTCAGTTATCACAGCATTCTGTTCAGAGTCTGGCAGGTGCATGGTAAGAAGTGTGCTCACTCCTTTGATTTACTGAAGACGTGCTGTCAGATTAAGTTCATGTGGAAGTAGCATGTCCGTTCAGTATTCGGTTAGCATCTCTCTCAGCATTAATACTGTATATTGTAGTGATTAAGAAGTGTTTCTTTTTTTTTTTTTGCTTTTTCAGCTCCACAGATTGACATTCCAAGTCCTTGTTGAGATGAGAGCAAGATTCACAGGAGCAAGGAAATTGTAAATGAAATGCAACTTGGCAATTGCGTTCACTGACAAGAAGACAGGAACAAGAGAACAGTGTTCAAGAAGGCCCCGAGTCAGGCAGGCTTAGACTAGCATACAATACTGGATATCTCTGTGTGATTGAGAGTCTTTGTGTGTGTAGAGGTAATTGATCACTAACCAAGAGGGTATAATAAGGGGAATGGTTGATTTAATTACTTTTGTGGGTTTTCTGTTAACATATTACATAATGTCCAGTATGTTAGCATAGTGACTGGTCTGCCCTTGGTTTGAAGGATACGAGGGACCCTGGACAACTATTTCCCAAATATTTCTCCCCTGCCCCTATCTTTTCTCCAGGGCTCTCTTTAGATGTTATTTCCCCAAGACACTTTCCTCCTCCTTGGGTAGATACTCAGCCGTGAGGTCTGATGAAACAGACTGAGCCCTTCTGCCATTTGCTTCCAGCTCATTCTCCTCCTCGTCAATCTCCTCATCTGCCTCTTCTAGGTCCTCTCTCATTTTACGTTTCTTCTCTGTGGCACCAAATCTTCCCGCAGGTCCAGGGGCAAGTTCAAAGCTGTCCTCTGTTTCCTTGTTATCTGGGCTGACTCCATTCTCAGCTCTTGACTTGGATGAGACCCAGTCCTCAGGAGATGCTAGTCCATCCTCTACACCAAGGAACTTCCACAGAGCCAGGGGATCACGGTCTGGCCCGGCCAAAGTTAGTCCTGGAGAATGATTGGTGGAACTGAAAGGGACGCCTCTCTTGCGACGAGACTTGCTGGTGTGATTAACCTGAAGGTGCATGGCCATCAGCTCAACAGAAGAGGTTCGGAAGGGACAGAACACACATTGATTAAGGATATCATTCCCTCCTTTAGAGCCACCTGATGGTTCACCTCCAGAACTACTCACTCCCACTTCATCTTGTAAAGGGCGACGGGAGAGGTCCAGTGGTTCGAAGCCTCCTTCCTGGGACGTTGTGCCGCCCTGATAGCCATTTACTGACATCATGCGGCTTGTAGTAAGGGGTTTCCGTCGAGACACTTTTGGCATTTTCGGAGGTGGTACCTCCCCAATCCAATTTGTTTCTAGACCACCGGGGAAGAGTGTACCCATCATCCCTGACAGACTGCGATAGTGACTCTCCAGGTCTCCCTCTCTTTGATAAATGGATGCAGAAGAGCCCTCCTTCTGCTCTGATGGGCCTTCACCCCATGACTGACTGTGCCTTAAAGAAGGCTCCCTCCCAAAAGACGACTGGGATGTGGAGGGTAGTCTGCGCTTTTTTGCCCCTTCACGGGGAGATCCAGTCAGAGAGGGAAGGCTAGGTGATGGGGAGGTTGGGGAGGTTGCCATAGCGTTCCTTTGCTCACGGTGATGACGTTGAAGGTGGTATTTGAGAGAGCCAGACTGGGTGCCAGCATAATCACAGTGGGGGCATTTGTATGGTCTCTCACCTAAAACAAGGAATAAATTACTCTTGTTAAGTAGACTGAAAACTAAAATGTTGTTTTAAGAACAGAAATTTTGCTAAGAAAAACAATGCTTGATTAGGGAGGCCATAGCAGTTAGGTAATAAATTGCCTGTGTGAAACAACTATATGCAGTTACACACAGTAACAGATAGATGGCAGTGCTTCTCATCATATGTAACATCAGGTGAATTCCCCAGTGCATTAGTTAAATTAGGACATTTCATCTCTCATCAACCATGTGAACACTGCATTTTTCTTCTTTTTAATATTTCATTCTTTCTTTTTTTTTTTTTTTTTGGTAATTACATTTAGTGAGGAACCCGATAGACAGCAAATAGTTTCAATTAAACTAAATCAGGGAAGTTACAAATGTCAAGTGTTACAAGCTCCAAGTGTCATCCTTACAATGTACCAATCTAAAAACCAAGATTATGTAGCTTTTGATTATCATTGATATATAGTAGGACCACTATATAAATAATATTACTGTAGATTCATATTTAATCTAATATTTTAAGTCATAATTTTTGTTTTATAGGTTTAACAAAAGTCAAAGCCCCCTGGAACACGTTTAAGTAACCCCCTGGGGTATTCCCCTAGGAGTCACATATCTAGTAAACATGATGGCCTTACCTGTGTGTACACGAAGGTGCACTTTAAGGTGATGGGAAGACCGGAAGGCTTTACCACAGTAGGGACAATCCTTCATCCCTGTTCCCCGAACACGCTCCCTTGGAGATGAAGTGGAAGAGGATGATTCCCTCACACCGTTCTGACCTTGAGATAAGATAATGTATAATGAATAAATTAAAACTGTTTCGAAATATAAACTGAGTCTAAACTGTTTCTGAAAATGAAATATTGTCATGATAAAGACAGCTGTTTTTGATTATGCTGGCTGATCCTTACCAGAGAGATGTGATATGACAGAATGGAAGCTCCCAGCTGACACGACTCCTGATGGGAGTTGCTTTCTCTCCTGCCTAACTTCATTGTCACTTGTTCTTTGCCCTCCTTCTACTCCGCCTGTTGCTTGAGCTCCACTGACTCTGTTTATAATGTCCTCTTCCCTGGACATGCCCCCTCGGGCACTTTGGCCTTTCTGTGGTTTCTGGACATGGACACGGGCGTGAGCAACCACCTGCTGAAGGCTTCTGAACATCTTGCCGCAATCTGGACACTCCCACGGTGAACTAGATCCCTCCAGTTCCTCTCTAGAACCCAACCCACCCAGGTAGGCCCTCATCTGCTTGGCTTCCCCAGCGACCGTGCCTCGTGAGGAAGGAAACTGATGGTGTGAATGGGATCTCTGCTGCTGTTGCTGTTGGTTGTGCTGCGCTGCCACCAGACTGCGAGCAACCAGCTGCCACATGGCTGCCTGGTCTGTTCCGTCTGCTGACTCACTTCCCCGCCCTCCTCCTCCGTTACCCATTTCTGCAACCTGTGCCACTGCCTGAAGGCGCTCCATGCAACTTCCATTGCTGTTGTCTTTGGGTAATCCCAGATAGCCCAATATAGAGGATTTGCTTGAGCCTGCACTGGCATCTGACCTCTCTGTGCGATTTCCTGAAGCACCACCACTGGCCATACTTCGAGCAAGGAGCAAGTTAGAATACAGAGCCCCCAGCACTTGTGTGCTTGCAGGACCTTTGGATTGATCAGTTCCAGCTTGACCCAGATTGCTCAATCCAGCCTTGAGGCCTAGCTTGTTAAGATGCACCTTCATATGGTTCTTGAGAAACCAGGGTTCCTTAAAGCCACGGCCACAGACCTGGCACTTATGATCCAATGAGTCCTTGTGCTTCCGCATGTGCCCCTTCAAAAACCAGGACTGAGTAAAACGCTGTCCGCATGTCTCACATCGGAAAGCTGGAACAACAGACATTTGTGGGGGAGGAGTTTCTATTGGTGCTGTTATAGGGTGAGAAGGGAAAACCGTTTCAGTGGGAGGATCTTCAGGTGGGTGGGTCTCCTGCAGATGGGCAGCCAGTCTTTCCTCCTGGCTGGCTGAGAAGGGACACATTGTACATTTGTAGGGGTTGTGGAGGATCCGCACATGACGTGCCAGCTCTGAAGCTGTTCGGAACTTACCCTTACAAGCGTGACACCGGAAGGCAGGAGCAGCTGTGGAGGGGGCATTGTCATCCAAGTGGGCCTGGCCAAGTGGAGAGAAGGAGGTTGAGATGGGTGCTTCCTCTGTTAAAGGTGGAGTCAGGGCTGAGGTTCCTTCAAAGAGGAACTGAGGGCTGCTAGCAGTTTGAAGAGGTTCCTCTGGAACCATGTCTTCATTCATACTTTTTTGTGATGACCCAGATAATGAATTCTGGATTACACTGTCGCTTACGTGATTCTGCTGCAGTTTGACATGTGTGGTTTGGTAGGGAGCTGAAGCCCGACGCTCCCTGTCCAAACTGTGTGCTCGAGCATGCAGAGACAAAATACTCTGGAAGCGGAACCTCTTTCCACACACATGGCAGGGGAACCTCAGGCCAGGCCCAGAGCTGGTCCCTCCAGGAACAGCCATGCCCTCATTGTTGAAAAGCTGAAGATCCAACTCATCATTGTAGGTGGTACTTTGACCAGAGGAGATTGCCTGCTCCAGAGCTCCAAAACCAGGGAAAGGTGCTAATGGTGTGGCTGGTAGGCTGCTCTCTAATGAGGGACTGCCGAGTTCCAATTCACCAGGAAACAGTGCCACAGCTGGGGTGGGTGATGGGGGCGTTGATAACTCCTCATCCTCCTCCTCATCTTGGAAGCAGGCTTCAGGAAGGGGGCAGGGTGAGACCGGGACATAGAGTTCAGTTTGAGGGCTAGAAGGTGTAGATAGAGGACTCTGGGGTAGGAATTGGGGACTGTGGTCCAGGGATGGCATGGAGGGTGGAGACAGTGGAGGCTCACAGGAAAGTGCCAGCATACACTCTGGTGGGGAATCCATACTCTGAGTGAGAAAGGATGGACAATAGCAATTAGACAGACAGACAGACGATAGATAGATAGATAGATAGATAGATAGATAGATAGATAGATAGATAGATAGATAGATAGATAGATAGATAGATAACTTACTGTAAATGTGTCTATGCCATGCTTCACTTCCTTGAATTAAAGAGGGCGTTTTCCGATGGTGGCAATTTGCCTGACCACCTCCAACAGTCCCCTGTCAAGTACAACACAGAATAAAAAATGAGCTGATACACATTTGTTCCTGTGTACGGGTCTAAGGGCAGAGCGGGACATGGCCTGTCCCAAACAGGATGGGCGCGAGATGTTTGGACTTCCCCACACACCCTTCCTGCACATACACTTATAGTAGCTGCTTAAATCAAAACAAAAAATACATACACACACCTTAAAATACAGACACATAGATTCAACCTCTCCAGTCCCTATGCTACTCATACAAACAAACACACACACACACACACACACACACACACACACACACTGCACTGACCAAAGTGA
This sequence comes from Rhinichthys klamathensis goyatoka, assembly GCF_029890125.1. Classification (NCBI taxonomy): domain Eukaryota; kingdom Metazoa; phylum Chordata; class Actinopteri; order Cypriniformes; family Leuciscidae; genus Rhinichthys; species Rhinichthys klamathensis. The sequence goes on from NW_026606589.1 coordinate 2,869,558, forward strand.
ACAATCGTATAAAGGCACACATGCATGCATTGCAAAAGTCTGGAGTGGACAGGCCCAGACACAATAAAAAAATTTTTTTTTAAAACAACACCTGCTTCTTTCATAAATTAGAGAAAATGAATTTCATTGATGATTACAGCATGACAATCTGCTAAACATCTGCGAGGACGTCTGTATGCCTGGATATGTATCACTATGCTTGCGTTCGTGTGGGTGTTTTTTTTTCAGTATTTACCTCTGTTAACAGACTGAACTGTATGTCTGTGTCTGAGTTTGGATTTATGTACACAATCAAGTGATTGTTTGTGCATTAATGTGTGTCTGTGTGTGAGTGTGAAAGTGTGTGTATCTGTGACACAAAACTTGGACGAAACTGTGGCTTACAGAACCAGTTGACATTTTAGCTCAGCCGTGACTCACAAGGATATCACACTATATCAATCATACTGCCCCCTCTTTCTTTCTTTCTTTCTTTCTTTCTTTCTTTCTTTCTTTCTTTCTTTCTTTCTTTCTTTCTTTCTTTCTTTCTTTCTTTCTTTCTTTCTTTCTTTCTTTCTCCCACCATTATTGTGCTTCTTTTTCCTTTCTTCTATCTTTTCACTTCCATAGATTTTGATTCCACCCCTTGCACTTTTTTTCTCTCTTTACCCTCATTCCCTCCTCCCTCTATTCTTCACTGATTTTCTTTCTTTCTATCATTCTCTCTCTCTCTGTGTCTCTCTGCAGCGGTGCCAGTTGGCACTGTGCCAGGGAATGCTGATATCAGCTGGTAGATTTGGGCCTGCCAACATGGCGAAGAGAAAAGAGAGGAGAGAGACAGACAGGCAAGAAATAGAAGAATTGGGGGGGGGGGGGGGTGTTAGTGAAGAAAAAACATAAATGAAGAACACAAATACGTTTTGAATGAGCATATTTGATGAGTAAATCTGTCGAGAAAGGGGACAGAGTGTTCTGCTCTGCAATGGAGGATCTTGCGGTCTGTTTGGTCTGCTGGCATTATTATCATATGAATATCGTCATGGCAATTCACTGTTCCGCCTTGACAGACACGTTCGTGTCTGACCAACCCTGCCACGCCAATAAAGCTTCTCTAAATTTGGATAGATGGAGAGAGTGATAAGGTGCTAGACAGAGGGGGGAGGGGAGAGAAGGCAGGAGAGCGATAAAGCAGCATGTGCAAATAATGCATGCACACACACACACACACACACACACACTCAATATGGCACCTAGTCACTAGATGATTCATGCATGCTAAACACCTTTGTCTGAATGGCCACATGCTACACTCCCTGTACAAGCACACACAAATGCACACACATTTTGTTCCTTCTTGGGGCACATGTAGTCAAATATATGCTTTATAACTACCTGCTTTGTATGCAATGGAATGAATATCTTATAAACACAAATTAGAAGAGAAATAGACCATAGTCATGTAAAATAACTGCATGTAATGTAGCTGCAATTAAAATAGTTAGTAGCAAATGCATCCTGTAAAAAAAATGACTGATGTCGAAAAAATACAACAATTTGTTTATCTGCAGGATTTTGATTGAGGTCAACTGATTCTTCCATTATCTAAGTATCGCTACTTGGTTTTACTGAACGTTTGCTACATAAGTACCAATACAAATATGGTCGCATTTCCAAGAATGATGACACGTTTACATAACACATTCTGAAAAACATTTTATAAAACCTCTATGCCTGAACAAGCACTTTGATAAAAAACCTATTTTTCTCACTGTGGTTCGTATTCCGTAGCCTTGAACACCTGAAATAACGTCTCCTGCTTTTAGTGTGAGGACACACTGGGCCTCCAACAGTGTAGCCATGTAATGCATCTAAAGGCTAAGAAGAGATCATTCATACTTCTGAAAGACTTTAGACTTGTGGCCTTGAAAATATAACATGAATGGCTTTATCGCAGCCTGTTCTTTGATATGTGACCAGAGAGAGAGAGAGAGAGAAATTGTGAGACTAAGAGTGAGAACTGATTGCTCAGCATGTGATGAACGTGTGTGTGTGTGTGTGTGTGTGTGTGTGTGTGTGTGTGTGTGTGTGTGTGTGTGTGTGTGTGTGTGTGTGTGTGTGTGTGTGTGTGTGTGTGCGCGCGCGCGCAAACTTAGAGATACAAGAAAGGTAAAGTGCAGTTCATGCCTCAGAGTGGGGTTTCTAAGGTCAGTGTGTATATGATTTTGGATTGTTGCAGTCATTCAACAAATCCCTACAGACGAAATTCATTTCCTGTTTCTAACCTTGGGCTGAACTTTATCTCTCTCAGTGACGCGGCCACTCCACACAGCGTCATTTTTCTTTAAGTGACTTCAGCATACAAAATGATCTTTCCCTTCAACTTCCAACATTCTGCTAAGTCATCCACAACCTTCACCTGTTCTCCTTGTCTCATTATATTGTGTTTCTCTTTAAAAGACTTGCAGAGAGCTTGAAGGTTCCGTTCAAAGATGCTAAAGAGAGGATAAGTAAGTTAAAAACATCACAATTTTGACCATTATACCCTTCGCTGAGCACGAGACATGGATATAAGACTTGAAATTACTTTACAGTAAGGTGCTTCAGAAAACAAATCATCAATTAATTCTTCCCTACGCTCAAATCTGAAGGCTACACCAAACTCTGCAGTTCAACTGGTCAAGTTCAATTTCAAGTTCAAGTTTGGTGAAAATTTAATAGACGTCTAAACCATAGCCCAAGAATAGACTAGTCATCAATTAGATAACAAATAAATTAAATGAGTGAAGAAATGAAACCAAACCCCTTGTAATTACAGTTTACTTTGCTTACATGATCATATATCTTGCAAATTATTTTGGCAAAAACAACATGTAACCAAATTCAAGGTTATTTTGGCTAGAAGTGGGTTACTCATAGCCAGACTATATTGGGTCTATAGTTAACCTAGATGGTGAAATGACGGCTATTGCTTGCTGGGTTGTTAATGAACTAGTTAAAAATATATGTATGACATTATATTTGTAGTGTAAACACTAATGCACCTGGACAACAGTGATTAAAACATTAGAAAACCCAAAAATATTTGCATTAGATTGCCAGAATGACAAGAACATGTCTGGCATCATCTATAGGCAAGGACACAGATAATTCAGTTTGGAGAAATGCGTCTGCTAAATAAATCTACAACATATTGGTACTTTTTTTAGATTACATCTAAAATGTAGCCTAGGCCTATATTTGGGAGTAACAGTGTGCCAACTTCTTTTAGATTGTTTGCATTTTGTATACAATAAATAAGAGCCTGATGTATATGTGATGATGTCACGTAATCAATGGCAATCTATCAGATCACCTGAGACGGATGATAATAACAGGTGTAAATCGGTCAGTACACACATCAGCAGTATAAGCTTTGATTCAGGTGTAATCATCCCTTGGGTGATCTAAAGAATGAATAATTTTCAATCAGAATCAGCTTGCTTCTGTTTTAGAATGAACAGCCAACCTCTAACCTCCACCAATGAAATGAGCTGTAAGGTGTCCGCTGTGTGCAACAAGTGCACAAAGGCAGTGTGCTGAGGTATAAAGTCTACCTTCAGGCATTTAAGCACAGAGAGGAACTCAAATAGAGCAGACAACGCTGGTCTATTTGACGGAATGAGCCCTTCTGAATTTGTAGTATATTACTACTCTATATAAAATGCACCTTTTAGCGGTTGATAAGGTACAAAGTTGTCCTTACTGGCCCAGTGTCAAGCTGATGTACCTCAGTCTAAAGGTACAATTGTGCATATTTTTTTCTTTCTGACATTGTAATATGACTAAATCAACCTAATTACATTTTGTTAAGTGAAAGCACTTTTTAATGGACAGATCAGGTCAAATTAGCTCTTTACCGCAACTGGATGTTTTTCTTCTTTAACATGACAGCTTGAGTAAATCCATGTCCCAAGTTCAAAGTATGGATGTTTTAACCAATTATATCAAGTTTGTGCATTGCGATGCCATTTGCCAAGCCAAAAATCTGTTGATTAATTATCAATTATCAAAGTCACTGCAACAGCTCGTCCAGATCTGCGGTTTGTGCAGGTCATCAAGATGAGCTGGAGCAGATCTGGTTGTAAAAGTTGTTTACAGGGCCCTTCACTTCTACCCGCCCCAGTTCAGCCACATTTCTGTGCTGCTCTGCCCTCTTATCCGTCAAACTGTCACGTCAGTTCAGGGGGGCTGGTCTCATTCCGTCACCCCTCATGCGAGCACGTACAGGGCAGAGATTATAATAGCCTTTATGCCAGTGCCCCACATCTGTGACAGAATTAAATAATTTGAAAGAATGGTGCCTTTGAAATGTTCGTCTTTTCATTAAGCTATATAGAAAGTTTCTTTGAGGGATGTATTTGCAGGACATCAGATGACCCGTCCGTGGAGAGGAATGTACTCGCGTGATGTGCGTCAGTAACGCGCATCCATTTTCAGTCGCCTTCCTCCTCTCTCGCGGCCATCTCAATTAAAAAGCCACATTAATGAAATAAATAAATGCTCACAAACAAATGCGCACACGACACGTCCTCTCGCGAACACTGACATTCGCGCATGATTAATCCTGAGCATAAAATCGCGATTTACAGAAGCAACAGCATCGTTTTCCCAAACTGAGGCAGAAATGTAGCTTTTTAGGACGTGATGTTGTGCACTCCATTTTCTTCCTGATTTTCTTTCAACAAAAGATAAAGGGAGGGGAAAGGACAAGCGATCAGGGTGCAGCTGAAAAGTGCCATCATGGGGTTTCATCTTGAAATCCGCTGACAATCTCGCCGCTATCGTGACAAAACACGATCGAGGGACATGTGAAACTTTACGTTTTTAGGGCCGTTAGTAAAACTAGCACCTTCGACTGCAGCTGCAGGTTTTGCGCTACAGTTTAAATAGCGATTACGAGCGCGCATCTGTGAGGTAACGTTAGGACATGCAGAGCGTGCAATTCTCCAACGAGTTATTGTATTAACATGCACGTAAAATGTCTCAAAGTTAGAAAGCACTAACTATTGATGTAGGCTACAAAAACAGTTTCTCCCTCGGAGAGTCCGACCGATATATAGAGTCATGAATCCTACGCGACTGTTTTACGTGGAAACTAGAGCAGAAGGAACAAACTAAAGCTTCTCATAAAGTAGCCTACAAAACTTAAGGAGTTGCTACATTTTGCAGTAGCGGAGAGCTGCTTTTCTCAATGAGAAAAGTTAAACATATAGCCTGCATCTTAGTTTAGGGCACTTTTCCCTCACTTGAGAAAGGCTTTGAAAATATTGAAGGGCCTTAAAAACGAAAGTTGCATTTTCATGCTCGGGTCTCGCATCTCTTTCAGGACACGCGCGCGCGCGCGCTCACATACACACACACCGGCAACATACACGGCACGAGACAAAAGTGAGGAAGTGTGTATGTGCCAGAACACACATGATGTGTCCTAACAGAGGCACACGAGACGCCAATCAATTATGTCCTATTGTATATGTGGAAGAAACCCGAGATGTAAACGCGACGACTATTCCGTATCAATGGATTTTCATTACCCGGATCAGCCCCCCAAAAAAGTCGTCGTCGGATATTTGTTGTTTGTGAAGGCGACAACATTCGCTCTCTATACGTCTAAAACTGTATACAAACAAACACATTCATACCCTCGACCAATGTGTATCAGTAAAACCGTTCAAAAAAAAGCAGATTAGGTCAATTATTTGAAATGAATCAGATATTTTGTGATGAAAGTAAGGCTGAATGTACTTACGGGAGAGGCGGCGAGGAGATTAATGACAACACACGTCATGATTACGTTTCACTTGAATTAAATACATTACGAGTTAGGGAAAAAAAATGGAAATCGGGGGTAGTTGTATACAAGCATACGCCGATACCCCCCTCCCTTCTGCCCTTTCTATCTTCTCCTCCTCCCTCTTTCCTCACACGTCTCTCTCCCTCTCTCTCTTCTCAAAGATCCATTTATTGTGCAGTCGTGAGTGAGTGAATGAGAGAGAGGCGGAGGCTGTAGGTTGCAAATGTAATTATAATCTCGCAGGCACCATTTTAAAACGATCTATAGATTTGTGGGATAGACTGACACACCGCGCGCTTACAAATCACGTTCAAGTTTCTCGCGTCTGCTTGTAGTGCTCAGATTTACGCGCAAACGTATTTTAGAAAGTATTAAGAATATGAACGTTTCATCCCAAAATTGTTGTCCATCAGAAAGTGCTTCTGTAGTTGATTTGGCAGACAGTTGTGATTGTGTCGCGCGCTGGAAGAGAAACTCGGGCTCCACGTGGGAGCAGCGCAGGTGCGCGCGCGCGCGGGTCACCATCTACTATTCCACTTCTACTGACTGTTAACGTAAAACAATACAATACCCAGACACACACATACACATATATATAGCCTATACATATATATATGTGTGTGTATGTGTGTGTCAGTGCTGATTTACATCAATGTAGCCTCTATTGACCTGATATAAACAAACAAATAACCACCTACTGTTATTTTCAAGGCATTTAAAACCTTTGTAGCCTATATCAGATTCACCCCCATTTTTCCTTTGTAATAAATAAATACACAGCCTACATAAATAAATAGGTTACAAATGCATTTGGAGCATTTTCTGTTAAACAAGAAATAACAACAACAATAATTTTAATAATACATCTCTCTCTCTCTATATATATATAATGTCAATGTCTGTTTATTATTTTGACCTGCGATAAACAAACAAATAACTGTCTAGCCTACTGTTATTTTTGTTTTAGGCCTATTTTAGGCCTCAGAAGAAAGAAAACCTTTGTATGTGAGATTCAGTATCATTTCTGCTATTGGATGCCTGCAGGTGTTTTCGTCTGGATCGGAGGCTGTGTTTTGTGAAGTTTGTACAGTGAGGATGGTTTTGGAGAGGGGACTTGTTATTAACTCACGAACACCTCCGACTGTCAGCTCATGCGAGTGTATCGGTGTCTCGTCAGTAAGCGAGTGAACGTGTGTTTTTGTGTATTGTGTATTGTGTCTGATACAGTCATATCATCACCCGCCCCCAACGCTTTGATTGTCTTGTACGCCGCAGCTCAAATGCACCAATTAATATGCAGAGAGTGAGTGAGACGGAGACAAAAAAAAAAAAAAAAAATAGAAAGGAAGAAAAAAACATGCTGGGGGGGGGGGGGGGGGGGGATGGCATGGAGAACAGGAAGGAGTGAAAGAAGGGCAATGAAATGACAGATGAAGAGGAAAAGAGAGACACATGAGGTGGTCTGAGGGGGAGATGAAATCTGATAGATTTTAGAGAGAAGAAAGGAAGAAAGAGGGATGGAAGAAGAGAGCAGGGGACCGATGGAGAATCAATACGTACATATTTAGTCAGAGATAGAGGGATCGATTGGGTGAGGATAGAGAGAGAGGGAGAGAGAGAGAATGTGAGTAGAGGGGTTAAAGGGGTGGAGTGATGTGGCATTGGCTGCTGTCTCTTTGTCGCAGTGTCAGGGTATTGATACTGTAATATCGCCATGACAATAGCACCGTGGCGACGGCCATGACGACGCCTGGCAGCACAATGCAGCAGCAGTACTGAGGGCAGTGAGGCATTACAGGCCAGAGAGGAACAGAGAGACAGACGGGGGGAGGTTGGCAGGTGCATGTCTGCTGCTCTCATGAATGTATATGTAACCATTATAGAAGCCCAAAATCTGCAAGTGTCTTTGGGTCGATCTGCTGGACTGTGGAGTAAAAAAAAAAAAACTGATTTATTTCATCACTGTAGGCCTATATATCCAAAAGTCTGAACGTGGGGGGGAAATAAAAAAGGGCAACATTGTGAAAGTGAATAAAAGTATTTAAGGTTCTGCTGGCATGTGAAGCTCAAGATGCTCTTGGGAACGTCGACTCACGCTGAAGAACATGATCATCAGGGTTTGCACAAACTTTAGGAGTTCATGTCAGCTGGCATTAATGCACAAAGGGAACAAATTAGAAAAATGCATTTTTTCAATTCAGTTTAAAATTTTAACTTAAATTGTTCTGCTGATAATATGTGTATTCAAAAAATATATGTGTTATTCGATAAAAATGTAATCAATTTCATAACATTGGAATTACTTGAAGTTGATCGCTCGCATATCAGTATCTGAAAAAAGTAAAGATTAAGACTAGTGTAGCATATAAAGTAAAACATTCAAAAGAAATGACAACGACCCTTTTCACAGATTGTGATTATGCGTTTCCACATAATGCCATAAATGTAATGTACATTTATAACACTGCATTTAATGTTACCCTGGCATCATATGGCAAAAAATGGAAGCCCATTTCCACCACATAAGGAAATAAATGCTCATATAAAATCATAAATATGACATAAAAAGTTCATAATTATGATACAAATTTTATTTGAAGATAAAATGTCAAAATAATGAGATGACAAAACAATTCAGATTTTGATCTTATAATTTTGACTGTCATAATTGTCACTTCGTCATTATTCTCATTATCTCAGTATTATGACAGTCTCATAACTTTGACGTTTTATTTCATAATTCCAACCTTTTATGTCATAATTATGGATATTATCTCATTTAGAAGTTTTCCTAATTTAGATTTTTATCTCATTATTATGACAGTGTCATAACTTTGACTTTTTATTTCATAATTCTTGTCAGAATATATTTTATTACATATTATGTCATATGTCAATTATAACTTTTATCTCATAATTTTGACTGTATTACATTATATTATGTCATATGTCAATTATAACTTTTATCTCATAATTTTGAGTGTCATAATTATAACTTTATTTCATAATTTCAACTGTGCCATGATTTTAACCTTTTCTCAATTATGAATTAGTATTTCAAAATGTAACACTTAATTTTAAACTCTCATAGTGTATCTCATATATATATAATGGAAAACAGTTATTTTAAGTTGTACTAATATTTCACAATATTATTGTATTTTATTATTAAATAAATGCAGCCTTGCTGAGCATAAGCTTTTTGCCACCACATAATAATAATTAAAAAAAAATTGCCTTTTATCTAACAATTCTGACTTTTTTAGCCAAACACTTTTACTTTTCACAATTCTGACTTTTTAGTTATAAACTTTTACATTGAGCAATTCTGACTTTTTGTCTTGGAATTCTGAGTTTACATCTCACAATCAGTTTTTTTTCTTCCATTAAATAAAAAAGAAGGTAACTGACTTTTTATCTCTCAATTCTGACTTTTTTTCCTTCTCACAACTGCAAGTTCATATCTCACAATTCTCACAAATTAACCAGACTTCCATCTTAGAATTGGAAATTAATATCTTGCAATTCTGAGTATATATCTTGTTTTTCAGATTTCTTTTTTTTCTTTCAGAATTGTGAGATAAAAAGTTGCTATTACCCTTTTTATTTATTTATTTTATTTTGTATTATATGGCAGAAACAAGCTTTCCTTTGAACACATAAAAAACTCTTACCAGCCCCAAATTCTTATATGTAGGCTGCTCCTAAATGTAAAATTGTTATTTGCTTTAAAGGTATAAAAATGCAAATTATCTGGCAGTGAGGAAAGGGGCATGACGCGAGCCAGATTCGAACCTGCGTCTGTGATCACAACAGTTCTTTTAGGGTCATGATTATTTCCCACTGCTCCTTGACAAATGAGCCTATTATTGCTGTTAATTGCAATGAAGGCATGTTTTCAGATAGCACATCTACTTCGTATAACGTGTTGTAAAATCATCCTCGCCACATGCGTGATCTTCAAGACAAATGGCTGCTTGTCAGCACATAAGTCAGTGTGAGTGACCGGCATTGCTCTCTCTCTCTCTCTTTATGATGTGTGCTTCCCCTCACTCGCCCCATCCCTCCTTAATATGATGTAAAAAGCTAATCGCATGCAAATGTCTGTTGTCCCGGTAACACGGCCGAAAAATCCCTTTGATGTTTCACCCAACTCATTCTCTCCACGTTCTCTTTGTTCGCCCGAGTCTCTCTGCCTCGTCCCCCCCCCCCCCCCCCCTCTCTCTCTCTCTCACTTTCTTCTTTTCCACCCCCCCTCCCCATTTAAACCCATTCTCTTGCTCTCTTCACATTTCTATCAAGACAAAAACTTCTCTGCCCTCAGCCATACCTTTCTCACACTCGCTGCGTCTGCTGCGCCCCCCGCTCACTCACTCGTCTGCCTCATTCTTTCGCTCTTGTTCTCCATCTCTACCCTCTCTGTGCCTCTCCGTCTGTCCCTCCTTCATTTCCCATCATACCATCTACTGTCTTTGGCCTCTCTCCCTCTTTCTCTCTGCGCGCTCTTTTCATCTCTTTTTTTCCCCTTTCAAAAATGTGATCCCTTCTGCTGGTCACTGAGTGGCTGCCATTTTCAGCGTGTCAGTAATGTTGTCAAGTGCGTATCCCGCATAATGCTCTCATATGCACCAAATGTCATCAGGCTCTAAAATGGCTGCGGGGGGAGAAAAAAAGGGAACAATTTGGTTGTGTTCATTTAATAATCCCACAAAGACAATTGAACAGTTACAAAGTCAAAAAGGATCATGCAATTTAAAGCATTCAAAAATGTAAACATTAATACATGATGAGTTCATGAGAGGCTTATAAAGACAGCTTGTTTCTCTGGCACACGTTCCTGTTTACAATCAAAACTATGAATCACGCCAAGGTATTTATGGTTTTGGGAGAGTTGGATCGCACACACGCCCCGCTGCGGAGAGTATTTTTGGCCTGAATGTGGGTTTAGTGCTGTGGATACAGTACATTCCTCCCACAGTTGCACAGGTTTGGGATCGGTCGCATTTCAGTCCTTTCTCAGAAATTGGATTCGTCCTCTGAACTGCCTAAATTATCAAATAATTTATTTTTTACTAGCATAGCACCTTTTATTGCTCAGAGGTTGCTCTTCCAAAATTCTCAGTTTTGTTTTTATTTCAGAATCAACATTGTCTAAGATGATTCTCCTAAAATTCCTTCAGTTCTTTGACTGCAGACTTGTGTCTAGGCACAGTCTGACACGTTTAGAGGTGTCTTCTGAAACTTTTTTTTTTTCTCAGGAGGATAATAAGGAGACTTCAGTCTCAATTTATTCTCCATTTAATCTTTTAGCTACTATTAAATGTATATTCAAGTTAAGCTTAATTGACAGCATTTGTGGCATAATGTTGATATTTCAACTCGACTCTCTTGGACTACCTTGTGAAAAAGTACTCTAGCCTATTTTTTAAAAGAATATACTTAAGTGTTAATATAATGAAAGACTAAAATGCATGTTTGAGCAGTCTTAACTGAAAACAACTTGAACTGTTATGTCTTAAAATATGTCAGTGCCATTGTTTTGTCTCAAGATGTCCTAATTTAACTAAGGCCTAATCCTGGCTTAATCTAAGCTCTGTCTGTGAAACCAGGCCAATGGTTTAAAATGTACTTTAAAGTACAGTAGTTTTTTTATATATATTTATTTCCCTTCTTTCTCACAAGGGACTTACAGTACAATGGAAGTAAATGGGGCGAATTTGTAAATGTAAATGCTAAAATGATCGCGGTTTCAATATTATAGTCAAATGCAAAACAATATGCATGTTAACATGATTTTAGTGTGAAAAAAATCTTTCAAAATAGTACTTTACATGTTGTCATCTCACAACTACGGTAATTATGACATGGCGTGAACGCAGCAAAAGTTCCATCAAATTTGACAATTTTGTTAGTAGCCCTAAAATGCCTGTAAAAAAAAATGTGATTTAAACAAATTTACATCTCAAATAATAAATCTTTTAATAGAAACATTCATTTAGGTACTTCAATAAAATGATAACTTGTGCTTTTAATTATTGGCCCAATTCACTTGTAAGAGCCTAACCAGAAGTTTGATCCTTGAGTCAAAATATTTTTTTGTGGTAATCGAACATTATGCCACAATGCAGTCGATTGAACTTAACCCAGAATATTCATTTAAAAAGAAACTATTTGGAAATTTGCTTTCATACAGGTGTATCAGCACATCAAGCTCAATAAACAACTTGAAATAAAAACTCTTTAGCACAAGGCAAACAAAAACTCTAGCTGTTGATTTATCAGTAAAATAAATGCTCAGAAGCTAACAGTTTCCACCATCTAAAATATGCAACAAGACAGATGACTTGAAGTACAGTAGAGCTTATAAAGGATGATTTTCCAGAGTCAGACTTCATAAATTCAAAAGTGGATTACAGTTGCTCGAGTCAGAGTCAGTTTTTACGCGGTTGAACCTTTGAGTAGATTAGCGTTCCAGCATCTAATACTGCTTAAGACTGTGCAGAATCTTACTAATGGAAAAGCTGAGGGCGGAGTTAAATAATTACATAACTCATAAAGCAAAACACATCATCCATAGCAGCTCTCTTTTGAAATGCAGGTCTGGATTTGGCTCTCGGATTGGCCATGGCAATAAAAGACAGCTGGTGCTTAACTAAACTCAGAGAATGGAGAATAAAACGTTCCCTCTTTCTTCAATACTCTGAGATGGAGATGGGCCGAAATACCAGATGTGTCCTCAGCCAACAGTCTATTTTGATTTGATATCACAAAGCGCAACTTGCTGCATTGACAGAATCTTTCGACAGCAATATTTCGAGAGTTTACGTTTGGAAAAATCTTGCGAAATACGTGCGTTTGGTTCGGATTTGATCCACATTTGGATCACAGATTACAAAACAAAACTTTTACAATGATGTATGAAGCTCCATGTGACTTCTGTAGAATTTGGTGAATAACACAGCTAAATCTCGCGTCGTTTTGTCGTTCATTTCAATCTTTTCATCATTCAAGTGCACTTAAACACAGATATCCACCTTAAAGTCAACATGAAAGGTCAAGTTCACTTTCCAGAACATTTCCATGTTTCTCAATTATTCCCCTATCTTTATTTTATTTTCAGTCAGAATGGAAAGATATTACATTTAGATAAAAGATTATGAAGATAAACACTTTTTCTTTTGGTATAAATGTACACAGATGAATCGTGCACACCAGTAAAGTGTATTAAGAATGTACAATTTGATTTCATGTTGACTTGAATGTCATCTTTTTTAGTTGCTAATGTGTGTGATGGGCCTGAGACTGAAAGTCAATTAAAAAGAGTAACTGAAATGATGAGAAGTGAGACGGCTGCTGACACATGACCTCCAGTCTTCTGTAATACTGTGTTCACATGGCTGTGTGCGTCTCATGATCCAGTTTGTGCCCAGTTGTCCCAGTCGTAAATATATGTGTTGATGAAAGAAACAGCACCCATTTTGTCTGGGGAGCAGACAGAAAATATGCTATTATGCATACATACTGTATGTGTGTATCATAACTGATCCATCAGACTCATATAGCATTATATACTGAGAATATGGAGATCATATTCCATATGAAAAAAAAACACCTCAATTTTATTAAAAGGCTCAAACTCAGCAAATATATGCAGTTTGTTGCAGATAATGATTTTTATATGGCCAAAAAGTAAGATGAAATTCTAATAGCTTGTAATGTAAATCAATGAGATACATATAACAGTACGGGTCCTTCTCAAAAAATTAGCATATTGTGATAAAGTTCATTATTTTCCATAATGTAATGATAAAAATGAAACTTTCATATATTTTAGATTCATTGCACACCAACTGAAATATTTCAGGTCTTTTATTGTTTTAATACTGATGATTTTGGCATACAGCTCATGAAAACCCAAAATTCCTGTCTCAAAAAATTAGCATATCATGAAAAGGGTCTCTAAACGAGCTATTAACCTAATCATCTGAATCAACTAATTAACTCTAAACACCTGCAAAAGATTCCTGAGGCTTTTAAAAACTCCCAGCCTGTTTCATTACTCAAAACCGCAATCATGGGTAAGACTGCCGACCTGACTGCTGTCCAGAAGGCCATCATTGACACCCTCAAGCAAGAGGGTAAGACAGAAAGAAATTTCTGAACAAATAGGCTGTTCCCAGAGTGCTGTATCAAGGCACCTCAGTGGGAAGGAAAAAGTGTGGCAAAAAACGCTGCACAACGAGAAGAGGTGACCGGACCCTGAGGAAGATTGTGGAGAAGGACCGATTCCAGACCTTGGGGGACCTGCGGAAGCAGTGGACTGAGTCTGGAGTAGAAACATCCAGAGCCACCGTACACAGGCGTGTGCAGGAAATGGGCTACAGGTGCCGCATTCCCCAGGTCAAGCCACTTTTGAACCAGAAACAGCGGCAAAAGCGCCTGACCTGGGCTACAGAGAAGCAGCACTGGACTGTTGCTCAGTTTTTTTCAAGGGAAATCAAGGTGCCAGAGTCTGGAGGAAGACTGGGGAGAAGGAAATGCCAAAATGACTGAAGTCCAGTGTCAAGTACCCACAGTCAGTGATGGTCTGGGGTGCCATGTCAGCTGCTGGTGTTGGTGCACTGTGTTTTATCAAGGGCAGGGTCAATGCAGCTAGCTATCAGGAGATTTTGGAGCACTTCATACTTCCATCTGCTGAAAAGCTTTATGGAGATGAAGATTTCATTTTTCAGCATGACCTGGCACCTGCTCACAGTGCCAAAACCACTGGTAAATGGTTTACTGACCATGGTATTACTGTGCTCAATTGGCCTGCCAACTCTCCTGACCTGAACCCCATAGAGAATCTGTGGGATATTGTGAAGAGAAAGTTGAGAGACGCAAGACCCAACACTCTGGATGAGCTTAACCCTCTGGGGTCTGAGGTGTTTTCGGGGTCCTTGAGATGTTTTGGCATGCTCTGACATTTGTGCTTTTTTCAGTTGCTTATAAACATATTAATGGCACAGGTGAAATTACACTCTATATAGCACACACAGGGCTACCATAATGTGTGAGCAACATGTATGTACATGTTTGTATTTTTGAGAGAATATTGTTTATGCGTGGTTATTGAAAAAACTAAAAAATAAAGTTTCTAATATAAGGCCACAAATAACATGCTAAATATCTGTCCACAAGACTTTTGACTAGTGGATGTTGTCGCCTAGAGTTTTTCCTTCAAATTGATCTGAAAATCATTCTGCCTAATCATTCTCATAAAACAATAGATTGTTTTAAATTGTGAAAAACATTTTTTTGTTTGCAAAGGCAATATGCGGATGGGCGGAACGGCCCAACCCCCTCATGAATAATTAGGCAGTTCTCACCTGAGCAGACTGCATACTAATGAGCCTTTCATTCAGGGGTGTCACACAAGAAAGAATGCAAGGACAATATATATATAAATAAATAAATATTTATATACACGCACACACACACACACACATATATATATATATATATATATATATACATGTATATATATACAAACAATCAAAATATAAATGAAAGCCAAAAGCACATTTTTAGTCACACCTTTTAGCCATCCACACATAAAAATAAACCAGTCGCATTTCAAAGTCGTCCGCGAAATGACCGCCAGGTGGCGCAAAGGGACATTTAGCAAAACGTAAGTGGGGCTAATGTCTGTTAACAGTAGCCTAAGGATGAAATACTACAAGTTAGGATAATTTCCAAATAAGCCTACAACAAATTGTTGGTCATACAGATAAGATATAATCTTTTAAAACTGTAAAAGGCTAAAGTAGGCCTACACTCACAGGCTAAAGACAAAACGTTTTCTCGCTCATGTGAGAAACAAACGTTTGGGCATTTTTCAGTGAGAAAATGCATAGCCGAGCGGTAGAACTTACGGTTCGATCATCAAGGTGACATGGGTTCAAATCCCGCACAAACATGGTCTGCTGTAAATTTTATATTTATTATTGCAGAGAGATTTGTCTAGCTCTAAAACTCTGTTGCGACTTTGCATCTGTATAATAATATGCTACCAATAGTAATTTCAAAAGCAGTTCTGTAAAAAAATAAATTATATATAGCCTATATATATATATATGGCTATATATATTTTTTTTATATATATAAAAACCCCCGATTTCTCACGCTGAAGTGTCAACCCGGTCGGTCAAATTCCTGAAAGATATAGTTTATCTATAGATCTGTTGAGCCACTCGTGATCGACTAGTTATTATACCGCAAATTAGTTAAAATATCCCGTAATCTATCTAGAGCGAGCGTGCATGCGAGACAGATATTGTGCTCCAAACCGTGCGCGCGCATGGCAGAGAGGTCTGTTCCCTACAACCTAGAGTTTTTAAAAACATGGTTTTAAGTAAAGTGTGATTTGCCAGGGGGACTGGGATTTCCTTCTGGTCTAAACATCCCTGCTTCTGCTGAATTATTTGAATCCCCACACCCCTCCCTCCACAGCTAATCAATGCTATAGGCTACTTCATCAATATCAAATATATAAAATAGAGATATTCAACAGGCACGTTTAAACGACAAACAATAAAATCAAAACCAGCGTTTCAGTTGTTCATTAGTTCCAGTGGCCTTAATGCATGCACGGCTTTTCAAAATTTCACAAAGCGTGTTGAGATTATTTTGAATGAAATATTGAAGTTTATAATTAAGTGTTTTGGCACACCACGCCGAGTGGCCCTATGCATTTTTCTAAAGTCGGGTTTTATTCTGGCATGGTGAGTGTCGACAAACGCGGCGGCGCGTTCATTTAGATTAATTTATTTTTCTCATTATTACAGCTAAAATAACTTAATAGGCGACTCCGTAATTTTTTGGTCATACAGATAAGAGTAGAGTAGCTTACATCGTTCAAAACTGTAAACTTGTATTCATATTAGGCTAACGACAAAAACAGTATATCTGTCCTCTCTGTCTCCGGGAACTGCGCGTCACAAAAATGAACCGAAAGCCACTTCAGCTCAGTCACGATAAGAAATCGGCTATGTCTAAAGCCTTTAAATGTCTAAATATTTAGGCTAATAAATATTATCTGATTATGTAGGCTAATCCATATGAAAACGAGAGGTACAGAGGATCTACTCAAACGTAAGCGCTTCCCAATGAGAAAATGACAAGACAAGGGTGAAAATCTCACTCTTATTAAATGTAGGCTAAATCGCCCTGAATTAAAATGTAAAAACAGATCAAATAATGTATGTGTCGAAATGTTGCGATATTGTTTCATTTAAGTTCATAATTATTCTATAAATGTTATTTAATTTAGCAGCATTACCACGAAGCACCGTGTTTCGATATTTATTTGAATAATACAAAATAAAATTAAAACTTAATAATGAAATATTTAGTAATAAACTTTTATGACAGAAATATCACTAGGCTACATGTAACTTAAATCATTTAATTCCTTCATTATCAACACTGTCTAGAATAGCTATTTAAGTGTGAATTGCGACTTCTCTTTGTGTTAAGTCAGCCTCAGACTCCGATAGCCTGTGGGGGGTTGGAGGGACAGTTGCTGGACAAAGGTGTTAATGTTCCTCTTTCATATGGAGAGTGTCGGATAGCCAGCCCGATGAGCAGGCAAAATTATTGTAAGGATAAAAGAGATCCAGCGCGAGAGAGGCAAAGAAAAACGCATGTTTTTAATTTAATTATGTTTCTTTGGACAATTTTCGTTTTGTACTGTTTTAATTGTTTAATTTAGCTGTAATTTCTTTGGCAATACAAATTTAAAATGTCGCAAGAATAAGATTAGCCTTGTGTTTCTTATTTTGCATCGCAAAAGAAATAAACTTTAAGCCCGATGCAACCCTGTTTTAAATTTAAAAAAACTGTCCCGACACTTTATTTAAACCTTGAAATGTTCGAACTTGGTTTCAAACTTCAGTCATTTTAGTGTTCTTTTACATTACACAATAATTTAGCAGACTAAAGACGAGCTTCTTCATTTTCATTTTCTGATGCAATCGGCTGACAATCTTCCTTCATCAGTTTTTGTCGTTTGTGCAGCGGCTGCGGTTATACAGGAATGTAGCAAATTTATGTTGTAATGATAATTAAACAAAACTCTTGACTTTAAATAAGTAAACTGATATAAAAAGTTACCTATTTAAGCATCAAGGTGGAAAAAATACAAACGCTGTAGGACAACATCGGTTAACAACATGTAGGCCTATGCACATTGAGATTCGATCTCGGGTCTATTGAAGCTCCTCGAAGCTCGTGTTGTTGCGTTGATCACTGAGCTATACCGTCTGTACGCTGTTAAAGTTGTAAAGTCTCATTGATGTAGCCTAAATGTTTTTATTGCAATGTTTTATGTTGAAATGTTTTCATTATTTATTCAATTACATTTCAGTAGCCTAATTTCAGTATTGTGATTATGAATTATTTTAACTACGTTTCACTTGTTGAATACATCTTTCATCTTTCAATCGCTCTGAATCAGGCGCGGTGCGGCCGCAGATTACGCATTAGAGAGAATAAACCGGAATAAACAAACACTTTTCAGAGTCTATGATTGTAGCGCCTCTTAGCGGTAAAAGGCAGCAAATACACCACACATTTTACCGCCGCGGTGGAACGGCTGATGTGGGCATTGTCATGGCTTGCCTCGACATTTGCGTTTGAATAGCGCGCGTCCTCCGTGGGCGTGTCAGATTAACGCGTAATGAAGTGTAATGAGCTGGGAAAAAAATACTGACAGCACTCTCTTTTCATACAGATTGCATAAACTGAGAATATTTGTTTTTTATATAAATTACTTCATTTAAAAGAAGAGAATTCAAGCTTCATAAAGAAAAATCTCTCGTGCCTGTGTGACAAGTAATCGCAGAGTTACAGTTAATCTTAGGACGCGTTTCAGAATGGACTTCACTGACAGAGAGAACGCAGAACTCGCATCATGTTTGTTTTTCTTTATTTGGTGAAAAGCACAACACTTTGTTTTTATTGTGAGTATCCACAAAAAAAATAGAAACTTAACAGGATCTAATGATGTATTACACTTATATGTAAGATCAAAATCAACCGAGTATTTTGAGTCTCTTTTGCACTGATAAGAAAAAAAACGAGACAATCGCGCCGGCGCGATAGCCGACCCCAGGGGGTTAAGGCTGCTATCGAAGCATCCTGGGCCTCCATGACACCTCAGCAGTGCCACAGGCTGATTGCCACGCCGCATTGAAGCAGTCATTTCTGCAAAAGGATTCCCGACCAAGTATTGACTATTGAGTGCCTAACTGAACATAATTATTTTGAAGGTTGACTTTTTTTTGTATTAAAAACACTTCTTTTATTGGTCGGATGAAATATGCTAATTTTTTGAGACAGGAATTTTGGGTTTTTATAAGCTGTATGCCAAAATCATCAGTATTAAAACAAAAAAAGACCTGAAATATTTCAGTTGGTGTGCAATGAATCAAAAATATATGAAAGTTTAATTTTTATCATTACATTATGGAAAATAATGAATTTATCACAATATGCTAATTTTTTGAGAAGGACCTGTATAGCAGACTATTTGCATAAAAATGCATATAAATATTAGTTGTCACTTTATATCTTCCAATAATATATCGTATAAGATGTTATTAAAATTATTAGTTTTATAATCAAAACTCTGCAGTTTTACAACATAATAATGCAATGTAATGCACTGATGAACAAATAAATGTTCCTCAAAAGCCTGATGGAACATATCATACATTTGAACATGATTTAAAAAAACAAACAAAAAAATATGTATGGATAATCAAGTAAACCAAAGTTGCTTCAGGCAGTAAGAGTTCATTTTGAAATATTATTAACAATATAGAAGTTATTCTTACGTTTACTTCATATAAATCATTAAAAATTTCACAGTAAAAAGACACGTGAACCATGACCTGAAGGTGGGCATTTTTACAATTATACTAAAAGGCCTTTTACTTGCTAAAAAAAATTCAATCAGACAGCAGATGGTATGTAGTAGATGTAGTTTTCAGCCAAGTTGATCATTTAGAGGCTTTAGAATATTTGCATATCAAATATGATACAGTAATTAGGGTTAAATGTGCATTTAATAGTACAGTTTATTAATGTTTTGTTGAATGAGCCCCTGCTGGTAAATGCTGCAACTGCACACTCTGCTTCTAAAAAGAATTCCCCCCCACATATTCTGAATAAATACATAAACAAGCAACATATTATGTGTAAAAAAATATTTAGTAGAAGAAAAAAACACAAAATAACACATTTAAAATACTTACATGAGTTTTAAGACTTGCATTGTGAGTTGATATGATTCACACAGAGGTGGAGGGTGAAGTGCTCTATAAAACACAATTACATATCATCATCATCATCATCTTTACTCACTGCTCGTGTGTGTATGTGAATGTGTGTGACTCACCTGAGTGTGTCCTGTTTGCTCGCTGTTTCTCTTTGAATCTCTTGCAGAGGCGGGTGAGTCGCCCCCTTTCATGCTGCCCACAGAAGACGAATCTGAACAACTGCTCTGAACTGACAGAGAGAATGAGAAAAAGAATAAAAACTTGTTCAAAAATAGTCTAGTGTGGCTATGAGTTCATTATTGTGTTCACAAAAAATTAGAGCCTTTTTAGAACCATTTATAAGGGGTACTAAAACAACCTACATCACATATGTAATCCATATAAAAAGTCTAGATCAGTGATCACATAATTGATTTGTCTTAAGCCACGTTTTAAGGATAGTTTTAAAAATACTGTTTTAATGTGATGTGAGATAAAGTGACATCTGTTGGAAAACAAGGAGTATTGCAAGCAATGAAGCAACATGAGGATGGCCGCTTCCAAAATCGCACACTCTTTTGAGTAGGTACTTATTTTGAATAAGTTATTACTTCATGAACGCTAAAAAGCATGTTCTATATAGTATGAATGTGTGTAGTATGAATGTTCGCCAAGTTGGTATGTACATTCACCATGTTGTCATTATCATGTGACCTACCAGCATGAGTTAGGTCGCTACACTGTCATTCACAAATCCTCTCCCGTGGCCTCATGGGATTGTAAATTGTCCAACGTATGCACACTTCAGTATGCACATTTCATCTGGGTACTTTTTGCCAAATCTTTTATGAGTACTGTGAATTCAGAGACATACTTATTTTGTCACATACCGGTACTGTTTTTCGCCTACTATATTGTAGGGAAGTATGTGATTTTGGTTGCAGCCGATAAATGTGTGCGTGTGTTTGGGCCTACCTAACCATATTTTGGGGACAAATTTGTAGCTGATCCTGACAAAACCTTATTTTGGGGAAGTCTTCAATTGTCAAAAAAGGTATAAAAAAAGTATATATATATTTTTATATACTTTTGTAAAAATACAGAAAGGTTTCTTTTAGGGTTACGTTATAGTATGTATGACTAGCTGTATACAAGTCTATGCGTTTAAGATGTGTGTGTTTGTACCTCTGTCATTCAGGCTGAAGCTGGAGTCCAGTTCTGAAACTTGAGCTCCTGTCACATCCAGTAGCAGCTTACTGGAAACTCCCATACACAGAGACTCCTTCAGACACAACTCTACACACACACACACACACACACACACACACACACCTTTTTGTCAAATATGAGCATTATAATAGATGTGGCATTCTTTACAATAAATTATGTCTGTGTGACTTCAGTATACAAGTACATTTTTTAAGAGTCCAAAGTATACAAAACATCATTAAACATGATGGTTAATGAACAAAACAGAATACAATGTGGAGTAAAGTATAATTTAAGTCTCATTTGCATAAAGAAAAGACAAAAGTGCAAATGCAAATCAATGCCTTAATGACTGACACGGCTCCAATTCCCATAATTAATTAATCATTAATCACAAATTGGTCTTTTCCAAAAACTGCCCCTAGACAAGATCCTGCAGAAAAAACAAAAAAAAAACATACACGGACAGAAGACATCTAATTAAACTGTCTTTTAATGTTGTCTTAATTATACATAAATAACTAGGTCAATAACTGCAAAGTATTCATATTTAAGAGCTCATTAATTAGGGAGAATGGGCACTTAGTTAATAGAGCAGAACTTTGTGGTATTTAACTAATGGATTTTTGACAGTAAAATCCAAAGCTTAAGTTGTGAAAAAATATATATATATCAAAAACTGTTCAAAATCCTAGTACGCTGCCTACTAAGACATCACCTGCAAGCATCATAAGACCTATTCTGACATTTTACATAGTGACGCTTGTTAATTTTAGAATTCACAGGAAGTAATGGTCCAGTCTGAATCGCAAATGTCAGTGTTTTTCTCTCACCACCGCAGAGGAAATTTTTTGGCAGAATAACTTTTATAAAAAATATTTTTTAACAAACACCAGGCTAGTGTGGCGATTTAATTTAGTCTCAATCGTCATCTCTGGGTAGGCATGTAAACTGTAAGAATTGAGAAATTAGAAAATGCCGGGCAGTCTGGTTGAGGAACGACCACTCCCCGAGAAGACAAAGGACATTTCTCGAAATGAACATTTGACTCTCTCTTGAGAAACTAGCATCCCCGAGTCAATCACCACCCCCATGTTGTCTCTCTCTCTCACGCTGAGATCACCAGATATTCAACCAAAAACCTATATGGATTAATGTGAATAATTATCATACAGTATTATACATGTTTGGTATCATTTGAAATGTCTCAGTGTGACTGGTACAAAGGTCTCATTCCCAAAGAAGTAAACCAAAAGGTAATAACGTTTTTAAGAGTTTAGAGATAACTTGCACACAGAGGAGGGTGTGTCTTCCAGGCAAATGGCATCCTGCTCCCAAAAGGTGTAAACTCTGAATGCAAATTCCCGTTGTTAGCAAATGTTTCCATGTGAAAAAAGTCTCGATCTGAGTACTTAAAGAAATGCAGCGAGAGGCTTAGGGCGATTTGTAGCTCAAATTAGCCAGTGATGCGGAGTGTGGGCAAGACGCACAGCATCATGTATTTTCTAATGTCAGGTTCACATCTTTTCTCTTTATTCCAGAGCATTTGATGTTTTGTATTTACTATCTTTGAACTGATTATGAAATTGGCATGATACATTTACCTGACATAATAAAATTGTAAACATTGGATTTTATTCTGACTTACTCTGAAATTGTTTTCCCAAGTAGATTAAACGGATTCGCATGTTACCGCAAATTCTGCGTCAGATTAGTGACGACTAATATTTGGCACTAATTCAAGTGTACTTGGTTTGTAAAGACAAGAAGTGAATTTCCGTTTATGACAGCAAAATGCTGCTTGACCAACCTAAATGTGGGTGTGTCTTACCTCTGTTTTAATTTAATGTTACTTTAGATAAGTGTATGTGGGAAACCACGGCATGGCCAATCCAAAGCTATTATAAGAGAAGTAATGTTGGTCGACTTATATCTGTAGTAGTGGCCATACCTCTGTCTGAAGTAAACGTTATTTTAAATTCAAGTGTATACAAAAACCACGGGGGCTATACAAAAGTATCTTTGATTGTGTAAGCGTGAATGCGACCATCTCAGGTATATAGCAATTACCTCTGTTTAGTGACCAAAAACTGACGAGTTTGTGATTGTGAGACCCACGTTAAACAGAATGTGTGAGGACCTCAAAGCGACATAGATTCCTAATACAGGGTTTCTACAGGTATCTTCAAATTAAATTGAATGCCTTTTTAATGCCATTTTAAAATGTTTTAATGCCATATATGACCCATGACTAACCACGTATATATATATATATATATATACACACAATTATTATTATTTTTTTTCTGGAACACATAGGTATAATTTGCGGGAAGGACATGTCGATTGTGTCCCCACCATTTTTTAAACATCTCGCGGCATATAGGACGGGTCGCATGAATGGTGGTGTTTCATTAGAAATATTATTATTAGTGTTTTTGTTGTTGTTATTAATAATTGCTCAGACTTGCAAAAGAGAAGATTTGACACATGGCACTGACAATTCAACCAAATACAAAGTATTTATTCTCTTCCTCTTCTACCTGCACCGTCTCCTCCTCTAATGGGCCCTTTTCGCCACCTTCTCTGGGCCGGCATCCTCTAACCTGGCCTTTTTAGGGGGCTTTCCTCTCAGGGCGAATGAGAGGATGCTTAATTGCTTTTTACCTGACATCTTTGAAAGACAGATGCAATGATTAATGCATCCATGGCCCGGATATAATTATAAAATATGACTTGATTTTAAAAGTGACCTATAACATCGACTATGCAATACACTTTAATTTATTTAGTGCTTATAAAATTATTAAGCCTATTTGGAGAGAGAGATGTTTATAATGTGACAATATGTCAGTCATCGTGTGATAACGAAAATATGACTAGGCCTAGACTACTTGTTATGAGCAGGTGTTGTCAGTGAACAGGCTGTAAAACTGTTGTCTAAGTTACAGACACTCATAAAAAACTGATGCTAATTATCTGGGAAACGTTTGTCTAACAGTAATCAAGTTGCCATTGTTTGTGTCAAACAAGTTGTGAATTTTTTGTAACATTAAAACAGGAGATCATGACTTATCTTGAATCTTACCCAGATACAATAGTGCTATTTTCTAATTGGCTAATGTGTAGACCCTTTCTTTTTTTTGATTGGCTGATAAGTGGCAGGCTCGACTAGTAAGAACTACAGGGGAGACGCGCTTGATTCCTGTCGGTTCCATAGTGATAGCGGCGCGACCAGAGACATTTGGGGCGCTGCGGCATATTCAATATATTATAAATAGTTTTTCAGCGTGAGAAATACAATGTGTGGCGGGAGTGCGTGACAAAAGACCGAATGCGTGACACTTGAGAGCCCTGCGTCAAAGAGTATAGAACAACAATATACGTTCTTTGCCTGCGTTCTGTTGTGGCTCGTGCACAACACTTCTTCTCTCGGACGCGCGCTTCAATCCGTTGCGGAGAGACTCTCTTTTTGTTACGGTGAAATCACAAAACATAATGCACACAAACATGTCAGTGCTTGATATAACCACTAATAAACAATCGGTTTTGATGAGGAAAAAAATATATACTTCTTACTGCGGATTAGAACCCAAAACCTCTGACATGCTTGGCAAAAGTTCTGCTACTGGACCATTAAAGTACATGAGTGTAACAGTCGGGTCTATTCTCGCTACTAGCAACATATATTAGATCTCATTAAACGACAAATTAAACACAATGTACTATTTGAATCAAACGCCGATTTGTGGCCGTCACACTGCATATGGGATTTTACGGCGCTGATTCCCATTGTCCCCAACTTTAAATGCTTTTTACAAACGCCGCAAAATCCTTCATCATTTTTACCACTGACGGGCTGCAGCCATGTCTTAAAAGTTTTGTTTTCCAACCACTTTGGCTGGAATTTGCACTTTCCCATTTTTTCAAGGTTCAGACCGCTGTACAACAGACCGCGTCACCTCCGCATCACGGCACTTTTGCTCCGGCCGGAATCAATTACCAAACTGGTTCCGCGTATTTATCACACGAACGTACATATTTTGCGACAGCAAATACAAATTATTAATTATGAAGGCTATATTCAAATAAATTTATATAAAATTCTCTTCAAAACTATAAAAAAATGTAATGCCTGTAAGAATCAAATTTAATGCTTTTTAATGCCTTTTAAGGCCTTAATTTTCGCAAAATCCATTTAAGGACTTTTAATGCTTTTTAATGCCCCGCGGAAACCCTGTAATATGAACGGGTAAAATATAAGTAAAGAGTTGAAAAAAATAATCAAATGTGCTGCTAAACTATTATATAAATGACAAATAACCAATTGGCATTCTAACCTAAATTCGATGTCGTGATAAAATGGAGTCAGAAAAAAAGTTTAATTGGAACTAAATTACTTTGCCACGCAGAAAGACAGTAACGCGCCCTTCACCCGTTCTATCGGAAACCGGCATTGGACCGATTGCTGAAGCTATTATCAAGGTATTAAATTAAGTTTAAATTAATTCAAGTTCAAAACAGTGTTGCCCTCCTAACAGGTTTAACAAAAAGAACTCTGAACATTTAAATAAAATAAAACAATAGACAAAAAATTTATAAAGTAAACAAATGTTTCAAACAGATTACAGTGCAAAAGAACTAAAAAGAACAATAGCTTTGCAATAAGGTCCCATTAAGTTAACGTTAGTTAATGCATTAAGTAAGCGATAATGTACATCCAGCTGGTTGTTATTGCAGAATAAACCCTGACAGGGTGATCAGGTGATCATTGCATCACACTGAAAGGGTTTATTCTGCGATAACAAACGGTTGGATGTACATTATCCCGCTTATTAAATGGCTACTTGCCACATAAGTAAATAATTAGACACCGAACATTGACTTGAGTTGAAATATATTATTAGGTCTTTAAACGCAAAGCTTCCACGGAGAAAGCAGTTGCTAGCAATTGGCAAGTTCAAACTATATAACTCAGATACTGATTTGAGATGAAACCGTTTTAAAAATCGTACCTTTTTGTTATCTTATAATCCATTACAGTTTACAAAACAATCGTTGCAAAATGGCAGCAGCAGCGTTTGTATGAAACAAGAGAGCGAGTCCGCCATACCGGATGACATAATTAAATAACTGTACACAAAATATTTATTTGAGTTTTAATATTTTATTAGCTCACCAAATGCAAAACAAAACTGATAACTAACTTGTTATCAGTTTTTAATCAGCTGTTATCTGGGAATAACATACCACAGGATGGTGCGATTGACCAATCAGAATCAAGTATTCCACAGAGCTGTATAATAACTAATTATGCTTTGTTAACGTTAGTTAAAGGGTTAGTTCACCCAAAAATAAAACAATTTTGTCATCATTTACTCACCCTCATGTTGTTCCAAACCCATAAGACTTTCGTACATCTTCGAACACAAATGGAAGATATTTTTAATGAAATCTGAGAGATTTGTCCTTCCATTGATAGCTAGGCAACTACCACTTTGACGCTTCAAAAAGTTAATTAAGAGATCGTAAAACGAATCCATATGAATTGAGTGGTTTAGTCCAAATTTTCTGAAGAGACACGATCACTTTATATGATGAACAGCACTTTTAAAAAGTACACTTTTTAATTTTTTCAAACTAAAGTTAATTTAGAACATTTGAAATCATTATGATTGAATAAAAAAAATTGTATTTGAAAGAAGTTCACTTTTTTGATGTGTTGACTAACAGACTACAGACAAGTATTGTTTATAATTTTATCTGTACTGTGTTATTCAATATTACATTTGAAGTTTATATTTTAAATGTACAAAATTACAACTTCATCATTACAAATGCATGATTAAGATATGATTAAATATTAAAATGCTTGCCATACAAGTTACAATACAAATTACATTAAAGTATTAGTTTACCATAAGTGCTTGTCAGTACATTTGACAGTATTTAACCATATTTAAATTTCATAATTATGAAATGAAATATAAAGATGTACTTAAGTCCTACTTAAGTGGGTCAAACAACACTCTAAAGTTCAGCTAATTGTATTTAATATAAATTTAAACTACATAACTATATATAAAACATTTCATTGAATTGCATGTCTCAAAACATTACATTCAGTTGACACTTTATATACAGTATATTATTTCTGTAATAAGTAATAAAAAATATCTTTTTAAATGTATGCTAAAGTGTACTCCTTTTCACAAAGGGAATGTTTCGAAATGTCAACTATAAATATAGCCATATTTTATTCAATACTGCATCAAAATAAAATGATCAACAGGAAAAGGAACAGAGTAATATGTAACAGACATCAGAGATGAGAGGAGACTGGTGATGTAAAGGTGAGAGGTCAAAGGTTAGTTCCTGACCTGTGTTATGGATGGCATGAGTCCAGAGCAGCTGTGCGATATCGTGGGTCCAGGTTCCTCTTTCCTGCACGCTGGCAGCCTGGAGAGTGAGACAGTCCCTGGTGCGAGACACCTGTCTCACCCACACCTCAAACCTCAGTCCGTCTTCCCCGACGCTCTGAGTGAGGCCCATCTCACCCGTCTGAGGAAACACAGTTACTGTGACGTTCTAAGATCAAATGTGTGTGTATGTGCAATGACCTGAAGAAATATCAGGTCATTAACATAAGTATAAGAAGTATATAAGAAGTGAGTTTTACTGATCAGACTACCAACATTAGGAATATTTGTACACACTAAAAAAGATGCCACTTATTACAGAAATAATATACTTTAAAATAATATACTTAAAGGGATAGGTCACCCAAAAATTAAAATCAGCCCATGATTTACTCACCATGAAGCCATCCATAGGTGTATATGACATTCTTCTTTCAGGCGAATACAATCGGAGTTATTAGTAGTGGGAAGTTCGGATCATTTTACTCACTCGGATCTTTGAATCTCGTTCATCAAAATGAACGCATCTTTTTTCGAGTCATCTCGTTCATTTCAGCAGAATGCATTTTAAAATGTTACATGTTAGCCAAATTCCCCAAACACATCAAATGTAGATCGCATTTAGAATAAGGAAAAAATTGCAATGCAAGGAAAAGGCCAAATTATGAGAAACAAAAACGATTAATTAATTTATCTTGGTCTTCAGGCTATGCAGTCTGTTAGTTTACCTCACCTCTCGATCTAAGCCGTTCGTTCATTCTGTGACATCCTCAGAAACTGAGCTATGCAGTCTGTAGTACCGGATACAGAATTGGTTAGTTCATCTTATGAGTCTTCTGGTTCGAGTCATTCGTTCATCACGTGACAAAAGAATGAAAGACTCAAAAGAATCAGACCCGAAGACTCAAGAGGCGAACTAATCATTTCTATTTCCGGTACTGACAGCATAGCCTATGGGACTGACGGGAAGAACGAAAGACTCGGACCCGAACCAGAAGACTCGAGAGATTAACTAATCATTTCTCTTTCCGGTACTGACAGCATAGCCTCTATGGGATTGACAGGAAGAACGAAAGACTCGGAGCCGAACCAGAAGACTCGAGAGATTAAATAATCATTTCTTTTTCCGGTACTGACAGCATAGCCTCTATGGAACTGACATGAAGAACGAACGACTCGGACCCGAACCCGAAGACTCAAGAGATGAACTAATCATTTATGTTTCCAGTACAGAACCCATAGGATGTTGCGGACAAAATGAACAAATCACTCTCTGAGACAACTCGGTAGTCCCGAGTCATATTAAAGAAAATGTCGTTCTTTAATCATGACGACCCATCACTAGGAGTTATATAAAAAAAATCCTGTCTCCTCCAAGCTTTATAATAAATGGCTGGAGGAAATTTTGAAGACCAAAAAAGTCCATCCATCCATTATAAAATAATTCATATGGCTCCAGGGGTTTAATAAAGGCCTTCTGAAGTGAAGCCATGCGTTTGTGTAAGGAAAATACCCACATTTAAAACTTTATAAACTATAATCACTAGCTTCCGACAGAAGGCCGTATGCATCGATTTACGGTGGAAGACTAACCCCTGACCCGACGCACAGCGTAATGATGAACGCGGAAGCTCAGAGGAAAGAGCAAAACAAAACACCGGTCGCAAATTTTGAAGAGAAATGTCGGAGGATTTCTATATAATAAAAGAGGAGCTTCAGTTTGTTGCACAGCCCTATTTGTTTTAACCCACTGGATCCGTGTGGAGTATTTTTATCATGGATGGATGCACTTTTTTGGGCTTCAAATTTTCTCCAGCCATTCACTCCCATTGTAAAGCTTGGAAGAGCCAGGACATGTTTTAATATAACTCTGATTGTATTCGTCTGAAAGAAGAATGTCATATACACCTAGGATGGCTTCAGGGTGAGTAAATCATGGGCTAATTTTCATTTTTGGGTGAACTAACCATTTAAGTGTTAAATTAATGTAATGTTTTCGGAGACATGTTAAATGCAATTAGCTGAACTCTTTTGCCTTTTGACAAGTAGGACTTAAGTACATCTTTCTGTGTAATTTCATAATTATAAAAATGGTTTGTTTACTGCTGAATGCACTGACAAGCATTTATGTTGAACTGAAATGTATTTTAATGTAATTTGTATTGAAACTTGAATGTCATGTATTCTAACATATTAGTGATTACACATTTGGAATAATGAAGTTGCAATTTAGTATATTTAAAATATAATTTCAAATGTAATATCAAAGAACACACTACAGTTAAAAATATAATCAATACTTTACATGTATGTTAGTCAACACATCAGATTAAGTGTACTTCTTTAAAGCAAAATAAAATATTATAAAAACATGATTTAAAATGTCAAATTAAAAGTTTTACTGTAAAAGTACATTATTACAAATTGCATTTTACAAAGTGGGTTAAGAAATATAGTAATGAAAGTGTACTCTCTTTAAGTACACTTAAGTGGCCTATTATTTAATTAATCTTATATTATTTAAAAGTACATATTTTTAAATATACTTTGAAGATTTGAAGTAAACTACAAATGCACATTCACTACAATTAAGCGCACTTTTTTTTTTTTACCAGAGTCAGTGTCACATAAACAACTCACTTTTAATGAGGTCGTGTGAAATTTATCGCCTCATATCGCCACAATCTTTTTATCGCCACAATTTTTTAGAAAATTGCAGGCAGTATACTGTGCAGTACACTAGTATCCCCCCACAGCCTGTGTGTGTGTACCTTAATGCTGTGTTTGAAACTGTACACACTGCATCCCGGGTTGGGTGTTTTGTGTTTGGTGAAGATGACGTAGTTCTGATAGAGGAAGACGTTTCTGATTCCCGTCTTTTTCCGTCTGCCTCCACCACACACACACAGCTCACCCTGACGCACCAGCTCTCCACGCTCCGCCACGGGTATCTGAAACACACGCGTTGGGTTTTCATGTTTTATGGGGAGATTCCATAGATGTAATGATTTTTATACTGTACAAACTGTATATTCTACCCCCTAACCATAAACATCACAGAAAACTTAGACTTCATTTTGATTTATAAGCACAGCAGAGCATCATCTTCTTGTTGTTGTGTGATTTGATATGATATGAATGCTATGGAGGATGCATCAATATTGAAGTTATATATACACTAAAAGTTTGGGAACATTAAGGTTTTTTAATGTTTTTGAAAATAGTCTCTTAATCTCACCAAGGCTGCATTGATTAAAAAAGAAAGTAAAAACAGAAATACTGTGAAATATTATTCCAATTTAAATTAACTGGTTTCTGCTGTAATATATTTTAAAATGTAATTTATCCCTGTAGCGCAAAGCTGAATTTTCAGCAGCCATTACTTCAGTCTTCAGTGTCAGTCTTCATTTTGATCAGGAGATTCTGCACTCTTTCAGAAGATACCTAATAGCGCCCCCTACTATATAACAATGAAAACATGGAGAGCCGGAAATTTCTGTCAATGGTGGGGAAGCATAGTCTCACAAATGACGGTAATTTCTGTCAATGGCGGGGGCAGTTCATGAAAAGGGTCATGAAACCACATTTTTGAGATGTTAACAGATGTTATTCTTTTATCCAACGCCATTTTCAGTGCTTCCAAGGTATAAATCCTTGCCAGAATATGTGTTGGAAATCAAAAATCTGTTATCTTGGTGTTGTTGGCAGCAATTTGAGCTACATGGAACAGTGTTATTACAGTTTTTATTAATATCTTGAAGCTTATACATATATATATATATATACACAGAGAGAGAGAGAGAGAGAGAGAGAGAGAGAGAGAGAGAGAGAGAGAGAGAGAGAGAGAGAGAGAGAGAGAGAGAGAGAGAGAGAGAGAGAGAGAGAGAGAGAGAGAGAGAGAGAGAGAGAGAGAGAGAGAGAGCGAGAGAGAGAGCGAGAGAGAGAGAGAAAAGCACTATATTTTGAATAATAAGACATTTTGAAGAATTGATTTTGTCCATACAATGAAAGTCAGTGAGGTCCAAATCAAAAATGCTATGGTGATTGTAAAAGTGATGAAGATACTGTAAAAGTAATGAGCTTAATTTCATAATTTCAGACCAGCAGGTCTGATGTTAAAGTGCCCCTATTATGGTTTTTCGAATATTACCTTTATTGCAGTGTGTAATATAGCTGTTTGTGAATGTAAACATTAACTATTGCTGCTTTTCCACTGCATGGTACGGCTCGGTAGGGCACGGCACGGCTCGCTTCGCTTTTCCACTGCATGGTATGACTTCGCACAGCACGGCACGGCTTGGCTCGTTTTGCTTTTCCACTACAGTTTAGTATCGCTTCAAAGTATGTGGGATTATAGACTGATCGTTATAGATGTTGAAAAACTTTTTCATTCCTCGTCGCCCCATCCAGCTCTCGGATGTTCTCGGCTACCAACGAGAGGAACGTCTGCACCTCGTCTACTGACCACGAATCAGTCATTCAAAACATTTTTTTTTTCAAGGAAGTCATTTAAAAAAAATTGCGAACAAATGATATTGCAGTGGCTGTTGCTGTCTATTAAATCTAGCGGGTTTGGTGTCTCGTGTTGCAAATCCAATGACGCTGGTAGTGACAATTCTCTCTGACCAATCAGTGATCTGCAGTGTTTACACTAGGGCTGTACTCAACCAAAAAAATCCTTAGTCGACCAAAGTCTTGTCCTGCACAACAATTAGTCGACTAAAAAAAAAAAAAAAAAAACGCGATGTTTTGATTGAACATTTTTTAACAATTGTCATTGAGCATTTATAAAACAACAACGAAAAAACATCAAAAATACATAAAACTATAATAATAATACAATTCTTTGAAAATTAAGTGATTTTTTTTTAACTCCAAAAAGTGAGGAGCACTGTCTAGTAACAGTCACAATCGCGCACCTGACCACACCACACGCTACAAAAAATATAACTGCTATCTGACACAATGAAAAATCCTAACAAAAGCTCTCGTTTATACAGGCTGTATATTCTTCTTTACTTTCAAAGCTATGGGTTAACTTTTGTCCAGCCGATCTAGGAGTTTTAAAACAAACACACACAAAAAACCAAAGAGCCTAAAAAACAATCCTAATAATAATAGGCTGTGTAGGACCGCATATAGGTTTATTTTCGTTTTGTTACATTATTTAGGCTATTTTCAAACGCGTCAAGTGTACAAATAAAAACAAAAACATATCAAGAAAACACAATCTATTGAGTCAGCATGATAAAGCCGTTAAACAAGGGACTGCTCACGTCTTTTGCGCGCTCAAGTTCGATTTCAAATGTAGGCGCGCGGTGTGCGCGCTCATGATGGAACATGGAAGCAACGCGGTCGCGGTGCGACGCGCTCTTTTTTTCCAAATGCGTCCACGCCGCATCGAGATAAAAACATATAGTGTATAAAAACCGAGACAAGTAGCGTTCTAACTGAATGAATACAGCTAAACTACCTACCTAACTGAGCAGCACGAAGCAGCAGCGCAGCCAGCCACAGGTGCGATCCGAGTGTTCTATGTGTGTGCGCTAAACTGTGGCGCTGTTACAAAATAGCCTAAATCAAAGCATTTAAAGTTGGGGATAAACCATAGGCTAATTATATTTAGAATACAGTAATATATAACTGCTTATAAAGGAATAAATATAAAGGAGTAAATCATTGAAAATTTATTTCTATTGGTAAAAAAAAAAAAAATGCAACTGGTCGACCAATAAGAATGTCAGTCGACCAAGACGGCATCGACCGATTAGTCGACTAAACGACTAAAGTTGACAGCCCTAGTTTACACATCACATTTAAGTGTCGGTACGGCACGCTTGGAATCTCAAAAGAGGTGGTACTATTTAAGCGAGCCGTACCGAGCCGTACTGAATCGTACCGTGCAGTGGAAAAGAGCCAAAAGTTGTAAAGTCGAAAGTGCACGATAAATAAAGTTATTGTCTCCCAAAAGAATTAATCAACTCTGAACCACCTAAACATGTCGTCTGTCGAGTCCCACTGCGCTACGGTTCTACATCACTAGACAAAACATTTGCATAATGCCCGCCTATGTTGTACATTGTCCGCCCGCGAACAACTTGACCCGCCCTCAAACACGTCATTTTGTAAGTTCGTAATGTTCAGCAAGGGATTCACAAAATGCTTTCTCTTGAAAGATTGGTCAGTACCCAGTATATTTGGAACAGCTTGCTCCTCAGAATCACAACCTGTAAGTATGAATAATTATTGATGTATATATTTTCTACCGGGTGTTCAAAATATGTAGTTTTGTGTTTTATATTTTATAAGTTTCCGGCAAACTCACGTTATTACTGTCTTACTGAAATAGTTCTGCTAAGCAGCTGTGTGCCACTATTACCTAAAACTGTGTCTATTAATGCAGATTGTCTTTCGTTCTTACTACTTTGAGTAAAGATAAAGGATGGAGCAAGATTTGCTTTGCAAACTTTAATGTTATATCAGTCATG
Organism: Rhinichthys klamathensis goyatoka; assembly: GCF_029890125.1. Taxonomy (NCBI): domain Eukaryota; kingdom Metazoa; phylum Chordata; class Actinopteri; order Cypriniformes; family Leuciscidae; genus Rhinichthys; species Rhinichthys klamathensis. Next base: position 2,903,786 of record NW_026606589.1, read on the forward strand.
CACGTTAGTGTTCGGCTAACACATATACCGTTATTAATAGTTAATAAAGTTCCAGCATGTGCACCGCAATAAACTAGAAATATACACATCAGTTTGTTGATGGACATACACTTGTTAATGCTGATGCTGATGGTGAGGAATTACAGTTGAAACATCTCATAATGGAGGTTCGGGTTGAAGATCGACATCATCGTTACTGTCTTTACAGTGTGAACAATCGCTGAGGACTTGGCAAACCAATCGTAACAGACTTGGCCATCTGGCCAATCAGAGCAGAGTAGGCTCTCGGAAAGGGGGGGGTTTAGAGAGACTGATTCATCCGACGAGTCGTTTGAGAATCATTAAAAAATGTGGTGATGTGCAATGTATATTATGAGAACATTTAAGTGTTTCTTGATCTTTGATGCATGTAAACCTGTTGTAGGAGACCTCAAAAACAAAATTAGGAACCTTTAAAATAGCATAATCGGGGCACTTTAAAATGTTAGTATGTTAGCATGTATAAGTTATAATATTATGTTGTTGTTGTGATCTGTTGTGCTTTAAACTGCATCAAGCTGCTCTCTTTTGACCACCAGGAGGCAGCACTGCAGTGGAAATGCCCACTGTGACTTCACAAAGACATACTGTAGACTCAGACATGAATGAATGTGTTATTCTCTTACTAGACACCCCGTGATGAGATCACTGGCTCGCAGATCTGCTCCATGCCGCTGGGCGTGTTTTAGGATGGAGAGGGCGGAGTCTGAAGTGGGATTAAGACCGCCCAGTTCCTCTAGTGTCTGGCAGTACTGCTCCAGTCTCTGAATGGGAGTGGAGAGACACTGAGGAAATGGAGGAGCAGGAACAAGAGAGGAAGACAGCTTTGACTGGGGAGAGAGAGAGAGAGAGAGAGAGAGAGAGAGAGAGAGAGAGAGAGAGAGAGAGAGAGAGAGAGAGAGAGAGAGAGAGAGAGAGAGATCCGGCTGATTAATTTAACAATGTTTTATTTGTATGGCACAGACATCAAAAACACTTTTGCCACCCTGTGGGCAAATACAGTAATGCAACATGAACTATTATACAGTATGTTGATCCAAGTATGGATAGGTCAGTCTTATGATGTTCAACTAGTCATCCAGTACATTAGGCAGTATGCTTTAACAATATTTCAAAAGATAATAAAATTAATTATGAAATTACATATAAAGATGTGCTTAAGTCCTACTTAAGTGGGTCAAAAAGCACTCTAAAGTTCAGCTAACTGCATTTAATATAAATTGGAACTATAAAAAGGTTTCATTTAATTGCAATTAACATGCATTTAAGTGCCTGAAAACATTACATTCAGTTCACACTTAAGTATATATTCTTTTAAAGTATAGTTTTCCCATAAGTACTCTTTTTGATAAAGAGATAAGAACGTATGATAAAGTGTACTTCAGTTTCACAAGTGCAGGGCATAAACTGGCATCCCATTACTTTAAGCACTTTAAGCAGTAGAGGCACAAATATCATGTTTTTGTAGGAAGCATAGCACAAAAAGAAGCAATTGTAAAACACAGGCCCTATTTTATATACCTATTGGTGGGACGTGCCATTTGGACATAGCTAAACCTCTGCTGCATGTCTTGGCATATTAATCAATTAAAGCATGTTATATCGTTGTTGGTTTCTCACCCTGAAGAAGTCAGCAGCCTGACTGATGAGCAGAGCATCCGGCTCAGGTCTCATACGGATGTAGTGGGAATATAGAAAGAACTGATCCTTCTGTGGGGCAGAGAGAGAGTGTCCAGCATGAGAGTCTAAGTATTCATATGAATACATACCAACATTTCATTATTCATAACATTCTTGTGACTATCTCAAAGGACAGTTAACCTTGTATTGGGGTGTTTCTTCAACTTATATCGCCCAGGGGCTTTTTTTTTTTCTTTTTTTTTAAATGAAACTTCATGTTATAATGGAGGCCACATTAAAACTCGCTTTCCCCCTTTGCTATTTAGTTTTTCAAAGAACTTCCCATTCCTTCATTTATTTTTGCTACCTTTTAAATGCTTTTTATGTATAGATTGTTTTTATTTTTTTTAGCCTTCTTAATATAGCCGTTATAATATTAAAACATGAAAATCCAGTATTTCATAATCATACATCATTAGCATTCATTTATGTGCAAATGATATCAATTATTGCACAAATAATGATTGTTCCTCAGTTGTGGCATTATTTATAACAACCAATTTGACTAATATGGTTAACTAAAGATAGTGTATTTATTTACTAATAAAACAAAAGTGTCAGTGAAGAGCATGAGATGAAAAATGAGACGTGACGTGTGAAGGAATCTTGCCTCAGAACACTAGGATTAAACCACTGGAGTTAATTGTATTATTTTTACACTACCTTTATGTTGTTTTTTACTTAAAAGTTTGGACCCCATTGCCTATTTGTAATGTCCTGTTTAGTTCTGTTTTATTGTCATGGTGTTTTGGTTTTCCTGTTTGCCTGCCTGTGTTCCGTTCCATAGTTCTGAATTAATTGTGCACCTGTTTCTGTTCAGTTCATTAACACTCCTTGTGTATTTAAAGGCCCTCTGAAATCAAAATTTAAGTTTTGTAGCTTTGTAGCTTTTAGTTTTTATGAATAAGCTGGTGTGTTCCAAAACAATGACAAAATTCCCATTTTGGAGATATAAGCATTCAAAACGTACAGTCTCTCACTTCGGCTAAAATGGATCACGGATTTTTATGACATCACTGCGGACTTCAGCTTCTCATCACATCTTCTGTCCAATCAAATGCTCTCTAGAATCTGAAGCGTCCCGCCCCCAATGCTATAAATACCACCTGACCAAAGCGACCGTTGACACGTCACGGAGCAATATGGGTTGAAGATGTGTGTCCGGTTGCTAAAAACGCTCTCAAGTTTTATTCCGTTTTCCAACTGTACGTTGGTTAAGAATGAAATGGCAAGAATTTTATCACACCTCTACTATTGAATCCAACATATCATCAGCGCTCGGATTCGCATCCATGGTGCTGTCAAGTACGACTTGCAGTCTGTGAGGTAAACTAAACGCTATTGGCTATTTGAAAAGGGGGAAGAGCCATTTAACATGTCCTGCCTTAGCTTCATTTTACATCAACTTCAAATTACGTCAATGCATCATAAAAAGCTGCGCGTTCCAAGGGGGGCCTTTAAGATCTTAGTTTCCTCAGTTCATTGTTCCATGTCGTCTTTGTATTACTTGTTATGTGCTACCAATGCTATACTAAGATTAAGGTGAGGGTGTAGGCTAGGGATAGTGGTTTAGTATTTAGTACACAGTTTGCACTGATTAACATGACCAATGAAATCTTTAGAATCAGCTGTGGGTGGGGTTTGCGCTTAAAGCTGCCGTCGGCAACATTTTTTTTATCATATTCAGTGAAATCGACACTATAATCTGACAGAACAACATAAATAAAGTGGTTTTAGAAAAAACCCCGAGCTTCTAACTCCACCTGGAGCTTGTTATTTGTTTTGCAAAAATCCACAGCTCCCGGTTCATCATGTCCAATCAGCGCAGGGGGGTGTGAGATCTGACTGTCAATCACAGATCGGGCACACGCCACCCCTCGCGCACGTTACAATCACATGCACACGCCTGAAGTTCGCGGAAGTTCGCGCAGTAACGAAGAGTGATGGCGGAAAATCAAGTAAGCTCATTTAGAGTATAAATGACGTTAGCAATTGCAATCTATCGGTACATTAGCCAGGACAGCATACCTCCAAATACTCCATGGTGTTGATGGATGCTGATGAGACGGGCGCGTTCCAGGGCTCTCAAGTTTTGAAGACAGGTAAGAGTGACACCCAGCCGACGGGGGGTTGGATACATTTTTGTCATTGGTTGTTGCGTTAAATCTTACCCAGATACAATAGTGCTATTTTCTGATTGGCTATTGTGTAGCTCGACGAACAACACCAGAGGAAACGCGCTTGATTCATGCCGGTTCCACAGTGAGAGCGGCGCGGCCAGAGTTTTGGGCGCTGCGGCATATTAAATATATTACAAATAGTTTTTCAGCGTGAGAAATACAATGTGTGGCGGGAGAGCGTGACAAAAGACCGAAATGAGTGACTGTCACGCTCAATGCGTGACACTTGAGAGCCCTGGCGTTCACTGAAAATCTGGTGCACACGCACTGACGAGCATGAACTGGGTGGGAGGGTATCCGTTGATAGTGGGGGAGGGGCATGAGAGTTGTAAACATTCAAAATTTTCCTAAATCCACTCAATCTGCCAGACTTGCCGACTGGAGCTTTAACTGATTTGGTAAAAAACGTTCTATACGTTCTATATAGTATGAATGCGTGGAGTATGATGTAGTATATTACATACTACATCATACTCCACACATTCATACTATATAGGAACGTATAGAAAGTTTTTTCCCAAATCAGTTAAGCGGACATACTACATTCACCCTGTTGTCACTATCATGTGACCTACCAGCATCAAGTTGCGTTGTTTTTCTGTCAATTACAAATCCTCTCCCGTGGCCTCATGGGATAGTAAAGTGTCTATCGTATGCACAATTCAGAATCCTGCCACAAGTAGTACGTCATCCGGGTGATTTAAATTAGTACATTGTCACATTTTGTTTTCCCCCTACTATATAGTAGGAAAGTATGCGATTTTGGATACAGTCACTGTACACACTAATATAAGATGTTACTCACGTATTTACTAAAACAATCGGTCTGATGTAGTGTCTGGGAGAGAGCGCCCTCCATGGCTGGGAGGAGTAACTGCGCATGGAAGGCAGAGAGGCTCTTCCAGTTACTGAAGAGTGACTCTGTCTTTCCTCTCAGTGTAGATGGGACATCTGAAGACTCTAGAAGGGGCAAGTAGTTTTCCTCCACACCTTTAAGAACAGCGACATACTGCCTCTCTGTGCTGACCAGCCGACACCACTGTAAATAGAGCTTGCTGTGATAGAGAGAGATAAAAAGTGAGGAAAAGATGTCATTAAAAGAATAGCTTATACCCACAAAAATGGTTTAAACTATTAAATCTATTATGAAAACTGATTTTGGAATGGCTTATTTGTGAGGGTAAAATGGGTTTCTCACACCAAAAGTATCCTTTCCGTTTTTTTTTTTTTGTTTTTTTTTTCTGTGAAACTCAAATAGATAAAGAAACAGCAATTTTTCTAAGGATGATTCAGAAGACACGTCACAATTTCAAGTAAACTTTGAGTCTTAAATTTCATAAGTTCTAATGTATTTCATATTTTAGTGTTTGACGAGTTACAATTTTTTTTGGTTTTAATGGGGGTTATTTTGACTCCATGTAACGAAAATGTATAAAGCCTTTCCAAAACACATCTATGTGTCAAGACTTTGCATGCACATTCATGACCCTAAATGACAAAGTCACAAAAATTCAGGAAGAAATAACTAGTTTAAACTGTGTTTCAATCAGTCTGAAAAATCAAACGCTATAGGAGGGTACATTATTTAGGACATTACCATGATGTCTGGCGAGGTGTGTGGCCTTAGGGGCAATAACACAAAATAATAACACAAAGTGAAGGCATTAAAGTGACAGCCCTGGAATTAAGATGTTATTTAGCTCCTTAAGGAAAATTCTGACAAAGTAGTTTGGTCAGGTGAATTTTGAAGAGAAACTCATACAGTTGTGGTGAGAATGAATGGCACCCCTGGTGAATATGATCAAAAATGGCTGTAAAAAATAAATCTGCATTGTTTATCCTTTTGATCTTTCATTCAAAAAATGTGGGGCAAAAAAATTACCCATCAGGGCAATAATTAAGAAGTTCCAATCAACTAAAGATGTTACGAATCTGCCAGGAAGAGGATGTGTGTCTATATATTGTCTTTATGCACGGTGAGGAGGAAAGATTGAGTGGCCAAAGACTCTCCAAGGATCACAGATGGAGAATTGCAGAGATTACTTGAGTCTTGGGGGTCAGAAAGCCTAAAGAAAATTGATCAAACAACCCCTACACAACCACATGTTAAGAAATAAATCCAGAAATAAACTCCAGCATATTCAGTTGTCAGACATGACTGGAACTTCAAAAGGGACCAGATTCTATGGTCAGATAAAAAAAATAAAAAAAGGGCTTTTTGGCAGCAAACCCACCAGATGTGTTAAAAAGTACCCCATGCCTACGGTTAAATATACTGCTGGATCTTATATGTTGTTTTTGCTGGAGGTCCTGGACATCTTGTTCAGATACATGGTATTATGGATTCTAGCAAATACCAACAGATAAAAAATCAAAACCTGACTGCCTCTGCTAGAAATCTTATAATGGGCCTTGGTTGGATCTTCCATCAGGACAACGGTCCAAAACAAACATCAAAATCAACACAAAAATGGGTATATGAGCACACAATTAAATGAATTAATTCTGACCACAACTGTATATGGGGTTGCTAATGCATTGCTATACAGTTGCCAGTGTGAAGCTAGGCAGGATCTAGTGTGTTCTTAGTGGTTGCTAGGGAGTTACTAGAGTGCTGGCATGCATTTGCTAGTGCATTACTATGCAATTTGCAGGGTGTTCTTGGTGGCTGCTAGGGTGCTCTGGGAGGTTCCCATGGTATTGCTAGATGGTTCCTAGGGGAGATTGCTTGGGAATTTTAAAGCAACACCAAGTAACTTTTCCTCTGCGGTCGCCCTACAGGTTGGAAGCGGAATTGTCCATTACCGCTGTCGTAAATAATTTAGCCTACCGCAGCCTACTGTCGCATGCACGCTCGTTGTTTATCCAGCACCGGCTTTGGAATGAACGATGTCCACAGACAAGGTAGAGTATGTTGCATGATTTCATGAAAGTATGATGTATTGCGACATCAGAAACGAAGAAAAACAAAATAATGACTATTGTAACGCTTGACGTAAAGCAAGTCAAATTTGTAGTTGTCTTATGTCTCATTAGACCTAAAGAAACGCGACCCGATCTGGCAATCTTACATAGCGTGGTTATAGCAGATATAGGACCGCAAAGCGAATCCAGAAGTGCCTTTAACCCTGTTACGACTTAATGAACCACTGAAACGATTTTGGAAACATTATTTTAAGGTAAAAAATCTTAGTGTTGCTTTAAATAGCTGCTAGATTGCTCTGTGTAGATCCAAGGGCATTGTTATGTGGTTGCTTGGGAAAACATTTATGAAGAGAAACCTGCCACGAACACACCTTTGTGCGGTTGCTCCTGCTCTCTCCACCCCTGTCTCTCTTTCAGTGCGGCTGAGAAGCACATGTTGGCGCGTGAAGCCAGTATGATCCGCCACTTCTTTACTGCTGACCTCCACTCCTCTTATGAGCACTCCTCCTCCTCCAGTAGGATCCCTCCATCCTGGAACTGCTGCTGTCACTCCCGCCGTAAGGATGGGATCTGTCAGAGCCCGACGGCCCAGCCAGGATAGCGGAGAAGACTGGCCCGAAGTGGACTCAGCAGGTTTAGACACGGCGGCTGAACGGCGCGGGGCCAGCAGAGCCTGAAGGTCAAAACTGGGATGGCGCTTGCGAGGGGGTTTGGGAGGGAGTGGTGCATCTGTGGGCTACAGCAGGACAATTGCATGTAATTATTTGTTTTAACATAAAATCTCATTTACCTAAAAAAAACACACAAACAAACCTGGCACTAGCCAAAAATAAAATGCAAGTAAAAACTGGCAAACTTTTTTATGACTTGCAACATAACACACGGTTTAAATCTGCATGCCCTAACTAGATGTCTTCGTGTTATATGGGGTTGCTATGCAGTTGCAAGGGTTTTGCTAAGCAGTTTCTAGGGTGTTCTTCTAAGTTGTACCTAGGGAGTTGCTGTGAGATTTTTTGGGTGTTCAAAATGGTTTTATGGTGTTTTGGGGGATCCCAGATCATTGGTGTACAGTTGTTTGGGTATTGCTATGCATTTGTTAGGGAGTTCTAGGTGTTTGCAAGAGTATTGCTATATGATTTTTACTGTGTTCTAAATGGTTCCAGAATGTTTCTATGTGGTTGCTAGGGTGGTGCTATATGGTTGTTATGGTTTTCTGGATGGTTCCCAGGTTTAGTTATGTGGTTGCAAGGGAGTTGCTATGCAGTTTATAGGGTATTGCTAAGTAGTTTCTAGATGGTTGCTAGGGTGCTGTGGGCGTTTCCGAGGGAATTGTTAAGCTATTGCTAATAAGGTGTTGGTATGCAGTTTGTTTTGGGTAGTGGCTAGGTTGTTGCTATTTTTTTGTAAAGGTGTTCTTGATTCCTAGGGTGTTGCTATCAGGTTGCTAGTATGCAGCTTCTAGGGTGTTTCTGAGCAGTTTCTAGAGTGTTATCCCAGTCCATTGGTATGTGATTGTTAAGGTGTTGCTATGCAAGGTGTTCCCAATTGCTAGGGTGTTCTGGATGGTTTCTAGGGTGCTGCTAGGTGGGTGTTAAGGTGGTCTGAATGGTTCCACAGAGTTGCTATATAGGTACCAGGGTGTTGCTTTGCAGTTTCTAGGGTGTTGCTAGGCAGATTCTAGTGTATTCTTGGTGGTTACTAGGGAGCTGCTTGATAGTTGCTAGGGTGTTTATATACGGCTGCTAAAGCGTTGCTGTGCAGTTTGCTAGTGAGTTTCAAGTGAGTTGCTATGCAGCTGCTAGGGTATTTCTGATGGTTGCAAGGGTGTTCTGGGTGAATCACAGGGCATTGGTAACCAGTTGCTAGGGTGTTGGTATGCAGTTGTTAGGGGTCCTTGTGGTTGATATAGTGTTGCTGGATGGTTTCCAGGGTGTTGCTATGTGGTTGATAGGGTGTTGTTACGTGCTTGATGGTTGCTAGGGAGTTTCTAGATAGCTGTTAGGGTGTTGCTTGGTGTTTTCCTGTGTGGTTTTCTTCAGTTCACCTTTTGCTAGGGTATTCTGGATGGTTTCTAGGGTGCTGCTAGGTGTGTGTTAGGGTGCTCTGGATGGTTCCACAGAGTTGCTAAATAGGTACTAGGCCATTGCTTTGCCATTTCTAGGGTGCTGCTAGGCAGTTTCTAGTGTATTATTGGTGGTTACTAGGGAGCCGCTTGATAGCTGCTAGGGTCTTTTATATACGTCTGCTAAAGCGTTGCTGTGCAGTTTGCTAGTGAGTTTCTAGTGAGTTGCTATGCAGCTGCTAGGGTATTTCTGATGGTTGCTAGGGTGTTCTGGGTGAATCCCAGGGCAGTTGTTAGGGGTCCTGGTGGTTGATATAGTGTTGCTGGAGGTTGTTAGAGCATTATGGATGGTTCCCAGGGTGTTGCTATGTAGTTGATAGGGTGTTGTTAAGTGGTTGGTGGTTGCTAGGGAGTTTCTAGATAGCTGTTAGGGTGTTGCTTGGTGTTTTTCTGGATGGTTTTCTCAGTTCTCCTTTAATTGACAGGATTAGCAAAAACATTTATTTTGGATGTTGAACACGACTGCAACTCTGTCATTCTAAAACACTAACATTTTTTTTGGCTGGGTGCAGCAGATTTTGCAGAAACTTTCCCCCTCCTGGATTCACCCCATCTTTCTTCTTCTCCTCTCCAATCTTGAGTGTTGAGCAGTTTTGTGGCCGGAAGAGAGACGCCAGTGAACCCCAGGACTGCATGCCCCCCTCTCCTCCAGGGCACCAGTCCGGCTCGATTTCCCCCTCTAAATCCCCCAAGCTGGAGGTTCTGGGGGCAGGAGTCCTTCCTCGTCCGCCGGAATCCTGTTCCTGACCCTGGGCTGTAGACGAACCTCTTTCCGCCTGCAGGATTCGGCTCTTAAACTGAGCTAGTGTTTTTTGATAGCGCTCCAGAGTCTGAGACCAGAGGTCCAACAAAGCCCCTCCGCCCAGTTCCAGTGCAAGAGCACGAGCGTCCTGGAAACGTGATGGAGGGATAGGAGGAAGAGAGGAGAGAGGAGAGGACGAGGAAGAGGAAGGAGAGGAGGACGACACCACATCACACCACTGAGATGCCTGCAGGGGAGGAATGGAGATGTAGTCATGATTACTGCCAAAACTGTGTGTATGTAGGAACGGAATGTAGGAAGCCAAAAATTTATTCTATATTGCAGTAATGGTATACAGTGGGATCCAAACAATTGAGAGCACCTAAGTAAATGCTTCTACACTGCAAAAAAAAAACACAATAATTTCCTTAAGGTGCAGTCACGCTAACGAAATATCTGTGACATTTTGCGGCCAAAAAAGGTCCATTGTCAAAAATGTTTCAACCTCACTCTGAGCATCCAGCATCCAAACGCTGATTGCGTTCCTATTGAAATACCTGGATTTTGCCCACAAAATTTCATATAGCAATGATAAATGTGACCGCACCTTTAATCAGTATTTTTACTGATTAACTAACATAATTTACTGTGAGATAAATGGTATAAGACTTGAATTTAAGTTAGCATGAAGCAGAAATTGCAAGCGTCTTAAAGGGTCACTCCACCCATTTCAACATTAATCTTTATTGAAAGTGGGTTATATATGTAGTCGAAATGTAAAAGAAATTTTGAATTTGGTGCCCTCTTGACCGAGAAAAGACAGAAAATAACTTTAGGGCGCATTTGTATGTAAGACAACAACTCCCACAATGCACCACGTTGCACTGCTCCGCAAGCCACTCCCACTAATCCAGAACAGCGCAAACATCAGAGAAATCACTCTTCCGTCTACAAGAAGGCTAGCTGCTAAATGAGTTTGAAATTCATTTCACAAAAAATGTCTAGTTAGTTGGCTGTGGCGAGCAGGACGAGGGCGAGGGACGTGAGAGGACGACGCGAGTGATAATGAATGGCACCTGTGCAGCGGTCTCATATCTCTCACGGAGGAGCGGAAGCACAAAAGGAACAGGCCTGATTTTATGTTTTGTTTCTGTTGTGTGTGGCCAGCTGGCTTATACTTTTGTTTTGTATTTGTTTATTTTACTATTAAAATGTTTAAATGTTCGCCGGTTCCAGCCTCCTTCTTCCCACAACAACGAACCCCGTTACATTGGCAAACTCATTAGTGAATTACTCGTTTGTATTTCTTTCTATATGGTGAATTATTGCATGATACCTGGATTTTCAGTCAGGCGAAACTAGGATGGTTCACATCACAACACAAACGTCCGTGTTGTCGTCTGATTCAGAGATTTAGTCTAGGAGAAATTGCGATCGTTGAAATTCTCTGCAGCAGACGGACTCTATCTGTGTCCGTAGCACACAGCGAGAGCACAGGCACCAGCAGTCCGCCCAGCTCGAGCCAGTCCGGGCTCCTCGTTCGCGACAGGCAGCCGCCTCCTGATCCTCCATCAGCCTCAGCTGCTCTTCACTATATTGCGGCTCGTAAAGATAGCCACGAAGAGCGGATTCGAGCAGCAGAATTTCAAAATCCTCTACTTCCATATCATGTTTAGTTTCTTCCGTCATTGTCGTAACTTCCTTTATCCACAGCGCTTGTTAGCTTAGCTTATAAACAAGATGGCTGATATTGCTTTCAGTATCTGCAAGTGAAGTCCCACCCACTGATCTGTGATAGCTCTGTTAGCGCATTAGGCACAACCCCCTATGGGCGGGTTTGAAAGGGTGGGAATTTGTGCTTGTAGTCTATACAGAAATCCCCCCTTTTTACACTTCCTCCTACAATGACGTCAAATGACGATTTTTGCGTCATTGTAGGAGGAAGTGAAAAAGGTAAATAGTAGATTTCTCTCGTCTCAGGGGAAAATGAAAGAATGTTGCACGACCATTCAATAGTATGACTGGTTGTCTAACAATGGACCTCTTAATGCAAATGGGTGGAGTGACCCTTTAAGTACTTAATTAATTGGTTCAACTGCAATTAAAAAAACTAATTATGTGGCATTGCATAGCAAAAAAGAGCCAGTTATGACATTTTGGTTAAAGATTAAAGTTGAATGGATGAATTGCATATAAGAGCTGGAACGTGCATTCAATTTATTTATTTTTTTCATTGCCAACAGTGAGTTTATTTCCCTTACCCCATTGGCAAACAGTTAATAGTTTAATATTGTTTCCTGTTTAGATTAATATGAGATCCCTGTGTGTGTGTATTAGTTTGTGCTTTACCTCAGTAAGTGTAGACAGTAGTCGCTGTGTGTTGTCCAGCTGTGTCCAGCAGTCTGACAGAAGGTGAGACATGTCTCGCACTCTTTCCCTTATTGGAGGGAGTTTGTCCAGCACGGTTCTGAGACCAGACCAATCCAGCTCAGACCAGCTCTCCACCTCTGCCAGCAACACCAGAGTCTCACTGTGAAGCTCCTATAAACACACACAAATGCAAACCTATCTGATCGTTTTTTTAAGCTGCACATGAGCGAAATAGGCTAGATCAAATAAAAAAATGTGTGAAAATGAGAACCATCTCAGATCATATATGAAAGTCTATTTCAGTTGTAGTTGTCAAACACACTGACCATAGCAGTGTCTCTGAAGCTCTTAAACTTGTGCTGTTTGAGTGACAGTCTGCTGAGAGACAGAGGAGGGTGTTTATAATCCTCTAGCTGCTCCTGTATGTGCTCTATGTCTCTCTCGCACTAGAGCAAACACACACACACACAGAGAGAGAAAGAAACAAGGAGTCAATGTCATTTGTAATGAAATATATGTATTAGGACTGTAAAATGAGGAGAAAATTTGTAATTGTTGTTTTTTTTCCATTAAGAGAGGAATAGTTCACACAAAAAAATAAATTTCTGTCATTATTTACACTCATGTCCTCATACCCTCTTGATGGATTACTTTCATTGTTCCATTAAATACAAAAGGAGAAATGTACTGGTTGCAGTGTTGTTATTGTTAACTAAAACTACAACCCGAATTCCGGAAAAGTTGGGACGTTTTTTAAATTTGAATAAAATGAAAACTATAAGACTTTCAAATCACATGAGCCAATATTTTATTCACAATAGAACATAGATAACATAACAAATGTTTAAACGAAGAAATTTTACACTTTTATCCACTAAATGAGCTCATTTCAAATTTGATGCCTGCTACAGGTCTCAAAATAGTTGGGACGGGGGCAACAAATGGTTGAAAAAGCAAGAAATTTAGAAAGGATTCAGGTGGGAGAACATCTAGCAACGAATTAAGTTCATTTATATCAGGTCTGTAACATGATTAGCTATAAAAGGGATGTCTTAGAGAGGTAGAGTCTCTCAGAAGTAAAGATGGGCAGAGGCTCTCCAATCTGTGAAAGAGTGCGTAAAAAGATTGTGGAACACTTAAACAATGTTCCTCAACGTCAAATTGCAAAGGCTTTGCAAATCTCATCATCTACAGTGCACAACATCATCAAAAGATTCAGAGAAACTGGAGAAATCTCTGTGCGTAAGGGACAAGGACAAAGACCTTTATTGGATGCCCGTGGTCTTCGGGCCCTCAGACGACACTGCATCACTCATCGGCATGATTGTGTGAATGACATTACTAAATGGGCCCAGGAACACTTCCAGAAACTACTGTCGGTAAACACAATCTGCCGTGCCATCTCCAGATGCCAACTAAAGCTCTATCATGCAAAAAGGAAGCCATATGTGAACATGGTCCAGAAGCGCTGTCGTGTCCTGTGGGCCAAGGCTCATTTAAAATGGACTATTTCAAAGTGGAAAAGTATTCTATGGTCCGACGAGTCCAAATTTGACATTCTTGTTGGAAATCACGGACGCCGTGTCCTCCGGGCAAAAGAAGAGGGAGACCTTCCATCGTGTTATCAGCGTTCAGTTCAAAAGCCAGCATCTCTGATGATATGGGGGTGCATAAGTGCATACGGTATGGGCAGCTTGCATGTTTTGGAAGGCACTATGAATGCTGAAAGCTATATAAAGGTTTTAGAGCAACATATGCTCCCCTCCAGACGACGTCTATTTCAGGGAAGGCCTTGTGTATTTCAGCAGGACAATGCAAAACCACATACTGCAGCTATTACAACTGCATGGCTACATCGTAGAAGAGTCCGGGTGTTGAATTGGCCTGCCTGCAGTCCAGATCTTTCACCTATAGAGAACATTTGGCGTATCATTAAACGAAAAATGCGTCAAAGACGACCACAAACACTTCAGCAGCTGGAAACCTATATAAGGCAAGAATGGGACCAAATTCCAACACCAAAACTCCAGACACTCATAAACTCGATGCCCAGACATCTTCAAACTGTTTTGAAAAGAAGAGGAGATGTTACACCATGGTAAACGTGCCCCCGTCCTATTTTGAGACCTGTAGCAGGCATCAAATTTGAAATGAGCTCATTTATTGGATAAAAGTGTAAAATTTCTCAGTTTAAACATTTGTTATGTTATCTATGTTCTATTGTGAATAAAATATTGGCTCATGTGATTTGAAAGTCTTATAGTTTTCATTTTATTCAAATTTAAAAAACGTCCCAACTTTTCCGGAATTCGGGTTGTATGAAAAAAAAAATTGTTTACTGAAATAAAATATAAATACTAGATGAAAAATGCAAACTTGCATCGCCTTGGCAACTAACTGAAATAAAAAAGTTGAAGTAGAAATACAAAACTTAATACATCCAAAAAATAAATTTAATCTAACTGAAAAAAATATATAACAACTTTAAAGCAAAAATTACAACTGAATGTATAAATAAAAGCTCATTCAAGAGGGTGAGAGGATGTTTTCAGTGAAAAAACAACAACAGCCATTTCAGACTGTGCATAAAAAATAAAGTGCATGAATCTTTTATGGTGCTTTTCATTTTCATGTCAACTCTTCCTTCCTATAATTTATATCATCAGTGCATGCCATTTTCTTTATGAACACGTCCAAAACAAGCCGTTTCTGAATGACTTCATTGCTGTTATACAAGGTATCGCATCAGTAATGCAAAACACACTACCTAAATAGTCAGCATGGTTCTCCTAAAAGCTTAAAAAACAAAACAGTTATTCAAAGCAAGTGAGTGACACGATGCGTCAAAACTGGAAAGCTCCCATTATAATCAACAAAGCTGCAAGTTTCAGCAGTTTCACGTGACTGTTTGTTTCCACAGTTCAGCGTGGGTTCATTGTTCTGGACTCTCTCGAACGTTCCCATTATAATCAGCAATGTCTACACTGCATAATAACACTGCACTGCCTTGAGAGTTGAGTTACAATCCTCATCAAACACAGTTTATGGTGTATGCAAAATCTTTTATATTTGAATTTATTCAATTTTAATCTTTTTATTGTGTATCTTTTCTTCATGAATTCTAGCCATTGGTAGCTATGTTGTCAACTAATCACCATTAATCATTATATTCCTTATGTTACATGATTATTCTTTTACATGTTATTGATTTCTTTAACCATTTACATGTATTCTACCATGTACTCTGATATGTTTGATTATTCTGATATGTAAGTCTTTTGTGTCTCTTCTGTGCTGTACAATTGAGGGGTTCATCTTGTTTTTCATCAAATCCTGTTCATCCATGTTTTCATCAAAAGGCAAGATCTGCAATATTCTCTTAAAGGTCTTAAAGGTGTTAAAATCACAATTGCTTATTAAGTTATGGTGGACCTAATAAGACCTGCATCATTAAATAGTTGCAAGAGAAGTACAAAGAAAGCACTTCAGTACTTTCCCTTCCTGTTGTGTAGTCATAGCATAATGTTTAGTTTCAGAAGACTCAGGGTTTCTTCTTCTGCTTCTTCTTCCTCTCCTTGCATTCTGCAAATATCTTACTTCTTTTGGGCTTTTCTTTTCTCTGATTATTAAACAGTTTAATTTAGCAGGGACAATGCACATTAATAAGCATAAATGCAAATGCGCCAGAATTGGTCAAGAGACTATTTTTCATCTGTAGTCCCTGGACAGTTGTTACATAGTCAACCTATAAAACTTAAAAAATAATTATAAAATGTATTTAACAATTATTTAAAATGAAGTCATACATTATGAATACATGCATTAAAATGAGCTAGAAGGAACACAAACATTATACTGAAATGCTTTTCATGGACATCTCATACTACTACGACAATTAAATAAAATAAATAAAAGAGATAACGTACAACGTAGCTCATAATGAATACACACATAGACAAAAAAACAAAAACAATGTCATAGATAACAGATATACATAAAAGATAAAAAGGCAGACTAGCAGTAAGAA
The DNA here is from genome assembly GCF_029890125.1 of Rhinichthys klamathensis goyatoka. Taxonomy (NCBI): domain Eukaryota; kingdom Metazoa; phylum Chordata; class Actinopteri; order Cypriniformes; family Leuciscidae; genus Rhinichthys; species Rhinichthys klamathensis. The sequence continues at coordinate 2,919,871 of NW_026606589.1, forward strand.
TGCCACAAGTAATATCTTCACAAACTTCATCTGTTAGAGATGGATATTAATGCTTAGATTTATTTTTCTATCTTGAAACTTATTTGCTATACAAATTTTTATATTTACTTGATTCACTTTTTTTTTTACATTTTAATTAATAAAATGTGTTATTCCTTATTAAAATTTGATCTCTGACATAATCATTGCTCGTCTGCCTGGATATCACTGCATCAGTTTAACAAGCTATTAAAGGTCTTCGGGATTTGAAAAATAGAAGCAGGTGTAATATATGTCTTTCTGTCTGATGGTCTATCTAAAATAATTCCTAACTACTACCTGATTAATATTCAGTTGACAAATCTTCTCTTTATCCTCACACATACAGTACCTTGTCCAGTTTATCCACAAGTGTAGCCAGTCTCCCCAGTGCTTCGAGGTCACGACTCCTCTGATTGGACACACGCACCAGCCGGTGAAGCGCATCATCCACACTGTCATATAGGTTAGAGGTCACTGCTAAAGCAGCCCTAAAAGAAAAAAAGCAGAATTACGTCAGCAACATTACAGATTTTAAACAAACGACTTTAAATGTCCACTACAGATTAAATTTCAGTGAAACTAAGTAAAATGTGAAAATTTTTTACAGTATTATTATTTATTCTTTCTCAATTCTATACATACTTGCAGTCTGGTGATTTCTGTGCCAACCCTGATGTCCCATTTGCCAGACCTGCCAGCCAAGCCCCACCCCTCTGCTGAAGCTCTGTCAGCCGCTGGTCAGTGAGAATACTTGTCATTAACTGTTTGTGTTTGTCGGCGCTGCAGGGAACATTCTAAAGGTGAATAAAATTAGTTATTAGAAACAGTCTAATAACTAATCTGTCCGTGTCTGCATAGTTGTTGCATAATAGATATTACACAAACAATTAAGTATTGAAATACATTTTAAGTATACAGCAAATCAAATTGCCATCAAATGCTGCTTAACCTTAATACTGTCAGGTAGTGGTTCTGTGTCCATAGACTGCAGTGCGTCTCCCAGCAGGGTGAGGGCGCACTCACAGCACTCAGTCAACTGCTCCAAACTCTGCGTAGAGCATTAGGAAGAGCATGTTAATCTACTGCAGATGTTGGGTCATGCTTATGGTAATTCTTAAAACGTTTAGATTTACGTTTATTGGTGCTTTTTAAGAGTATAACTTAACCTAAAGATTACAAATATTTTTATCCGAAGTGCTAAGTTTACACACACACACACACACACACAAAGTAAGATGTCCATTAAAAAAAATCTCTTTGTTTTATGTTAATGGACAGGTTACATAAAAGTGCATAAGTTACGGTCTCTATTTTTTCTGCATATTTGCTCTGGGAGTATTTTTACCATTCATTTATTTGTGTGTTGGACCAGGGTTGAAGCTAAACTCTGCAGAGCTGTGGAACTCCTGAGTCTTGTAACCCTGATATACAGTATTAGGAAATTAATCAACTATTAATTTCCATGAAGCACTGTGTACTTATACACATAAGTACTCAAATCAGTCTGGGTTTTTGTGTCTTTACTGGTGTTTTCTGAAAAGACCTTTAATGCTACAAAATCCAATATCAGGTCAGTGCTAATGTTACCTAGCTAGTTTCTCCTAGTCTGAAAAAGTCACTAAAAGATTTCTGTGATTCCTATTTCCATGTAACTTCTCTGGTGGTGAATCTTGCCAGAGGATTATGGTTAGAAGTGCAGTAGTATGTTTTAAATTAAGTATATCACATTCATTATATAAACTATGACTTCAGATCTGATGGCCTTGAAAGGTTTATAAGGCGTTCTATGCACTTTCCAGCAGTCATGTGTAGCAGTACGTACTAGTATTTATAAACATTAGAAATAAAGTAGTATTTACAATACACCAGGTTGATACAGTGAGCACTTTTGAAAAGAACTAACACTGAATTTGTCAAAGTTTGTCAGGTAACTGGTGCAAAATTCTTGAGATACATTCATTTGTTTAAGACTTTTAGTAGAAAGTAAACTAGACATCCACTAGCCGAATAGTCAGAATAAGCTGTAATATGAACCATGCCAAATATCTGGCTACACAAGACGGCTTTGCCAAGTAATTTCTTACCAGTCTGAAAGTGAGCCAGTCATCATGTGAGTGGTTAAAGTCTCCACCCATTTCTCTGGGCAACTGCTGCTTGTCCACAAACTGCTGAAGGATGCCCGTACCTCGTACTGAATGCACCTGAGAGAGCAAAATAGATAATGAGTTTTATTATCTACTCAAATGCTTGAGCGCTAGACTGAACATACATTTTTCCCACAGGTACTGAACATACTCCCTGGGGATGTGGAGGAGCCGAAAGAAGAAAAAAAAGTGCTGCCAACTGTTGTAACTACGAAATCTTTGCTTTCTATGTCTGAGATGGTCTCTGTGACACAAATATAATATAATCTTATGTTTGAGGTGCTGATGGATTTCACATTTTGGATGTAGCCTTCCATGACACAGCTTTTTAGCAAATAGATCTTTTTGGCAGATATAAATGCACTGATAATCCAGATACAATCCAAACAAGCACTAATAGTAAAGTTAAGCAGAATTCACAACAGTAACTAAGGGAAACTGTGCTTAATATCAGTTCCACATCACAAATGACTTTTTTATAACTAGTCCTTCTTCGTTTTCTTCCTTGTAGGGGGTTTTGCTCCTCCTTGCTCCTCAATCTGTCTTATGTTTGTCACATAGTTGTTGATCACAACAAGTGATTAGAAAGATCCTTCCCTAATATTCCCTATTTTGTGTTAGCCCAAATTGATTGATACAAATTTGACTCAGTGTATAAACATGAACCTCTATTCCATCCAGACCCGGTTGGGTCAATTCTTCTTGTTCCTCTGTTAGGATAAGAATCGAGTCAAGGCCTGTTGCTGTCTGTTCCTGTTAAACACAAGCCGACACAAACACACACACAAAAAAAAAAAAAAAGATTTAGTATCAATATAAAGTGCCAGCTGGATCACAAACAGTCAGTGCACTGACTCACCTTGAAGAGCTTCAGTGCAGAGAGACAGAGTTCAGACGGGGCAGACTTTCTGCTGTCCACTATCACAGTAAGACCCTTCTCTTTGGCCATAGGTCTGTCATTTAAAAAAAAGCACAGCATAGTACGCACATTAGCCAAGCACAGTAAAAGGTCATGAGAGAGTGCCTTCCAGTCTAAAATTCAGTGAAGCACTGGGGATTTACCAAAACCCTGGCCAACTCTAACTTTAGCTCACTCAATATGAATGTTTTTCAAAAGAAACCAATGCATGTAATATGCGTGTAGGTGTTATGACAGTTGTGATGGTCTCTGTCAAATGGGTTAAATAACAGACCTGGTGATGGTGTAATAGCAGGACAACACTTTGATCATTTCATCTGTGTTCCAGCCATCCTCTGGGAGGTGACTTTCTGTGAAAACCAATGCTCGTCCCAGTCGATCCATAGTACCTACACAAGAAATCACTTAATGTTAAGGGAAAAGCAAATATTTTGTAACCACTAAGCAAGAACATTTACCTGTTAATTTTAGCTTTCCTGACTGCAGAAGATTGAAATCTAAGTCTCTAAGATGAGGAGAGGGGGATTTGGACTCCCCATGAGCAGCAGATTCAGATACTCCCATCTCTTTTTGGGAATGTTCAGGAAAGGATGTGCCAGACTGGCTTTCTGCAATACATGTTGAATTTAAACAGATTGAGTATGGAGTAAGCCAGTGGTTCCCAAACTTTTTCTGCCACGCCCCCTTTTTGTAGAGAAAAACATTTTCAAGCCCCCCTTTGTGTTCATGATGTAAAATTTGTTTTGTTTTTGAAAGTCTCTTATGTCCGTGATGTGAAGTCTCTAAGTGGTGTCTTAACTTGTTCGACTTCATATTGTCAGAAGTTAATATTTTGAGGCACGCAACACACTGTGGTGTCTCTTCATTATCCACCATTGTACTGGTGGATCTGAGGGCGAGATATGCCGCGTCATATTTTCTCATATTTACATTTGTCCTTTGTGTAGGAGCGATGGAGTACGTCAGAAATAGAACGGGACATCAGTCACTGTCTGGGATTTGTTGTGCCGTGTCAGCTGCATCCAGCATCCAAACGTTGTTTGGTATTTGTGAATATGAAGTAGATTCATCATCTGATTTACATTTATCTGGCACTAGCAGTCCTTTCACAAACTTGTCCATGCTTAGTGCATAAGTATAACCAAGCATCATTCATTATATTTTTACACGGTCATGCCCCTCAGTCTGGAAACCACTGGAGTAAGCAATGATTTACTTGCTCAGTGTGAGGCCACTGATAAGCATTAACTGTGCTGATCAGAACATACCTCCATCTTTGGCCTTTGACTTTGCATCTGTTTCTGCATCAGTGGCTGGTACACAGACTTTGCAATCTTTGGATAGCTGAGGAGCGTCCTCTAATTGGCTAGAATGGCTGATTGGGTGGATGGTTTTGCTCTGGGTCTTTGAGATGACTTGGTCACCCTTGCCTTTATGTTGGACACGACCATTGGATTTGGCCTTCCCTTTGCCTCCTTTGGCTTTCCTTTTCCTCCTGTAGGAAAGAAAATGTATGTGTTTTAGTGATTCAACAGATTCTGTATGGTTATAGTGGTATGGTATCGCTTGTACAGGCAGTGCTGAGCACAGCAAGATGATGCAAACAAAAATATTTGAAGCATTACTGGAATTTCATATTTGGGACTATAAATGTCTACATGACCATACCTGGGTGCTCTGAATCCACCCGTTTTTACTTCTTTTCCTCTGGGACAAACAAAGTTCTCTGACTTTCCAGCACGCTTTTCTCCCATGGTACTCATAGTACCTGATGGTGGCAGGATTGTATCTGTTTTCTCATCACTGGTATTGTCTGAATGTCTGGTTCTGCTTTGGGCACAACCTGATAAATCAGATGCATTGTTCACGGAAGAATCTCGGATGGATGTTGTACTTGTCCTAGATTGTCCAGATTGCTTGTTTATGCCTAATGTTTCCTCATAAGCAGCCAACGGGATAGTGCCATTATCTGCAGCATCGGAGGGATTTGTTACTGTTGCAAGCTCATGTCCACTGTTTAAAGTGCTGGCCAATATGTTATTATCACAGCCACAGTGTGATCTTTGACTGTGGTCCTGTTGTCCTTCTCCAAGACTCTCTGCGTTGTTCTTTGCCACATCATTTGCATCTATGGAACGTCGCCTGCTTGAACCCCTTTTTCTCTGACACTCTACCCAGGGCACTGTACCTCCAGTCCCATCTCTCTCTTTTCCTACCCCTGGCTTCCTCTCTTTTGCCGGATTGTCCATACAACGGGATCTGAATTCGAGACCTACTGTGTCTTTAGCACCTTCATCAGAGTCCTGAAACGAAGGGGAATATGACCTCCTTTGGCGACCTAAATCAATGACACGTGGCAAGGGCCGTGAGGTAGCCAAGTCACTGCAGGAAACTACACCATCCTTAGCATTATTGTTGCTATCCCTTCGTACCAGGCTTCCAGCCCTAGCACCAGGTTCAATCCTCCCATACCCTCTCCCCTTCCCCTTTCGTAGTCGTATTGCTTTACCCCTCCGACACAGGGGTAATGTTTTGGTCTTACATATCCCATGCATCTCCAGATAGCGCTGTTTAGGATCAGCACCACCATCTGGTCCTCCTCTGGGCTCTAGCAACTCAACATAATCTCCAGCACCATCACCTACAAGGTGGTCATCACTGCTTCTGCGCAGACATTCTAATGCTGCCTCAATCTCTGCCTCATTCCCATCTGGAGGCAAGTCATCCTCTTCATCCCAAGACCAGGAATCATGCTCTCCTGAAGATCCACCCCAACCAAGGACCAAACCCCCTGATGACAAGTCAGTTGGGTCAGGATTGTCTTGGAGAGGATCGGATGGATTGTGCAGGAGTTTAGGATAGACCACCTCTTCCCATGGAATACGGACCACTCCATCACATGTACTCACCAGACAGGTGTCCAAACATCCTCCACCTACATGGCAAGAAAGTTTGAGAAGAACTGAGAAAGAGCTCCGCCCTATGTATCATTTTAAAAAGGGAATCAAAAGCTTAAGACATTTTTTAGACATCATGACACACTAAAATTTTCCTATATGTGCTGAACCTTTTTTCTACCACTGGTCTCCCATTTCACCACTATCTACCCTAACCACTGGTCTCCTCATTCTTTCATTTTTGTCTTACCTTCTCTCTTGCAGCCACGCTCCTTGTTGATGCAATGTAGCCACTCAGAAGTAAACACCAGCGGGTGCTGTGATTCCGGCACTAAGACCTCCTGTACATTCCGCCCACCAGGTGCAAGGCACTTAAGAGCAAGGCGAGGACAACGTGTCGAGAAGGGGACCACCTGTAGGTAGAAGTCAGTACTATGCAGGAGTCTCCAGTCCAAAGTAGAGAGTTGTACTACTACCTTCTCTCCCAAACATAGTGGCCAACCAGAGTGCAAGAAGAGACAGCCTAGATACTGAGACTGAAAGGAAGAGAGAAATATTTCTTACTAAGCCTGTTTAATGTCGTAGTGGACTAAAACAGTTGCATTAAAACCAAGCCTGAAATTGATCCACTTTTTTACAAAATCTTAAAACACACACCTTTCACACATCTTTAAACCATTTCAAACACAATAAGATGCAAAAAAGGTCTCAATTTGGTACAGGCATTCTGAGAGACAATATTCTGTGCACACAGAATTTTACTTCATTACTGACTGTTTACTTGTCTTCAATAAGCTTACAAGAGTTGTATTTAAAATAATTAGGCTAGTATTAGCTTTTGTTGCGGTTTCAAAATAGTTATCAAGAATTGTGAAATTCTAGTGCCAACTTATATTGTAGCATCATAACAACCTTATTTCCAGCAAAATGATGCAACACAATCACAGCCAATCAGTACAATCAGGGCAAATTAGCGTGAGAGCCAAATTCCAAAAAAACACAGATGGGAGTGGAAAGTTCTGCGAGTGATCTACTGACGACGCACACATTAAAGGGGACCTATTATGCAAAATTCACTTTTGTATGGTGTTTGGACATAAATGTGTGTTGGCAGTGTGTGTACACAACCATCCTACAGTGATAAAAATCCACTCACTCCTTTGTTTTAAATCCCCATAAATCATAAGCAGTGTCTCCCAACGACCTGTTTTCAGAATGCGGCTTTAGTGACGTCACTAAAGCCACAGGCCCCTCCCACGAGTGTTGACAGACATTGCCGTTTTAACTTAGACCCGCCCTGATCGAGTTCACAGCAAGTTGTACACATCCGCCATTGCTGCAATTATGAGAATGTCTCCCAAGCGTTGAAGGTGTTGTGGCTGGATGTATTCATTCACATAGCTCTCTCTATTTACTCCTGAAATCTGAGCCACCCGCTGAAGACGAGGTGGGTTCATTTTGTCTTTGAAAAATGCTCCCTCAACTCTACCGCAATTTGTTTATGTACCTACGCACTTCTTATACTGTGTTTACTCAGCTCTTACAGTGATTTTCTGGAGTAAAACTGACGCTTATTCTTTTGTGTGACATACAATAAACTTTATTAAACTCATCAGTATATTTTGTGTCATCATTCAGACATGGTCCTACAGCAGGCTTGTATTAATAGTGGCTACAATCAATGACACATAGGTTATAACCGTAATTAAACTAAACTATACCTGTTCCAACTCCATACATCATACATTGTCTGACTCTGTAGGCATTATTGTCCGAGTCGAAATGAACACCGTTACTGTGAGTTTCTGTTTTGATATTATCATCTTTCCGTGAGTTGAGATTGTTCACTGAGCGCGAGCTGTTTAGGCTCCGCCCCCTGTGCTGTGAACCAGCAGCTCATTAGCATTTAAAGGAGACACACTAAAACGGTGTGTTTTTCTCAGCCCCAAAAAGTGACGATTTAAACATGCTGTAAAAAATTATCTGTGGGGTATTTTGAGCTAAAACTTCACATACACACTCTGGGGACATCAGAGACTTATTTTACATCTTGTGAAAAGGGGCATAATAGGTGCCCTTTAAGGAACTCAGACGCAGCCGGATCATTTCCATAATGACCAACGCAATCAACTTAGAGCAGCGCAAATTATAGTCTGTTTTAAGACATGCTTATTTTGGGTGGTAAATAATGGCGCAAATACCAGTAAATTGACGAGCGCAAACCTTAGTAAATCACCTTGTGTGATTCATTTAAATACTCTCCTCCCATAAGTTTTGCATCTGAAAGGGAAAATCCTACAAAAGCATTTGCAATCAGGTCAGTCACAAAAATAACTGTGCCTAGAATGCCAATCTGACTTCTGACCTGTAATGCTGCCTGAATCATAATCATACACTGTTCGTTCGTTGGCCAGAGGAGAACTGGCCCCCCGACTGAGCCTGGTTTCTCCCAAGGTTTTTTTTTTTTTTTTGTCCATTCTATCACCTAATGGAGTTTTGGTTCCTTGCCACTGTCGCCTTTGGCATTTTTCTTGCTTAGCTGTGTACACTTAATATTCAACAATATTATTGATCTGCATTGACACCATTATATGAGAACTGAACTGAGCTAGATGATGACATCACTGTTTTCTCCAGAGCGGCTATATATAGAAATGAACTAAATTAATAACTTTTTTACAACAAAAATGAACCATCTCTGAACTTATTTAAGCTGGACAATGACGCTATTTTCTTTTAGATCTGCTGTACAGCAGACACAAACTTTATCACTGTAAAGCGCTATATAAATAAAGGTGACTTGACTTGACCTGGCCTTTTCAGCACTAATTTTTCACTGTGTGTCTGTAGTAAATCCTGAAAGTAGTTTTTTAACGCCAAACGAGGGTTTACACTGGCGCAAGCTGTTAGTAAATCTAGCCCTTGATGTTTAATGTATAGTCATGTGGAGCAGGATTTTAAACCAATTAAATGTTATTATAGGCATTGCTATCTAGGGCATCTAAACTTTAATTGCCAAGAGCCTGCTGCTGACAACTGCACATGGATCTTCTTGGCTAGTGCAACATTGCTCATTACCTCAATTTTGTCTGCATCTTTAAATATTCAGTTCTGTTATATATTACCACACAACTCAAAATCTAAACACAGATTCAAATGCTTTCTCTTCAGGCTATAGAGCCGATTATCCCATGACATGAATCCCGGCTGATCCGTGATCACTCACAGGATCATGATTAAATTATGTTGAGGAATCCATGCCCCTCACCTCCTATATCATCCTCCCTTTCCTATTAAACCCCACCCTCTGCTTTATGGTCTGTCATATACAGTCATTTTATAGTCATATATTCAACCCATCTAAAGAATGATTGTGAAGTTGTATTCCTTTTTCTCAGTGAACAGCCCACAATTTTCTCACTCTGATATTCCCTTCCTACCCTTTTTCTCAATGTGCCCCAGTGTTAGGTCTGTTTATCCCTCCCCCATTTCTCAACCAAACACTCCTCCAGCCTTTCTCAGGCTCTAGTCTCTCTCTTTCTCACACACACATATGGTAAGAATTACCGTCATGACTCAGACTGAGGCTCTTGTCCCTGGCAGCTTCTCATAGCGACAATGAAAACAGAGTCGGCTGAGAATGCATGTGTGTCTTGTATTTATGTAAGTGTGAGAGTTTCATAGTGAACATTTAGCTTGTTTCTGTTTGACTGCATATAAATAATTATCATGTGTGCGTAAGGGTACTAAGTGATATTAGTGGTAGTAAGTGTGGTATTGCAATTGATCAGTAGATTTTTACATTTTTTAAGTGGTTTCTAAGGTGTTTTGGGTGTTTGCTAGAGTTTTGTGGGGGGTTTGTAGGAATTTGCTTTATTGTCTCAAGCCAAAAGCACATCTGATATTCTGGTCTCTTGATATGGTTCAGGTCCCTCATTCAATCTTAGGCTACGTTCACACCGTGAGCGCTCAGTTCCGATTTATTGTTCCGATACATTTTCTTGTATAGCTGTTCACATTGTTGTTTTAAATGTGAATTTACCAATTTACCCGCAGGCAATATAAAAAAACAAAGACAAGGATGCAAGTTTTTAAACATTTATGATACGAGCCCTCATGTTTTGCTTGTCTATAGAGCTGTCACTGTAATACTTATAAGTAGGGATTGTCCCGATCCGATCACGCGATCGGAAATCGGGCCCGATCACGTGGTTTCAGACTCGATCGGAATCGGACGTTACCTCCCGATCAGGACTCGGATATATGTAAATTAGGGGTGTAACTACGGTGGCCGAGAGAGCTCAACGCGCTGCAACTGAAGAAAACACATGCAAATAGAAAAAAAACGCGTGCAAATAGAAAAAAACACATGCAAATAAAATAAAACGCATGCAAATAGAAAAAAACGCGTGCAAATAAAAAAAACACCCGCAAATTAAGAAAACATCTTCATCAGTTTCACAACACACGTGTGCTCCAAATACTCACAACACCACCAAATACGGAAACGCGCTGCAAATAACACAGAGCACAACGGAAATGTTTCCAGGGGAACCAAATAAGTGACGAACCCGACTGGGACGTGCTGGCATAGATATCCATAAATCTATGCGTGCTGGTGCTTACAGCTTAAAATTATACTTTATTTATTTATTTGTGCAAAACATACAGAGATTACATTTTTTATGAGATACAACTTGTATACAATGTACAAAATGTATTAACAATATGTTCAATGTCATCAGAATACAAATGAGAAAAGAACAATGAGCTGGAAACTAAAATAAATAAAAATAAAAAAGATAAAGAAGAAAAACATGAAGGAAAGATATTTATCTATTCATCAGTTACACAGTACAAATTGTTTCATGTTATTACATTTTCATAAAGAAAAGTTTCGTAAGAAATGTTAGGTAAGGTAGGGTCCAAAATTTTAAAGTTGAGACACACAGATATATAATGCATATTTTAAAAGCTTTTTTGTAAACTAAAAATAAAAATGTATTTGCATCCGTTATGTTAACAGCATTATATGTCTGTCGTAAGACCAGCTGATGGACACCGTGCTGCGTTGTCATGGGAACATCCCAGGTGAAAATAATGAAGAAATTACGTTGTCTTTCGTTGCTCCCTTCATCAAGTGCGCTCCACACGGCTGCCTAACAGCACACTAGAGCCCTGCTCACTCCACAGTCCCACTTTAAGGGCTCTGCAATCTGCCCTTCGAAGGGAGTAGGGTATAGGGAAGCTCACGAGCAATAAGCACGTCCCAGCCGGGTCCGTCACTTATTTGGTTCCCCTGGAAACATTTCCGTTGTGGTCTGTGTTATTTGCAGCGCGTTTTCTGTATTTGGTTGTGTTGTGAACTTTTGCAGCGCGTTTCTGTATTTGGAGCACACGTGTGTTGTGAAACTGATGAAGATGTTTTTTTTAATTTGCAGGTGTTTTTTTTTATTTGCACGCGTGTTTTTCTATTTGCATGTGTTTTTTTCTATTTGCACGCGTTTGTATTTCTATTTGCATGTGTTTGCTTCAGTTGCAGCGCGTTGAGCTGTCTCGGCCACCGTATGTAACGGTACATGTATTCGTAATTATTGAACTGTTTCGGTACGAGGCTTCCGGTTCGGTACGCATACAAACCGAACGATTCTTAGGACCATTTTTCCTGCAGACAAAATCCGCGCTGGCGCGACCACCACAACGTGGCGCAACATCAAATGGCAAACGTAATGAAAGCGGAACGAAACTGCGCTTCTCATTATATTGTGCTTCACGGACCGTTTATCAGTTCGGACCAGCAACATCTGTGCAGCGCGAGATCAAGCGAAGAGATCCAGTGAAGAAAACATTTGAATTCGCCACTGAAGTAATAACATCGCTGCGAGATCTAGTGAGAAGCATTCAAATTTCTCCGTTATTAACCGTAGATCTCTATTAGATCAAACAGCGCTGACGTGGGAACCAGGAGAAACATTGTGCCGTGAATGAACATGGATTTAATGTTGCACTTCAAAACTCAAATATTATATAAATTTATATTTAAATGTTATTTTTAATGTGATTACCAAAACATTATTTGTTCATCCTTCAAAGATTACCCCCATTTATAAACCTGAAAGTTTCAAGATGTAGGAAAACTCAAACTTATTTAAAAATAGTTTTTCTTTTAATAAATAGGAAATTTCTCTGGCATTTCTTTCTTTTTGCTGTATCGTATCGAACCAAACCGCAAATTTTGTGAACTGTTACACCCCTAATGTATATATATATTCTCATAATTTTTTTATACACTTTTAAAACATTTTTATTTTTTGTTTACATGCCTGCCGGGTATTTTAAGTTGAGGTGCTATTTGTTTTTATATTAGACTTTTTCTATATTTACTGTTGGACTAAAGTCCAAAAGTGAAGATTTTATGTTATTTATTACTTGATTGTTCAAGCTACCTCACAGAAGTGCTCTGTTTGATAACAGAGTTGTTGAATGTTAAAATAAGGTGAATTAAATAAAAAATAAGGAACATCCTGGATCTGTTTTTTCTCTCTTCTTTAATCTTTTTTTATGTATTATATAAGTATCGGATCGGGACTCGGTATCGGTAGATACTCAAAATCAAATGACTCGGACTCGGACTCGAGGGCAAAAAAACCTGATCGGGACATCCCTACTTATAAGTTCTGAAACATCACTATCCTTCCACTGACTACCTTTCGCAAACATCTTGATTACTTCAGGTATGTAAAATCTTTGAAGTGACTCCCATGAGCGCAGAAATGTGACGAATGTTGCTCTAGAGTGACATAAAAGTCACAACATGAATTGTGATTTGATGATTTGACTGTTCAGACTGAGGTCGCATTGTAAAACATCTGACCTGTTTCGGATTTAGGACCACATATGGAAGTGGCCCAAATCAGAATTGAAAAGATCTGATTTTATGTGGTTTGTGCTGTTCACACTGTCATGAAAAAAACAGATTCACATGTGAGCAAAAAAATCGGATTCCGGCCACATTTACCTGCAGTCTGAACGTAGTCTATGGGATTTTTAATATCCACCAGGCAAAAAGATCTTGGTTTGATCCCTTAAAAAATAAAATAGTGCACCTTTCCTTAACAAACTGAAGTTTAATACTTCAGGTCAGTGATTTAAACAAATCTCTAAGTATGCTCAATATGAGTAATAGTAATGCTTGCCTTAGCAGAACACTTACACATGCATGCTGCTGTAATCTATGCAGAAGATGCTTGGCAGGAATGAAGAAATCCAGCAGATATCTCAAGCTGTCATGCTGATAGGTGGACTCAAGTACGGAGAACACCTACATGACACAAACAAACATACGCTGTCATTTTAGAACAATTGTATGACTGGAAACTAAAACTAGTAAAAACAATGTCAAGACAGAATGAATGTTGGCTTTATGAAGACGTATATATAGTTTTAACAATTAAGCAATGAGAACAAATTCAGAGTTTGAACTTGGTTACGAGTCTTGGGGAGTTTGAGGAGATTTTAGGTTTGGTTGCACTGGTAAATGTGGTTGCTAGGCAGTTGCTAGGCAGTTGCTAGGGTGTTAATGATGTTGAATGGATATCAATAAAGTAAAAGTCTACTTTTTGGGGGGGATGTTTGGTATTCACTACATGGTAAACCATAAGAAAGGACAGTGCTGAGTTTGGTCGACATTGCTTGAAAATTGTCAGAAATGGTCAATGAAAGATATGATATTGGGGATTTTTGTTTGTCAGCTTCAGGAAAACCAACACCCCAAAAAAGTCATATAATAAAGTGAGAGAGTAGAGATTGATGGTTTTACCTGAGAGAGGAGAGGAGGAGCAGTGCTTTCAAAAGGAGGATAGAGAGAGGATAGTGCCCCCTGCACACAGTCCTCTACCGCCTCTGAACCCTGAAACAGAGATTATATAAACAGAAGCTGACGAAGCGATTTACATGTTAGTCATCACAACCGACAGCTTGTTCTGCTCTTCCTCCTCAAAAACACAACTTCCTGTTTTGTGTTCCAGAGAGCATCTAAAAGTTCCTGTGGACCAAATGGTCATCATGACCTTTTTTCAACAAGAGAAATGAATTCAGAAGCTGTATGTCTTGTGTCCCAAATAATATAGGCTGGCCAACTGTAAACTGTGAACTTACACTATGTACTCTGCCATAAAGCATAGAACTTTATAAAGATAGTGTCATCTCAGGTGAAAGACTTAAGGTCTTAAAGTCTACTCGTACAACAAAATAGCGTAGAATAGTGCAGAAGTATTTGAAATTGGGCATACCTACAGTAGCTTCCCCAACACTGACACATACGCCAGGGCTGTACAGTGCGACATATACAGTATATTGCATGTGCTATGAAAAAATCGATCTGTTCAGTGAATAAATGTACCACAGTAGCATGCATGCTATACAGTTTTGCTTGTGTGAAGTGAGAGTTTGTTGTGTGCTTGTTTGTGTGGTTAATCGACGGCTGCACAATTAAGCAAAGTTAAACCAAAGTTTAAATCGAAATCGCGATTTGGCTCAGTGTGATTAAAAAATCACAAGGGCTGCAATTCTTAAAGGGTTAGTTCACCCAAAAATGAAAATTCTGTCAGTAATTACTCACCCTCATGTTGTTCCATGTTGTCCCACTGTAGTCACTCGGACTATTTTAACGATGTCTTTCATAACTTTTGGGCCTGTCAGTTTCGATCCCTTAAGAAGCCTATGGAGGAGGGATCCAGCTCTCAGATTTAATCAAAAATATCTTAATTTGTGTTCCGAAGATGAACGAAAGTCTTACGGGGTTTGAACAACATGAGGGTGAGTAATTACTGACAGAATTTTCATTTTTGGGTGAACTAACCCTTTAAATGAATAAATAAATATATGCACAGAATTTCATGGTGGAGCACACCACTGAGGTCAGAGCGGATCGATCGGTTTGCAGTAAATGCTGCTCCATCTTTTCAAGCGCTGTGAGTTTGATTCACTTATAACGTGCATTTTAAAAAGCAACATGCGTAAAACATTTTTTCAAAACTGTAATGAGAACATTTAATGGCATGCTTTTACTCCAAACGCACTTCATAACATCAGTCGAGTGCAGTGTTTGAAATAATTTCTCTTTGTGATCTGACGTGGCTTTATATCACAGAATGAGGCATAAATTCTAGTATTTTATAGTAGGGTGAGGGTCTATACAGTGATAAAGGCTATGTCGATTAGCATTGCATTACAAATATACTTTATTCTTATGAAAATACTTGAGATGTCTAGAACACAGATAAACTATATGCTGTCCCAATTGTATGTTTATTGTCTTCATGTTTCATTAGACAACCATCTCTATCTGCGTTTATTCTGCTGCAGCGATCTCTGGATGTAGGGATTTCCTGGAATGTCATAAGTTTTATAATTATTATTATTATATTATTTTTTGTCTTAAATACTCTGTTTTCTATTTTATAGTATTTTTTACTTGTGGTCAGATGGTAACAGACATTTTATGCTACAATTTGTGTGGCCTGTACGCACGAAAAAGATTTGGATCTCATTTATTAAAAAATTTGGTTTGAACTGTCCATAATTCCGTTCTTACATAAATCGTTGCATTAAGTGCGATGGTTTACATAAGAATGATTTTACGAAAAGAAATTTGTTCTGCTTGTGTTTTATGAATGAGGCGCACTGACACAAGCTCGAAGCCATCCTGAGAAACACAGTACATGAAGTACACGCACATGAACATTGATGTTTATTTAACTTCTGTTCTGTCGTCATAGCAACCCAGTACACTTTCCTCTCGTTTATTTCTTCACTCTCTCCTTCTCTAAGGAGCTAATTCTAAGTATCATCTGACAACAATTATGCCGAAGAGTCTTCCCAAACACATATTATGCTCTCAGAAGTCTCCCACTCAGTGAGCAGTGAGTGAAATAAACAAAAGATGAGGGAAAAGAGAGAGGGAAAGTCAGCCAGGAAGGCCAGCGTGTTTGGGGTGGTGGGGAGGGTGAGGAAAGAAAAACAAACCGAGAAGGAAAATGGCAGGAAAGTAAAATGAAAAGAATGCAAGAGAAACATAATTAAAGACAAAACAGGGGGGGGGGACTAAGATTTTTTTGGATGAAACTGAGGGAAGGTGAACATGTCACATGAGGAGGATAACAACAAATGAATGCACATACTTTAGTCAGGCAGTATAAATGTTCGAAATCTAGCTAATCATCTTGTCCAGTGTAAGAAAAAACAAAAGTATTCTCTTTCGGTTAGCTAGATAGGTCAGAATCTTTCCACTTTTCTATATTAGTTCACATTTGCTGCTCTTACCACACAATGATAAGAACAGATTACCAGATATCAAACTCCATTCAAACACTAATACCATTGAGAAGTTATTAACACATGCATAATTTTTTATTTCTTAGTGAAAAAAAGAGAATGTGAGAATGGAAAGGTGTGTTTTATTTTCTTTCTATTTATTTTTTACCAGTTATCTGCCAATGGGGGTAAGAAAAATAACGTTCTGTTTGAATTAAGATTATTTTTCTTACCCCATTGGTCGATCATTTTGCTTGGTTTCAGCAAAAACTCACTTTTTTCATTTTTTTTCATTTCAGATAACAAGACAATATCTTAGATAATATCTTATGGCATTTTACTCATCTAGTAAATGCATCTTGATTTAAGAATTTTTTGATATTTGGACTGGAAACAAGACAAAAATACTTAGTAAGAAAATTATTTTTTTGCAATGTCTTTGTTTGCAGCTCAACGGCCCTAGTTAAGGAATGAAATAAAATACTAAAAAAAAACTCTTTTTGTGTAACTATTTTTGGTTTGGAATGACATAACAGAGAGTAAAGGTTTTGTGTAGGACTGCTGCACGATTTTAAACACATCCTGGGTCGACACCCCCTAAGAAATGTGTCTGATAATTCAGGACATCCTTAAGACTAATTTTTTTTCAGACAAACCCACTAGTCAATTTTAGAAAATCTTTATGTTATTTTAAACATCCTTAGTTCAAGTGTTTCTGAAAATTGTTGTGTGAATCTCTCATTGATTGTGAGGAGTTTAATGAGGTATTAATGCAACTGAAAAGTTTGTGATCGGTTTTATCAAAATTCTGAAATCATGTGTGCATGTGTGTGTCATTGTTCTACTCAAATTCCTCTCTTTCTCAGCAGATCCTACTGGAAGAGTCAGTCGAGAGCGAGAGATACATAAAAAGAGAGATAGTGAAAGACAGACACTGCTGAAGAACAGAATGATAAAAATCCAGATGCAGGCAAATGAGGGAACAAAAGAGAGGGTGAATGGAGGAAAAGAGATAGAAAAAAATATTCAGTAAGAACTCTTTCCTCTTTCTAAGAGGAACTTCACCCTCAGACACATCTGATCCAACAGTTTATTTTGTCTTAAATCATGAAGTAAGTGATGTCTGCAACCGGTTTCTATTTGAAGACATTAGGAACTTAAACGTGAAGTCGTAACTCATACAGAAAGAAGTCCTAATTTAGGCCATGTCCGTGTGTTATATTATAGACATTTGTGCAAAAAGTTGCATTCAAATACACTTATGTTCAAAAGTTTCCGATTGGTACGAATTTTCTTTTTTTCTTTTTTTAAAGAAATCTCTTATGCTCACCAACGCTGCATTTATTTGATCAAAAATACAGTAAAAACAGGAATATTGTGAAATACTGTTACAATTTAAAATAACTTTTTTCTATGTGAATATATTGTCAAATGTTATACAAAGTTGAGTTTTCAGCATCATTATACCAGTCTTCAGTGTCACATGATCCTATAGAAATCCACTCAACATTTCTGATTATTATCAATATTGAAAACAGTTGTGCTGCTTCATATTTTTGTTGTGACACATGTTTATCAGGATTATCTGATGAATAGATAAAGTTTGAAATACAAGCATTTATTTTAAATAGAAATCTTTTGTTAGATTATAAACGTCTTTAAAGTCAATTTTGATCATTTTAATGTCCTCGCTGAATAAAAGTATTAATTTAATTAATAAAAAAATCGGACTGCCCCCAAACTTTTCAACATAGTGTATATGTGCTCATATGTTTATTTCCATATAGACTCACACAGATATATGCATTTAGAATCCCAAAAAGGCCAAAATATTGATAACTCATTCTGCACCGCACCAATTTCTGTCCAATGAAATGCTACAAACAATTAGAAAATGGCAAATCATGGTTCAAGTATGTGATGTAACTAAAGTCACAGTATTTGCAATGCAACTTTTGTTGCAATATGCAATATTAGAGTTGCAATATTACAGTCTGAACACAATGTGTAAATTAAGAAACAACTGCATTCACATACTTGTGCTGAATATATTTTGACCATTACTGGCCTTTACATTGTTTTTGTGGTGCACAACTGATCTGTCCAATAAAAATTGTGTATGCGATTCGTGTATCTACAGTGGCCCAGAGTTTTGAAACTCAAGCCTGCCTTGGACACTAACATGTCTGAATGTCATTGCATAATAAAAACAAAGTAAGGGTCAACTGCAAACAAAAAATGCTAGGGCTCATCTCGACACTGACTTTGCTTTTTTCATAATTTTTTCTTCAACGTCTTTGAATCAGCTGGTGTTTTGCTGATTTTTAGAAGATGTATGGTCAGTTGTCCTCAAGTTCATACAGGTGTCCTTGCAAGTGTAGTTCATCACTTTAACTATCAACGTCTTCCACTAATCACCACAAAGAGGCACAATAGTTGTTGTTCTTCTACATGGCAATGTGTTACCATTTCTAATGCAACTTTACTTAAAGTAAATGACACTTTGGTTTGAAGTTTTGTTATCTAATGCAATGACATTCAGACATTATAAGGGTGGCTTAAGCATAAGATAACATTTGTGTGCATGTGTGTCCTCCTATTTGTTGTGCATTTTACTTCTACCCTAGCTTGTGTACTAATAGTATTTATATTTATATATTTTAAACTTAGACATTCTGCACTATGAATTGCTTGTGACGTTCTTCATTTGTAAATCAATTTGGATGAAACCATCTGCTATATTAGTGTGTGAGTTTGTGAGTGTGTATTGATGTATTTTTCCGTGTACTCTCACCTCTCCCAACTGAAAATGAATCATCTGCCTCTATTTCAGGTCTTATGTGGAAAATGCAACTTCACCCAAACCACCATCACGTCTTTTCATTTCTCTCAAAGTAAAACAGTCTCCCTCTCTCTGTCTCTATCCCAGCCAGACTGCTCCACCCTGTCCCACACACACCAAACACTGGCAGCAGCTGAAGTCACATCAGCATTCGGCCCTCATCTGCCTCAGTTTGTTGTAAACATGCCAACAGATGGACAGTAACAAGCGTCTGTGAGTGTTTGGGACTGATGCAGGACGTCCAGAACACCGCAATAACCTCATTACAGCTGATTAACACTATTATCACATATTATCTGTGTGTAATGAGCTCACAGAGCCATTCAGTCACACTGTGTGAAAGTCATGGAAACCAATTACAATATTTAAAATATACCATTCTGTTTGTTCTGTTTATTCCTATTCTTTTTTGTTTAAGTATCCAATTCTGTTCATATAATGCAATGCAATGATGATTGAGAGACGTACAAATAAACAATCCTCAAAAGCCTGATGAATCGTATTTGAAACTCAAATTTTAACGGCTTTTCTAAAAGAAAAAAATGAAAATCGGCTATTATTTGTGTTTCACTCCAGATTTCTTCCATTCGTTGGACTTTACTCTTAATAAGTTTTCTCAACTATTCTGCTATCAAATTACTCTATTCTATTGGTTCAACTTGTATTCTATTTTATTTATTTTATTTTTACTACTCTTTATGTTTTTTTTCCACTAATAATCTTGTCTATTCATATGAAACTATGTGAAAGTCATGGAAATGTTGTTTTGAGCTATAAAAGATTTCCTATTTTTGTTTTATTTCACTACGCAATTTGGTTACATTCATTAATATTATTTTATCCAGCTGTTCTATTCTATTAGTTCCACATTATCTTATTCTACTATGCACTTATACGATATTTGCTTCAAGTCAGACTTATTCAATTATATTCAGATACTCTATTCTATTCATTAAACTTTACTCTTCTAATTCATTTAACTTTACTTTTCTAATTCCTTTTTTAAATAATTCTATTTAATTGGTTAAAACTAAACCAGTATTCAACTGTTTCGTTTTAATTACTCTATTATATTAGTTTTACTTCACTCATATTCTATTCTGTTCTATTCTATTCACATGAAACATGGTCATAAAGAAAGTCCAGAAACC
The DNA here is from genome assembly GCF_029890125.1 of Rhinichthys klamathensis goyatoka. Taxonomy (NCBI): domain Eukaryota; kingdom Metazoa; phylum Chordata; class Actinopteri; order Cypriniformes; family Leuciscidae; genus Rhinichthys; species Rhinichthys klamathensis. Next base: position 2,940,159 of record NW_026606589.1, read on the forward strand.
ATGAAGTCCTGAGTTTGATAAACATTGGTGTGTCCTGCAGTTTTTTCCTCATAAATTCAGATGAGATGAGGGGGAATTCCCACCTTCAGTTTTTCCTACTGTATTCTTATTTACCATAGTATCCATGGTTTCTTTCCACCTAGCCTAACTGCAATATTATCAGCACTGTAAACCCGTAGTACAATAATATGGGGTCTCTTCAGTGTGAGAAAGCTTTCAGAACCTTTTTGTCATTTTATTTTGACCACCCCATACATTAAACTTTGTAGCAGAGGCATTTTGACCAGCAATGTGGTACATTTCTGTGAGGATTACGCATTCCTACTGTCGTTTCAAACAAAAAGAGACCGATTCCTTTTAAATACAGCTATGAATGAATATGTTATAGCATATTTAACGAAATTATGAACGAGTCATCGATTCCAGCATATAGCCTACGAAGTTCCTCTAAGTTCACATTCAGGTCGATTTTGTAACTTTGTATCAGCTATCGCACCATTTCTGTTCCAGCCTCTTTAAGATTAATCGTGTTTTTTATTATTTTAAATCCGTTTTGGATAAAAAAAAAACATTGCTAATAAATGTCAAATGTAAACATTTCTGAAAGACAGCTGGACTCACCATCACTTCACGCGACCGTCCGGACTGACTACATCTCTCTTAATTCTGTTTCTGAACATCCACATCAGACAAACGATCCCTTTGCTCGAATTAAACCGTCGCTTCGGTGTTTCTCAGTCTGAAGTTTTGTGAAATGCGGGAGTCTGATGGTGGAGGGAGGGAGAGAGGCATGTCAGTCCCTCCCATCTGCTGAACAGCTACAGTGACTCGCAGTCATTCTTTCCATGACTGTCCTCCACTGCCATCCGCTGCATGAAGAAACACTGACCATTCTGATTTACTCGAGTTTTGTAGTTGATCAATATGCATTTAGTAGCCTACATTTTGTTATGATTATTTATTAGCCTCAAAACTGCCACATTTAAGTCATATCGTGTCAGATAATCTGCGACCACTAATAATTTTGTGACATTTTGACACGGTGGATACTTGTAAATTCACTGATTTAGATCAATGCTGTAGCCTATGGCACAAACACATACCGTTATTTAATAAAAACATGAGAAATGTCTCCATCTGGTGTTCAACAGTAAAAATTACAATACAGGAGAAGAGAAGTATGCTTAACCTTAAAGGGGTCCTTGATTATGATTGAACTTTTTTAACAATAGTTAGTGTGTAATGTTGCTGTTTGAGAATTTACAAATTTACCACGCTCAAAGTCCAATGCAAAGAGATATATTTTCTTTAACAGAAATGGCTTTTTAAATACTACAACACACGGCAGGTAGGGATAACAATGAGCTTCTTCCCAGGTTGTTGACATCACAAACCCTAAAATTTACATAAACCCTGCCCCCGGAAACACGCAACAAAGGGGGTGAGGCCATGTTGGACTGCTTTAGAGAAGAGGAAGAGTTGTTGTCGCTGTGTTTTTATACCCCGGAAAAAGTTTGTAGTAAGGCTGACGAACTTAGAGAGGTTAAAATGTAGCCTAAATTTTATCCTAAAATGGTTAAAATTTTATTCTAAAATGTTCCTGAACATTATATCCTCAACGTTTTTCTGTTTTTCACATTTTATGGAGAACAGCAGACAGAGTACTATGCAGGCTATACGCACAAAAGCTTCTCCTGAAAGACGTAGCCATTCCCATTTTGTCGGGACAATTTGTTGTTTATGGATCACAACTTGTAAGTATGTCTTATAATTTGTAGTTGTGTTTTCTATTAACAGTTCCAATTATAAGCTTTATGTAGTTGCTTTAGCTATGATGTAAACAAATACTTTGCCTCCGCTAGCCTGCTAGCTAACATTACATTATTTGATCCATGATTTGTATTATCATAGTTTTCCAACAAATATAATTAAATGATGGATAGCATCGTATCTATAAGAAAATTACACAAAAAAAAACATACCATTTTGAAATCCTGTGAAATCTGTGCTTGCAAAGTCTGTGCTTGAAATCTGTTCAGCATCCTCTTGTTCATTAACATTTTCATGGTCTGAATTGGGTTCAAAAAGGTTAGAAATTAATGCCATCGTTAATATTTATAATCTGAGTAGAGTTTGCGGTTATGAAGGGGCGTGACCTTTCCCGAACACAAGCTAAGCGCTGCCAATCACAACACACTGGGCCAGCTAATCAATCACAGCACATTTCGTATTTCGGAAGGAGGGGCTTCATTGAAAATGACGTGTTCAACTAGACTGGGCGAGAGGAGATGTAATAATATAAAATATGTGAAAATATTGTTTTTAGAACAATCAAGCATGAAAACATAATAGTACACCGCAAAAACAAAATCAAGACTTCATAAAAGGGCATAATTTTAAACATTGTCCAATGTACAGTACGTAGTGCACATCATAAACCGATGAGCCAAAATATTATGACCACCTGCCTAATATGCTGTTGGTCCTCTGTGTGCTGCCAAAACACCACCGACCTGCCGAGGCATGGACAATTCAAGACCGCTGAAAGTGTCCTGTGGTATCTGGCACCAAGACGTTAGCAGCAGATCCTTCAAGTCCTGTACGTTTTAAGGTGGAGCCGCTGTTGAATGAACTTGTTTGGTCCAGCACATCCCACAGACGCTCAATTGGATTGAGATCTGGGGGATTTGGAGGCCAGGCCAACACCTTGAACTCTTCATAATGTTCCTCTAACCATTCCTGAAGAATGTGTGCAGTGTGGCAGGGTGCGTTATCCTGCTGAAAGGAGGCCACTTTCACCAGGAACATCATTCTCATGGAGGAGTGTACCTGGTCTGCAACAATGTTTAGGTAGGCATTGTGTCAAATTCACATAAATGGCTGGACTAGAGTTTCCAAGCAGAACATTGCCCAGAGCATCACACTCCCTCCACCGGCTTGTCGTTGACCCACAGTGCATCCTGGTACCATCACTTCCCCAGGTAAACGGCACACACGAATACAGCCGTCTACAAGATGTAAAAGAAAATTGGACTCATAGGACTAGGCAAACTTGTTCCACTGCTCCAAGGTCCAGTTCCAACAGTTTTCATTGTAGGGGCTTTCGATGGTGGATACGGGTCATCATCACTCTGTTTGGTCTGCGGCTACGCAGCCTCATACACAGCAGAGTGTGATGCACTGTGTTTTGTGACAAATTTTCCCCATAAATTAAGCGTAGCGTCAGTTCTGGCAGGTCACGTTAGTCAACTCGCATCAGCTGACTCTCAGCTGATCAACGCCTACCTATAGGAATACGACGTCTATCACTGTATACAAATATAAGCTTGTCAGTATCAACAGCTATCGCGTTTCTCAGGAGCCAATTCCCTCCTCCATCCCCAGCTCCCCATATCTTCAGTCAGGATTTGGCAATCTGATTCCACCTGAATCAGACTAAAATTCTCTAATTATGTTGTACATTAAAATTAATTAATTACATCTGCAATACATTCATGTTGCTTCTGTTCTGTTTACCCTAAGGGGGGGGTTATTGCTGCTCTTATCCATGCTAGGCTGCATGGATGTGCAGGGAGTTCTTGCCCAGAACAGAACCATACCGCCAATCCTAACTGTATGCTAATTGTCAACCGTATTTGACGATAGTGGTCCTGACAGAACCATCATTCAAATTTTGTGCGACTTGTGGTACATTCCTTCTGTTGGCTCGGAACAGATGGGATAGCCTTCGTTGTCCTCGTGCAATGATGAGCCTTGGACAACTTGTCGCCGGTTTGTGGTTTGTCCCTCCTCGAACCACTGTTGGTAAATACTCACCACTACTGACCGGGAGCAACCCACAAGCCATGCCATAACAATTTGTCAAAGTCACTCAGATCTTTATTTCTGCCATTTCTCCTGCATCCAACACATTGATTATTTGCTTACCATCTAATCTATACCCAGACCTTAATATGTGGCCTTGTTAGGAGATAATTAACGACATTTGCTTCAACTGTGACTGTTCATAATGTTTACATCAGTGTATATGGTAAACGGAAGCTCAGCCGTATCTCATGCAAGATAGAACAAACCTCATTGGTTCTTTTGCGACAAGCAATCAAATTTGAGCTTGCTTACCATATTTGATTATTGTATGTGTGTTGATCAGGGTTTATGTATAAAAGCCTAAGTTAACTCATAGTAGTTGTTCATAATATAAAGCGATTGTGTCTCTTCTGAAGGTTTGGAAAAAACTGCTAGATTCATATGGTAAACGCTTGTCTTTATCTACTTAATAATACTTAATAAGAAATAATAACATTTTGCTCTGTTCGTGACTTCTCCTACAAACTCGTTTCGGAGGATTAACCTACATAATGTTAAGCAAGACTACACTTTAAAACCTTAAAATGAATAACATTTATTTCATCTTTAAACCATTTTGTAATATTTAGTTTGTTTGCCGTGAGACACAAAAGGCATTTTCTCCTATACAGTGACTGACAATAGATCCATAAAATTTACCAAAACACAACATAAATTCACAAAAAACACACATTTTATTAGCTTGCTGTAATCCAAATCTTTAGAATCCATACGTTTGCGAGGAACAGATCCAAATTCAGCTCAATCTCCATTCTCAGTAGCGACTGTAAACGTCAAATCCTGCGCTTGTTATGATGAATTAAAATTCAAAAGTTGCGCCCTCAAGGAAGCGTTACAACATGTTCTCTTACGAGAGGTTCTCTCGTACTGCGTAATATCTTACGCTGGGGAAAACCTCTTTTCCACGAGACAAAAATTATCCTTAATTTTGAATTAATGTAAAACCCGTTGCGGCAGCATGCAGACATAGGCAAGGCGGCTCGCGTGCCTATTGGCTGTCCTGCGGCAACTGCAGCAGCCTATCGAGAGAGGCCCTTGGTGACGTCAGATCCAATGTGGGCGCTTCGCGCCCACTACGTCACTTTCCGCCAAAGCGGGCGTGGCCTGGGCCTATAAATATAGCTCGATGGGCAGATAAAATCAGATTTTTTCATCTCTTCAGCGAAGCTCACGCATCGCTGGATCCGGAGTGAAGAAGCCGCACCGTCTGAGAAAAAGCTTTCTGCGGGACGAGCCTTTGCATCTGAAGCCGCTGGCCTTCATCTTGCCGCCTTCAGTCGCCGTACCTGCTACGCTTTCCGGCGTTTATATCCTTTTTACTCTGCCGAGTGTGTGTTCGCCGCTGCGACTCACACTCTCTCTCTCTCTCTCTCTCTCTCTCTCTCTCTCTCTCTCTCTCTCTCTCTATCTAAAAGAGCAGCGTCTTTTTAAAGATGCCTCATTCCTGTGGCTCGTGCCGAGCCGCACTCAGTAACGGGGACCGCCATTTCATCTGCGTTTCCTGCCTGGGTAAGGATCACGCAGCTCTCGCGCTCGCTGACGGCGGCTGCCATCATTGCGAGCTGTTGCCATGGTGTTACGATCCTCGGTATTTGTTTTGTGTGGGTTGTTGGTGTTCTGTGTATGTGTCCAGGAGTGATTGCAGCTGGAGTGCCTTGATTGGTGGATCTACTGATGCACCGCATTTTAAAAGGGCGGCGCTCACTGAAGATGAGGAGCTCATTCTGGCGTTGGCTTCGTGGCGTTAGGAGCTCCGGATTCCTCCTCCCGTCGACAGATCCCAAACCCTTCGACTTTATGATTATGTGTTACTGATGATTTACTTCGACTTTGTTTGTATGTTTTAGTAGCGTAGGGGTGTCCTGCCATTTAATTTGACTTCGTTTGCGATTTGTTTATTTATAGGGAGTTAGGGAAGTTATTTTGTAATTTGATTTACTCCCTGATTAGGTAATTTATGTATGTTTGTTTATAAGTTTATTTTGTTTATTATTTTGGCCTTGGGGCACCCTGAAGCCATTACTCCTTAATTTAATCATTTCTTTCCAGTATAAAAATAAATTATATTTTTATTGGAACCTAGATTTTGTGTCATTGGTGATCTGTCGGCCGGGGCTGGTTTCCTTTTAACATCAATAAACTCCACGTCCAACCGTCCTTATAATACGGGACGTAACACATGGGGACGTTACACATGGTGACTCTGAGGACTCGCCTGGCATTTTTTCTCCGAGTCTGCACCTCCGCCCGCTATAGTGCCGCGCCGTAAAAAGCGCCGTACTTAGCGGGTCCCCGAGCCTTGGGGATGAATGGATTCGCTGAGGTTCAGAAGACGTCACAGGCTATGAAGCACTTCTTACCAAAGCGCTCTAGCTTCGCAGCAGATCGCCCAAAACAGCCGTCTGCTCGGCGCTCCCAGCCACAGCCTCCGCCGCCGCCGCTTCACAGCGCCGTCAAGCCGGGGACCAGAGACCACGCTCTCGCTCTGCCGGCCGCCGCCCCCCTCCGTGTGGGCCCCGGCAAAAGATTGAGATAAAAGCCCGAGGCCTCAAAGTCTTCCTAGCCCTCCTAGGAAAACAACGGTGTTTAAGTCTCGCCGCGGCCAGACTTCCACTGAAGCTTTTCACTCGTTCAGTTCCAGAAAATGCAACTGTTCCAGTGTATTTTGCAGTAAACAAGCCGGTACCACGGCCCGCTTACCTGCACACAAATGCCGTTTCCACGGCGACCCAGATAAGTGTATGAGTGAGTGTATGAGTGTAATAAAAATGCCCATAGCCCAGTGTTCATTTCTACACACAAGCACAGACATTCAGACAGACTGAGCAGCTCTTCGTTTCGTTCATCGGACGTGCTAAGGGACTAGCCGCATCGACACAGAGCCTATCCAGATGGATAGTTGATGACATAGTGCTGGCATACACGTCTAAAGGCTTGAAGTGTCCTTTAGGTGTTAGAGCACACTCCACAAGAGGCATGGCCTCGTCGTGGGCTTGGTCTAGCAGGATTACCTTGCAGGATATCTGTATGGCGGCAGGCTGGGCCTCCCCCTCTACATTTATAAGGTTTTATAACCTAGAGGTTCCCGCCTAACAGGCTAAACTACTTTCGGTCTAAAATCAGTATTGTCTGCCCCGTTGCTTCGGCTCAGAATACTACAACCGCTTGAGCACCGCTCGCTGATCGATAAAATTACTCCATGGGCAAAAGTAAGACCCATACTGTTACACAGTTCAAGCCGAACATTTTCACCCTGACTGTGTGGAACACTGTTAATGTGATTAGCTCCCTTAGGACGCTAACTTATTGGGAATGACGCTTCTAGCCTCTCTTCTCAGACTCTTTGTGAGTCCCTGGTGATTATGCACTATATGAGCCCCGGGCACCTGCCCTTGGGACTTTGGTGTTGGATCCCAGCATGCACAGCGTTTTACACTGTGTTCCCCTAGAGTAAGATATTACGCAGTACGAGAGAACCTCTCGTAAGAGAACATACTCGGTTACTAACGTAACCTCGGTTCTCCCTAGAAGAGGGAACGAGTACTGCGTATCTTTGCAGTGCCTGCAACACGCTCTGGTTTGCTTCGGCGATGAAAAACCAGATTATATCAGCCCATCAAGCTATATTTATAGGCCCAGGCCACGCCCGCTTTGGCGGAAGGTGACGTAGTGGGCGTGAAGCGCCCCCATTGGATCTGACGTAACCAAGGGCCTCTCTCGATAGGCTGCTGCAGTTGCCGCAGGACAGCCAATAGGAACACGAGCCGCCTTGCCTATGTCTGCATGCTGCCGCAACGCGTTTTACATTAATTAAAAATTAAGGATAATTTTTGGCTTCAATATCTCGTGGAAAAGTGGTTTTCCCCTAGCGTAAGATATTACGTAGTACTCGTTCCCTCTTCTTCCGTTCCTCTTGTACGTTTTACAGCCGTGATATCAAATGCTCATTGGCCCTCGCCTGCTTTGTCACAGATTGCAACATGCTGTGTTTCAGTCGTGTTTCAAACGTGCGCCTTTAGGGAGGGAAGCAGGATTAATATTTTCATGGATTATTAACTTAAATTCTGCTCTCTACCTCATTCAAAACTATTATATACTGCCAGAGAGGACTGTGACTGCGAATGCAACACATTGTAATTTCAATGATTTTTCCCTGATAGCACAAGTACATCTCGGAGACATCTATTTGATGTCTGCAATTTACATCTGCAAAATTAATTTTTTTAGAGTGTTTGCTCATCTGCAATATGTCTCTAGGAAGTTTCCTGTTAGATGTCTTAAAGACACTTAGAAGATGTCTTTAAGATGTTTGAGATATAGAATGTATGTAAAACTGCTTTTTCTAAGATGTTTATCAGATGTTTTTACACAGCAGATGCCTTCCAGCTTAACAGATCTTTAGAAGACATCTTGCAGATGTACATGTCATGTGCTATCTGGATTTGGTACCACTTATGACATTTTCACAATAAAAAAATTATTGTGATTAAACTTGTATGTTTGTCATGTTTTTCTTCATAACTATACGTAGTTTTAATAAATGGTTATGGGTAGGTTTAGGGGTAGGGGTAGGATTAGTGGCTCAAAATATCTTTTTAATGCTATATTGTTACTAAAATTGTCGTTTTCCTACACATCTCTGTCCATTACGTTTTATTCTTTTTATATTCTGTATAAAATGGGTATGTTTGGGAGTAGGGTTAAGGGATCCTATTTATATATAATATGGTAAAAGGGAAATTATACAGATATCTTCATGATATGAAGGACGAAAAGAAACGTTTTGTAGCTGTAAAAACATAATTATGCTACATTTAAATGTTGCCGATACGTATACTGTACATTTCAGCATCTATCCAAACGTACAAAAAATTATGTTTTGTGACTTTGAAAGTTACATATTACGTTTTAACAATTAGACCAGGTTGCCTTATGCCTATTTCTAATACTGTTAAAAATTCTGGTGATCTGAAAATCTCTCCATCTGGTGGTCAAAAGCAGATGGTTATGGACAAAATCTGGAAATAAACTATAGGGATTATTAAGGACAATATAAGGAATATTTTTACATTTAGCTATCAAGCTGTGCAGAAAAAAAGATTCAAAAATCACATGGAAGTTGTAATTGTACTGCCATCTAAAGTGTTCTAAATGTACCTATCCTGCACTGTATTGTAGAAAGGCCTGCAGGCATCCCTGGCTGTCTCGTGGAGACAGGTAAGTGTCGTGCACCACACTCAGACCCTGCTTCGGGCCGCCTCCGTGCCTTCTGAGCCGGGTCCCTGTCCTCAACCTCGCTGCCCCACCTCGGGTACATCTGTGGTTCCCTGGCCCCTGGCACGGTGTGTGTAAGCCTGAAGATGCTTCCTACCACTCCAGCTGGCCCCGAAACTACCAGCAGACTCGTCTTGCGATTCATTTCGCTTGGCTTCGCCCTTGCTCAGTGATATTCATCATACCTAGGTGTTGAGCTGAGATGCTCCTAAGATTAGTGATATTTATCACACCTATGTATTGAGCACTGCTCCTGTCCTATGTGCACACGTCGCAGTCCCACTGGCGAAGGACGCGATGTAGCCTCTCCTCCAGCCGATATGAAGACCCGTTTCTATAAACCCGTACTTCATTGTACCCTAGATATGTGGTGGGTTATGGCCATCTAGGACCTGTGTCAATTGAAACAGGCCCTTTTTCGAAAGCCTCCGTTCAATTACTACACAGAAATGCATTTTCAAATGCTCCATCCCCAAGGTTGGCCTGCAGCGTTCGACCTGAAGGACAGTACTTCAGATCTCTATCCTTCCTCTCCACAGACCATTCTGTGTTCTTGCGTCGAGGGTACGAAGTATCAGTACAAGTCCTACCCTTCGAGTGCTCCATAGCCAGTTGGGTCTTCAGGTCAACTGGGAGAGAGTACCACCGTCTGAGTATCTCTTTTTCAGTTCAGGAGAAGGACTCGGTCCAACACGTCTCTTCAAGAAGAGTGTGTTAGGCTAGAGCTAGAAGTGAGAATGGGTCCCACTGAAAAAAATTTCAGAGGCTCCTGGGGCATATGGCAGGCTCCGCTTGGCTTCCTCCATATGAAGACCGCTTCCTCCATATGGAGAACTTCCGGGGGCGCGGCCTGCTGCTGACCTTGTGTCTCGCTATTGTCTCGTGGCGTCTTGTTTGTGTATCTAAGTTGTCATTTAATTCGTTTTATTTTTGCTCTTTTAAATTGCAAACAGTATGAATGTGTTCTTGATCAGTGTGGTCTCAGCGTTGGTTGGATTGGTGCTGGCGGGCGAAGCCTTCGAAGATCAATTGGCTTCTATGGTGTCGAGCCGGATTTATTCAAGAGACTTCTTGCTATCTTTACGATACAATAATAACTATGCTGTCGATGTGACGATTCCATCAAGTATATGTCTGCACAGGAGAAGGAGATCAAGAACTAAGAAACGAGGGTCGAGAGGAGGAATTCGAAATAGATTGCGGAGGCGAGGAAGCCGTCATCCCCTTCCAGTGATCACGCTGTCTAACGTAAGATCTCTTAATAATAAGATGGATGAGGTTGCACTCCGAGTGAAACAAGAGGAGGAATTTAGGAGCAGTAATCTCATCTGTTTTACGGAAACATGGCTAAATGAAGATCATAGTGTGGATATCGAGGGATTTACCACAATACGAGCCGACAGAGACAAGGTCAAATCACGGAAATCGGTAGGCGGGGGACTCTGTATGTATGTTGATAAGAACTGGTCATCGCAGTCTACCATAATTGAACAGACTTGTACCCCGGACTATGAGGCGTTGGTTGTATCTTTTAGACCTTTTTATCTGCCGCGGGAATTTGGTCGAATAACCATATTCCTAGTGTATGTACCAGGACCTAATAATAACGAGGCAGCTGAGCATATTGCAGAGTGCTTTACTAGGATCCTAACAAAGTCGGCAGACCAACCAGTCTTCATACTAGGGGATTTTAATACACTTTCATTAACAGAGACTCTTCCACACTTGCAGCAATATATTGATTGTCCAACCCATTTCTCACGCACACTGGATTTGTGTTATGGTAACATTGCCGACGCATACAAGGCAGTATGTCGAGCACCGATTGGTAGATCGGATCACAATGTTATCCATTTACTGCCAACATATAGACAATGTGTTAGAAGAGACAAACCAGTGGAAAAGAGAATTCAGGTTTGGAGTAAGGATAAAGAAGACATGTTAAAGGACTGTTTTTGTACTACAAACTGGGATGTCTTTTTTGATTCATGCAGAGACCCTCACGAACTAACTGACTGTATTACCTCCTATATTCAATTCTGTGAAGAAACAGTTATTGATACTAAAGTGGTTAAAGTCTTCTCAAATAATAAGCCATGGCTCTCTAAAGATTTAAAGAAACTCCTCAATGAAAAGAATTGGGCATTTCGTGAAAATAATTATGAATATCGAAAATTATAATTATCAAAAAGCAAAAATTTACTTTAAATGCAAGGTAGAGAATCAGTTAGCGAATCAAGATGCAAGGAGTGCTTGGCAAGGCTTGAATAAGATGATGGGGCGTGACCAGAGAGATATAAATAATGATATTCTTATAGGGACAGATGATTATTTATTTATTGATTATACCTCTGCCTTTAATACCATGCAGATACATTTGCTCCTGGAACGTCTCCTGGTTCTTGGTGTAAATGGAGGAATAGTTCACTGGATAAAGAACTTTTTAACAAATAGACCACAGCAAGTTTGTGTTAGGAGGTTCAAATCAGATATTATGTTTTTAAATACGGGGGCTGTCCTGTCACCTCTTTTATTTTGTGATGAAGGGTGAAGGGCTCTTTTGGTGAAGGGAATGTGATGATGTGGGTCTATTTTAATTCCAAAGGCCAAGGGAACTTTATCAGGATGCATATTATCCTGGATCCATGAAATAACTGGCCTTTAAAAATAAAAATCTGCCTGACTCTATGGGAATTTAACATAGGGGGGGGGCCATGACTTATGCACCCTGTATTTTAAGGAAGAACATTTATTTATTTATGATACATTATTCATACACAAAGAAAATTGGTGTCCTTAAAGGTTGGATTTTTCCTCATTTTTCTAATTAAGGCATTAAGATCAATTTCCAAAAGATGATTTTTTATTCCTCTCTTTAGGCAACTTTAGCATGGGGGTAATAACTTATTCACACCACTGTATATACATAATATAACTGTGTGTGTAAGCAGCCAAGTCTATTACTTTAAGCAGCTGATGGCTGCTGGACGGTGCTTGTTAATGGACGCGCTCGCTTGGGTTGTTATTCACAGCAATGTCCACACCAAGTTTAATATGCTTACATTGTAGATTTATTTTACCGTGATTGGTCCTCATTTCCATGTAAGCAAGAGTCCAACAAACAGTCAATAAATCCACAGTTACAATTTCTTCACCCTGGCAGATTTCCTACTGCACAGCATGGCACATCATAGCTCAGTGTAGCATAGCTTAGCGGTCAAAAAACTGTGTGCACCTTCCCTCCAGCAACACATGTCACCTGAAGGAAGGTTCCTACCTATATTCAGCAACCAATTACCCAAAGAGAGACCCCTACTGGACACACACCTGCATAAGGTTTAAATAAAGACAAAATGGCTCTTACAGTGTGGTTTTGATGAGTTACATCTGTGAATAAAGTAAAATTAGATAGAATTACAAGAGTCGCGGGAAAAATTGTAGGATCTAAACAAAAATCAGTCGCAAAGTTATATCAAATTGCTGTTCAGAGGAAAGCTTTGACTATAGCAAGAGACACAACACACCCATTGAATCATGTTTTTAAATTATTGCCATCACGTCATCACTATAGAACACCAAAAGCGATTAAAGCGATATATAAACAATCTTTTGTACCAAATGCAATAAGTCTTTTGAATAAGAGGAAGTAAATGTGAATATTTTAATTCTTATGTATGTATATTGTGTATTGTTGATTGCAGTGTTGGGAAAGTTCATTTTCTACATGAACTAGTTCAAAGTTCAGTTCACAAATTTTAAAATGAACTAGTTCAGTTCATAGCTCATACTTCAAAAAATGAACTAGTTCATAGTTCTTTTTTTTCCATATGTTGCTGCAAGGTTTTTTTTAATTTTTTTTTTTATTATTGCCACAGCCCATATACAACCACAGACAGCAATTATTTTATCGACGGGCAAATTTTGCACAGAAATGTCAGATTTTTCCCATCCTCACCGACCTTGTCATAAAACTCGTTTAAATGATCATACGACGCCTCCTCGCTCGCTGTTTTGTCGACTACATGCTGCTTCTTGTCTTGATGACGCATGCGGCGGCCGCGGTGCGACACTGGTGGCTGGTGTTGCCAGATTGCGAGTTTTTTTTTTACCATGGCAGAGCGGCACGCCCTGTGTGATAAAAGATCACGGAGCACTGGTGGAACCTGTGTTAGGCTGGGTCCATATGCTGTGATCCCTACGGCGATCGCATATGTGTATTCTTCGAGCCCGTGTCTTCCCTTGGTAGAGCCTGCTCGGCAGTGCGGCAGTGGCTCAGTGGTTCATGTAGGTTGTCTACAAACCGGAAGGTTGGTGGTTCTATCCCCGGTTCCACCTGACCAAGTGTCGAGGTGTCCATGAGCAAGACATCTAAGCTGCTCCCTACGAGCTGGATGGCGCCTTGCATGGCTGACACCGCCGTCGTAAAATGTATTTCCAATATGATCTATTTGAATCATCGTAAAACAATTGAGCGTCAGCATCAGTTCTGGCAGGCCAAGTAGTCAAGATGCTGCTAACGCTATCGACCGACAACACGGTCTAATCAGCGATCGCTCAGCTGAGCTGCATCTGCGCATCTGCTGTTCATCTCCCCTCGCTGCTAATGACTACGCTCAAATCAGGGCTCGCTGCTCGCTCTCTGCAACCCACCGCCTCCCCAGCTCCTCCTTGTCGTGTATAACATGGCATTTGCTTTTCTGTCATCGTTGCTGCTCTGTTCATATGGGGGAGTAGTTTTGCTCTCCCAGTACTAAACTGTGAGCGTTCCCTAATGCTGCTGCTGTCCTCTGACTCTCTGCTATTTCATGGTGCTCATGAAAGGTCAGAGGACTCCCTGAACAGAGCCATACCGCCAAATTTTAATTATCAACTTGAATTGCAATTTATTCAATACAATTTCCTAATTTTTATTGTCATGTGTGTTCTTGACTTAATTGACCTGACAGAAATAAAGTGATCAATCACATTATGCTAACATTGTTCTCTATGGTATGCAGTAGTAGAGTGCTGGAGGAAAACGTTATAGCTTTTACTTCGAACCTCCGTCTTAAATTCCAACTAAGACTCTCTTCTCTTCACAGTTGTAAATGAAAAAAATGGTGTTTGTCATGAACTATTCAGTGAATATTCTACCTGAGGACCTGTGAGGAGTCTGTTTTTCAAACTAATGACTGATGTACAGTCCTCCTGATGCTATATATCTGGGCTTCAACTTTATATCTCTCACATGGGACCCAGAAAACTACGGAGCCACTAAAGGGACATGGTGGTGGGAAAAATTGGCTTGGGTGAAAAAAATATTTTTAAAATCTTATGCGTTCCCTCGCAATTATATTTGTGTTCTCTCGCAAAGATATTTGCGTTCCCCTCATGAAGATATTTGCGTTCCCTCGCAAAAACTGTTGTGACCTTGGACCAACACTTGCTGATTAATGTCCCCTGGCAGTGGTGCAGACAGCTCCAAATGTTAACAATTGAGCCTTAGTGTTTGAACTTGGACTCAAATATAAAGAAATGCAGTCAGTGAGTTTGGAGATCAGTAAAGTTGGCAATATAGGCTATTCACAGATTCGAACTTCCCGGATCAATAACTCTTGAGCTAAACGTTGTTAAAACACAAATGACACCCTATTTACAATCATAGTAACGTAGACAATGAGCTACAACCAAATTTACCTTTAAAATATAAATAAAAGTATAAATTAATCTCTATGAGTAGGCGGCTGAGAGACAAATCCGAAAGGACCGTCTGCAAAGTACTAACCCCCCCCCCCCCCCCCCAAAAAAACGTTAAATAGTCATTAATGTTACACACTGTAGTGTCACCAGATTTAGTTTACACATCAATGGTTTCCAACTGGTCATACTACAACACTTAGTTTGGCAAGTTATAGCACATAAAAAATAAGTAGGCCTATTCTTTACACAAATTATGTTGGTATGCAGCTAACATACTAGTTATAACCATAGCTTTTGCATGATAATTGCTTACTAAAATTGATGGCAGCATTACACTGTATAACAGTGCGAAGTTATTGAATATTTTTTTTAATATTAGTGATTGATTTTGTTTCATCATAAATAATCATAAAAATTATGCATTTTTATGAAACTAAGTGTTGTGATATAACCAGCAGGAGAGCAGTGTGTGAACTGAATTTGGTGACAGTACAGAGTGTCACAGTGAAGTTATTGATTATTTTTCTTAATATAAAATGTGCAAAAGGGTTTTTGGGTTTTGCACTTTGCAGATGGTCCCTTCGGACTTGTCTCTCAGCCGCCTGCTTAGAGACACATTTATATTATAAAGCTTTTTTTTGTTTTTTTTTTTGGAAAATTGGGTTGTAGCTCGTTGTCTACGTTACTATGATTGTAAATCATGAATCAATTTAAAAAAAAGTTGTAAATCAAAAAGTCATTTATTTTTTAACAAAGTTTAGCTCACGAGTTATTGATTCGGGAAGTTCGAATCTGTAATGTCAACTTTACTTATGAAACGCTCCATTGTTAACTTACGGAGCTGTCTGAATCTGAAATACTGCCAGCTGGACATTAAACAGGAAGGAACAGTTTTTGCGAGGGAATGCAAATATCGTTGCAAGGGAACTCAAACGTTTTGCGAGAGAACGCAATTTGAAAAATAATTTTTTCTCCCATCCCAAATTTTTTACACCACCACGTCCCTTTAGGGGCTTCGTATACAACAGCTGAACAACAGCCGAAATGCATATTTTTTCCTGTTATCACTGTAAAGCTGTTTTGAAACATTCTGTGTTGTACAAAGCACTATACAAATAAAGGTGACTTGATTTGACTTGAAATATGGTTAAAGTATAATTTGTACTGAATACTGCAAGAACTGATGGTAAACTAAAATATAATTTTAATGTAATTTATTGAAACTTATCTAATTTATTTAAATAGTTCTAACTTCTACTCTAAGTAGCCTACACATAGTGGTATTTTATTTAATTAATATTATATTACCTGCAAGTAATTTTTTTTTAAATATAGGCCTATATACTTTTAAGTACACTACAGGTGCAGCACATAAAGCCCAGATGAGTAGGAGACTAAATATTTAAAAAGAAATTTGAACCTTATTGTTATCTACAAAAAAAAAACTATAAATAAATAAAAAATAAATGCACAGATATATAATGGGCCCTATCATACACCCGGCGCAATGCAAAGTGTTTGGAATCAATTCCAATCAATATCACACTGTGTTTGTTCATCTAGGCCAGAGAAGAACTGGCCCCCCGACTGAGCTTGGTTTCGCCCAAGGTTTTCTTTCTCCATTTGTCACCTGATGGATTGCTCCTGTTGTCTTGGTTTGTTTAGTTGGGGACACATTCAGCAATATTTATTAATGTTTTGATCAGATGAAAACAAAACTTGAACAGAATTTAGCTCTGTGGAGCTGCTTATAGCTGAATTTAACTTAATTGTTTCATAATGAATTCACTTTACAGATTTACTGAAGTGAACTGAGCCAACAGCGAGTTGAATAATTGTCTTGCTGCTTTACAGCAGAATTTGCCTCATTTTTGAAGTTTGCATTGCGTTAATACCGTGAAGCTGCTTTTGAAACAATTTCTACTGTATAGAGCAGTATAAAAATAAAGGTGACTTGACACGACATTAAATACCAAGCTTTACATTATTTTACTGACAGAGCATATATTTAAAATGCAGTAGACTCATTCAGAAAAAAAGTGAATAGATCAGTCAGATTCAAAGCTTACCTGAATGACAATTAAATGAGTTTCAGTCACTGTCTTCAGATCAAATGCCTTTCGTTTTGATGTAGTTTCCCTCTGTTCCACTCACACTAATGATGTTCTCTCCTCAGTCAGCACATGTGTCTTTTTGCAGGTCTCTGGTTGTTGGTTTGTCTAATGGTTTAAGTTCAATGTGTTTCTGTTCTCATCTCACAGCTCTGACTGTAGTTCCAATAAAATCCCTTGTGAAAATTAAGGATATACTTAATTGTATTGAATGTATTTTACTTCAATTCTTCAAAGTATATATTTTCAATATAAAATAAGTGGACTTTATTTAAAAATATTAAGTGTACTTAAGGAGAGACACTTTCATTATTTAACACACTTTTAAAAATTGCTCTTTGTAGTAATGTCAAATTAAAAGTTTTACTTTAAAGTACATTTTGAATCATTATGTTTAAATAATCTTTTGTCGTGCTTTAAAGCTGCTGTAGGTAACTTTTGAAAAAATGTATTTGCTAAAACGTACTCGGTTACTAACGTAACCTCGGTTCTCTCTAGAGAGGGAACGAGTACTGTGTAATATCTTACGCTATGGGGAAAACCTCTTTTCCACGAGATATTGAAGCCAAAAATTATCCTTAATTTTGAATTAATGTAAAACGCTGTGCAGCAGCATGCAGATATAGGCAGGACGGCTCGCGCGCCTATTGGCTGCCCTGCTGCAACAGCAGCAGCCTATCGAGAGAGGCGCTGCGTGACACCATATCCAATGGGGGCATTTCGCGCCCATTTCGTCACGTCCCGCCAGAAAGGGCGTGGTCTCGCCCTATAAATATAGCTCGATAAGGCTGGTACACTGGTTTTCATCGCCGAAGCGAACCAGAGCTGTGTATGCACTTCAAGATACGCAGTACTCGTTCCCTCTCTAGAGAGAACCGAGGTTACGTTAGTAACCGAGTACGTTCTCTTACGAGAGTATCTCTCGTACTGCGTAATATCTTACGCTATGGGGAACACAATGCAAGACGCCGTGCGTACTGGGATCCGACACCAAAGTCCCAAGGGCAGTAGCCCGGGGCTCATGTAGTGCATAATCACCATAGACTCACAGAGAGTCGGAGAAGAGAGGCTGCAAGCATCATTCCCCATGAAATAGCATCCTACAGGAGCTAGTTATGTTAACAGTGTTTCACACAGACAGGGTGAACATGTTCAGCCTGAACTGGGTAACAGTACGGGTTATTCAACACCCATGGAGCTGTTTTAACGCTCAGTGAGCGATGCACAAGCAAAACTCAGCATCTGGGCCGGTACAGCGGGGCAGATAGCACTGAATTCTATACCGACAGAAGCTTGGCTTCTAAGGCGGGAACCTCTAGGTTATAAAACCTTATAAATGTAGACGGCGAGGCCCAGCCCGCGGCCGTACAGATATCTTGCAAGGTAACCCCACTATACCACGCCCACGACGAGGCCACGCCTCTCGTGGAGTGCGCTCTGACACCCAAAGGACACTGCAGGCCCTTAGAAGTGTAAGCCAGTGCTATGGTGTCGACTATCCATCTGGATAGGCTCTGTTTTGATGCGGCCAGTCCCTTGGAGCGTCCGCCAAACAAAACGAAGAGCTGCTCGGTCTGTCTGAAGACAGACGAGCGGGACACATAAGCTCTCAGTGCCCTGACAGGGCAAAAGAGACTCGCATCCTCCTCCTCATCATGAACCGAGAGAGCGCACAGGGAAATAACCTGGGCCCTGAACGGTGTGTTGAGGGATTTGGGCACGTACCCGTGCCTTGGTTTGAGTATGACTTTTGAGTCATTAGGCCCAAACTCCATACATGACACGCTTACTGAAAGCGCTTTTAAGTCCCCTATGCGCTTCACCGAAGCGAGAGCCAAAAGAAACACCGTTTCGAAAGACAGATGCTTCATGTCTGACAAATGGATTGGCTCGAACGGGGCACCTTTCATGGCTTCCAAAACCGTAGAAAGGTCCCACACCGGGACTGAAGGAGGTCTGGGAGGGTTCAGCCTCCGAGCTCCCTTAAGGAATCGCACGACTAGGTCGTTTTTCCCCAGTGACTGGCCAGACACATGTTTTGTAAACGTTGCTATGGCCGCCACGTACACTTTGAGCGTGGATGGGGTCCTGCCCTTATCCAGCAGCTCTTGAAGGAAGGAGAGTACTTCCGTGACCCCGCATTCTACGGGTGAAAAGCCCTGAGCTTGACACCAGGCAGAGAACACAGACCACTTCGAGGAGTAGAACCGTCTAGTAGACGGGGCTCTCGCCTGCGTGATCTTGTTTAACACTCCCTCCAGGAGGTTAGCGGGTACCCGTTGATGGCCCATGCATGTAGGGACCATAGTTGCGGGCGAGGATGCCAAATCGAGCCCTTGGACTGAGAGAGGAGGTCTTTCCTCAACGGTATTGGCCACGGGGCAGTGCTGGTCAGCCGCATCAGGACTGGGAACCAAGTCTGGTTTGTCCAGAGCGGAGCATCCGTTTTCCCTGATTCGTTCCAGCACTTGAGGCAGGAGCGAGATGGGGGGAAAAGCATAGAGGGGACAGCGGGGCCAGACGTGGGCCAGCGCGTCCTTGCTCTTGGAGAAATATTTCGGACAGTGAGCGTTTTCGTGGGACGCGAACAGGTCCACCTGCGCTCTGCCGAACGTTTTCCACAGCAGTTGGATCGTCTTACGGGTGCAGCGACCATTCCCCTGCTGGGACATTGTTTCTGGACAGTCTGTCTGGTCCCACATTCAGGTGACCAGGCACATGCGCTGCTCTCAGCGAGAGCAGGATGTGCTGAGCCCAGACCAGAAGGCGTTCCGTCAACCTGTAAAGGTTTCGGGACCTGACGCCGCCCTGGCGATTTATGTGTGCCACCACTGACATGTTGTCCGACCGGACCAGGACGTGGTGACCTTTTATCTGGGGACAGAAGCACCGTAGCGCTTTGTCGACTGCTATCATTTCCAAGCAGTTTATGTGAAGGAGCCTTTCCCGTTCTGACCACAGGCCAGCGAACGGTCTACCCTTGAGCAGCGCTCCCCATCCCGAGGTGGAGGCGTCCGTAGACACCACCTGCACACTCGAGGCGGTCCCCAGACTCACACCTGACTGACACCAGTCGGTTACTTTCCAAGGTTTCAGAGCTGAAAACACACTTTAGATCGACCCTGAGGCGAAACAGACCAGCGGTCCGTGCCCAGGGCGGAACTCGCGCTTTCAGTCACATCTGCAGTGGGCGCATGTGAAGCAGGCCCAGCTGGAGCACAGAGGCTGCTGAGGCCATCAGGCCCAGCATTTTCTGAAACCTTTTGAGCGGGACTATAGAGCCGTGGCGGAAGGATTTCGCGATGCACTGAATGTCTAGTCCGCGCTCCGATGACAGGCGTGCTCTCATGGATCGCGAGTCCAGCACTGTACCCAGAAAGAAATTTTCTGACTGGGGGACAGTGAGCTCTTCGCCCGATTGACTGTGAGGCCCAGATTCTCGAGGTGCTCGAGTAATGTGGCCCTGTGTTCTATGAGCTCTGAGTGAGATCGAGCTAGAATCAGCCAATCGTCCAAGTAGTTCAAAACTCGCATGCCCCGGAGTCTCAGGGGTGCGAGAACCGCGTCCATGCACTTCGTGAATGTACGGGGTGCTAGGGACAGGCCGAACGCCAGGACTGTGTATTGATATGCCTGGCCCTCAAAGGCGAATCTCAAGAATCACCTGTGATGGGACGCTATTTGTATCTGAAAAAAAGGCGTTTTTCAGATCTATTGACATAAACCAGTCCTCTTGGCAAACTTGCGCGAGGATTTTCCTGGTTGTAAGCATTCTGCATTTTTATTACACTCATAACACCATCGGCTGTGGCCGGAATACCAGAAAATACACTGTTTATGTGATTTATCTGGGTCGCCGTGGGAAGTCAAGTCAAGTCAAGTCACCTTTATTTATATAGCGCTTTTTACAATACAGATTGTATCAAAGCGCTTCACAGTGATAACATGAAAACAATATAACAAAGTCTGTTTCTAAAAGAAAATTGCGTCAACGTCCACCTTAAGTAAGGCAGATCAATAATATTATTGAATATTAAATGTCCCCAACTAAGCAAGCCAAAAGCCAGGGCAACAGTGGCAAGGAACCAAAACTCCATAAGGTGACAGAATGGAGAAAAAAACCTTGGGAGAAACCAGACTCAGTCGAGGGGCCAGTTCTCCTCTGGCCAACGAAGGAACAGTGCATGATTCGGGCAGCATTACAAGTCAGATTGGATCGGAACATTTAGAGTATTTATCCATTTCCATCTTTTGGAAGTCCAAGTAATCACGCCGGTATTAAGACGAGTTGTTGAGGATAAGTGCCGTCCACCATAGAGAGTCCATATCGCCCGTGTTGAGTCGTCACTTCACAGGCTTTGTGATTGGGGCATCTGAAGTCTCCGTGAGAGGCTGGATACAAACTGGAGCTGACGAACGTCATTTTCTCGGGACTCGCGTCCCGAGATAACAGCAGAAAAGCAAAAAGGGAAAATAATTAGCGTAGCTGCTGTTCATAATGATGATTTCCATAACACAGGCGTAAATGATAAAACATGAAGACAGTGACTCTTGCGTCCCAAAATCACCCCCCTCCGTCCCCCACTCAACTCAGCCTTGCTTACTGACCTCTACGTCCCTCCTGCTGCTGAGACCTAACCACAATCTCTCCGCAACCCAACCATACGCGCCAACCCGTTTGACTAAGGCTGTCGAGCCCCACTGGTGCGTTAATGCAGTTTCAGTGGCAGCGGTTCCGTATGGCATACCACCTACCGCAACACAATATCTGCCCAACCACCCGTCATTCACGCAATATACACAGGAACGTAATGACTGTAAATACTATGCAACCTATACAAATAACCTACAGTCTCTTCAAGTTTTATAGTATTAAATGCATTTGATCTGATTCAGCAGTGGTATAAAAGGTAAGCATTATGTGAATGCTTGGCTAAAGAGATGCGTCTTTAATCTAGTTTTAAACTGGGACAGCGAGTCAGAGCCTCGAACAATATCAGGAAGGCTATTCCAGAGTTTTGGAGCTAAATGTGAGAACGCCCTCCCTCTTTTAGTGGACTTAGATATCCTAGGAATGACCAGAAGCCTCGAATTTAGTGATCTTAAAGAACGCGATGGATTGTAGGGCGATAGAAGGTCCATTAAATACACAGGAGCTAAACCATTTAGGGCTTTATAGGTCAGTAATAGTACTTTGTAATTGATACGGAACTTACCATTTGTGTGCAGCATTTGTGTGCAGGCAAGCGGGCGTGGTACTGGCTTGCTTACTGCAAAATACACTGGAACAGTCACATTTTCTGGAACTGAACGAGCGAAAATTTCAGTGGAAGTCTGAACTTGTGTTGGTTTCGTTTTACAGAAACCGTGGTAGTGTTTGTGGGCACTGGGTTGTGGGCACATTCACTACATTTAATGCACAATTGACATGCGTCGATTTCATTTGTGCGAGCCCTGTACCGTGGCGGGCTGTGTTTGTGTGTAGAAATGAACACTGGGCTGTGAGCATTTTATTACACTTATAACACCATCGGCTGTGGCCGGAAAACCAGAAATACAATGATTACATGATTTTTCTGGGTCGCCGTGGAAACGGCCTTTATGTGCAGGCAAGCGGGCCGTGGTACCGGCTTGTTTACTGCAAAATACACTGGAACAGTCGCATTTTCTGGAACTGAACGAGCGAAAAGTTTCGGTGGAAGTCTGGCCGCGGCGAGACTGAAACACCGGCATTTTCCTAGGAGGCTAGGAAGACTTGTGTTGGTTTCGTTTTACAGAAACCAGAAAATACAATGATTACATGATTTTTCTGGGTCGCCGTGGAAACGGCCTTTATGTGCAGGCAAGCGGGCCGTGGTACCGGCTTGTTTACTGCAAAATACACTGGAACAGTCGCATTTTCTGGAACTGAACGAGCGAAAAGTTTCGGTGGAAGTCTGGCCGCGGCGAGACTAAATTTTTTTCTGCTGCGAGAGCCGGGATCGAACATGGGTCTCTCGCGCGAAGGCTTCGGGTTCCGCCACTGAGCCACAGGGAGAACTACACTAGCGCAAGCAGATAAGACTAAAACACACTCTTTTCTCATTTTGCCGGTGACGCACGCCCATGGGGGGCGGGGTAGATTTCTTATAACGTAAAGAAAGCTAGCCGCGGTTTTAGGGCTCGCGGTCTTGATGCTGGCCCGTTTCCCTGACGACTCGCGGACAGAAGGGGGAGGTCCACAGAGCTCGCCCAGTCCTCACTGTCCGACGCCAGGATAGAGCAGCAGGTCTCCTCTACAGATGCAGCTATCTCGTCGTCATTAATGGCGGAAGCGGCGGCGCGCGGCGGCTGTTATCCGTCAGTGAGCAACTCGAGTGAAGCTGGTGAAGCTGGCAGGCGAACCGGCGAGCTTTCACGGGCTGGAGAAGGCTCGGGGACCCGCTGAGTACGGCGCTTTTTTACGGCGCGGCACTGCAGCGGGTGGAAGTGCAGTCTCGCTGAAGGATGCCAGGCGAGTCCTCAGAGTCACCGTAGGCAATCGCTAGCAGTGAGGGCAGCCGCCGTCGGCGAGCGCGAGAGCTGCATGATCCTCTCACAGGC
Source organism: Rhinichthys klamathensis goyatoka (assembly GCF_029890125.1). Lineage (NCBI taxonomy): Eukaryota > Metazoa > Chordata > Actinopteri > Cypriniformes > Leuciscidae > Rhinichthys > Rhinichthys klamathensis. Next base: position 2,963,672 of record NW_026606589.1, read on the forward strand.
AGGAAACGCATCACATGGCGGTCCCCGAGGAGGATGGCATCTTTAAAAAGACGCGGCTCTTTTAGATGATAGACGTGTGAGTCCCGGGGCGAGCACACACACACACATACACACAGAGCAGAGTAAAGGATATAAGTACGCCGGAAAGCGCAGCAGGTACGGCAGTTGAAGGCGGCGAGGTCAGCGACTCCAGAAGCTCGTCCCGCTGAAAAGCTTGCGTCGACGGCGCGGCTTCTCACTCCGGATCCAGCGATGCGAGACGCTTCGCTGAAGAGATGAAAATCAGTGTACCAGCCTTATCGAGCTATATTTATAGGGCGAGACCACGCCCTTTCTGGCGGGACGTGACGAAATGGGTACGAAATGCCCCCATTGGATATGGTGTCACGCAGCGCCTCTCTCGATAGGCTGCTGCTGTTGCAGCAGGGCAGACAATAGGCGCGCGAGCCGTCCTGCCTATGTCTGCATGCTGCTGCACAGCGTTTTACATTAATTCAAAATTAAGGATAATTTTTGGCTTCAATATCTCGTGGAAAAGAGGTTTTCCCCATAGCGTAAGTTATTACGCAGTACGAGAGATACTCTCGTAAGAGAACTGTCATTATGTCCTGACAGTAGAATATGAGACAGATAATCTGTGTAAAAATCAAGCTCCTCAGGCTCCTCCTAGTGGTCCTATTGCCATTTGCAAGAAATACACGCTCCTGGTCAGAAACAACCAATCAGAGCCAGTAGGAGTGTCTTAGCAGTGTCAATCACGCTCGTGTACGCGCTGATCACACCCCTCTCTTGCACAGCGCGTTGCGCGAGCCGTCGTTCAAACTCAAGATTGCCGGCGTGCTGCAGCTGTGCTTATGACGGAGAAACAACCTAAACTGCCAATTCTCAAGTGACACCTGCTCATAAAACAAAGTGGTAAAAGGAAAAAGACTGATGACGATAAACAAGCGAAAAAGAAAGAATTACACAGAGCCCATTGACTCGGTGTCAAAACTCTAGCCGCATAACATGTAGATAAAATGTCACGCACTCTGCTAAGCAACAATTGAAACCTGCTAATTCACTGGCTTGTCATGTTACTGAAATAATGTACTAGCACACCTTATCTAGCATTGTATATCGCTAGAATAATTACTTACATACTGTAACGTTAGTTACCGTTATATTAACGTTATCTTACTAGCTATTTATAACTTATAGAAAGAGTGCAACGTTATAAAGTTACATGTATTGCAAAATACATAATGATTTGAGGACCAAGTTTGTACTAGTCAAAGTATGGGCAGGCCATAGTCAATGTAAAGCATATTATTGACGTTTAGTCCCTATTAGTGAATGTGCCATATAACTTTTTATCCGCCGTCATCGGTGGCCCTGTTTACTAGCCTGCGCATTCACGACGGGCTCCGCTGTGGAGGACGAGCTGTGGAGGGAGGGCTGTAGCGCAGCAGAGAGCAAGGGGGTGGGACCTGTAAGTTGTGCTTGTTCAAATTTTCAGGCTAAGTCAACGTTTTCTCAAAACTCCCTACTGGAGCTTTAAGAAGAAGTACACTTATTTTAAGGTGTTGACTAATATAATGAATAATAATTATAATTTTAACTGTTGTTTAAATGGCTTGCGTGTACTGCAACTTTAAGGCTTGTTGACCTTTGAAATGATGCAGCAAAAAAAGGGTTGTGTGAAGAAAATCAAGCCGTCTAATTTGAAGTGTAATATGTGTGTGTGTGTGTGTGTGTGTATCCTATAAAATTAGTTATTTATTGTTAATATACACTTTGGAGTGAGTTTATGTTGACATTTTGCATGTAATTGAAGTTATGATAATTAAGTTTGAGCAGTGTTGGGCAGTAATGCGTTACTAGTAACATGTTACAGTTATAATATTACTTTTTTCAGTAACTAACCAGTAACTAGTAACAAAATAGCCGTGGTAACTTTTGATAAGTGCGGTATCTTCCAGAGCTCACTCAGGTGCTGTGACCATCTTGTCCGAAGACGCAGGCACGGTTGACACAGCGTGAACAGTCTCTGGCTCGGTAGGCATGACGTGATGAAGCTTAGGCTCGGCAAGCATGACGTGAAGAGGCTCTGGAATGGCGGTCTCGGCGGGATGAGACTCTGGATAGGGCATAGCGGCGACCATCTTGGCCGATCGCGCTGACATCAGCGGTGGATCTGTCATGCTGGATATCATTCTTGGTCGCCCAGAGACCAATCTGGTGGCAGGCCTGATGGCTGGCATGACGTGAAGACATCCAGGTGGTGCGGTGATTTCAATGGCTGCTGGTGATGGTGGTTGATTTCTGGATCGGGACACGACACTCACCAAACACCTGCCGTTGGCTTCCATCCAGTTCAGTCCATCTGTGTTTGGGAGGTCGGTGGCCTGGTGGAAACTGGCCCCGATCCAGAAAAGCAGCTTGAGGGCTTCGTTGTTGAGGGGGCTAGTGACGGCTCGACGAATAAAGTTCTCCGCAAAGGAAAACAAATCCGTGCTCTCTTGAGCAATGGCGACAAATATAGCCCTGTCGTCCATATGGTCTGGTCCGATCTTCTTTAACTCTGTGGTTCTGTTAGGAACAGGCAGGAGACTCTTTTAAACTTTTAACCCTTTGACGCGTACGATCACACCGGTGTGATCAGTCTTGGCTGGTCCCTGGAGCGTACGATCACACCGGTGTGATTAGAACGGTCAGTGCATCACGTGATCAACTGCTAAATTCAAACGTGCTTTCGCGCCTTGGCTGGCGCTGAGCCAGAGACGGACGCACTCAGTGCTGTCATATATCACAACTATTGAGTATTTTAAACCACATAATGTTTATTTTAGGTTTCAGACATTTAAATACACATAAGTACTAGCAAAACAGTGATTTTGAATTAGTAAAATACACACTGATGTCTATGGAAACGGCAACAATAATCATTTCCATTATAATAAGACGAAACGTTTTATTCATATCAGATACACATTGTGTAAGTAGCTTTACATTTGACCCTATTCTTCTCCCAGTTCACCGGCCACTTACTTTCATGTATTTCGTGAGAAACAACAGATCCGATTCTCTGAACTGTGAAACAAACTAACATGGCGCCGCCCATCGCGCATACAGCTCAACTAACGCGATCGTTATAAAGATGTTTAAACAACAAAACACATCCACTTGCACATATTTGACAATCGGAATATCAGTGTTTCATGCTGTAGCTAATACATTTGTGAATATTTTGAATAGAAAAGGAAAAAAAACATAAAAGCAGATCATCACTCATTCAGCTCTGTGTTGTGATTGCGCTGTGTCACGTGACAAGAAATGACGCGTCACCATGGAAACATTAAAGTGACAGGTTCTAAATAACGGTCGCCTTGAAAAACTCACGCTGGGGGGTCAGTTAGAATATTTTAAACTTACGTGTGAAAGGGTTAATATACATATGCAGGAACAGGCAGACAGGTAAGCAGGTTAGAGCAAGACACATTACACATCACATATGGACCAACACTGACTGAACTGAAAGAACTTAAATGCAAATGTGATGATGATAATTAAGTGAACACAGGTGAAACAGATGAACCGATTATGATGGTGATGAAGACACGTGACAACTGAAGACAGGCAGACAAGTCCAATGAAAACAAACTAAACAAAACACAACTGTGAGTATAGGGTGAGAATAAGATCTTTTAATTATACTGACTGTATTACTGCACAAAGAATGAATGAGAAATGCAGCAATTTGATCTAGTTTTTTTCTATATACCTGCGAAAGATAAAACGTTTCACAAAAAAAAAAAAAAAAAAAAAAAAAATTAACATGTATAGTGTAATCCCGTTTGTGCAGTATTAGAGTCCCAGCTGTGCAGGAGGCCTTTCTGTGTGGAGTGTGTATGTTATCTCCGTGTTGACGTTGGTTTCTTCTGGGTTTAACCCATACAGGACAGGTGAATTGGAGATTGTTAATTTGCCTGTAGGTGCGAGTGTGAATATGAATATGTGCGTGTGTGTCGTCCCTGTGATGGACCGGTCATCTTTCCAGAGTGTTTTCTTGCCTACAATCTGAGACACTGGGAAAGACTCCAGCCCCATGACCCTATAGGACAAGCGCTTTGAAAAAGTATGGAATAGATGGATGGATGGATGGATGGATGGACAGTACTGTGAGGGTCTGTAGATGCCAATCTTCTTTTCCCACCATTGTGTCTTCATTGATCTACTGTATGGTTCCAAAAAAAAATCATTCTGAAGCCATTCCAATTTACCAAAAGATAACCGGAAAAAAAATAGGACACCTGGGTCGGCATTCAGCAGAAATTGCAAATAGTTGTGTTTGGAATAATTGTTTAATTTCATTGTAAATATTCTGCTAAGATTTTCAGGTAACGCTTCCTTTTACAGTCCTGTTACCCATGTACATACTTGTAAGGACTGGGCCAGGGTGAATCTGAATAACTAAATACCTTCGTGCTAAAATCCCAAAGCCTTTAGCCCCAAAAGGCCTGGAACTTGAAAAACACACACACACACACACACACACACACACACACACACACACACACACACACACACACACACACACACACACACACCTCCCCCACAGCTGACACCCACACTCAGGACAGAGCGTGGTGTCCGCTTACAAGACATTAAGACATTTTATGACATTTTTGGAATGTCCCAAAGGAACTTCTTTTCTTTAAAAGACATTCAACCAGATATATTTGATGTGTTTTTATGTGTGTCCATTTGCCCATGTCACATTGGAATAACTGTGACTTTATCATTATGCATTTTTACATTTAACTGTCTATTCCCCGTATTGTTATACATCGTTCTTGGTCTTGTTTTAATTCTCATGATCCAGCGGAATTAATCAGATACAAGAAATTACAGTAAAAGTTATGATTCTATGTGCACCAGCTTTTTGGGACAGTAAGAACCAAAACTTAACATACTGTCAGAGCCTGGGGTTCTTAGATAACAGCATTTACGACCGCACCAGGAATGTCAGAGAAGTATGTCTCTCTCTCTCTCTCTCTGAATTCTAACCAAGGAGGAGAAATGAATCCTGTATTCATATATATATGCTATTATATATCCACTTGAGAATTGTATGAACGATGTATCTAAGTTCCCTATTTCATGAGTTGCCTTTCTGTGGTTTGGTCTATGTTTCTCGACAACTCTAATTGGATAATGTTTCAAACTTTGCCAACTAATGTTTAACCAAATCCATTTGTGGCAAGTTTGGTCTCGATAAACTCCAATCTTCGTTCCCCATTTGTTAATTGACATTATATTTTGCTAAACTTTGTGACACATTAGTATTATAAGAATTGTGAAGATTCTTCTCTTAAACAACCGACGAAATTAGGGTTTCAGATGTCTCTCTCTGGAGACAAAGGGCCATAAACCCAAAGTCCCGCCTGTAAACTTCCAACCCTCTAATTGGCCAAGCCAACAGGAAGAGGCTGGATTTCTCCAAAAGTGATAAATGACGCTTCTCCCCTTCGCTCGCTCTCTTCCTCCCGTGTCCTCGTGTCATGATGTAACGTCTCGCCTCCGGGCGAGTTCTTCGCCTTTCTTTTATTTGTTTCTAGTTTAGTTTGTGTTTTTCAGTTGTAGATAAGTCTCTGTGTTTAATTCCAATCGACGATTGAAAAGAAAACCCCGTGACATATCTCTTCAGTAAATCCATCTACAAGGGACCTTTAAACGACCACGCGCTCGCTTTGAAGGAGAAACACGCGCACGTGACCGCGTGACGCGCCGGACCGAGCGAAGCACGCGCTTCTTCGCCAGCCATGCACAGATGGAACATTAACTCCTCGTGATTCCTCCGTTCTACGAAGTGAAACGAACTCAGCCGAACTATTTTCCTTTGGTAATGTTACCCCAAAGACTGTGAACCTCCGTTCAACACGCGCGCCAAGCAGCCCACGTGATGCTTCCTCACACACAAAGGAATCCTCTCACGCACGCGGCCAGACAAGGCCGCGCAGGATTTCCGCGACACAGAGAGAGACCATAACATAAGTTGATTGCAAGTATAATCTCTTTATAGAGCTTCTAAGAAGTTTTAAGATGATGTTTCGTGTTGTAATCGGAGAGGTGAATGTCTTCCTGCCAATGAAATTCTCCCAATTTTCTCTGTTCTCTCTCTCCCCATCCCCTTTCCTCTCTCTCTCTTACTCGCTCACGCGTGTAAGTTATCCATTGTCCAAACTTTACGCATTTCTCATTCATTGATGTCTTATTGTATTGTTCATTGATGTCTATGTGTTTGTAAATACCTATATCCCGTGTAACCGTAGTAAATACATAAGTAGTCATGCCTCTACTAAATTAATTATATATTCATTTTGATTGATGTGCTGTCTCTTTGCTCAATTTCAAGTCCCTTAAGTGCAAAAGGTCTTATGCTACATGCTTACTAAAATTAAAAATACCTTAAAGAGAATGTGTTGTGTTTATAGGGCGGGAAACCCAATTCTTCTGGCCAGAGAATTGCATTTCCTGAAATCCTATAAAGTAAGATGATATTGTGGATCCCACAAATATTATCCTGACAATTGAGCTAATTCATTTTACCTGTTTGTGAAACATGGTCCGTGTAATTAACTACAATCAACTTGTGGTTAATTTCCGGGATTCACACGTATGCATGCAGGTAAAATGACAGATCCTCCCTTAGAGGGAGATTAAATTTAATGCAAGACTGATCTAATCCAAACATGTATGAATAATCATTAATTACCAATTATTAATTATGATATGCAAATTCCCCACGGATTAGATCCGCCCTGAATCCTTACATACTATATACTTATTATAGTAATTACAATTACTGGGTAATAACTAGGTACTTACCCTGAACCTACCCCTAACCCAAGTACTTACCTTATATTAGCCAGTACTTTCTAGGTAAGTACACTGTAAGTACACGTAAGTACTGTACTGTAAAAGGAAGCGTTACCGATTTTCAGTATTGAACGATGCTTGTTAGCAATTGAAAAAAAAAAAACTAACTACATGTACTTACTATAGAGTTACAGTTAGGGTTTGGTTTAGGGTTAGATACTTGTAATTATGCACAATTTACTGTTATTACTATAGTAAGTACATGTACTAATGTGTAACTACATCACCTTTAATTAAACTGTTCCCAAAAGTTGTGTAACTGAAAATTCACATTTTCGTGCTGGGTCTGGCCTTAGGGCTCCACATCACAGCAATAGGATTTCACAGCAATGAAGTCTATTACCAGTCAAAAGGAAAAACCCTCGTGTGCAGGATCGAGCCTTGACAACACACTCCACAACTTGCTTTTTCTCGTCCTCATCTTCTGCCTCCTAGTCCACTGACTATTGCACAAAACTCTTCCTCCTCTCCCTCTCAGATTGTATCGATCCATTTATCAACACACATTCGGTGCACCAGTGCACTCTGAGCTGGCTTATAACTGCAATATTGTACAGTTGGTTTTATCACATCATTAGAAACAAGTGTGAACCATTTTGAGCCGTTGTGTAAACAATGACAACTGTGTAGTTGTGTTGAACTTTTGCCACTTGTCTTTTTGCCACACAAGTGCATCACAGTGCAAAATGTGTTTTAGTGAGTGAGAATGTGTTCAGAGATTTGCACAAAGAATGCATGCGATTTGCAAATTATGTCTAACTGCCTGAACTTTAATGGAGCTGTATGTAAGAAATTTATATCAATTAATCATAAAATGGCCCTGATATGTCACTAGACATTAAGAAATCATGTTCATTTCAAATACTTATATCACTGACAACAGTAGTCCGGCCAGGATATTGTCATTTAAAAAGTGAAGTTGCAGCCCTCAACTGATATTGATGTTGTCATGTGTTTTGGTCTGATGCTCCACCCTCCACCTATCTACCAATCACGAAGTCAGTAGTGTTGCGGGATCCGGGTTGCCAGCTCTGCTCTAGTTACCACTTCTTGGAGCAGACTACGTTCCTGCTGGATCCTGCAGCCTATCTGGCAACCTCGAGTCAGGGAGGGGATACACCGCTCTACAGTAATTTGAAAGTGATTGCAGTACCAGTTTTGGCCACAATCTTACATACAGCTCCTTTAAGGTTAAGGTTTTGCAGAAAGAGATTTACTTGACAAATAGGCCTTTGCGAATTCGGTTCAGGGAATGGGGTTTAGTGTCTTAGCAATTGTGAAAAACTGTAGTTATAAGACAATATACAGTGGGAATATATATTTTATGTGTAGAATAAAGAAAATGGAGTCCTGTTGGTGAGTGAGTTTCAATTTTATTTCACATCTTTGCAGTTGCTATGAAAAACTTCATTCACCAAAGAAAATTTGCCCTTATATTTGCCTTTATTTCTTTTATTACATACTTTGCATTTACATAAACAGTTTCTCTATATTCTGATTGTATTAGTATCTGTATATATGTACATTCGAAATTACTCACGTGAAATGGAACATTAAACACAGTGATGGAGTGATTGTTGGCATGCCATGTCTATAACTAGGCGTGAATCTCGTGATTCAGTACAAAAGTGCAGATTTATGAAAAAAGAATGACAACAGTGGAGACAGAGACAGGGGCCAGAAAGAGAACAAGTGAACATAATTAGCATTTTCACTCCTTTAAAGTCTAAAAATGGAGAAGATTTAACTCCAGATTTATGTCAATTCAGGCCAAGCATTCAGCTTCAGTCTCATTCAGAGCAAACAAACAATAGGCTAAATAAACAGACACATAATTATGCAAAGTGCATATCAATGCTGCTATGTTTGACACAAGACAAAATTAAAATTAAAATAGTCCTTACCCTGCAAGAAAGCATGGAACAGGATAAAGCAGGGGCACTTGAATACTAAGTATTTCAACAGCCCTCTTATAAGACAAAACACATCAAATAAAATACAAAATAATTACGAAAGGCAGATGTCAATGAGGGAAATTTATAAATATCATGGTGTAACAAGTTAGGATAGAAGACTACTACGATACGTAAATTTGAGTGTTAAAATATGGGGGAAAACGTGAAAACATGAATAAAAAACATACATTTTAAATGCCTAGAAATAGCTACATTGCTTTAATCAGTGACATCTCCTTTTTTCTTCATCATCTGTTTTTAATTATTATTAAAAACCTTTCAATGTTTGAGCATTTTAACTTTTTCTATTCATATAATAAATAGCATTAGTTCAACTCAATATCTCCATATTCATATAGCCTACACATTCACATGTTCCCTTTGTCAGTCAGATCTGCTGAAATACAATTTATTGGTTCAGAAAATAAAAGCCTTACAGTTCTTTACAGATGTAACCCGTGGACCGCTAAAATGGAAAGATACATGCAGCAATATAAGATTTGCATCCACCTTATTTTTAATGTAAGAGCGGCCATTTGTAAACTGAATGTATCTGGCTTCCGGTTCATCCGCTTATTTTAAACTGTATCAAAACAGCTTGTTATGTTGCTTGATAGGCCTATTGCAAACTGGTATTTCTTACCATATTATTTTAATACATTGTCGTAATTCTAAACAATGCAACATTATAAACACTGGTTTGTAGCGCAAATAGTTAGTTTATTGTACTTTGTTACTCTTCAAGATATTAAGCGGCTAATGATTCGGAAGTCTGCACATTCACAGAAAATAGAAAATAGCTTACTTCTGCATTGCAAAATAAGGTATTTTCTGCTAAAGAGATAAATGATGTCCATAACATATTGGGCTGACAAGGATATTATATTTTCTTCCAAAAAAAAAAAAAAAAAATAGTAGCCCATAGGCCTAAGCATTTCAGTGCATGTGTTTGTCTGTTCACAGAGAATAGGCTTACAACAGGCGTTGGTGGAGTAAACACTGAACGAAAGGGGAAACATAATGCTGTTTAGATCTGTTTGAATCATAGCTACAAAAATAAAGATGGCACACTAGAGGGCAGTATTTGCTAAGGTAACGATACGCCTGTTAGGCATCTGCATTCGACTTGTGTCAAGCCAACATTTATTTTTTTCAAAATACTAATACTTTTTTTGTGTTGTTTTTACAAATAAATCGTCTGCCTCCAAAAAAAATATACAAATAGAGCGACTGCCTCCACAAATAAATTCACTATTTGGAAGAAGTTTTACGCTAGTGTACAGTAGCCTGTGTTATGTGAATGTTCTTGATCAGCGAGTTCTGCGCTTAGTTAGTGTCTATACAGATTACAAAGAGTCCTAAGCACCCTTAGTGGTAACATGGATCACGCTACTCATAAATTCTTGTGTTTTTACTCATCTAGAGAACTTAAGACAGTGCTAGCACATTACTCTTTCGATACCGAAGGACTATTTGTTAAGCAAACCATTATGCAAATATTTGGTCTTTGAACCTTACAGTAAAGCAATGATCACATCTTGAATTAGGCTACACATTTTCATGCATGCATCTGAACGTTTTGCCTACTTTACCGTCTCGGAATGGACTGATTTCCAGTCCAAATACAGGGATTGTGCTACGCCGACTATTTAGGGAAATCACTGCACGTCGTTTCAGCAGCTGGGAGTGCTATATAATTTTTTTTCTAAGTTGTTTTATTTACACTTAACTACAGACTATAAGCATCTACACATTTCCATCGCATTTATAATATTATTTAACGCGAATTTTCTATAAATGAGTGAATATTAAAGTTTTTTTTTTTTTTTTATGCTTGGGGAAGCAACATGCAGTCATTTTGCTCATTTGTGGTTCCCTGAAATAAAAAACTAAAATAAAAGGATATAAACAGTGTCTACAGAGGAAGGATGACATGCCAGTTTAAACAATATGTTCAAAATTACTGGCTACTTTGGCCTCTTGACACACAGGCAATATGTAAAAAAAAAACAAAAAAAAACAAATATATCTAAATGCTTAAATTAACATCCTATATAAATAATCAGTTAAAATAAATCCAGTATGGCATCCTGGATCCAGAAAAAAAACCCCACCTAAATACATTATTTTCCACTGTTTACAATGGATACAAGTGGCAGCCAATAAATGTTACACACTTTCACCATAAACTGAAACAACAGAGCAGAACTGAAAAATAATAAACAGTTATTATCTTTGAAAGTGTTTTGCTTTAACAACATTCAACATATCAATAAATAACTCCACTGTATCTAAAATACATTATAAGTCAATCTTTGTCTGTCATTTTATTAAAGCTAGGGAGGTAATGGTTTACAGACTAATTTAGCATTCCATTATGATTAAAATAATTTGCATTTCATAAAAAAAATAAACATTAAATAAACTTTTTTTGTTTTTTTGGATTTGCTATATTATAAAGCTGAATGGGTCTGCTGGCTGGATTATATTATGTAAATAAACAGAATATAAATAAATACCCATTTAAACGTGCTGGAATTGTCAAACATGCAGCATACACTGTACTTCTATTTACTACCACCATTACAAGAAAGTTTTCTCATGTTCTCAACATGTGTGTTTAGCATACAAACATAATAGAAATGTAAAATAAAACAAAAATCAGAAAATGAGCAATGGCCATTAGCTCATGCAAAGTCAAAACTATTTGAAAGAATATACCAGTCATATCATGGAAAGATTGCTCCAGACCACATATTAGTCAATAGTGCAGCACATTCACTGCATGAACAATTGGCCTACAGAGACTGAGAAATGACCAAACGCTGGCTGCTATAATCACAGCGTCTGTCTGGTTATAAATCCTTAGTGCCTCCTACAGAGTGAATAAAGCGCTGACGTGCCAGTGAAGAAATAATCAGAGATCATTCGGAGAGCTCCATCCGTGTTGCTCTTTGGCTCTCGAACCACTGCGCAAACTCAACTTGCATGTTGTTTGAAAATGAATAAATAAATCTATAAAATCTGAGGTTTTAACACTGTCAATGAATCTCATCCAGTTAACATGATTTTGTACAAGAGTGTGTAATCAGTTATGAACCATTTTCAGTTTGGTGAACCGTTACAGCCATAGTTTAAGATCATCTCATACCTTCAATTGCACTTCAAAGAGTGGAGCAAAAAACTAAACAAAAAGTGAAAGTAGTGATACTTTATCTTATTTTTGTTTTAAGAAAAATGCAACAATTTTTAAGTTTATTCTTAAACCGAGAAGAAAAAAACGTCTACCAGAAACAAACTTAAATATAATAGATATATTCTCTGAAAACAAGTAGACAGTTCAGTTTTCTGTTATCTCAGTTATCTTCTTTTAGGATATTTAGATATTTTTATTGGAAAACAAGAAAAATATTCATATTAAAACATTTGTTTAAGTGTGTAAAACCCCATAAACACACACAGGCCAGAAACTCTTTGTCATAAGGTCATAAGTAAATAAATCACTACAGAGGTGAGGTAAAGTTAGCAGGTACATGATTGTAGCTTCATGTTGGTGTGTGTGTGTGTGTGTGTGTGTGTGTGTGTGTGTGTGTGTGTGTGTGTGTGTGCGTGCGTGTGTGCGTGCATGTGTGTGCTTGTGTGTGTGTGTAAATGAGAACAGACGTTAGATAGAGATAGGACAGGCGATGACCTTGTCCTCCAACAGGACGCTGACCACCAGGAAGACGATATAGAGCAGGAACATGATGAAGCCCAGCAGTTTGCTCATTTTCCACTTACAGGCGGCAATGGAGATGATGACGAAGATGAGCATGAGGAAGAGTAGCACGATGGCACAGAACAGGCCGTTACTACTCACCCTTACTGGGCTCATATTGTTTAAAAGGGAGAACAGAAGCCATGGGAACGGTAACCTGGGAAAAAAAGAAATGGAAGTTTAGGGCTCTGAACATCATAAATGTACAGAACAAGACATTAACTGAGTTTTACTAAACAAAACATTAACCAAGTGAGCTGCCTCTACAATCTACATAGGATGGGAAGCAAATTTACGTGCCACATGGATAGAAAGGCAAAAGTATCTCAAATAACCACTCAGTACAACCGAGGTATGCAGGTAGACAGCAGCAGAAGATCGCACCTGGTGCCAAGCCTGTCAGCTAAGAGCAGGAAACTGAGGATACAATTCACCAAAAGTGAACAATAGAAGATTGGAAAAACACATTTAACACGGTCTTTCACCGTTATTCCTAGGGGAGCAATAGTACTGGCTATCATCTCTTTTACATTTGGTGGACCAAATGTAACCACAGTTTGTTAGGATTGGTAACAAACAGTCTGATATCATTTTAACTAATACTGGAGCACCTCAGGGTACAGTTCTATCCCCCTTTTTATTTTCACTTTATACCGCTGACTATAGACATAGTCAGCCATCCTGCTGGTTACAAAAATTCTCTGATGACACTGCTTTAGTGGGTCTACTTAATCAGGGTGATGATCTTGCTTACAGAAGGGAGGTTCAGTCTTTTTATAGCTGGTGTGAGTCAAACTTTTTGAAACTGAAACTGTTATTTGTGAGGTTTATCAATGTGAGGCTTTATTTTTTAAGCTTTTGGCGCTATAGCGAGCGATAATAAACTTGTGTTTATTAACAGAATAATGCGTCTTTCGGAAGAACATTGTAGCCCGAACTACTTCTCTCTGTGTACGTCTATGACGAGTCACGCAGGTACTGGGCTACTCCGCAGCGGCAGCGATCTGAACCAGTGTAAAATAGTCCCAATGTAAACACTTATTATAGGTGTACCATAGTGGTTCAGGATAAGACAAAAACACGGATTGGAAAATGGATTCATGATGAATTCGCACATTATATAACTTTAGTAAATTTTGAACAGAAAAAATTAAGGACTTTTATTTAATGCTCATTGCTCAAAACTTGCTCAAAATATGATGGGCCGCGACCCCCCTGTTTGGAACCGATGGTCTAGGATGAAGTAACGCTTTAACCATGCCAGGTGCAAATTCCAAGCCCGAGGGTGCAACCGACAAAGCCTGAAGATCTCCTATTCTTTTTAGAGATGAAATAGCGAGGAGGAACAGAGTTTTCAAAGTGAGAAATCTAGCTGGTACCTCCTCCAAAGGCTCAAAGGGCGCCTGGGAAAGGCCTTGAAGGACAATCGCCAGGTCCCAAGTCGGAACCCTGGTGCGCGCAGCAGGTCTAAGTCTCAAAGTGCCACGGAGGAAACGAGATACCAAGGGGTCCTTTCCCAAAGACATTCCACCCAAAGGAATGTGGTAAGCACCTATGGCCGCCACATAGACCTTCAAAGTGGACAGGGATAGACCTGCAGTGAACCGCTCCTGCAGAAACTCCAGCACTGTACCAACCGGGCAGTTAACTGGGTCCAGCTGACAGTCACTACACCATGAAGTGAACTACTTCCACTTCAAGGCATAAAGTTTCCTCGTGGAAGGAGCTCTGGATTGTAGAATGGTCTCCACAACCTCGGTTGAGAGACCTGACCCTATGAGCTGGGCTCCCTCAGAGGCCAAGCCCACAGGTTCCACAGTTCGGGACGAGGGTGAAATATAGAGCCCTCTGCTTGGGACAGAAGGTCCCTCCTGACGGGGAGCTCCATAGGAGGCCCGTTGAGGAGAGACACTAGATCTGGGAACCATACTCTGCCCGGCCACCGCGGGGCTATAAGAAGTAGGCGCAGATGGTCCCTGCAAACTCTTTCCAGAGCAGAGCGATCGGGGGGAAATCATACAAACGTAGCCTCGGCCACGTCTGTACCATCGCATCCAGTCCGAAAGGAGCTGGATGCGTGAGGGAGAACCAGAGTGGACAGTGAGACATCTCTTGAGACGCAAACAGATCCACTTGAGCCTGGCCGAACGCCCTCCATTATCTGCTCCACCACCTCGGGTGGAGCCTCCATTCCCCGGGCCTCGGCCCCTGCCTCGACAGGATGTCTGCTCCTATGTTCTTGGCCCCAGGGATGTAAGCCGCTCTGAGTGAGAGCAACTTCCCCTGAGACCACAGGAGGATTTGGTGTGCCAGTTTGCATAGCGGGCGCGACCGCAACCCCCCTGATGATTTATGTAGGCGACCACCGATGTATTGTCTGTGTGGACCAACACATGGTCGCCCCTGAGGTCTGGGAGGAAATTCTTGAGAGCAAGAAATACAGCCATCATCTCTAGGCGATTGAAATGCCAGGAGAGAGTTTGGGCTGGTGATGGCGCAGTGGATAAGACACATGCCTTTGGTGTGAGAGACCCGGGTTCGAATCCACTGCGAGACACCAATGTGTCCCTGAGCAAGACACTTAACCCCTAGTTGCTCCAGAGGCGTGCGACCTCTGACATATATAGCAATTGTAAGTCGCTTTGGATAAAAGCGTCAGCTAAATGAATACATGTAAATGTAAATGATCCTTCCAGGATCGCTCCCCAGCCCGTGAGGGAGGCATCTGTCGTTAGCATTCTGCGACGACAAGAAGCTCCCAACACGGGGGCCTGGGACAGGAACCAAGGTTTCTTCCACATAACCAGGGCACGTAGGCATCGCCGCGTAACTCTGATCATGCGAAAGGGGTTGCCCATCGGGGAAAACCCTTTGGTCCTGAGCCACCACTGCAAGGGTCTCATGTACAGCAGACCAAAAGGTATCACGTTGGACGCTGCTGCCATCAAACCCAACAGTCTCTGAAACTGTTTTACAGTGAGTGACTGGCCTAGCCTTATTCTTTTCACGGCTGAAAGGATGAACTCTATGCGTGCCGGAGATAGGTATGCCCACATCAACATAGAATCCCACACCACACCCAGAAAAGTGGTCCTCTGTAATGGAGAAAGCACACTCTTCTTGGCGTTTAGCCGTAACCCCAGCTCTCTCATGTGGGCGAGAATGACATCTTGATGCCGAACCACCAAATGATGCGACTGAGCTAAAATCAACCAATCGTCGATGTAGTTCATGATGACGCAGTGGCGCCAGAGCTGCATCTACGCATTTTGTGAAAGTGCCGTTGATAGTGCTAGGCCGAACGGAAGAACTCGATATTGGTATGCTTTGCCCCCGAAAGCAAACCTCAGGAACTTCCTGTGATATGGAAGGATGGAAATGTGGAAGTATGCGTCCTTGAGATCTATCGTGGCAAACCAGTCCTCGGATCTGATCTGTGGCACGATTTCTCTCAAAGTTAACATTTTGAATTTTAGTTGCATGACTGACTCGTTCAGAACTCTTAGATCCAAAATGGGAAGGAGCCCCCCATCCTTCTTTGGAACGATGAAATACCGACTGTAAAACCCGGTGTCCCTGCTGGAGGGAGCCCACCACGGTGGATAGGACCCCCATAAACCTGGGCGGGCGAGACCCGAACTGTATTTGATAACCCCATTCTATGGTCTGCAGGACCCAACGAGAAATATTTGGCAGTAGCTTCCACGCTGTCAAAAATTCTACTAGAGGTACCAGCCTCCCAAGACTGGTTTCTGGATTTAGTTGTTGTTGAGCATTTAGCCCGTCGCCCTGAACCGGCAGGGAACGACTGAACTGACTGCTCCAGGACCCTCCTCGGAGGGGGCTGTAGCGATTCTTAGCTCAAATAAAGGGAATATAATTGTAATAACTGGTCATGAAAATGTCCAGTAATCGCATACATAGATTAAAATTACCTGTAAAGGGAATAAGTTACCACCGGTCTGTATGAACAGCTGAATACAATGAATTATAGTCAGTCCTCCATACAGGTAGGCAAAATTAGATCAATTGTGTATATCAATAATCAATCACAACGAATTATAATTAAATATTAATATGTCAATTGTCTAGGATAGATCGATTGCAAGATAATCTTTCATGGGGTCAATTTATTATCGAATGATCTGCTTTGTCCAGCAAAACTGATCGTCCGATCTTCATCAAACCTCATGAAAGTTATTATAGACGTTCAAGAGAAGTTATTCTCTGGCCATGAGAATTAACTTTCCTGTTCTATAAAAATACTATTGAAGTATTGACAAATTTAAGAAGCCTGTAGCTTGATTGCAACATTAAAGGGACTTTGAAATATGCGCACAAGACAGTCAATCAAATGAATATAATGTATTAATAAATGAAACTACGTATACAGGTGAACTAAAGTTACACAGAATACATGTATATACATGGATTAAAGCATCAAACAATGAAAGAGAATGAAAGTGAAAGAAAAGGGAAGTGGTCAACAGTATGGCAAAATCACAGAGACAGGAACCTTGAGATAGAGAGACACCAAGATATCGAATCACAAACGCATTAAAGCTCGATAAAACGAATACTTGCATATGGTTCTCTTATGTTGCTGAACAAGGCTGTGTGAGTGATCGTTCCTCCTGAGTCCGTGGTTCTTCCGGTGTGCGGAGGAGCGGCGGATTTAAAGTCTCTTGAAGTGAAGTTACTCAAAGAAAAATAATTCAGGCTACATTCATTCCACTCGCAAGTGGAAATGAACAAAGTAGAATACGAAACGGGAAACAAAAGAAAAACTAAACTAACGAACTGACGAGAAGATCTTGAAGAGCGTCCAAGAGATGAAGAAGGAAGAGATGAAGAGCACTGAAGACGACTGAAGACTGAAGACCGAAGACGAGGAGGAACTGGCATTCCATCCTTTTGAGGAAACCGGAGTTTACACCTCTTTTGGGGTGAACGGCCAATCTCCTTTGAGGATTTCGAGAGGGAAACTTTTTCTTTGTCCTGTCACAGCCAACTCATCTGCATAGTTTATGACATTGCTAAAAGATGTAATTTCTAACCAGAAAGCTGTTGTGCATAGAATAATACATTTTACTGTAATTTCCTGTATCTGGTTAATTCAGTGAGACTAAGAGGATTACAACGGTACCAAATAAAACATAAAAAAGAATAGGAATTACAAAGATACAGCTTAATGCATAATTACAAGCACTTAAGAGTTCCACTGATACACTAGGAAATCGTAACCAGACTAATATGAACTGGGAAACTGCAAACATACAGGAATATATCGTATTCTTTCCAGAATTAGTCAAATTATAGATTTCAATGAAGGAATGTCTGTTTGTGTGTGTGCGTTTTGGAGTGAGCTTTTCTTGGCCTTGCGCGTATGTGGAGCACACAACGGGGGGGGGGCTGGAATTCCTTTGATGCTTAGCCCAAGTGAGTGGAGAGGAGTCTCCGATGTCCCTGGGGAAGATCGCAGAGTCGTAAATGCTGTCAGAAAAATGCTGTCAGTCTTAAAGCTTTGGGATTTCAGAAAGAATGTGCATTATTTGTGTTCAGATGAATGAACCATGATTCTGGTTCAATCCTTAGGGTGTTGGAATGCATGATTCACCCTGGCGCGGCCCAGATACGCTACAGGGTGGGCATCCCAGGACCACTACATTTCTGGGTGGAACCTGAGATATGTGCTCGCCGGAGACCACTGCGCCCTGAAGCACACGAGGTGGCAGGGTTAGCATAACGGTCCCCTGAGGGCACCGTAAAATGAGGTGTTAACCGCTCTGCTTCCGGGGGTGGGGTGGGGGGGGGGGGGGGCAACCCTCAATGGCCTGCGCCCTCGGGCGTCAGGACCTTTTCTTCGCAGCCTTCTTGGAGATAATGACAGTCCTCAGATCTGTCATTACCCTCGAAGGCTGCGGTTGAGCACGCTTTCCGTGTCCAAAGTCTTTTTGTGTGGGAGCACGGGAAGCCCCGCTCAGTTTTTGTGTGGCACGGTGTGAGGAGCTGGCTTTAGATGTTTGGGGCTGCTCCCGCTCAGCAGCCCCGGAGCCATGAGTCCGGCGAGGGAGGAGTTTCTGGAAGGCAGCCGCTTGCTTGGCTGACTCTTGGAACCTCTCGACGACCGAGTTTACTGCGAAGAGGCCAGAGGAAGAAATAGGAGCATCCATAAAAAAATTACTCAGATTGAGCCAGAGATGTCTCTCAGTGGCCACCAGGGCTGCCATAGAACGGCCGAAAGATTTAGCTGTCTCCTTGGCTCCCCTGAGAGACAAATCTGTGGCCCGACGCAGTTCACAAACAGTGTTCGGGCCAATACCCCCGCCTTCGTCGAGATCTCCTAACACTTCAGCCTGGTAAGCCTGCAGCAGTGTCATGGTGTGGAGAAAGCTGATGTTACTTTAACTGGCTTGGTGGGTAATACCGGGGCCTTGAGGGAAGATGCAGACTCAGGGGAGAGATAGCTCGCGAGTGTCTCTTCCACCTTTGGCATCTTCCCATAACCGTGCTCTTTATATTGTGATGTAGAAGAATAGTGAGATGTGTGTGCACTGTAGACTCTATATGACACAGGTTTCTTCCACGATCTCGACACCTCTGTGTGGAGATCGGGGAAAAACGTAAGGCCCCGGCATTGAGGTTGTGAACGAGAGGGCAGAAAGCGTTTGTTGAGTTTACTTTTTGAACGAACGTCCTGCTTATCTGCCGGCCAATCGATGTTTAATCTTTCGACCGCTCTCGTTAAAACCTCAACGAGCTCCTCAAAAGTATGAGAATGAGGTGGAGAATCCTCAGTATCTCGCAGCGGGACCTAAGCCTTGGGGAACGCGAGCCTGGGCGTCCTCGCTAAAGAACGCCAGGCGGGATCGGAGTGTCCGCAAGGGAAGCACATCACAGTGCTCACAGCCAGCGCCCTCGAGCGCTGACCGTGCATGCTCTTCACCCAAACAAACAACACATAAAGCATGTGTGTCCCCACCCGTTAAATAACGCGGGCAGGGGTGCACACACACTCTAAACTGCTGCTTGCTCGCCATGCTCAAATAGACAATATATATATATATATATATATATCAGACAACACCAAATATGACAGAGACAGTTTCACATAGAGCGCTTGTGAAAACACAGAAGGTAACGCTGCTTTGTTTGGGCAGGCTTTTATAGTTTCCTGGTTCATGACGTCACCCGCCTCTGACGTTCCGTCACACCATTGGACTGATTTTACATGTGCTTCAATACATCATCACGCAAAGCGTTCCCTTAGCGTCAATCAACGCAGCGCAAGTTCCCTTGAAAGGGAACTGAAAGTCCATGAAAGCGGGACACTAAGAACAACCAAAACTGAGTGGTTTTGACAAATATAACTGTGTGTCTTCTGCATACATGTGGTCCAGATAGATCCCAGCGGGCACATAGTACAATAGAATCCGGTCAGTTTTGAAGTTCCAGTCTTGTCTGACAACTGAATATGCTGGAGTTTGTTTTTGGATGACCGAGGAGGATTTTTCTTGAAACCCTCCCGAACAACTTGTGGCAATGTAGTGGTTGTTTGATTTTTTTTAAGGCTTTCTGACCCTGAGACTCAACTAATCTCTGCAAATCTCCATCTGTGATCCTTGGAGAGATTTGGGCCACTCAATCTTTCCTCCTCGCCTTGCATTAAGACAATACATATATATATATATGCTCACCAAGGATGCATTTATTTGATCAAAAATACAGTAATATTGTAAAATATAATTGCAATCTAAAATAACTGTTTTATATTGTAATATATTGTAAAATGTTATTTATTCCTGTGATGCAAAGCTGAATTTTCAGCATCCTTACTCCAGTCTTCACTAGCTGCGTTTACATGGACACTTTTAATCGGATGTACGGCTCAATCGGACTAAAAAACCTTCATGTAAACACCTTAATCGATCCGATTGAGCTCGATCCGATTGAAAGGGGTGGTTTACTCCTTTTGTAATCCGATCGAGAGAACATGTAAACACTTGATCGGATTGAAAACCGAAACTAAAAGGACTGTGCATGTGCAATGACGTTGAAATAGCGTAATGACGTGACGCACGGAACGAGCTGTTCTTCCTGTTGGATAAAGTGAATATAAATGAGTGTTCTGTTATTAAAAAATTCTCATTTCACTCAGCGACAGCGTCTGTGAAGTGAAGCAGGACAACGTCCCACCAGTGCTTGTTTCAGACTCTCATCCATGGACGACTGGTTTTGGGCGCGGGGTTTTACTGCGTGATCAATATAAGCAGCACGGCAAAACGGTTCATGCTCTTCGTCTCCAAATCATGGCCAGAGACGGATAAATATTAAGTCTGCTGTTTAAAAAATATAAAGAACCAATAGAGGAGAATAGTTATGCGCGAACAGCGGCATATTCGTGCAGTGTGCGCATGTCAAAAAATCTATTCCGATTTGAATCTTGTGACATATAAACGCGCACATCAACCCGATTACTTTATTTATCGTTCATGTAAACACCGTGTTCGGATTCATCAATCGGATTGATTTCATTCCGATTGAACCATGTAAATGCAGCTAGTGTCACATGATCCTTCAGAAGTCATTCTTAAATGATTGATTACCAATGTTGATAACAGTTGCGCTGCTTCATATTTTTGTGGAAATGTGATTTTTTTCAGGATTTTCTGATGAATAGAAAGTTTATTTTAAAAAATGTTTTTTTACATAAATGGGTTTACTGTCACTTTTGATCTATTTAATGCATCCTTGCTGAATAAAAGTATTAATTTCTTTAACAAAATAAAAAGAATAAAAATCCTACCCCACAGTAATGTCGAATATATTAGAGCCCACAGAACTGGACACAGCCATGTCGCCCAGACCCTTGCGGGCCACAATGACACTGGTAATAAGGTCAGGGATGGAGGTTCCAGCCGCTAGAATTGTCAGGCCCATGATCTCCTCTGTGATTCCTATAGTCTCTCCAACCTGCAGGAATATTAGCACAAAACAACCAGACTGGTGAAGATCATAAATTGGCACAGAAATATTTGGCCTCAAATCCCAATTAGGCTTAACATCAGTAGCACACTGCCAGTAGAGATCCAATAAATGATAAAAGAGCACACTTTCATGACCACATTTTTTTAACACACTTAAGTACACTTTTAATAAGGGCAAGTTGATGTCAAATTAAATGCTTTACTACTTTAAAATAAATTTTAAATCATTATGTTTAAAAATCTTTTTGTTTTGCTATAAAGAAGTGACTAACTTATTTTAATGTTGACTAACATATAAGCACATGTAAAGTACTTGATTATCATTTTAACTGATATCATTTTTTATTACATTTAAAGTTAATATATTTTAAATGTAATAAATTGAAACATCATAATTAAAAATGTGTAATTGCAAATATATTTAAATACATGACATACAAGTTTCAATAGAACTTATTTTATTTTAATTAATTAATTTAATAATTAATTTTAATTCATTTCTATTTTAATTTTCCATAATGCTAGTCAGTACATTCAGCAGAACACTTTAACCAAATTATAAAGACAATAGAAGTAATTATGAAATGACATGTTCACACTTATAAGTATATTCTTTTAAAGTATATTATTTATGTAATAAGTACTCTTTTTAACAGTATGCTGAAGTGTACTTTGTCAGCTGCAGCAGTCTTACCTGATGAGCCCACCAGACCATCAAGTAGGAGAATGCTGCGATCCAGCAAATCGCCCCCAGAAATGTCACTGGAAAAAACTTCTTTGAACTCTAAGGACAAAACACACAAGAAGCGTCTCACAGTTACATCCAGCTTGCAATTGCAACACAACTAGTCAAAAAGTACTCACAGACTTCCTGACGTCTGGCAGAGTTATCCACAAAGGGAACACTATGGGAAGGATTAAGAGATACGTGAAACGCTTGCGGCCGGTCTCTGGCCATGACAGGCTAAGAGGCTGATCATCCTCATCATCTTCTTCACCCTGATTGGAGAGAAATGTGTGAAATGTGAGCATTTCTTATTATCGCCAAGTCAAGTCAAGTTTTATTTTTAGAGCACAAGTTTAACACAACCGTAGTTGATCCAAAGTGCTTTAAAATACAATAAGATAAATCAATAAAAATAAAATAAAGAGAAAAGTAGTAGAAAAAAAAGGTATCAAAAATCCTGAAAAAGGATAAAAATCAAGTATAAAAATCATTCAGTGTATATACATACATACATAACATACACAGACTTATTTAAAATACATACACAACATTACTTGAATGCAAGAGAGTTAAAAATAGGTCTTTAAGCTGGATTTAAAAGCAACCAGAGATGGAGAGGTCCTGATGTCTAAAGGTAAATTGTTCGAGAGCTTTGGGGCGACTACAGAGAAAGCTTGATCACCTTCCAAGACACACACACACACACACACACACATACATAACCCACTCCAACACATTTGATTGCGTCCCTGTTTCTTTAAATAAAGGTTGTGTAAATCCCTCGGGATGGAGGCAGTCGTGTCAGAACATGCCATATTTCAAGGCAGCTATAAACCATGGTTATTATAATTAACTACAACTAAAACCATTGTCATTACTTGAAATAAAATGAACGTTAACTGAAATAAAATAAGTTTCTCAGTCTCATAACATTTCTGTTTTATAAAGTTTAACTATATACTAAAATAATTAAATTTTTTTAAAAAGACATTAAAAACAATAACTATTAAAAATGACAAAAACACTTAACTAAATGATTAAAACGCTAACTAAAATTAAAACGAAAATGGAAAATACAGAAATAAAAAATAACTCGATACTAAAATAACACTGAAACACACAACAAAATTATTAATTATATATAATAGAATATCTGTTTACTAATATTTTTTTTGTAAAAAATGTATCGGTTCGCTAGCGACCTGAGGTATGTAGCCTATATTTTTATCTGCGCAACAATGGTTGAATCTATGATGACTCAATAAGTGCAATTCACCTTAATTCCTTAAAGGGGTCATATAATGGTACATGCACTTTTACAAGTTGATTGTACTGAAATGTGTGTTGGCAGTGCCTGTACACAACCATCATATAATGATAAAAATCCATCCAGTGTTTTTGTTTTAATCTCCTTATATGTTTTCCCCTGCCTCAAATTGAGCCGTTCGTTTTTGTGACGTCAATAAAACGGACGCCCCCCCACGATTGTTGATTGACAGGAGTCAGCACAGGAGTTTCAACACAGACCCGCCCTCGCTCGTGAGAGCTGTCAATCATAGTCTGCGCGGACCGGCGCGGTCATTGTTGATATGCTGGAGCACTGTCTATGAGCAGAATGGCGTCTACGCGATTGTGGTGTTCTGTTCTTGGGTGTAATAACGAACACAGCAGTCATTTTAATGTTCCCAAATCCGAACCGCTGAAGACGCAGTGGCTGAGTTTGTTTTCGAAGGGAATATTCCCCACGAGCAATGTCAATGCTTTCATGTTTGCGCGAATCATTTCACACACCAGACTGCTTTATAAACGAGGATCAGTATAAAGCTGGATTTGCTAAGAAGCTGCTCGAATAAAGGAAGAAGCTGCCATGAATAAAGGATCGGTACCAGATATTCGTGTTCCTGCTGAATCTCCAGAAGAACTGAAGTGAGTGTAACGTTTTATTAAACTTTATATTAATATTTATATCTTTGCAAATCGCTAGCTGCACGCTTCACAATGAATGCGGCTAAGGTTTACACTCAGGGTACATTACGGCATGTTTTCTATGTACGACGTTCTCAATATAATTCATAATCCCACGTTTATACTGAACAATCTCTATGGCTCTGTGAACAATGCGTTATGGTTATTGTGTTATTGTGTTACAAACGGTGTATGCACAGAACAGAGGGGCGGGGTGAGCGCAGCTCATGATCATTTAAAGGCATATGCACTGAAACGGCGTGCTGAAAACAGAGCTGTTTTTGACCAGGTAAAATAAGTGTTTTCTTACAATACTGATGAGAATTTTTAATTAAAGTATATTACAAAGTTTTAATTTAGACCCTAAAGAATCATATTAGCTTGTACAAAAATGGCATTATATGACCCCTTTAAGGTAGCAATGTCTGATACACAATTATGACGTGATTTTCATTCATGTAACCTTTGTTTCCCGAGAAAGGAACGAGATGCTGCGTCATAGTAGTATTGATGCTTTGGGAACACCTCTGCATGATTGTGTCTGAAGCACATCTGTGAAATCAGTCCAATGGCGAAACAGAACGTCACTAAACTTATCCAACTGACTCCGAGAACCCTGGAAATGTGAATAGGGATCAATTGCGTAGGTAGATATGTAGGCTAATAATGATTGGAGAAACATTTATGCATTTAAGGGTTAAAACATTAACTAAAATTAAAGTGAAAATGAGGGGGGACCCTAATTCCTAATATTAATAAAAACGTCTCAGGTTACGACTGTAACCATAGTTCCCTGAGAAAGGGAACGAGACGATGCGTCAACGACGCTTTGGGAATGCTCCCAGCGTGAATGCGTCTGAAGCATCTATGTCAACTAGTCCAATGGAAGGAATGAACGTCACGGGCGGGTGACGTCATTACCAGGAAGTGATAAAAGAGCATCCGGTGCAAACCGGCATTAGCTTCAAAAATTGCCGAAGCAAGCCGATCACAGGGATGCAGGAAGTATGGCAGGGTGACGCAGTGTCTCGTTCCCTTTCTCAGGGAACTATGGTTACAGTCGTAACCTGAGACGTTCCCTTTCGAGGGAACTCGCGATGCGTCAACGACGCTTTGGGAACGAGAATACCCAAAACGCCAGACTTTCAAATGCCTGAGTGTCAGGCTGTTGTCACACTGCACCAAGCACCTGGGATCCTGGGGCAGCATCCAGGTCCAAGCTGTAAAACCTCACGAATGTGAGGACCAGCCCGCCGCATCACAAACGTCTTGGAGAGAACTCCAGATAATACGCTTAGAAGCCATACTCCTAGTGGAATGAGCCCTGACCACCAAATGGTTGGCCAGAAGACTCGCAAGCAAGAAGAATAGTCTCGACTATCTATTTGCTCAATAGGTTGGATTTTCTCGACAGAGAAGTCCGATGAACATAAGTGTCCAGCGCTCGCACTGGGCACAAGAGGTTCAGCTTTTCCTGGTCCGAAAAATGAGGGAGGACAGAAACCTGCAGCACAATAGGCCTCGGAATAATGGTAGGCACCTTTGGAACATATCCATGTTTCGGGTAAGATTGCCTTGGCCATCCCCGGTGCACTCAAGGAAGGTGGGGACCGAAAGGGCCTGAAGGTCTGACTCTTATAGGGACGAAATAGCTAGCAGAAAATAGTCTTAAAAGAAAGGAACTTCTCTGAGACCAAATCTAAGGGCTCGAAAGGAGCCCCAGATAGGCCTTCTAGAACTATTGCAAGGTCCCAAGCCAGCACCCTAGTGCAAGTTGCAGGCCTCAGCCTCAAAGTGCCACGAAGGAAACGAGTGATCAGGGGGTCTCGACCCAAAAATGTACTACCCACCAGGGCGTGGAAAGCCGCAATGGCCGCCACGTATTCCTTAAGCGTGGAAGGACATAGACCTGATACAAAGCGTTCTTGCAGAAACTCGAATACTGTGTTTACTGAACAGTTAACCGGATCCCACTGACGCTGGTAACACCAAGAAGTGAAAAACTCTCGAAATAGTGAATATAGTTTCCTCGTAGCGGGAGCTCTGGAGCTTAGAATGGTCTCAACAACCTCGGTTGAGAGACCACTCTCTATGAGTTGGGCCCCCTCAGAGGCCAAACCCACAGTTTCCAAATCCCCTGCCGGGGGTGCAATATTGGATCCCCTGCCTGAGACAGAAGGTCTCTCCTGATCGGGACCTCCAAGGGAGGCCCGTCGAGGAGAAAAATTAGGTCCGCAAACCAAATTCAGCTCGGCCAGGGTGGTGCTACTAAATAGGCTTATTCCATCCTGGCGGATTCACTCCAGAACTCCTGGGAGCAGAGCAACAGGGGGAAATGCGTACAGACGTAGCCTCGGCCACGTCTGCACCATAGCATCCAGCCCCGAGGGGACTGGTTGAGTGAGGGATAACCAGAGTGGACAGTGCGTCGTATGCTGAGACGAGAACAAATCCACTTCTGCCTGGCCGTAAAACTCCCATATTTGCTCCACCGCATCGGGGTGGAGTCCCCTGGCCTCAGCCCCTGCCTCGACAGGGTGTCTGCTCCAATATTCTGGCCCCCCTGGAATATACACTGCCCTCAGACAGCGTAATTTCCTGAGGGACCAAAATAAGAGGCCACCAACGTGTTGTCTGTGGGTCAAGAACCAGAGTTTCCTCCATATAACCAAGGCGCAGGGATACTGCTGCGTGATCTTGATCGTACGGAGTGGTGATCAAGGTCCTGAGTCCTGAGTCCTCTGGTCCTGAGCCACCACTGTAAAGGTTTCACGTACAGCAGGTCAAAGGGTATCACATTGGACGCTGCTGCCCTGAGGCCTAACAGTCACTGTTCCAGAACAACACATGATGGCCCCTCAGGTAATAAAACCTCTCATTAAGAAACCGCAACTAGATCCAAATAACCTAGCAAATTACAGACCCATTTCAAATCTTCCATTTATGTCCAAAATACTAGAAAAAGTTGTATCCGCTCAACTGTGCTCTTTTTTGCAAGAAAATGATATCTATGAAAAATTCCAGTCAGGATTCAGACCGCATCATAGTACAGAAACTGCGCTAGTTAAAATTACAAATGATCTACTCTTAGCTTCGGATCAAGGCTGTATCTCAATACTAGTCCTACTTGATCTTAGCGCCGCGTTCGACACTATAGATCATAAAATACTCTTGGATCGACTACAAAACTACACTGGTGTTCAGGGACAGGCATTAAGCTGGTTTAGATCGTACTTATCTGACCGTTATCATTTTGTCTCTTTACACGGGGGAAAATCAAAGTTAACGTCAGTAGACTACGGAGTACCGCAAAGGATCAGTGTTAGGCCCTCTGCTATTCTCAATATATATGCTGCCACTTGGTAATATTATAAGAAAACATGGAATTAATTTCCACTGTTATGCTGACGACACTCAATTATATATTTCATCACGACCAGATGAAAACATTACCTCATCTAAATTGACAGAATGTCTCAAAGATATAAAATGCTGGATGACGCGTAATTTCCTGCTATTAAATTCAGATAAAACGGAGGTATTACTTATTGGTCCAAAAAACTACACACAAAACCTCTTACAATACGACTTTAATATAGAAGGATGTCCTGTTACTTTTTCCACTACAGTAAAAGACCTGGGTGTTATACTAGACCGCAACTTGTTTTTCGAAAATCATATTTCATCTGTTACAAGAACAGCCTTTTTCCACCTTAGAAACATTGCTAAATTACGTAACATGCTATCTGTTTCTGATGCAGAAAAGTTAGTTCATGCATTCATGACCTCGAGACTAGATTACTGTAATGCTTTATTAGCTGGTTGTCCTGCATCCTCAATAAACAAGCTACAGTTAGTGCAAAATGCAGCCGCTAGAGTTCTTACTAGATCAAGAAAATATGAACATATAACACCGATTTTATCATCTCTGCACTGGTTACCTATTAAGTTCCGTATCAATTACAAAGTACTACTACTGACCTATAAAGCCCTTAATGGTTTAGCTCCTGTGTACTTAACGGACCTTCTTTCGCCCTACAATCCACCGCGTTCTCTAAGATCACTAAATTCAAGGCTTCTGGTCATTCCTAGGATATCGAAGTCCACGAAAGGAGGGAGGGCATTCTCGCATTTAGCTCCAAAACTCTGGAATAGCCTTCCCGATACGGTCCGATGCTCTGACTCGCTGACACAGTTTAAAACTAGACTAAAGACGTGTCTCTTTAGTCAAGCATTCACATAATGCTTACCTTTTAGTCCTCTGCTATGCCATACGGAACCGTTTGCCACTGAAACTGCTTAACGCACCAGTGGGGCTCGACAGCCTTATAGACAAACGGGTCGGTCCGTATGGTTGCGGTTGGGTTGCGGAGAGTTGTGAGATTATGGTTTTCTAACACCTACTCCCGTGTAATGGAAATCATTATGAACATCAGCTATGCTAATTATTTCCCATCTGCCTTTCTGCTGTTATCTCGGGACGCTTGTCCCGAGAAAAATGGCGTTCGTAGGCTCCAGTTTTGTATCCTGCCTCTCACGGGGATTTCGGATGCCCCAACGCCTGTGATGAGAAGACCAACGCCTGTGAAGAGACGACTCAACGCCTGCGAAGAGACGACTCAACGCCGGCGATATGTTATCCCCTTAATATTACATGATTAACTAAATGTATTTTTTCCAGGTACTTTCTGATATGCACTTACTGGAAAGCTTCTTTGAAACCCTATGATTGTTAGCCAGAGGAGAACTGGCCCCTGACTAGCCTGGGTTCTCCCAAGGTTTTTTTCTCCATCCAATCTGATGGAGTTTTGGTTCCTTGCCACTGTCGCCTTGCTTTTGGCTTGCTTAGTTGGGGATATTTAATATTCAACAATATTATTGAACTGTGTTGTACTACTTTCATGTTATCACTGTGAAGCTGCTTTGATGCAATCTGTATTGTGAAAAGCGCTATATAAATAAATGTGACTTGACTTGACTTGACTCAGGTCTGGGAGGAGATGTCTCAACGCATTGAAGACGACCATCATCTCTAGGCAATTCATGTGCCAAGAGAGATGATGACTCCTCCACAAGCCCTGAGCTGAGCGGCCTTCCAATACCGCTCCCCAGCCGGTGAGGGAAGCATCTGTCGAGATCACAACTCGATGGCAAAGAGCTCCCAACACCGGACCCTGGGTTAAGAACCAGTGTTTCCTCCATATAACCAAGGCGCGGAGACACCGCCGCGTGATCTTGATCATACGAAGTGGGTTTCCCCTCGGGGAGAACCCTCTGGTCCTGAGCCACCACTGTAAGGGTCTCACACCAAGGAAAGTGGTTCTCTGTACTGGAGAAAGCACACTCTTCTTGGCTTTGGATCCTCAACCCCAACATCTGCATATGAGCGAGAACGACACCTCGGTGCCGAACCGCTATCTGTTCTGATTCCGCTAGAATCAGCCAGTCATCTATGCAATTCAGAATGCGTATGCACTGCAGCCTGGCGGGGCCAGAGCTGCGTCTACACGCTTCATGAATGTGCGGGGTGATAGAGCTAGACCAAAAGGAAGTGCCTGATACTGGTGTTCTTTGCCCCAAAGAAAACCTCAGGAACCTCCTGTGCTGAGGGAGGATGGAGATATGGAAGTATGCGTCTTTTAGATCTATCATGACAAACCAGTCCTCGGATCTGATTTGAGTCACAATCTGTTTGAGTGTCAGCATCTTGGACTTGAGTTCCAGCACCAAACACTCTAGTATGTGACGCAGCTCTCCATCCTTTTTTGGAACAATGAGATAACGACTGTAAAGACCCGACGCAATGTCGGGTGAGTACACCTGCTCTATAGCTTTCTTTGCTAACAGGGCCTTTACCTCTTGCTCCATTACCAGAGCCTGCTCGGAATGCACTAACGTGAGCAACACGTAGCCTGGAGGACGAGAACCAAATCTGCCTCTTACTACTAACTGCAGGACCCATAGAGATATATTTGGCAGTAGCTTCCGCGCTGTCAGAAAATCTACCAAGGGAACCAGCCCCTCGAGCCTGGCCTCTGGTGTAATAAAGACAGCATGTTTTCGAACCCCCCTCAGAGGGCGCGAGTCCGACGCAATGTTGAGTTGACGCTGCGCCAGAAGCTCGATGGAGACCGCTGTGCCCCGAAGCACCAAGGGTTGCGGGGTTGGCAGAACGGTCCCCTGAGGGCACCGAGATGGAAAGGGCACCGTATAATGAGGTGTACACCATTCCACCCCGGATGGGGCTGCCCTCACCGGTCTGGCGCCACCGGCTCTTTTCTTTTGAGCCGCAGCCTTCTCAGCGTGAAGAACGGTCCTCGGATCCGGCTTCTGCTTTGAAGGCTTTGGCTGCTGTGTTGTGTATGAGAAACTAGACGGCTGGAGCTGCTCACGCCCAGCAGCCCCAGGGGGTTGGACATAGCGAGGGAGAGATTATCTTGTATCTTTCTCCATGATTCCCATCAAATTGAGCCAGAGGTGTCTCTCAGTGACCACAAGGGCTGCCATCCCTGAGAGATAAATCTGTGGCCCGACGGAGTTCTCAAACCCCATCGGGCCAAACTCCCTCACTTCTGTCCAAATACCGCAGCAGGTCAGCCTGATATGCTTGTAGCACTGCTATAGTGTGCAAGCAGGCTCATGCTAGACCCACTGCCATATATGCTTTTCCCACTAGATTAAAAAAATAGTTTTCTTTAATGGTTTAGTGAGAGAAGCCGACGCCTTCAGGGACGATACTGAACCGGGAGACAGATAGCTCGCAAGCGTCTGTTCTACCCGGGGTATTGCCCCATAGCCATACTCTCTTAACCCCCAAATATCTGAATATACATGAATGTGGGGGCTAAAAGACAAGATGAGTAAGGCTTTTTCCATGATCTAGACAGCTCGCTCTGCAGATCGGGAAAAATGGAAGGCCCCGTGATGGAGGTGGAAAAATAGAGGGAAGGAAACTCGTGTAATTTATTTTTATTTTTAGGATGAGTGCCCCCTTATTTCTGCTGGCCATTAAATATTTAATTTATCTACAGCCTTAGTAAACATACATATTTTTTATATATATTCACTTTATTTTATGTATAATATATAGACTATCATATATATATATATATAGGCTATATATATTTCTCATACGCTGGGGAAAGAGATGGCAAATCCACTTCCCCCATGATTGTGTCACTTTCAATGCCCAGCACATCTACCTCCTCGGAGGTAGAGCACTGAAGCATTGATTTCTCTCCCCGGGTGGAAGAGACCGCAGCGCGGGCTTCCGAGACCGGCGAGAGAGCACTGGATCCCTCGTGGAAAGGGAGGAGATAAGATCCGCGGACCCGTCTCCAACCCCGTTAAGAGATCCTATTCGCGATCCACAGGAATGCATTCTCCGCGCTGCCTCGGCAGACGCGGTTCCTGTCACCCTGAGAATCGCAAGCCCGGCCACTTTCCTCGAAAAGTGACAGGCGGGAGCGGAGAATGCGAAGCGAAAGCTTCTCACAATGTTGGCAATCAGCCCCCTCGGAGGCTGATACCGCATGCTCTGCTCCCAAACACATCACACAAAGCTCGTGTGTGTCCCTACTCGTTAAATAGCGCGAGCAGGGAGAACACAGAGTTTGTGCCATTAGCCGCGTTTCCACTGTTGGGCCAGGGCTTTAAACGGGCCGTGCCGGGCTAATAGCCTCGGGCCAGTAGCACCTGGCCTGCGTTTCCACTGTCGGGCATAGACAGTAAAAGAAAGGCCAGAATCTCCACAGCGCGTCACTAAAACACGCCCGCAACACGCCTCTCTGGAACAACGTCACACTAACCCATCATTTCACCAACAAATGGAAGTTTTATCAGAAAACTAATCAGAAAGAAATCACTGGAAACAGGGTGCATCGCAAAACAAACATGATAAAAGCGGCCGTTTGCTGGCATTTTTGTTGTTTACTTGAATATTTAAAACCCAAGCATCGATGTTTTACCACAGGTTTACAATAAAAAGTGATACATTGATCATAATGAATTAATTTATGTCAAAATTGCACATTAGTCACACAGAAATAAATGACCGTTAGGTCTATTTCACAAAAGAAAGAGGACACACTTACATTATTCAGTCGAGGCTGTTTCTGTTTATTTGGTAGTTACAGGACATATATCACATTTAGAAAGAATGATAATTTCTACAAATAATGTTATATGCCACCAAAAATACGACCTGAGGAGCGTTAGCACAGTCTCGACCCCCAGTATAGCTACAGATATATTTTCAGTCAGAGAAACAGGAAGCTCCCGAAAAAAAGTAGATAGTCCGGTATAAAGAGACTACTATGTAGTATATCTGTAGGCTACTGACAGATAAAATAAAAACATGATTGTGATAGCCTTTATGATTGGTCTGACTTCTTCAAGCGTTCACCATGTGTTTTTACTATGCGTATCTTCAAGCGTTTACTATGTTTACTATGGTAATGGTTAGCGCGCATAGTCTTTTGCATCGCGTATAAATATTTCTACCTTATACGGTGATCAGAATCCACATCGGATCACAAACAGAAGGCATTAAAACATGAAAGTGAGTTAAATTATTTTAAAAGTCTTTAATGCTGACAGAATCATTCGGCGCTCCTGTC
This sequence comes from Rhinichthys klamathensis goyatoka, assembly GCF_029890125.1. NCBI lineage: Eukaryota > Metazoa > Chordata > Actinopteri > Cypriniformes > Leuciscidae > Rhinichthys > Rhinichthys klamathensis. The sequence goes on from NW_026606589.1 coordinate 2,996,602, forward strand.
TCTTGACTCAGGTAATCCCCGCCTCTGTTCGTAACCACTCCTCTAGCCCGAGCTGGCCCGCTTTGGCCCAAGGTATCCGACGGGCCAGAAATCCTGGCCGTTGGCCCGGAGTAAGCCCCGATCAAGCCCCGGAAGTGACAGTGGAAACGCGACTGGCCCTGGCACGCACTAGCACGGCCCGGCCCTGGCCCGGCAGTGGAAACGCGGCTATTGTTTAGTTCCATAGTTTAAATATATATATCAGACAGACAACAGTAAATATAACAGACAGTTTGACACAGATCGCTTGCTGAGGCAACAGAAGCTAATGCCGGTTTGCACCGGATGCTCTTTTATCACTTCCTGGTCATGACGTCACCCGCCCGTGACGTTCATTCCTTCCATTGGACTAGTTGACATAGATGCTTCAGACGCATTCACGCTGGGAGCGTTCCCAAAGCGTTGTTGACGCATCGCGAGTTCCCTCGAAAGGGAACTACAATAGTAAAGACACTAACATAACGCTGCTAAACCCAACTGCCCCATCACCCTCAGAAAACAACAGCCAGGCATTTGAAAGTGGTTTTCTGCAGTGAGCACAACGGAGACCCTCAGAGACGCGCTGTCAGCCTCCTCACCATAACCGCTGTGATGGAAGTCACTGAGACGGAGCAAAGACTAAAGCGTGAACTTACTGGGAAACTCCTTCTGTCTCTCGTGTTCTCTTTCTTCACATTTTCTCTTTTAAGGCTCGTCAAAAACAGATGCACTGAGTATGTAGAGGGTAGGTGTGTTTGACAATAGGCTTTATGCACAGCTTCACTACTTCCTGAACTTCAGCCAGCCCTTTGTTTCCTGTCTGTCATTATTGGACAAACTGATTAATCCAGGTGTGCCTGATTATTGTTACTGAGTCCAGGCACACCTGGATTAATCAGTTTGTCCAATAATGGCAGACAGGAAACAAAGGGCTGGCTGAAGTTCAGGAAGTAGTGAAGCTGTGGCATAAAGCCAATTAATGTAAAAAATGTGTGTGCTTTCCCTTTTAACAGCACTGGAGTGGTTACTATGGTGATGGGTGATGAGTTTTCAGCTGATTCCTGAAGGAGGAGAGTTTGTAGTGAAGCGTGATGAATCTGAAATAAAATCCAATGCTTACAGCAATCTTCAACTAAAAGAGGTCAAATAGATCTGCATTGGTGACCGTGATTTTGCCAAGTAGGACAAAGTCACAGTCATGTTTTACTCTAGCTATAAATATTATTTAATAAATTTGACATGGATATATGTGCAAAAGTTTCATTTTAAGACCTTTGACTGCTTAATTTAACATGATTATTAATTACTTTGGCATACAACTACACAATATACAATGGCTAATTGTCACCCTTGTGAAATTGAATGTGCACTTGTAGTGCACTTCAAATATTAATATATATATTCTTTAAAAAAAATGTTCATATAATACAATATAAATGAAAAAAGGCCACTTAAGTACACTTAAAGAGTACACTTTCATGGCTATGTACACTAATATACTTCATAAATGTGCATTTTGCATAATGTGAAATGAAATGTTTTACTTTAAAGTACATTTGTAATCAACATTTTAATATTTTTCTGCCGTGCTTCAAAAAAGTACACTTATTTGGATGTGTTGACTAACATTCTAAGTAAACATACATACTAAGTAACATATGAATGAGCACATGTAAAGTACTCGATTATAATTTTAACTGTAGTGTGTAAATCAATTTTACATTTAAAGTTAATATATTTTAAATATTCTGAATTGCAACATCATTACAAATCTGCAATTAGTAATAATAAATACATGAAAGTATATTTTAGTGTACAATTAATGCTTGTCAGTGCCAGTACATTCAGCAGTAGACTTTAACCATATTTCAAAGACAATAGAAGCAGGCCGAATTATTAAATTACATATAACAATGTAAACACTACTTAAATCACTCACAATAACAGACTGAGGCATCTATGTATAATATATATATATATACATATGGGTAGTGTAGCCAATGGTCCGTGCGTGTGGCGTCTGAGGCTGAGACAAGGTAAATGCAAATTTAACAGCCTCTGAGATATGAAATAATTATTTATTTATTTTACATGAAATCATGCTGACTGTGCTAACAGACTTTTTTCAAAAGTGGATTTTGCAAATAAAATGTGAAATTCAATCCAGTTTATAAATTTTTTTTTTGTTTGGAATTTTAAAATGTTGTCTTCCACAATTGCGGTCAAATCTCATTCACACTGGTTAAGGATTGCATGCGTGTCAATATTCAAACTTGTTGCATACACTATTTCAAGTCAAGGTTTTAAGTTAAGAATTCCATACAATATTTTTACAGATATTTTCTGTTAAAGTAAAAATAAACAGTGAATGTAATTTAGTTTTGAGCTGTGCTTCTGGATGTAGAGTCTTGATAAATAACAGCAACTTTTCTTTTCACTCTGCCACAAATGTGACCTTTCTTCAAGTAAAAATAGCTGCTTGTTGAGATTATTTTGAGGGTTTTTTTATGTCACCTTCAGCTGAAGTGTGTGTGTGTGTGTCATGGGATGGTGTCCTACAGGAGCAGAATAATTATCAGAACACCACACTCATGAACACTCCTGCAGGTGTGAACAGAGCACCGCGGCCTCCTGACAGACGCAGATGGGGTACTGCGAGAGAGGGACAGAGCCCTTAAAATACTTTATACAGGAAAATGACAGGAGAGACGAGGCAATCACTTGTGTCATTGAGATAAAGAAAAGAATGCAGCACAGGTGACTGTGAAAAAGCAGGTGAAGGAAAGCTTCTTTTCTACAAAAGTACAATCAACCAGGGGTTTCAAACTGGGTTCTGGGACCCCCAGGGGCCCACTAGAGGGTGCTAGAGCTAATAATTAAATATATATATTTAAATAATATGTTTATATATTTTGTTTATATTATTGTGTATATGTTTATTTTGATGTCTTACACTTTCACAACCAAATATGGCATTGTTATTTTATATTTTTTATATTATTTTATTATGTTATTGCTGTAGCGTTTGCATATGATCAAGATGCTCGATTGTGCTTTAGGCGTCGTAAAATTCTCCCCTTTCCGTTTGTTCACACTAAATCACCAGCCCGACTCCAAAAAGTCTGCAGATAACAGTCGCTAGAAGATCGTTATCACCTTAGCTGTCCTTGTGGATGCTGACCAGGAGATGCTACACCACTCTCTCTCAAACTTCAAAGGCATTCCAGAGGCGAGAGAGAAAACTCCACCATCACCAGCCATGTGGTCCAGAAACTACTACAAACTTGCAATACACATAGAAAAGGACATTGGCTCCATTTCACCCACAATCAAACTGCCCCAACTGTACATAGTATTTCCCTGTGGTGTAGGCATATCTGTGGTGTCTTATTAATGGTGTATATAGTGTTACTATAAAATGCATCATGCTATTTTTACCATAATTTGGTGTAAAACTGCACAAACTTTCCAGACCACCATAAACATCAAGCGTAGCGTCAGTTCTGGCAGGTCACGTCAGTCAAGCTCGCATCAGCTGACTCTCAGCTGATCCACATCTACCTATAGGAATACAACGCCTATCACTGTATACATATATAAGCTCCATCAGTACAGCAGCTATTGCGTTTCTCAAGAGCTAATTACCCTCCTCCATCCCCAGCTCCTCCTCTCGTTAGTCAGGATTTGGCATTCTGATTCCCCTTGAATCAGAATAAATTCTCAAATGATGTTGTACTTTAAATTCTGAATTAATGATATCTGCAATATACATTCATGTTGGTTCTGTTCTGTTCCCTAAGGAGGGTTATTGCTGCCCTCCCTGCTCTTATCCATGCTAGACTGCATGGATGCGCAGGGAGTTCTTGCCCAGAACAGAACCATATCGCCAATCCAAACTGTATACTAATTGTCAATCGTATTTGAAGATAGTGGTCCTGACAAAAATGCAATAAAGGTGTGAAGGGAGAACAAATAAACTTTTTCCTGTTCAAAACTCGTACCTCTGATTGGCCACTTCACCAAAGATGGGTGTGACTGATAGGGCCTTAAACGGGTCATGAACTGCTTTGAGAAATGGTAAATGGTGGATGGTTGAGTGATGGTGAAGGGGCCAACGTATCTGGGACTTAGCTTCTTGCAGGGCAGGCGCAGCTTGATGTCCCGTGTGGAAAGCCAGACCTTCTGTCCTGGCTGGAAGGTAGGTGGTTCGGCACGTCGTCCCAGACCCTCTCACTCTCTCGGAACCAATTATCGATGGAGGGGATGTCACGGGGATGATTCCCGGACCACGGGAACAGTGGAGGCTGGTAGCCGAGCACGCATTGGAATGGAGTGAGACCAGTGGCAGGCTGACGGAGGGAGTTCTGCGCATACTCGGCCCAGCGTAGGAATTGGTTCCAAGAGTTCTGGGGCCTCATTTATAAACGTTGCGTACGCACAAAAGAAGGCGTACGCCGCTCTCTACGCAATAATTGGTATTTATAAAAAGCAAACTTGACGGTAAAATGTGCGGTCCTTCACGCAAGCTCTGACCCAGGCGTACGCACAAAAACGGGTGAAATGAGAAATGGCGACACCGTCGGCAGATGGAAGAAACACGTGAAAGTGTGTGAAACTGTAGACCGTTGTGTAAAATAAATGGCAATACTGCCTCTCATAAATAACACGAAGACGTCACAAAGCAAGTATTACAATTAACAGCCAACACGAACACCCGTTTGATCGATCTGCTACAGAAATGCAAATTAACACATATTTGCAAAAAGAAAAGTGAAATATGTTCTGCAATAATATTGGCATGTTATACAATTCATCCTCATAAATAAGATGGTAAACAGAACGAAATAATGTACAAAACTGATATTCTCGCCAATGTGTCCGTCTGGCGGAGCAGATATAGCTAGATATAGCTAGATAGTCAGTCAGATAGATAGATAATTAGGGAGAGATAGATAGATAAATAGATAGATGTATTATTTGTCCACTGGGGAAAGTTGTTTTCATAGTAAAAATGTCTTAATCAGCTACGGAATCATGGTATTCATGCAGGTATTTCATGCATATCCCTTTAGTTTGTTTTATTTTTGATAAAATAACGTATGACGTATGTCTCAACCATTCAGAAAGCTGCAAGAAATTACATTTGCGCTGAACTATTTCCCATTTCCAAGTAGATTATAACCGACATCTGTAGCTTGTCATTTCTTTTTTATTTCGGCCACAGTCCGAGGTGCTACAGCATACGGCGTCTGCAACCTTTTGCCACTCAAGTGCCTTTTTGGCATTAGTAGGCTAATGCCCACACTGTGCCCTCCAAACAACATTTTTTCTCCTCTTTTCCACCTCGCAAACGATAACTTCTACTTCACATTGAGTGAAGTTACGTTTTTTTGATTTCCTCTCTATGTTTGCCATGAATATGAGTATTAACTTGTGGGCGTTTCACGGACTATTTATGGGCAACTATGGGCGTGACATGAAGCCGCAAAAGCTGGGCTACATTTAGAATTGATTGTGATTTATTAAGGGAAAAATGCGTAGGATGTGCGTACGCACGGTTTTATAAATCCGAATATTTCTGTGCGTACGCACGTCCTATGTTTCATCCGTACGCCACTTCTGACGCAAATCCTACGCAAAGTTTTATAAATGAGGCCCCTGGTGGCCATGGTAGAAGGTTCTCAGAAAGCACCCAATCTTCTGGATCTTCCTCTCCGTTTGCTCGTTCGACTGAGGATAGTATCCTGACGAGAGACTGATGGTCACACCTAGAAGTTTGAAGAAAGCCCTCCATACCTGGGAGATGAACTGAGGGCCTCAATCAGACACTATGTCCTCAGGAATTCCATATAACCGGAATACATCGTGGTTGAAGAAGAGCTCTGCAGTGGTCATGGCAGTAGGTGAGCCTTTCAGAGGAATCAAAACGGCAGGATTCATAGAATCTGTCAACTGTGACTAGCATACAGGTATTACCTTCTGATGGAGGCAGGTCGGTGGCAAAATCCACTCCCAGATGTGACCAGGGGCGTCGTGGCACGGGAAACGGAAGGAGCTTGCCGAATGGAAGATGGCGTGGGCTCTTGGAGATGGCGCAATCTGGGCATCCCTGGACAAACCTTCTCACATCCCTGAAGCGATCTTGTAGCAGTGAGAGGGTACGGTTGGCCCCTGGATGGCCAGTGCCCACGGATGAATGTGACAGGTGCATGAGATTTGTGCGTTGAGCCCTGGGGACATAGGCACGGCCTGGTGGACACCCCAGCGTAGATGGTTCGGAGACATTGGAGGAGGAGAGTTGTGATGATCTGGAGCACATGATAATCTTTTGAGGCAAGATGGGCTCAGGGTCTTCGGATCTCTCTTCAGAAGTATGTAGACATGATAGAGCATCTGCTTTGAGAAGGCGCATGGATGTAGATGTGCTGGATTCTCCTGCTGCTGAGACAACACCGCTCCTATCCCGGTGGTGGATGTGTCGACCTCGACAATGAACGGCTTGTTGGTGTCTGGGTGGATCAGGAGCGGTGCACTGGTGAAGGATTCTTTGAGCCTTTGAAAAACCTGAGTGGCAGCTGATGTCCAGGACAGAGACTTGGGCTTGTTTTTAAGGAGGTTGGTTAATGGAGAGGTTATGGATCTGTAATTGTGAATAAACCGGCGTTAGAAGTTTGTGAATCCGAGGAAATGTTGGAGTTCTTTGATGGTGGAGAAGCGAAGCGACATGACTGCATCTCCAGGGCCAGCGAACACTGAACAAGAAACATGTCGCAATCCTCCACCAAACCAGATTAGGGCCTGGATTGGCCATGGGACTAGAGGCCACTGGCGGTGAAGGGGTGGTGGTGACGGGTGATGCGGAAGTGGATCCTGAAAGTGCTCGCTTGAGTGCATCCAACCTCCTGGAACGTATCTGGGGAACTTATTCTCAAACTGTGTTGGTCTGGTCTTCTCTTACGGAACAGAGACTCACAACAAGATTGGTAAAGGTGAGAAACAGATTTATTAATATCAGGAGGTTGTGAGCACCAGCGAGTGCAGGTAAATGAGAATGTCTTTAAGAAATGGTAAATGGAGATACTGACAGTTCTTTCCGTTGCAGATGGTTGAGGAGGCCGCGGATGACAAGGAGGTAAATGGCGGGAGCACACACCGACGCTGAAAGAGAGGTGAGTAGTGGCTGGACAAGGGGGAAGACGAAGGAGACCAGGAAGATGATGGAGACTTGGAGAAACAGGATGGCAGACGAATAGACGGTGCATACACTTCATAGGAGATATGTGCAGATGGGAAGGTGAGTCCTTATTCATGAACAAGACCAGACAAAGTGCCAGAGTCAGGTGTGTGCTTAAATGTGTCTGTGATGATGAGCAGATGAAGAGCAGGTGCGGGTGATTAATACTCAGGTGACAGCGATCTTTGTGATTGGGAGGTGATGGAGCCTGGCTGATCCCTGACAATATGTAACTATGCCATGTTTGGTCTCATCTGACAGCTTATAAACTGAACTGAACGGTGTTGAACGTAATAGATATATTAAAGTTTCCTAATGTACATTCTAGGTACTATTGCTATCACATGCATTGAGGAGAATATATATAATGTTCTTCTCCCCCTCTTGATCACCATCCATTTGCCTCATCTTTTGGTTTCCTGTCGGTCGGTTTCGGTGTTGGTATTCCACTCATGTTTAACAATGCTTTGCTCAGGGTATAAGAAGGAAACGTAACACTTGATCTTGGAGAAAGGCTTTAACCCTGCCACTCCCGCACACCAGTGCGTAACCTCATACTATTAGAAAGGCTTTTACGGCCTCTTCTGCACAACAGTGGAACATTTCTATACAGTATGTTGTTCCATTCTATCCATGTCTGTATTTTTAAACATGTAACTTAATAAATAACTTTGTCTGCTTTAAAGGCTTTGAGAATCTTTCCTTTTATCACTGATGATGTTGAAAGCTAAAGTGATTATAACTTTCGTTATCTAAACGTTCAGGTTAAATCCCACATTTTCTTATCAGTACTCAGAAATACCTTTACCTTTAAAGAATAAGAGGTTAAAGAATAACAACAACTTTAATGGAGTTAGATTAATTATATTGGAGTCAGATAAATATCTGAATTATGCAGGACATCCTTCAACTGCCTTTTGTTCTGATTATTGGTTCAAAATAGCAGCGTAAGCTTCCAGCCTTACACCTACAAAAATGCTAAATGAAAGAATCCTCCTCTTAATCAATAATGTAGCAAGGTTTACAGGACTCGACGGCTCTTCTCTCATTCTCTCTTATCTCCTTTCCCTCGTTCTCTTTTTTTAGTAATGTCCAGGACAATTTGTCCAGACATTAAACAATGCTAAAAGAATGAATCCTTCTCTTCATCAATAATGTAGCGTTTGATTCTCCACATGAGCAGGGAGATGAGGGTTCGCAGGACTCGACGGCTTCTCATGTCCTTTCTCCTCTACAGTACAACAAAAATATGTCTAGACCTTCAGAAAAGACAGCATATTCAAAGCAACACAAACAAAAACGAGACAGTGAGGACGAAATTATTGTTTGTACAGTATGTTGTACTCTTTTAAATACTTTCTATGTCAGATCTAATTTCCGCAGCTTTTCTTAACTGGAAATTTGTGAACTAATATTTTAATGGAGATAACATCAATTTACACCATAATACCAGACTTTTTTTTTCAGAATTGTGAGATAAAAACTGTAAACTCGCAATTACCTTTTTACACTTTTATTCCTTGGCAGAAACAAGCTTCCATAGCATTGAAAAAAGCGCTATATAAAAGTTTGACTTGACTTGCTTATGGCAATGCCTCAAGAAAAACCCATGTTATATTTGTTGACAGATGCCAGCCTCACACCGATCTATAGTGTGTGTGTACACAGTCTATGAAGGATGGTTCTCTTGTGACCGGGTAGTCACGGTGACATTGAGAGGGTCTCTCTCAGCCTGCATGCATGCTGTGCCGTCTGTTCTGCTGGCATGTTGCCGTGCCAACAGGGGGCAGAGGATGAGAACGCTTCATCTTCTGAACACAGGACAGTGTGTATGTGTGTGTGTGTGAGATGAGGAGACAGTACAGCGGGAGGGAGACGGCCAAATGTGTTTTCCATTGAGTCATAATAAGCGTGAGTTTTTTTTCAGTCCTGCCGTGACTTGGCCTTCACTTCTGTTTCCAAAGTCAGCGCTATGATTCACTTTCTGTCCTATTTTTGTGTTGAAATCACTGTGCGTACAGTAGCGTGTGCGAGTCAGTGTTATTTTAGCATCATTGAGATACTATTATAGTTTTATTAATATGTTGGATTAGTTTTTATTAGCATATTTGACGTTTTCATGTTATTTTTGTCATGATTCTGCCTTAGTGTCCTTGATTTTCCCTGGTCGTAAGGCAGGATCATGACGGAATCATGGGTGCTTCTCATTTCTTATTTGTGCATCCTCGTTTCCTTTCCTCGCGTCTCAGCTCCACCCCCTGTAGGACGCGAGGGAAGGCTGCAAGGAAAAAAAATGAGGACGGAGGAATTGAATGAAAGCTTTTTTATACATTGGAATACTTGATCACTCGAGCGTCACTTCGCATGCGTCATCAGCAGCGCTCAAAGGATCTGCCCTTATTTTGTTAAAGTTTGTTTATTTAAGAAATTCATAATAAATAATAATAAAGCAAGATACCTTGTTGAAATATGTGAGTTGTGTGGTTTATGTAAACTACAAAAGTAAAGTATAAATTCAAATGATTGTGACAGAGGTGAAGGGGGAGGAGAATTGATACGTGCGTCATGTTTAGTCGATAAAACTCTTCCGCAAAGGGTACACCTGTGTATCCTCGCTCATGACTCCTCTGGAAGCCTCCTCACTCCTCGATCCTCGACTCCTCGCGGTGCAATTAGAGAATTGAGATGTCCTTCAAGATGGCTGAGCTCAATTGGTTTCCGGGTCATAGGATGGAGGACGGCGGAGCGAGGAGACGAGGAGGGATATTGAGAAGCACCCCATGTTTTGTGTATAAGCGCATGGCCAATTGTTTGGACCATGTGCTTGTGTTGTCTCGTTATGTAACTCCACCCCCTTGTTACCCTCGTCTTGTCATTATTGTCTAGTCAGTTTCACCTGTCCTCGTCATTAGTGTTCCCCTATTTAATCCCCTTGTGTTTGCTGTCCTGTGCCGGTTCATTGTTTCTCATTGTGTGTTTCTCATTGAGTGATTCACCTTGTGAGTACCTTGCTTAAGAAGAAGGTCTTGTATTGTTCTTGATCTTGTATTTACTCTCTGTCTAGTCTTGTCAAGTGTTTTCCAGTTTAGTTATCTCTCGTTTGTATTGTCTCTGTTTTGCCCCCTCGTGGGTTTTTGTTTTCTGTTAGTGTCATAATAAACGTTTAGTGTCTGCATTTCGTCTGCGCCTGGGTTCTCTCCATCAGCACCGTAACAATTTTAGTCAGGTTTTTTATTTTGTTGTACTTTTGTCATTTTTATTAGTTATTGTTTTTTAACACTTTCCCTGCCAGCCAATTATTTTAAGTTGCGAGCCATAACTAGCATTTTTGATCATTTCAATCACAAAACCTTTATGGCCCCCAGAATTTTTTGTTGTATGAAATTGTAAACAGTGAAGAATATATATATATATATATATATATATATATATATATATATATATATATATATATATATATATATATATATATATTATGTTTATTTACAGTATATTTGTTTTGCTAGCTTCATTTATCATTTTTTTATTAACACGATGTGGTTAAGTTTTAATAAATAAAACAACATTTTGAACAAAAAGATGAGAAAATTGTATTGTCAAAGACTTTACAGTTATATAACTCTATTTCTGTTTTTCAGCATTTTTCTCAGTAACGCTAGACGCTAGTTTTGATTTATATGCTATGGAATGTTTGATGAACAGCACCCCCTACCATATAAAAATGAAAACACTGATTTGCCGATGGCAGGAAAAGAGTTAAACATGTCTACATAGATTTTAGTATTTTAGTTTAGTTATTTTAGTACATCAAGTAAAAGTAAATAAAAATAATAAATGTTTTCTTAGCATTCATAGCGTTGATTCTATTTTAATTAACAGAATTTGTTGTATGGTTTTATTTTTAGCTAACTATAATAACCACTGTGCGTTAGTTTTACTTTAGTATCAACAACTCACTGCATCGCCATCCTGTCCAGCGCTGCCATTCATGGGTGGAGTCACGTCCACCTCGACGCTGGAGCTGTTTGGCAGATTTTTATCTATAACACAAACAGGAAATGTACTAAATGGACAAATAAATAAAATAAATGACACATGCAAAAAAGTCCCCAAATAAAATCATTTTAAGGCAGGTCTAAGATACTTTAGTCTTTAGCCGCTGTTTTTTCAGCACCTGCACACCACAAACACTACACTGTGTCTTTAAAACATTTTGTCAAGTTTGAACTTGATTCCTCCATTCTATTTATATATATATATATATATATATATATATATATATAAGTCAGACTTATGTATAGTCAGATTTGGTAAGTCGTGTTGCATGTAGAAGGTTAATTTACCAGGCCTGGATATTACAATTTTGAACTTCCCCAATATCGTAATTTCCATAACCGATCAAACTCTCACATTCTGTAGTTTTACATAATACTATATTTATATAGTTATTTAAGATACTTAAAAGATTAGCACTGTGTAGCCAATGTATGTGTCTAAAATAATTTTTGATCAGATGAAAAAAAAATAAAACAAAAAAAAAAGATGTTGAAAGTGCAGTAGATCGATTTGAAAGGGTTAAAGTTGTTCTGAACAGACTGTGGTCACATCAAAGAAGCTGCGTGCTCTCAACTGCCCTGCTTTTGATGCTAATATGCTAATATGGAACTGTTAGCATAATTTTGCACTTGAAATGAAAGTGTATTCAACACACAAATTATATTATGGGATTTAAATATATTATGATACTTTATTTTGTTTCTATAAAGTCCACAAGCAGTTGTTATCTTAAGAAGCTAATTTGAAATTGGTTGAAAAAAGCTGGGTCTTGTTCACTTCAGCAATGGATTTAATATGCAATGGCAAATTTAATAGAGCTAGGCTCAGTACATAATTTACCAGGAATAACTTAGCCATTATTTATCACTGTTACCTAATGTAGTAGTCAGTTTGAATCAGTCTTGAATTTATTAATGCATGTTATTTTTTCCAACTGTACCACTTACCAGCAACTCCATTTGAGTCCTCCACTTGGCATTTCTTTTTGGCAATTTTGTGAAGGATGGACGCCTTCTCACGAAATTTTCCTGAAAAATAGTCCAGAAAGAGAGTGATTTGGAATAACAAATTTTCCCAGGATAATTTCCCTGCTAAGTGAGCATGTTTCATTTCACTCACTGGATATGAAACAAACTGTATGCCATTTCTAAAAATAAAGTTGGTGAAATAGGGTCCTTGATGCTGATTAGCCATATTCAGCCATGTTAAAATACCTGATATAGTAACATTCGACAGGACACATCTGTTAACCGTTTGTGTATCCTTTGTGAAAAATAAGTGCACTTAAATTAATGTTTCTTAACACACTTAAGTATACTTTTAAAATGTAATAATTTAAAAGTAAATGTTTTACATTTTGTTATTCATTATGTTTTTATAATCTTTTGTCATGCTTAAAAAGTATACTTATTTTGATGTGTTGACTAACATACTTAAGTGTTATTCAATATTACATTTAAAGTTAATATATTTTAAAGACACTTATTTGCAACGTAATCATTATAAATGTGCAAGTTCAAATATATACAATATATGGCATACAAGTTTTAATAGAAATTACATTATATTATATATATATATTATATTATATTACATTGCATTATATTCTGTAGTACACTTTAACCATTTTTCATAATTATGAAAATACATATAAAGATGCACTTAAATCCTACTTAGGTGGGTCAAAAAAGCACTCTTAAGTTCAGCTATTTGAATTTATTATAAATTTAAACTATAATACATTTTATCAATACAATTCATTTCAAGTGTTTGAACATTACATTCAGTTCGCACTTTTTAGGTGTGCCAATGTGTACTTCTTTTTCACAAAGGATATCACTGTGCAGCACCCACAGAGACCAAATGGTTTAGTTGCATATTGCCAAATTATTTAGTAAAAGAATATAATGTTTTAATAAAGAAATGTGTTCTTAATATTTATTAATTTGCGATCTTTGCTTATTTTTATGTTGTGACAGTATATGGGGAATATAGTGACTCCAGTACATGTCATGCACAGTAACTCCCTTTAACAGACTATTATTTACTAACACAGCATCTTGTAACTTGTAGCTTGAAAAAAGGTCAAAATACCATTTGAACTTTAATGTAACCTTCAAACCAAAAGAACAATAAACACATCTGCTTATACTGTAGGCAAAATCTATAACACAGTGTGGATAGAGCAGTACCAGAATCATGAAGAAAACGTCAATACAGTTGCACAGCCTTTTCAGGATCCATCAATGTGGAAGTAAAAACTCAGGCGATCCTACACAGACAGTAGCAGTGTTTTCCTGTCTAATTCTTTGCATGAATGAAACTGCATGTGATTAAGCTTGTGTTGAAGCATATGTGTGGACATAATGTGTGGAGGGTTGGTTTACTAATGGAAAACATCCTGATCACTAAATGTCTTTGACCTTCCTGAGGATTCATTGGCTCTGATTGGCTGATAGAGAGACTATGCTGTCTGGCTCGATCAAAAGGCAGTGTTGTGACCCCAATCAACATGCACATGTATGTTACGTGAACTACATATCATGGTTTTGGAATTTTAGTGTCTATGCTGAAGTTTGTTAGAACTATGTTTAAGTGTTTGTTTGTGGTGTAGTAGGACTAGTTTGTAATGTAGGCGGTGGGCAAGGTTTTCTAAAGTATTGTTAGTGTTCTTTAGTCAGCATCGTCTCCAGTTTCTCTAAACAATGAAGGTTAATTGTAGCCTGGTTAAAACCAGACCATTCTCAGTTGTAACTGAGTTATGGTCTGGCAAAGCGTCATAGACAAATCATTTCCAGAGGGGCGTCACCAACGGACGTCGCGGATAGACCTAAAACCAATCAGAGCGATGAAGGAGAGGACGTATGCAGAGCGGCGGAGAAACATCTCCGAGTGTTGTTCTTTGCTCGGTTTTTAACAAAAAGGAAACGTTCAAATCGCTTAAAACAGACGCGATAGCTGATTCGAACGAGTGATGTTCGACGGCGGCATCCATCTTTGTAATGTAGGCTACAAAATCTGCTTTAAAATCCCAGCGCTGTCGTCATCGTGTAAAGCCCGCCCCAACGTTTCTGATTGGTGCCGCGATTTCGACGGATTGGAAATGGGCTTGAATGAGCTCTTTGCCAGACTAACTTTCAGAGCAAATCTAAATTTGCCAGAAGTTGTCTGGGTTTTCCCAGGCTAGGTTAATTGGGTTTCTCAAAATCATGGCAAGTATTACCTTGTGAAAAAGAATTACGCTTTAGCACACATAAAAATGCATTACAGAAATAATATACTTTAAAAGAATAATACTTGTGCAAACTGAAAGTAATGTTTTGGGGAATTGAACTGCATGTTAATTGAAATTAAATTCATATGTTTTATAAATTAAATTTTTATTAAATGCAATTAGTTTTATGACCCACTTAAGTATGACTTAAGTAAATCTTTATATGACATTTCATGATTACTTCTCTTGTCTTTGAAATATCGTTAAAATGTACTGCTGAAATAAACTTTAATGCATGCATTTATTGAAAATTGTATATCATGTATTTAAATACATTTGTAGTTAGCATGTTTGTAACGATGAAGTTGCAATTTAGTATATTTAATAAATTTTCACTTTAAATGTAATATCAAATAACACACTGCAGTTAAAATTATAGTTAGGTCCTTTACATGTTCTTTAGTATGATAGTCAATACATTAAAATACTTATTTCAGCATGACAAAATATCATTAAAACAATGACTTTAAATTAAAACCTTTCATTTGACATTTTTACATAGTGCACTTTATAAGCGTACTTAAGTGTGTTAAAGGGGTCCTTGATTATGATTGAATTTTTTTACCTTTAGTTAGTGTGTAATGTTGCTGTTTGAGCATAAACAACATCTGCAAAGTTAAAACGCTCAAAGTTCAATGCAAAAGGAGATATTTTCTATTACAGAAATCGCTTTTTAAGGACTATAACAAACGGCTGGTAGGGACTTCAACAAGGTTCTTCCCGGGTTGTTGACATCACCAACTCTAAAATTTGCATAAACCCTGCCCCCGGAAACACGCAACAAATGGGGTGAGGCCATGTTGGGCTGCTTTAGAGAAGAGGAAGAGTTGTTGTCGCTGTTTATTTACACCCCGGAAAAAGGTTGTCCAAAGGCTGAGGAACTTAGATGTATTTTTAACACTGTTCCTGAACATTCTATCCTCAATATTTTTCTGTTTTTCCACATTTTACGGAGAACAGCAGACAGACAGAGTACAATGCAGGCTATACGCACAAAAGCTTCTCCTGAAAGACGTAGCCATTCCCATTTTGTCGGGACAATTTGTTGTTTATGGATCACAACTTGTAAGTAGGTCTTATTATTTGTAGTTGTGTTTTTTCTATTAACAGTTCCAATTATAAGCTTTATGTAGTTGCTATAGCTATGATGTAAACACAGGGCTTACGCTTTGCCTCCGCTAGCTTGCTAGCTAACATTACATTATTTATGTAGTGTTTACTTTAGCTTTTATAAGCTCTTGCTTTTGTAAGCCTGTTCACCACCCCTTAGGAAAATGATCCATGATTTTGTGATCGATTATTGTTTGTATTATGATAGTTTTCCGGAAAATATGATTAAATGGTGGATAACATTGTATCTATAAGAAAACAAAAAACAAAAAAAACAGACCATTTAGAAATGTCCTGTAAAATCTGTGCTTGCAAAGTCCGTGCTTGAAATCCGTTCAGCATCCTCTTGTTCATTAGTATTGTCAGGGCCTGAATCGGGCTCGAAATGGTTTGAAATTGGCACCATCGTTAATATTTACATCTGAGTAGTGTTAGCGGTTATGAAGGGGCGTGACCTTTCCCGAACACACGCTAAGCGCTGCCAATCACAACACACTGGGTCAGTTAACCAATCACAGCACATTTCGTATTTCGGAAGGAAGGGCTTCTTTGAAAACGACGTGTTCAACCAGACTGGGGAGAAAGGAGCTGTAAAAATGTGTTTTTTTGAACAATCAAGCATGAAAACAAATTACACCCCAAAAACAAAAACAATACTTCGTAAAAGGGCATAATAGGACCCCTTTAAGAAACATAGTCATGAAAATGTAGCCTACTCTCTTTAAGTACACTTAAGTGGCCTTTTATTCATTTAAAAATATATTATCTGCATTAATAATATATGGTTGTTACTCTGAATACAAGCAGAGTATGCTAGAGTTACTCTAAATAGAGTCAAAGAGAAAATATTGACTCATGTACCTTCCCATCCTGAATATTACATCAAAGTCTGTTTAGTGCAGAGGAGGGAACTAAAATTAGAACTTTGTAACTCTGTGTATACACACACACACACGCAAGCGCGCGCACGCACACACTGTGATTTGTCATTCTGTTGCCTTAGATGTTATGGATCCTCAAAGAGACTTAAGCAATTCAGCCATAACAGATGTATAAGAACTGACATTATTGCATTAGTGAGACGTGAGAGAGAGAGAGAGAGAGAGAGAGAGAGAGAGAGAGAGAGAGAGAGAGAGAGAGAGAGAGAGAGAGAGAGAGAGAGAGAGAGAGAGAGAGAGAGAGAGAGAGAGAGAGAGAGGGGACCTGTTATTATTGCATTATCCCTGCGCTGCTGGTATTGCATAACTCTAGTTATAGAATGACTCACTCCTCTTCGTCTCAACACCGTGACGTACGTTTCTTAGCATCTATTTCTGTGCGTGTCTGAATGCAGCCAGGCACGTTATCTGACTCTCACGGATTGCCGAGCAGTCACAGACAGTGACGAGTAATGCTGCTCTCTTATCGGAAAACTTTGTGTACATTCGACCAACTATTCTGATAATTGCATTTTTTAAAGACCCCAAATTAAACAAACCTAGTTTTCTTTCATGCATTGACGTATTTATTGAAACAGGATGTTTGGGAAGGAGCTATTTTTTTTAAATGACTTGTTAGTCAGTTCCTAATCAATGTTCTTCTTATTCTGGTGAGCACTTGATTGGCCAGAAATGTGTAGTACTGGATGAATCATTGATATATTTCATCTGTTTTCCTGAAAAAAAGAGACTATGTATTTTAAATGAGTATATCTGCTATAGGTTAGTTCTGTAAATATTTAGTTGCGTGCTCAAAACTAATACTTGACCTCAAAGCTAGAAGACGTGGACTTAAAGCCACAAAATTCTAATTTTAATTTCACGTAGTCGTTAACCCTACAAAGCCTTGTATTGTAATTGATATGCAAATATCTTTAAATTGAAAACACTAAATTATCAATTGATTGCTACTTTACAGTTTTTTTTTAGCAAGTAAAAGGCCTTTTAGTCTAATTGTAAAAACATCCACCTTCACGTTGTGGTTCACGTGTCCTTTTGTTGTGACATCTTTACTGACTTTTGTATATTGTTAGTAATATTTCAACATGAACATTTACTGGACTCAAGCAACTTAGGTTTACCTTGATTGTCAATAATTATTTTTCTTTTTTTTTTAAATCATGTTCAAATGTGTGTATCAAATAGGATCCATCAGGCTTTTGAGGAACGTTTATTTGTTCATCTCTCAATCATTGTATTGCTTTGCATTATATGGTTTGAAACTAGAGAGCTTTGATCATAAAAACTAAGCATTTAAATATCATCTCACATAGACATATTATTGGTAGATAATCCAGTGATAACTGATATTTATATGCGTTTTATGTAAGTAGTCTGTTATACTGTTATGAAGATCTTATTGATTTACATTACAAGTTATCAGAATTTCTGCACCAAATTGCATTGCTCAGTTGGGGCCAATGAAAAAATTTAGCTTTTTTTTCTCCTCTAGTTTGAGCACCCTATTCTCAGTTTATCATATGAGCCATAAATGCCAGATGTATCAAATATGATACTCAACAAAAACACAAGTCTGCAAAAAATGTTTTTAGATTTTGTCTAATGGTTCAATAAACTGTTCAAAAATGTTTCGATTTTACAGGGTTAATATATATAACTCTAAATGTTTTACTTCAAATGTTTTCTGATCATGTTTACCTGCACATTTTGTCATGCATTTATATTACAAAAATAAATCCCTTTCAAACAAAATCTTTTTTTCAGAACAAACAATGAAAAACCAAAACTATACTAAATTAAGAATGGAAACCATGATTTGCACTTATGTTAGTGAAATCTCGGCTACGGCTAATAAAAAATGGAAAAGAAAACTCTCTCTCACACTCATATGAACAAATAGCATCATGGGTAGAGAGGCGAAGCAGAAAGAGAGAAAAAATTAGGGTTGACAGAAAGATTCTTACCTTCCTCGGTCATTGAGTGATAATATTTTAGCTTGCCATAAGTCCCCAGCTCTACAATATCATAGACAGAGACAAGGGTAAGGAAATACACGCTTGCACATGTGGACGAGCACACACACAAAAAACAGACACACATGCACACACACACACACATATAAGTGTCAGTGAGAACGACGAGGTAAGGTGGCTAAAAACAAAATCTGTCTCTATGTCGATCTCACAGGCATAAGTGCAAAAAAACTGAACAAAAAGAAGAAAAATTGCAAGTTTAATCAGATTGTCTGACTGCTGCGGGAGTCAAGGTGCATATGTTTTTATAAGTCTGCTGGGAAAACAAAATTTTGTTTGTTTGTTGAAAACAAATTTTTTTTAATTAAATGTAGTAGTTAGTATAATCATGCCTTTGAAAGATATTTAGAGATTTGCTTGAGCTACACTAGCTCCTTTAGAAATAATTCTAATATATGCTGATTTGATACTCAATAAACATTTCATATTATTATCAATGTTGAAAACAATTGTGCTGCTTCATGTTTTTTTGGAAACTTTCAGGATTCTTTGATGAATAGAAAGTTCAAAAGAACAGTATTTTAAATTGAAACCTTTTTTAACATTATACATGTCTTTATTGTCCCATTTGATTAATTTAATGCATCCTTGCTGAATAAAAGTTTTTTTTTTTTTTAATAAATTGTACTGATCTCAAACTTTTGAATGTTTGTGTACACAATAGCAAGGAAAGTGGATATCCATGAGCAGAATTTCATATTACGCATCCAAACGTTTTTTGTCCATGCAGTCTATTATTGAGGTGTAATTTATTTCAGACTCATTCTTCCTGTCTAAGTTAATAATAAGCTGCAAACTAGTCCAGACTTACAAAGAGACAAAAGTATGGCTATGTGAGACAGCAATACTAAAATTATATATAAAATGATTTATATTAGAGATACGTTTTGAATGCTTATATCTTCTAAATACGATTTGTGTCATTGTTTTGGAGACACTAGCTTATAACAGTAAGGCTAACATACATTTTTTTGAAGCGTAATTATTTTTCAAAGTGTACTTTGAATAACCATAGTGTATGAAATGTGCTATATAAACTTGCCTTGCCTTGCCTAATTTTGATTTCATGGTGACTTTAAGTTAGATTTTAAATCTTAGATTTTCTACATGGTTTCAGATTTTTGTAACCTATCTATAAGATCTTCACAGATGATGTAAACATGTTTTCGTTAAGTGATGAGTCTGGCGACCTTGCAGAATGACCTCTCCAGCTGTTGACCGGTCATCCCAGCGGCACAAAGCTTTTAACATCGATTCGGCTGGGAAAGGGTGTGCGACTGCATGCAAGTGTGTGCGTGTGCTCACGTTACACAATAAAGGTCACGTAAAATAACCTATCAGACTGTTATTGGCATGGGTGAATGTCTGTGCATGTTCGTGTGCAATCAGGTAGAAGGGCAGTATGACAGATAACAGCGTCTTTATGAATGCATGCATGTCCGTTTGACGGAGCAGACAGATCATTCCAAAAATAGAGAAACTGTTGGTCCGGCATGGGGGTCGAGCTCAATAATCAATGCAAACTGCTGTGCAAGAGGTCAGACAGTAAAAAAACACATGCACACACAGACAAAACCACTGCATATACGGTTTGTAATTTCTGAAGAGCGTGAAAGGTTGTGAGAGCTGTGGCAGTGCTCAGTCTGTGTGTGTGTAATGAAGAGGGATGAATTACGTGTGCATGTGGAAAATCAGGCAGTAGTCATTTATAATGTGTTCAATATCAATTAATGAACTTATGCAATTAATCAATTCATTTGGCGGGTGTGTGTGTAATCCTTCCATGTGAGGCACACATAAGGAATACTCGTCACATTGAGCCACCGAAACAAATATATTATGAACACAATCACGATGTGTCGCTGTGTTTATAAAACAGGTGCAGTTTTTCCAAGCTTGTATGTGATGCTGCGAGTGACCCAATGGCTTGTGTTTTTTGTGTAAGAAAAAAAACATACAACAAAATAAATTTGTCGCAGGGACAATTGTGGGACAATAAAACCCAAATCTAATGCAATATAAATTACTATAACATAGTATTCAATATAAATATTCCACATTTCTGCCCAAACCATGGTAAATTACTACAGTACATTCATGGTCAATGTTTGTAAGGGTGGTGATTAGGGGATTTAAAGTCTTCTAACTTCGTTCATGGCACAATGTTTCTGCCATTTTCCTCATCAGTCGTGTTGGGAATGTTGAGGCTGTTTCATCCGATTTAAAAATAGTTTAATCATCAAGTGATTTCTGGTTTGTAACAGAGAGGTGTGTCGAATTGAACAGCTTCTCACAAGATGTCTCAACGCTGTTTAATAATAGTGCCCGGGACCGGGAGTAAACACAACTCCTTTAAGCTTGCGTTCCGTTATCCACTGGGCCGTGCTACGAAGTTCAAAGTAAACTCGTGAAACTGAAAACGTTTCTCAGGTCAGTCTGAGCACTCATGGTACACACAGTGCGTATATCCATACAGCTGCAGGCGCCAATGCGGCCACGTGCATATCTAAACCAATTTAGCCGCACCGCCAGGATAAGAGGAGGAGGGAGATTGGGGATGGGGATGATTGGCAGGCCACACCTGGCCCGCGGGCCGTCAATTGAAAAGCTCTGGTGTAGGGCCTCCTTTTGAGGTCAATGCTGCATCAATTCATCTTAGGAATGACAGATACAAGTCCTTCATAGTGGCCAGAGGGTATTGAGCCATTCTTATTCGAGAACAGTGGCCAGTGGCTATGTGATGCTGGTAGAGGACTTGCTCCTCCAAAATTCCCCAAAGTGGCTCAAAAATATGGAAATCTGGTGACTGTGCAGGCCATGGGAGATGTTCAACTTCACTTTCATGTTCATCAAACCATTCTGTCACAAGTCTTGCTGTGTGTATTTGTGCATTATCATGCTGATACACAGCACTCCCTTCAGGATACGGTGTTTGAACCATTAGGTGCATATGGTCCTCCAGAATGGTTCAGTAGTCCTTGGTCATTACTTGATGCTCCCATCAAGCTCAGTCAGCCCAAACTATCACTGATCCACCCCATGCTTCACTCTGGGCACGCAACCATCCGGGTGTTAAGACTCTATGAGGCTTCTTCACGCTGTAACTCCTGAAGTGAAGGTGAAGGTAGACTCATCAGAGAACAGTTCGTGTTTCACATTGGCCACAGCCCAACATTTGGCATTGGCACAAGTGACCAAAGGTTTGGCAATAGCAGCCCGACCATGAATATTGACTCTGTGGAGCTCCCGATGAGCAGTTTTGGCGGAAACAGGAGAGTTGAGGTGCGCATTTAATTCTGCAGTTAGTTGGACAGCTGTGGTTTTATGTTTTTTGCATTCAATCGGGTTTAGTACATGGACATCCTTTTTAGACAGCTTCCTCTTGCATTGACAGTTACTCCCGTTGGATGGGGTTCATCCTTTGTGGTGGTATGCCGACATTACTTGCTGTCCTGGTCACAGATGAGCCAGTTAGACGTGCACCAACAATTTTTCCCTTTTTTGAACTCTGATATGTTGCCCATTATGTTGTGTGGATTGCAATATCGTATGTACAGCTGTGCTATTGGTCTGCTAATTCAACCTTCACACTCTGCTCTTACTGAAGGAATATTGGCCACCTGGCTGCGCATATAGGTGTGAAACCTCCAACACCATATTAGCCAATGTTTCAGTTTCATTGTCCAATATTCAGAACATTTAAAATTTTCTTAATGTACTTATCAATGAGGTGGCAAAAACGTTTGGATTTTTTACATTGTTAATCTCTAGATATGTGCATTCAAGATATAAAACTTAATGGATAAAACGTAGTTATAATGGATCCTAATTCACTGCTGTAAAAGTTTATGACTTTCAAATTTAATTAAGTCAATGTTCAATTGTAACTTCAGGAGAGTCAGTGTTTATTTTTCTGTTTCCTGGTTGACATGACGGCAGACATAGTCATCTGATATACAGCTAGCTACTTAGCAGTCAGCTTACAATGTCACAATCAGTTACCTGGACTATATCTGTATTTACGATGCCGTATAAATTAATGATTTTTTTATTCTAGTTTAGTTGCTAAACAGAAATTTTGTTTTATCTACAAATTTCACCAACCGAAAAGCTCAAAACACGCTTCTTGGATCTTTCTTTTCATTTTTCCATTTAAAATGTATTCATGTTTTAAATGAACAGTTTTATAGAAGCAAAATAGTGCAGTTGAATAGACCAGTTGAACAACGCAAGGATGGACATGAAACTGCTCTTTTAATTCTTTCAAAGAAATCATATAAAATTGCATAAATTATTCTTGAACTGACCAAAGAATTTAAAGGAAAAGGGTTACATTAAAAACATACATTTTAACGTTAATTTATATTTTGATCGTAAATCTACTATTGTTTTATATAGAATTGTTCTATAGTCTATAGAGTATTTTAAGCAATTACATCATAAGAAACTGTAAATAAATTACAGAAGAGTAATCCCTTACTTTACTTTTTCGAGGGAAAAGTAATTAAATTACAGTAATTAATTACTTAGTCATGTAGTATACCCAACACTGCTAGAGTTCATATGTGTAACCCAAATATACTATTATGCGTACGTGGAACTGAATATCTTGAAATGATATCGAAAGTATAGATGAGCAACTAATAATGTTCAACTACTGATTTGGCCTTTAAATTGTTTAAATTTTGAGCAAATCTAGCAGGGTTATTCAATGAAATGGGTTCCTTTCTCATTTGGAAATGGTCATATTTAGACCAAAATGAATAAATATCTTGCAGACAGTATAGAATCACGGGCAGATTGACAAAATTACATAAAAAAATGGATTGCTATGGTGTAAAGTTCAGTGATAGAATGTCTGGTAACACTAGTTTAGGGTCCAATTCTCACTATTAACTAGTTGCTTATTAGCATGCATTTTACTAGGATATTGGCTGTTTATTAGTACTTATAAAAGCACATATCAATACCTTATTCTGTATGACCTATTTCAAATAGAAATTTTAAATTTCACTGACACTGTTTTTGCTAAACGAATTTTAAATGATTTTACTCAAACACAAAAGCCAAAATCGCACCATGCACTTCTGGCATATTTCAGCAGCGCACTGCATCCTAGGACGCTTTGGGTAATGCCTCCAGCATGACTGGTGTCTGAAGAACATGTCTAAACACGACAATAACATTGGCCGGCGACAGCCTATGACGTTACTACCGGTGTGACCAGAGTATAAAATGTCATCTGTAGAACACGTCGACAATGTCTTTTGTCTTCAGGACCCGTTTGTTTATGTATGTGTGAAGATGATCACTCAGCCAAGCGTTTCAGGAAGTATGTGCCTCCGTATCAGAGATGACACTTGAGGACACACGACTTGTGTGTAATTTGTTTGGGTAAGGATGTGTTATGTGTTTGGGAACTGAATGCGCTCATTGTAAGGTGCTCTTTGTTTTGCCTTCGCGAGACTGACTGAAAGAGACAGGTAAGAAGCTTTTACTTTGTTCTCACCTGAGGTATAGTTGTTAGTGTTTGCACGAGCGCCTTCGGCTCTCGAGGGAGTCGAAGGCACTCGTAGTGATGTGTTTGTGACTGTTCTACCCGTGATTCTTGATTAGTGATAGACTCTGGCATTTGAGCGAAGCACGTTTAGCTCTCGAGGGAGTTGACCGCACTCTTTATGATATGGTTGCTGTGATAAGCTCCTTTGATGTTTATTCTCTCTCGAGGGATGAGAAGAGCACACCGACAACCACTGTTCGGATCCCGTGGCCGCCATAGCAGGTTCAACTGGCAGGTTCGATCACGGAGGTGGTGGGCAGAGCAAAGGGAGAGTCTTATGCGATTTATTTCCCCTTCCGGTCTTACTAATGTGTAAGGCCTAATTCTGTGGAATTAGATGCAGAGAGAGTGCAGGCAGGTTTTATTTTTAGATCTGCCCCCTCCGCTGGCGGCCTGCACAATAGCAGTGCTCGGTGGTGGCGAAACAACAGGAATTGTTTTTTTTTCACCCTTGTTTGCGAACCCTTCCTAGTTGTAGGGACCTCCGTGAGTGTCTAGGGAGCCCATTTTTCCTCTGGTTTGACTGAAGAGCAGAACCCTTCCCCTGAGTCAGGTCTTAAAGCAGGGTTCTCCAATCCCTGGGATGAGCTCTTTCGATCACAAGAACACAACAGGAAGAGTTTTTTTCGCCCCAGTTTGAAAACCCTTCTTTGTTGTAAGGCACCTTCGGGAGTGTCTAGGGTCTTGAGATCCTACAAAGATATTTGTTTCCAAGTGGTCCCAGCTAGCTCCCCTTTAGGCAATAACTTCATGGTTGAGTGTAAGTGGAATCCTTAAAGGGTTAGTTCACCCAAAAATGAAATTGATGTAATTAATTACTCACCCTCATGTCGTTCCAAACCCGGAAGACCTTTGTTCATTTTTCGGAACACAAATTTAGATATTTTTGATATCAGCAACGTCATTACTACCTTTCTGGGCCTTGAAAGTGGTTAAGACATCGTTAAAATAGTCCATGTGACTAAAGTGGTTCAACCTTAATGTTATGAAGCGACGAGAATATTTTTGTGTGCATAAAACAAAAACAAAATAATAACTTTATTCAACAATTTCTTCTCTTCCCTGTCAGTCTCTGCCCCTTTACAAGTAGTTAACTCAGCGCAGCGCTTTCGGGTTCTACGTCAGAACGGCGGTTCAGTATTGGCTGGATCCTGCGTGAGCACCACACGCATGCATCGTGGTGCTCACGTGAACAGCACGAAGACTGACAGGGATGAGAATAAATTGTAGCCTGGCTAATGCCAGACCCAATTCTCGTTGAGACTTGGGTCTGGGAACCACATGTTCATTTTCTCGTATTTGAGGCGTGGTTTACGAATGCCCAGAGCCGTTTATTGGGTGCTAAGAATGTCTATCAAATGCGCCTGTACGTAGCTCATAGCCAATCGTTTCGATTATACCAGATGACGTATGTAGAGCGACAGAAATTAGACGAGGGAGACGATGATGGCCGATGGGTCAGAGATTTATGTGTAGCCTACACGATGGCGTGTATCTAACGGCCGTTTCACACCGCATGCGTGAGCGGCGCGTATTTTTTTTCGGCGTGCATGTTAAAGGGGTCATGAACTGGCTTTTTAAATTGTTTTATATTGTTGTCTGAGGTCAACT
This sequence comes from Rhinichthys klamathensis goyatoka, assembly GCF_029890125.1. NCBI lineage: Eukaryota > Metazoa > Chordata > Actinopteri > Cypriniformes > Leuciscidae > Rhinichthys > Rhinichthys klamathensis. Next base: position 3,022,436 of record NW_026606589.1, read on the forward strand.
TATGACGTTCGCTTGGTTTTTACATTCAAAAACATCAAAATGAATAAGTAATAGGCTATTTTCTACCCTAGTTTTGAGCCTAGCTCAAAAACGCTCGGTTTTTATGGGCGTCTCACATTGAAGAGTTGGAAGTAAACGCCCACTGCTGTGAGTGGATAACAGTTTTGCATATTATAATGAGTTTCGTGTAATGCGCGAATCGGTGGGCGGGGCTAAACCGGCCGTGTTGAAGTAGGCGTTGATCTTCTTCTGCGGGGGTGGTGTTTTATCCTCTTTGTCGTCATAGTTCCCCACTTTGAAAAACGAGTCGTTTGCTGAGCCTGGTGTCAATAAAAGCTTTTATTGGACTAACAAGGACGTTTTCAGTTCTGAAACTTACAGGATATTCTTATAATTTGATGGCCTCTTAGATGTCAAAAGCTCAAGGAAAATTTGATTTCTCAGTTCATCACCCCTTTAAGCAATGAGTGCATTCACACCGGGAGCAGCGCGTGAGCGTCGAGCAGGAGCGGCGCGTGAGCAGCAGTGAAGCGGGGGTTTCGAATCTGTTTTTTGCTGCATTGCTCACGCTAAATTAAAGTGAAAGCACACTTTTGATGGACAAAAATAAATGTGATTTCACACAAAAAGTGCCCAAAATGCACAGAATTAGCATGTCTAGTGAGTTTTAACAAGAACTTGAGTAGGCAAATAAAAGAAAATAAAGACTCTAAAATATTTATAGAAGATTTACCCGGTAAAAACTTGTTTTTAATTATTCAGTTTGGGTGAAAGTTGTGTATTATATAAATAAAAAAAACTAAAGTAAACTAGCCAGAAAATATTATATATAAACGTTCTTTTAGTTCATGTAACGTTAACACACAGACAGCTACAGGCTAGCACAACCCAAATCAAACCCGAGTGTGTGGTTTATTTGTGTGTTTTGTTTTTTATCCGCGGAGTTGCGGTCTTGTAAACATCGAAAGTATGACTGAAACTAATAGATTGGAGCCATTTTCTGGGTTGTTTTGTTGTATTACATTTAACTTATATGCGAATGTTGTACACCTCCCCATTACAAACTTTCAAGACTATCAATGTTATAAAATGACCAACTTCTAAAAACAAATGTATAGTTGTCTTTGTAAAAAATTGCTCGCTTATATATAATGCCGAAGTCATATTTCAATGTCTTTGGAAAACAAGAAAAAACACAAAATGACTTAAGCAATTATGCTATGAGGCTAACGATATGTAGCTTTGGAGCCGCTGCTGTGACACTGTCTACAAACGCTTCCAGTGTGAATACTCTCGCGCGTCTGCAGCTGCAGTGACGATGTAGTTACGCTGACGCGCTGCTCAAATGCCGCTCACGCTTGCGGTGTGAAACCTATGTGTGAAACGGCCGTAAGGCTGCATCGAAAGGTAACTTCGCGTCTACTGCCATGTTTGATCCATAGGTATAAACAAACTGCTTCGGTGTGTCGCATAGACGCGTCATCGTCTTGCTGCTCCCTCCCCGTTCTGTGATTGGTTCCCTAAATGAGGCGAAAATTTGGTCCATGGTATCCATACTGCCTTTCAGCGTGAATAAAATCGCGCTGCGGGAAGGCAGTATGGGGAAACCCAGACTAAATAAATTGTTGAATAAAGTGTTTTTTTTTGCGCACAAAAAGTATTCTCTTAGCTTCATAACATTAAGGTTGAACCACTGTAGTCACATGGACTACTTTAATGATGTCTTCACTACCTTTCTGGGCCTTGAAAGTGGTTATGACGTTGCTGTATATTGGGGGGTCAGAAAGCTCTCGGATTTCATCAGAAATATCTTAATTTGTGTTACAAAGATTAACAAAGGTCTTACGGGTTTGGAACGAAATGAGGGTGAGTAATTACTGACCGAATTTTCATTTTTGGGTGAACTAACCCTTTAAAAGTAGGATTCTCATATAGTGATTTTACTTTCGCCCATCCAAGGGCTCACCACATTAATGTAAAGTGGAGGGAGTTGGTCAGCTGATTTATCTGAAAGATTGGTGAGATTGTTATCTTGTAGAGCCTCTTCTGTATTATCATTACAAGGAAGACACAAGTTTAATAATATAAATTTTATTAACAAAAGATAAACAAGAATAACTAACACAACTACTAAATGAATACCATGAATGATAAAGGAATAAAGTGTATAAGACACATAAGATACAAGTGATTAAGTTGGGCGTGGCTATGGAAGAGTTACGTTATCGTATGGAAAGATAAACTGTTGTTCCTTTGAAACTAATAAGGTGAATAACCTTATTATGCATCAAACAAATAAATGAAAGATTATTTGTTATTAACTAGCATCAGCTATATTACCTCTAATGGAAAAATCATATACTGATAATAAACAACAATGCCAAAGGTCTCTGGAAAGTGGTTTGGTAAAGTGATATTTACGTTCCATGTGGTCGAGTGAGCAGTCTGATGGCGGTAACGTCTTCCACTGATTGTGCTGAGTGACAATGCAGGGGGGAAAAGAGCTGGAATATGTTTTAACAACTTTGAACATGATGCTCTGTGGGATGCTGATCTCCTGGAGCACCCAAGGGTCCTAAAATCTGGAACACGCAGATAAGGCCCTTAAGTAGGTGCAGAAGGTCCTAAATTTGGAACACACAGACCAAGGAACCTTGAAGTGAAGGTTTGCTCTCCTGAGCTTAACCTTGTTGCAAATGTCTCTGTGCATGTGTCTTCTGCCTCTCTGGGCCAGAAACTCAGAACTTGGTCAATCCACTTTTGTCTCTCTGGCATGGAGACTACAGTAAGTAGTCTCTACGTCGTAGATGTTACTGTCTCGCTGGACAAAAACTCTGAACATTGTGTTTGTTAATGTCTCTTTCCTCACAGAGTGGAGGCTCAGAACGTGGTTGTATCTGTTGCTGCCTCACAAGCTGTAGACTCAGATCATGGAATTGGTTTTGTTGCGGGAGTCTGAGTTGAGGATTTATAATGGCATGGCTAGCACTTTTGCCTAGCCCCCTTATACTTTCTTGTGATCCCTCTGAGCCCTTCTGGTCTCTGGACACCAACAGGAAGTGGTCTGTTCGCCTTGGACAAACCCTTCCAGTTGTACAGCACTTCTGAGAGTGCTGGAGTCTAGAGACCAAATCATTCTGCTAGACAGTGACATCGAGTGGTGTGGCTCTCTGTGAGCCTCCTTGGTGGAACTGTCTTTAAGATGGAGTGTTGTTAGGCTTCCTCACGCTCTACAGAGTCATCCTGCTGAGGCCTCTGCTCCCCAGAGCTCTGCTTGGATAGCAGTATCGAGTTGCCAGGCTCTTTTGTGAGCCTCCTTGGTAAGTAGTCCTTAGCTTAGAGCGTAGTTAGGCCTCCATTCTTAGAGCTCTGAGCTTCTGGATGGCTACACCGGGTCGTTTGGTTCTCTGTGCGCCTCCTTGGTTTGCTCTTGATTTAGAGAGTCGTCATGCTGAGACCTCCGCTCCCCAGAGGTCTGCATAAGATAACATGTCTAAGTTGTGTGGCTCTATGTTAATCAGAGTTTTTGTCCTAACCAGCCGCGACGGCGACACGCAACGATTGTATTTTAGAAACGGTTTATATTTTTCTGCGACGTCGCGGCTGGAACAACAAACACAAAGTGTGTCAATGATAATCTCAGGTACTGTTTATGTGCTTTATTTAATGTTTAAAGCATGCAATGTGACTTTGAATATCATTTAGTGCTCCCAGCTTTATAGCTGTAAAAGCAACAATGGATAATTCACCTCAGATCTTGAAATTAAACTAATGGAAACAAGAATGTTCAAACTGTGAACAAACAAAAGTGTATTATTTGACAAAGATTGTTTTAGTAACTCAGTAGCCTATGTATTTGAATAATGTTTAAATGGTGTAATATTTGTGAATTTGATTATTTAGCCTACTTATCCATTTTCTTGCGATTGCCGTCAAGATTACTCTCTGGTGCGGTGCACTTGCCGCAAGAGCCCACCCACACGCTGTTCTGATTGGCTGTGGGTTTTGATTGATTTCGACGCATCTCACAGCCGCGTCGCGTCTAGTGTGGATAGACAAATTATTTGTCACTGGAATCTTATCGCATCGCGTCTGGTTAGGACACTGTGTTAGGGTAGAGCGTACTTAGGCTTCCTCTCGCTATGGGGGGTCGTTATGCTGAAGTCTTTCCTCTGAGAGCTCCGTGGAGGCAGTGGACTGGGTTGTAAGTTCTTTTTGACCCTCCCTTGATAACTGTCTTCAAGGTGGGAAGTGATAGGCTTCCTCTTGCTTTAGAGAGTCTTCTTGCCGAGGCCTACGGCCCCAGAGCTCCGCCTGGATAGCATTGAGTTGAGTTGAGTATTGAGTTGTCAGGCTCTTTTGTGAGCCTCCTTGGTAAGCAATTCTTGGTGTAGAACATAGTTAGGTCTCCTCTAATTTTAGAGAGTATTCCTGCTGAGGCCTCCATTCGTAGAGCTCCCCTCAGATACTATACCAGGTCGTTGGCTCTCTGCGAGCCTTCTTGATATTTTTTTAGAGTGTTGCTAGGTCTCTTGTTTTGAGAGTGGTTTTCCTGTGACCTCCACTCATCAGGGGTATAGTGCCCCCTGAAGTGACAGGCAGGATAATCCTAATCCTTGGCCATATTCCCTTGAAGGTATTCAGAAGAATACCAGGCCATGAGCTCTCAAGATAGCCGCTGGTGCGCGTACCATCTAGGACAGGGAATTGTGACTCCGGAGCTAGCTCCGTGGAGCCATTGACTTTATGTCAGCTGTTACTGCATTCATTCCTTCAGCATGGCGGAGTAGGTATTTGTTCCCCAAAGCATCTTAGGACGCAGTGCAAGCTCCCATTAGTAAGGCAACGTCTCGGGTTACGGATGTAACCGTGGTTCCCTGAAAAAGGGGAACGAGACGCTACATCCTGTTGCCATGCTTTGGGAATGGCTGACGACATCTCCTTCAGACAAAAGAATTTGTTAACGTGTTCTACAGGCGTCCTTTTATACTCTGGCCGCACCGGTAGTGACGACTGTTGCCAGCCAATGTTATTATCATGTTTAGACGCATGCTTCAGACACTGGTCACACTGAGGCATTCCCCAAAGCATCCTAGGACGCAGTGTCTTGTTCCCCTTCTAAGGAACCATGGTTACATTCGTAACCCGGGACGTTTTCTTAAAGTCTCTTTTTAATTCTCACAGGCAGAGACATGAAACATACACAACACATTACAAAATATTAAGTGAGATATATATGATTATATCCAAATGTATTTACATACATACAGTATACTCACGTAGGGCGATATATAGCAAATCTCTACTATTTGTTTATATCATCACAAATTTTAAACTATATTATAGCACAGCTCTAATCTGCTAAATGCAACTATAAGGCATTAAAATATTATAAACATTAACATTATGATTTAATGAAAAAGCTGCCTTGCATATAACAATGTGTATTGCGAAAAGTGCTATATAAATAAATAAATGTGAAACAAAAAAGACACTTCTTGCTTTTTTTGCGTCTCTGCCTGTGTGAGAAATATGCGTAACCCAGGTTTAATGTAACCACTTTAATGTTTCATAAAGTGGGTAACTGTAATTTGACTAATTTAATAATAATCTGTAAGACTACTTTTTAAATAATAATTAGATTACAGTAACTTAAAAAAACAAGGAGAAACTGTAAACACAGGGCTAGGGTGAAAAAAAAATCAAAAATCAAAAATAAAACGAATCATCTGGGTTTTTGTTTATGCGTCTAGAAAAATGCATATAATAACAGTAATGGTCGTTGTGAATTATTAACAGTTAAAAGTCATTATTCATACACACATATGTCAATGAGAAACACAAAATGTGTCCATTTTGCTATGGGGTTATGGAGATATTAAGGTTATGGGTTACAAGAAATGGAGCTCTAGCAAGCAAAAACACACATGGAAACTTTAAAGAAACAAACAGTATCTAGTATTCATCTCTGAATACTGAGAGGAAATTGAATAAACAGCACTACAGACAGCAGGCACAATCAGGGACACGTGTTTGTGTGTGTTTTTGGGGTGACGTAGGTGGTCAGCTGTGACTGTGATGACAATGAGATTTAGAGAATAACTCACCAGAGTCAGCAAATTCTGAGGAAACCGCAGACAGAGAAAAACAGAAAGAGAGAGAGAGTGAGACAGAGAAAGAGATGAAAAAGAAAATAAGCAGGAAAAACAGTAATTAGCTCTAGTGCAAAGCCATGTAGTGAATAAAAAGATGAGATGTCGTACTATTAAAATCCCCATAAAAATTTAAAAAAAGTAATTGATATTTTTAAAATGTAATGTTTCATTTAAGAGCCGAAAGCTTTTAAAGACCCTATTAAATCAAAATATCAGTTCTGTGGCTTTTAGTTCGTCTTTTAGATTTGAGCTCATCCACATGAAAGTGTACTCAAAACAGATATTGATGAAGCATTAATCTGACCAAAAATATTGATGACTCAACCTGCACTCACTCATTTGGTACAATCAAAATATTTTCTAAAATGAGAATGCCCCTCCCCCTAATGCCACCAACTTATTGAGTGTAACAGTTCTGGTTCTGGAAGTAAAAACATTAATTTTCTCCAAAAAGAAAAAAAAAATTAACGATAACTTTTAAAGACAAACCTGCTGTGAGCTACGAGTTGTTATTCAATTGTATACGCTTTTGTTGAAGCCAACTATACGATTTCTTTAACTTATTTTTTAAGGGGCCTGTTATGTTTTTTTATTTTTTATATTACCTTTAATGCAGTATGCTTGTGAATGTAAAATGCCTGCAACGTTTTAAAGATCAAAGTGCAAGACAAATAAAGTTATTGACTCCTAAAAGAAAGAATCGATACAGAACTGCATGAAACGTGTTGTCAGCAATTCAGTCTCCTTTACTGTTACATACCTACATAAGCATGTAGCAAATTTGCCAGTCTATGGTCAAAACAATGAAATGGGGTCCAAAACAACATTGGATTGCATCGACTTTGACAATTTTCATCTTTGGGTGAACAATCACTTTATAGCTGGCTTTACTTCAGGACACATAATTTACAATGGATATATTAGAATGACAAAAGCTGACAATTTTGTGAATGCATTAGCAACAGCAGATTTACCAGCGTGAGATTTAAAACTCAAACGCTGTGATTTATCAGCCTAACCCATGTGTGAATGTGAAAACATGCGAACAATGTGTTAGGTGCATTCTGGTTAGGCGATACTGGTGTCATTTTTGTGGCCATTTTTCTGCATTTTTCTCTGTTAACAGTTATTTTCTGGCATACAAGTTATGACATGCATTGTATAAAATTAAAAATGATATTATCACACTAAACATACTGTAAATTTCAGAACTTGTAACTTACAAATGTAAACGAGCATTTATTGAAACCAAGATGCAAAAAATACTTGCTTAATACTGCTGCAAACTTGACATCACACAGGTGAATGCACAGGGTTATGATAGTTAAATACAACTAAAACCATAAAAAAAACTTTTATTACTTGAAATAAAATAAACTTTAACTGAAATAAAATATTAAAAACCTTAAACTTGTTTTATTTCACTTAGTTGCCAAAGCAACTCTTCTAATTTTCTTTTAGTTGAAATTGATGTACTAAAATAACTAAATCTGAAATCAATGAAATTAAAGAAAAAAGTATAAAATATAAAAAAAAGCTAATAAAAATTACAAAAACTTTAACTGAAATGTAAATGAAAACAAACTAATTTTAAATATTACTGATAAACTATAATAGTATTTCAATGATACAATCGCCTCCACGGCAACACATCTACTTTGCTACATAAAACCGCTACACTATTGACAATGGACAACATTTTGCTAATGTGACCACACCTTTACACTACATAATAAAATACCTATGTAACATGAAAGTTCTATACATTTTCTTTACATTTTTCTTTAATTTCTCTCATCAAAATCAGCAGACACACCAAGCCAAACAGTAACACTACTGCACTTCATCAAACCATGACACACAGTCCACAAAAATATCTGTCACAAATCACATTACCAGCTCTCACAGTAGGGAAACATATGGAGGAATACATCTCCTCATTATTACAATAAAACTGATAGCAACTTGTGTATCAGATGAAAGGAGAAATGGTGTGAAATGAAACGCATTTCAAATAAATAGCAGAATAGAAAAAAACAGGAAATTCTCACCCCCATTTTCTCATGATAGAAATGATAAAAATACAATTAGAATCTATCTATCTATCTATTAGGGGTGTCTATAACGATAGGCCTACACAAAACTGACGGTTCAGTTTTCCCACGGCTTTGACGTCTCGGTTCGGTTTAGAAAGCTAAAATTGCTTTTTTAGTTTTTTTCTAAACAGTGGTTTAATGAAAAAATTGTGTCTTTGTCTTTAAATGAATTAAATTACAATTAAGCGTTTCGCAAGGATTAAAAAAAATCTGCAAATGCTGTAAACTATATAGGGAGCCGCACATTACTAAAACATTAAAGGTTAACAACAGCGCCTAGACTTTTAGCCTAAATTCAGATGCTATTTATTTTTTAGATATAATAATCAACACCCAACACATTGTATGAAAACATGTAAACTGAACATAAGGCAGTTTTTGTATTAACTTATGTTTTACTCTAATTTGTTATTGAAATATACTCATTTACACAGTTGCTGTCATTTTCATGAAAGATATTTTAAACATAGGCCTACATTAAATAATCAAGATATCATTAACAGGTTAAGTAAAATACAATATATAGGCTAATATAGTGCATTTATTTAGTGCAAGAGTTCATTTCTCTAGGAACCAACAAGTTGTGGACACTGGATGACTTCTGCATAATGCTAGTGACAAGCTATGCTGTTTTATTGACGTCTTTCCGCTGCTGAAACACTGATTGAGCGATTACACGAGTTATGATGCCTTTCAGTAAGTATACTGTATCTGTCAACATACCTTCAGGTGTCCATTCATGTTTATTCTGTAACTGAGGAAGAGATGATCGCGTTTACTCGCGCTCCGCGCTGCCGCTTGAATGAAGAGCTAGTACAGTGATCTGTCATGCCACATTAAAGAGCGCCAAAACACCATTTATTGTTTGAATTTCGTGATCAAATAGTCCGAATTTGAAAGATTACACCTTGATTATTATCAAAAGTAACAAAACACGGAGCTTGCTATTTGGTGTTAATGGTGGTTGTAGGCTACAAAACTGAATTCGTTGTGTACACATAAGACATAATGTCCAATGAGCTGGGCTGAGCGGGGTCGGGGGCGAGGTAGCAGGGGGCAGGGGCGGGGCGTGTTCGGTACGCCATGAGAGTATCGCGATTTGAATCGTGGGTTCTGTATCGCGGTTTTTCGGTTCGGTTCAAATATCGTTACACCCCTACTATCTATCTATCTATCTATCTATCTATCTATCTATCTATCTATCTATCTATCTATCTATCTATCTATCTATCTATCTATCTATCTATCTATCTATCATGTGCTTAATTATCATGAAAATCTCTCCATGCACAAAATAGGCTTTATTTTTTTTCCATTTTTTAAATGTAACATTTAAAAGTAATCACTTGTTTAAATAATTCTGCAATTCAGAGCATGATTCTGTTTTTAATTAATGTAGTAGATAGTGTGTGTGTGTGTGTGTGTGTGTGTGTGTGTGTGTGTGTGTGTGTGTGTGTGTGTGTGTGTGTGTGTGTGTGTGTGTGTGTGTGTGTTTTACCTTCACTGAGAGGGTCAAGTGTGTGGATCATCAGCTGAAAGATGCTGTTCCTCATTAGGCTGTTGTGTAAAGAGGCTGAGCTTCCTCCTCTCTGCAGCCTTGGCTTGGCCTGTGATAGGAGGAGAAACATCAGTGACATCACTGTAGAGTATACTATAACAATAACCTTTATTTTATATAGCACCTTTAGAGCAGATTCTCAAGGCAATTTACACAATAAAACAGATACAAATACAAAGAATGTGTTTTTAGATGAGATTTAAAAATGCACAAATTCTGTAAATCTCTAATATGAGAATAAAGTGTGTTCCAGAGTCTATGAGCATAGGATGAGAAAGCCCTGTCCCCTAGAGATTGCAAACGTGTCTGTGGAACAGCCAAAAGACCAGCTTGGCAGGAGCACAAATTACCAGCTTACCGAAGCTGATGAGGAGAGACAATGAGCAAAACCTCAGTCTTTTCACTATTAAGATTTTGGGTCATCCATGTTTTTATCTAAAAAATCCACATTTTACAGCCACCAGGCTTTGAGTGGATATACATCTTAGAATCGTTTGCATAGAAGTGATAATTAAGCCTGAATGATCTTAAGAACAATCCAAGAGGGGATATCTAAATGCTAAAAAGTAAGGGGCCTGAAATTGAACCCTGAGGGACACCAATAGGGTCAGAGGCAATCTCAGACCTGAAACCACTCTGGCAAACGGGCAGCGATCAGAGAGATAAGATCTAAACCAGGCTAAAACAGTATCAGAAACAGTTTCAAGACTATTGAGTGAGAGGTTGTAAATAGTTAATAAGAAGTAATATAGTTTATATTCAACTGTATTATTGATTTGACTTTACACTATTGAATGATAACTGAACTGAGCTGGACGAAGACATCACAGTTCCCTTTCGAAAGGGAAGTTGCACTGCGTCAAAGCGCTAGGGGAAACGATTCAGCGTGTCTGATGACTGAAACACTGTATAATCACGACAACCTTGTTGGCCGGCGTCAGCCATGACGTCATGCTCTAGCGCAACCAGGAAGTATAAAAGGGGCGCCTAGAGAACATGCCATCCTCTTTCACTGCACTGTGAGTTAAACGATAATATGGCAAACAAGCGCTTTAGGAAATGTGCCAACCCGTGTGAGAGGTTTCTCACACCTGGTGACACTCACAACCTTTGCGTGCTTTGTCAGGGTGAAGAGCATGCGCGCTCTGTTCTCGAGGGGACAGAGTGCGTGGACTGTGAGCGTTTTTCAATAAGAAAGCTCCGGTCTCGTCTGTCTTTTTTCTCGAGGGAAGAAGGACAGTCATCTTTGCCCCGTGGTTCGGGTCCCGCTCATGCCGAGGCCGAGAGGAGACTCAGATCGTGGGGATCTCAGAGGGAGCTCCCCGATGAGTTTGAGAGAGGAGTGAATCTCTCAAACTCGTCGGAGGGTGACGAGAACGTGCTGTTGGGCGGGGATGCGCTTTCTGAATCATCCTCTGGTCCAACAGCCAGTGCTCTATTGGCTTCGAGCCTGGATGAGCAGGATGGGGCTGAAGCACGTGAAGATACTGAAAGGCTGAACCTGCCCAGCCCACCTGCCTCGCTTATGCAGAGCTGGTGGAGGTGATGGAGCGCGCCACCACTAGGCTTGAGTTGCCATGGCAGCGCGTCAGAGGGGAAGCCGCTCGTGGAAGGCTTGACGAGCGCTTTCTCTCTGGCCACACCCCACCAGCCCCGGTGAGCCTTCCATTCTTTCCCGACCTCCACGCTGAGGTTGTGAAGGCATGGAAGAACCCGTACTCCTCTCGCATTCACCGTTTCCAACATTCTAATTACTCGAATGCGGAGGGAATGCGAGAGCACGGGTATGTGTCGATGCCTCCCATTGAGGAGACATTTGCAAGCTATCTGTCGCAAGGGTAGACATCGACACTAAGAGCTCCAACCCTGCCATCTAGACCACTCCAGACCACATCTCGTCTGAATGGCAGGGCATACGCGGCGGCAGGTCTGGTGCTGCGCTGCACACGATGGCTGTGTTGCAGGCGTTCCCAGGCTGACGTGCTGAGGGACCTGGACCAGGGGCAGGGTCTAACCCCAGACGCGGTGGCTGAGTCGCGCCGCACCACAGACCTGGCTCTCCGGGCCACCAAAAAGACAGCCGCCGCGATCGGACAATTGTTGGCGGCCATGGTGGCCACGGAGAGGCATCTGTGGGTGAACATGGCAGGGATCGGGGAGAAAGAGAAAACTTTTCTCCTAGATGCCCCAGTTTCGCCCTCTGAGCTTTTCGGGACCTCCGATGAGACGGTGGTCGGAAAGTTCAGGGAGGCGAAGGCACTCTCAGTGGCATATAGATCTTGTATATCGCGCCGGTCCAGGCCAACACCCAGACAGTCTCATTCCGAGGATCGTAGACAGGGCCAGTAGGACTCAGTCGCCACTCGTGCCCCTCCTCCTGGCAGAAGTAGGTCATTGAGGCGGCACGAGTCCAGGAGGAAGAAGCAGGGTGTCAGGGAAGTAGCTCAGGCCAGACGTGAACATCCTGGCACGAGCAGAGACAGGTAATTGCCTCCTTCCCTGTGCACACCCTCCTTTTCCTCTTTCCCCCTTAGTCCATAACATCAGGCCCAATGAGCCGGACCGATGATGATAATCTATTCTGACGGTCCAGGAGGAAGAAGCAGGGTGTCAGGGAAGTAGCTCAGGCCAGACGTGAACATCCTGGCACGAGCAGAGACAGGTAATTGCCTCCTTCCCTGTGCACACCCTCCTTTTCCTCTTTCCCCCTTAGTCCATAACATCAGGCCCAATGACCCGGACCGATGATGATAATCTATTCTGACGGTCTGCCTCAGGCCTTTGTTGTGTGACCAACCAAAAACCAACCGCTGAGAACATTCCCTGTAGCCCCACATATCCGTTAGCAGAGTAGTTGGCACTAGGTGCCTCCTCAAGTTTAAACGAACGTAAATAGGCTGCTCCCAAAAAAAAAAAGTAATAATAATATATGGTTTATTTACAGGGTTATTCGGCCTCCGTTCCCCTCCTGGATAGGATGGGTTCCCCTTACGGTGTGGTGAGGTTGTTACAGGGCCTTTGTCGCATTCTGTTCACTAAATTTCTGGCAGCCAGATCTGAAGTCGGCTAGTATTGCAGTGGTGATAATAAGCACAGGTAGCAGGTTCCCTCCCTGTGGGCTCAGAGGCGTGGTTAGGCTTCCTCTCACTCCAGAGAGTTATCTGCTGAGGCCTCCGCTCTCTAGAGCTCAACAGAGTGTTTATATTCTTTATGGGGTTTCTTTTTCTAACATAGTGGTTTCTCTCAAGTAGAAAAACTAGTTTAACCCTCTGGGGTCGGCTATCGCGCCGGCGCGACGAGCTCACTTTTTTCCTTATCAGTGCAAAAGAGACTCAAATTACTCTGTTGATTTTGATCTCACATATAAGTCTTGTACATCATTAGATCATGTTAAGTGTCTATTTTTTTGTGGATACTCACAATAAAAACAAAATGTTCTACTTTTTGTCAATTAAAAAAAAATAAACATGATGCGAATTTTGCCTTCTCTCTGTCAGTGAAGTTTATTCTGAAACGCGTCCGAAAATGAACTGTAACTCAGTCAATACTTGTCACACAGACACGAGAGATTTTTCATTATGAAGCTGAAATTCTCTTCTTTTAAATGAAGTAATTTATACACTCACCTAAAGGATTATTAGGAACACCATACTAATACTGTGTTTGACCCCCTTTCGCCTTCAGAACTGCCTTAATTCTACGTGGCATTGATTCAACAAGGTGCTGAAAGCATTCTTTAGAAATGTTGGCCCATATTGATAGGATAGCATCTTGCAGTTGATGGAGATTTGTGGGATGCAGATTCAGGGCACGAAGCTCCCGTTCCACTACATCCCAAAGATGCTCTATTGGGTTGAGATCTGGTGACTGTGGGGGCCATTTTAGTACAGTGAACTCAATGTCATGTTCAAGAAACCAATTTGAAATGATTCAAGCTTTGTGACATGGTACATTATCCTGCTGGAAGTAGCCATCAGAGGATGGGTACATGGTGGCCATAAAGGGATGGACATGGTCAGAAACAATGCTCAGGTAGGGCATGGCATTTAAACGATGCCCAATTGGCACTAAGGGGCCTAAAGTGTGCCAAGAAAACATCCCCCACACCATTACACCACCACCACCAGCCTGCACAGTGGTAACAAGGCATGATGGATCCATGTTCTCATTCTGTTTACACCAAATTCTGACTCTACCATCTGAATGTCTCAACAGAAATCGAGACTCATCAGACCAGGCAACATTTTTCCAGTCTTCAACTGTCCAATTTTGGTGAGCTCTTGCAAATTGTAGCCTCTTTTTCCTATTTGTAGTGGAGATGAGTGGTACCCGGTGGGGTCTTCTGCTGTTGTAGCCCATCCGCCTCAAGTTTGTGGCTTCACAAATGCTTTGCTGCATACCTCGGTTGTAACGAGTGGTTATTTCAGTCAAAGTTGCTCTTCTATCAGCTTGAATCAGTCGGCCCATTCTCCTCTGACCTCTAGCATCAACAAGGCATTTTCGCCCACAGGACTGCCGCATACTAGGGGTGGAACGGTACATGTATTCGTATTGAACCGAAACGGTACGGGCGTCACGGTTCGGTGCACGAATTTGCACGGAGAATACACGGTACAAATAAAAAAAAAAAACTCTTAAATAGCGATCAATCTCGCTCTATTCGCTTTTGGTGTGACTGTGAACGCAGCAATGAACAGGCTGCGATCAAGATTGCAATGCTGGAGTGTGTGTGCGAGAGAGAGAGAGAGAGAGAGAGAGAGAGAGAGAGAGAGAGAGAGAGAGAGAGAGAGAGAGAGAGAGAGAGAGAGAGAGAGAGAGAGAGAGAGAGAGAGAGAGAGAGAGAGAGGGGCGCGGGCGCGAATCGCGCAATCGAACAGTGTGTGTGTGTGCGCGCGCGTGCGAGAGAGAGAGAGAGAGAGAGAGAGGCGCGGGCGCGAATCGCGCGATCGAACAGTGTGTGTGTGTGTGTGTGAGAGAGGCACGGGCGATGAACAGTGGAAACATAAAAACATACTCCGTCATTTTTTTCATACAGGACATCATTGAAACTGCAAATTGTTTACTTATATTTGTGTACACTCGCAATAAAACACAACATTGTGCTTTTGTCACACTCTAAACTCTTGTCAAACTGTAACCTACAACTGTTAACAAAAGTTTTTAATGGTAGTATTATTTTATACGGAAATCAATTATTTATAATTCAGATGAGAATAAAGTTAGGGTTAATTAAAATGAAGGAAAACAAATATATTGATCTGAAATAGCAAATTAATTTTAAATTCATTCAGGTACAATTACCAAACATATCTCAAGGTCTTTTCGTTTTTTTAATAATTTAATTTATAAACGAATTATATAAAACTACTGTCAGTGCACTACAAATAAACTGGTTCTATGCCTTTATTAATAAAACCTATTTAAAAAATACAAGGCTTAAGACATTTATAAAAATGCCTTCTGCATTTTTGTTTTGCTTTTCACTCCATTGTACCGAAATCATACCGAACCGTGGCGTCTGAACCGAGGTATGAACCGAACCGTGACTTCTGTGTACCGTTCCACCCCTACCGCATACTGGATGTTTTTCCCTTTTCACACCATTCTTTGTAAACCCTAGAAATGGTTGTGCGTGAAAATCCCAGTAACTGAGCAGATTGTGAAATACTCAGACCGGCCCGTCTGGCACCAACAACCATGCCACGCTCAAAATTGCTTAAATCACCTTTCTTTCCCATTCTGACATTCAGTTTGGAGTTCAGGAGATTGTCTTGACCAGGACCACACCCCTAAATGCATTGAAGCAACTGCCATGTGATTGGTTGATTAGACAATTGCATTAATGAGAAATTGAACAGGTGTTCCTAATAATCCTTTAGGTGAGTGTATAAAAAACAAATATTCTCAGTTTATGTAATCTGTATGAAAAGAGAGAGATGTCAGTCTTTTTTTCATTTCACCTAATTATAGCGTATATTTTACGTGTTAATGTGACCACGCCTAAGGAGGGCGCACGCTATTCAAACGCAAATGTTGAGGCAAGCCATGCCAACGCCCACATCAGCTGGATAAAACATCCAGTTTAATAAGAATCTTATACTTTACCTCGTCTTGCTGCGCTGTGAGCAATAATACTATTGTAATAATCCTGGAAAAGTTACCTCAGAAGTGCTGGTAGTTTCATTTCGAGGAGCACGGATTCAACTGATGAAGTAAGTTATTTATTCTTAAGTGCTTTGTTCTAATCGCGTTATTGAATAGTATCTGTAAACTGCACAAAGACTGTTTAAATATGAATTGCGTGTCTGTGAGTGAATGAATGAATGGCACAGACGCGCGTGTGATGTTGTTTACTATAGATGTACATCGCATCTGTGCATTCATTCACTCTCGCTCCTACATTAGTAAACGTTATTTTTACATGAACACATCCAAACTATATTGCTATAGCCTACTGAGATTTGTTCTAATCGCGATATAGAATAGTGTCTGTAATGACAACATTTCATTGACTAGTTTTGGATAGATTATAAAGTTTTTACTCTAAAATAGACATCAAATAAGCTTTTGTTAGACAGTTTCTGCTCATATGTTAAATATATAGTATGTTTTGTCAAAAATAAACTAATCAACTGTTATAGTGTTTGTTCCAATGCAAGCTATATAAAAATAACGAATCCTTAACTTTGAAATATGTATGATAAAATGTATTGGCCTACTTAAAAAAATAATACTTTATACGACATTTATGGAAAAAGACTATTTTCTTTTCAAGATGTTTCCAACTCTAACTTTGAACCAATTCTATAGAATGGCCCATATAGCCTATTTGAACAGGATTTGTTTCCAGGTATGACTAAAAATGTGCATTAGACTTTCATTTATATTTTGATTATATATTTATATATATATATATATATATATATATATATATATATATATATATATATATATATATATATATATATATATATTGTCCTTCCATTCTTTCTTGTGTGACAAACCTGAATGAAAGGCTCATTATTATGCGGGTCTTTGTCTTCTCAGGTGTGAACCACCTAATTATTCATGACAAGGGGTTGGGCCGTTCACACCCATCCGTATATTGCCTTTCCAAACAAAAAAATGTTTTTCACAATTTAAAACAATCTATTGTTTTATGTGAATGATTAGACATGATGATTTTCAGATCATTTTGAAGCAAAAACTCTAGGCGACAACATCCATTAGTCAAAAGTATTGTGGACACATATTTAGTATGTGTTTTGTGGCCTTATTTCAGAAACTTTAATTTTTAGTTTTTTCAATAACCAGTTCAATAACCAGTTTTTCTCAAAAATACAAACATGTACATACATGTTGCTCACATATTACGGTAGCCCTGTTTGTGCTAAATAGAGTGTAATTTCACCTGTGCCATTAATATGTTTATAAGCAACTGAAAAAAGCACAAATGTCAGGGCATGTCAAAACATCTCAAGGACCCCAAAAACACCTTAGACCCCAGAGGGTTAAGACCACTTGGGCGTGAGTATGGCAGGCCTCCTCTTCTTAGAGTCTCTTTGTTAAGGCCCCTGCTCCCCATAGCCCTGTGAGGCAGTATATGTCTCTAAATTCGAGACTAGTTAGCAAGGGTGTTTTTGATAGAGTGCTCCATCTCTCAGATAGCGCCGAGTAAGCCTAGTACTCCCTTGGTTCCTTGGGTCATCATGCAGTGTACTTCACCTCAGGTCGAGTTCTAGCAGGCCCTCACAAAGCTTGGGCCTCTATACTCCCAGTAGGCAGGTGTGTTAGGGTGACAGGCTCCCAGTGTTAGCCTCCCTTATGCGGCCAGGTCGCCCCAAATGCAGACTCCAGTACTCCCCTTAAGTTTAGGGTCATCATGCTGAGTATGTCTCCAGCGGCCATATTTATAAAATGCACCTAAGGTTGTCGTAGGCTTCCTCTCATTCTTAGTGTTGTCATGCTGAGGCCTCCATCCTCCAGAGTTCCAAGCAGATAGATTTGGTCTCTGCATCGGGAAGAAGCCTCTCTCTTAATTCAGAGAGTTAAATTTTAGGCCCTTCGCTTCCTCAGCTCTGTGTTGCGCTAGCTAGACCTGGCTGATTTTTAAAGGGTATGGTAGGCCTCCTCTCCCTTAGGAGAGTCATTCTGCTGAGGCCTCCATGTTTACAGCTTGTTAGCTGCATGTGTCAGGCCTCCTCTCATTTGAGAGTCATCCTGCTGAGGCCTCCATGTAAACAGCCCTTCAGGTAGAGCTTGAGAAGTGGTCCCTCCCTCTCTGAGGAGGTGTTTTAGGACCCTCGGTCCCTGAGCTCTGGTGGTAGTCAAGTTAGCTGTCCTATCTACATGTGTCAGGCCTCCTCACCTTCGAGAGTCATCATGTAGAGGCCTCCGTACAAACAGCCCTCTAGGTAGAGCTTAAGAAGTGGTACCTCCCTCTCTGAGGAGCTGTTTTAGGACCCTCGCTCCCTGAGCTCTGGTGGTAGTTAAGCTAGCTGTCCTCTCTACATGTGTCAGGCCTCCTCTCCTTCGAGAGTCATCCTGCTGAGGCCTCCATATTTCCGGCTTGGTAGATGCCGGTGTAAGTCTGGTAAGCCCCTCTTCCTAATAGAGTTATCCTGCTGAGGCCTCCAGGCGAGCCTGTAGCTGTATTCTAGCATGTGTCAGGCATTCTCTCCTTCGAGAGTCATCCTGCTGAGGCCTCCATGGAAACAGCGTTGCAGGTAGGAGTAAAAAAAAAGGCCCCCTCGATAACAGAGTTGCTTTTAAGCCCTTTGTCTGAGCTCTGAAACTATGAATTTTTCACATTTTAGATTAAGTTCTGGAAGAGCCACATTGGTGTAAGTGGGCAGGCCTCCTCTGCTCTTGAGTCATCCTGCTGAGGCCTCTGCTTCCCATACTAGTAAGCAGGTTGTTGGCTTCAGCATTAAGCATGATAGCCTCCCTGGTATGGGGGTTGACTCTGTCCTCTCGAAAGTAGCAGGCTATGGCCCATAGGCTCTGGGCCATACTCCCTTAAAGGAACCCCCATCTGAAAGTCTGTGGTTCCCATGCCCTTAAGCTGGCAAGCCCTTTGTGTGATTCACGGAGTTCCCCCTCGCTTAGCATGGAGCTTGGGCAGTGGCCGTAGGGAGTAGTGCTACTGTTAGCCTGACGTGTAAGCAGTAAGGGGCTTTAACTTTGAGTTAATGTGTTTTTACTTGTAGCCATAGTTGCTAAAGCATCCCCTCAGCATGGCAGCATGGGTAGATCGTTCCCCTAGCACTTTGACGCAGTGCGAGTTCCCTTTCGAAAGGGAACGTCTCAGGTTACGACTGTAACCTATGTTCCCTGAGAACAGGGAACGAGACACTGCGTCTCGTCGCCATGGCTCCGGTCTGCTTTTACAGTCCCTTCAGACGAAGAAGTGGATGACATGTTCTCTAGGCGCCCCTTTTATACTTCCTGGTCGCGCTAGAGCATGACGTCATGGCTGACGCCGGCCAACAAGGTTGTCGTGATTATACAGTGTTTCAGTCATCAGACACGCTGAGGCGTTTCCCCTAGTGCTTTGACGCAGTGTCTCGTTCCCTGTTCTCAGGGAACATAGGTTACAGTCGTAACCTGAGACGTTTTCTACAGAACTGCTTCATAGATTAAATGAATTAAATTAATAATTGATATTAATTTAATATAATAATAATAATAATAATAATAATAATAAGTAATTTAATAATTTAATTTAATGATCTTTACAAAAGAACTGAATCAACACTGCACTGCGCTGAACAATGACACTAATTTCCTTTAGAGCTGCTGTACAGCTGAAATGAACTCTGTTTTCATCATTGAATCATTTTCACTGTAAAGCTGCTTTGAAACAATCTTTATCGTATAAAGCGCAATATAAATAAAAGGTGACTTGACATCACAATAAGGCTTCAGAGTGACAGCATGGCCGCCATAGAGACAGTATAACCATGGCTCATCTTATGGGAGCAGCGTATTTGCTGATTTCTAAACTGAGGCTGGATGTCCTGACCGGTCAGGGTGATTGGGGGGAAGGGTTAAGGGCAGGTCTTCAGAGCAGCTGATGCTATAGCAACATGTCAGTGCAATCAGAAGAGTCAGCTGCTGGTTAACACAAGCATACAGGTGTCAGGAGTGTGTGTGTGTGTGTGTGTGTGTGTGTGTGTGTGTGTGTGTGTGTGTGTGTGTGTGTGTGTGTGTGTGTGTGTGTGTGTGTGTGTGTGTGTGTGTGTTGTGCTGAGACAAACACTCAGTAAATTGCTGTGAGGATCAGGGAACAGAGTTGGCAGATGTCGGGGTGCCGTTTTTACTGTCACTTTAATGAAAAGAGGTGAAGACTGTAGCACTATCTATGTCTATGTATCTATGTAACTATGTATGTATCTATCTATCTATCTATCTATCTATATCTATCTATCTATCTATCTATCTATCTATCTATCTATGTATGTATCTGTCTGTTTATCTATCTATCTATCTATCTATCTATCTATCTATCTATCTATCTATCTATCTATCTATCTATCTATCTATCTATCTATCTATCCGTTTATCTATCTATCCACGTATCTATCCGTTTATCTATCTATCTACGTATCTGTCTGTTTATCCATCTATCTATCTATCTATCTATCTATCTATCTAATAAACTATCTAAACAAAAAATAAGGCAGTTTTTTTTTTTCTATTGTGGAACAAAGAGTTTCATTATGCAAGCATCATGCTTTACATTATAGCAGGGGCACCGCTGGGGTTTCTGGGCCCCCTGGCTAACTCGCTATAAGTTCTAGGGGAGCTGGGTATGAGAGAGCTGGCCCCCGATAGCGCACACTATCTGAATCGTCCTAATCTTCCCCCCATTAAGGTGCCCCTGTATCACAGCACAAACTATCATAAATGGACAAATGCACAGACACATACACATGGACAATACTTACCGACAGTTTGCTGTCATCCTCCACTTCACTAGGGCTCAACTTCACAGTCAAGAGACGAACAAAAAGAGAAAGAAAGAAAGAAAAGAGACAACAGTACAGTGATGTGAGACAGGACCAGCAGACAGTAGACTGACATCAGACTCCATAGAGGCACATATACACTAACACCACATCAACTGACAGTCAAAGCTGGGACAGAGCTTGCAGAGTGTGTTTGACCTCTGACCTTCGTGAGTGTGTGCTCTAAACTCACCAACAGTGTGTTTTGACTACCATAAAGGTAAAATGATGCCATAAAGAATCGCATGCGCAAGAGAAGCTTTGTAAAGGTGTAAATCGAGTTTAAAGCGTAAGAAAAAATGGTTTGCAGCATTTTACTGTTATTCATAACTGTAATTCATGTATTGTGAAATTGGAGCTTCATGCTAACGCAAAATAAATATGATCTGTATTTTTCAGACTTCCATTTGTCCATGCTTACATTTTTGCCACATTTTTTTTCGGTGAAATACGACCAAGAGCATTGCAAGCCTGTGAACAGCGATTTGCAAGTGAAAACAAGAGTTTAAGAACCGCAAAACAGATTGGCTGCGTAAAACCAAAATTTGTGTAAAAAAAAACTTTGCAAATGTCTAAATGACTTGTTGAGTACGTAGGGCAAAAAGTTCCCAAAATAACCCAATATGTACGGTTCTGTCTTTCTTTTAGCTGTGAATATAGTTTTTGCACAATTCTCTCACTCACTGAGTTTTGCAAGGTAAGGAGGAAGGTGGGTCCTTCTTCATGTAGCCAATCAAATTAGGTTCTCAGTGACTTGATTTACTCTTATCTGATTGGTTCAATAAACACGCAGAACGGCAATACAATATATATATATATATATTTTAGATGCCAAGACATTTATCTTCATTTAGTTCAGCATTGTTCTTGCTGCAAGAATGGTACTTTTAACGCACATGTACTTTTAACTTTTCAAATCATAATGTATATAATGTTGGAAATCTAAGTTCATTTGTTACATGATTTCTGTATTATAATCTTTATTTTATTATTATTATTTTAATTGTTGTATTTGTTTTGCTATATCTAGCTGTATATATAATATTGTCTTTTTTATTTAGATGAATTATTATTTTCTCTACATAGAGATGTTATTCATATTCATACTCAGATGTTCAGTTGCTCTAAATCATTTTATATGTTGTTTTAATGCTTTGGCAATACAAAATGTTTTTGTTTTTTTTGTCATGCCAATAAAGCTTTCTGAATTTAATTGAAATGAATCGTGCCGTAAGCGCAGCTAAAAGACAGACGCTGCAAACAATGTTGCAATGCTGAAAACGATTTTTTTGCACTTGAAACACCTCTACAAATCTTCTCTTGCGAATGCTAATTTAATTTACACTTACAACCTTCCACATATCTTACTCTGCGCATGCGATTATGTATGGCATCATTTTACCTTCATATAGAATTCTGACATCTGACCTCACAGAGATTGTTTGACCTCTCACCTTAAAGAGTGTGTTGACCTCTTACCTCACTGAGAGTGTTTTAACCTCTAACCTCACAGAGTATATTTTTTGTGACTTCTGACCCTTGTGAATATGTTTTGACCTCTGACAACATTGCCAAGTGTGCAGTTTCACCTCTGACATCAAGGGTGTTCTATTACCTCTAATTTCACAGAGAGTGTGGTCTGCTCTGACTTTTAACCTCACTGAGTGTATTTTTGAACTCACCAAATGTGTGCTGTGACATCACTGTCTTATGAAATATAACCTTCCTATTTGTGTTCTGACCTCACAGTTTATTTTGACATTTCCAAAGTTTATACCTTAGACCCTTACTGAATGTGTGTTTTGACCTCTAACCTCACAAAGTGTGTGTTGTCACCTCTAACCTCACAGAGAGTGTGTTCTGTCCTCTGAGAGTGTATATTTTGACCTCTGACCTCACCTAATGTGTGCTGTGACCTCACTGTGTCTTATGAAACATGACCTTACTGATTATGAGCTGACCAAGAAAAGACGTCAATAAAACAGATTCAATGTCACTTAATGTTACATTTACCTCGGAAAAGCCATTCAATGACCATATACTCAGGGCTGGAACGGGGGGCAACGCGGGGGACAGAGTCTGGGGAGGAAATTTCAAGGGCACGGCGTTCCAGTTTAAATTGGTTAGATTTTTTAGGGAACTGAAAGGTATTTCTATCTTTTATCCACTCAATAGCCAACGAAAGTGATATGAATTAAGCACAAAAACATAGCGCAATATAATTGCACGATTAATCATTAAAAGGTCGCAATCTCGATTCAAACACCCACACAATCTTATTCCTAAATGACAGTGATTCGGCTCTGTCTATTTTTGACGAGTGCGATCACAGCGAACATTCAGATCTGCTTTGGCACTGCCACTGACCCAGAGAGAGCAGTTGTCATGTATACTATAGGTATGAAAAAGCTTCAAAGATTCATTTCCTTCTCTGTGGGCCTCGAGTCAGTTCACTAGTGTAATAGCGTAAGCTTCTGTTGTTGTACGTCACACGCATCACGCACATGACCAGCGTCGGCCAATAGTGAGCCTACGTGTGACGTAGCTCTACGGAATCACACTACGTTAACTGAGTAGAGGCCCAAAGAGAAGGAAATGAATAGTTGAAATAAAGTTGTTATTTTTGTTTGTTTTTGCGCACAAAAAGTATTCTCGTCGCTTGATAAACTTAAGATTGAGCCACTGTAGTCACTTGGACTATATTAACGATGTCTTTAATAACTTTTCGAGGCCGGCAAGTTCAATCCCTGAAGAAGCCTATGGACTAGTATGGAGGAGTGATCCAGCTCTCAGATTTCATCAAAAATATCTTAATTCGTGTTCCGAAGATGAACGAAAGTCTTACGGGGTTGGAACAACATGAGGGTGAGTAATTACTGACAGAATTTTCATTTTTGGGTGAACTAACCCTTTAACCTGTTCCTCAAATACAATGTACTGTAAGCTATGTTTGAAAAAATCTGTCATGTTTTTACAGTCACCATTTACATTTTTTTTATTTAAAAAAACTAGTAGAAATATAATTGTCATTAAAACGTTATTATTATAAAATTTGCCATGTAGCCTACTGTACCTGATACATAGCCCAGTTAATTGATATTGAATCAAACTGAATCATAATTGAATCTGAATCGAACTGAATCGCAAGCTATTATGAAATTTTTGTCAATATCCAGCCCTACACAACAGCCTATGGCCCTTAAAACAACACTTTCCAATAAACCAGTCACTCAAAGCCCAGTCTGGAGCAATGTGGTCCAATCTATTCTAATCCAGTTCAATCAAGAACTGGTTTATAGTCGGACGGTCTCTTGAAATGGGTGGATCTGCTCAGAGTATGCAGTAAACTGATGTAAAGCTCTCTGAGTTCTGTTCCAGTGTTCCCAATCCAACAGACTGTAACACAGCGAATCGAGCTGAAAGGTCATGTGCAGTGGACACTGCTACTAACATCAGTGGGATCAGTTCAGCAGGTAATGCAGAACCATTGGAGCCTCAATCATGATGGAAAAGACGCTAAAATTAGCTCTTAGGGCTAAATGAGCTCCAAGAGAGCGCACTGGAAGAAATCAATTTGAATCTCACATCTCTGCACACCTAGTTTACTCATCACCAACCTGAAACCAACTTGTACTGCGACTCTGTTAAAAATCAGCATCCATTTCCATGCTTTTATTCGATTGTAATTTAAATCTTTTTGCATCCACAGTGCTGAGCACACTAAAGTTGCTTTTTGTTTAGTATCCTCATCATATTTCAAATATAACTCCACATAAATCAATAAAATACATAAGTAATAAAAACATAAATAAATCAAATGCATAATTGAAATGCATGCATACATACATACTTACATACAAGCATAACCAGCTTTCCAACTCTTGTTAACTAGTGACCCAATTTTCTGTAAGCAGAACTAATTACAAAAGCAGCCACTCTTATCACCTATAGGGGATTTCAGGACGGCACGGACCTCAAAGCGCAAATCACAGAGGAGCCAAATCATCAATCTCCAACACTTAACAGAAAAAAAGGAAAAGCCTCCTCAATTGAGTGTAACATCCTAAAATAAGGCACTAAGATAAAATGTCTGTACAGTATGCCTCTTTAATCAACAAAACATAAAATCAGTGCCACTGTTGCACTGGAATATGGAATATGTGTAAACAAGGCCCATTCATTCGCTAAATAGTGCAGCTCAGATATTTTAATTAATCAGGCAACTTAGTTTGGCTTTCTCTAAGCAGCTCAGAGTAAGATTTGAAGATGTGAATCAAATGTGAAGCTGATAAGAAGATGTGAGCTGACTAATTGGATGCATTACAGATCTAAGTTTAAGCCCATTACTTAAAGAGCATATTGCAGGTAAATTTTTTTACAAAATGAATATATAACCATGTATGCAAATACCATATGAAAAGTTAATTGAGGATTTGAAATGTTTTACAAGACATTAGGGCACAAATTTAATAGAAAAAGTGACAGTTTCTTTGAAAGTTTTTTTTTACATCGCCCAATTTTACATCACGAGAGGGATTTGTCAGCCTGTGGTTCGGCCGGTGGCGGTATGATACATAATAATAATCTGTACAATGTTGTGATCTGAGCATATCATTAGCTAACAACGTGTATTTATCTATATAAGCTAACACTGGTCTCTCACCAAGACACCTGCCCTGTTCTCCACTGGTTCTCCTCACACCACAATTCAATTTGTCTCCTCTGACCGTTGTTCTGTCTAATCTTGGCCTGTCCCTGCTCTCTTGGATGCATAGCAGGCTCATAATTGTATGGCTGTGGTCCTTCATACGAGTGTGAATAAACATTTACAATTTCCTCAGCGTTCGAACTGTCATTGCGATCCATTGTTTTCCTTTTGTTTTAATTGTCCGGCTCCCTCCCGTTACGTCACTTCCGGTTTGGCATTTTTCAGATGCGGAAGTAAAAGATCAAAGAAATCCTCACAAAAATGACTACAGAAGCCTCAGTAGCGTATTTATAGGTATATATTTTAGCACTTCGACTCGGCGCAGTAATATCATCACTCGTGAAAAATCCTCTCTCCCCTCTCCCTCTCCGGAGTGAAGATATTACTGCGCCGAGTCCATAGATATGCGCCGAGTCGAAGTGCTCCCAGCACTTGCTGAGGTATTCCGCCATACATTATAGTTATCCACTTTACACGCTTAGAAAAGCGCAACGTTTTATTTTGTGTCACCATTCTTGGTCGAGTTACACTACTCGTGTAACTGTATTTAAATAGGGAAAACGTGGAGGTGTTTGGTCGCTTCTCTGCTTGGATCCTAATGAATGAACTGGGCTAAGTGCTATCAAAGTGTCTCGCGCGCCAGAACAATTGAGTGCACGCACTGAGACGAGAGAGGTATGTATCAACTCGTCTTAGTTAAGGGAATAACATAGTTTAATATGAAAAAAACGGTGGAGTATCCCTTTAAAGAGGATCTACCAAAATTCACTTTTACATGGTGCTTTAACATAAATGTGTGTCGGCAGTGTGTGTACACACAACCACCCTTTAATGGTAAAAATTAGGGATGCACCGATATGAAACGTTTGGCCGATATCAATAGTTATTTATATTTGAAAGCCGATAACCGATATATTGTCCGATAAATTTAAATCCAAATTTGTATATAATTTTTGAGAGCCTGATTACAAAAACAAAAGTCTCACCATTAAATCCATGTCCCAAGCACACAATTATAAGTATGTTCTCATTCTAATTTTATAAAGCCTATATGACAGATTTGCACTCAACTGTATTTTACAATAATATTTCAAGCAATGGCACACAGTGCACATCTGAAGTGTCTCAGCTGAAGGAAATAATCCATTATTTATCGGCTTTAAGATATCGGGCAAATTTTCTTATCTGGCCGATAATGATAACATTAAAAATGAACATGTATGATACAGATGTGGTGGCTGATATATTGTGCATCCCTAGTAAAAATCCACCCACTCATCTTTTTTTAATCCCCATAAGCAGTGTCTCAGAACAAACCGTTTGCAGATTCTACCTTTTGGTCACAAAATGTCTAGGCCCCACCCACGGCTGCTGACGGACTCTGCCCTATTAGCATAGACCCCGCCCATTTTCTACGCACTGGAGCAGCTGTAGTGATAAGAAAAATGCTTCATACTACGAAAGCCAGGTGTTTTGTTGTTAGATAGAAGAGTAAGCATAAGACTCTTCATTTACTCCCGGTAACTGAGCCACAAAAAATGCAGTGGATTAGTTTTGTTTATGATGGGAATGTGCCCCTCAAGTTACCTAAAATCGTTCATGTCTGCGCTAATCATTTTACACCAGACTGCTTTGTGAACAAGGGTCAATACAAAGCAGGTTAAGCTAAAAAGTTGTTACTCAAGGATGGAGCAGTACCAACTGTTCGTGATTTAGGTTCACACCCTGAAGACGCAAGTATCACACTTTATATTTTGTGAATGATTGAAAATCGCCTTTCCAAATGTGCTTGTTAGCAATTTCCGTGGCTAAAGTTACCACTAATGTCTCTGATTATATTCACAGAGACAAGAGTTATGTCATCATTTACATTTTATAGCCAAAAACGCTTATTGTTTATATAATTCATAACATGTTTATTATGAAGTATGCAGTAAGGCGATTGTCTTTTTAAATACTGTGTACGTTATCGGTTTAGATAAGAGACTAAAAATTTAATGTTTTTTGCACAGACCAGCACAGCGACACACTTTATCAGTAGTATGAGGGATGTTGGTTGCCAGACAGACTCACCAGAGCTGTAGGGGTGTGACGAGACACTTAGCTCATGAGACGAGACACGAGATTGGGTTCACAAGAACAAGACAAGAATTTTGCACAGTATTTTTAAGAAATCATCATTGACAAAATCCATGACTGGGAAAATAGTCTGGAGGTGCATTTTGAAATGTTTTAACTAATCATTTTGCTAATAATGAATGTCATTTCAGTTCTACTTTCTGAGCATGAATCATCATATGCATTAAAAGACAACAATATACAAGCACTCTAAAAGGTTTTGCCACAAACTCAACTTTTCATACCTTACTGTACATGAATTATGAGCCTTAAGTACTTCTGATTGAGGCTGTGTGTGACCTCCTAATTGAACTCCTTTCCACAAATTTAACAGAAAAAAAAAACAAATACAAAAATAAATAATACAGTTTTGTATCAGTCTTATTAAGTGCAAACAATAAGTGCAACCATAATCAAAGTACTCTCTCAATATTCAAAGTGCAAACAGAGACCAGAGAAGAGACAAGAGCTAAGAGGTGGTAACAACTACACTGCCCAGCCTAAGATAGGTCTGATATTGGGAGACAGGCTATTGTTTCAAATTCGCTGTATTGGGAGAGGTGGTGCTGAGCATGCATTCTACAAGATAAGATATTTATCAGGTGCCTCATTTATAAAACTGTGCGTAGAATCCTTACTAAAAGTGTACGTGCGCCCGAAAGCCAAAAATGGCATACGCAAAAAAATATTCAGACTTATAAAACCGTGCGTACGCCAGAACCTGCACAGAATTCACTTTATAAATCCCAGTCAGTGGAAAAACGCCTAGTTTTACTATGCATATCCTCATCTGCATATCATTTGCATATGATTTTTCATCCATGTGATAATGTTTAACGGTACAAGACATTAGGAAAATATGAAATACGGATGTGCCATCACATTACATTAATAAAAATAATTTAGTAGCCTATTGCCTTGTTTTTGAATAAATAAATCAAATAGTATAAAATACATTTCAGAGAAAGTTTTTCTCAATCTTTTCCACTGGCCAAATAGTATTTTTAATTGATTATATGTTTTAATGGAAACAGATAGGCCTTTGTTGTGCATTATTTCCACGAAAATATTTTCTCAGACAATCTGCTATTATCACGATACTAGCAATTATCTCTGTAGTTAAAACATTAAAACACAGCATGCCACAGGAAAAGTGTTCAAAAGCATCGCATCCACTACAAAAATTTCTATTGATTGAATATAAAAAAATGTTGTAACTTCTCAGTAATGATTACATGTAATTTACGTGTTTAACTCCATTAATGAGAATGGCATATTTAATCTAAATGTTTAAATCAGGAGTAAAACTTGGTTTAAATCATTCTTTTATTTATGTAAACTTTTATTGTGAACATGCACTGTATTTATGATTAGGACTCATAATGAAGATTTACGGTTTTAGCCTACTTCATCTGCCGTTAGATAGGCTATATGCGTCAGTTTCACTAAACGCCCAACGCGCTCACTGGCGTGGACATTTAAGAAGGGATGGATATTTGCTTCAAAGTGATAGGCTTGGTGAGTGAAATAATATTTTAATTATCTTTCTGTATATCATTTTCTTTCAAATTTTCTGTCTAAAAGTGACCAAAAAGACATTTAACGCCAGCTCACCATCGGTGTCGCCAAACTGCTCCGTCTCCAAAATGTTCGTACGCATGGGTCAGAGTTTGCGTGCAGGTGCGCAAATTTTCCCGTCAAGTTTGTTTTATTCGTTGGAAGTGGCGTACGCCTCTTTTCAGGGCCTGTTTTGTGCGTACGCAACGGTTATAAATGAGGCCCCAGATGCTTAGGCTCTGTTGTGCAACGAATCTTCCGGCATGGTCTTGTCAGTCAGCTCGCCTTACACTGATCATGTGACCAGTGAACTGTGACTCCTGCTGCACTGTGTGCGACTCTGCAGCTCCTTCTGGATGAGCAGAGCAGACGTTTACAATAGTTTACAATTGAAGCGACCGTTATCCAACTGAATTAAATGGTTTATATTTATATTAAAAGAAATAAAAGATAAGCTGCTGGGGGGCTTCTCCAGCAGCTCATCTTCCCAATGGCTGTGGTGCTTGAGGGGCAAGGCGGCTCGGCCATTCTCAGCCTGACTACGGCGACGCGTGCATCCCTGCATGGGCATACGGGTCCGGCGACTCACGGCTTGGCGGCACGGGAACCCCTTCCTTGCTCCCCTCCTGGACCTGCGTGGACACAAGTGTGCATGCACAGGGAAAAGAGTCTGGTCTCTCGAGGAGAGTCGTGAATGGCATTGAACAGCAACGGTGACGAGGCTCAATTCGGTTCGGGTGTGCCTCAACACACGCCGCCAGTCCTGGTTGTTACAGCACCCCTCCTCTCTCTCACACCCACTCCAGTAGGGAAGCTGACGAAGGGCAGCGATTTAAGTGACGGGGTGGCGATGATAATAAGGGGGAGGCAGCCCTTTATTCACAACAGTTATTCCCTATATCACTAAGCACTGTTTTTACCTCGCTGAAAGGCCTTGATTGTACTCTTGAGTTTTCTTCCGGGAACATACACAATATTCCTCGTTTAAATGTCGGTAGGAAATAAAAATACTATGGAAGACAATGGGGACAATTAACTGTTTGGTTACCGAGATTCTTCATAATATCTTCTTTTGTGTTCAGCAGAAGAAATACATTTATACAGGTTTGAAAGAACTTGAGGGTGAGTAAATGATGATAGAATTTTCATTTTGAAGTCAACTAAACCTTTAAATTAAATCCTGGTGCAGAGTGCAGACTGCGAAATTAATTTCTGTCCTTACAACTGTCGCTTCTGCTATTGTATGATATCAGCCAAATAAGAATATCTTAAAAAATAGCAAAACAATACTGACACCAAAGTAATTAAATGGGGTCAATTTCATGTTGACTAAGGAGGTCAAGCGACAGTACTATAGTTTTTGCGCGCATGTGTGTGTGTGTCAAGGTCACCTTGGGGATGGTATGAGGGCCAACAAAACAGAATTGGAAAAGGTTTTGATTATGAGCACAGGCTGCTGAATGAACATTGACAGAGCAAATTTAGTCATTATGATAATTAGCCTTTCACAAGCCTCATCATAGTGACTGATTGCAATCAGACCTGCTTTAATCTACAAAGTACTACAGACTCGAACACTGTGACCACTGTATGCACGCGCGCACACACACTCACATTCAGGGAAAAATACTAAATTATATTCTATTACAATTTAATGTAAAATACCCTAACATGCAAGAATTGGGCGAATTTCAGAATTTAACAATTGGCTCACTTTTAATTCACGAGTTGAAATTTGATTTCACAGGATGCTGAACTGGTATTTGAATTGGAATAACAGGTGGAATTTACATCATTGGAATTCAAAGAAATGTAACAAATTCTAATGATTCAACAAAATAGGAAGATGAGAACTTCCTTAGATGTTTAAAATGTATATCCAAAAGTCTGTGGTTACTAATTTAATACATTGGGTGAGGTCATAATTGCATATTATGTACTGAGTGAATTGACAAATAAACATGAAAGTATTTTGCATGTCCCCCTTTTGTTTTAATGACAAAATGTGTCCATCTTTATTGACATACTCACATAAATCAATACTATGAATAAAATCTCAGCTGCTTGATTTCTTGTATTGTTGCCAAATGTGAACTACGTTTGTTATCGCCCAGCTCTAATCTGCTAAATGTGACTATAAGGCATTAAGATATTATAAACATCATTTTATGTAAAGCTGATTTGAAAAAAATGTGCTTTGTGAAAAGCGCTACATTTGACTTAACTTGACTTTTAGTACTTACATTTTTGGGTAAAATATTCCTCTTTGAGATTTTGAAGTTAGTCTACAGTCAAGCCCTTTAGGAAACCTAATAGCCAAAATAAAGAGTGCATTCAACCCATCATGATGTTGCTTAATTTCATGGACAGAAAAGTCATTTCAAATATGTTGTGAAAATGGCAGCAGGACAACAGCAAGTATCTCTCCAGATTCTACACAACAGCAGCATCCGCACAAACAAAAGCATCACACACACACACAGATGATAATGCTTCAGTAAGAAAAGTCCTGTCTCGCTGTTCTGCCTTCAACATTAGCTAATTTTCTAATCTTTTAAAATAGCTTAGATCGATTGAGCCTCAGGTTTCTGCCTCCATTTCTCTCGCAGCTCCTCACCTTCAGTCCTCATCACTAGTGACCTTGCCACTCAGGATCAAATACATTAACGGGATCTGCTTACATACATGCACAGGTAATTATACGCACACACAGTGGCTGACAGCTGGAGAAAAGGACCATACCCATTATATGATGGTGGGGTATAATCTACATGTTTAATTGATCTAGATTGGGTTTACTCATTTTGTTGTCTACATTTTTGTATGACAGTGGAACCTTCTGTTGCGTAAAAGGCACTTTCCACAAATAGGATGCCTTTTAAAGTTTCATTACTTAAAAGCATAAGAGGCACAAATGAAAACTATTAGATTTGTTAGAAACTATTAAGAAGTCTTAAAGGCCTTGACCTTCTTGACTGTATCCAACAAATAAATCTGTTGAACTGACATTATTTATTATACTACAAAACAAATTTTGATTAAATAATTATAATCACTAAATATTAATTTAGCAGTCTCCCTCATTTTTCATGCAACCCTATTACCAGATGATTTATTAAAGTTGATATGAAACAGAAATTACAACTGACATCCATATTGTGATGATTTTCCAGTGAAACGGCTTATCAAACAGCAACAACAAAACTTGATATTCACCAGTTACTGATTAGATTGTTGAAAGAGAATGAAGAGAAATTTAGAAATTTTGCTAAACATGCATTAAGAAAATAAAAAAACAAAATTGAAATTGTTGTTATTTTTACATAAAATATGTAATATATAAATTTGTCATAAGTAACATTGTCTGTATGGAAAACATATTCTTATATTGACCATTTGTTTAAAAAAAAATTACTTCATTGACCCTTCTATTTTATTTTGTACCCTTTCCTTGGAAATTGCCAAAAGTAAACTCAGAATCTCAGATGTATTTCTCATGGATGCATGATTGCAATAATCTATTTTTATTTAAGAGAGAGATTGAAATGCACCTCTATTTCACATTTCCATTTACTATTCACACACTCTTCTAATGCTGATGAGCGCTGATATCAGCACAATGATCTGGAGGGTTGGAAATTAAGTTCAGAGACAACAGTAAGCACACACACACACACACACACGTTACAAGGTCAAGCTTTCACTGGGTTCATATGGACAGGAAGTGTTATTTTTAGCATTCAAGGGGTGATACAATCAAGACCCCTTAGTCCCTGAAGTTTTATAGAAAGTAACCTGTTATTAAAGCAAAAATTACCAAAAGCTTCAACCTAATCCTGCTCCTATCCTAAACTGAAATAAACTGAGATCATATTTGTCTGTATGTCACTAGCTGTGTGTCCAGTAAATCCTCATTTGATGTGGTGGTCCCCAAGGCTTTATGCTTAGACTGCTCTAAAGGCCCCTTCACACCAAGGACGATAGCTATAAAGATAACAATAATATAGTTCTAAAAATCGTTCTCCATATTAAAGAATAGCAGAGTTCACACCACAACTATAACGATAAAGATATAAGGAATGGTATCGCTGGGATCACTTTCAGAACGATTTTTTTCCAGCTGTCGAACGATAAAACACTGACAGCCAATCAGAATCCACTCGAATTTAAAGGGTTAGTTCACCCAAAAATGAAAATTCTGTCAGTAATTACTCACCCTCATGTTGTTCCAACCCCGTAAGACCTTCGTTCATCTTCGGAACACGAATTAAGCTATTTTTGATGAAATCTGAGAGCTGGATCACTCCTCCATACTAGTCCATAGGCTTCTTCAGGGATTGAACTTGCCGGCCTCGAAAAGTTATGAAAGACATTTGTTAAAATAGTCCAAGTGACTACAGTGGCTCAATCTTAAGTTTTTCAAGCGACGAGAATACTTTTTGTGCGCAAAAACAAACAAAAATAACGACTTTATTTCAACTATTCATGTCCTTCTCTTTGGGCCTCTACTCAGTTAACGTAGTGTGATTCCGTAGAGCTACGTCACACGTAGGCTCACTATTGGCCGACGTTAGTCATGTGCGTGATGCGTGTGACGTACAACAACAGAAGCTTACTCTATTACACTAGTGAACTGACTCGAGGCCCACAGAGAAGGAAATGAATAGTTGAAATAAAGTCGTTATTTTTTTTTTTTTTTCGCACAAAAAGTATTCTCGTCGCTTGATAAACTTAAGATTGAGCCACTGTAGTCACTTGGACTATTTTAACGATGTCTTTAATAACTTTTCGAGGCCGGCAAGTTCAATCCCTGAAGAAGCCTTTGGAGGAGTGATCCAGCTCTCAGATTTCATCAAAAATATCTTAATTCGTGTTCCGAAGATGAACGAAGGTCTTACGGGGTTGGAACAACATGAGGGTGAGTAATTACTGACAGAATTTTCACTTTTGGGTGAACTAACCCTTTAAAGGGCTCGCGCATTTAAAATGCAGACTGACATTGTGGAGAAGTTAATCGCCGTGGTACAGAAAAATCCACCAATGTTTGACAAGTCAAACCCCCTTTTCAAGGTCACGTTAAAAAAATGTATTATGGAAATCAATCGGTCGTACCCTTGGAATAAATGGTGATAAGTATTAACGATGAGATCATTATGCAGGCTAGCAAATATTCTAACAAAATGACCTCAGGTATCCAGCGCTAGTTTCAAAAACATTATTGCTTACTTTAACGTTGCAGTGAAAAAGGCGTTGTATATATATTAGGGCTGTCAGTTAAACGCGTTATTAACGGCGTTAACGCAAACCCATTTTAACGGCGTTAATTTTTTTATCGCGCGATTAACGGTCTTTTTGGCCTAGCAAACTTTGTAGGTTTTTTTTCACATGCTTTTGCAACAGGACGGCATGCGGGCCGCTGCGCTATGAAACCCATTCATTTCAATGGCTTGCGGCGCGCGAGGACGTTTTGAAAGCGCAAGCGGATCTAGCTAGACCGGAAACAAAACAACAGGCACGCCGCACACACTTGTTTGGGCTTGCGAGCCGGATGCGCGAGCGCGAATCTCTCTGCTCGCGCGCGGAATATAATGTGCCGAGCACGAATCTCTCTGCTCGAGTCGCGCGCGCTCTCAGATACACGCTGCTCTTGTAAGAATTTTCTCTGGGCTCACTCAGAGAATATGCCTGCACTTAAAAACGTGTTCAGTGCAATCGCGAATCTCTCCTCTTCCCCTAACAATTTTAGGTTATAAGAATGTTTTCATAACGTTCCCATTAAGTTATAAAAACGTTATTTCTGAATGTTATAGGAACGTTCAAAACGTCCAGTTTTGAGTGGATGACGAGCGTGAGACGCCGAAATGGATGCCAATAAGATTCTGAATGGAAAGTTTACTTTTAAAAAGTTGCCAAATGGTTCCATTGACAAGACCAAAGTGATCTGTGTGTTTTGTCGTTGTGAACTGAGCTATCATCATCGCAGCACATCCAGTCTGAATACCACTTGATGATGGCCAGCACACACACACACACACACACAGCTGATGCGAATTCTCCGCCCCCTCGTCAATATCAGGACCTCGTCAATATTTATTTCACCCTTTTATTGATGGACAGTGTTATATTGTGTGAGAGATTATTTGCTCCAAGTGATAATGTTTTAGTGTGAAATTGAACAGTATATGCCAATATTGTTTTCAATAAAAAACATTTGCACAAAGCAAGCCGATCCACTTTTCCATGTTGATAAGAGCATTAAAATGAGAAAAAAATAATGGGACAAAAAGAAATCAAGAGACATTTAGAATAGATAAAAATGTGCGATTAAATGCGATTAATCGCGAGTTAACTATGACATTAATGCGATTAATCGCGATTAAATATTTTAATCGTTTGACAGCACTAATATATATATATTTTCTTTTGATGTTTTTGTGTAACGTAAAGCAGCAGCAGTCATCTATTTTCGCTACTTTGAAACCGCAGCGTTACGTTGTGACAACGTAATTGGGATCACTTCAGGGAGGCCTATCATCTTTGAGTGTATACAGAACGAGCCAATGAACGTTGGCATGCGTGAATCGTGATTATACCCGCGCTGCGGGGCGGGGCGCCTGATGCGATTCACGCACGCCAACGTTCATTGGCTCGGTCTGTAGACACTTGAAGATGATAGGGCTCCCTGAAGTGATACCAATTACGGTTGTCAAGTAAAAAAAATTTTCAAAATTGCATGCAGACTCTAAAATTAGGGATGCACGATATATCGGCCACAAATCAATATCGGCCGATAAATGGTCATTTTTAATGTAATGAAAATTACATCCGATCCGATAAGACAATTAGGCTGATACTGTATATTAAAGCCGATAGATAAAGTTTTAGAGATACTGAGATACTTCAGATGTGCACTGTTCGCCATGATGGTTTTTTTTAATCCTCAAAAAGCCAAAACACTCTCAAAAATCAAGCCGTTTGGATTTTCTGAGCAATATGATGTCATATTGCTCATGCTCCGCCCACGACCACTGACGGACTGTCCCGTATCATCTTGGCCATTTGTATACTGTCAGCCAAGGCAGCACTTTATGTGCCTTGTGTCGACACGCCCCACGGAAGAGAGGGGTGGGGTGAGCAGTTGCTCATTATCATTTAAAGAGACATGCACCGAAACGGGTCACTGTAAACAGAGCTGTTTTTGAGGAGGTAAAAGGGGTGTTGTTTTACACAACCACTGAGTAATTTTAACCAAAGTTTGTTACAAACTTTACATGAACACCCTAAAGAATCATACCAACTTGAGGAAAATGGGCATCCGATGACCCCTTTAAAATGTAGCATTCCTTAAAATTGTGACATCCAAGGAACCATTTAACTTGGTGTTACTGCAAGTTATTGCAAGAACAAAGATTACATCAGCTCAAATTAATCTGAGCCGTCACAGTGTAACCCTAATAACAACAAAAATCTGATAATTTTACAAGATGTAAAAATATTCTTGATGGATGGATGGATAGAATGTATTTCAAAATTAATGATAAAAAAAAGGGAAGTTTGAAAATTTCTACGGTCAGAATTCTACAGACTGAAATAATTTGGTACTAACACAGGCCTTCATTTTCCGTCAAGTGAAGGTTAATCATAACATGTTTGCCCATCCACACCCACAAGTCCTCTCAAATTAATGAGAAAAGATAGATCAAAGCTAGTTAATAAGGAGATTAGAGAGATTAAAAAATGATCACAAAATCCCTAGCAAACACATCACACCTTCCCTTGCAGCATTTCATGGTGTGACAGTTTTCACCCTACGTAAGCGAGATGGGCTACGAATATGTTAATGTTCTTGAAGCCGGAAGAGAACAACAAAAACAACTTCAAGGTCATGGATTTGATCACATAATGAGAAAGGTTTACACATAATAATAAAATGTTTACCTTAAATGCAATGTAATGCAATGTCTGCCAAATGCATACAGTATATGTACTGTACATGTCTATGCATCTTCCAACTGCATTCGATGTTTTGATCTTAAAGGGATACTCCACTTTTTTTGGAAATAGGCTCATTTTACAACTCCCCCAGAGTTAAACTGTTTAGTTTTACCGTTTTTTAATCCATTCAGCCGATCTCCGATTCTGGCGGTACCACTTTTAGCATAGCTTAGCATACACTGTAAAAAATGATCGTAATTTTAACGGTAAAAGACTGTAAAAATGCTACAGTGCAAAACTG
The DNA here is from genome assembly GCF_029890125.1 of Rhinichthys klamathensis goyatoka. Taxonomy (NCBI): domain Eukaryota; kingdom Metazoa; phylum Chordata; class Actinopteri; order Cypriniformes; family Leuciscidae; genus Rhinichthys; species Rhinichthys klamathensis. The sequence goes on from NW_026606589.1 coordinate 3,059,873, forward strand.
TTAATTGGTTAACAGAAAGTTTCCTTACTATATACGGTAAATAACTGTGATAGATCTAACGGTACATTTAATGTAATTTTACAGTAAAATACCGTTAAATTTACAGTTTTTGAAAGTGAAAAGAACAACTCATTGTATAATTTAAAGTGAAAAACCGTAAATTGACATTCCCACAATTCCCTGCATGACACTTCACATTTGATTTATTTTTGTTGAAATAACTATGTTTCTTCTTAGTTTTCTTAGTTATTTTCTAATAAGTTATGTACATTAGGGTTTTATGTTACATTTAATGTTGTTAAATTAATGTTTATTGCATTTTTAAAATTTCATGTGTGTTACCATGTTGGTGTTTAATGTTTGTGCGAATAACACTGTGCAGCTTCAATATAATAGTATTAACATTCTTGTGGAAGATCTGCTTGTGATGAGCTTTGATTAATCATGTGACTCTCATCACTGTTGTGATGGTTGTTGGTTGTCAGTGTATTGCAATGGTACAAAACAGATATTAATACTACAAAAGGTTGGAAAATTATCATTATATCAGATAATGAATTACGGTTTATTACTGTAAATTTGAAGTTATGTCTGTAAAACCAAAAACGTTGATGCCGTATTTTTGACGGTATAGTTCTGGTAACCACAGCTGCCAGTTTTTTTCCGTAAAAACAACGGGATTTTTTTTACAGTGTACATCATTGAAGTGGACAAGACCATTAGCATTTAAAAAAAAAAAATGACCAAAGATTTTCGATATTTTTCCTATTTAAAACTTGACTCTTCTGTAGTTACATCGTGCACTAAGACCGACGGAAAATGTAAAGTTGCGATTTTCTAGGCTGATATGGCTAGGAACTATGCTCTCATTCCTGCGTAGTAATCAAGAAGCTTTACTGCCGTACCATGAGTGCAGCAGGCGTAATGATATGACGCAGCGCCTGAAAATAGGCTACCTTCCGTCAACACAACGGAACTATTTTCAGGCGCTGCGTCATATTACGCCTGCAGCTGCTCTCATGGTACGGCAGTGAAGTTTCTTGATTACTACGCAGGAATGAGAGTATAGTTCCTAACCATATCAGCCTAGAAAATCGCAACTTTACATTTTCTGTCGGTCTTAGTGCACGATGTAACTACAGAAGAGTCAAGTTTAAAATTGGAAAAATATCGAAACTCTTTGGTCATTTTTTTTTTAGAAATGCTAATGGTCTTGTCCACTTCAATGATGTATGCTAAGCTATGCTAAAAGTGGTACCGCCAGAACCGGAGATAGGCTGAATGGATTCAAAAACGGTAAAACTCAACAGTTTAACTCTGGGGGAGTTGTAAAATGAGCCTATTTCCAAAAAAAGTGGAGTATCCCTTTAACTCAGCCTTGTGTTAATTCGGTTCCATGTCAATTTTTTTTGTCAAAAACAAACAAATAAATGAATAAATAAATAAAATAGAAGTAGAATACCCAGGCTGCTCTTTTTGATATAATGAAAGTGAATGGTTTACACTGCCAAAATATATGACTTCTTTCAATTCTTCTAAGACAATCAACACTTTTATGTGAAGTAAAGCTAAATTGTGTGTGGGAAGCAAAAGTGGGTATATGCGAAGATTGTTGGATAGAGATGAATTATCTGCTGTTTTGAGCATCAGGAAGGAGAAATGAAGATAAAAACCTCTTATTCACAATCTCACAAAAAAGTTTATAGAATAGACATTTATAAAAGTGTGAAACACACAAGTGCTCTTCCAAAATCCACTGAGAAAGCAATTTGAGGATCAGTAAGCAGCAAAATTTTGCTGAATATAAAATGTAGGCTATACTATATATGATATTACATTGTAACAGTTTTAACTCTGTTACCTTAGCGGTTATATTTCTCCACTCCATTAGGGGGCGTTAATCATCTTCATAGATGAGTATTTAACCAGGTACTATACCTGAAGAAGTAGGCAAGCATGTGGATAGAGGAAGCAATGGCTTTCTTGGGCTATTCCGTTTGACTTTATAAGGTCCTATGATTGAGGAATGTGTTTCCTTTTTGGTCAATCAGTAAGTAGTATGTTTTTTTTTTACAAACCTTACCAAAACCAGAGTGTACATGTATTTAATGTATAAAGATGATATTGAAGGTATTGAATGCATTGGCCTATTCATGCTAATTGTGACCGTATTGTCTATTTAGATGGACCTTTTTATTCCGGTGCTTTCTTGTATGGGTGAAAGTATTTGCTTTACCTTACTTTCTGCTTGGTGGTTTGGTGCCTGGATTATGACGCTTGGACGTTGTGTGCACTAGAGGGTTTGGATTGCACTTGTGGAAGACAGGAAGACCCCTTTTCTATCTACAACCTTGGGATTATCAAATTAACAGTACTGACTTTTGCAAGGACATTTCCTCCATTACCAAGCCTTGTCGACTCCACCATAAGAAAAGTGAATCATTCACTTTTCTAGTGCAGATTCCCTTAACGCTTAACTTTTCTTGTGTGATGATTGGTGTACCTGGTGTTTTACTGTTTTCTACCTTGTTTATTATTGGTTTTTGTTTTGTTTTTGTATGATGTAAACCTTTGAGATTTTGGGTTGGTGAATACATTATAAGCGTAAAGCTTGTGTCTGCTTCTTCCGAAATATAGCTGTGTAAACCAAAGTAATCTAGTTTTTTCATCTATACCTAAGCCAATATTAAGTCCTACCATTCCTACTCTGATATATAACTTAAGCCCAAAAGGGGTAACGGTTATATAAATGGCGCCCGAACAGGGACTGGGAAGGCTTTAAGGTACTTGTTTGCTATTGATTGGTTTCAATTAAATCATGTCTGATTCAAAGGCTTTCGAAGGGGATGTTCCTGTACCCGACCCAGACTTTTCAACATCATCGTTTAGAGCACACCGAGAGCCATTAAAGGAGCTGATCAATACTTTTAGCGATTTATATATGTCAGATGAGGAAGATGGAGCTGGTGTGGAAGACCCTGATGAAGTTTTTCCACCACCACCTCATCCACCCCCAGAGGTCTATGAAGATCCTGAGACTACAGAACCAGAGTCTAAATCAACCATAAATAATGAGATTAGCAGTCGCCTTGATTCTCTGGAAAAACATGTCAGCAACCTTCGACAACAGGTGGGAGAACGAATGTCCGTACAGGATTGTGAGGAACGGTTTAGATCCACTGAAGAAAAAGTGTCATATCATGTTGATCGTGAATGTGGAAGGGTGAAAAAATACCTAGAGCTGCTTGTGAAAGATCTGGGTGAATCTATGGTAGATTGTCTAAGGCGGCGAGACAAGCAGATAGATCGTAAACTGCAGATGTACCATCCAACAAGTTCAACCCCTCAGCTATCCATGAGTAGACCTGTTATACACAAGCCAGCCAAGGACATTCATTCTCATACCTACTGTACCGCTGACAGTATGTCAGGAAGCCAGTTTAATCCGCCTGTCAAGCTGGAAATCCCTAAGTTCAGCAATCACCCAGAGGAAGACCCACTTGCCTTAATTGAACGTTGTGAGGAGTTTTTTGCTGTCCGCCCATTAACAGATGAAGAAACAATAGCTGCCCTTACTGCTGTTTTGAGTCACACGGCCAAAGATTGGTGGACTGCTGAGAAGAAAAGGGTCCATGATTGGCAGCAGTTTAAAGAGTCTTTTCTTCAAGCCTTCTTAAATGAAGATTATGAAGTAGTGGCCATGAGAAAGCTCATGGAAAGGAGGCAAGGGGTAAATGAAAGTTTTAGGGACTACGCTTTCCATTACCGGGCATTGTGTTTAAGGTGGAAAAAGGGAATGGCTGAAAAGGAGATGATTCAGGCCATATTGAGGAACTGCAACCCTCGGCTTGCCAGTCTTTTAAGAGGGAACCTGCAGTCAGTCCACGAACTGGTTCGGGTTGGAATGCAAGTTGAAAGAGACATTAGTGAGTCGAAGAAGTACTGGAACATGATGAACGCTGATGAGCAGCGGAAGAAGGATGTCGGGAGTCAGGAGTCACAAAGAAGAAACGCTCCATCCTATACTCGAGTTGTGCAAAACATTAAAGAGGATTTGCAGCCTAATCCCAGAAACCTCACCATCCCGCTTAACATTCAAGGTAAACGTATAGCTGCACTCGTTGATACTGGTAGTACTTTGTCTTTAATGCAAAAGTCCCTTTGGAAACAGTTGTGTAAGGAGGAAGTCTTGTTGTCAAGTGGAGGACAAGCGTTTCTTCTGGCCAACGGCCATCATCAAGCGGCAGTAGGAAAAGTACTCTGGATAACAAAAGTGCATGATGTTCCAGTGGAGGTTGAATTCTACATAATGAACGATTCTGACCTGGCAGTACCTGTTATATTGGGAATGGATTTTTTGTTGAAGTCAGGAATGGTGATAGATTTTCAGCGTGTTCAGTATATCTTACCAACAGAAAGGGACGAGGTGGTTATCCATCCCTTTATTTGTCAGGATACAATTCCGACGATACATACTGTCCACTTCTACTTTGCCCTGTCTTTACCATCACGCAATGAAGAGGATCTTCAGGCTATCCATAGTCTGACTGCCCAAGCAGACACTAGCATACAGGGGCAGATTCAGTTGGAAGGTCTGATGTTGGGTTGGCCTACAGTTTGTACTCATGACATCGGTCATACAACATTGGTTAAACATCGAATCCTTACCACTGATGAGGTGCCTGTAAGAAAAAGAGCTTATCGAGTGTCAAAGGAGAAGCAAGCTTTCATTGATGAAGAGGTAAAAGAGATGTTAGATAAACACATCATACGTCCATCTATATCACCTTGGGCTTCACCGGTAGTTGTGGTACCAAAGAAAGATGGTGGGACGCGTTTTTGTGTGGATTATCGGGGTCTTAATGCCAAGACACCTTTGGATGCGTACCCAATGCCACAGATTCAAGACATTTTGGAGTCTATGCATGGTGCATCTGTGTTCAGTACCCTTGATCTGAAAAGCGGGTATTGGCAACTAGACATGGATCATGACAGTATTCATAAAACAGCCTTTGTGACTTCATCAGGATTATATGAATTCCAACGTTTACCTTTTGGCCTGAAAAATGCGGCAGCATCTTTTCAAAGATTAATGGAGCATGTGCTTAGAGATCTGAAGGGGAGGTGCTGTATGGTATACATTGATGATGTGGTGATCTACTCTAAAGACGAACAAGAGCACTTCAAGCACATCCAACAGGTATTCAATTGCCTATCCAAAGCTGGTCTCACCCTCAATATGAAAAAATGCAATTTCGTTCAGAAATCTCTTAAGTTTCTCGGTCACATAGTTTCTGGAGACGGGATAAGAACTGATCCAGACAAAGTTTCAGCTGTTCGATCATTTTCCACTCCTCGATCCCTGAAAGAAGTACAAAGATTCTTGGGATTAGCTGGTTGGTATCATAGATTCATTCCCAACTTCTCAGAAAAAGCAGCACCCCTTCATGCACTAAAACAAAAAAATACAACTTGGATTTGGTCAGAGCAGTGTCAGCAATCGTTGGATCTACTCAAGATGGATTTAACCAAAGCACCCATTCTGGCAGCACCTGATCTCGAGAAACCTTTTAGAGTCCAGACGGATGCGAGTGAAGTAGGTTTAGGAGCTGTACTTACCCAGGAAGCAGAGGGAATTGAGCGTGTCGTTGCCTATGCATCACGGTTATTGAGGGGGGCAGAAAAAGCCTATTCAGTGTCAGAAAAAGAGTGTTTGGCGGTTGTGTGGGCTGTTGAAAAGTGGCGACCCTATTTAGAGGGAAGCCTATTTGAAATTATAACAGATCATGCAGCTTTGACGTGGGCCTTTCACCATCCCAAGCCATCATCACGTCTGGTCAGGTGGACCATTCGGCTCCAAGGGTTCCACTTTGTTGTCAAGTACAGAAAGGGCCAGTGTAACATAGTGCCAGATGTGCTTTCCAGAATCCCAAATGGTGATAGCTCACCTAATCTTATTGCCCTTAATCAAGTACCTCAATCTGCCAGCATGCCAGTCGATCTAACTCAGATTGCTGTTGCCCAAAATAATGATGAAGACATACAAGACATAGTTTCTGCCATCCGTGACCAGTCCCAGCCTCCTGATACTTCTAGAGTGCATCATATTATTGAAAATGGATTTCTTTTCAGAAGTATTCCTGATGGACAAAACAGGCAGAAGCTTCAACTCATCATCCCACCAATACATCGTCTGGCTTTCATCCAGTATGCTCATGATAATCCGCTTAGTGGGCATCTTGGTTAGCTCAAAACTCTTCTCCGACTTTTGGAAACAGTTTACTGGCCAACCATAAGGAAAGATGTATGGAATTATTGCAAAGGATGCCAGGTATGTCAACGATACAAGCCAACGCTTTCTAAACTCTCTGGTCAGCTACAATCTACACCTGTAGTTGAACCTGGTTTCATGCTAGGTGTTGACCTAATGGGTCCTTTTCCTAAAAGCAGCAAGCAAAATGAGTATCTGATGGTCATTGTAGATTACTGTTCTAAGTGGGTGGAGATGTTCCCACTTAGATCAGCGAAAACTCCGCTGATTGCAAGAATTTTGGTGGAAGAGATTTTTACTCGATGGGGCACACCAGCATACCTAGTATCTGATCGGGGAGCACAGTTTACCTCTCAACTCCTCAGTTTTGTGTGCAAACAGTGGGGCGTTGTTCAAAAGCTAACAACTGCTTACCATCCCCAGACTAACCTTACTGAGCGGGTTAACAGAAATCTGAAGACAATGATTGCCTCATATGTAGGTGACCATCACAAATTATGGGATAGATGGATTCCTGAATTCAGGTTTGCCCTCAATACTGCCTTTCATGAAAGCACTGGATTCTCTCCTGCGGAAATAGCACTAGGAAGGAGACTTAAAGGCCCAATGGAGCGTGCGTTTCAGAGACCACCAGATCCTAGTCACCCTGCTTATACCACACTTGACAAACAAAGTGAACTTCTTAATATTGTCAAGTGTAATGTGGAACGAGCTCAGGCAAAACAGAAGAAATACTATGACCAGCGTCGAAAACCAGCTCATTTCCAGGAAGGAGATGTGGTTTGGGTACGGGCTCATCCCCTATCTAAAGCTGAGGAAGGTGTAATGGCTAAATTATCTGCCAAGTGGAAAGGTCCGGCCAGGGTTAAGAAAAAGTTAGGACCTGTAAACTATGCAGTTGTTTTTATCTCAGACCCTGATAAATGTGACACCTATCATGTACAGAATCTTAAAATTTGCCATGGTTATGACAAATTTTCCTCTGAGCGGACGGGTGTGTAACAGTTTTAACTCTGTTACCTTAGCGGTTATATTTCTCCACTCCATTAGGGGGCGTTAATCATCTTCATAGATGAGTATTTAACCAGGTACTATACCTGAAGAAGTAGGCAAGCATGTGGATAGAGGAAGCAATGGCTTTCTTGGGCTATTCCGTTTGACTTTATAAGGTCCTATGATTGAGGAATGTGTTTCCTTTTTGGTCAATCAGTAAGTAGTATGTTTTTTTTTTTACAAACCTTACCAAAACCAGAGTGTACATGTATTTAATGTATAAAGATGATATTGAAGGTATTGAATGCATTGGCCTATTCATGCTAATTGTGACCGTATTGTCTATTTAGATGGACCTTTTTATTCCGGTGCTTTCTTGTATGGGTGAAAGTATTTGCTTTACCTAACTTTCTGCTTGGTGGTTTGGTGCCTGGATTATGACGCTTGGACGTTGTGTGCACTAGAGGGTTTGGATTGCACTTGTGGAAGACAGGAAGACACCTTTTCTATCTACAACCTTGGGATTATCAAATTAACAGTACTGACTTTTGCAAGGACATTTCCTCCATTACCAAGCCTTGTCGACTCCACCATAAGAAAAGTGAATCATTCACTTTTCCAGTGCAGATTCCCTTAACGCTTAACTTTTCTTGTGTGATGATTGGTGTACCTGGTGTTTTACTGTTTTCTACCTTGTTTATTATTGGTTTTTGTTTTGTTTTTGTATGATGTAAACCTTTGAGATTTTGGGTTGGTGAATACATTATAAGCGTAAAGCTTGTGTCTGCTTCTTCCGAAATATAGCTGTGTAAACCAAAGTAATCTAGTTTTTTCATCTATACCTAAGCCAATATTAAGTCCTACCATACCTACTCTGATATATAACTTAAGCCCAAAAGGGGTAACGGTTATAACATACATTATATTCTTATATTTCATGCTTCATTATATTTCAGTAGTGAAAACTAATAAAAAAAACAGTCTGTACTCAGTACTACATATTTATAATGCTTTTTAAAGCTGTGCACCATCAGATTAACAGCACACCGGCATCAAATTCTTTTGGAATCAATTGTAAGTCAGGTCTCTTGTGTGATAGTGCTATATAAAGCCAAGCACACACCACAAGACTGAAGTTTGTTGCCCGAAGGCATCTCAAGGCAATAGGGGGACATTTTTGAGACACCATGTCAAGATAAAAATAGTACAACTTTTGACATGCATTGCAGCAAATCAATGGCGGTTTTAAAATAATGGACTAGTTCGATTTCTGGCGGTGGGACCAGCATATTTACATAAATATTCATACTTGCATTATCAAAGAAGGGAGAGTGCATGTGCCCCTCCCCAAACGAATGTGAGGTTTATTCCTGACATGCTCACCATTTCACTATTCTTTGAAACAACAGGGGGCGAAGAAATAATAGCAAATAGATATTATAATATTTGAATTAATATTTCTAAAGTGACACTGTCCAACAGTGAAACCAGTGGATACAATTTCAGAGAGAGGAAGCCACTCTTTTGCATCCATTGAGTTCACGCTACTAAAACAATTTATGGTGCTATTGCAGTTTACCGGTAGTTTAAGTGAATGTAAAATGATCACATTCAATCAGATGTTCGCACAAGGAGTCTTAGGTAAAAAAAAAAAAAAAAAAGTCAATTCGGCCATTGACCTGCATAAAGTCAGCATGAAATGGAATTTGTGATAGTCTTTTTTTTACCCTGTTGTGACATATTTCCCAGTGAAACAGCGGGGACTTTAGGGCGGGACTTCATTTTGTCCATGTGGAATTCATTCGATGGTTAAATTGTCAATTTTGTTTTCATGGTGATTTTAACATCTTGTGTTTACCAATGATTTATTGACTAATGGTCTGAAAAGAAGATTATAAACAATACTATCCAAACAACATAAAATATACATAAAATATGTTTTCTGTTCTGTAAATTAAATGATTATTGTATTCCGAAGCTATATGAAAATGTTTCATTTCATAAAGGAACATTTATTTTTAACAAATAACGTTGTATGAAAAAAAACTATATTAGTATTATGGAGTAGGTTGTGTAAGCTAAATGCCTTTCCATTAACCTTTAACCCAGGAAACATTCAAGTTAAATTTTGATTTTACGTTAATTTACATTAGACAAAAAAAAAAAAAAAACGAATCAGAGAAGAGACTTTTCAGAAATTGTAAAGGAAGCTGATGAATGAAGATCAGGTAAATCTTAGTATTCTCCACTCCTAGTCTATATTATATTCATGCACTTGAGATAAATTCAGATTTACCGGGCAGCTTTTAGAGCTCATACCTCCAAAACTAATTTCCATCTCTTGTCACAAGGTAAGACTAAATCTGTGGGGATAATCGGAACGTCAGTAACAAATCTCACAGAAATGTCCTTTACCTGAAACAGTATAGATTAGAAGACTCTAAATAACCTGCATATGATCTCATTTAATCTCTGAACAACCACACTACACACACCGTAAATCAGCTCCCGGTATCTCAAGCCTAAACAGTAGTTTAGGAGCAGGGATGTAGTGGAGGCTAAACGCACGTAAACGCCGTTTACGCACCTCCCAATATTCGTAAATAGCGTTTACCCACCTCCAAAGTGCGTTTATCCACTTCTAAATTGCGTTTATCCACCTCTAAATAGCCTGTAGACATTTTAAATTAAGCTTATGTCGTTTTAGTTTCATATTGTTCATTATTAGTTTCATAGGTTGATAAACCTAAGACGAACTCTTTCATATTGCGCTGCATTACTGTCAGTGTTGTTGACTATTACTGACGGTGAGGTTGCGCTGTTGACGCTCGCGCAGCCTCTCGAGGAGAAATCTACACAAATGAGCGCACACACACTCAGTTAACAACATACTGCCTATTAAATATCTAAATGTGGAGTTTTTATACTTTTAACATATGTTAAGCAACCTCAATTATTTTTCCTGAACACCATCACGATTGAAAATGTGACATTGATTTCCTACAACAGTTCAACAAACAGTTAAAATTAAGTCACTTACATTTTAGATGCAATATTGCCTGTATTTGTTCTGTTTCAACGGCGAAAATAGTTCCAAACAAAAATCACAGCAGAACCACGGCGCATATCTCACAGGAACACTCGACCTGTTTTCATTACTGAATGATTCAGCATTTTGAACGAATCGATTGAGTCAAAGATTCAATGACCCATTCATAAACATCTGTCTCATTCTTGAAAGAATCAGCCGTTTGAACAAATCGTTTGATTGAATGAATCAATGACTCACTCATTAAGACGGTCGCCTGCCGCCACCTACTGGTGGTTTAGTGTTATGTTTAAAAGTAGTATCATTCTTTCCAATGTTTCTTATATGTAAATTTAAATAAATTTCATTACATTATTTTATGCAATTGTAATTTTTCAGTGTAAATGATTTAATTTGATCAGCCCCTAGGGTAACAGCCCTATAATGTCTTATTATTCGAAATAATTGAATTTATTGATCAAATTTAGGAATTTAAAAATGAAAGATGAAGCATACATTTAAAAATAGTGGGGGAGGGGATGCCCTTTAAAGGTGCAGATATTACAATATGCCGATTTAAATATCAAAGCTGATTGAACACTGATGAGAATATTGTTTCAGAATAAATTAACACACACACACACACACACACACACACACACACACACACACAAAAAAAATCCGGACGAGCAACTTTTTTACTCGGACAAGTGAATGACAGATTTACTTGTCCTAAGAACAAGCGTGTGAAAAGGCTTAATGAGCCCTCCCTATAGCAATGTCATCAGGACACACATACACCATTAGGCAGTGGCCCACCTTACCGGGTGACCACGTCGTGGTCCACCAGAATTTATAGTTTACCCACCTCTTTTTTTACCACTACACCTCTGTTTAGGAGGGCATTACAAAAAAAGTGAGAGAGTTTTCTCTCACTATAAAATGCATTATAATATGGCACATTCCTAGACTGTGAAATATCTTTTTGTTTTTTTTATTATTACTATTATTACATAAGACTACTTATATGTTCTAGAAATGTACAGTTTTCTCTAGTAAATTTTTTATCTTCTTTTAAGGATGTTTAGATATTTTGCCTTGCATCATCCACATTTATGAACCTGTGTTAGAACTGCGAGTGGGAGTGATATAAATACAGAAGGGGATTAATTTCTACTTCCATGTCCTCATCCTACAGTCTTCAAATATTAATATAGTTCATTTCTGTGGTTAAAAGATTTTAAACTGATGCAGTTTCATCTTGTTACACAACATTCAATATTCCCTTCATGACACTTTGTAAATTAGGCTGTATTTCACAAATTCATCAACAATGCAATTTAATTGTTGATTCGTGATTTTTTTTTTTTTTTAAGTGTACATTCGTGTGTAAATAATCAAGTTAAGTTCCTGCAGCTTAACAAGAGAGAATAATAATGTTGTAGAGAAATAAATACTAGAATTACAACCCAAGTATGTTCATTTTCAAAAGTCACAGAGTAAATGCCAAAGTCCATAGAGTGAGGGGGCTTGTTTCTGGGACTGTAATCGCACGAGCCATGGCCCAGCGCTGAGCCAAGACATTCTTGAGTCATGTTTCACACCGTTAAGAACATGGTACGAATTAACAGCTTCCTAAAGCACCAGCCATGTTTTTAGTTAGGCTGTTTTCCACAAAAGCTTCACCTCACTTCATATCACTATAGAGACCTGTCTGTTGTCAAAGCAATTAGCATTGAAGAAAGACAGCGGTGGCCATCCTTGACAAATCAGCCTAAACTACCAGGGCACATCTGTTCTACTGCACTTATTATGTCTATAATATTATGTTTTTGACATCAACAAACAGAGATTCCCTACCTCCAGATGATCCTTTCTAACCCTGTATGACTGAAGACTCCATATCTGAAATACGACAGCAGATTTGAGCAGAAGTCCGAGGAGCCTTTGATATCCCCATTTTATTCTTTCTTTTAACAGGACATATTTTGTGCAGCTTAACCCAGCAGGGCTTCGCTGACATTTGACATTGTTTAATCCCTTGTGAACAGAATGACACAATGAGCACGATTCCACAATCCAACAATCCCCTACTGCTGCAATACAGTCTCCTTTTAGATCCAGCGCCGTAAGACTCATCCTGGCTGACCCCAAAGTATACTTCGTTTTTTTCGCGTACACTGGCACAGGGGTTCTCAATGTGGTCTCTACGACCAATAGCCTGGGGGTGCATGAAATAATTAGCTAAACCTTATTTTATGGGCTGTAAGTCGCCTGCAGCCACTTATATTCCAGAGTGACTTATATAATGCATTTAAAGTCAAATAAGCAAAACGTATACACTTAAAAGTTTTTATAGACATAGTTATCATGTCTGTTAGACAAGTTTAGGCCTAAGCTGAGTTTCGGTTCATTTTTGTGACGCGCTCCAGAAAACAGTTCACGGAGACCGAGACTCCTCAAGTGCATCCTGTTCGTTTTCTTTATTTTACAAAGAAAAACACTTTGTTGTTATGTTTTACTCTTATCTGTATGACCATAAATAAGTTGTTTCCGCTGCTATAGACCTTATGCGTCAGAGAAACAAGCGTGAAGTCATCTTTAGAATTTTGTGTTTGAACTTCTGAAGCTATTTCTATGGCATCGCTGTCGAAGAGTAATTAACTGGTGAAGTGGATTTTTTTTTATTGTAGAGTTAACGAAAGTTATCATGATCACTGTAATGTTGGATGTCATCATAAATGACAGTAGACCGTGAAGATTTTAAAACGAGTGTTTCGTTCATAAATTCCCTTCATGCTGTGGAAATTACAAACCGCAATGAGCGCAGTGCTGAAAAAGGTGGGTCTACATAAGGTCTATAAAGAAAAATATTCAAGTGATCACGTCAGTGCCTTAAGCTCACACACAACATATCAGTTCTAGTGTTGCTATCTGGACATCACAGCCTATACATCATGAAACTAAAAATGCAGTCAGCTAAAAATAGAAAAAGTTATTCTGTCCAGGTAAGTTTTGTGGAACAACTGATTTAGTGCAAAACAAATTGAATGCGCATGTGTGACCTGCACGTACAGACTATCCACGGTTACAAAAATCGGGTGATGCGCATACTATTATGGTGATGAAATTTGCATCACGCACACTGTACGTGGACCCTCATGTACGCATAAAAACCAAAGCATACCTTGGGCTTTTAATCCATGTTTGCCTACAATAATGGCAGTGTAGGAATTCTCTGAGGCTCATCAAAATCTCATAGAAAATGGCTAAGGGATAAAATGATTCCTTATCTGCTAAATTTGGCGTTAATGATTGTGAATGTGATACTTCTAGCTGTTATAACTCTAAACTAAACACAGCATGATGCACATGATTCTGCATTGAAGTTGCTGCAAGAGGGGTTAAAGCTACAATATGTAATTTTTTTCGCCGCTGGGGGTCGCTATCCTCTTACAATAACAAAGGCGTAGATTGATGACATCATAATCATAACTTGTCGTCATGCCGATGGATCTAATAATATTTATGGATGAGTGAATACATTCATGATTTTTAACATGACTGTGGTATGAAGAAGGGCGCGATTGCTTATGAGAGACAGATATCAGCGCCACACGCGAGTCCTGCGGATATAAAGGAATGAGGACATTTCATTCTACCGAAATACCCACAAGTGCTGAATTAATACTAATATTAGTCAGTTTATGTAACAAAATAAAATTGTGAGGTTTACACAGCGCTGTTTCACTTGGTCTACACTATCACACTAAACTGCAGTTGAGTGTGTTGAAAGTTATAATGCTATTCTATGTGTTAGTCTGTTGGCTATATGAGACTAGCAGTAAGCTAGATCAACATTAGAACAACATACTGATCATATTCTAACATTTCATCATGTTGAGCTATATAACATTGATTTGTTTTATGTACATTTGCTCACATGCAGCTCACCTAATAAAGTACATGCAAGAGCGGCGTCTCTGTCAAGTCATGAAGCTCTGTCAAGTCGAAGTTTGTCGCGGATGTGGAGCTCTCGGCATCTCGAAAACCCCACTGATCCTCGATATTGATCCTCGTTTTATTTCTCCTTTTGTCCCAAAGTCTGCTTGCCAACGAAACAACATCGTGCCGCTAGACGTTACGCAGTTGTCCATGTCTGTCGCCATGGTTACTATGGCAGGACTAGCACAAACCACAAATAATGCGGATATTACGTCATTTACAGGCGACAAGGGACGGGCACTATTTAAAATTGCGAATTTCTCTGAATTTACAAATTCTTGGAAACATTTAGGATAATGTACACAATTGAGAGAAATATATAACACTGTGCAAGTGGTTTTTGGATATTTTGATACAACATTCTAACATATTGTACCTTTAAAGGTGCACTGTGTAATATTTAGGAGGATATGTTGACAGAAATGCAATATCATATACATAACTATGTTTTCAGTGGTGTATAAAGACATTACATAATGAACCGTTATGTTTTTATTACCTTAGCATGAGCAGTTTCTATCTACATACACCACGGGTCCCCTTACATGTTAAGTCGCCATTTTGCGCCGTTATGTTTCTACAGAAGCCCTAAACGGACAAACGCGTTTCGTCACTATGTTGTTCTTCGTGCAAAGAAACTAGCTAAAGTCAGCGAATAAAACAGACACAATGATGAACAAGTAACAATAATATTCACAATAACATTTAATTTTACTTAATAATTAAGCAAACATAATTTCTTACTTTATCTTTGTAAAGACACCTCATTGCTTAACTGGCTACTCTCTGTTGTCTCAGACGACGACATATTTTCCTGTCGGCCACCGTAACTTCTGTTGGTTGCAATTTGCAACCTCACCACTAGATGTCGCTAAAACATCACACACTGCACCTTTAAGCCGAGAACAGACGTTTTAAAAACAGATGTGTATTTTAAAGGGACATGGGTAATTTCCCATGTAAATATGGTAGCCAATCATAACAGTGGGCATTTATGCTGTATTAAAAATATTTAAAAATAATTACACCTTAAAAGGCAATGATACCAGACATCACAATCCAGTTGGAGTATGTGGACTGCTGTTGCGGTCATGTGATGTACTAGAGGTAACTGCAAGGATGCTGCTTTCAATAATTGCTGCATTGATCCCAAAGCCAGTTTGCTGAATCTGTGGATGTTTTGAGTTAAATGTGCAAATGGTGCAAAATTGTGCAGAGTGTTCAAATTAAACTGATTAGATTTGTCCTATAACTGTGCAAGCAAATCCTTGAGTTAAAAATCGAATTTACGTCAACAGAAATGATTTGATTTGATTTATTAGACAAACAAATATTGAAATACACTCAATTGTCAAGGATATAGCACAATAAAGTAGTCTTCACGAGCGCTTACATGGATACACACGGGAGCGTTTGAAAGCAGGCGTCTATCAGTGGATATATTAGGGATCCGCGGATAGACGCCTGCTTTCAAATGCCCCAGTGTGTATCTGTGTAAGCGCCATAGACAGTAAAAAAAATGGACACAGCGACCCCATACACTTCAACGGAGAAAAGTTAAGTCAATTAGAAGCACTCACTTCCTGATGGCTGAGCGTACTGCGCAGGCTTAAACTGAGTTTGACGACGTAGATGTGACATGAGCAACCTGTTTGACAATTGTAAGTCTTCTAGTAGCTGTGCCAAGAGGAATCTGAATTATTCCCTTCCGAATCTTGCAGAGACTGAGAAAGTGAGTAGGAGCTGTCCATGAGCTAGCAGCAGGATCAACTTTATGACTCTCTATGGGCTTCTCCCTTGACTTTATGCCTCCACGTCCCCCCGATTGCCTGCGAGCTTCTCCTCCTGTCTACGGTAATTTCTCTACTGTGCGACAGAGAGTCGCGTGTTATGACGCAATCGTTAGCCTACTTTTACAAAAACTGCTTCTACAGGGCCATAACGTAAGATACAAGGTCATGGAGCATTTTATACATTGTCATGTTTCTTTAGAAATAAACAATGGACAAATGGAGTCTTTAAACGCCTCAGATGTAAAGTTATTCGCTGTCAAAGTGACGCCAAAATGAATGGGAGTCAATGGAATGCTAACAGCAGGTGAAGGCTTGTTAGCCAATGGCGGCCCCCGGGGAGACTTCAGTTTCCGGCTGGTGGATTACCCCCTTGGTAAGCGCTCGGTAAAGACAACATGTTTTTGAAGTTGATCATTGTAGCCAATCACAGACATGCTGAGCGCGTGAACACAATGGCCAATCAGAGACATATGTTGAGCGCGTGAACGCAATGGCCAACCAGAGGTGTTTAAAGGGCACCTATTATGCAAAATTCACTTTTACATTGCGTTTGAACAACATAAATGTGTGTTGGCAGTAGGCTATGGCCCCGTCCACACTACTGCGTTTTCGTTTAAAAACGGAGAACTTTTGCTACGTTTGCACCTCCCGTCCAGACTAAAAAGGAAAAAACGAAGACCTAAAACGGAGAAGTTTAGAAACGCTGCAGCTCCGTTTTGCGTTTTGAATCTCCGGAGAGCGTTTTAGTGAAGACGGGACAAAACGGAAGACTTTAGAAATGATGACGCAGAGGCTCACGCTCAGCTCTATGATTGGGTGTCATCAGTCATGACGTATCCTTCCCTGATTCGTCAGCCACCCATCACATGTCAATCCGTTTCCTGTTTACACCGGCACACGCATGCCCAGTGTTGGTGAATGGTCACGTGATCCGCGTTTTCAGGCGTTTTAATGTGGACGGAGATCAATTCTAATACGCAGATAAAACGCTGGTGTGGACGGAGATCGTATTAGTTTTAATTCTCCGTTTTTAAATGAAAACGCAGTAGTGTGGACGGGGCTATGTGTACACAACCACCCTATAATGATAAAAATCCACCCAGTGCTTTTTTTTTAAATCCCGATAAATCATAACGTGTCTCAGAACAAGCCGTTCTCAGATTCGGGGTAATGTTACGTACTTTTGCACAAGCCCCTCCCACGACTGTTGATGGACACTGCAGTTTTAGAGTAGACCCGCCCTGAGTGAGCCACGGTCCGCCATTGTTTCGACGCTGGAGCAAGGGGGTAATCCATCGACCGGAAGTTGAAGCCGGCCGGGTGCCGCCATGTTGTAGCAGAACTTCACTTGCGTTAGCATTTCCATTGACTCCCATTCATTTTGGCGTCACTTTGACAGCGAATAACTTTACATCTGAGGCGTTTAAAGACTCCATTTGTCCATTATGTATTTCTAAAGAAACACGACAATGTATAAAGGGCTCCATTACCTTCTATGTTACATTATGGCCCCGTAGAAACCGATTTAGTAAAAATAGGCTAACGATTGCGTCATAACCACTCGACTCTCTGTCGCGCTGTATAGAAATTACCGGGGGGCGTCCCGTCAAGGGAGAAGCCCATAGATAATGAGTCCATAAAAGCAACGGAATACTTACTCCTGCTCACTCATGCCAAATAACTCTTTGCTCAAGTTCCCCGTCTCTGCAAGATTAACGTTGGCCATTTTCACGCACAGCTACTAGAAGATTAACATCTGTCAGACAGGTTGCTCACGTCATCAAGCTTAGTTTGAGTCGGTTTGAGTCTGCGCGTCAGGAACGGAAGTGCTCAAAAATCGCTAAAAATGGGCTTCAACTGTCTCAACTGAGTTCCAATGAGATGGCTCTGTCCACTTCTTATACTGTCTATGCGCTGGAGCAGCTGTAGACTAGAATGTCTTCTGAGGTGTTTTGCTGTTTGATGTAAGAATGAACATAGCAGTCTTTATTTACTCTCGTTGTTACTCGAGGATGGATCAGTACAACTGTTCGTGATCCAGCTTGTCTCCTGAGTGATAGGCCTAACGTTACTGATCACGGCAGAAATGTAAGTTAGAGCGCGCACTTTATAACAGCTCATCATCGAGTCGTTTCACGGATATAAACTAAGTTTACCAGTTTATTAAGCACTAAAGCACCCACTGAAAAGGTGTGTATATTTTGTTTACTGTAAGTTGTAACTTGTAACGAGTGTAAGTTCAACTTCATTGAACTCATCAGTATATTTTTGGCCATCATTCGGACGCGGTCCGCTACAACAGGCTTGTACTAATAGTGGATAAAAGCAAGATGAAAAATAAGTTATAACCGTAATTAAACTAGACTATACCTGTTCCTGTTTCCATGCAGCATTTATTCTCTGACTCTGTAGGCATTATTGTCCGGCTCCGGGTCGAAATGAACACCACTACTAAGAGTTTCTGTTTTGATATCAGATGAGATTGTCCTGACAGAGCGCGAGCTCGTGAAGCTCCGCCCTCTGTGCCGGCAGCAACAGCTCATTTGCATTTAAAGGGATACACACTAAAACTGTGCTTTTTTTCTGAGCCGCAAAAAGTGACAATTTAAACATGCTGTAAAAAATTATCTGTTGGGTATTTTGAGCTAAACCTTCACATACACACTCTGGGGACATCAGAGTCTTATTTTACATCTTGTGAAAAGGGGCATAATAGGTGCCCTTTAAGAATCCGTTCAACAGTGCTCAAAATGCTAGAGGGAAATGCTGGTATCGTCACAATTTAAAATGTTCAGTACCGACTTGGTAGGTACCAAAGTCAGTACTTTTGACAACACTATATTTGATATAACTTTTATATCCAACTTATTCCACTCTTGAGCCCCTGAGTATTCAAAAGACCTTCGACCATGCATAGTTTTAAAACTATATAATGTAATATCCATAAGACTTTGCCTAGTATTATAACAATGTTTCTCTCTTACCCTAGAGAAATATGTATAAAAATATATTGGAGCTTTTTTATTGATTATCTTGTGTACCATTTTTAGTTTAAGATGTGCTGCTCTGTTCTGTTCCAATCAAGATGTCTAAAATGGGATACTTCAACGTGTAAAACTACTGAAACCTAAAACTAACCTTATCAAGTTATTTTAAGATTTCTGTAACTTAACCAA
The DNA here is from genome assembly GCF_029890125.1 of Rhinichthys klamathensis goyatoka. Taxonomy (NCBI): domain Eukaryota; kingdom Metazoa; phylum Chordata; class Actinopteri; order Cypriniformes; family Leuciscidae; genus Rhinichthys; species Rhinichthys klamathensis. The sequence goes on from NW_026606589.1 coordinate 3,079,139, forward strand.
TCATACATGAGACAGATCAGACATCCAAGAAATGCATGTGTACTCAAAATGACATTACACTGTATGCAAATAATAATAAAAATTGTTTATTCAGAAAACTATCATATCTAGCAAGAAATGTTATCCTAGCATTAACCTTACTTAAAGATTTCATAGCCATACTTGCATCATTTAAATCATTTTCAAGGACACATCCGAGCAGGGGTCGGATGAAAAACTTTTCGTCTGTTATAGGACAACTTAGTTTGAATAAACAAGCAGACACTGATTAGCTACTGGCTCTACGTTTACATGAGCAGCAAGACAACTATAAGTGAATGTGCTTTTTATTAAATGTATCACACAGTAAACAAATCCTTAACTAACAAAACAAACAAACGTTGCAATGAATGTTCTTTTTTTTTAATAAATCACACACAGTAAACAAAACCTTAACGAAAAAAAATTGGAATGAACTTTGTCATTTAAACGCGCAAACTGCGTGCCGGTGCGGTGAGACGTGCATGCTCGGGCAGATTCGGCTTGAAGTCGGTCATCCTCGGACGCGGCGCCGCGCGCGCCGCTGTTACAAAAAAAAAAAGCCGTGCACACAGCCAAGCCAAATGGGGTCTTACAGGTGTTCTGACGATTCATGCTACCCATCGAGATTTGCTACTTAATGGTTATGCGCATGTGCAGACGCACAGTTTTTTTTTTAACAAAAGGTACATGTTCATGTGTTATATTGGAATTTCCCTTTAAAAATGCTAACTAGCATATGAATATGTGTACGGTCAGCCAGCTGAACAATAATAACTGAAAGTTTCAGTTACTAAGGAAAAGTGTGCTTTGACAAGTCAAAGATGAATATTTGATGATAATTTTTAATTTTCACACCGTTTTAAAAATAAAAACAGTAGTCTACAGTATACAATAACTACTCATAACTTAGAATTGTATTATAATTGTATTTCATATAATATTAATCGACATTCTGTGATCGATTCGCGTTACGGTAGCATTTTTCGACAAGGCAGCACAAATCGTCAGAACACCGGTCTTGCGCACCGAACGCGTCATTTGTGCCGCGCGCACCTTCGCGATCGTACGGACGCGTCGAGTATAAACAAGTCTTTACTCCGTGTCAGGGCGCGCTCTGATCAGAAAAGGTGCACAGACCTCTCCCGAATCATCTCCAGCAGTAGCAGCCTCCGTTTCCCTCTTAAGCTGATATTAGTATTTAAACATTCTCTATGATAAAAAATGTTTGTAAAAAATATTTTAATAGCACGGTTTTGGCGGTTATAGAGTTCTAATGACGGTGTTCAACTATAACCGTCGGTCTCACGGTTATATAATAACCGTCACACCCCTAGTGGCAAAATATTATTTATTATTTGAATTTTGTAATAAAAAGTACAGAATTTTTTGTTTCATATCAAAAGTAATAAAGCACAAAGGTTATTTATTGGACAAACATTCATGATGAAAACTAAAAAGTGACTTAGAAAAGATTAGCGGCGTGTTTTTTTGAAGTTGTGTTTTTTATCCATTTGAGCTCCTGTTTGTTTTTTTCTGATCACCATGGATCTGCCAGCCGTACAGTTACTGTGCCTTGAGCAGAAAGTCAGCTCCCTCGAGAAGCATGACGAGGAGTTCCTCAGACTCGCAAACGAAACATCATTCCTGGATGACTGCCTATACTCTGCTGCTGCTGGCCGGCCTAAACACCGCCACCAGAGTGCAGCTGTCTGGGGAAGCACCTCGAGGGAGATTCATGGACTTTGTGAAGTGAATGCTGGTGTCCTGCAAATTGCCGCTTACTGCCTGACCCATCGACAACGACACCAGGCCCACTAACTACCCAGTTCCCAGCTAACATCTAGCATGGCTTCGCCCTCCTACGTACTTCCGCTCAATTTTCATTTTCCTTCAGTACATCGTCTGGGTTTGCGGTATATTCGCTGACTTTCTCCAACCAATTTTTTACCGGTCCAATCAGCGAACAGAGGGAGTGGCTGAGAACGATGATGTTGAGGTCGTGCGCTAGTTTGAGTCGTCATACGTCACGACCAAACGTTAGCGATTGGTTATGGCAGATCCAGAGTGGCTCTGGGCAGATCCAATAGTTTTAAACTTCAACAGAGTTCAACAAGGAAATGAATGCTTGTCAATGGGGAGTGGCCAGACTCTCTGTACCAATGAAGTGTATGAGAATCTGGTAGGACCAGGCTAGCTAACAACACCCAGACTGTGGGGATCGGCAGCCCAGGCCAACAACCGTAGGCAACAAGAGCGACTCCGCCGCGACATCCGAGCCAACACTAACAAGAGAGACTGGGTTGAATTAGTCCTAGTTGAACATCGCCACAGAGCTTGTGCACCGTGTGCCTGACCAGGTGTGTGAACCGGCAGCTTCATCCATCACTGAGGGAGTGAATGTGGAATTTGTGGGGATGGAAGTGAGCCCCGCCTACCTTCCTGCCACTGAGAGTGAGTGTTTGGCAAACACACTGGAGAACTGTTTTGATTTGGTAGAGGTTGATTTTTTGCCCCCTTTGTTACCGCAGAATACCGTGAATCAGTCTTTTATTTCCAGAACTCGCTGGTCCTGCCCAGACTCCCTCTCCCACCATCTCTCCAGAATGCTATTAAGACAGTTTTACTTTTTTGTTGAATTTTGTACTGCCCTCGAAGCTCCGCTCCAGGCCCCAGCTAATCCTGTCACCCAGTCATTGCTACCTCCCATCAGCCCCTCAGCAACACCTCTGCCTCCTCTCAGTGGCATGACAACACCTCGGGACTGCTGGGAGCCATCTCTTCCTGGGTGTGGGAAGCCCATTGCCCCTCTTCCTGCCTCTGTGCACTCCACTCCTCCTCGACCCTTTGCCCTGGTTTCTGCGCCTGCGCTCCTTCCTCCCTCGATGCCGGCAGTGACCATCGGGCATTCGGCCTTGCCGGACTCCCTCAGTTCATCGGCTCCACCTGGGTCAGGCATCGCTACACCTATGCTTGTGGGCCAAATAATATGGATTCCGTTTTACTTAAATGCAGTAAGAGAGCCAGTCTATTACCTTACACAGCTACCTAATTATTATTAATTACCTAATTACTAATTCATATTTTACCTAATATTACTTTTATTTTGCCGACATCCTTATCTGAAACCAGTAAAGCAGTCATCAACACATTAAAACAAATTACACACAAACTGCTTGCATCTCATTTATGTATAGGAGGAATAAAAGGGGGCCTAAGACAGTTCCCTGAGAAACTCCATTATTAATAATTATTTCCTCCGAGGGAATCCCATCAATTTCTACCCTTTGAACTCTCCCAGTTAAATAAGAGTTCAAAAAGGCTATCACCATACTTGAAAAACCCATGACACTAAAGCCGGGTGCACACTGTGAGATTTTGGACACAATTTGGCCGTCTGAGACAAGTTTGGCAAATCCTAAAAGATTCCTCTGATTTTAGGCTAAAATCTGAAGTCTTTGATCATTAGTTTGACATGTTCACCTACAACCGATTAATGGCTGCTGCGATCAAATTTGACCTCAGACGAAATTCTGTCAGTGTCAGAAGATTTGAGTCACACAGTCCTGTAGTGTGACATTTCATACGACAACCGTCAAATTGTCTTCGTTTTTCAAACAAGTTTTCTTGCGTACGACCGCTTTTAACGCGCCTTGACTTCCATTAATGACAACTGAGATCTTACAGTGTGACATGGGTAAAAGCAAGGATCATGTTCGTACAGTCTGACAAGCAACAATCTTAAAGGACTATCAAAAAATCACAGTGTGCACATGGCTTTAATTTATCTAACAGATTTGAATGATTCACTGTGTCAAAAGCTTTTTGGAGATCTAAGAGTACCATTCCACATATTTTACCTCCATCAATCTGCTTCCTTATAAAATCTGTGAAATAAAGTACAGAAGTATCAGTTGTTTATACACAACCTTTTCTAAAAATGTTGAAGCCAAACTAAGAATGGATACGAGATGGTAATTTCCAGGATCATATCTATTTCCTTTTTTGTATAATGGATTGATCTTGGCTATCTTTATGCCAGATGGGACTATACCCTTTCCTAAAGAAAGATTTAAAATAAATGCAACAGTTGGAACTATAATTTCTGCAGCATCTCTTAAAAATCTAGCTGGAATACCATCTAGCCCAGTTGACTTAGACACATGAAGATCTTCTAAAATATTAGTAATTCTACTGTCACTTTAGTAAAAATGAAACAGTTAGGCAACACCCCCCTTTTTAAAATCTCTTTTCAAAATGAATTTTATACATTCCTTTAAACCTCTCGTTTATTAGTTCTCCTATAAATCAAAAGAGCCTTATTCCTGCTTTTTATTAATTCCATTATTTCCTGATTCATTCAAGGACTAGATCCTTGCTTAGCTCTCACCTGTCTAAGGGGGGGGGGGGTGGGGGGGGTGGGGGGGGGGGGGGGGGGGGCAATTCTATCCACTACTTGTAGAAATAAAACTTATATGTTAATTAATTAAACTAAAATGTGTCCAAGCATCATCAACTATTGAGGTATTACGAATGTCATTCCATTTAACTCAGTAAGTTGATCTTTAAATGCTTCAATGCGATATTTTTTTAACAATCTAGTCAGTACTGTTTTATGATTACTAAATTTTAATTTGCTAGTTTCCTTGTACAGAAGATTCTATTACTCCTTTCTGAGAAATATACCTTACATCAGACACCAGAATAAGATCTATGGCACTTTACCCACCTTCCCAAACTCCAGTAGATTTGTTTATAATTTGGGTTGAATTAAATAATTTACATAATGACTGCAGGGCATTATAATTATCCTCTATTCTTTTACGTATATCATTATTAAAATCCCCCATACAAATACATTCTTTTGTCAAAGCATTATAATTATTTAAAACAAAGTCCCTCGTAAAAATCTTTGGGACGATAACAAACTCCACACATTATTGGCTTAGTCGCAGGTATTATTAAGAAGTCATACAATAAGAACAATAACTCATGTTCAACATTAATATCTAACACATTCAAAATGAATGTCCGATCTAATAAAAATACAAACACCCCTTCCGTGTCTATTGCGATCCTTCCTAGGTGTGTTATAATTTTATATTTATATCATTATATCATTATAACTTACTGATGAATCTAACCATGTTTCTGTTAAGCAAAAAATACCCAGTGTACAATTTTTTTTTAAGTAACCAACTTAATTCATCGGTTTTTGGTAATAAACTCCTTACATTTAAATGCACAAAATGTAAACCTTTTACTGCACAAAATGAAAAACTTTTACATTAAAATAGTCTTCAAACAAATCGTCCTAACCACCTGATGCTGGAAAAGTCTCTCCAACCGCTGAGCCCTCGGTGTCCTCAGCGTGCTTCCGATCCATGACACATTCTCCACCGCAACCCCAATAGCCACACTCCCCTCTCCAAAGCTCAGCACCCACCCCAACCCCCCCATCTTCGATGCAAGGTATCTTATTAGACATGCTGATCATATTTGGCTCCATATAATATTTGTGTCTTGTCACTGTCATTCTGTTTGTGCTGTGGAAGCTCCTGTCACCAAAACAAATTCCTTGTATGTGTAAACATACCTGGCAATAAAGCTCATTCTGATTCTGATATTATCTCTTCTTGGCGGTCATACCTGCACAACAGCAATATTTCATTCAGCCAAGAATGATCCGGAATCCAAAACTCAACCTTTGTTTGAGCCAGGTCAAACTACCACATTAGGACTTGGACATGGGTGAATGCACCTGACAATAAAAGACATAGTATAGGATGATAAATAATTTTCCGGCGATGAAGGAGATGTAGTTTTGAGATGTAGGGCCAGGACCGAATAGGCACCACGTCGCAACATTCTTCAGATAAAAAATTAAAACAACACTTATTATCAGAGAAAGCTTCGTTTGAAGGATACAAATTACAAAAAAAATAATAAACGCTAAATCTGAAATCACAATGCCAAATGCACCTGTCGCCATGCTACTGGAAGTACAATTCCGCGAAGTGCGATTCCGTGAAGGGCGATTCCGTGAAGTGCGATTCCGCGATACTTCTTAGATTGTCTGCAGGGAGCACAATTTTCTGTAGGTATGCGGACACATTGCTTAAACACCAAGTGAGATTTGTGAATAATGAAACTCTCCCCCCTTTTGAGCCCCAAACAGGAAAATTACATGCTTGAACTCAAATGGTTGCATTTCCTTTCCTTTGGAGTAGGTGCATAGTTGTGGTATATTTTGAAAGAATACACTTGTAGCTTTATTTTTCAAGCTCAAGTCAGAATTAATATAGGAATAAAAAAAAGGTGCTGAACATGCGGAAGTATATTGGAATGGACATATTTTTGGTATAACATATTTTTATCATTAAAAAAAATAAATAATAAAGATGCTTGCAACAGCTAGAAATACAGTGAATCCAATACTAAAAGTCTTAAGAAGTTATGTTTCAAGTTTGAGGATGATATAACAAAAAAATAAAATTCCTACAAGGTTTTTTTCTCTGACTAGTGCTTTTTTTTATTTTAAATGTGGAGCTACTTGGAGCTCCAAAGTGCCCCTTGGTAACAAAATGATCTGAGGGCTAGAGAAAGCCATTCTTTAAAAAACTATAAAATAATAATTGCATGATGTTAAAAGTTGCTGTTATTATTTAAAAACTTTAAAAACACACAAGTTTTAGCTTTTATTACTAAATTCACACAAAGTCTAGCTATATATATATATATATATACAGTCTTCAAAAAGTATTTTTGTCTCTATACACAGAAAGTACGTTGATTGCCAGTCATTCACAGAACAATAAGTCGTGTCTAAACAGATGCTACATCGCTAGGCTATACCTAAAAAAATCGCTATAGTGATGGTCGATTCCGACAGCAATCGGCCTCCAAAAGCAATCGTTTGGAGGCTATGCATAAACCGATCGCAACGATGGCCAATCATTCAGACAAAAGACATTCACAGTCGGGAATGCGGAAGAATAACAGTGACGTAACTAGTGACAGGTGTACCTGTCAGACGAGATCTGGCTTCTGAATGGTCCAGGCAAGGGCTGCACGATAGTGTAAAAAACCTACATTGCGATATTTTATTTTTCTGTGATACACTCCTGGACAAAATCTTAAGACCGGGGGAAACATTACCAGTATTCGCATTTCGCGCAGGTGGATCGTTAACGGGTTGTAAGTACTGCTTCAAAATGCCAAAAGAAGAAACAGGAGCAAGAGACAAAAAATATAGTGTAGGCAATTTATTGAAAACTGCATTTAAACCAAAACAGGCTGCTCATCAGCTGATCAAAAGTTTAAGACCATAGCCTTAAAAAGGTCAAATCTGCACACAAATATGGCTTTCATGTCATTGTCCTTCAGGCAGTCACACTGTCATGATCTCCTGATGGCAAACATAAAAAGGCTTTCTCTCTTTGAACGTGGCAGGATTGTTGACCTGCACAAGCAAGGCCTTTTGCAACGCACCATTGCTGCCGAGGTTGGACGCAGTAAGACAGTCATTTTACATTTCTTAAAAGATCCTGAGAGTTATGGGACAAAGAAGTCAAGTGCTAGACCCCAAAAAATGTCATCTGCACTGAGCCTTGTTCACGGTTGTCCGTGAAGACACAGGTCGATCCTCAACCCAAATTAACGCCCTTACTGATGCTGACTGCAGCCCAATAACCATAAGACGTCATCTGTGAGAGAAGAACAAAAAATGTCTTCAAAGGCCACATCTCCTCACACGCCACAAACTTGCCCATATGGAATTTGCAAGGGAGCACCAAACATGGGACATTGAAAGGTGGAAGAAAGTTTTATTTTCTGATGGGAAAAAAATTTAACCTGGACAGTCCTGATGGCTTCCAACGTTACGATCCCACCGTGGATGTTTTCTACACGGCACAGTGGAGGAGGCTCCATCATGATCTGGGGTGCTTTATCCTTCAATGGGAAAATGGAGCTTCAGGTTGTGTAGGGGCGTCAAACGGCGGCTGGCTCTGGACATGTTGCAGTGGGCATCCCTCTTGACTGAGGGCCCTCATCTGTGCAGTAATGACTGGGTCTTTCAACAGGACAACGCTGCAGTTCACAACGCCTGCCTGACGAAGGACTTCTTCCAGGAGAATAACGTCGCTCTTTTGGACCATCCTGCGTGTTCCCCTGATCTTAATCCCATTGAGAACCTTTGGAGATGGATGGCAAGGGAAGTTTACAAAAACGGACGACAGTTCCAGACCGTGGATGCCCTTCGTGAAGCCATCTTCACCACATGGAGCAACGTTCCCACCAACCTCCTGGAAACAGTCCCATCAAGCATGCTGAAACGAGTGTTTGAGTGATCACCAAGAACGGTGGGGCTACTCACTACTGAGTCCTTTTTTGACACTTTTACCGTATTTTCCGCACTATACGGCGCACCGGATTATAAGGCGCACCTTCAATGAATGACCTATTTTAGAACATTTTTCATATATAGGGCGCACCGGATTATAAGGCGCATAAGATACTGCAGTCAAACGTTTGACTGGGTTTGCGTTAGGCATGTGCCGGTATCAAATTTTCATGCTGCGATTAATTGATTGAGCTTTTATCACGGTATACGGTATTATCACGATATTTTAATTGCACAAGAGAAACAGATGGATTGGGGGTATCTAAAAAAAACTTGCATCACAATGTGTAATTGTGATTGTCAAAACATTAATTTTATTTTTTAGTGACAACATGTTACAATGTTTACATGGTACAGTTACTGAGGCTACTGTTTGTATTATTGCTTAACACAATTTTCACGATTTCAATTAAATTCTTGGATTTAATTTCAATCTTGATTCAATATTGACTCATTTGGATAAATATTAGGTAGGCTACAGTAGATAGCCTGCATTTAAATTTTTCTCACGAAAAAATATCTCACATAATGCTGTAAACATACAGAGAGAAATTAAATATAATGCATACAATATAAATATAATAATAATATAAATATAAAAATGTAATATGCCGTAATTTTCATTATAATAACAATTATATAATGACAAGTAAACATATATTAAAATATGTAATATAGTGCACATATTTAGCAAAATACTCCTCTCTATAGCTATTTTCTTATAGTCAACTAACATTAAATGGCTTTCCTGAGGTAAATGTAACGTTCTGTGACATAATTGTTCTCCAGTTTTATTGACCTCTTTCCGTGGTTGAAAAACACTGATTGATCGAAAGTACGTACCTTTCGGTGGGTTGTACTGTATCTTTAATAAAAAGTAACAGATGATCGGTTTACTTGAACTGAGGCGCGCGATCTGTCACGTCACATTTACAAGCAGCAAAACAGTATTTATTGTCTGAATTTCGTTATAAAATGGACAGAACCTGAGAGCTGATGTTTTTTTTCATATCAAAAGTAACCTGCTCTGTCTAGTCTGTCGGTGTCAGTGTCCTCTTTGCTCCGCGATTTTTCTCTGCGTGAGAAAATGGATGTGTGGCGCGAGACCGTGTGAAAGTGTCAATTGCGTGAGTCTCAAGCTGAATGCGTGAGAGTTGGCAGCCATGCGGGGGATAAATAGTCGGCAGCGTTCCTCCTTCCGCCGTGCTTCTTCTCCACGTGAGGATTGTTTACATTAGACTAGAGTGCGCACTGCATGCACACAGTGCTTATACATGTGATGTGGGGATTGTTTACATCAAAGTGCGCACTTGTTTTGCGCAGCATACGCATTGTTTTTTAAGCGGTTGATGGAAAATAAGCTGATGCGCGTTCTAAAAATCTAAATTCGGATCTATTATTTTTCACGGTATTTCGAAGTCCCCGCGATAACAATATCGTGCATATTCATTACCGCGATTTATCGCATTACCGAATACCGGCACATGTCTAGTTTGCGTTATGCATCCACTAGATGTCAACAAATGTCAACAAAAAAGTCAGATAAAGTCAAACTTTATTAAGCTTTCTGACAACTCCGTTCACTCCCATGGTAACGTTGTTCAAACGTTAAAGGAAAACTCCGGTCAATTTTAACATTGAGCTCATTTTTTGTAAATTTGGAGTGCTGTCAGTACAGAGAACAACGACAAAAACCGGTGTTGCCTACACCGTGTTATCCTCTTTTTAAAATTTGCACCCTGTTGACTTAAACGGGAAAAGTTTTAAACCTGCTTTTAGCCTCTTAATAACCTTAATGTGTCATTAAAAGTGCACAGCCATGTGAGTGAACACGGTGAATCTGACTCCAGTAAATGTGAAAGATATATAAAAATGATGTTTATTCAGCCAGCTCACATACCCGTATTTTCTTCCTGTTTTCGGTCGAAGTCCACAGTAGGCGATTGTCGAGTGCGCGCGCGCGATCATTGGTAACTAAGCAACAGTGGAGACTCAGACTGTCAGCCGATGACGGTGCTGTGTGGTGTTCTGAGAATATCAGCTCAAATGGATAGTTCATCCGAATCAGATGTTGAACACACGGAGGAGGTTTGATCGCGCGCGCGCGAACTCGACAATCAACTACTGTGGACTTCGGCCGAAAACAGGAAGTAAATACGGGTATGTGAGCTGGCTGAATAAAGAGATTATTCCTGCCTTCGTGAAAGCTCGGATCACAGTTGAGACTGATATATCAGCCCAGGCATGCACGATCCATTGGCAGATAGTGGCGTAAGTCGCCCGGCGCTGTCTCCCCGTCTTGGTGAACGTGTGTTCCATCCATATATAAGGCGCTCCGGATTATAAGACGCACTGTCGTTTTTTGAGAAAATTAAAGGCTTTTAAGTGCGCCTTATAGTGCGGAAAATACGGTAGTTCTGTTGTAGGATTTTTGGGGCTATGGTCTTAAACTTTTGATCAGCTGATGAACAGCCTGTTTGAGATTAAATACAGTTTTCAATAAATTGCCTTCTCTCTATTTTTTGTCTCTTGCTCCTGTTTCTTCTTTTGGCATTTTGAAGCAGTACTTACAACCCGGTAACGATCCACCAGCGTGAAATGCAAATACTGGTAATGTTTCCCCCGGTCTTAAGATTTCGTTCAGGAGTGTATATTGCGATAGAAAAACATTTTCACCAGAGGATTTAAATAGCTCTATCTGAAAGGAATTAATCATTCACAACAGACTAATATAATTAATTAATTAATTAATACAATCTATCTAAAATTATATATCATGCAGCCCTAGTCCAGACAGCAGTACATAATCATAAAAATACCTCTATGTGCACATGTGGAAGATAAACAGAACACACGCTGTTGGAATCGTCTTGGCATTGGCTTAAAGTTTTGTCGTCAAGATTTACTACAATGACAATGGCTGGAGAATATGCCCCTGAAGATGTAAAAAAAAAAAAAAAAAACTACCGCCCTATTTTGAAAAATAAAAGTTGGAGGTGGGCTCATTTGTTTGTGAGAGTCTAATGTGTACGATCGTATACAGTTTTACTTTTACAACATAAACGGTGCTCAGATTGCATAATTTCACAATAGACAATGATAGAGAGTAGATCTTTCAGGCGAAATCTGACGTAAACAATGGACAATATATCAATATATTTCACAGATTTAGCTCTTTTGTGGACAAAAAGTGCTGTTTTTCAATGGATGCTTGTCATGGAAATTTTAGTGCGACGGATTGGATAGATTCATCTATTAAATAAATGTAAATCTAAACCATGGTAAACAAAGTGACGTCAACCACGTGTCAAGAGGTTTTTAAGGGACGTTCCTTTGGAAATTGTAAAACTTCTCGTGTGGTGCTTGAAGATGCTTTGACAACTGCAGGGGTTAGGGATTAGGCTCAAGGTTAAACTGCGGTATTAGATCATGATTATTGTTAGTCAAGGCCTCGTTGCAGTAGCGGAGACAAATGGATTACGCTACATAAAGCCTGCAGGATTATTTTGGCTGCATCCATGACTACTGCATCACAAATGAAGATCTTATGCCTTAATGAAGAACCAAAACACAGGAAACTGCAGGAAAACTATATTCACAGTCATGCAAGATATATGTATCTGAGTGTATGCCATAAAGACAACTTCTACCTGTTGCCTGGCAACATTTGAGTTCTGACTCGGGTCCAGTATTGTGTGTTTAGAATTTATATGTTTATTCATCATCCTCAGGATCTCTTGTGCATGCCGACAGCTCTATGTTCTGCTGTCCCCCAAATCCTGCTGTCTGGCTAAATAACATTTCAATCACTGTCCACATATTATTAAGCAAATAATAAAAGTCAACGGGACAACGGCCCTCCAGGACAGAAGTTGTAGATCTCTGGCCTACACAACGCCATCAATGTGTGGACTGTGATGAGGACCTCAAGGGCTGAGAGCGGCTATTGGTATAGGGCCTAGTACAAGATTACTATTGCGTAAAAAGGAATAGGCCTAATCATTTGTATTTTTCTGCTTATCCATTGGTCTTCAAACTTTGGTATCTTTGGGTTTGGGAAGCTTGTTGGGTCATTGTGGTATCTCCTATTACTTCACTAATCCTACCTAGAAATTACTTAAAGGGGTCATATAATGGTACATGCACTTTTACAAGTTGATTGCACTGAAATGTGTGTTGGCAGTGCCTGTACACAAACATCATATAATGATAAAAATCCATCCAGTGTTTTTGTTTTAATCTCCTTATATGTTTTCCCCTGTCTCAAATTGAGCCGTTCGTTTTTGTGACGTCAATAAAACGGACGCCCCTCCCACGATTGTTGATTGACAGCAGCGTTTCAACACAGACCCGCCCTCGCTCGTGAGTGAGCTGTCAATCATAGTCCGCGTTGATACTGGAGCACTGTCTATGAGCAGAATGGAGTCTAAGCGAAGTGGTGTTCTATTCTTGGGTGCAATAAGGAACACAGCAGTCATTTTAATGTTCCTAAATCCGAAACGCTGAAGACACAGTGGCTGAGTTTTGTTTTCGAAGGGAATATTCCCCACGATCAACGTCACTGCTTTCATGTTTGCGCGAATCATTTCACACACCAGACTGCTTTATAAACGAGGGTCAGTATAAAGCTGGTTTTGCTAAGAAGCTGCTCCTGAAAAAAGGATCGGTACCAACTATTCGTGTTCCTACTGAACCTCCAGAAGAACTGAAGTGAGTGTACGTTTTATTAACCTTTATATTAATATTTATATAAATCTTTGCACATCGCTAGCTGCACGCTTCACGATGAATGCGTCTAAGGTTTACACTCAGGGTACATTACGGCATGTTTTCTATGTACGACGTTCTCAATATAATTCATAATCCCACGTTTATAATGAACAACTCGTTATGGTTATTGTGTTATTGAGTTACAAACGGTGTACGCACAGAACAGAGAGGCGGGGTGAGCAAAGCTCATTATCATTTAAAGGCATATGCACTGAAACGGCGTGCTGAAAACAGAGCTGTTTTTGACCAAGTAAAATAAATGTTTTCTTACAATACTAATGAGAATTTTTAATTAAAGTATATTACAAACTTTTAATTTAGACCCTAAATAATCATATTAGCTTGTACAAAAATGGCATTATATGACACCTTTAACCAGTCCCCAATTCAAATGGGACGGGGGGGGGGGGGGGGGGGGGGCTACAGTGGTTGGAAAGACAGAGGAAGGAAGAGATGTTGTCAACTCACCTTTGGCTGAGCCTCCACTTCCACCACCTGGTTTCTGTTCGTGATGCTCTTGACAAGAGTCTCTACCGTCCCATTGAACTTCATGAAGAGCACATAGGTGGCGTAGACAAGCAGCATGCTGATACTCTCCAAGTACGTGATGTAGTTATCCAGGAAGAAAACTATGAGCATAATGAGGCCGATGATGTAGAAGGTGACGTCCCTGAAAAGAGGCCACCACGTCAGGTTCAGGATCTCCTTCGAGAATACAGCACACATTCCAATGACGAACAAGATGTTGAACACAGCGGAGCCGACAATGGTTCCGATGCCCACGTTACTGTGGGAAATGAATACGCCGATGACGGAGGTGAAGAGCTCAGGAGCCGAGCCCCCGGCCGCCATGAAGGTGGCACCCGCCACGTCATCTGAGATCGTGAGTTTCTCTGTGATGACCGTGAGCGCGGGGACAAAAAACTCGTCGCAAACGATGGCGAGGGCAATGAACATGTAGATCATGCCGAACATGTGTAACACGACAGCGCCACGCCGACGGTCCTCCAGGCTGAACAGGTCATTCGGATAGTCCCCTTGACTCTCGTTTGACTCTGCGGACGAGCGCATGGCTATGGGCGTGTCCTCCGAAAGGTTACTGTGGTAACCCAGGTGTGTGGATAGCAGTGTTCTGTGTGGGGCGTGGCTCTGAATCCCCTCCCACTGAGCAGTAGAGCGCCACGAGAAGGCCACTGCACTTATTGCTACGAGACTGATGAGGAGGCTGATCACCCGCGCAGGCCTGAGTTTTCTCCATAAGCGCTGGCGGGCACAGACAATCTGACTGTGCTGCACGTCGGAGGCCATGGCCATTCTCTCTGTTTCAACACTCATGTGCTCTCTTGTTACGCTACGGTTGGGCTTAGCGCATGCTGAGAATGCTACTTGTACAATAAATCTGTGAAATCCAGATGTCCTTCAGCACACCAGAGGCTTCCTCATATTAGCCTGAGAAAAATAATCACACAGAAAGGGTGGGGTGGGGGTTAATCACACATCACACAAAGCCAACAAGATCTATGCTGCCAGGTCAGTGTCCGTGCAATACGTATGTCCAAGTGCACTAAGTAAATGGTGTGTATGTGTGTGTGTATGTGCAATGTGTGAATCTGTGAGCATCTGCGATTGCTGACTTGCTCTTACTCACAGCTGCGTCTGCATTTTCAAGGTCACAGTGAAACGGCACAATGTCAAAAGCATGTCTGCATCCCTCTCATGCCCTACGCAGCAGTTTCACAGCATGAACCTTATATAACCAAAAATAAGATCTAAATAAAAGCTCAAATTCTTCAACAGCGATACTACTGCCTTTGCCATACTACTGACTGCCATGAACACAAATGTTTTCATTTTGACTCATTATTATCTATAAAAATGGTTTCTGAAGACCTAAATGTATTAGATCGCCACACAACAATGCTTCTGAACATTTTAATGGAACTTTCATAGTTTAATTTCAGATACTCCTGCCAGTGTTACAACACATTTAAAAGTCTTCTCTTCCTCACTATATCAAGACTATTCCTTCCTCAATGATCATGATATTAGAATACTAGAATGAATGAAAGTCATGAAGTCGGATTAAAATAGGTCTTTTATTTACATATTTTCTTTAAAGCATATTAGTATGGCTTTAGATTGAATTGAAGCATTTATAGGCTTAGTGGCTGGAAAATATACAAATTAAGTGTAAAAAAACAAAACAAAAAAAAAACCTACAGGTAAGTAGCCTACAATTAGTTAGCTGTACTAAATATGTCTTTATTTTGTTTTACTTTTACTGAAAATAATACATATTATTCGTATTATTACAATTAATAGTTGTATTAATATAATAATAATGGAGAATTTGAGTTGGTTTAATTTGTTGTTTTGGGAATACTGATATTTGGACAAATGTAGGTAAATAATAAAATAAATAAACATTGTATTTCTCCAAACCCCTTACTATGCTCGTCGCGTTGTTATTCTCTCTCTCCCAGTCATTTTGTCTTTCATTTTATGAACATCATCAGTACATTTTTCCATGCGTGGCAATGTCACTTCTAATAATGCTGTCATTTATCATGCTGTTATTAAAGGGGGTATGGCTGTCATACCTGAATAATCACAGTCTGTCTGACATGCAACAGACCTGTGATTCTCATGACCTCTGAGCTCTGTGTGCCGAAATATGAATGATAAAGGCTAAATAATCAATAGTCTGATAAATGAAGGTAAGTTCTCTTAATAACACTAATGATGCATCATGTGCAATGTACAACGCACCATTTTTGAACTGTATATTAAAAGCAAATAAACACATTGATAAACTTACTGATCGAATAAATGAAATAATGTGACTTACATTCAGAGGTGATGGATGAACGCGACGGTTCGGCGCGACGCATACAGCAGGTTGACAGTCCGCGTGCGTCCTCTCTCGTGCCCTCCAGTAATTTCTTTCCGACTATGATGATGCTGATGATGTTATTTAGGGGCGGAGCTCCGAGAGCGCGTCTCTGTGTCCAATTTCATGCTCTTATTCCCATACATTACCTATGGCGAGGAGCGATGTTCAAACCGACCACAGCCCCTCTCTCTTTCTCGGTGTGTGTGTGTGTGTGTGTGAGAGAGAGAGAGAGAGAGAGAGAGAGAGAGAGAGAGAGAGAGAGAGAGAGAGAGAGAGAGAGAGAGAGAGAGAGAGAGAGAGAGAGAGAGAGAGAGAGAGAGAGAGAGAGAGAGAGAGAGAGAGCGCACAGGTGTCGCCCACCACGATTCCGCGCAACCGTGTGGTTCTGTGACATGTAATGGCCCAAGTGGAAGCGTTGCCGTGGTTACAGCAGCGGCGTTCTCTGACAGGAGAAGTCTCACATCATCACGAGTTTCGACTGATAGAAAAAGCACAAATCATCATGTTCACACATACTCCCCCTCCCTTCCCATTCATAACTGACATGACACTATTGTTTGTAAATGGTGCCTCTGGTTATGGTAACATATAGTACAGTAGTAGGCTACCTTTACTTTATACAAATAAATAAATATTTGTACACATACAATAATGACAATATAAAAATAGAATGTTTTTGCAGTAATCAATAATGAGATTTACAGAGAAATGCTTTTTTTATGAAAGATGTGTCGCACAAAAAGAGAGAGAAGAGAAGCCCTTATTTGCTTCATCATGATCTGTCCGTGTTGAGTGAGTTCAGTTTCTTGAGCGAGCTGACAGGGAGCTGACTCTTCATTTTTATTATTTAAAAATAATGGCTGTGTTTACTTGCACTCTCAGGAGACAGAAGTGTGAACGTGTTGTGGTGTAGGAGTGTTGCTGGTGTTTAGTCGGGTTGTTGTGTCTTTTGTGTGTGTGTGTGTTTGGGAATGTTTATTCGGGTAGCCTAATTGCTTTTATGCACTGTGCAGATCTATGCAGTACTTTTTTGCTGAATCTATTACAATTGCCCACGCAAAATCCAGAACACTCTCGCCCTCATTAACACACACACACACACACACATTCTCGCTGTCTCATTAAGATTGATGGACACAATTCAGAGTGAGTAATGATTTACAGTCTGCTAGTGTTAGGCTAACTCACCTCTCTATCAATTTATGATTGCGCATCTGTCCTTATTCAGTAACTGATCTTGAAGATATAACCTATAAATGATGACACACATAGGCTACAATAGAACATACACTCATACTATATAGAACATACTTTTTCTGCGGTCACAAAGTATAAGTACCTAGGCCTACTCAAGAAGAGAGTGCGATTTCGGACGCAGCCCTGGAGCTGATGGGGAGACGCAGCATCTCTGCAGGCAGCGCACATACAGGACGCATAGTGGGAGCGCAACAAAATAGCCTACGGAGCAAATGAATGGGAAAGACCGCTGCACCTTGAGATAGGCTCTTTTAAAATATTTGAACTTGACAAGATGCAGTAAAATCACAGCGCTGAGTGATTAACTCCCGTAAAGCCAGTCGCGAGGACAGTATGAGCGCGTATTAATATAACTACGGTAATCTACAGGCAGCTTACATGGACTATATGTGTTTTTCATTCATCGAGTCTTCAGCAATAGGCCACCGCCTTTCAATCAAATAACACCAAAGCCTTTCATTTTCTTAAGGACAATATTTGAGAACTTAATATTTTTTCCAGAATTGTACTTAGGAACATTCTTACAAACTTCTTAGTTTATCTTAAGACTTTTCTTAACTTCTTTCTTAAGATTTTCGTGAATCCGGCCCCAGAATCCCAGTGAGGTCACCTATATCATGTTGCTTGCAGTGTAGATTTAAAACTTTAAATGCAGTGTGCCTTTTTATTTCTGTCAGTGCAAATCAATGCCATCCAATTACCCGCTAAAAGGCAACATTCTCAGAAAGTTCTGGCAATGCTTTCACAGCTAAACGTTCTTCCAGTAACGTTTATGGTCTTTAATAACGTCCTCACAACGTCAGCACAAATCGTTCATGGGACGTTTTTAAAACATTTAAATAAATAAAAACTGGACGTTCTGAACGTCCAGAGACCATTCAGAAAATAAAGTTTCTATAACTTAATGGAATATCAAAACGACCTTAGAAACCTATCTATCAAAACGTCCTTAGAACAGCTGGGATGTTGAACTATTTTCTGAATCCTTTAATTTCTTTAAAACACCCTCCTTTGTTGGTCATCTAGGCCTACGTTTAGAAATCCTCGCCAAACTCCAGTGTTCCTTCTTTCTCTTGAAGATAATCACCAGGAACACGAGGAGATGATTCTATAATAATAGATGTTTCTATTTTCCACCAGCTTTACAATGTGTTTTCATATCAGGTTTATTCCCTTAAATTTACAGCCGTTTCTAAAGCCTCACGCTGTCCTCTGGCGGCGAGACAATATAACTGCGTCTCCAGATAAAAATTAGACTAAAGTTTCCAATAATAAGAAACAGTAGGGCTACTGAAAATTCGTTTTTTATTTTATTTTACACCTGTATATACAAACGATTATTATTAGCATTATTGTCACAAACACTTTGATTAATATAGCAGCAGCATTATATGTTTTTCATATATCACAGTTCAAACTGTGTTCACTTCCTTCAGTGCTGAAACTATGAGAAAATACAGCATGTGATCTACAGAGGACACTGAACACCTGCAATGCATGATTTTCTGGTTCCAAAATTAATCTAAGATACAAAAACAGTAGTTTAATTTAAAAATTATTGTCTTCACATGACACGACTTTAATTTAGGTTAATAAAAAGACTAAAAAGTAAATGCAGCATATTTAATACAAATGCAACTAGAAAGTAATATTCAGCATTTTAAAACTAAATAAATTAATAAAAAAACAAATAAATAAAAATGCATTTTTGGTTCTGTGCATTGCACATATTCATCTAACATGAGAATGCAGATATTTTATCAATCCATGTATTTACGGCTTACTGTACACTCGATGCGTGTTTAACATGTTCATCTAAGCAGTGTCTGTGTGTGTGAGCTGTATACATTACTGCATTTAAAACACTTGTGTTTATGCTTTGATTAACACTGCACACTCACTCACTATTCACTACATAGTGAAATCCACAGTCGACTATATGAGAAAATGAGTGGAAACTTCTGTAGACACACTATTTTTTTGTGTTTTACTGTCATCACATAAATGTAGTGTTTTGGTCAGTTTGTCTAGAGCAAGAGACGATCATGAACTCTCCAGATGAAGTGTCTCTCAGTTCAGTCCTCTTTCAGTCCTCGTCTTCTCCTCTGCTGCTCCAGTCTCTGAAGCCCTTCCTCTCGCCCCAATGCATGCTGGGTACCTGCTCTGTGAGCCGCCTCGGTCGCTGCGATGTCAATCTGAGCGTATTTACTGGAGCTTTTCCCTGAACAGAACCAGAACAAGACAGATGTTGATGTTGGCCTGAAAAAGTTGAATTTATTACTTTTAAAATATTACTTATACAAATAAATATTTATTCAGAAAGGCTTATACAATTGATCAAATGTGACAGTAAAAACATTTATGTAACAAAATATTTCTGTTTTAAATAAATGCTGTTCTTTTGAACTTTCTATTCATCAAAGAATCCTGAAAAAAATGATCACGGTTTTCACAAAAGTATCAAGCAGCACAACTGTTTTCAACATTGATAATAATAAGAAATGTTTCTTGAGCAGCAAATCAGCATATTAGAAGAAGGATTTCTGAAGGATCATGTGACACTGAATGCTGGAGTAAAGATGCTGAAAATTCAGCTTTTCATCACAGGAATAAATTACATAATTCATTATAATATATTTAATTAAAAATATATATATTAGCAAAAAACACATACATAGATAAATATTTTGAATAACTACAATAGCCATATATAAATATAAATACACTGTATTTAGTGAAATTGATATTTTCAGATGTTTGTAGTGAGTGACATTTATTATTGTATTTGAGCTTCAGGCTGTTTTGCTTTAAAAAGAGTAAAATCTGTTTTTGTCAGATGGGCTGTATCTTGAATGTGACTGTGAATGACTTGAAAGCAGGTGCTCTGTTTGTTTAACTTAATAATGAATAATTAATATTATGGAAGCTTGTGTCTGCCACAGTATAAAAAATAAAAAAAATTCTTTTTTTGCAATTGCAATTGCAAGTTTATGGATTCTGATTCTGAAACACCCAATGGTTCAACTTAGACACATCATCAGTGATAAACCCAGGGTCATAGGTCGTTTCGGGTCTTAGATCATCAGACACCCTGGCCTGGGCGGCCCAGCAGGGTGTGATCAGTCCCCGGCTTGTGTCCAAGTAGCGCACTACCCCATAGAACACCCCTCTTGATCCACAGCCACCTTGATGCTTTTTCCACAGCTTCTGTGATGTTCTTGGTGGCTGTTCTTTCCTGCAACCCTCTTATACCAAGAAGACTGAGTGTCCAATGTAAAGACTGTCCTGCAAAGCCCCTTCAGCGGGCCCTCCACCCATGCCTTCTACATAACCTTCCTCTGCCAATTCGAGATACTTGGCCTTCTTGAGCTCATGGGCCTCCTCTATCCGGCCTTCCCAAGGCATAGTAAGTTTCAACATGACCACTTGCTTGGAACAGTCAGATGTTAAGACCAAATCTGGGCTGAGTGTCATCCTTGCAATGTTTTCTGGAAACTTCAGCTGCTTACCTAGGTCAACCTCCAGCAGCCAATCATGAGCCGAGGCTAGCAGCCACCTGATGTTTCTCTCCCACCCTGATAAAGGTGATGTTGTGCCTTACTGGGAGCTGATGTTTTCTCTATTGGATTGCAATGCAGATGGTGTCAGCTACTGCCCTTAGCACCTGGTCATTGCACCACCTGTACCTCCACTCTCCCAAGGCTTTCGGGCAGCAGCTCAAGATGTGCTCTAAGGAACCTCTTGCCAGGCACAGTGGGCTAAACCACAGCAATGCAAGTTGGCTGGGCTTGGAAGGACATCGTACACTGACTGGATCAGAAACTTGAGTCTAGCTGGTTCTGTCTTCCAAAGTTCTGCCCAGGTGATCTTACATGCAGTTGTATGGTCCCAATTAGTCCAAGCTCCCTGCTTGCACATAGCCACTGTCCTACTCTGACGTTCCTCTTCCACCTCTCCTACCAAACCCGTCTCGTCCAGCTGCCAAAGAGCCTACCAACATGCCATGTCTCAGCCTCACTTCAGCCCGCTTTACTGCCTTCTGTGCCCGCCACTTCCTCCCAGGAAAAAAAAGTCAAACATCAAAATGACCTTTGTTTTGTTTTTTTCTGTGGCGGCAACAAGCTTCCGTATACTATATCTATATATGGTGTTGATGTGTATACATTAGTAATTATTATTTGCTTGTTTTGCACCTCTGATGGTCGTGCTGGACTCCTGCAACTCTAGTTCCATGTAATGCAGCTGTTTTTTGGACATGGGGCTGGTGGGAATATTCACGTATGTTACTGCGTCTCCTCTGAGCCTGTCTGTCATCACTGATCCGTCCACTGCAAACGCAAACACTCCACCTGAAACGCACAGATCAGACCCACATCAAAAACACAAACACAAACACACATATCTACAGAAAACACCACAGACCTCAGGCAAAGTGAGTTCACCTTCAGTGAGATGATGAGAAACCCTTTGAGAAGCAGCACAGCTGTCTATGATCTCAAACCTGCTCCCCTTCTCCAACTGTCACAGAAAGAGAGAGAAAGAGTAAGATGTTCATCCATGGAAAAACACACCTTCATTAGTCCCGGTTCCTGTTTAAAAGTAACATGTCCACACCAGTTTAATCTGTAACTTGTCTATACAGGTTCAGCCATCCTTTACAAATGCAGTTTTCAGGTGATTGCCTGCTAATAACACACTGTTGCATGTGGCATTCAGTTGTATTTATGTATTCAGTTGTATCGCTTAAACCTTTGATGCACAAGTCATTAAATGAAGGAAAAAATATCATTGTTTCTTTTTTCATTGCATGCAATGAAAATAGATTAAATATAGGGTATTTAAAAAAAAATGCTAATTACTATTGACATTAGACCATGTGGCTGTGATGAGTGCACAATGATGAAGACCAACAAACAGTCTTTAATATTAAATCCAAAAGGTAAGACGCAGGAGACCAAATCAAAGTAAGACCAAATCAAAACACAAAAAAACGAACATAGCCTACTTGTGACTAGGGGTAGGCGATCTGACGATTTTAAATTGTGATCGATCTTGAAGACGTCCACGATCTACTTTTCAAGCGAATCGTAGAGATTGTGATCTTTTATGTACTCGTAATAATGTTAAAATACTGCAATGACTGCCTACTTGATAGCTGTGCTGACTGGCCATATTATATCACGTGTCTTTATCATGTGTCTTTCTTTCATGCATGGGGACCCATTTGAAAAACAACTCAACAGCAGTAGGGCTGTGCGGTGAATCACATTTTTTAGTTTCTGTTTTGATTTGGACTTCCAACAATTTTGAAAACGTGATAATAAGGATAAAATGATAATTGGTGTGCTTTTGCCCCTCCTTAAAAGCCTAAACTTAACATCCAAATCAGTCAAATCATGTAACATGGCTGTCTCCTGCAGGACATGCTTTATTTTAAAAAGAGTTATTAAAAGCGTGAAACTTCAAAACGTAACTGCTAAAGAGACTGATCCTCACCAGCTTTCTGTGTGACTGCTGCGAGACAGAGTGGAATGTATATGGGTGAGCAAAGTATACTTGGGGTTTCAGGTGTGCCTAAATTGTCAAATACACACAAAAAATATGTCAAAATGTCAGTCTTTCTGAGTATTTACATAAATACAGTCAATTATGGGTGGGGGCTCTGGAGGAGGATGTAGAGCTGGAGAGGGATGTGAGCAAGGAGGGGAAGAGGACAGAGGAAATCACCATGGAGGAGACAATGGAGGTACTGTAGGTGTTCTGATGACCCAGAGCACAGCCATGAATGCCCACAGTGGAACCGATGGTAGGAGGAGCCAGAGTGGAGTCAGAGATCCGACCACCAGTGGTGGAGCCAGGAGAGTTGGAGACCTAGGCAGAGCCGAGGAGACATAAACGGAGCGACACTGTAGGTCCTGGAGGACAAGGTGTAGCAGTGGTGAGGTAGAGCAGCTGAGGTGAAGCCAGAAAGCTGGAGGATTGAGGGGCGGCAGTGGGACCAAGGACCAAGGTGGAGCCAGAGCGAAGGCGGAGCCTGACTGAGCCGAATGGGTCGAGGGACGAAATGCAGCCAAAGTCTCGGAAGTCCGTGGCCTAAGTAGAGTGATGACTGACCAAGGCGAAACCGGAGTGACGAGGGAGCCCTTGGAGCCGTAAGGACGAGGGTCCCATGTGGAGCCGACTGGTTGATGGGCTGAGGTGAAGTTAAGGGCTCGGTGGCCCAAGGGATCTACTTGCCAAGGTGGAACTGGAAACCAGAAGACCCGAGGCTGATCCACGCAGCAGAGTGGAGCCAAAAGAGGAGGAGCCAAGGAATTTAAGGGAGCCAGCAGAGGCGGGGCCGGAGGACTGGCTGGCTTATGTAGAGGAGGCGGGATAGATAGTCCTGGTGAGACCATCAGCGATGAAGGAGACTTGGAGCTGGGCGGAACCATCAGTGACGTGAGGCTTTGGGGATTTAACTCTTATAATTCCTCATACAACAGTACCGAGGACTGGCACAGCTTATCCTCAGTGGCAGAAATAGCAGGTAAATCTAGCTATGAGAAGAGTCATTTAACCTGTTAAGAAGAACCTTACTTAACAGTGCCTTACTACAAAGCTACTTTGTTAACAAAGGGGTTCACAACTTTAGCTAAACAGCGATTTAGTATATCATACGATACTTGCATTTGCCTTAGCTGTTTAAGAGTGCCCGAATATACGAGGAGAAAGTCTTGATAGTTTGGTCCGATGGTGCTGAAGTTGTAATCGATTTCTTCCGAGTTGAATGAAGAAGCAATGGTGAACTTGTGGAGTTAGTTGACTCTATTATGGTCGAGGAAGGTACACATGGCTTGATGTGTGTTGAGGCAAGGCCGGATGAGGTTTCACGTGAACAGCAATCAGTAGCAGAAGCCAGCGAGTGTGCGGAGGGAACTTGAGTTTTGGCTTGACCAACTTGAGTTTTGGCTTGACCAAGGAGAAAGGTGCAATTCTCAAGCGGGAAAGTTAATTTGTTTCAAAAGATAAATCATTTGCATGATTGGAGTAAGCTGGCAGTTGGTGTCCATTTATACTCTGATAAATATTACAAAAACACACTGCATTCTATGAGAAGGTGGAGTCATTAAACGAGGAATATTTTGATAGCAGACAGCACTTAGATAGGGCTGCCTTAACTAGTAGTAGGGTTGTCGTGATAACCGCAATATTGTAGTACCGTGCCACTGACAAGCAGAGGAATGCAAGTAACCGCAGCAACCGCGATATTCGTGTTTTCTTTTTTCATAAGGCTACTAGGGGTGTAACGGTACATGTATTCGTATTGAACCGTTTCGGTACGAGGCTTCCGGTTCGGTACGCATTCAAACCGAACGATTCCTTGGACCATTTTTCATGCCGATAAAATCCGCGCTGGCGCGACGGCCACAACGTTGCGCAACATCAAATGGCAAACGTAATGAAAGCGGGACGAAACTGCGCTACTCATTATATTGTGCTTCACGGACCGGTTATCAGTTCGGACCAGCAACATCTGTGCAGCGCGAGCCGATCTTGATCAAGCGACACTGTTACTACACAGTGCTAAGAGATCCAGTGAAGAAAACATTTGAATTCGCCACTGAAGTAATAATATCGCTGCGAGATCTAGTGAGAAGCAATCAAATTTCTCCGTTATAAACCATAGATCTCTATTAGATCAAACAGCGCTGACGTGGAAACCAGGAGAAACATTGTGCCGTGAATGATCTAGTTATAGGCTTTAAGTCCACAGATCAGCAACATTCACCATGGATTTAATGTAGTAACACTAACTGTAACCATGGAAGTTTGGCTGGAATAGTGAAATGCTTTCAAGTACTTAACACATCTTTTTCCAGCACTTCAAAACTCAAATATTATCTAAATATTATATATATAAATATAGGCCTATATTTAAATGTTATTTTTAATGTGATGACCAAAACATTATTTGTTCATCCTTCAAAGATTACCCCCATTTATAAACCTGAAAGTTTCAAGATGTAGGAAAACTCAAACTTATTTAAAAATATTTTTTCTTTTAATAAATAGGAAATTTCTCTGGCATTTCTTTCTTTTTGCTGTATCGAAAATGTACCGAACCGTGACACCACTGTATCGTCTCGAACCGAAACGTGAATTTTGTGAACCGTTACACCCCTAAAGGCTACCCTTCTTGTTTTGAACTTTGTGCATGAGTAAACTCGTGCTCGATCGGCCCAAAGTCCGTCACCCGACCAGCACGGAAGGTCTTTATGTGTTACTGTCTTTTCTCGTGGCAAAGTATTTTTGATTAAATGCAATACATTTTCTCATATGTATTTTCTCGTTATTTCATCTGACTCCATAAATGAAAAGGTTTTAATGATATCTGTGGATCATTAAATGTGAGCGAATGTTTGAATATTCTTTTAACTCTGGGTGAGGAGTTGTGAAGATTAAGTGTAACAATGGTGTGTTTGATCGGTCTAGTCGTTACATCCATGTTCGGTTTTCTGTCAGGCTGTGGCTGTAAAGAGCGCATGAGTACCAACAAACAGTCTTTAATAATAAATCCAAAAGGTAACACGCAGGAGATCACTGAACCAAACACTGAACAAAGGGAACTAAGAGGTTAAATAAACAAGGAGGCTAATCAACAAAACTAGAGACAGGTGTGAAACATAATCAGTAACCATAGAAACAATCAAGGATTGGGAAACCAGGCAAACAAGAACAGATGAGAACCAAACCAAAACACAATGAAACTAACATACTCATGACAACTTCAACTTAGACTTATATTATTAACTTATTATTTTATTTCAGTTCATCCATTTTTCATCTAATATTTATATTTAATTTTTTTCAGCTTTGTGTTAACTGTGACTTTTAATAGTTTTGGTTTTAGTTGACAATAACAACACTGGTCTCAAGAAAATCTGACCTAGCATCTGCAGTCCTTGGCCCTTATAAAAAAGACAACACTCTTTTAAAAATCTTTTGTGCATTAAAGGGTTAATCGAGCACAGCTGTGTTAATTGCACTGTGTTGAGTTGCTTTTGTATTTTTGCATACTTCTATCAAATGTAATTCAAAAGGAATATCTTCACCTCTGGGCTCCTCTCTGTTGTTCGACCATCCATAATTTCATAGGCAGGATCTGTTCTTCCTTTTTCTCCCCAGATTCTCTCTTTGTTATCTGCACAATATAATCATAGCACAAGGTCAGAATATACAGTATGAGTGACAAGGATATGTTTTGTCTTCTTTAAATTGTGTTTTCATGGCTGATTTGCATGAAGAATTATACACTGTAGATTTTGGTCCGAAGGTGCGCAAAAAAAGAGAAGAGTGCAGGTCTGATTACGTACACATGCTTAGTTTCATGCCACCAAAGAAGAAACACAATAACATTAAAGCACTACACTTTTTTTTTATTAATAATCGCTAGAACACAATTCTCAATACTTAGGTTACTTTTTCAGAACTCTCCAAACAGTGATCACAACAGCAGTTTATGTGCACTAAACTGTGGATTATTTATTATTGCTTTGGCACAAAATGCATTCAATGACTACATCTTTCAAATGACAAAAAAAAACGTCTCACTTAAAAATCTACCACCACTAAATCTCTATATACCTACAGGCCAATTTGCACGTTTGCATTCTCTTTCAAAACTGTTAAATTTAAGTTCAAAACCTAACATAATACAAAATCGAATAAGACAGCAATTTGTCACATTTCTGCAGTAATATTGAAATACATTCTGGTCTAAAAATTAAATACTATCACTCTCTACTGCTTATAATTCACTGCAGTATGTTACAGTCCATGTTTATATTACAGATAGTACAACATTATTCCTAAGTTTTCCCCCTTTGTATAGATGGTAATGAAATTGAAAGACTAACACTTGTGTAGGTGTTCAGCTACATCTAATTGTTTTGATAGTATTTGATTGATTTTTCGAGTCAGATTATATTTCAATATGGTATTACGGTAGAAATTTAGCAAAATTCTGTCTTATTAATTTTTGTATTATGTTCGATTTTTAACTTGAGTTTTTTTTTTTTTTTTTGTGCTCAGCGTAAAGAGTTTTTAAAAGGTGACCTAAGTATTGAGAAATGTGTGTTAGCGATTGTAAAAAATAAATAATAAAAGTAAACTAGTGTAGGGGCAAGTAATTTTCAAATGCTCATGTTGGATGTTTTATTATTCAACTTGCTTGCAGAAACAAGTACACTTTAGCATACTTTAAAAAAGTACTTATGAAAATAATATACTTTACATTCAGTTCACAGAGGTTGCAAATTATTTTAATGCATGTTAACTGCAATTAAATGTAAATGTATTGTTTAAAATGGAAATTAGATGAAATAAAAAGCACTTTAAAGCATGACAAAAGATATTTAAAACAATAATTTAAAAAATGTACTTTAAAGTAAACCTTTTAGTTTGACATTATTACAAAGTGCACTTTTTAAAAGTGTACTTAAGTGTGTTTAAAAGCAGTGATGAAAGTGTTCTCTCTTTAGGTACACATAAGTGGCCTTTTATTTCATTAACATTACATTATCTGCAAGTGCAGTTTAAAAAAAGTTTTATGATAAAGTACACCACAAGGGCACATGAGTACTTCTTTTTCACAAGTGTAGAGGAACATATCTAGTGCTCCTTGTGAAATTATGAATTATTATGAAGTGCTTGCATTAACACATTTGCATAAAATATGTTTCGGGCCTTGAATGATGAATGTAATTTTAAAAAAACAGTCAAAGCATATTGATTTATAATATCGGCCATCATACTGGCCTTAATATAAATGTAATATTTAATTAGTATTTCCCAAACGTTTAGATATAAATGCATCCCAAATACACATTAGCACATTATTGATCTTGGTTCAACTTTATTACCATCTTAATCACACATATCAGCTCTGAGAGATTCTACAGTGAAGTTCTTTTAGACAGTGACAGACTATGAGTTACATAGGTACATCATATAGATTATATTTATCTAACACATATTCCTTCCAATTTGTTGCTCTTGGTGAAATCTTACAAAATACACTACAATATGAGTTGGAATCTCCCTCAACCATTTACAAGGGGTTAGTATTTTGGATCCTAAATGTACAAATTAATTTTTGATAAATTAATCACTGCTAGTAACAATTCAATTATTAAAATTAATGACAGATGGTTAGCACTCAACACGAAAGGTAATTGGACAGTGCTTAATAATTTCATGTTTAATAATAAAATAAAAGAAGTACATTTAAAAATGATTCATCATTATTACCCTTGTAATACATATTTAGTCAGTTTGTCATGTTTAACTGTCAGTATCCTATCCTGTTAGAGCATTTCTTTTTCACTATGATGTTTCTGACAATAAGGAGCTAGATGATGTCTTTATTTGTATGATGGATAAATACCATTGTTGGGAAAAGTTACTATTAAAAGTATTGCATTACAATAAAAAAGTAACTACTTAGAGGTAAGAAAAGTAACTAAGTAAGTTTCTTTTTATGGAAAGAAATGCGATAGTTTTCTGAAATGGCTTGATGCTTGCTCTCTCTTCCAGTGTTTTTTTTTTTAAGTGTTTTTGTTCTCTAATGTTATATTTTGTTGAAATGTAAGTTTTGAAAATGAACAAAAATGTTACATTGGATGAATCCTGTGTCTTGTTTTAAATCCCATTTTAGCTCAGAAGTCAGAAATAACTTATGTTGACACATGCATCTCCGACATCAACCTTGTATCGAACTCGCTTTCAAGTCCTTGAGCTTCTTCACCCATTCAAATCCTCAAAGTCGACGAATGGAAAACAACAATATAGATGGGTTTTGCGGAAGAGTAAAGCTAATTATTAATATGATTAGACAGAGACTTCTGGAGTGAGGAAGAGAAGATTGAGTCGTCAAAAAGAGTTGGGTTAGAGATGAGACAAAGTCCAGTGTGAGAGGTTTGGGGTCGACGTTCTCTTACCTTCTTCAGGTATTCGTTGCAGAGACACTGGCCTACTGGGATACTCGATGGAAGAGCAGACCGACTCCGGGATGTTCGAATTGTTTCTACTCAGTTCTCTGCTCTGATCCTGGACAAAAATTGAGAGTCTGGATGGAGGCGTGAGTCTAAGCAGCCGGCAGTTTCCCTCTCCTTTCCTGCACTGGAGGCAGTTCTCATAGAGGACAGTGTGTACTGTGTAAACGGGGCGTCTGGATGATGACATTGCCTCATAAACGCTGCTACTGACTGATTTCCCAGCAGGATTGTAGTGTGCCAGGAGATCAGACAGACAGGAGATGTATCCCTCAGATCGCTCCTCCTCATTGGTCTGTGAATGTTTAGATAAGGGCTTCCATGGATCCTGATTGGTCAAAGATAACTCGCTGATCTCCACTGGCTCCTGATTGGTGGCTGGTCCAGTGGGAGTGGCTGAATATTCACCTGCTGAAGTAACACCTGTTGCTTTGAGAGTGTGTCTGTACTTTCCTCACATATAAATCTCAAAATGCGCTGTGTATTACTTAATGAATACGTGAGGTTTCCAGACCCTTGTGAAAAAGAAGTGCACTTAATTGTATTGAATGTGCACTTCAAATCTTAAAATACTACAGATAATAGAATATTAATGAAATAAAAGGCCACTTAAGTGTACTTAAAGAGAGAACACTTTTATGACTGTTTTTTAACATTTAAAATTGTTTTTATGTCAAATAAAGTTTACTTTAACATCCATTTTAAATCATTGCTTTAATAATCTTCTGTCATGTTTTAAAGAAGTACACTTATTTTGATGTGTTGAGTAACATACTAAAGTACATGTAATATACTTGATTATAATTTTAACTGTAGTGTGTTGATGGATACAAAAATTTGATTTCCATTACACGAGAGTAGATGTTAAAACTTCATGCTGATTTGTACTCGGCTTTCGCCAAGATAAGCAAAACTAAGACGTAGCTTTACAGTAAACTATGCTTCTCCATCCATTTACGCTTCTTTCCATATGGTGGTGTGACTCCCCTTCTGTCCGGCGTTAACGGCTGCAGTGTACTTGGCGCGTCAGCAAACGCGACGGCTGCAACTACAGGACCAGCACGACAACCGTCTGGATTGGGCCGAGTAGGGGACATCTCTAGGGTCTTCAAGTGGGCACCTTCCGTCCTCAGTGTTTCGTCGACTAGCCCACGACACCTCAAGAGGGCTCGACAGTGACTCTGGCGTCCCAGAGTCACCCCCCTCCGTCCCCCACTCAACTCTGCCCAGCTTACTGACCTCTACATCCCTCCTGCTGCTGAGACCTAACCACAATCTCACAATCTCTCCGCAACCCAACCATACGCGCCAACCCGTTTGACTAAGTCTGTCGAGCCCCACTGGTGCGTTAATATGCAGTTTCAGTGGCAACGGTTCCGTATGGCATACCACCTACCGCAAAACACAATATCTGCCCAACCACCCGTCATTCACGCAATATACACAGGAACGTATACAAATAAACCAACAGACTCTTCAAGTTTTCAAGAATTCTACGAAACCGTAGAGGGGCGGCCTGTACACAGCCAGCTAGAATCTTTCCGTCTCAACCACAGCCAGTTGCTGCTCCTTTCTGCTGCTTCAGATAAGTTCTTTACTGTGCGACGCAACTCTTGGCCGCTGAATCCGACGTCTCTGAGGAACCAGGTTGTAGAGTGTGCCACAAAACCTCGACAACCCACTTCCACTGGATAAACCTGGACTCTCCATCCTCGCTGTTCTGCTTCAGTGGCCAGATGAGCATACCGCAGTTTCTTCCTCTCATATGCTTCATCTACAGCATCCTCCCATGCACTGTTAACTCTATCAGTTGAACAATGCGTGCTGATCCAGACCACAAAACAATATCTGGTCGTAGGTTAGTGGTGGCAATCTCAGGTGGAAAAATAAGCCGTTGATCAAGATCAGCCAGCATCTTCCAGTCCCCAGCAGCTTCCAGTTGTCCTGGGCAAGAATTGGTGTTAACACCTTTTCTTGGTGGTTGCTCGCCTGGGCGGAGGAATATTGTCTTCTGCGTGTAATGTTTTGCTAGAACAGGCGGCAACTTATTGGTCATACTACACTTGCCTTCCAATGCTAAAGCCAAACATCGCAGTACTTGGTCATGGCGCCAAGTAAACCGACCCTGGCTAAGAGCCACCTTACATCCTGTCAAAATGTGCCTTAATGTGGCAGGTGATGAACACAAAGGACAAGAGGGATCCTCTCCAACCCAGAGGTTTAGGTTCTGCGGTGATGGAAGAACATCATATGTTGACCTAATAAGGAAACTGATCCTACTCTCTTCCATTGACCAAAGGTCTTGCCAGCCCATCTTGCGTTGTTCCACACTCTCCCATCTCATCCACTCTCCCTGCTTGGCCTGGGAAATGGCCTTTATACACCTCATCCTCTCCTCCTGCTTTCGCACCTCGTTGACTACCAGCTTCCTCCTTTGAGCTGGGCCTGCTTTGTGCCATATAAGGAGGAGCTAAACTGAGCCCAAAACCCCCTCTTCCATGCTGTACCTGTCCCACGATATCCCCAATTTGAAGGGCAGCCTTTGCCTCTACAACAGATTTCTTTGCTGACCACTTTCTACCAATTTTTAACACAGGTGCTGCCTCCCTTACACATTTGTCGCGTGACTCTACTAAGGTCATTTCCAGTCTGACCTTGGCACACTTAAACTCCTCGGTTAAAGCAGAGACTGGCAGCTGCAATATTCCTTTACTATAAAGTCCCACTCTGCTGAGGCAGCGTGGAACTCCCAACCATTTCCTGATGTATGAACTTATCAACGCTTCCAGCTTATCCACTGTTGTCAAAGAAACGTCGTACACGGTCAGTGGCCACAGCAACCTCGGCAGTAGACCAAACTGAAAGCACCAGAGTTTTAGTTTGCCAGGTAGAGCAAAGCTGTTTATGCTCTTCAACCCTTCCACTGCTTGTCGTCTAACTTCTCCCACCCGAACTGTGTCCTTTAGATCCCCATCGTACCATCTCCCAAGACTCTTCACTGGCTTCTCAGAAACTGTTGGTATTGCCTCACCATTAATGAAGAATATTTTATCTACTACCTTTCCTTTAACTATCGAGATGCTCCTTGATTTAGAGGGCTTAAATTGCATTTGTGCCCATTCAATATTATCTGTTAACTTCCTCAATAACCGATTAGTGCAGGCTACTGTTGTAGTCATGGTTGTCATGTCATCCATGTATGCTCTGATTGGTGGTAGTCGCATCCCAGAAGCCAAGCGCTCTCCTCCTACTACCCATCTTCATGCCCTAATGATTACTTCCATTGCCATGGTAAAAGCCAGTGGAGAAATGGTGCATCCTGCCATTATTCCAACCTCTAGGCATTGCCATGCAGTGCTGAATTTTGGAGTTGAGAAACTGAATTGCAAATCTCCAAAATAGGCTTTCACTAAATTTGTTATTGACATTGGTACTCTGAAAAAATCAAATGCTACCCAAAGAAGCTCATGTGGCACTGAACCATATGCATTAGCCAAATCCAGGAATGTCACATGGAGCTCCTTCCTCTCCTTTTTAGCTGACTGAATTCGTTGCCAGATAACATTGATGTGTTCTAAGCATCCTGAGAACCCTGGAATGCCCGCTTTTTGAACTGAGGTGTCAATGAAGCCATTCTTTAACAGGTAGGTGGACAATCTCTGGGCAATAATGCTAAAGACAATCTTACCCTCAACGTTTAATAGTGAAATAGGACGAAACTGACTGATGCTTGTAGCATCTTTTTCTTTAGGTATAAAGACTCCACCTGCTCTGCGCCATGCTCTAGGTACAACCTGTTTTTCCCATGCCACTTTTATCAATTTCCACAGAATTCGCAGAACTCCTGGAGCACTCTTGTACACTCTGTACGGAACACCATTAGGCCCTGGAGATGATGAAGCCCTTGCCTTTCTCACAGCCTGCTCTACCTCTTTCCACTTAGGTGCACATACCTCCATTTGGTATTCTGTTGGGTTGATAGGTGGTATGTCTGATGGAATTGACATCCTCTGCGTAATGTTGCCAGCTTATCTTTTATGGCCCTTTGTAAGAGATTGAGTCCCTCCTTCTGACTTTGTTCTGCTCTTTTCCATTGCTTCCTCAGCTGTCTCCTTTCTCTAACTAACCCTTCAATTTTCTGCTGCCGTCTAGACATTCCAGTAGTAGTTTGTACTTTTTCCTTCCTTTTTTCCAAACCAAACCTCTCACTTCCATATGCGTAAATGATGTCCCCAAATTTATCCAGCTTCTTTTCAACTGTACCAGTTAATCTTTCCAATGCAAAGCATATCTGTGTTTACCGTGTCCCATGCAGTTTTTCTCACAAGCTCTTGGCCATCTAACTCCAGGCCTATGCCCGTTGAGGTTCTTTTCTCTCTTATGCTGGTTAGCCTGACCGGGTTCACAAGTATGAATATGTTCATCACTAACTGTGCAAGCCCTCCTTTCGTCAATGACAGGGGATATATTATATTTAACCCTCTAGGCGCCACGGTCGAGTTTACTCGACAAGACGCGGCACTGAATAAAACGGCCGATTTTGTCAAATTGGGTGTCAAATTTCGTTCGACCTCCCCACCACTGGATGGCAGACATGTCACACTTCATCCCCGAATCAAAAAAACATCATGTTTCTATCCAAAATGTTCGAGTTAGAGCGCATTGAATCAGTGCGATCAAAAGCGGAGCTAGTGTGCGAGTGAGCCATGTTATCAGAGCCTCTCCGCAATCGCGGCGACAGTATTGTGGTGGAGACTTTATCTAATACCACTGGGTATGTTAGACGAGGTCGAAGTATTCATAGGACAGTTAGGAGGCGACGTGGAGGCAGGGTGAGGAGTCGCGATGACAGTAGTCTGAGCTGTGCACAGATCTGGCCGCGCTGCTCGTATCATCTCACTCATGATCTGTGCCTTGCCGTGGCGAGTGAGCGTTTGAACTAAACAGGTCTTGTCTACTTGTGTTTGTATGTCATATGAATAAAATATATTTGCCCCATACATGGAATCAGAGTGTCTACTGTATGTAGTAAATGGAAAATCTCTACAGCAAAAGGCAACCGCTACATGCATTCGGTTTGTTTCTACCATTTATTAGTAATGATTTACAGTTTGTTTACTACTTACTATATACCTGAGCATTCAATATTGTGCAATATAACATACAGAAGGTGATGGACATTTTGGGGGGAAAGAAGTGCTGCATTTTATCATTAAAACATGTGACTTTTCATGAAAATTCTATAATCCAAGATTGCCGCCACCATATGACGTCATAATATGCAAATTGGATGGAAAAATGTAATCCCTACATAAACTTTGGGTCATCCTTAATATTTCTCTAATTTACAGAAAGTCTCTATCTTTTATCACTTTTAAGATATAGCCTTTTGAAATTAAGATGTCAAAATCGAACGTTTTAGGAAAAAACCTCTGGCGCCTAAAGGGTTAAAGTTAATATATTTTAAATGCACTAAATTGCAACTTTATCGTTACAAGTGTATAATTGCAAATATATTTAACTTACATAGTGTATATATATATATATATATATATATATATATATATATATATATATATATATATATATTATAGTGTATATACATTAAAGTATATTTTAGTATATCATAAATGCTTGTCAGTAAATTCGGCAGTACACTAACTATATTTAAAAGAAAATAGAAGTTATTACCAAAACTACATATAAAGATGTACTTAAGTCCAACTAAAGTGGGTCAAAAACACTCTAAAGTTCATCTAATTTCATTTACTATAAATTAACATGCAATTTAATGCCCTAAAACATATCATTATGTTCACACTTAATTATATTCTTTCCATAATAAGTAGTCTTTTTATAAGCATGTTAAAGTGTACTTCTTTTTCTAATGGAGACTCTTAAATCCTTCACGTATTTCACTATGGGATATGCAGGATGAGGGAGAGGTTGTAAAGAGATATACTGGCTGCAGGAGTCTTACTTGGCACAGTGGGCAGTAGAGTCCCTCCAGGATGAGGAAGAAATGTGCCCTGTTTAACAAACACACAGAGCAAATCAATTAACATTACATAACACCATAATCAATGCCACAAAGAACTTAACTGGATGCAGTGGATGGAGTCTGTTCTTACTGCAGTACACCAGAGGGTGTCGCTTCCCAACACTACAGTATAGTATGGAAGCTTATTCCTGCCACAGAATAAAAAATAATAAATAAATAAAAAAGGTAATTGTGATATATGTGGCTTCCATAATATAGGGCTACACTCTTTGGGGGGGGGGGTGTAATTGTGCTTTTTCACAAATGTTTGCTGTGCTTATTTGTAGGCCTGTATTATGCAATTGTCTGTCTAAATACTCGATTCTGATTGGCTGAAAGGTGTGCAATAAAACTGTTTCTAACGATGGAACACATGGAAGCACACACACGCATTACGTCACTCGGAGATCGCACTGTGCAAACAGAAACATTCAGGAGCAGAGAAACTTGTTATCAACGCTGCCCCGTGACTTTTAATAATAAAATAGCACATACGCATCTCTCTGTCTCTCTCTCGATAATTAATTAAAATAAATGCTATAATTCATTCATTCAAATAAATGTGTCTGATTCAAAGTGTGCAGAATGCTAGATCTAAGGAGCTGTAACTAATGGAAATAACCGCCATTTTTTACTCTTCCGGTTAAATATTGCAGTACAGACATCAACAACAGCTTTAAGTTTTCAATGTTGGCAAATGACCATGGTATAAGCAGGATAATCCACGGCTATCTGTGCATTAAACAATTTGTTTGGGCTTGCGAGCCGGCCAAATAGTTGGTTAACGTTACGTTTTGAGTGGATGACGAGCGCGAGACGCCTAAATGGATGCCAATAAGAGTCTGAATGGAAAGTTTACTTTTAAAAAGTTGCCAAATGGTTCCATTGACGAGACCAAAGTGATCTGTGAGTTTTGTTGTTGTGAACTGAGCTATCATCATCGCAGCACATCCAGTCTGAATACCACTTGATGGCCAAGCACACACACACAGCTGATTCGAATTCTCCGCCCCCTCGTCAATATCAGGACCTCGTCAGTATTTCTTTCAACCTTTTATTGATGGACACGACAGTGTTACATTATGTGAGAGATTATTTGCTCCAAGTGAGAATGTTAGTGTGAAATTGAACACAGTATTGTCAATGTTGTTTTCAATAAAAAAACATTTGCACAAAGCAAGCCGAATCCACTTTTCCATGTTGATAAGAGCATTAAAATGAGAAAAAATAATGGGACAAAAAAAAAAAATCAAGAGACATTTAGAATAGATAAATATGTGCGATTAATTGCGAGTTAACTATGACATTAATGTGATTAATCGCGATTAAATATTTTAATCGTTTGACAGCACTAGTTTTTTTATGTCTATATATTAATGGGTTTTTTTCTGTTTTAGTTATTTTAGTAGATCAAGTTAAGCTAAATTAAAATGAGCAACTAGTTACTAGCTTAAAATGAGGCAACAAACCAAAATATAATAAGATTTTTAATTTAGATTTAGATTTATTTCATTTTATTTCAGTTTAATTTATTACAATTATTTTTCGCTTTAGTTTTAAACTTATAATAACCCTGAGTAGTGTGTGTACCTTGAGTCCTCTGCAGATGGGGCAGGTAGTGAAGAGCGATTTAGACCCGGCAGGAGGAAGTGAACATTTTGCACAATCACAGCAGCTTTTATTACAAAAAAATCCCTGAGACTCCTCCTCTTTTATTAAGCCTTCCTTTGTCTTTGACTCCTCCCTTTTACCAAGCTCCAGAGAATGAATCAGAGCTGAGCCAGAATCTGATTGGCCGGGAGATTCTGAACTTTCTTCAGACTGTTTCTGGACAAATGGCTCTAAAAGTCCAGTCTCATTTTGAGATCTGCTACTGTCTCTGTTGTCCTCTGGAGCTCTCGTGATCTCCAGCAGCCTGCGGGGAGAGTCATAAAGGTATCGTAGCGAAGAGGGAATCTGGTACTCATGTTTGCACGTGCACAGGTGTTTCTCTGGGATAGCAGGTGGTGGCAGGTTGAACGGTGTGCCGTATTCCTCCTCCGGACCGGCAGCATCCAGACTGCCACTGTAGGAAGAGAAGCTTCCCGTGTAAGACGAGTGGCTTCCCGTCGCAATGCCGCTGTCGGATGAGTTCTGTCGGCCGGTTTCTTTTAGCTTCCTTGAGCGAACGGGATCAGTCGGGACCTGGAGTCCAGCGGAGAGTTTCTCCTCGACCTGAGATGCTTGCGGGTGAGGCGTTTCTGCAGAGCTGGGCAGAACCAGATCGGTCCACGGCGCAGGGCGACCGCTAATGCTGCAATCTGTGTCCGAGGTGTCAGATGAACCAGATATGCTGCAGTCATCTCCTGTCATCAAAGAGCCGAACCGGGAGCTGGAAGCTTTCAGGACAAAGGAGAGAGCAAAATGATTCATCCTGACTGCACAAATATTTCCTTCTCTCTTCACAGATACCTAAAAGAAGTGAACTTATTTGCAATAAATATGCACTTGTAGGCTACTTTGAGTTCTAAATGTATATTTTTAAACATCTGTCCATGCAGATGATATAAAATTAATGAAATAAAATGCCACTGAAGTGTACTTAAAGAGACACTTATTTTGATGAGTTGACTAACCTACTAAAGCACATGTAAAATACTTATTATAATGTTAACTGTATAATGGTATATGTTATTTGATATTACAATACATAAATGTACTAAATTGCAAATATATTTAATACATGACATAAATTACGTTAAATATTTTTTAGTTTATCATAAATGCTTTGGCAGTACATTTATCCATATTTCAAAGACAATATAAGCAATTATGAAATTACATAATAAAAATGTACTTAAGTCCTACTTACACACTCTAAAAACCAGCTTATTGCATCTAATATAAATTTAAACTATTTAAACTAAATTTAAACATTTTCATGCAGTCGTTTCTAAAAATTCAGTAAATTGCATTCAGTTTATACTTAACTATATTCTTTGAAAGTATATTATTTCAGTAAGTACTCTTTTTAAAAATATGCTAATGTGAACTTCTTTTTCAAAAAGGAAAGATCTGATGCCATCATCCAAACATGATAACTTCTACAGATAACTGAAGCTTTACGTAAATCCTCCAGATTGAGGTTCACCAGAGTGACATTTTGGATGTGGGTTTGGGGGTCCAATGTGAGACAAAAGTGGGCACAGGAGACAGTTACCTGTGCTGTGAGACAGCAGACTGAGCCTCCGTTCCAACTCCTCCGCTTCATGGTTTAGTCTGTCCTGCACTAAAGCTGCATTGACACTGGGCTCTGAGACACAGACAGAGCAAGTTAAAAAGAACTGTGAGAGACAGACAGCCAACACAAATACACAAATCAAGCCTTTTGCCACACAATTTACCGATATGACATGTAAACAAACAAAATGGGAATGCTGTCTGACTTCAAGTGCTATTCCACTGCTCTTTTCCTCGTAGGAAGTTGGAAATTCAGATTTTACAAATTGATTGAAATGCAGCAACAGCCTTTATGTTTGTCTTTTGTGTGATTTTTGTATTATTTATTAATTACTATTAAAATATTGATTAATATTTTATTCATATTTTTTTTCAAAGCTCTTATTTATATTATATTCCATTTATATACACTGAACAAAATTATAAATGGAACACTTGTTTTTGCCCCCATTTTTCATGAGCTGAACTCAAATATCTAAGACTTTTTCTATGTACACCAATGGCATATTTCTCTCAAATATTGTTCACAAATCGGTCTAAATCTGTGTTAGTGAGCACTTCTCCTTTGCCAAGATAATCCATCCACCTCACAGGTGTGGCATATCAAGATGCTGATTAGACAGCATGATTATTGCACAGGTGTGCCTTAGGCTGGCCACAATAAAAGGCCACTCTAAAACATGCTGGGGGATGGATTCGAGAGGGTCTGAAAACCAGTCAGTATCTGGTGTGACCACCATTTCCATTGTGCACATGTCAAAAAATCTATTCTGATTTGAAGCTTGTGACATATGAACGCGGTCATCAACCCGATCACATGTTTAGCGTACTACGTTCAGAATAATTTTTATTTGGACTCTGCATGTGTTTATGACCTTTTGCTAGTTTTGGACTACAATTGTGGATTACCCTTTCAATAAATTACTGCATTTGGATCCTCAACCTTTGCGTCTCCAAGCAGTTCATGATATATATAATTTAAATTTTAGTTAAGTTATATATATATATAATTTAAATTGTAGTTAAGTTTTTAGTAATTTTCGTATGTGCTTTTGTTATTTTTATTAGTTTTTCTTAAATATTTTTATTTAGCTTTAATTTATTATTTAATATATTTCATATTACTTAATGTATATATGAAGACTTCAAATGCAAAAACTTCTAAGTCCATCTGACATTTTTCTTTCAAATAAACATTTTTAACGGCTCCTATGTTCAGGTTCAGTAATGTAATTTCAATGGCAATGAAAGGGTTTTTAGTCAGTTATTGAAATGCCTTATTTTCAAAAATGTCAGAAATTTAAAAACAGAAATGTTCATTTAAAAGAAAAATGTCAAACGGACTTAGAGGTTTTTGCATATATGCATATACAGAGGTGGAAAGAGTAATAAAATATTCTACTCAAGTAAAAGTACTACTAATTATATTTTTAACGAAAGGTGACCGTGTTTTTTAAACATCTATTAATACTAGCTAGATGGAATATTGATTCGATGGGGGTCTGATAATTCATATATCTCTCTGTTCGAAAAGACGTGATTATCAAAATACATAGTTAGAATGAGTGAGGAATGTGGGGAATGACAGATCGCGCGTTCCAATGAACATCGTATCGCCGGTTCGCGCGCGCACCGTAGCGGCGAAGAGCAGTAGGATAACCATATTTATCAGCAGTTTTGTTTTTTTAACTGCTAGAGGGCCAAAAGTTACTGTTAACCTTTTTTGTATAATTTAAGAAACAAAAATAGTGCAATGGCCTACAGGT
This sequence comes from Rhinichthys klamathensis goyatoka, assembly GCF_029890125.1. Taxonomy (NCBI): domain Eukaryota; kingdom Metazoa; phylum Chordata; class Actinopteri; order Cypriniformes; family Leuciscidae; genus Rhinichthys; species Rhinichthys klamathensis. Next base: position 3,119,541 of record NW_026606589.1, read on the forward strand.
AGAGGGTAAAAGACAGAAAATTATTTAGTGCATTGGGAACATGAGTTTTTGTAAAAAGTTCTGGAAATTGACAAAAATTTTGGATTCCGAAGTGATTCACATTACAGAGAAGCTCTGGTAATTATTACATCACACTTCGTCCCATATTAATCCAATCCTGTTTCGTGTTTGGCTTAAGAAAATACTGATTCATTGAACTGATGGTTTGAGATTGACGACTAGAGAAAATCGTAGCATCACCATTTAAAACTTATCGTGATACGAGGGTCAGTGCTTTTGAAACATTTAATGATGTTGTTGCATCCATATTTGTCAATTTATGGCCTGACTGATGGATACACATTGTGTGTACCAGTAAACTACAGGGGCGGGTCAACGTGTCCGCATGTAAGGGGGTTACAGCAGATCGCCTCAGTGTTTATCTAACACTTAAAGTGCTATTAATAGAGCAGACATGTGGATGAGATGGCAAATAGCCAGAGAAACACTGACGCTGTCAGATATTTGCCGATCATCACCGATCAACAGGTATCCTAAGGAACATAATAAACACGGATGTGTCTAGAGTTGTTTCAAACATTTTGCATGCAAGTTTTCTGACTTAATTTATAGGAAAGCAATGGCCTAACATTGGCTGTCTTCTATTTGTCATCAGCTGAGTATCAGGGCAATGGCCACACCTGCTGTGGTACAGGAACAGCTTTGCTTACATTACAGTACTGCGAGAGAGAGGATGAGGTTACAGCGTTCTCCGGGTTATCAGGAATGCTTGCGAATATAAACAGTGACTTTGACCCCTTGATCTCCCCTGTCGTCTCAGAATAGGAGAGAAGATCAAGTTCTTGTTGGTCAGGATGAGGTGTGAAACACTCTGATTGGCTGGGCCGATATGTAAACTCTTGTTAGTGTCTTAAATGTCCCAGTAAAAAGCCATAGAGCTGATCTCGCATGAATTATACCAGGGGCTTTTAAAACTGGGGATTTAAATTTCAGAGAGAGAGAGAGAGAGAGAGAGAGAGAGAGAGAGAGAGAGAGAGAGAGAGAGAGAGAGAGAGAGAGAGAGAGAGAGAGAGAGAGAGAGAGAGAGAGAACTCTCAGTACCACAGCGCGTGATGTCATGGGGTTGGTTGTCTTCAATGTCTTGCCTGAGGTACATAGATATAGAAGCTAAATTTTTCCAAAAAAAAAAAAAAAGATTTTGCACAGTGTATGGCCAGCTTAATATAAGCATTTCTTTACTGTTTGAACACATTATTGTTCTCAAATGGAGGAAGACAAACTTGAAAGGACTGTTGAGCCTGTAATAAGTCATTGATCCTGTAAGTCCTTTTACTGTAAGGCTATAAATGTCACAATCAGCTGCAGGGTCATTATTTAGTAGAACGAAATAATAACATGATTTTTCTTTCTTTCATTCACATTCAGTTTAAATCAGTGCATTGACGGAAAGCTGTTCCCTTTCGTTAGGGAACTCCTACGTCTCGTTGGAGGAGTTTCCAACGAATTGGGATCAAGCTATGGAGACCAATTGCCTTCGAGTGAATTAAAACGAGCCAATGAATTGGCATGCAAGACTTGCATTCCGCGCCCCGCCTGCCAGTGCGGGTATAAAGCGGAAGCGAGCGCACATACATATGCTTTTAGCTTCGGAGCCGACCGGTCGTGTCCTCTGAGTGATGAGCTTCAAGATTGTGTTTGTCTTCACGCTCAACGAGTCTGCTGTTTTCTCCGAGACCTCTCTGTGTTGGTGTGACGGCGCTTCAGCGATCTTCGCGATCTCCCTGGTACCAGCTGTTTCTTCACGCGATCTGCCTTTTTTTCAAAGAGCTGTTGTCACAGCTGGTATTCGGTTGAGTGCGCACAGCGGGCTTGCAGTTTCCCCGCTGTGTTGCCGCGGTTATCCCTGTGTGCTTCAGCACAATAAGGAGAGTGTTTTTCTGTGAAAGAGCAACACGGGTGAAGATCGCGTCCTTTTCAGGATGACGTTTCACCCGTGTGTTTCTGGATGCGGTCAACTTCTGCCTCCGGTTGATGGTCATGATCGCTGCCTCTCGTGCTTGGGCCTCGCGCACGCTGAGGCAGCGTTTATGAATGAGTCATGTTCTCACTGTGGGAGCATGACCATCGCGGTGTTAAGACTGAGACTAAGGACCCTCTGAAGCTGCTTCTGCTCTGCATGCCATGGCCCTCCTTCAGGTCCACCAGGCCCAGGCGCTCTGTGACATGCAGGAGAGTGGTACCGACCCAGGGGTGCTCCAAGAGCTGCGTACGGCGACGGACCTTGCCCTACGGGCGACGAAAGTCGCTGCGCGTTCCCTGGGCCGGGCGATGTCCACACTTGTGGTCCAGGAGCGACATCTGTGGCTCACCTTGGCTGATATGAGGGAGTCGGACAAGAGTGGGCTCCTGAACTCAGTTCTCCGCCGCCCAGAAGCAGTCGGAGGTGATCAAGCACATCATGCCCCGGAGACAGGCTGTGGCTGCCCCGTCCCTGTCGGTTGCGCCTCCGGCTGCTCGTCGCCGAGGGCGCCCTCCTGCCACCACCTCCGCCCCTGCCCAGCCCAAGCAGCAGCCAGCTAAGCAGCAGGGCGCCGGCCGCAAGAGAGGTGCCCAGCCCGCTCGGGGTTCGTCGAAGCCCCCCAGCCAGAGGAGAGGTAAGCGACCCTGAGACGGGCGACCAAGAGGACGTCGGAGCTGCTCTTCGGGAGGGTGCCTCTGCACCTCTCCTTCCCCCGGAGGAGGGCCGGGTGGATAATCTTTGTTTTCCTTTTCTTTCTGTTCCGCCGCTGGCCAGTCGGTTTCAATAAAAGAGCAGTTTCTACTTCCTCTGGGTCACTCATGGTCGGGACTGGCAGTCCAGGTCGACGCTCATTTGCCTCGCCGTTCCCAGTCTCCTCCGTCCAAGAGGAGAATGACAGTGTGCGCCGCCACGTTGCCTCGCCGCTCTCATTCCCCTCGCCTCAGCGCTCAGATGTCAGTGACGCCGCTACGGCCTCGTCACTCTCGTCTCTCGCTGGGTAAGGAGGTGCGGAAACCAGGACTCGACGCCCCTGGGCCTCGCTCCTCGTTTCCCCTCCTTCCTTCGCCTCGGGTCAGCCAGCAGCCGAACGCCTCCGGGCCTTCCCTGCTGTCTGCCCCCTGGTGGAAGCAGGTTGGTGTTGCCCCGCACACGCAGACCCCTCTCTCGGCCGCAGCAATGCCTCCGGAGTCCGGTCCCTGTCTTCCACCTCGCTGCCCCTCCGGGGGTACGCCGGTGGTCCGGGTGGGCTCGTTGGTATGGTCTCTCGAAGCCTGGCTAGCGCTTCCGAGGCCGTCCCGCTGGCTCATCCGTACCATCCGGCTCGGCTATGCAATTCAGTTTGCCCGCCGGCCTCCCAAGTACAGGGGCATCCGCTTCACCCGTGTGCGGAGCGTCGATGCCCCTGTCTTGAGGAAAGAGATCGACGCCCTGCTGGCGAAGGGCCCTTACTTCATTGTACTCAAGAAAACCGGTGGGTTACGGCCGATCCTGGACCTGCGAGTTTTGAATCGGGCCCTGCACAAGCTCCCGTTCAAGTTGCTCACGCAGAAGCGCATCTTTGAATGCATCCGTCCCCAGGATTGGTTTGCAGCGATCGACCTGAAGGACGCGTACTTTCATGTCTCGATTCTTCCTCGACACAGACCTTTTCTTCGGTTTGCGTTCGAGGGTCGAGCATATCAGTACAAGGTCCTACCCTTCGGCCTGGCCCTGTCGCCCTGTGTCTTCACGAAAGTCGTGGAGGCGGCCATTGTTCCCATGAGAGAACATGGCGTTCGTATTCTCAACTATCTCGACGACTGGCTTATAATAGCTCACTCGCGAGATTTGTTGTGCGAACACAGGGACATGGTGTTCCGGCACCTCAGCCGCCTGGGACTTCAGGTCAACTGGGACAAGAGCAAACTCTGCCCCACGCAGAGGATCTCTTATCTCGGCATGGAGTTGGACTCGGTCGGTCAGACTGCGCGCCTCACAGAGGAGCGCGTCCAGTCAGTGCTCAACTGCCTCAAGTCTTTTCAGGGCAGGTCAGCGGTTCCACTGAAACAATTTCAGAGGCTCCTGGGGCATATGACAGCCGCGGTAACGCCGCTTGGCCTGCTGCATATGAGACCGCTTCAGCGCTGGCTTCACGATCGAGTCCCGAGATGGGCGTGGCAGAGCGGCACGTTCCGGGTCAACATTACCCCGCACTGTCGCCAAACCTTCTGTCCTTGGTCGGACCCTGCGTTTCTACGGGCCGGAGTGCCCTTAGTCCAGGTGTCCAGGCATGCTGTGGTTTTCACAGATGCCTCTGCCAACGGATGGGGGGCCACGTACAACGGGCATGCAGTTTCAGGTCTGTGGACGGGGCCTCAACTGCATTGGCACATCAACTGCCTAGAGTTGCAAGCAGTACGCTTGGCCTTGTGCCGCCTCAAGGGGCTCCTTCTGCACAAGCATGTACTGGTCCGTACGGACAGCACTGCGACCGTTGCGTACATCAACCATCAAGGTGGTCTACGCTCCCGTCGTATGTCGCGACTCGCCCGCCATCTCCTCCTTTGGAGTCAGAAGCATCTGAGGTCGCTTCGGGCCATTCACATCCCGGGTGTGCTCAACCGTGCAGCCCACGAGCTCTCACGGCAGCCGCCTCTTCCGGGAGAATGGCGACTCCATCCCCAGGCGGTCCAGCTGATTTGGGGAATCTTCGGAGCCGCTCAGATAGATCTGTTTGCCTCTCCGGACACGACCCATTGCCAGTGGTTTTATTCTCTGACCGAAGGGTCTCTCGGTACAGATGCACTGGCGCACAGCTGGCCCCAGGGCCTTCGCAAATATGCGTTTCCCCCAGTGAGCCTTCTCGCACAGACACTGTGCAAAGTCAGGGAGGACGAGGAGCAGGTCTTGCTAGTTGCGCCGTATTGGCCCAACCGGACCTGGTTCCCAGAACTTATGCTCCTCGCGACAGCACCTCCTTGGCCCATTCCTCTGAGGAAGGACCTGCTTTCTCAGAGACGGGGCACTCTATGGCACCCTCTGGAGACTCCATGTCTGGTCCCTGGACGGGACGCGGAGGTTCTAGGTGGTCTACCACAGGCAGTGGTAGACACCATCACTTCCGCTAGAGCCCCCTCTACGAGGCACCTCTATGCGCTAAAGTGGAACCTGTTCGTTGAATGGTGTTCCTCCCGTCAGGAGGACCCCCGAACTTGCTCGATCAGAGTCATGCTTTCCTTCCTGCAAGATGGGTTGGAGCGAAGGCTGTCTCCCTCCACCCTCAAAGTGTATGTCGCCGCAGTAGCCGCGCATCACGATGCAGTAGAAGGTAAGTCTTTGGGAAGGCACGACCTGATCATCAGATTCCTTAAGGGTGCTAGGAGGTTAAACCCACCTCGTGTTTTGCACGCTGTACCCTCTTGGGACCTAGCTTTGGTACTTAGAGCTGAAGGGTTGGTCAAAATCCCTTGCCTCTTCAAATACATATATAATCATATATCATTTTGAATGGTTATATACTTCCTTTATAAAAATCAATAATCAAATATATTCATTATCACATAATAATTTTTATATTCTTTGTGCCTGTGAAATTATATTTTCTGGATGCAAGTAACCAGTTTCTTTTAGGTGCATCCCAATCTTACTTTGAGATTGCACGTAGTACACGCAGGACACGAAGGCCACGTAACCCACAAGGCCGTTTGTCTCTTTCTCTGGGATCAGTAGAAAGGTTAGAGGGTCCTAAAGGCAGCGTGGGCACATATGATTCTTCGCTGGACATATGGTCAAGCTATATTGAGCGTTACTATCAAACTTTAATTGTTGTATTAAAATGTATTCTTTCCAGTATATTTCCTTCCTTGGGAGTAAATGCCAGTGATCTGTTTTTCTCCCAAACGAGTGAATGTTTTAGCAGTATGTTTTGGTATACTTAACTGATAATAAGGAGCTCAGACTCTCTTCAGCCTTGATGGGAGCTGTTATTTGCTAGTGTCTGTTATTTGTGTGTGTGTGCGTATGACATTCTATGTAGGTTCTGGACGGTCGGACCAGACACCCCGGCGCCCTTCTCTAACCTGCGAGGCCACCACAGGCCTAAATCCAATGAGTGGACGACAACTATCTTTACTAATGGCGATAGGCACCCCTATCTCCTCACATGTGTTAAATTGTTTAGGCTCTTAATGTTTCTTAGCCAATGAGAATCATTCAACCTGTAAGCAATGACGTAGCTTAGACCTTGGAAATGGTATAACTGCTGTGATCTTTGTAACTGTAAGCGGGGCGGCCTACGAACTCCTGTGTGAGTCTTGAAGCTGACTTCTGCTGATGAAAATGCAAACTATCTTCAGTAAAACTTTTCTTTAATTTTTTATAATTCTGACTCCGGGTCTTCATTCTTCATATCTGGTTCTGGGTCTTTGACTGTATACCCCTTACAGTTATGGTGGAGGATGCGCAGGCAATTATTCTCGGTGACACCCCTGGCAAATCAACAAACAAGGTAGTAAGCTTTTATTAATTGTTAGGGCTGTCTGACTGGAAGAGATTTTGAAGGAGAGCGGGAGAGCTTCACTCCGATGAGGCGAGTGAAGCTTCACTCCGATGAGGCGAGTGAAGGAGTAAGTTAATTATACTGCTGACAGTATAAGAAGTCGCTGAGAGCGTCGTTAAGGGTAACGGCAGCAGACAGCGCAAGCGAAGCGTGCTCTGTGGGGGCCCCGCTGGGCATTACTGGTGTAGCACCACCCCAGCAGAGCACGTCCCTGGGCTAGAGGTCCAGTGGCACCGTAAACCTGCTCAATCTCTTCCATCTCAGATAGGGGATCCCCGAACTTAGTGAAGTGAATCAGGCAGTTAGGGATACTAACAATAATAGGGTTGTTTGCCAGGGATGCATCAGGAACAATTCCGGGAGAAAAGTTTAAAATGTTGTGACCCAAATTGGCATGGACCAGTATATGTAACTGTGATTTTGGAGTATACTTTGCAGTTTCATCACGCAGAAGCCAAGCTGTGTTGTTCAAAGATCGCCGCCTCCATTTCTGCAATAACTTCAGGTGAGTATGAACCATGATTAAGATATGGCAAAAAAAAAATGTAATAACTTAATCAGTAACCTGAAGAGTCCTGAAACAAATAGTGAGACAGGAGAAGCAAACGCTGTAAGCAGCTGTGCTCTAAAGCCCTCACTTTAAATAAATTTGCAGAAATGAAGTTGAGTAATGAAATGAAGAAAGTAAATGGTAGTCAGGATTTTGATTCTGATTGGAAATTTAAACAACTTGACTGGCTACAAACAAACAAAGAAACTGAAAAATTAAAATGTTTAGCCTCGTATTGCTTACGGTGATTACAAGAAGCAAGTGAAAGAAATTCTGGGTCTGGGATAATTTCCCTGGACAAGCGACTAAAGTTAAACAGGCACTTTGTGAAAACAACTTAGAATATTTTGCAGCTTATGAAAATTAATGTTCTGCCAATAATAATGATGAAGATTATGATTGGGCTATTATGATTAAATCCGCCACTGGTGGACTGTAAAAGAATACAGAGAACTGCTTAATCAGTGGCTCTGTTTAAATTCCTGAATGGGACACACACTGCTTCAAGGGCGTGCTTGTTGGAGCCGTGAGGCTGACACACGAACCCTTTTGAAGAAAAGATCTATAATACTAATTTTTAGTGAATTGATGAATACAGGTTGATGTAAAATTAATGACTCCAACAAATGTGAGTTGCAAAATATATCAAAGTAACTTAAAGGATGATTGTGTTGTAATTAAACATTTTAAAAAGGTTTTAGATGATATAGAGAGACTAATCTCACAGATGATTTACAATAACTGCAAAAGTATCACAAGCAGAGAGTGCTTGCCTCGTCAAACTTAGTGTGAATCCTAATTGGAGATTGATAAACTCCAAGAGAAAACTTAAGTCAAATATTAAGTTATGGTAATTGAGAACTTGACAACTAAAATTGAGATTGAGAAATGTGAAATGTTATTGAGAACTAGAATAATTACCATTATGTAAGAACAAATAAGCAGAAGCCGTACTGGATTAACAGTTGCTAAATGCTGATTAAACAAACAGCTTGAAAAGTTGACCATGAAAGAACTAGAAGCTGATGTTTTGCTTTCAAAAGATAAGTTTGTTATTGGCTGTAATGAAACAGTTTGCTTATCTGAATCTGATGTGTGCTGTGGCTGAAACTGCCAGTGCAACAGACTCAATCTGAGTGGAAATTTGTAAAGCCTAAATTTCCTGATGTGTGGGCAAAAGACAAATATAAATAATATGTTTATTTGAAACCGTATGTAATATCTGGCAAAGATGCCTTAAGCTGGGATAGAGTTAAAAGATGGTAGATAAAGTTAGACGTTCAGAGTGCAGTGTACCAGTCCCTCTCTCATTCAATGTCTCTCTCTCAGTCAATGTCAGCTAAAAGCTGTTACCTGAGTCGGTGTCATAAGTGATAATAAGCTATTTGTAGTGACATCTTTGATTAGGTTATTTTAGGACCAGTAACTTCTTTGTCTGATCTTAGTCCCCACCATGAAACGGGGGAGGGGCCGACGGAAATGTACACTGAATGTATGGTTGTGATCTAAATTCACTGAGTATAATCCAAGTAGCTAGGTTGCTGCTTTTAAGATAGTTAATGGATTTAAGTGATTAAATACTGTTGTTATTGACCTGTCTCCCTATGTGAACACTATTAGGCAATCCGAATGGCTCTGGTGACTCTTGAACGTGCCTTTCCTAAGCTCTAGAAAACAGCTGAGTTCTGTTGAAGCAAACAGCCTGTGATGGGAAAGAGCGGTCACCAGTGGGCACGAGTGGCCATCTCTATGACGGGTAAGACCTTCTATTGGCCAGACAGGGGGCAACCCAAGCCAGAGTGGATCACGTAAAGTCACTGGGCATCTCAAGATGGAGGTGTTTATGTGAGAAAGGTATGAGAGTGGAGCGGATGACTGTGAGGCCAGCAGCATCCTTTATCGTTAGGGCGGATGAGCTGTGAGGAGTTACAGGCAGTCTGACCCAGAAACGTGAGTGTTCCTCTAATACCAATCACCAGAAACCGCATTCATTGTATGGCTTGTTTTTTTATTGTGACAAGCGTCTGCAAATATGCCAGGGGAAAACACCCTGATGGAGATTATAGATAAAGGGCTAACAGAAATGGGCTTTCAAGAGCCAGCTGAGGCCATGAAGTGATTCCCATTAGTTGTTGTGGAGACAGTAGCAAAACTTTTTATGTACTGGTTTGCCTTATGGGCAAGGAAAATCATAGTGTTGATTTTGAACTAATAGGTCTATGACATAGTTTTAACTCCTGAAGGTCGTTAGACATGGTGGTGGCTAAAGATGAAGACAGCTTTTGTAGATTTGAGAAAAGTCTGGATAACAAGGTGAATGGTCAAAGGTTATTGTAATTAATTTAATATTACATTTTGTCTAAGTTACAGCCTTAGAAGGCTGTTGAAAAAGATTATTTATTTATAGTGAGAGAGACTGCTTGAGCAGAGGAAGGGATGGTAACTGTGTCTGTCTTTCCATTATTGGCCTGCTAGAGCAAGCTGAAGCAAAATAATGATAATGAAACAAAACAACCCAGCTGACCTTGTTAAATTCTAATGAATAATGAACAAGACATGCTTTGAAATTGGTTGGGAGACCATGTAAAATTAGGTAGAAGCTACCGGAAAATGGGAAGTTTAAAATCTTATTTAAAATTTAAATCTTTTAGCAATAATATAAAGAAAAATGAACATTGAAAATGAACAGTTAACATATGTGTGTCTAGTATGAGTGCGTGTGATGGTGACAGCACTTTATGTCTTGTATGTATTAGTTTGGGGTACTATTATTTCCTGATTTTGAGGATATTGTGTCATTAACCTCTGGAATTAGTGTTTTATCATTACAGATGGGTTAAGTGAAATGACCAACTTTAAAAAAGTTGATAATTCTAAGACAATCTGATGAAAAGACAATGCAGAACATGGGACGAGCTTTAATTGAAGTGGTTCTCCAGCTCTGTCTGCTATTGGTAATTATGAATGCTTTTGTCATTTATGATATTGAACTGAATTACTCTCTGGATTAGTATTTTATATAAATTGGAATTGTAAAGAAGATTGCCGTCCATTCTGGGGTAAAACTCTTGTCTAAATTCAACTGAGGGTCTAAATTTAAATAGACAACTAGGTGGGATCATAAGGTTAAACGTAGGGAAAAAAAAAATATATATAGACTTGACGGCAGAGAGACAAAGTGGCACATTGGCTAAGTCACTATCCAAATTATCCAGAGTGAGCTCCCTCATTTTTATTGAAAGGCCGGAGGGCGAACAAAGAAGGAGTGAATATAACTTCTAAAAAGAAAAGGTTTTATTTCTCAATCCATTAAATGTATGTATGACATTAGATGTCTAAGAAAACTACAATTTAATAAAGGTAAAAAGAGAAAGCAGCTATATGGCTGGCTGGGATCTGAGTAACATAATATTTTGGTTTCCGTAAAACTGTAAAGATAAGTGGAACTGAGACAAATACTGTGAGAAGTAGTTATAATGAAAAATAAAGTTGAAGTTAATGATAAGAAAACAAGAGTATTGAAGAATTAATAAAATACCATGATTTCCCTAACGAGGTAACTTTAAGTGTCACTAGGCTGACAGTGGTGAGAGACTCGGATGCAGAAGGAACTGGCATTTAGGGCAAGATGGAAGAAATATAGTAGAAGAAAATGTATGTAATGAAAATACAATTTCTGATAGGGTTTATGGAAGTCAAATTAAGTTTAAATGGTATGAAAAAGGTTAGGGTTAGACATTGTATGATTGACAGGGATTCAAGTGATATAAGGATAAGGAATGAACAAAAGCTTTATTAAGCAAAATGGGGAACGATCCTATATTTTAGTGGTAAAATAATGACTGAAATGATGATGTGAATTTGTTTTATTTTATTTCTATTTTTTGAAACAAACAAAAAAGGGTATAAGATGTTATACAATTAAAATGGTACATGCTATGTGACCGTAAACTGAAGGATGATTTCAGTAAAGACTTAAAGTGCTTACATCGATTATTATGGGTCTTAATTATTAATATTTTATTGTTTGTTGTTTATTTTTAGTTAGACAACCATTGTGTTTTGAACCTAAAGGGTCTATAAAAGGGGTAGTGAAAATAATGGATTAACCATCCAACTTTGTTTATAATAAAAGGATTTGGAAATCATAATTTTATAAATAAAAAAAACTAGTGCATATATTCTGGTATTCATGATTATAGACAATGTCTTTATTTAGGATCTGAGTAGTGACTGTGGATCTAGCCCATGCTAGTAGGAATACAGCAATAGTGCTTGCTTATTTAGCCTGGCTTCCAATATGTACTTGTTTCGTAATCAGTTATGTGTTTTATAAAAATTTTAACCTGACTGATAAACTGAGGAAGAATGACATTGATGTCCTGTTGTGAGTGGAAGGTGGGAGAGCCTCTTAATGGGGACTGGAATTTTTAGTATCCAGCATGTCCATGACGAGGTGAAGAGACAAGTGTGACCCATCAGGGGAGCATGCGTCACCACTCCTCCCTTCCGTAGTGACCTCACTGGTTAGACCAGACGTGGCGGTATTGGACCCCACATTGGTCTAAAACGGGGGACTGAAGGGTTGGTCAAAATCCCTTGCCTCTTCAAATACATATATAATCATATATCATTTTGAATGGTTATATACTTCCTTTATAAAAATCAATAATCAAATATATTCATTATCACATAATAATTTTTATATTCTTTGTGCCTGTGAAATTATATTTTCTGGATGCAAGTAACCAGTTTCTTTTAGGTGCATCCCAATCTTACTTTGAGATTGCACGTAGTACACGCAGGACACGAAGGCCACGTAACCCACAAGGCCGTTTGTCTCTTTCTCTGGGATCAGTAGAAAGGTTAGAGGGTCCTAAAGGCAGCGTGGGCACATATGATTCTTCGCTGGACATATGGTCAAGCTATATTGAGCGTTACTATCAAACTTTAATTGTTGTATTAAAATGTATTCTTTCCAGTATATTTCCTTCCTTGGGAGTAAATGCCAGTGATCTGTTTTTCTCCCAAACGAGTGAATGTTTTAGCAGTATGTTTTGGTATACTTAACTGATAATAAGGAGCTCAGACTCTCTTCAGCCTTGATGGGAGCTGTTATTTGCTAGTGTCTGTTATTTGTGTGTGTGTGCGTATGACATTCTATGTAGGTTCTGGACGGTCGGACCAGACACCCCGGCGCCCTTCTCTAACCTACGAGGCCACCACAGGCCTAAATCCAATGAGTGGACGACAACTATCTTTACTAATGGCGATAGGCACCCCTATCTCCTCACATGTGTTAAATTGTTTAGGCTCTTAATGTTTCTTAGCCAATGAGAATCATTCAACCTGTAAGCAATGACGTAGCTTAGACCTTGGAAATGGTATAACTGCTGTGATCTTTGTAACTGTAAGCGGGGCGGCCTACGAACTCCTGTGTGAGTCTTGAAGCTGACTTCTGCTGATGAAAATGCAAACTATCTTCAGTAAAACTTTTCTTTAATTTTTTATAATTCTGACTCCGGGTCTTCATTCTTCATATCTGGTTCTGGGTCTTTGACTGTATACCCCTTACAGAGCTCTTCAAAGTCCTCCTTTTGAGCCTCCGTCGACAGTAGAGCTTAATATCTTGTCCATTAAGACAGCCCTCCTGTTAGCATTGGCTTCTTTCAAGAGGGTCGGGGATCTGCAAGCATTTTCGGTCGACGAATCGTGCCTGGAGTTCGGGCCGGCCCTTTCTCACGTTGTGTTGAGACCCCGGCTCGGATATGTGCCCAAGGTTCCTACCACTCCCTTCGCGGACCAGGTAGTGAACCTGCAAGCGCTGCCCCTGGAGGAGGCAGACCCGGCCCTAGCTTTTCTCTGTCCCATCCGCGCTCTGCGGGTTTATATCGACACAACGCAAAGCTTCAGAACCTCAGATCAGCTCTTTGTCTGTTACGGAGGCCAGCAGAAGGGGAAGGCCGTCTCCATGCAGAGGTTAGCCCACTGGCTAGTGGATGCTATCACCAGAGTGTATGAGTCTCTGGGTGAGCCTTGTCCTCCCAGGTTGCGCGCTCACTCTACTAGAGGTGTTGCCGCTTCCTGGGCTTTGGCTCAAGGCGCCTCGCTGACAGATATCTGTAGAGCTGCGGGCTGGGCGACACCTAACACGTTCGCTAGATTTTATAGCCTCCGTGTTGTATCTGTTTCCTCCTGTGTACTCGCTACGGCCAGTAGCGCGAGGAATTAGGTATGTCTGCTTGCTACGCCATTCCCGCCCCAGGGGCCGGATACGTGCGTCTTTTTTGCTCCGTTGGTTCCCCAACAAACGGTTAACCTCGTGAGTTCCTCCATCACCCCTCCGGCGCCAGGCGAGGCGGATCGCCCGGCGCCAGGTCTACTACCTCTCGTGTGAGTTGTTATTAGACTGGGTGGCCTTACAGTGGTCCCTACGGTGACCCATTTTTTCCACGTTCCAGCTACCCTCCGGGTTAGCGCCGTGTCTTTCCCTCGACAGACCTGTTTTGTCGTCCCTGCTGAGTACGCTCCCACCCCTCGGGCTGGGACTACCTCAGGGACTGCCGTATGTTTCACTACTCTACGAGTTAGTACGTACGTGTATTCCAGTGCCTCCCTTTGGGCGGGCAGGGGCTCTGCAGCGTTCCCTCCTACGGGGCACGCTTCCCCAGTGTTATCCAAAATCCACTGAGCGGGTCTTGCGGAACAGCAGTGTGACTCTTCCTAGCTAGCTCCCGCCGTAAAGAAAACTAAGAAACTGCTTAGGCGGGTAGATAGGGTGGGCGCTGGAAGGGGCCAGCACCATGGCGTTTTATTAGGGATCCCAATTCGTTGGAAACTCCTCCGACGAGACGTAGGAGTTCCCTAACGAAAGGGAACGTCTCGGTTACGTATGGTAACCCTCGTTCCCTGAGTAGGGAACGGAGACGTCTCGTCCCGTCGCCATGCTTGCTGTACCTTCGCGGAGGACTTGACACCATCCGGCTCCTCAGCGTAAAGCATATGTGTGTGCGCTCGCTTCCGCTTAATACCCGCACTGGCAGGCGGGGCGCGGAATGCAAGTCTTGCATGCCAATATTCATTGGCTCGTTTTAATTCACTCGAAGGCAATTGGTCTCCCTAGCGTGATCCCAATTCGTTGGAAACTCCTCCGACGAGACGTCTCCGTTCCCTACTCAGGGAACGAGGGTTACCATACGTAACCGAGACGTTTTCCTCTGCACTGTAAAACATATATATTTTTAATGAATTAAAACAACAATTCACAAATCGTTTGCTAAACACATATATAAATAACTAGTGTCTTCATATTCTGTTTTCGCTGGAGAAAAACAATAGTGTGATGAGTGAGTGATTCGTAAACGCAGTGGAAAGTGCTGTGCGGTCGGTAGCGTACCCCACGCGTTATAGCCAGATAAATTAAAAACACAAGGAGCAACTTCATGCTTAAGTTTGTTGGTGCGGCGAATGACTAAATTGCCCGAATCAAAGGTATTTTCCTCAATGTAATCTTCCTCCAAAAAATGTTCACTGCATACTCATGACATCAGCGCCCATTCTTCTTGTTCTTCCTTTTCATTGCCGCTAGCCAGTGAAGCAGTAATGTTACGTTCCCTGTTTTAGTTATCTTTTGCCCTTTGCTTTAACACTGTAAAAATAATTTCTACAACCAGGAGCAATACAGTAGTGCCCCTCCTTTTGACTTATGATGTGGCTTTCCAGTTGTTTCCATCTTTAAATGTCTCTTGTCTTTAACTTTCCCTGTCAGTCCTCTACTATGTACCTCAGGCAAGACAACCAACACTGTGACGTCACGCACTGTGAATGTGTATTGCAAGATGGCGGCGCCCTTGCTCCAAAAGACGCCCTTGCGCCATTTCATTCCTAACCAACGTCCAGTTGGAAACCGGAAGAAAACTTGAGAGCGTTTGAACAACCGAACGCACATCTCCAACCCATATTGCTCTGTTACGTGTCAATGTTCGCTTTGGCCAGGTGGTATTTATATCATAGGGGGCGGGACGTTTCAGATTCTAGAGAGCATTTGATTGGACAGAAGATGTGATGAGAAGCTGAAGTCCGCAGTGATGTCATAAAAATCCATGATCCATTTTAGCGGAAGTGAGAGACTGTAAGTTTCGAATGCTTATATCTCCTAAATGTGAATTTTGTCATTTGTTTTGGAACACACCAGCTTATTCATAACCTTAAGGCTAACATATTCATATTCATAATAAATTTTTACTTCAGGGGGCCTTTAAGTGGGTTAAGAAATAACGGTCAAGAAAGTGTACTCTCTTTAAAGGCACAATATGTAAGACTTTTGATTAAAATATCCAAAATCCACTAAAACAATATTATATATTTTGAAGACTTGTGTACTTTTTCAAAATGTTTCAAACAATGTTTAAATCCAGAGAAATATAAATTTTTAACCAGTGTAATAATGGCCAGTGCCATTGCGTAGCCTGTCAATGTCATTTCCGCCTTACCCTTGATTTCCTGCTTTACTTCTGTAGAAATTACAGTAGTGTAGTAACAGTAATACAGCATTTTCTATACAATACATTTAAAAACTAATTGCATATCGAGCTAGCTTACCCCACAATTTTAATTAGCCAAATAAAGTGACCTATATGAGTAGTAATTCGTTTCATTAGAATTTATTAAAATAATGTGAATTTAAGTGATCAAACGTAACTGTAACAAAGTTCAAGTTCATGGAAGGAGGAGGCGGAAACTGGCAAATGTTAAACATTACCTTAAAAATGAAAATAAAATATAGAGCGGCAGCGACCGGCTGCGGCACATAAACATAATAAAAGCTCCAGAGCTCCTCCATGGGACTCGAGGCCGGTGTGTCATGCAGGTATCTGTCTCTTATTAACATTCGCTCCACTGGCTTTCCGTGTTTTCACTGTTATATGGTAGGTGGCGCTATTACACATCTTCTGAAAGAGTACTGAATCTCCTGATCAAAACCGATGCGAAGAAGATGCAGAAACAAGCGATATGTAATCATATGCATATGCAAAATAATGCGATCACCAACATTAAACAGCATTTAAATCAAAACGGCCTAATATTACTGAATGAAATATCGACCCAGGATGAGCAACAGGACTGTACAAGCATTCGGGGTGTTGATGGACTCGATCTACTCCATCTATGTTCTGATCATTGTTCTGAATCCAGTCTTTGACAAAAACGCGATTTTCTCCATTTTTTTGCTCAAAATGTTGCATTTTTTATTAAACTTCCCCACATTCAAGTGTTGATAAAAAAAGAATGCATGAAGCTAAAATGAACATGGAGCTTAAAAGCAGATGGTCTGTTCTTTCTTTTGATGTATTGCATGTTCAGATATTCATACAACAAAATATTCTGGGGGCCATGAAATCTTTGTCCTTTTTTTTTTGCTCATAATATTCTCTGCAAGTACATCCTTTTAAAAATATACTTACACTAAATGTAGAACAATTCAGTGCATCATGACATAGTTTGAATTGATTTGATATTATCATGAAAACTGAAAGTTTGCCAAAAGAAACTTTGAATGTTTTCTTAAAAAAAGCTTTGTCTGAATGTTTACAAAAGCCTTGATGTCTTATGGTTATAAAGGCCTAATGTAGTTTGAATATATGAAAACCTCAGAGAGAGACAGGCCGATAGATAGACAGACACAGAAAACAGACAGACTAACCAGAGTTTGATGCATGTAGCTTGAAAGCTTTAGGAGTTTGGCAACAGATGAGGCTTTAATCTGATATAATGACACATACTGTACGTGTCACAGTCATATAGCACTGACCTGGCAGCAGTGGCTTCAGTCCAAAAGGGCCTCTGGACGGGGAAATGCCACGAACAATACAGTCAAACAGAAAACTGATATGCTCGCCCTCGGCACAAGACAAGAAGAACACGCCAGCCCCTACACACAAATACACACAGATGTTAAAGGGAGAGAATCCTGTCATTCTCTGGGTATGTTGATTTTAATTACAATGAGAGCATATGAGTGGAGTGGAATGGGGAATGGTCATATTTCCTCCGGATCGGAGAGCGCGCTCAGTCCCCTAAAATACTGTATATAGATGGTCGAAAACATTTTTAGGCACGCTACCCAAAAAATAAAAAATAAAGACAGAGGCCAGATATCAAAGAACCGTACATACTGTATGTGAGTTCATCTTTTGTGCTGTGCATTAGGGAATGTAAATAATCAGATTAATGAAAATTGCATGTAGACAGGAGTTTGCTTGTGTCGTGTAAACATCTTGCTGCGATTAAGTCCTTACTCTGATTATTGGAAATAATCATATTACTGGTGCACATGTAAATGTAGTCATTGCTGGTCCCTCTTTTTATTTTAACTGAAATTAAGTTGAACTGAAGCTTTAAAAAGGACACTAAAGCATTATAAAAGTAGCCCATATTCACTATATTACAGGTGTCCTGGAGTCATTTGATAGCTATGTGTGCAAAAACAAATTTACCCAAAACAGGGAATTTTAGTTCCAATCCTGATTGACTTTTCTTTTGTGTTTTCGGTTGCAGAGATTAAGCCGACGATGCTGACTCATCATCTCAGCAGTAGTGGACGCGATATTGCATATCTATGGATTACATAATCTGAGAATATTTGTTTTCCAATAGAATTGCTTGACAATCGCTTGACATTTCAAGATTTTTATAGACATATTTATCATGTCTGTGAGGCAAGTATACGCTGAATTTTGGTTTATATTTTGACATGCTCAAGTTCACAGAAACCGAGGTGGCAGAAAGCACATCCTGTTTATTGTCTTTATTTTACAAAGGCACAACATTTTCTTTTTATTGTGAGTTTACACAAATAAAAGTAGACCCTTTACAGTTTATGTATTCCTCTTATCTGTATGACCAAAAAGTAGGCTATTTTAAGTAGTTTCGGCTGTTGTCAGGAAAAAATGCAACGTGATCGTGCCGGCACCTCTATCTCAAGCATTAAATGTGCTATACTTTAGCTTCCAGACTCTGCACAAACACTTGGATATGTGCCAAATAATAGCGCACATTTATCTATTTTATATTAAAGGGATACTTCAGGATTTAGCATTAAGCTTTGTATTAGTAGAAAACCTGTAGTTTTTTCAAATTACCATACTTTCCACCCTCATATCCCCCTGAGACGAGAGATTTATATATTTTTTGTCTGGAAAAAATCCTTTTTTGGATTTTTTGGCCAGAGGCTAAAGACTACAGTCAGTAGTAAGGGCTGTTCCGCATGTTTTCAATCCGCCCATAGAGGGTGGGATCTCACTCACAGAATGTACACATAGTGTCAGCCATCTTTTTTTGGAAGCTAAGCTAGCAGGCTCTTGTTCTGTGGAGAAAGCTGAGTAGTAGGGGTTGCCATCCTCTTTTTCCCGGACATGTCCGGCCGTCGATGTCCGGGATTCAGCTTTTGCTTTCTGCAGTCGCCATTCATTGTTTACATGCACACCTTTTGTTTCAATCTAACTGAATTCATTCCATTGGTGAATCTGAATGTAGTGTTTACATGAACGCTAAACAAGTGATCGGTTGATGCGCGTTTTAACATTGCTAAGAAAATTCCCGCTCCTCCGTGAGAGATACGAGACCGGCGCGTCTCACAGGTGTCGCTCATCGGTAATCACGCCACCGGCCTCGTGCAGTTCTCCCGCGGCCCTAGCCTCGTCCTGCTCTCCACAGTAAACATAATGGCTGTGTCCGAAATCTCCACTCAAACCACTACTCCCTAACCCCTATGTAGGGGGTAGGGAGTAGAGCACTATATAGTGAGCTCACCAGCATAATAGAAACACCATTTTCGGACACTACTCGATCGTCTCTCGGCGCCGTTGATTAAACGCGCCATCATCTGTCAGCTGGTGCCGAGTCATTTCTGGCCGTTTCTGTTATAATGCGTTACTCCACACATGATTATAACTTATAAACATAAGTAAAATTAATACACATATTTCATATATTTTCATTTTCGCGCCACACCGTTTTCTCTTGCCTGTCGACATTAGGGGAAAAAAAACAGATCTACGTTATCAAATATCTTGCTCATAATACTCTTAATAAAACAGCTTTTAGACTCTGTGGAGATGCCACTCAATATTTATCTTTTTTGTTTGTTTGTTCTCGTGATTCAGAAGATTTTGCGGATTAGCAAAAGAAACAGGATTTCTAGACACAGAAAACGACATGCTGTTCTTGCTACGCTAGCGAGACCTCGTCAAATTGTAAGTTAAAGATGAAGATGATGCTGATAGGTCTTTTACGATCAGCGCAATGCATGATGGTATGTAGGGCTTGGGTTAGTGACCATCGGTTGTACACTACTTTTCAAAATGCATTCTGGGATACATTGAGTGGACTATATAGGGTATAATAATCATCACTATACATTCGGACAGCACTACAAAATGGCGAGCTCACTATATAGTCCACTATACAGTGAGTAGTGGGAGATTTCGGACACAGCCAAAGAATGGCGACTGTAGAACGCAAAAGCCAAATCCCGGACATTTTGGGCGATCTCGAAACACTTTCTGGCAGACTCATCACAGAGACTCACTAGTAGCCTAGACTTGTTGTTTAACTACTGCGCTCTGTTACCGGTAGGCGTGGCCTCCTAGGGCAGCGAAGCAAGTGCATTCTGGGAGTTGTTGTCTTTCATCCACATAAGCCAAAAATACATTTTCTGGCTTTTCTCAGTCTAGAAAGCTCCAATTTCAAAAATAATTTCACATTTCTTCTACATAAATGACCCATTTTAAATACACATTCATCTTTCCAGAAGTGAAGTATCCCTTTAATAAACCAATAAAGTTGACGATGCTAACAACAAGCTTTCAATAGATGCATTTCTCATGTCTGTGAGGAAAGTTCATGCTAAGTTTCGGTTTATTTGTTGATGCGCTCCAGTTCACGGAGACAGAGACGGCAGAAAGTGCATCCTGTTTGTTTTCTTTATTTTATAAAAGCGCTTTTGTTTATTTTCATTAGTTCTTATTGTGAGTGCACACAAATACAATTTGTCAGATTCGAATGTTGTATTAGGCTACTCTTGATGTAAGACCAAAAAGGAAAAAGGAAAAAAAAGTTAAATGCAAGTGATCGCGCCGGTGACGGTCAGGCACCAAAAACGCTGTGTAAATTGTGAAAATGAACTTCCAAAACGCATATAGTCTTCCGTTTTTAGTTGAAAACGGTGTCATGTAAACGGCCCCTAATAGGGGGCAGCCCTAATTTTCACTGCTACTAAATCCATTGTTAGACGTCCGTTCTTCAGTCACGATGTGGTTTAAGCAGGATAGAATAAAATGCAGGATTTAATTGCAACAGTTAATTTATTTTCCAGAAATCTAAATAGTAACAAACTTAGAATAAACACAGAAACAGAACAACCCACTTAATCATGATGAGAACGGACAAAGACTGAATTAAAACCAAGGCTATGAATACATAGGCAAACTAATCAACAGAATTGACATCAGGTGCAAATCACAGTTAAATCAATGAAACACCATAGAACCAAACTCATAGAACCAAACTTAAACACAGGAGACTGAACTGAAACATGTATCAAACCCACCCAAAACCAGAAAATAACACAGATTACCCATTACACTTAGCCTGACGTCGTCATACTCAGATTCCAGTCAGAAGAATATGAGTCTGATACTGCTCCATTGGGCTGTGATTATGGGGCGTGTTTCAACCGAACCAGGAAAGAAAATGCCTTTGGACTCAATTGGATCGACAAATGCCTTGATCGCGGTTCTCTGTTCCAATGAATGCGCTGTCTACATCTTCTATAACAGACGCGATGGCTGAATCTACACATCTAAATTCTCCAGCGGCAGCCATTCTTTGTTGTAAAAGAATTCAACCCAAGCGCTTACGGTTGATCATCTGTCCATCATCGTATAAAGCCCGCCCTGACAATTTGATTGGTCCGAACAGCTTTGGTTCGGGCATACTTGCTTCACAAAGGATCAAGTCCAGACCGAACTTCCCATCCTCAAATGTTGTGGGCGGGGCTAAGTGCAGCTGGCATCCAGGCTACATTACACTATGATTCCATGATTCTTTTAAATTGCATGTTATGAATATGAATATCAGAGTACGTTTTTGCTGACAAAGATCTAAAATGTGACTCCCCATCCTTCTTTTGAACTATGAAGTACCGGCTGTAAAACCCACTGTCTCTTCCAGGAAGACATTCTATGGCCTTTCACCAAGAGAGATTGAACCTCCTGTTCCAGCACCTGAGTCTGATCGGGGCTGACATTGTAGATAGGACCCTGTTGAGGTGGATGAGAACCAAACTGAATTATCCTCAGAATTAAATGTAGCCATAATCCACCAGACAAGTGAAAACGACCTGGATAACAGACTGAACATCATATTATTATATATTAAATTATTACAGCCATCTAAACTCCTCAAAGCCAGATGACTATTTCACCATTTAAATTCACAGAATCAAATGCAGCCAAAAAACAACCAGACAAGTGAACACGGTCTGGATGATAGGCTGTACACACTACGTTACCATAGACATCCAAATCATCACTGATCCACCCCGTGCTTCACTCTAGGCAGCAACAGTCCGGGTGTCAAGCCTCTGTCAAGAGGCTTTTTCACACCGTAACTCCCACGGATGTGAGAAAGACAGTGAAGGTGGACTCATCAGAGAACAATGCATGTTTCACATTGACCAAACCCAAACATTTGCACTTGGCACCACTTAAAGAAACACAATGAAACTAAACTTTACTTGTCACAAAGCAATGGACCATGATAACTAACCAAACCTTGATTACTTGATATTGCATTTTATTAAAAAGCTAAAAATAACGAGCCTTGTCATTGTTATATCGACATACTCACAGTAACCACAGCGTGTTCCTCCCTCAAACACAAAGCCGTTGTTGACCGGCCCGTATCGCCGCAGGTCCAGCAGATCCCAGTGGCCAATGATGACGGCCGGCAGGTCTTTAGCGATGACCAGGACATTGTTGCATAAATGCAGAGTCGCCGCTCCGCTTTCCAATTTAGTGCCGGGCAGCACGGAGACGCTGAAACTGTGGACTGACAGAAGAAAAAACATGATTTTCCTGTACCAATCATTCAGATACAAATAAACAATAAACTGGAACTGAAGGAAAAGTACAGTAAGTGGTGTATTCCTGTGCAAAACTCACAATATGTTAAGAGTGTGGTTACCAAGGTGTTATGGGTGGTGGCTATGTGACTTCTATGTACCGGTAGGTACTAGTTTCTAAATCATTCTGGGTGGTTGCTTGGGCATTGGTGGTTACTAGGGTGTTCTGGGTGGTTGATAGGTGGTTACTAAGGTATTATGTGCGGTTGATATGTGATCACTAAGGTATTCTGTGTGGTTGCAAGGGTGTTGCTATGTGGTTTCTAGGACATTCTGTGTGGTTGCTTGTTGCTTACTAGGGTATTTTGAGTGGTTTCAAAGGCGTTGCTAAGTGGTTTCTAGGACGTTCTGTGTGGTTGCTAGTTGGTTACTGAGGTATTTTGTTGGATCCAAGGGCATTGCCAGGTGGTTACTAGGGTGTTCTGGGTGACTTCTGGTTGTTAGAACGGTGCTAGGTGCATTCTAATGTATTTTGGGTGGTTTCTAGGGTATTGCAAGGGAGTTGCTAGGACTTGCTAGGAAAGTTATTTTGGGTGTTTGCTAGGACAAGGTGGTTTCTAAGGCATTGCCAGGTGGTTGCTAGTTGACTGCTAAAGAATTCTTGGTGGCTGCTAGAGTATTTAGGGTGGTTGATAGGTGGTTACTGATATTCTGGTTGTTTGCAAAAACATTGCTAGGTGGTTTCTAAGGAATTGCAAGGTGCTTGTTAACTTAGGCCAGGTGTTCTGGGTGGTTGACAGATGGTTGCTATGTATGTTCTGGGTAGTTTAAAAAGTTTTCTAGGCGGTTTCTCCAGCATTGCAAGATTGCTGCTTGGGTGTTCTGGGTAGTTTTAAGGGCATTGGTTGTTTCTGAAGTATTCTGGGTGCTTGTAAGTTCAGGACTCTATGATATTCTGGTAACTAAATATAGCCTGGGTCACTTTTTTAATGTATTTTAGCTTTATTTATACTCATAATTGTATTATTCATTTATATTCATCAAGTGTAAATCATAAGTCTTAGAAATGTCGTAGTTCAGGGTTTGTTTAAATCTCCGATCCAACATATGAACGATAGTACATGTAGGTTACACCTTGCCTTAACAAACAGCACTAACTAGAAAGCTCTGGTAAGTGTTCCTGATGCTAGGAATGTCACAATCTTACTTTGGTCTGTGCAGTAAATCCCATCTAGTAACAGCTTCTCTCTGTGTGTGTAAAATGTGATGAGGGAATGCAGGCAGGGTTAAACCTGTTAGCACTAACTTTGAAACAGATTTATGAGGGTATGCAAATAAAAAAGCAGCTACACACACACACAAACAAACAGACACACACACAGCTGACTGCATCACATGCCTGCTCACAACTACAAAGAGTTCAAGCACATACACAACAATCATGTCAATCAATCAAATGTCTTTGGGTAGCTGATGCATAATGCGCCTTGATGTTGGTATCAACATGAAAACGTAGTTAAAATGTACATGAATGTGGAAACGTATATGCTTTAAATTATCTAACTGGTCAAGTGTCTCACTATATCGCCTACCTCAATGTAAATGGTCCTGCGTCTGTGTGACAAATTATTTTTTTTAATCATTTGATTAATTTATATTTATAAATACAATTATAACACTTACAAGACACCCTAGTCTTCAGTGTCACATGATCCTTAAGAAATCATTCTAATACAATAATTTGGTGTATTTTATACTATTACAGTAATGTAATATTAAAATTAAGTTTAATTATTCCATGTTGTCTCCGAATCGATATGAGCTCATAAAGCTGCATACGTTACAAATATATAGATTTAATAAAATAGATTTAATGTTAAACATTTAGCAACTACCTAAAACTATAAAACGATTTGACTAAACTACCACTTTATCATGGAAACAGATACAGATAGCGGTGAGCTATTATCTCCTCGCCATCGGTCATTGTGTTGACTAACACATGTAAGTGACTGTTTTATGGGTTAAATGTTGAACTCTGACCTTCCCCGAGGCAGTAGCGCAGTCGCAGGTCCCAGCTCTGCAGCGCCTCCCTGCTGTCGAAGCCGAGCACGGCGGTTTGACTGAGACACAGGATTGAGAGGATGAAGGGAACGCCGTCAGCGCTGACACACGTCTCCAGACCGCAGATGTGCTCCAGCGTCACGCTGCTCCTGTCCTTCACACCGCGCTCCTTATACACGTACAGCACCAAACAATCTGACAAACACACATTAGCTTTCATAAAGGACATGTCTAGGTCTGAAACGTCCACTTGACTTTAAAGACAAAGACATGACTTTCATTTAGTGGAAAAGTTTTCAAATATAATCATATTTTAGCATAGCACTGCTTATTGTAGAAATAATACGAAAAAAATCATCGACTTTAAATCATCACTTTAAATCCATAGTTACCTTCTAAATAATTTTTTTAAGAGTTTCATCACTTTAATGGATATTTTTCGGTGTGTTTTATGAGGACATTTGTCTTATTTAAGCTGTCGATTATTTACTTTATGCCCCTAGGAAATTTAAAGTGAGTTTTAATTTAGAAATGAAAAAACATAATAGAATAGAAATGTTATGTCACTGTATGTATGAAATACATTTTAATGTATTAATAGATCCAGAAAATATAAAGTCCTGCCTTTGACCCAGCTACAGCATTTGAGCTCATTCGGTTTTTGAACACGGCCCTGATTTTTTGTTGTGGTTGTTGTTGTTTTTGAAAGAAAGTAATACTTTTATTCAGCAATGATGCATTACATCTATCAAAATAAACAGTAAAGACGTTTTAATGTTACAAAAGATTTATATTTCAAATAAATGCTGTTCTTTTAAACTTTCTATTCATCAAAGATTCCTAAAAAAACAGTTTCCACAAAAATATGAAGCAGCACAACTGATTTCAACATTGATATTAAGCAGCAAATCAGCATGAATTGAAGACTGAAGTAATGATGCTAAAAATTCAGCTTTGATCACTGGAATAAATTAAATTTTTAAAATATATTACAATAGAAAACAATTATTTTAAGAGAATTATTTAAATAATATAAAAAATCTTACTGACCCGGTAGTGTAGTGTATCATGTGCCATTGTACCATTTATAGGTCTACTACAAACTGTAAACATATTTAAACGTGAATAAAGAGGTACATGTAGAGGTGCATGTCAAAAAAACAATTCTTATATCCCCTGAAAGATGTAGCCTAGGTAGGTCAAACTTGATTCCTGCTACTACGAAAGCAAACAAACAAAACAACCTTTGGCATGTCACACACACACATACACACAGTGTGAACAGCTGTACAAATGTCTTTCCGCACACATTTCTGCTCTCACAGCTGATCTACTGCAATAGAAATCTTCACTGCGGCAATAAAACATACTCCAGCGACGGCAAGACATTTCAATGAAGCAAGAGTGCTGTTGTACTGAATAGCGAAACATTCCAGTGCGGTTATATGAAACTCCTGGAACGCAAATTAGTAAACCTGAATTAACAGTCGTGAAGTCTGTATCCTACATTATATAGCCTATAATGCCCATATAGCGTATGTATGATGTGCAAAAAAGACCAGCATATTTCAAGAAAAAAAACAAGCTGTTCATCCATGCTCTCTGTAAAACATGCATGTAACTCACACACCTTATTATAGATTAAAAACTCAAAAGTCAGCTTCATCCATGAACACTAACGTTCATAGTGTTTATCTGTCTGTATAGATCACAGCAAAACACAAGAGAAACTCCTTTAGGTTGATTTATAAGCTTCCAACAGAATATTAAGTCTAGTAACAAAATAAGGAATAGATGATTAGCCTATATTAAATGTTATTCTGTTCTATAGCACCATTACATTATTGTATTCTAACAAGTATTTGTAATATAATATAATGTTGACAATATTAACGTGTTGCCATATTATCACGGTGATATTTGATAAATCTAAATCTATAATTATATTTTGTTACAATTTAATAAAAACTCTACTATGACTTCACAGTGAACTAGAAATGATTATGTAGCAGCACCACAACGATCATCTGTTTCACAATAAATGCTTGTATAGGCTATTTACAGATTAACTGCAAGCGTGATGTCTACAGTAAGTTATGCTAAGTAAGTTATATTTCTTTCTGTTTGCTGGTTTATAGCTGTTGTCGTTGTGATAATGTTGACAATGTTCAGTTTATTTTCATATATTAAAGTACATGTTACTTTCATATTTGTTAATTGTCGCCACGGTTGAGTTTGTGTTGCTGTGAAGTGATCATGATAACTGACCTGCGACCGGTGAGGGTTTGCGCAGAACCAGCCAGCGGCTCCTCCACTGCGAGAGAGAAGTCAAACCAAACCTTTACAGACAACCACTCATGAACAAATTATACAGACATACAGCTCACGCGTGCGATTTCCATACTTTTTTGCCGTCTCTGATTTTTGCGGCTCCCTCTGCTACCACGGTATCACTCATCTTCCTCACATGACAGCTGCGCGTGCGCGCGCCCGCACGGCTCACTTTCAAAATAACGCCAGAGCGAGCGACCCGCTGCCTCAAGCACGCGCCCAAATAGGCCATATGTCAGGGGTCAGTCAAAGGTTACTGTGTCGGTACGGAACAATTATTTTAGGTCAAACATAATTAACCCTTAGCCGACATGCATTTATCATGCATGCAACCCTTACAAAATTTGTCATGTTACAAATGTGACGTATCTAAAAGTAACTAATGAACCTATGATCTTAAATATTTGTCAGATCGGTAGTGTAGTCACATTTATCTGCACACAGTTCTAAACAATCACTAAGGTACCCATTTGGGTAATTTATTTATTTTTTATTTTCACCCCAAACTGAAAAAAAGATATAGCCTACATATCTTGCCGATTTGATATATTAATATCTATCATGACCTGGACATGTTCTTGATAGATAGTTTTAGATCTAAAAACATTTTTAAAATACTTCATGCAGATTAAAAGACACATTTAATTCACAGCAATCAACTTAATTTATTGATATGCAAAAAAATAAAATAAAATAAAATATATAACAAACTTATTACAGTGTGTACATGTCACAATATTGCTTGTTAATATAAATACAATAGCATTAATAACACTTAAGTTCATTAGTATTACTCAGTAACATGAACACTGTAATGGAAAGTGTAAACTAATACATTAATAATAAAGTCACAGTTGATTTATGGGTTGTCTTTGGCATTGATTCCCGATGGAAATGTTTATCTTTATTCTGTTAGCTGATGTTGTTTTCCTGGATCTTTTGATGACGCTGTTTATCCAGTCAGAATATTTGGGCACGAGGGTATAAACGCCTGGTTTTCCTGACCGTCCACATCCGTCCCCCCAACTGATGATGCCGTAAAGGAAACTCACACCGTCACACTCACATGCTAAAGGACCGCCGGAGTCTCCCTAAAAAAAATTACATCACACACACTAAAAAAGATACATATGGCAAATTTTTCAATGCTTTTTAATTGATTCAATGCAAAATGGTTTCTGTCACCCTACTCAGCAAAAATCATAAAATCTTTTTTTACTCAATTTCAACCATTAGCAAAAACTGTGACACTTACAATAAGGTCTCATTAGATAATGCATCATCTAACATTAACTAACAAGAGCTAGGCATTTGTTACAGTTAACATTTAGTAAATAAAAATATACAGGTGTACATTGCTAGTTCATGCTCATTAAAGGGATAGTTCACCCAAAAATGAAAATTCTGTCATCATTTACTCACCCTCAAGTTGTTCCTAACCTGTATAAATGTCTTTGTTCTGCTGAACACAAAAGAAGATATTTGGAAGAATGTTGGTAACCATACATATCTCAGGTCCCATTGACAACCATAGTAGAAAAATACTATGGTAGTCAATGGGGCACGAGATCTGCTTGGTTACAAACATTCTTCCAAATATATTCCTTTGTGTTCAGCAGAACAAAGACATTTATACAGGTTTGAAACAATTTGAGAGTGAGTAAATGATGACAGAAGTTAAATTTTTGGGTGAACTATCCCTTTAAAGGGATTTTATAAAAAAAAAAAGATCTTAATTTGTCTTTCGAAGATGAACAAAAGTCTTACGGGTTAAGAACGACACAAGGGTGAGGTTTTTTTTTTGGAGGGGGGTAACTAACCCTTTAATACATATTAACAGATATGATTTTTGATTTTAGTAATAGTAACAGATACAAATTTTGATTTTAATAATAGTAAATGTTGAAGCCGGACAGTAATGGAGTACATTTACTTGAGTACAGTACTTAAGTACAATTTTGAGGGATCTGTACTTTACTCGAGTATCATTTTTGGGGAGTACTCATGACTTTACTCAAGTACATTTGAGAGGCAAATATTGTACTCTTTACTCCAATACATTTCTATCCATAACCGTGAGTATCCGAGTAAAAAAAAAAAAAGTAAAAAAAAAGAAAAATCTCGGAAACCCTCAATTTGTTGTTTCCCTCTCAAACGTGATTGGATTGTGCAGGCGCCACTGATTGGGACAGCCTATCAGCAATCACATTCAGCTTTCCGCCAAAGTCAACTCCATGGTCAGATTTTATATTACACATTAATGTAAGCCAAGCATTTGGTTTGATGTTCTTGAGGATGTGGTGTGTTTAACACAGTCAGGTTCAAATGTGGCAGTGGCGTAGCCACGAGGGATTTCTGATTTCTTAAAAAAAAAACTTTAGGAGGCAAAATATATTTTTACTGATTATGCGAATTACACTGCGCAAACCAAAGTAGGCTACTACCCAGCGAATGAAGAAGGGTTGGCGCTCAGTCTCCACAGTACATAAAATATTAATTTTGTTTTATTTTATTTTTCGGGTTTGCATTTATGAGGAAAAAACAATGTTATGGACGTGTTCTCCGTTACGGACGTGAGCGCTCTGAAAGCGGCATAAAAAATGCTTTAAAACTTTCACAGAGACATCAAACAGAAAACACAAAACCTTTCTTTAACCGGAATTTCGTTTTGCATTAATTGTATCTTAATTTTAATCAATGTTTCATCAACCAATTGCCTGGGTTTAATAAATAAGAAGTAAATAGCAGACGATAGATAAGAAACGGAGGCGCCGGCACGTGAACTGGATCTCGTCTCATAAATGAACCGAAACTCAGTGTATAAGGTAGCCTACTTGCCTCTCACAGACATGTCTACTTTTAAACAGAAAAAATCAAAACGAAAGAAAACAGACTACAGACTGCTCTCTGCTTATGTAATCCGTATGAAATGTGCATTTCTCTCTGGCGCGTTAACTACTGAAGATCGCAAGTCAGCATCGTCAACTTCATCTAGCCGACACTGACAAAGGAAACACTTGTTTATTAACAAGTGTTTATTAATAAACAATTTAAATATCTCCTTGCTATATTTTACATATTCATAATCATTCCTTTTGCCGGTTCTTTGTGACAGCTTTTAGGTGCTTTATTGGCAGCGCCTCCCTTACATGTGGTGTGTGTGTGTGTGTGTGTTGTCCCCACATTTAAAGATGGGACCCCCCAAAAATTTAATTAAATTAAATAAAGCAACATGGTAAAAAGATGAAAATGACTTGATTTTACTTTCAATTCCTTTTACATTCTCCAAGGTATTAACATTAACATTTTTCATAACTCCATGTAGGACGTTTCTGTGCATAAATGTAAGCACTGTGGCAGTAGTAATGCAATATTTAGAAAATCTACTCTTGTACTCTTGATACTCAAGTACTTTTAAAAACAAGTACTTTAGTACTTTTACTTAAGTAGACATCTGAATGTAGTACTTTTACTTGTACTTGAGTAAAATTTAGCAAGGGGTATCTGTACTTTTACTCAAGTAACAAAGCTCTGTACTCTGTCCGCCTCTGATATTAGCTAAGATTAATACATGCTTTAGAAGTATTTTTATTATCTAATGTTACTTTACTGTAATGTGTTACTTTAAAAATGTGTATGTATATATCTACAGTCCATTTTGCAAGTTTACAAAATGTCAAATTTATGTTAAAAAAAGCTCAATTATTGAAAAGTAATATTGATATAGAATAAAGTAAAATAAAAAAAGTTAAACATTTAGACCTGCTTTATCAATGTCATTACTGTAAGACTGGAAAACTGGTTAAAGAGAAATTATCTGACCACTGGTCTCCGAAGACAAAGGACCTTGCTTGCAAATTAACATGTGAACAACTCTCTCACACACACACACACACACACACACACACACACACACACACACACACACACACACACACACACACACACACACACACACACACACACACACACACACACACACACACACACACACACACACACACACACACACACACACACACACAGCTTCCCCCCACTCTTGCAGATCACCTGAAACTCACATAAGAATATATGTATGGTTTTAATGTGAATGATTATCATTGAGTATTATGTTTGGTATCATTTTAAAGGTCTCAGGGTGGCTGGTTCAGATGTCTCATTCCAAATAAGTAAAACAAAAGGAAATAAGGTTTTTAGGAATTTAGGAATAACTGGCACACAAAAGAATGTGGTTTCTAGGCACTCCCAAAGGTGTAAATTCATGAATGCTAATTTCCACTGTTCTTAGCAAATGGTCAACTCCTAGCCCCAGTAAGTCTGGGGAGGGGACCACAGTAAATTACATATCAAAGGAGGTCTGGATATATAATGAAATGCAACGGAGAGTTCAGGGCTTTTTCTGTATTTCAGATAGCCCATGAGTTAGCTCATGTAGTTCTTAAATGTTGGGTTTGCATCTGTTTTCTCTTATCCTAGAGCATTTGATGTTTTGTATTGATGATATTTGAACTGATTATGAAATTGGCATAATACTTTTACCTGACATAATAAATTGTTATATTTGATTATTCTAACAGACTTTGATATTATTTTCATTGGAGATAAAAGAAACAGTCAAACATTAACGTATACTTAATGATGCACAGATATCATTGGAAAACACTTTCATTTATGGAGTCAGATGAAATGAGTTAATACATAAGACAAAATATATTACATTTAATCAAAAATCCCTTTGCCATTGGAAGAGACGGAACGCGCGTTGAGACCTTCACCGCTAATTTGAATGCCGCCCTTGGATCGAATTAGCAGGACTTACATTACCATGAAAAAAAGGGAAGATATATCATATTAGTGCTCAGTGATTTGACGTCTTACCTGGCAGGCGTCCACACAGGAGTCACTCCCGGCACACAGCATCCCCGACCGGACCTCTGATCCATACACTTCTGGACTCGAACACTGGTCAAACGGAATAATCTTCACCACTCCCTCGATCAGGTCTGAATATGAGTTTGCCTCTAAACAGACACACACAAGTTACTTTCAATTTTATGCAGATCATGATTAATTAATGTTTATAAACTAAATTCAAATGGAAAAAAAGTTGACAAATTCGGTTCATTCTGATACATTTTTCAGAAAACAAGACAATATCTTAAGCCATTTAGCTTCTCAAGACAAACATACAGAGTAAGAAAATCTTTTTATAACCAAACTATCAGAATAATGCTGACCTCAAACAATTACAATGTGATACAGACATTATTTTACACACACACAAACACATACTGTAACATCTAATGACTTTATTCGACTTTACTGCTCTGCCTGACGTTCTAAGCTTGACGTCAACTAGACACTAATCATGGCCTACAGAGGGCGCGTCACGATAAGAAATCTTTGAAATCAACTTTTACGCTCCAATTCCAACAGTTAAAGTTAAACATATCCACAAAATATGTTTAATTATTCCATCTGGATGCTCAAAATTGATCAGTTGAATGCACGTTTTAACCAGCTTGTACACATAAGTTAATCGCTGGTCTAAACTAATGCGCTGCTGCATTGTAACGCACACACAGACAGACAATAGCTCGCACATCACATGCAGATCACGGACACAGAAACATTCAGTAGCGCAGATATGTATTGTCAACAGTGTTGAGGGTAACTCATTACAAGTAACTTAAGTTACGTAATCAGATTACTTTTTCAAGTAACTAGTAAAGTAATGCATAACTTTTTCAATTTACTACAAAAATATCTAAGTTACTTTTTCAAATAAGTAACGCTAGTTACATTTTCACATTTATTGACTGACAGCTCTCCTGTCCCCGTGTTGAGAGAAATAAAGTGAGGTGGTGTGTGCGCTGTGTCAACAACATGATGGTTATTTTAGTTCTAGACTAAATGTGAACATGCATTTACTCATCTCATTTGCACGAAAACATTCAGTATTCCTCAAAATGAATAAAAACAGTCAAATGCAATCATTTTATAATTAACTATATTAAATGACACACATATACTTTATGTATTTAATCTCACTTTATTAACCAATGTATTTGCTGCTGACCTTCAATGATCTAATTCAACCATACTAACAAGCAAAAATTACTTTAGATTTAGATTTTTCAGGTAGAATTTATTCACATCGTTCTCTCACTAATGCATTCATATAAATGTAATCTTTACTGTGCTACTTTATCTGTATCTGATTTAGAACGAACAAAAATCTGTGAGAAATATAACGACCCAAAGACAAAAGAACTGATCAAAATAAGCTGTTATGTAGGAGCAATAGCCTTATGGGGCGTGTCATATGCTATATCTGTGCACAAGGCAACCCGCGTTTGAGTCTCAGCTCGAGGTTCAGGCTTATTTATTAATGATGTCACATCGATAGTCACTTTAATCAGATAAATGTCGACATAAAAAAACTGAAGTTGTTCAACACACATATATATATATATATATATATTAGCTTTATTTAACTTTATTTGTTATAATTTTGATGATTATGGCTTACAGCTATGAAAACCTTTTTACAATATTCTAATTTTGAATTTGGGGTTTTCATAAGCTGTAAGCCATCAAAATTATAACAAATAAAGGATTGAAATATCTCACTTTGCCTGTAATGAGTCTATAAAATATATTAGTTTCAGCTTTTAAGTTGATTAACTGAAATAAATGAACTTTTGCACGATATTCTAATTTTTTTAGTTTCACCTGTATACTGTATATGTGTGTGTGTTCCAAAACACAGTGAGCTGCCTTGCTGTTTTTGTCTACATATAATCAGCATCTTTAGCATCATCATAGAAATCTTTTAAAAAATAATATTTTTTGAAAAAACAAAAACATGATTCACATCTACAAAAACTAAAATATATGAATACTAAAAATCTCTGTGAGTCATTGTTAGTCATACTCACTTTCACTCATATGACCCCAGCCCGAGATCTTACAGCAGAAGTGATCCGGGAACGTTGTGCCTTTCCCTGGAAGGCAGATCGGCCTGATGAAAGGTGTTTTCTGAGCGCAGCGTCCGTTGACCTTCTTCAGCTTCAGTAAGACTATGAAAACAGCTTTTATTACACACAAAACACATACACAACACACAAATGCATACTATCCGAATTGCAACGTCTTGGCAAGTTTTGCACAGGCAAAGGGCTTTCATAGTTTTTTATTTCTTTTGGAAAATACAAAAGATGAGTTTCATTTATGGACTTTTGGAGATAGGAATACTATTGAGAGAACAGGACATGGTGAGATTGGGAAATTACACTTTTCAAACAGCAAAAGTGCTGGTGAACAAGCATGTTGGAGCGTGTCTGTGTCACACCAGCCCACGTCTGCATCTGTATATGTTTAAAACGTATTTCCTTGGAAACTTTAAAAATCACAATTTGAATTTCCTCTGAAAATGTACAAAAACCTCAACTTGTATTTTATTTCTTGTTTGCATGGGCTTTTTGACTTATTAAAAGCAATACATATTTTTTACAGTGTACATATCAGCATTAATGAGAGCAAAGGAATAAAGTGTAAGACATACTAAAGAGTAACTATAAAGTATGTGTGGAGTTTTTCTACGTTGTGAACATAATGTCCCCACAAGGTAGTAATGTATTGATCTTGTGGGGGCATTTTTGGTCCATGAGGAAAACAGCTGATAAATCATACAAAACAAAAGTGATGGTTTTTTGTTTTGTTTTTTATGTAAAAATGCAAAAAGTTTTCTGTGATGGGTAGGTTTAGGGGTAGGGTTAGGTCTATGGGATAACATATATAGTTTTTACAGTATAAAAATCATTTTGTCTATGGAATGTCCCCATAAAACATGAAAACCCAATGTGTGTGTGTGTGTGTGTGTGTGTGTGTGTGTGTGTGTCCTAAACGTAGGTCTGTTCAGACATGTGCTTGGACTGAAATCTAAAGATTGGAACTATTTAACTGAACTTTAGTCCTGATTTTTGTTTAAAGCACTAGTTGTAAACACACACACACACACGTTAGATTTCTAAAGTTTCTAACATGTTAAAGTTTTTGTATGTGGAGTCCAGACTCACCAATATCATTTAAGGTCGGCTGGAACTGAGTATAACGAGGGTACAGAATATAGTCCTCAACACCAAACGTCCTGGTGTTCGAGCCGGTGTCGTTAAAGTAATGCTGGCCAAGAACAACCCGAATCTGTGACCGCAATGGACTGAGAAAGAGAGTTACAATGAAGTTAAAATTTCATAAATGCAAATGCATATAAACACACAAACACACACATACTTGCGCAGGAAGCAGTGGGCCGCGGATACGATCCAGCAGGCAGAAACCAGCGTTCCCGCGCAGAACTCATCTCTGATGTACAACGCTGCCATCCAAGGGTGAGCGCCAGGCAATGCGGACGTCCCACCCAGGATACGACCCCGACTGATCCGTTTCCTGTGCCTCTTACCACACACCGGTGTCCTGGCAGGGGTGCGGGGCGGCCGTGGTACAGCAGTCATGAAAGGACCTCTGCGGGAAGCTGACAGCAGGAACAGAGAGAATATTCAATTAAAATAATCCAAACACACCTGATTGAAGTATATTGAATATAAGTCATCAAGAAATCAAAATTGGCAATTCTTCTTTATTTTTTTTATGAGCCCTCGTAATCTTTAATCAAAATAGCTTTCCGTCCATCTTTCAGCACCATCTCTGATGACGTGTTTACTGGCGCAAGGGCGGGACAACCTGTCAATCACATGAAATCCACTAATAGCAAACCACAACTATCAACTAAGGTCCAATCAATTCCCCATGGACAAAATCAAGTCCCATAATATGTCACAATAGGGAAGAAAAGACTATCGCAACTTCTGTTTAATGCCGACTTTACAAGAAACTGCCACCAAAAGATTTGTCTTAGCATTTGTGCTTTTGTCAGCAGTTTTCCATCAGCTAAGAAAAAGGAAATCTGCAAATATGACACCAATTAAATAGAATCAATAGGCCTATGTATACTGAAGAAACCATATATAAACGAGTCATTGCAAAAAATTAAGGGATTATATATACAGATGATCTATAGATGATCCGTTTGCGCTACATACAGTACACTACTGTTTTTAATGCTTTTAAAAGAGTACACTACTGTTTTTAATGCTTTTAAAAGAAGTCTATTGTGCTCACCAAAGCTGCATTTATTTGATCAAAAAACAGTAAAAACAGTGAAAAATTATTACAAATTAAACTAACTTTTTGTCTATTGTAATATATTGTAAAAAATGTCATTTATTCCTGTGATGCAAAACTGAATTTTCAGCACTATTACTCTTCAGTGTCACATGATCCTTCAGAAATCATTCTAATATGTTGATCTCCTGTTTGCAGTTCAAGATAAAATTCTAAATTATTATCACTGTTGAAAACAGTTGTGCTGCCGTGTCCCAACCGTGATATATTTTCGGTTTTGAGGAGTCTTTCATGAGTAGAAAGAACAGCATTTATTTTAAACAAAAATCTTTTGTAACATTACAAATGTCTTTACTGTCACTTTTGATGAATTAAATGTGTTCATGTGCAATGTGCAAAAAGAACAAAAATCTTACTGACCCCAAACTTTTGATCAGCAGAGTAAATAAATTGTAATAATGAATAGGTAACAGTAAGAGCAGCTTGCTTTAACATGTTTGTCGCTGATCACTCGTGTCGCTCATGTCTGTGCTAGAATCAAGGTTAATAATCCATAACATATTCAGGGCGTTCCAGCTACATGATGTCAAGTGCTCATGACCAATAAACCTATTGCTTCAGGCAACACTGGTTTAGATTTCCTCGTCCCACGCCTGGAGGAAGCCAGTGAGAATTCTACAGAATTTTTAGGAAGCTTTATCATTCTTTTACTTCTCATGTGCAACTATTTTTGAAAAATCCAGAATATTCTGGAGATATAAGGATTTGTTGCTCTTGTGTG
Organism: Rhinichthys klamathensis goyatoka; assembly: GCF_029890125.1. NCBI lineage: Eukaryota > Metazoa > Chordata > Actinopteri > Cypriniformes > Leuciscidae > Rhinichthys > Rhinichthys klamathensis. The sequence continues at coordinate 3,156,134 of NW_026606589.1, forward strand.
TGCATGTGAAGTTGTACTAACATGGTTGTTTTGAGCAGGGCTGGATGTCGCAGTACTCCCAGGAAATGGCTCTCTCCATCATTGTGTAACACCACGGCAGCTTATCTTGATCAGGGTTCCTGCCATATGAAGTCACATGGAAAATCTCAGACAGTACAACATCAATGCTTTCTGCAAAATCAAATAAAAAAGTATCTATATTAAACACAGAATTACTAGATTTTTACATTTTCAGGAGATGACATGAGTGGCACTTGCACATACTGCGATAATAGTTGTTAGGGCATTGCTATGTGGTTGCTAGGGTGCTCTGTGTGGTTGCTAGGTGCTTGCATGTGATCTTCTGGTCTCTGGAATTTGTGAAAATTGTATGTCCGATTGCTTAGAAAAGTAAGTACACAGTTACGTAGAAGTACTACCCTTTACACTTTAGCAGACTTAAAGGGGTCATATAATGGTACATGCACTTTTACAAGTTGATTGTACTGAAATGTGGGTTGGCAGTGTCTGTACACAACCATCATATAATGATAAAAATCCATCCAGTGGTTTTGTTTTAATCTCCTTATATGTTTTCCCCTGCCTCAAATCGAGGCGTTCGAGCCTGTGACGTCACAAGCTCGCACGCCCCTCCCACGATTGTTGATTGACAGCAGGGTTTCAACACAGACCCGCCCTCGCTAGTGAGCCAGCTGTCAATCATAGTCTGCGCGGACCGGCGCGGTCATTGTTGATATGCTGGAGCACTGTCTATGAGCAGAATGGCGTCTAAGCGATTGTGGTGTTCTGTTCTTGGGTGCAATAAGGAACCCAGCAGTCATTTTAATGTTCCTAAATCCGAAACGCTGAAGACGCAGTGGCTGAGTTTGTTTTCGAAGGGAATATTCCCCTCGAGCAACGTCAATACTTTCATGTTTGCGCGAATCATTTCTCACCAGACTGCTTCATAAAAGAGGGTCAGTATAAAGCTGGTTTTGCTACGAAGCTGCTCATGAAAAAAGGATCGGTACCAACTATTCGTGTTCCTGCTGAACCTCTAGATTAGAACAACTGAAGTGAGTGTAACGTTTTATTAAAGGGGGGGTGAAACACTCAGTTTCACTCAATCTCATGTTAATCTTGAGTACCTATAGAGTAGTATTGCATCCTTCATATCTTCAAAAAGTCTTTAGTTTTATTATATTTATAAAAGAAAGATAGGCTGAACCGAGTCTTTCCGGAAAAACCCGAGCGGGTGGAGGCGTGCCGTGTGGGCGGAGCTAAATAATCACGAAACGAGCGCGCGAAGCTTTTGCGTTGAGAGCGTCTGGAACAGTGTTGCCAACTTAGCGCCTTTGTCGCTATTTTTAGCGACTTTTCAGACCCCCTTGGCGACATTTTTTCAAAAAAGCGACTAGCGACAATTTTAGCGACTTTTTGGACAAACCTCAGTAACCTCCAAATGTTGCCAGTACTGTCCTGCGAGCGCGAGGTCTTGCTTTCTCCCTGTCGTCACTCTCTCTAGCTGCGTCTCCCCTGTTCAGTGAATGGAGAGGAGTGCACGGCCGCTGACAGACGCCAATGAGCAGTGTTTTTCCACGGACTTATCACTTATCTGCTTTTCTTTTGTTTTATATTTAAAGAATTTAGTTTGACCATTTTAATTTTATTTCTTTTCTTGTGCTTATTACTTGTAAACACTATCACAGAGCTTAGTTCATCCGGTTCCCATTCAGATAATGTTCCACATAGGCCTATAAAAAATGTAATCATTCACTATATTATAGCTACTCGTTCAATTGTCTGACAACAAAAAAATAGGAAACGAGAACAGCTTTATTTGACATTCGGCTATATTATATTGAATAGAACATTAATTTAGAGAGAAAACGCACTAGGCTGACAGAACGCAAGTACGACGCGATGACGTCATTAATATGCTAATTGACGTATGACGTCATCTAGCGACTTTTAGGGAAGGCCTTAGCTACTTTCCTTTGAAAATAGTTGGCAACACTGGTCTGGAAGCTGTGAGTGACATCCGAAAATAAACCATGGCTAACAATCAGATAGTAATCCCATGCAGAACAAGGATCTAAACAATACTAAGGGCTCGTTCATACAGAACGCGTTTTTGCTCACAAAAACGTGAGATGGGCAGTGAAATGGGTGAAAAACATAAGGTCTCGAGCGTTTTTTTTTAAATAGAAGTGATTTGAACTTGAGCGCAGTGTTTTTAGAACACCATGTCATGCGCGAGTTTTATAACATTTGTGTGTTGTAAACAGACAGACTCGTGGTTTATGAGGACACGATTTATTTTTACAATAAACAAACTGACACCTACAGAGGCCAGCTAAACAAATGTATTTAAACACACACACACACACACACACACACCATACATCGCATGCTCCATAGATATACATTAACTGTATGTGATCATGTTTACTTGCTGTGCTTACACGCCGATAGTTAACAACTCACAGACATTTGAAGCAGTTTTACTCACCGCCTGCGGTTCCAACGCACGACCGTGAACCTTTATCGTTGGGACTGCTCCATCTTTAAGTATTAGGCGATCTGCAATTCCGGCGTTGAACTGGGCCTTGTTTATAAAACTATTACCGTCGAAATGAAGGGAACAAACAAAAACACTTGCACAACTCCGTTGCTGCTCTGGAAAAACAAAATCCATCCACAGGTCCCTTAACGCTGGGTTCTTTGGAAATTTGTGTAGTGTTGTCTTGCCCTGGCAACCAAAAACACACTTTTTTTGTGCCATTTTTTTAATTGCAGCGCAGCCGACCGAGCCCAGCGCTCTGATGGGCATAGGCGTACCAGAGAAAGGCCCAGTCCCAATTCTCACTTGAGCCCTAAGGCCTTCCTGGAAGTGGACACTTGTTGAAAGTGCACTTAGCGGAGTATAGGCCAATTTATACTTCTGCGTCGGGTGCGCGCAGTACGTACGGCGTAGCATACGCACAGACGCGTACCATACGCCGTACCCTTCGCCGTAACCTGACGCGCACCTCCTCAAAAATGTAACTACACGTCGCGACGACGCGGACCGCAAGATCTGTGATTGGTCGGCTTGGTAGCATCGCGTTTCCTCCTATGCATTTCCGGCGTGTTCTTCTGCACCGCCCGCCATTTTTAAATTCTAAGTACAGCGAAACTGTTAAAAAAACTAAAAATGTACCTTTTCCACCTCGATAAGCTCCAACTCCAACATGATCTGCTCTCTTTCAGTCGGCATTGCTTGTAGTAACCTAAACTCAAAACAGCCGCGAGGAATCTTCTTCTTCTTGCCGCGAGGAATCTAAACACAGTGGAACATTAAAACCCTCCGCCGCCAACTAGCGTTTCGGCGCTGTACTGCAGAGCAACGCAGACCTAAACGCAGAAGTATAAATGCTCATGACGGCGTTGCCTACGTGCGTAGCCTACGCCGTACACTACGGCGTACACTCGACGCAGAAGTATAAATTGGCCTTAAGTGTGCAAGGGCCCGAAGCTGTGAAGAGCAGAATTGGGACAGTTTTGCACACATCACTTCTGTTGTGATCAGGGGAGTAAACACCGTTCATTTGGCTAATGTGTGTGCTGCTTATAATAGCTGTAACATGACACAATCCTTTGAATGAAAAAATTTATATTTTTTTTACTCTTAGCTACCAACCTTTCTGTTGATGTTATTAATATTAAAACAGTTTTTGGCTAAGATAAATTGTGATAAGATAAATTGTGATTGAGGTTTACCTGAGCTTATACTGCCTTACCGTATTCACAGCGATTCGAAACAATTTTAATTATGTTATTATGGAAATTGATATATGAAATTCTTCCCATCCCATAGGCTATATATTAAAATAGTCTTACACAGGTTATATGAAATAAAATGACGCAACCCTGTCTCTTTTTGTTAAATTTCCGTTTTATTGATCAATAATAGCCATTATTAAAGTATAAGTAGCCTAAAAAGTATAAGAAGCTATATAAGTCAAGAAATAAAGCAAGTTAAAAGATTCAGTCAAACATAAGTCAATAGGCTAATGTTACAACGTTACCGTTAAATAGCCTAAATATATAAAGTTATGAAACTTCACTTTGCCCTCAGCCAAAACGTTTTGCCAGGGAACAAATCATAGATTAATGAAACCAAAGATCGCCCGTTAGATATACACAAGCCGATTTATAGCTCATGTTTAACCACTAGACACAGAGCCCGCGGGAAACGTCAGAATGACTAGCCGAGGTAAGGCTGTTCCAGGCTGGGTACATGAGCACTGAGCGACCGCTTATCCCTGGAACAACGAAAACGTCAGATCAATTTTTTTAATAGGCGCTATCTGTATAAATAAACCACATATTTGAGCTTTAAACAACTATATTCTCGACTGAAAAACTCTTAAAACTACATTTCGTGACACAATAACACTAATATTTTTAAATTTCGCGGCCTTAAAACCACGTCACCACACCGGCTTCCTTTATCTTCGGAGTTTCCGCTCCCGAACAGCACCATAGCAACCGTTCTCCTTCTCCCCCATTGGTTAGCTGTTCGAAACGTCACATCACTACAAGGATTCTGGGTAATATCCCATAGCAAAGTGAGGTCTGATGCGCACTTGCGAAAGGGGTGCATTAAGTGCCCTTATGATCACCCCTTGAGAACACTATTAGAGGATCGGGACACCCTACGGCCTCGCACCCCTTAGCGAGAACGCGCATTGAGGGGCACAAGGGCGCAAGTGCGGATATTGGGACAGTTCCGGGTTCTGAACTGTTGCAGTTCCACTCTAGGTCCATATGAGGGCGCTCACAGGCGGAGTGCAGAATGAATGGAGGTCTATGGAGCAATACCCCTAAAAATCCACTTTTCTCAGGATATAATTTTTTGTCTAGTAATTCGAATGTTGTATTCGAAAGAAGATGCAAAGAAATTACACATTGCTGGGTGTTAGATTTTTTAGAGTCACTTATTTGCTTTAAAAAGTCTTTTAAAATGTCAATGACGTCATACACATCGTACGACCAGAGACCTGCTTTACGGCAATCCTTCAGTCACTGGTGCTTTCGCGCATAGACAGACTAGAGAAGCCGCGAAATTTAAAAATACTACTGTTATTGTGTCACGAAATGTAGTTTTAATAGTTTTTCAGTCGACAATGTAGTTGTTGAAAGCTCAAATATGTGGTTTATTTATAAAGATAGCGCTTATTTAAAAATTTGATCTGACGTTTTCGGAGTTGTGATATCCAAGCCTTTACCGGGGTCTCAGCGCTCTGCACCCCGCCTGGAACAGCCTTTACTCGGTTAGTGCTTCTGACGTTTGTGGTTAAACATGACATATAATTCGTCTTGTGTATATCTAACGGGCGATCTTTGGTCTCATTAATCTTGTTCCCTGGCAAATCGTTTTGGCTGACGGCAAAGTGAAGTTTCGTAACTTTATATTGTGGCTATTTTAACGTTGTATCCTGCTGTGTCTGAATCGTTTACTTTATTTATTGTCTTGTATAACTCTTCTTATAACTTTTAGGCTACTTATACTGTTATAATGTCTCTTACTGATCAATAAAACTGAAAAATAGACAGGGTTGTAATTTTTTTTTTATATATAGCCTATATTTTATATAGCCTTTTCATTACTATTTTATTTGCTGTACTGTTTGTTTGTTTATTTTATTGACTAAACTATTTACTATTACTTCTCACTTTATCTTATATTTACTATTTGCACTGCACTGTAGTTGTACCATATCGTATTACCATAGATAAAGGATCCATCAGTTATCTTTGTTATTGCTAAAATCGGGTCAATCACAGAAATTTTTTTTTTTTCCACAATAAGAAAACTATCGCAGCAAGGTTCCAAAGCGGCCAATAGGGCGTCTAGCAGTATGTATTTATTATGTCTATGCTTTTGCGTTCTGCACTTTCTTTTCTCTCGAGGCATCTACTACACAACTGACACAGGTAAATACATGTGTGGTCCCGCTTCGGACTATATGGGGAGGCTGCAGACCTGGAGCCGGCAGATATACGCCCCTGGCAGTTTTACGCCCCGGCAGTTTTAGGACCCTGTTGTTCCTGATGCGTCCAGTAGAGGGATATACTGCGAAATAACATAATTAAATCGACGCTTACACATTAATAACCCGTCCATAGACTTGACAATTTTGTGTTTTTTGTTAATTTAAATATAAACGTTATAGTGTAGATCTCCACGGATTAAATTTAAAGACAGGCAACAAAAGAAAATTAAAATTAATTTTAAATTGAGTAGAGAAGATAGGGGAAGCTAAACCTACACGTGGTTAGCTAAGTTTAAGCCAGATAGAACAGAAACCTGTCAAAATACATTATAGACCCATATAAATGAATTGATATCTACCTACCCTAGCTCTATCGAGCTAATCGTTTATAAATAATAAATGTTGCATCATTGCTAAAAAACAATAACTTTAGCAGATTATTTAACATACAAATGACAGAATCTATTTTTTTTGTCAGATTTTAATTCTAACGATGTTAAACTTGATTATACGGTATTATTACTTTGTCTTCTGGGCAAGTTTCATCTTCATAAAGACAGAACCATTCAAAGTAGGCTAATCCTGATTCTAGAATATTCTCCTCTGATATAAAGTTCATTTTTTTCTTCCTTTAAGAAAATGTCAGAACCTTTAAACTCAAAGGTTTATAAAACAAATAATATCATTGAGTCTGTTGTAAAGAACCTTACATGTTTTTATATTGACAAAATGTAATATTGCATTGATTTGTGTACCCTAATTCAATCTCTTTTGATGTCCGTTTACCCCCCTTGTTTTTTTGTTAAACAGATAATTTAATCCGTGCAGATCTACACTATAACGTTTATATTTAAATTAACAAAAAACACAAAATTGTCAAGTCTATGGACGGGTTATTAAGCGTGGATTAAATTATGTTATTTCGCAGTAGATCCCTCTACTGGACGCATCAGGAACAACAGGGTCGTAAAACTGCCGGGGCGTAAAACTGCCAGGGGCGTATATCTGCCGGCTCCAGGTCTGCAGCCTCCCCCTACTCGCTTCGGATGCCACGATGCCATCAAGCGGTATCTCTGGTCGTAATCAGTCCTTCACTGACCAATCAGCGTCCATTAGCAGAATGCTAGCGTGTTATGGGCAACAACAACTCAACCTGTAAGAAATCGAAAGGACATAAGTACTCGTTCATTCAACTTTCGACCTATAACCCATGTTGGACTTGCAAACCCATGTTGGACTACATTCAAATCTAAGATTTCTCAATGACAATCGGGTGAAAAAGACAAATTTAGCCGTTTAGCCCCATAGACTCCCATTCATTTTGCACTCGGACTATTGCCCCCAGTGGAACTCTGGTGGAACTACAACCAAAAAGTCGGTACAATAGGACTTAATAGGGAGTGGCCAGGCTTTCCGTAGACGGGCTTTGGGCGTACTCTCGCACGCACTAGGCTACAGATGCGCGCGCGCCCTTCCGGGAGAAGTGCCCTTAAGACCCGTATAAGGAAATTCCGGCGACTCTGACGTCACACACGCCTGTATTCGAAAAAAACTTTCCGAAACTTGTGACAACCCGGAAGGAGTATTTTTGGAACAGAATTACTCCATCAAACTTACAACTTCATTTTTGAAACTTTGGCCATGTTTAGCATGGGAATCCAACTCTTTAACAGTGTAAAAAACTCACTATGCATGAAACAGCATTTCACCCCCCTTTTAACCTTTATATTAATATTTATATCTTTGCAAATCGCTAGCTGCACGCTTCACGATGAATGCGTCTAAGGTTTACACTCAGGGTACATTACGGCATGTTTTCTATGTACGACGTTCTCAATATAATACATAATCCCACGTTTATAATGAACAACGCGTTATGGTTATTGTGTTACAAACGTGTACGCACAGAAGAGAGGGACGGGGTGAGCAAAGCTCATTATCATTTAATGGCATATGCACTGAAACGGCGTGCTGAAAACAGAGCTGTTTTTGACCAGGTAAAATAACTGTTTTCTTACAATACTAATGAGAATTTTTAATTAAAGTATATTACAAACTTTTAATTTAGACCCTAAAGAATCATATTAGCTTGTACAAAAATGGCATTATATGACCCCTTTAATGAAATAATATACTTTAACAGAATATACTCAAGTGAGAACTGAACTGCATGTTAATTGCAATGAAATAAAAATTTATTTTTAAAAGTATTTAAATTTACAAGCTGAATTAAAGGCAATTAGTAGAACTTTAAGGTGTTTTTTGAGCAAATTAGGTAGGATTTAAGTACATCTTCATTTGTAATTTCATAATTCTATTGTCTTTGAAATATGGTTAAAGTTACTGCTGAATGTACTGACAAGCATTTATGGTAAACTAAAATATACTTTAATGCCATTTCTATTGAAACCGGTATGTCAGGTATTTAAATATATTTATACACATTTGCAATGATGAAGTTGCAAGTACTTTATGTGTTTTAGTATGTTAGTCAACACATCAAAATAAGTGTACTTTAAAGCTGCAGTCCATAGTTGTTCCTCTTTGTCGCCATCTCTGTTCGAAATCTGCAATTGCAGTTATTTGCGGAATTATCAACTTTACGTGGGTTGTGCCTCGGCACGGCACAGCGCAGATGAATCCAATGTTTTGAGGAGAATGTGGGGCTGTCAGTCACCACGCCGATGTGGATACTGTCATTCAGAATCACAGATTCTACTTTTTGGAAGTATGACCAACATAAGAATTTTCACCGGGAAATATCATCTGAACAAGTAAGTAACATCCAATTTTGTTCTGACCAACTAAGGGAAAAAAAGTAATTGCAGTAAATCGCGCTGATTAAATCTAACGATCGCTTATCATATCACGTCAAAACGTGCAAATTATATTTTGTTCTCAAATTGATAAATGTTAACAACATCAGCATTGCGTGACTACATTTAATGCCTTTCCGATATTTTTCCTTGTTTTCGCATGGGCACGGATGCAGTCTCTTTTTTTCTGTAGCCACTCCGAAGTGAATCTCCAGTTGTCACTGGTGATTGTCGTTTGAACCTTTCTGGATCTGCCATCAAATTGATGTTTAATTATATCAATTTAATTTAATTATATTTAATTATATACCTCCAGCATCCTCACACGCAATATAGCCTACTAGCAGAGACTCCTTCTTTATGTGTACAGATGTGACGTAATGACGCAAAGACATGCTCGAATTTCCCACGGAAATCCACCAGTACCACTGGAATTAAAAACATTATTACAAGCTTACCGTTTTAAATTGAGCTAAGGCAAGCAGATAGTTTTGAACACTGGCTGGTTATGTACTTGCTCAAAAAATTATTTTTGATCATTTTTAACCCCACAAAGTTACGGACTGCAGCTTTAAAGCATGCCAAATGTTTACTAAAACACAATGATATAAATGTACTGTAAATTAAATCTTTTAATTTGATATGATTACAAAGTGCACTTTTTAAAAGTGTACTTAGGTGTGTTTAGAAACATAGTCATCAAAGTGTAATCTCTTCAAGTACACTTAAAAAGCATTTTATTTATTAATATTATATTACCAGCAAATGTTATAGGCTATACTTGTAATGCTTGGAGTGCACTGCAAGTGCCCATTCAACAGTTAAGTGCACTTTTTTTAAAGTTACCTTTGCTTTATTATAAAAGGTAAATCTTCAGCAATTTACTATAATGACAAGCATGAAGAGACTGTAAATGTAAGCAGTCACCTGCAGAAAGCATGTTCTCCGAGGCCCCTGAGGGGGGCGCTGTCCACTGTATCTACTGTCAGCTCACTGAACAACAGATCCGAGTTCCACGGCAGGCAGGATGATCCAGAGACGGTGGCATTGGCTACACCACGATACTGTGCACCTGAATCACGGTAACACTGCTCTCGTGGGTCTGATGACACACAGGGAAAGTTTATTAATTAAAGATTATTAAAATATTTATACTGAATTTGCATGTGTGTTAATAGAGTGGTTCAGAGATGACAACGAAACCCAGAACACTAATTCACCGCTGGTTCCTTCAACATTTTCCTATGGGGTTTTATAATGTTTGTTTTGTTTTTTTACGAGTAAAATAAAGCCTGTGGTAAAAATTCCTTGAAGATACTTTGAAATTTGGTTCTACAATGTAAACTGCACACACTCTCACCCCACACTGTCTTATATAGTTACTTATTAGAAACATACAACATAGGTTTTCAAAAATAAACTTTCCAGTATGGATGTGTGTAATTTATGTGTTTTTGTCCTGGTAAACCCTACATTATGGGGGGATTTAATATACAGTTTGTACAGTATAAAAATCAGTATTTCTAAGAAAAATCCCCATAAAACATGGAAACCAGGTGCGTGTGTGTGTGTACTCACTGATATTACAGTATTGTCCAATATATCCAGATTTGCACCCACACACCTCTTCACCAGTGGCCTCAATCATTCTACAGACTCCGTCATTTTCACAGAGATTTCGCAAACACACTACACACACACAAAAACAGAAAGAACAATGTTCAAAAGAAAAAAGCAGTAGCTCCAGGGGATCAGATGTCGGTAGTTTCAGTGTGTCGTACCCGTGTAACGTGCACGCTCGCAGCTGACCTCCCCACCAAGGCACGTGCACATCTCTACGCTTCGCTGGTAGATCCGTCCCCACGATTCTCCAATGTCATAGTGCTTCAGACGCAGCGGCTCGTAGCACTTCTCTACAAAACAAACCCTGAGCTTTCAGAAAACCAAACACTCTCGACTCCTCCACCAATCAGAGTAACCCTGAAGAAACAACTCCACCAATATCAAATAACAGACAAAAGAAGAGACACAAAAACTTCACGGTACACAGGACATGTGATAGTGTTAAAGATGAGACATTTTCAAAACATAAAAGAGAGCATGGCATGAATGAAACGAGTGATGTAATGCTCGAAAAAAGAAAGCTCTCCTATACACACACACACACACACACACACACACGCTTAATTACTTACATGAGAACAGATCGTACACTATTATTGTTAATTACTGATACACTAATTAACACTGATGAGGATTTTATTCTCAGTTACACTGAGTTCACAAGAATCACATAAAGATGACTTTATCTCTAAAGATATCGATTCCCCTTGTGAAATAGAAGTACACATCAGCATACATTTAAAGAGTGCTTATAATGGAAATGATAACATATTCATTATATTTTAATATAAATATTATATTTAAAAATATACTGTATACTTAAGTATAAACTGAATGTAATGTTTTTGGCACTTAATTGCATGTTAATTGCAATTAAATGAAAATGTTTTATAGTTTAAATTTATGTTAAATGCAATTAGCTGAACTTTAGAGTGTTTTATTGACCCACTTAAATAGGACTTCTAAGTCCTTCCCACCTAAGTAGTTACATGTAATTTCATAATTACTTCTATTGTCTATGCAACATGGTTAAAGTGTAATGCCGAATGTATTGACAAGCTGAAATAACATTTAATGTAATTTCTATTGAAACTATTTCTGTCATGTATTTGACTATATTTGTAGTTACACATTTGTAATGATGATTATGGAATTTAGTACAATTAAAATAAGTTTACTTGTTTAAAGCACAACAAAAGATTAATAAAACATACAAAGTGCACTTTTTAAACGTGTACTTAAGTGTTTTTTTTTTTTTTTTTAAGTACACTTAAAGGGATACTCCACTTTTTTTGGAAATAGGCTCATTTTACAACTCCCACAGAGTTAAAATGTTGATTTTTACCGTTTTTGAATCCTACCTTCAGTCAACACAACGGAACTATTTTCAGGCGCTGCGTCATATCATTACGCCTGCTGCACTCATGGCACGGCAGTGAAGTTTATTGATTATTACGCAGGAATGAGAGTATAGTTCCTAGCCATATCTGCCTAGAAAATCGCAACTTTACATTTTCCGTCGGGCTTAGTGCACGATGTAACTACAGAAGAGTCAAGTTTTAAATAGGAAAAATATCGAAAACTCTTTGGTCATTTTTTTTATTTAGAAATGCTAATGGTCGTGTCCACTTCAATGATGTATGCTAAGCTATGCTAAAAGTGGTACCGCCAGAACCGGAGATCGGCTGAATGGATTCAAAAACGGTAAAACTCAACAGTTTAACTCTGGGGGAGTTGTAAAATGAGCCTATTTCCAAAAAAAGTGGAGTATCCCTTTAAGTGGCCTTTTATTTGATTATTATTATATTATCTGCAAAATTACTTATTTGAAGTACACCACAAGAGCACATTCAATACAATTAAGTGCCTTTAAAACAATATCCCAGCAGGTCAATGAATTTGCACAACTCCACTCATGATTGTGCCATATGAGTGGCAATTAATAACCATAATCACACTCAAATGATCATTTCATTATGTGAATATGGCCACTTCACTGTCTTTCACTCACTTTTTTCACACAGAGCTCCAGTAAAGCCATCAGGACACACACAATCAAATGAGTCCAGGTGAGTGTTCATGGCACAAACACCCCCATTCAAACACGGGTTTTGCCGGCAGAGACCCCGACCCTGACGTGGAGGAAGAAACCCTGAGGAGCGAATGAGATAAATAAAGAAAAACTTGCTTATCATCATGACGGCAGGACTGATTCATCATGCAGCTGAGTTTGCTCAATTCTCAAACCTTGAATGAGTCAATGAGTCATATACAGTATCTGTTTTCCAAATCATAAACAATGTTGTGCCAAATGCAGTCCGCATTACGCTCATGATTACTGAACACAGTTATATGTGCATGTAGATACAGTACAGAAGCATTTCCGCCCATTTGAACTTACACAGCACATGTTTGGCCAAGTGAATTAAATTAAATTAATAATTAAGCTTAAAAATGTCTTGTACAGGGAACCAAATAAGCCAGAACTGCCACTAATGACCCTTCAAAAAACCAGAGCATGACGTGAGCGTATACACAGACAGTGTGTTTGAACCAGAGCACCCGCTTGAAAACAAACTCTGTACATCTGCTGTTATAAACAGAGGTTTGCGTCTTACAAACAAAGCGTGTCATTTATGCATTAACATAAACACCTCTCTCTGAAAGTAAAACATCCTGGTGAACCCACAGTGTCAGCCATTAATCCATCCACAACCGACAAACGTTCAAATGACTGCAGACTAAAGCTGGGTGATATATACATTATATATTTAATGATTTTGTAAGCAATATAAAATGAAGCAACATTATATCACAACGAATTTAATCCAGTGTTAAAACCGATTAATTCACTTCCTTGCAGTGTTGTTATTGATAATTTAAGTTAAAACTATCAAATATAGTTAAAAAATATTTTATTTCACCTTTATTTAGGTTTTAAGTTAAGTTTTAAATATGTATGGCCTGGTTTCACAGACAGGGTTTAGATTAAGCCAGGATTAGGCCTTAGTTCAATTAGTACATTTAAGTAGCTTTTATAAACATGCCTTAGAATAAAAGTTCATTCGAAAAAGTTGGTAACACTTTACAATAAGGTTTCATTTAATGTATTAACTAACATGAACTAACATTGAGCAATACATTTGTTACAGTACTTATTAATCTTTGTTAATGTTACTTAATACAATTACAACTGTTCATGTTAGTTCACATCGCATTAACTAATGTAACAAATACAACATTTAATTTTAATAATGTATTAGTAAATGTTGAAATTAACATTAATGAAGTATTGTTCATTCTTGGTTCATGTTAACTAAAGTAGTTAAATTGCTACCAAAATTTGTATTTCAGTGAATTGATTCATGAATCATGCCTCTGATTTAATTTGCATCAGCACTCAAAAATGTTCATGGAAGTCTCTCCATGGTATTTTTAGTATATTTAAATGCTTTTGTAGAGATATTTGTAGGTAAATATCACTGATTATTACTATTTACTGTTATATGCATACAAATTCCGTTATTGCTTCATTTAGTTAATAATTGTGAACGACATGCCATGCTTATGACATCCACATATTTTACTGTGCATCAGTTTATTAAACAATAAATATTTAGATTTTACTTGGCAACAAATTGACTGTTTGGTTCATCTGATTGAAAAAAAAACAAATCAGATCAAATACTGTCAATGAGATGTAACCTGGGTGAAGTTGAGCATTTGAATGTAGTTTAAGTAGAGTACTTATTTTTTGTTATGTTTGATGTAATTCAGGAATCTCAGCATATGTGACTGTTTCTTTAAAATTCAGTTTTGCTATTTTGTTTGGTTGAAATGTACTTGCTGGACAATGTGGTTTTTACAAGCAAGTTTGATCATTTCTTTTGTATTATTGGATAAGGGATTTGCAAAGCCCACCTCCTAGAGAGCTACTCGTGACGGTGATTGGTGGTTGTGAGAAAAAGGGACGAGAGAAATGACAGGCAGAGAGGAGGTGAAAAGAAAAATCCAAATCGGATTGATTTTCCTAGATTGTCGTTTGTTTTGTTTTACTAACTAACCGTTAGTAAGTGATTTGTGACTAATTTACTTTACTGTTTAGGAGTATGGTGTGAAAGACCAATGTTTTGTTGAGTTTGATACAACGTTACTTCAAAACGAAGACAGCATCTTTGAGTTTTGCCGCGATAGGTGAGAGAGAGTGAGATACGATCTCTTGGGACGAGACGGCAGTTTAGCACTGCGTTTCTGAGGCAATTCGATATAAAGACAGTCATTTTAAAGCATCATGACTAACCAGATAGCGCTCTGAATCACCGTGAGGTTCAGAGTTCCTCTGGCTACGTGGGACACGCGGAGCCACGGACTATTTCACGAGACTGCAGCCAAGAGAGCGAAACACTCGTTTACTGAGCCCAACGGACAGCTTTGGGACTTACAGGTATTATTGATTTTATTTTATTTTTGCTCTTTAGAGTGAAGGGGCCAATTTTGAGTTTGCTTTAAAGGCCACAACGCACACAAGCAACGCTACAGGCCTGCAACGCGGGGGAAAGCGCGCACGTGAGACTGTGTGAAAGTGTGTGTGTGTGTGTGTTATGATGCAGCAGACACCAGGGGATCCATACGCAGTATTTATTAGAAGAAGTCAAACAGGCAGGGATCAAATAACAGCAAACAGGGCAATGGAGACAAGGCAGAGACAAACCAGATACAGGCAGAGGGTCGAGGCAGGCAGCGAGAATCAGAGTCCAGTGAAACAGTCCAGGGTCAGGGCAGGCAGAAAAGGGTCAGCAACGATAAACAATCCACAGGTCAAAATACAGGAAGCAAACACAGGAGGATAACGCTCAGAATTGCAACTAACAGTAAAACAAGACTTCGCAATAAGTGAATGTGAAAACCAGGTATTTATGGTGTGAACTAAACAAGATGATGAGAAACAGGTGAATGAGATGAGTGCTGATGAGTCCGGGCAGTGAGTTATGGGAAATGTAGTTTGTGAGTGAAACATGATTGTCTGGTGTGGAGTGCCCTCTGGTGTCTCTCAAGGGCACTCCAGCTGGTGACCGTTACATAGCCCCCCCCCCCAAAGAGCGGCTTCCAGACGCTCAAAAAACTGTCCAGGTGGGAGGTGGAGCGGAGGCGGATCTGGGGGCGGGATGGAGGGCCAGGTCCGTGGAGCAGAAGAGGAACTGGAGACCAGGGTGGAGCAGGCTGTGCAGGCGACCAGGGCGGATCAGGCAGTGCAGGCGACCAGGGCGGATCAGGCAGTGCAGGCGACCAGGGCGGATCAGGCAGTGCAGGCGACCAGGGCGGATCAGGCAGTGCAGGCGACCCTTCAGGCGGCCAGGGAGGAGACGACAGTCCAACTGGCGGCCACGGCGGAAGAAACCCTTCGGGCGGCCACGGCGGTGAAAACCTCTCAGGCGGCCACGGCGGAGGCTCAGGAACCAACACCGGCATAGGTAAAGCCACCGGCCCAGGAACAGCCATCGGCTCAGGAACAGACACTGGATCCGGCTCAGGAACAGACACTGGATCCGGCTCAGGAACTGGAACAGACACAGGCTCGGCGGCCATCTTGTCCGGAGACGCAGGCTCGTTAACGGCCATCTTGTCCGGAGACACAGGCTCGGTGACGGCCATCTTGTCCGGAGACACAGGCTCAGTGACGGCCATCCTGTCAGGAAACTCTGGAATGGACGGGACCAGCATCTTGTGAAACTCTACTGAGCTGGGCAGGACCAGCGGCGAGGAGGACTGAGCGCTGGGCAGGACCAGTGGTGAAGAGGGCCTTGGCTCTGGTTCTGCGGGTATAACGCTCACAGACTCCTGCTTGGCGGGCATAACGCTCTCAGACTCAGGCACGGCTGGACTGGTGTGAGGTGCAGGCTCTGGAACGGCAGACGTGACTTGAACAGTCTCTGGATCGGCAGGCGTGACGAGAACAGTCTCTGGATCGGCAGACGTGACGTGAAGCGTCTCTGGCTCGGCAGAAGTGACGTGAAGCGTCTCTGGCTCGGCAGGTGTCTCTGGCTCGGCAGAAGTGACGTGAAGCGTCTCTGGCTCGGTAGAAGTGACGTGAAGCGTCTCTGGCTCGGCAGGTGTCTCTGGCTCGGCAGAAGTGACGTGAAGCGTCTCTGGCTCGGTAGACGTGACGTGAACAGCGGCCTTTTGCTCGGCGGTCTCTGGCTGGACGGTCTCTGGCTGGACGGTCTCTGGCTGGACGGGGCTGACGTGAAGCTCTGGCTGGACGGGGCTGATGTGAAGTGCAGGCTCGGCTGGACTGGCTCTGGGACAGGCTCGAGCCGGACAAGGCTGGAAGGTCTCGGCGGGAAGAGACTCTGAAACGATGGCCCTCTTGGCACCACGTGCAGACATCAGCGGGGAATCTGCCACGCTGGAAACCAGTCCTGGGCGGCCATAGACCGATCCGATGGCAGGCTTGATGGTTGGTGGGACGTGAACTGACTCAGGCTCTGGTAGCTCTGCTGAGACGTGACGAGGCTCTGGAGAATCAGTTGAGGTGTAGCAGTACTCTGGTTCAACGGGTGTTAGAAGTTCATGGGAACCCTCATCCGCAGGGCCCACAGAAAAGGATGAGCCGCTTAGCCTCAGGGCGAATTCAATATATTGACATAGAGTCCATTGAGGTGTGTTGTCAGGCATGAGATAATTTAACATGTCCTCAAGCCCATGTCGGAAACTATCCTTTAAGATTACATCGTTCAAATCTACCCCATGGCAGAGCTCACAAAATTCTTCAACATATTCCTCTATTGATCGGTTACCTTGGCTGAGGCGGAAGAGACTGATTAGTGGGTCCATAGTGGATCTCGGTTCTTTCTCGGCTGCTGGATCTGAAGTGGCGAAGTCTTCTGTTATGATGCAGCAGACACCAGGGGATCCATACGCAGTATTTATTAGAAGAAGTCAAACAGGCAGGGATCAAATAACAGCAAACAGGGCAATGGAGACAAGGCAGAGACAAACCAGATACAGGCAGAGGGTCGAGGCAGGCAGCGAGAATCAGAGTCCAGTGAAACAGTCCAGGGTCAGGGCAGGCAGAAAAGGGTCAGCAACGATAAACAATCCACAGGTCAAAATACAGGAAGCAAACACAGGAGGATAACGCTCAGAATTGCAACTAACAGTAAAACAAGACTTCGCAATAAGTGAATGTGAAAACCAGGTATTTATGGTGTGAACTAAACAAGATGATGAGAAACAGGTGAATGAGATGAGTGCTGATGAGTCCGGGCAGTGAGTTATGGGAAATGTAGTTTGTGAGTGAAACATGATTGTCTGGTGTGGAGTGCCCTCTGGTGTCTCTCAAGGGCACTCCAGCTGGTGACCGTTACAGTGTGTGTGTGGGCCCACGATTATTTTATTATAATTTTGGTTCATCTGAGTAAGAGGATCCTTTTGTCATTTGTTGATTTGAAGGGTTAATTTATGTAATTAAAAATCTAACTACATAGGCAATTTTGCCATTTGGAATATTCAAGTGACATTTGTGACATTTCGGGGAGTGTGTTGATACCCTAGGGAAGTTGTAATTCTTCTTATTTGTATATTTTTATTTTCATTCTACATTCAAAGGACTTTTAATAAAATTTGTAATTGTTTATTGTGAAAGAACAGATTAATTTCCTTACTTTTGGTTTGTATGTTAAACCGTGGTAGTGGTGTTGTTAAATACTCCTTTTGAGGGTTTTATTTCTGTGCTCCATATCAATAAGAGATCAGAGTATTGTTAGTTGAGTTTAAAAAGAGTTCCCAAAATTAGTCGAGAGACACAAAATAAAAGAACCCGTGTGATCACTCTAAATATCTCTGAAAAGAAGAACCTTCTGTCTGAGTAGGGTGTTACATAAAATGGTGGCCAGTACGGGGAACTCAAATTTCCTCTTGTTGGTATCGTAACTAGTTTACCTCTTACTGACTGTTTTGTAATTTAAGAGGGATTTGTCTAGCTCTTGTGATTTCCAAGCAGAACTCACTAATTGGTGTGAAGAGGTTCTGATTGATAAAACTCATGCCATATTGTTGGTAGGGTGTCAACAGAGGTGGAAGTGGCACATCTTGAGGATGTCACACAATCTGTAAAAGCTTGGGGAAGAGTGCGAGTTAGAGCTACCAAGGAAGGTTCCAGCCCATTTAAACAACTGGTGTTGTGCGAGTGTCGTGAGACCATTAACCCTGAGCTTGTTCCCACTGAACTGTTGTCTGCTAAAGGGGAAGAACCCTGGAAAGTCGTTGTAGTCCAGAGAACTGTACCTACCTCTGGAGGTTTTGAAGAGAAGCTTGCCAGGTTTTTGGTAGGAGAGGAAAAGTCATTAACTGATTTACAAGGTTTGGTGTCTCCTTCAGGTCCAAGTGCCAGTTCTCCAGAAGCTATCATACGTGCGTTGGGGGATCTGTTAGAGAAAACCGGTAA
Source organism: Rhinichthys klamathensis goyatoka (assembly GCF_029890125.1). Classification (NCBI taxonomy): domain Eukaryota; kingdom Metazoa; phylum Chordata; class Actinopteri; order Cypriniformes; family Leuciscidae; genus Rhinichthys; species Rhinichthys klamathensis. The sequence continues at coordinate 3,175,039 of NW_026606589.1, forward strand.
ACCGCCCAGTGATAATGTCTATAGGAGATTACGCACTTTTTCTGGCACTGTGCCTACACCTCAAGGGGAAGAAACATTGGAGGGCTGGGTCGATCAAGCCCGAATGATGATTACTGAGTGTGAGTGCTCAGAAAGAGAGAAAAGACGAAGGGTAGTAGAGAGCCTAAAAGGGCCGGCACTCGAAATCATCAAGGCAGTACGATTCTCTAATCCTGAAGCTAGTGTTTTACAATACATAGAAGCACTAGAAACTACTTTTGGAACGTCGGAGTCAGGAGAGGATTTGTATTTTGCCTTTCGCCTTTTAAGACAATGCTCTGGGGAAGCCTTATCAGATTTTCTGCGCAGAGTGGACAAAGCATTAAACAAAGTTGTGCAGAAAGGTGGAGTGTCTCCACAAATGCTGGATCGAGTTAGGGTTGAGCAACTAATTCGAGGGGCCGTTGAGTCAGACCTAATGCTTCTGCAGCTGAGGCTTAGAGAGAGGAAAAATCAACCGCCAACCTTTTTGACACTTTTGAATGAGGTCAGAGAAGCTGAGGAAAATGAAGCTGCCAGGAAGAAAATAAAAGCCACTGTAAAGCCTGTTCAGTGTCATGACGAAGGCAAACATAGCTTTTCTGTGGTGAAAGAGTTAAAAGCAGACCTCAAGGATCTGAGAGCCAGGCTAGTACAAGGGTCCCCAAATGTGTCAGCTGCTTCTGTGATGTTGGAGTCTGGGCATACTTCTTCAAAGACACAGGTTGATACCCACCGTGATTTGGAGGTGCAATCTCTGAAAGATAAAATAAAGCAATTGCAGCAGAAGATTGGTGTTATGAGTGTAACTCATAGCCAGTCGCCAGAGCAAGTTCAGAGACCACCCAGCACTTGGTCTATGCCACCCAAAGGCAGGTCTAGACAGATCCAGGAAGACTTCTTCTGCTATCGATGTGGAGAAGGTGGACACATCGCAACTAGGTGCCAAGCCCCTGAAAATCCCACAAAAGTGATCCAAAAGCTAGTCCGTTCACTAAGGAAGGCTAAAAGTGAAAGAAGTGAAACGCCAAATGACAGCAGTAAGGCAGGAAAACCTGATTGTTTTTCAAAGAAAAGCCAGATTGATGCCTTAGAAACAGCATGTCTCCCTAAAGGATTGGTGGGGCCTACCTCTACAGTGTCCCTGAAGCTCAATGGACATCCGTGTAGAGCTCTTTTGGACAGTGGATCCCAAGTCACTATTGTGTTTGACTCTTGGTTTTCTAAAAACTTGCTTGATGTGCCAATTCGACCACTTCATGGGCTATCTATATGGGGACTCAGTTCATCTAATTATCCTTACAAAGGATATATTGTGGTTTATGATTCTTTCCCCACCTCCGGTACCAAAGTGGAGGAAACCATTTCCATTCTAGCATTGGTCTGTCCAGAGCCCCAAGGACCCCAGTCAGTCCCAGTGATAATTGGGACAAATGCCAGTTTTTTCACAAGGTTGGCGGCGCTAACAGAAGAGACTGGTTCTTCCAACATTGCTCACAGCTTTAGGATCAGTTCGCCTTACCAGGAGCTGTGTTGTCCGCAAAAACCTAAACCAAAAGAGAGTGCTGACTGTTCACAGGGAAGAGTCAAGTGGGTGGGACCCGGTTCTCTGACAGTACCTTCAAAAGGGGAACTCCAAGCAATGTCAAGTAGAGTGTGAGAAGCCCATACAGAAGGACATTTTCCTTGTGGAAACTTCTGCAGAGGATCAGTTGCCTTCAGGACTGTTCATTCCTCCTGTGGTTTTACCCTTACAAGAGGAAAAGTTTAATCAACTTCGAGTACCAATACACAATGAGACCTCTAGAGACATCTCTCTTCCACCTGGGACTGTAGTTGCGCAAGTGTATTCGACTGATACAGTGGCTGTTGCTCAGAAGAGTAACACTGTTCCTACCACCATTAATCCAGAATTGTTTAATTTTGGAAACTCCAGTGTTCCAGAAGGATGGAAGAAAAGGTTAAGTCAGAAATTGTCGGACAGAGGAAATGTGTTTTCCTTGGAGGAATGGGACGTAGGAATTGCCAAAGGGGTTGAACATCACATAAACCTGCATGATCCCAGACCTTTTAGAGAGAGGTCTCGTCGTCTTGCGCCTGCAGACATTGAGGACGTTCGAAGGCACATAAAATATCTACTTGCAGCAGGTATTATTACAGAATCGAGAAGCCCTTACGCATCTCCCATTGTTATAGCTCGCAAGAAGAATGGGAATGTGAGGATGTGTATTGATTATCGGACACTTAACCAACGAACAATTCCAGACCAGTACACCACCCCAAGGATTGATGATGCCCTTGATTGTCTTGTGCCTGATTGCCTTGATTGGCAGCAAATGGTTCTCTGTCCTTGACCTTCGCAGTGGGTACTACCAGATAAAGATGGCAGAAGAAAGCAAAGAAAATACCGCATTCATTTGTCCGCTGGGGCTCTATCAATTTGAACGCATGCCGCAGGGAATCACAGGAGCTCCAGCGACGTTTCAGCGGTTAATGGAAAGAGCGGTTGGAGACATGCACCTTCTGCAGGTCATTGTATATTTGGATGACATCATTGTATTTGGTCGGACGCTGGAAGAGCATGAAGAGCGACTCCTGAAGGTACTAGATCGCCTGGAAGAGACTGGGTTGAAAGTTTCAATTGACAAATGTCAGTTCTGCCAGACACAAGTTAAGTATGTGGGGCATATTGTTTCTGCTGAAGGAATATCGCCTGATCCTGAAAAGGTAAAAGCAATTACCAGCTGGAAGATGCCGACAGACCTGAAAACCTTAAGATCCTTTCTGGGCTTCTGTGGGTTTTACCACAGGTTCATTAAAAACTATTCTGCCATTGTGAGACCTCTGACAGAGCTGACAAGAGGTTACTTGCCTGCGAAGGGGAAAAAGAAGGTCACTTCTGAAGGGAAGATGTATTTCAGGGAAACTGACCCGTTTGGAGAACGTTGGGATCAAGAGTGCACAAATGCATTTGACAACATTATCTATTGTCTCACTCATGCTCCAGTCTTGGCCTTTGCTGATCCTGAAAAACCCTATGTCCTTCATGTGGATGCCATTTTAAAGGGATTAGGGGCTGTTCTAAATCAAGAATATCCTGGAGGACTTAGACCTGTAGCCTATGCCAGTAGAAAATTGAATGCTGCTGAGAAGCGCTATCCAATTCACCAACTGGAATTTCTTGCGCTGAAATGGGCTGTTGTGGACAAATTCCACGATTATCTGTATGGCGCTAAGTTCTCTGTGCGAACAGATAATAATCCTCTAACATATGTTTTGACGAGTGCTAAGTTGACTGCAACTGGACATAGATGGTTAGCTGCCTTGGCTACCTATGACTTCAGTTTACAGTATAAACCAGGCAAGCATAATTTGGATGCTGACGTGTTATCCCGATACCCGACAGGTGCAGTTGATTTGGATGGATGGAAAGCAGTATCAGAGTCAGCTGTGAAAGCTGTGTGTCAAATGACCAGTTGTTCAGAGATTTCCGTCAGGTTGATTGATCAACTTGGGGTCCCTCCACAGATCATTCCACAGCTATATGTGTGTCCTGTGCAACTTGGCCCTGATCAGATGGCTGGAGTTACATTTGAGGAGTTTAGGAATGCTCAAGAGCAAGACACCGTCATTGGTCTTGTGAAAAAAGCAGTAGAGTCAGGAAGTTTACTTTCCATGCCGAAAAGTTCAGATCCAAATGTGGTATTGATGCAGAGGCAGGAGAAGAAACTAATAATCAAACACCAGCTTCTATATCGGGTGACTAAAAATGACGATGGAAGGGAAAAATCACAGTTGGTGCTGCCTAATACATACCATTTTCAAGTGATGAAGTCTCTGCATGATGATAGTGGACACCTCGGAGTGGAAAAAACAACTGAACTTCTGAAAGATAGGTTCTACTGGCCTAAAATGACGAATGACATTGAGTTGTATGTGAAAAATTGTGGCAGGTATTGCCCGAAAGACTTTGCCTCAGAGATGTTCACCATTAAATCAAATCTCTAGCAATGGGCCCTTAGATTTGGTGTGCATTGACTTTCTTTCAATTGAGCCTGACTCCAGGGGAATCGCAAATGTTCTGATCGTAACTGATCATTTTACCAGATATGCCCAGGCATTTCCTACAAAAGATCAGAAGGCCCTAACTGTTGCCAAAGTTCTATGGGAAAAGTTTTTTGTGCATTATGGTCTACCGGCCAGAATACACTCTGATCAAGGAAGGGACTTTGAAAGTCGTCTGATTAAAGAACTGTTCAGAATGCTGGGTATTCGAAAGTCCCGAACCTCCCCTTACCATCCACAGGGTGATCCTCAGCCTGAAAGGTTTAACAGGACACTGCTGTCTATGTTAGGTACCCTTGATCCAGCTCAAAAGAACTGTTGGAGCCAGCATATTAGTCAGTTGGTGCACGCATACAACTGCACTAAAAATGAGTCAACTGGATACTCCCCATATTACCTCTTGTTTGGACGAGAAGCGAGACTGCCAGTTGATCTGTGTTTTGGCCTGCCACTGGATGAGGAAGCAGGAAAAACTCACTTGCAGTATGTCCAAAGAATGAAAGGTGAACTGCAAAAAGCATACCAGTTGGCTGAAGAAAGATCTCTGAAAAGCCATCAGAGAAATAAACGGTACTATGACAAAAAAGTGAAACATCAGCACTTGGAGAAAGGAGACCGAGTTCTCATTAGGAATCTTGCTCTGACAGGAAAGCACAAGTTGCAGTATAAATGGAAATCTTTACCATAAATCGTGACCGAGCAACTAGAGAACTTACCAGTGTACAAACTAAAACCAGAGACAGGAATGGGAGGGGTGAAAACACTTCATAGGGATCATTTACTGTCCATTGGAGATGATGTGAGATTTCCGAAACCTGATACAGAAAGAGAAGTGATAAAACCTCCAGTTACCCGAGCAAAAACTGCACAGAAAGAGCAGTTAAGAAGAGAGAAAGAAACTGGAAAAGAGATTCCAAGTTTGGAGGTGTCTTCTGAAGATGATGAAGAAAATGGGTACTATTATGCAAATCCTGATTGGATTAGTACATTGACTAAACCATTGTCTTTAGATTTCCCTGAGCCTGTAGTAGTAGAGGAGGAAGCTGTAGGCCGTGGTCCTGAAAAGAATCATCCTCCTGAAGAAATGATGGAAGATAATCCAAGAACAGAGATTGAGGAGGATAATTCCTCCCATGTAATTCCTGGCTCAAGAGAGAACCTGTTAATAGATGTTGAAGAGAGTCAATGTAGACATTCTCCTAGAAAGGAGATAAACACTATGGAAAGCCGTCCAAAGCGAAAGGTGAAACCAGTTGTAAAGCTGAGCTATGATGAGTTGGGAGAGCCTTCAGATCAGCCTTTATCCATTGCTTATGGAGGGATGCTCATACGAGTTGAGGGGCTGTCTCAAAAGAGATATTCTTGTAGCACCGTTTGGTGTCATCCATTTGCACGATGTGCCTGTTGTGAAGAAAAAAACCTCAATATATCCTCACCTACAGTAACTACCAGACATAGTTAAGTCAGCAGTTAATAGCCTCATGAGGTCATGAGATTTTGAGAAGGGGAAGAGTGTAACCTGGGTGAAGTTGAGCATTTGAATGTAGTTTAAGTAGAGTACTTATTTTTTGTTATGTTTGATGTAATTCACGAATCTCAGCATATGTGACTGTTTCTTTAAAATTCAGTTTTGCTATTTTGTTTGGTTGAAATGTACTTGCTGGACAATGTGGTTTTTACAAGCAAGTTTGATCATTTCTTTTGTATTATTGGATAAGGGATTTGCAAAGCCCACCTCCTAGAGAGCTATTCGTGACGGTGATTGGTGGTTGTGAGAAAAAGGGACGAGAGAAATGACAGGCGGAGAGGAGGTGAAAAGAAAAATCCAAATCGGATTGATTTTCCTAGATTGTCGTTTGTTTTGTTTTACTAACCGTTAGTAAGTGATTTGTGACTAATTTACTTTACTGTTTAGGAGTATGGTGTGAAAGACCAATGTTTTGTTGAGTTTGATACAACGTTACTTCAAAACGAAGACAGCATCTTTGAGTTTTGCCGCGATAGGTGAGAGAGAGTGAGATACGATCTCTTGGGACGAGACGGCAGTTTAGCGCTGCGTTTCTGAGGCAATTCGATATAAAGACAGTCATTTTAAAGTATCATGACTAACCAGATAGCGCTCTGAATCACCGTGAGGTTCAGAGTTCCTCTGGCTACGTGGGACACGCGGAGCCACGGACTATTTCACAAGACTGCAGCCAAGAGAGCGAAACACTCGTTTACTGAGCCCAACGGACAGCTTTGGGACTTACAGGTATTATTGATTTTATTTTATTTTTGCTCTTTAGAGTGAAGGGGCCAATTTTGAGTTTGCTTTAAAGGCCACAACGCACACAAGCAACGCTACAGGCCTGCAACGCGGGGGGAAATCGCGCACGTGAGACTGTGTGAAAGAGTGTGTGTGTGTGTGTGTGTGTGTGTGTGTGGGCCCACGATTATTTTATTATAATTTTGGTTCATCGGAGTAAGAGGATCCTTTTGTCATTTGTTGATTTGAAGGGTTAATTTATGTAATTAAAAATCTAACTACATAGGCAATTTTGCCATTTGGAATATTCAAGTGACATTTGTGACATTTCGGGGAGTGTGTTGATACCCTAGGGAAGTTGTAATTCTTCTTATTTGTATATTTTTATTTTCATTCTACATTCAAAGGACTTTTAATACAATTTGTAATTGTTTATTGTGAAAGAACAGATTAATTTCCTTACTTTTGGTTTGTATGTTAAACCGTGGTAGTGGTGTTGTTAAATACTCCTTTTGAGGGTTTTATTTCTGTGCTCCATATCAATAAGAGGTCAGAGTATTGTTAGTTGAGTTTAAAAAGAGTTCCCAAAATTAGTCGAGAGACACAAAATAAAAGAACCCGTGTGATCACTCTAAATATCTCTGAAAAGAAGAACCTTCTGTCTGAGTAGGGTGTTACAGAGATATCTAATATATATCGTCAAAAGGCTAATGCAAAATCGTATGACTTTTGACAAGACAGTTTACATGAGAGAGAAAAAAATTATTTCTTACCATTAAACAGCCGTGTGGGTGAACTGCAGTATCCCCACTTCTGGTCACGGTCAAAGTTGTGTGTTAGAGAACACCTGCAAGTCAAACCAAAAACACAATGATCATGACACACATCTGAATTACTCAAGACTTGCGTAAAGCTCAAACAGACAGAATCTGAAACAGTGGTGCAAATCTGATCTGAATGGGTCATTTACAGCTCTAAAATGTAAATGCCACATTAGACAAAAACCAACATGTACATGTAGCATGAAATTCCCCTAATCGTAATAAACATGAACGAGAATAAGAAAGGTAAAAGAAAACATGTCTACAATAAATATGAGTTTACTTGTAATGAGGATGAACAGTGTCTGCCATCAATAATGTCTTTTGTTAAATATTGGTTGTTGAGTGGATGGAAAAGTTGTCATTATTTATTTACCATAATTTCATTGTCGCATGGAAAAAACGCAGGGAAAAAAGAGAAAGAACAAAGTTCTTTAATAGTCCAAGAGTACATGCAGGAGTAAGGGAGCAAACACTGCACAACAAGCAATACTGGACAAAGAAACACAGGAAACTGAGGGTTTAAATAGACATGGTGATTGACTGAAACAGAACAGGTGTGATGGAACCGAGGGAAATAACTAATGATCAGGGACACATACAAACAGAGCAAACAAAGAGCAAACTAGACTAAGCTGAACATACACGTTACAGTCGTGCCAAACCTATATGCTGTTATTCTTGTCCAGGGAACACAAAGGTAGATATTTCATCACGACTTTGAATTTGTATCATATTGGCCACCATTGTGAAAAATAATTGTGCATAACTAAATTGAATGTGCACTTGTAGTGTACTTCAAATCTTAAAAGTACAGTATTTTTGAAAAAACTACAGATAATAAAATGTCAATAAAATAAAAGGCTACTTAAGTGTACTTGAAGTCCCTGTAAAGGCAATTCTAAAAAAAAATTCTAAACACATTATAAATGTTAGAAATCTATTGCTAAAACACATTACAAAGACTGTGAACTGTGAAGTACTGAATTGTGGAGTTAGACCGTTAAACAGTTTTTCACCATTGCTGTGTTACGGATTTTTTGGCCGGGGCTAAAACGGGGGCTCGATGACACACTGGAGCCCCTGAGCTCCTGGACACGCCCCTACTTGATGACACACTGGAGCCACTGAGGCTGGCCCCTCCCCTAACAATAGAGCACATTCGCATCAGTTCGCCTCTCAATCGCGAGTTAAGCCTAGTTCACACTACATGATTTTAAAACGTCGGGCTGAACTGTGCGGTTCACACTACATGACTTGCTCTCTGTGAAATCAGGAGTGTTCAAGTTGTTGAGCTGTTCACACCACACGACACAACGTGATTGATCCGCAAGAGGAGGTAACGCACTACACGAGTTGACAACAACTCTGTCACCCAACAATTCTATCTTGTCTACAAACCACGTTTTGTCACAAAAAATCACGCGATAAAACGAACCGGAAATGATGCGAAACAGCACGCGCGCTAATACCCAGCGAAGAAGACGAAGACCCATGCCTTGCTCTGATTGGAGCAACCCATGCCTTGCTCTGATTGGCTGTAGCTCATGACATCACTGAGGTTGAGTCGGGCGACAGCTCTGGATATCTAGCATGCTAGATATTTTTCTGGGCTCGGCGACGCGTCTGCGAGGCGTCAGCGAGCGTCTTTGATGCGTTGGTGGTTCTTTCATACTAACATATTGGCGAGTGTCCATCGTCCGCTAATCCCCCGCGATTTGCACGCGATAACACCCTGACCTGTCGGCGAGCTCAACGATTTGCAAATCGGGCTTAAATCGGGCTTATAATCCTGTAGTGTGAACTAGGCTTTACTGTCAGTACTATTAGTAACTACAGCCTACAGTTTGCTTGCTAGCTAGCTATGCAAGCGGCAACCTCCCTGTCTCTCTCTTGAAACCAACACGGAAGTAAATTAAACTGCAATTCATCGACTGGCCGCTTGAGGCTGGCAGCAAAAGTGAGTCAAATCTCTATCTCCCCCATGTTAAAATGCCCAACTTTACAGCAGAACAAAATATGTTTACAGCCTGGAGCAAAAAGTGGTTTTGGTCTATATAGCTAATTTTGCCCGTCATGACAACTGTGAGGGGGGTGAATTTTTGTAACGTGATGATGTAATGCCTGGCGCGTCGCCGACCAGCACAAGACGAACAATTGTGGTTAAAAAGTATATAAATGTTTATTTATTTTTAAAATGACTGATCGTTTCGCTAGATAAGACCCCATTCCTCAACTGGGAACGTGCAGAGCCCTTTGAATCACTTCATAGCCCTTTGAAACTGCATTGATTTGGACTTCAACATGTTGGTTGCAATTGAAGTCCATTGTGTGGAGAAAAATCCTGAAATGTTTTCCTCAAAAAACTTAATTTCTTTTCCACTGAAGAAAGAAAGACATGAACATCTTGGATGGCATTGGGGTGAGTAAATTATCAGGAAATTTTCATTTTGAGGTGAACTAATCCTTTAAAGTTCTGCATAATTAAGGGCGTGGCCACTTGAGTGACAGGTGGATTGCGGCTGCTGTGAGATGGTGCTCGATGCAGAGCCAAATGGAAGGAGCTAGAGCTCGAGCTCCCCCTTTTCTGGAGCTCCAGCTCCACCTCGCTAAATTTAGTGTGGGGGGGGGGGCTTCGCTGCAGCGTCCAATGGGAGGAGCTAGAGCTCTAGCTCACCCTCGCTGGATCTAGTGGACAGAACATGACGCGCTATCAAGCCTGTTAATGTTAGTGCTAGTTAGAAACAAATATTTAATAAAAATAAACTACGTACCACTTGTGGGGGATGGGATATTGCTAATAGAGAATGAGGTGCATTCTGGGAAGGCGCCGCCAATTTAGGTGGTAACGTTATCCGTCGCCATGGTTACTTCGACAGTGAGGCCGAGAGAAATAGCGACAGAGAGAGAAAGAGCATTTTACGATTAAAGTTACGTTTAATTCCGGCTCCTTCTTCCTTGAACTTGAACTTTGTTACAGTTACGTTTGATCACTTAAATTCACATTATATATTTCATTCTAATGAAACAGCCAGAAGTGCTGAATTACTGCTCATACAGCTCACTTTATATTACATATTCAAATTGTGGGGTAACGCAGCGCTGTTCCCTTTCGAGGGAACTCGTAATGCGTCGATGACGCTTTGGGAACGCCCCTGCGTGATTGCATCTGAAGCACATGTGTCAACTAGTCCAAAGGCGAGCGTGAACTAGGAAAGGATAAAAGCACATCCGGTTAAAACCACGCTAGCTTCTGTGCCTCAGCAAGCACTCTATGTCAAAACTGTCTGTCATATTTATTGTTGTCTGTCACGGAACCTCAATATTATATCTAAATGTGTCCAAACAACTGTTCAAGTTGTGTGCTTCTCCCTGCCCTTGTTATCTTACGGGTGGGGATACACACAAACTTTGTGTGATGTGTTTGGGAACAGAGCATGCTCTGTCAGCGTTCAAGCGGGCTGATTGTGAGCATTGTGAGAGGCTGCCGCTTCGCACGCTCTGCTCTCGCTTGTCACTCTTTGAGGAGGGTGTTCAAGTGAGCGTTCCCTGCGGATCGGGCCCCACTGCTGCCGAGACAGCACTGAAGCTCTTGACGTGGGGATCGCAAATGGCGGGGTTTTAGATGGCCCTTTCGGCGGGGTTTTAGATGGCCCGCCCTTTCTCAGCCTTTATCCGTGGGATCCAGTGCTCTCTCTCCGGAGTTGGAAGCCCGCCACACGAGGCACCGGTGCTTTAGCTGTCTAGTTCCGAAGAACCAGATGTGCTGAGCATTGAAATGGGGGAAGAAGAAACGCCAGCTTCTTCCCCAGCGCATGAGGAGCTGGTGGAGGTATTAACCCGAGCTGTGTCTAAGTTGAATATTATATTCATATATAATATATAATGGCCAGCCGAGAAACAAGGAGCTAGTCCCAAAAGCCTTTTAGACGAGCGCTTTCAAACATCTAGCACAATACCTCCACCTAGGGGACTTCTATTTTTTTCCAGATTTACACAAAGAATTATCAAAAACATGGAATAAGCCATATTCATCTAGAGTTTTTAGCCCTCAGGTTCAAGTATACTCCGATATAAAGGGGCTAAATGAATATGGTTATAGGACGATGCCGAAAGTAGAACAACCACTTGCTACCTATCTTTCTCCAGCATCGGCATCGTCCTTGAAGTCCCCAATGCTGCCCACTAAGCCTTTAAAGACATCATCAATGTTAGTGGGTAAAGCATATACGGCAGCAAATCAGGCCGGCACATGCCTTCACACTATGGCTATTTTACAAGCATAGCAGGCTGACCTGCTGAGGGACCTTGAGACTGGCGAGTAGTTCGAGAACTGTGTCGGGCCACCGATCTGTCTCTCCACTCGTGCTATTGGGCGGTTGATGGCAGCTAATGTGGCTTCAGAGAGGCACCTTTGGTTAAATTTGTCAGATATAAAAAGATAAGGACAAATATTTTCAGAAAAATTTCTGACCCTCAAAACTGTGTTCCCATTTCCTCACTAAAAAGAGTTGGAGGTCTTCAGGCCCTTTCGGTATCACCTTCGTGCCTTGAGTTTGCACCCGGGATGGTCAAAGCGTTCCTCTATCCCAAACCTGGATACATACTTAAAGTTCCAACAAATGTACCACGGCCTATTGTACTGCAGGCAGTCTATCCTCCTCCATTTCATGATGTAGACCAGTAGAAACTGAACCTCATCTGTCCAGTCAGAGCACTGTACACTTACGTCCACAGAGCTGCCCAGTTTAGGAAATCTGATCAGTTACTGGTATGCTTTGGGCCTCCTAAAAAAGGCCTTCCGGCATCCAAGTAGACGGTTAGCAAGTGGATAGTCGAGGCTATCTCTCTTGCATATGAGGTTATGGGCCAGCCTTCACCTTTGGCCACTAGAGCCCATTCTACTAGGGGTATGGCGGCATCCAAGGCCCTAATTTCTGGGGTGTCCCTTCAAGAAGTTAGTGATGCAGCTAGCTGGTCTTCGCCACTTACGTTTGTCAGATTTTATGACTTAGACATGGATACCCCTGGGTCTAGAGTTCTCATGTTGTGACAGTTTTCACGGCAGGTTCTTGGCCGTATGGTGTTCGGGCATTCTTGTTCCCAAAACGTCATCGACGTATCGCGAGTTCCCTTGAAAGGGATCGTATCAGGTCACGACTGCAACCCTAGTTCCCTGAGTAGGGAACGAGACGATGCGTCACTTTGCCATACTTCCTACATCCCTGTGATCGACTTGCTTCTGCCCTTTTCTAAGCTAGCGTGGTTCTAACCGGATGTGCTTTTATCCTTTCCTGGTCATATCTAGTTCGTTTCTCCCTCTGTTTGCTGTGTATTTAAGCCCTCTGTTTAATCCTGTATAGTTGTCTGTTAATGTAGCATTTTTTTTCCGGGTTGTTATGTTACCATTTCATAGCCAAGAGTGTTTTGTTTCTAGTTCTTTGTTTAATAAACATTTTATTGTTGCACATAGATCCTGCAATCTTTATTACCTGCAACTGACTGTGACAGTAAGCCAGATCGATATTAAAATATTATATTAATTAAAGCTGGATGATTTGTGTTGCTACATTGCTGATTTCTCTGGATTTAAAGATTATTGTAAACATTTAAGATAATATAAGAACACAAGTCAATAAAATGAATAACATTGTTATATATATTTATATACTTTCATGACTACGTTTAAAAAGTGCACTTTGTATTAATTTGCACTTTGTCGTGATTTAAAGAAGTACACTAATTTTGATGTGTTGATTAACATACTAAAGCACATTTAATTAACTGGGTACTTGATTATAAGTTTGTGTTATTTGATATAGCATTTTAAATTAATATTTTAAATGTACTAACTTGAAACTTCATCATTAAAAATGTGTGATTACAAATAGATTTAAATACAGGAAACAACGTATTCTAAAATGTACTTGTTCACCACGGTCAAGTCCAAAACGGACAAAAAAGCACAATATAAGTAGCCCATTTAACACATGTCTGCTATAACAGATTTTCTGAGCTTTTGCGTAATGTAGCAGACTGACCAAAAAACCCAGAATTTAACAGAATTGAACAACATACCTTTGCTACAGCTATCTATACAGCTTATGAGGCATGTGACTTGCCTTTGGTTGTGAGAGCCCAATCTACTATGAGTATGGCAGCTTCAAAAGTTTTACTGTCAGGAGTTTGTGATTTTACAGGAGTTGTCTTCCCCGGACACATTTATAAGATTTTATAGCCTGGACTATACACCAGGGTCTCAAGTGCTCTTGTTCTAATGACGCTTTTCCACTGCTGGTACGGCTCAGTACGTTTCGGCTCGGCACGGCACGGTTCGGCTCGCTTCGCTTTTCCACTGCGTGGTACGACTCGACTCGGCTCGGCTTGGCTCGGCTCGGTTCGCTTTAGCACGGTTTACTTTTCCACTGCAGTTAGTACCGCTTCAAAGTGGGTGGGATTATAGACTGATCGTTTTAGTTTATCCGCTCCTCGGCAACCAACGAGAGGAATGTCTGCACTTCGTCCACTGACCACGATTCAGCCATTTCTTTATTGGAAGTTTTTTTTTCTTCTTTTTCTTCAAGCAAGTCAAGCAAGTAGTTTTAAAACAGGTGCTACAACGGTGGCTGTTACTGGCTATTTAAATCTAACAGGTTTGATGTCTCGCAAATACAATGACGCTGGTAGTGACGATTCTGTCTGACCAATCAGTGATCTGCGGTGTTTTCACATTTTAGTATTGGTACGGTACGCTTGGAACCTCAACAGAGGTGGTACCATTTAAAGCGAGCCGAAGCGAGCCGCACCGTACAGTACCATGCAGTGGAAAAGCGCCACAAAGTGAGACGTACCGAGCCGAGCCGGTAGTACCATGCAGTGGAAAAGCGCCAAACCGTGCCGTACCGAACCGTGCCGTACTGTACCATGCAGTGGAAAAGCACTATAAGTTGTGCCTGAAGAGCTTCACACAATGACAGCCATTTGTCAGTATGGCGCAGTGGGTATTTCATTCCCCATAGCGTCAACATCAGATGCAGTGTGGAGTTCCCTCGAAAGGGAACATCTCAAGGTTCCCTCAAAAAAGGGATTGAGATGTTGCATCGCTCTGCCATACGTCCTGCATGCCTTTGAATTGCTTGCTTCAGCCAACCAGAAGCTAACGTTGCTTTGTTCCGGGTATCTTTATACCTTCCATGGTACTCCATCACTAAATGGCAATAAATGGTGAATAAAGTGCATAACGATTCTTCAAAATTCTCCTTTGGCGTTCCACAGAAAGAAATTATAGCACATGGGTTTGGAAGAAAATGAAAGTACATAAACTGGCAGATTTTTCAGTTTTTGGCCTTGCTTGAAGCAAATCCACTGTGTCTCACAACACTCAGCCACAAGCTAATTTTTATGGAGTAAAACTCACTCAAGAGTTGCTCCATATGGAGATCTGCACACACTTGTTCAGCTGCAATGACATTAATAGCCGTTCCGCCTCCTTGATCTTTCATCACGGCCCTGATCTCTCGGCCTGATAAAACTCACTCTTTCTCAATGTTTATAACGGTTTATCACATCGGTATGTGTAGTCATCTGCTCCACTCACTGACAGAGGAAACATAAAGAGCAGCGGAGATGGGGTTAGCAGAGTCACTGGGTTTGGTAAAGGTTACTCAAGATGAAGATGAGTTTGCACTTACAGATTATATACGAATTAGGGCTGGGTTATGAGTTTTGGTTGATGGTACAATGTAGTTTAAACTCGTTCAGGATGTAGGTTTGGATTCGTAAGGAGATGGCTATGGGTTGGCTAAGTAACTGGTTTAAGATGGGTAACTATCAGGGCGTAGTTGTTTAAAATAAATTAAGGTAATACTTCACAGTAGGCCTTATTTGTTAGGTAAGGGATAATGTACATCCAGTCAGTTGTTATAGCAGAATAAACTGATAAGGTGATCAGAACCCTGAGGCGAAGCTGAGGGGTTTATACTGCGAAAACAACCGGCTGGATGTACATTATCCTGCTTATTACATGGCTACTTGCCACATAAGTAGATAATTAGACACAAAATATTTACTTGAGTTTAAATATTTTATTAGGTTTTTAAATGCAAAGCTTCCGTGAAGAAGGCAGTTGCACGTACAAACTAGACAGACATTTAAGGGATAAGGTACAATCATAACACTTATTACACAGCATTTCACCACATAAATAATTATGGGAATACGAGATATTGATTTGAAATTAAACTGTTTTAAAATCTTACCTGTTTGTTATCTCATAATCCATTACAGCGTAGAAAACAATCGTTGCAAAATTGGTGGCAGCTGCACTTGTACGAAACAAGAGAGCAAGTCTGTGATACCCGGATGACATAATTAAATAATTGTACAGAAAATTTTGGTTTAAGTTTTATATTTTATTAGCTCACCAAACGCAAACCTTTCACGAAGAAATACCGCTCCTAGCAAGCATATATAGCTGACTTTATTTACCCGGATGAGCCTGCGTTATCAGTTTTTACCGGCTGTTATCGGGGAATAACATACATATCGGGGATGTTAGTTAATAAAAATACACTTTCATCATTGATTGTTCGTGTTAGTTCACAGTGCATTCACTAATGTTAGTAAATATTGTGATTAACATGAACTAAGATTAATAAATGCTGTAGAAGTATTATTCATTACAAGATGTTAACTAATGTAGTTAACTAATGTTAACAAATTAAACCTTATTGTTAAGTTGATTGGATTTCGGCTATCGAATTGCATAAAATCTTGAAAATGGATTGTTCAAAAGAAAGAAAGAAAAAATATTCTGAAATTGAATTGGATCATGTAATCCAGTCTTGTTTTCGATTGGTTTTGCCTTTCAAAACTTTCAGTAGGATTGGGATAACTTTGATCCAAACAATCATGATTATATTGATCCCATCAGATGGGGTGTATTCCGTGTGGATTTCAGAAACAAAATGCAATTAAATTTAAAAATTGGTTCTCATTTGAACTGGTTAAGGATGTGTGTTTAAACTGTAACCAGCTCAAACCAGATCTTTAGTTATCCCAAACCAAGATACTAACTTAGCACATACCAGATCCTCAGAAGTTACGTTTTAGACCTACGATTGATCTCAGTGATTACAGGTTATGCCGATTTGTTGGTCAAATCTGTAGAATGGTACAAATCATGGAGCTGAGTGTACTACACTATTATTGGTAACCGAACAGA
The DNA here is from genome assembly GCF_029890125.1 of Rhinichthys klamathensis goyatoka. Lineage (NCBI taxonomy): Eukaryota > Metazoa > Chordata > Actinopteri > Cypriniformes > Leuciscidae > Rhinichthys > Rhinichthys klamathensis. The sequence goes on from NW_026606589.1 coordinate 3,191,414, forward strand.
TCAAATTAGCCAAACTCTTTAAAAAAAATAAACGCATTCTATGCATGCAGATTCTTTGTGGATCTGGTTACAATTTAGGCATCTGGGTTTGAGTTGTTGTATTGGGGTTTGAGATCACTTTGGCATTTAGGCTTCTAAAGTTAAATTAAGAGTTGAGGTTTGATGGTCAGTGGATTGAGGGTTATTTCTGAATGGTTGATGGGCACTGAATGTGTACATGGTATGCATGTGTGTTAGCACTTACCAGGCCTGCTTAGAGTTCTTAGAGATACACTGGTGATAAATCGTCCCACCAAAGCGAAAAGGAAACTTGCACTCTTTGCCATCTGTTGTGAGAACTAAAACACACACACACATCCAAACCCATGAAGCAACAGTAATTAGAAACAGAAACTATGAGGACTGATATCAATTAAAGAGCAGTTCATACCTTTCTGAGTTACAGTATTAGACTGTCCAGACACAAAAATTTCAATACCAGGTGGCTGCTTGCGCTTTAAAAGAGAGAGAAGGAGAGAGAGAGAGAGAGAGAGAGAGAGAGAGAGAGAGAGAGAGAGAGAGAGAGAGAGAGAGAGAGAGAGAGAGAGAGAGAGAGAGATTTTCCATATGTAGGCTATCCCAAATAAGTAACTTGCATTCAGCAAAACTCATATGGGACACTCACCGATCTAGCACACTGCAAACGGGGCAATAAAATAAGACATGACAGCAGCAGAAGAACAAACTCTCGACGAGTCAGAACTGGAGAAAACACAGAAGAATCCAAGCACGAAATTTGTGAACGAGGTGTTCTCCGCATGGCAGATCTTTGGACAAATTTCACCGGGAATGAAATCAATAAACTCAGAGTTTCCGTCCCAAACGCAAAGTGTCATCTGTAGGATTCCTTCATTATATCCCGGGGCGATGGATGCGTGAAAGCTCACCGCAGGAAAAGCCTCTTCAAGGGAGTTCCCACGAGAAAAGCCTGTGATTACACCTGGCGAAGTGGCCAGACCCAGCCCAGCACGAGCCTGTGATGTAATACCGATCCTCATGCTTTGATTTAGGGGTTGTTGTCAGTGACAACGGAATCCACCCACAAGTGATGTTGCGCTGCGAGAGGCACGCGGAAAACCTGATGAGAGTTTTTGCGCGTCAGCGCTGCACTAACGCGGCGCGGATGAATGCAGTTAATCATTCATAGACCGAAACTACCTTCAGAGTGAAAGGTTGGAATTCCTCCGCATTTGTGAAGCTGAAAACATTAAAAATAAGAGCCATTCACGAGAAAAATAATATATTAGTAGGGTATAGGCCTAGTAGTAATATAATAATAATTAGAAGAAGAAGAAGAAGAAAATATAGTAGCCTAGCCTATGAGCTAAATAGGAGCAACATTAGAAACTTTCCACATCAGAATGAGCTAAAATAGGCCAATTAATAACCTAATAAGCTAATCACGTAATTGATGTTTAAAAACAAACCCCATTTAAAATAAAATAGCATATTAGACTAGCCTATAGGCCTACTATAATAGCTGTTCTGCACTTTCTTTTTGTCAAATTAATAATAAAAAAAGTTTATATTTTCTTTTCTCTTGTTTTGAAGCCACAGTGATGCACGTTAGTTATTTTAAAGTGAGTTAACATTCCCTGTATCTCCACTGCAGACAGCACACACTCTTTACTGTCTCAGGAATAGCACAGGCAAATCACTCACAGTCGGGTGAAGATGTGAGGAAATATGTACGTTTACTCTGCATTAAGGGAGAGTCTGGGTGTGACAGTGTTTTGAAGTGAAAGTCAAAGCCTTTGTGCTTAAAGTTACCCCTGTGCTTGCTTGGTTTGCTTTCTGCCAAAAACGGCGGGATTTAAAGCAGTGACGTCACTGTAGCTTGGCCCCCACCCACTGAAGTTTTTCAACACCTACCTTTTTGGGTCGAAGGTCACATCACATGAACATATAGAAGTTGCAGAGTGTGAGATGATTTGTTCACAGCAGCAGTAACTTGTGTCAAAGTCAAAATATGAGTTTTAAAGTAAATTTATGTAAGATTTCAAGAGTTCTATCAATTACTAGTAATCAACTGCACTGCGCCATCTGGTGCTGTTGAGATAGAACTGCCTTCAGAAAGGTAAGGTTTGACAGTTAAAAACTGCAAGCAGGCCTAAATAAAAACTCTGTTGGGACCCATGAATGACGATTCCCAATATGTGAAAATTTAAAGTAGATGGCTGAGAGAAGGCATGTGGGCATTATTTGTATGTAATGATCTAGACCAGAAACCCCCAAATAGCACATTATTTAGAGGAGAAGAGTGCTGATGGGTCAGTTTACAATTGGGCTTTTGATTGGTCAGATCTGTAGTGATGTTACACATTGGTCAAATCTTTGTATGATGCCTCTGAAAATTCTGTTGTCAGTTGTATAAAATAAAACATAAATTAAATAGGCCTATAACATTTGACATGTTTTAAGTCTTAATATGAAACAATATTTTTTGTTAGCTGAAAAATGTTAGCTGGGCATATAGGCTAGGAGAAAGCATCTCAATAAATATAAACTGCTATGCATAGGTCTTCAATTATTAGGAAATGTTAAAAATAGTTTTAAATGAGATTCCACAGTGGAGATATGCTGACACTTCACATAGGATAGGATACTCACAACTCTCATGCATTTGATTTGGACGCCATCTAGCGTTCAAAAGATGCATATCGAGTAGGCTACTAATGACTTTCACTTTCATTCATTCAACGATTTCATATACAGTCAGAAAGACATTTAGGCAGACAAACAGACGATTGTAGTTTCAGAAACGCCCTTTCCTGGGAATTAACGGTACATTTTCCACAGAATAGGCTAACAAGGAAAATAATCTCCCACTGAATTCCCACTATTTTCTGTCAGATGGGGGAATTCCGTCTCAGTGTGGATGCTGGGAACGTCTCACTGAGATTCCAGGGAATCCCTAAAGGTGTTTATAAAGCTCTCGGAATGTTCTGTGATCAGAGTTCAGTGGGCTTTAGGGGAGATTCTCGTATCTGTAAAGAAACTTCTGTAAAGATCTCGATTCAAGGACGTGTTGATCCAGCCAAGGTGAGGCGACATTTTCTTTTAAAAATTAAAAGAAAGAACAAAAGAAAAATAATAATAATTGAAAAATTTTCTCTAACACAGAGACTTATCATAAAATAAAGGGGTGAATTCAAGGTTGATTGGGACACCTTTTCACTTTTTACATTTTTAAACTGGGGAGAGTGAGACCTAGAATAGTTATAACTCTGAGTCGGTTGTAACAGTCAGTTTAACCGCTTAGAAATTAGGTTGGGGGTTGAAATCAGGCCTTCATGACCACCATCCTCTTGAGGTGAGGGGGGAGTTGGAAGGAGTTGCGGGGCAAAAACGAATTCTGAGGTAAAAATTAGGCTATAGGCTACGTTTTACAACTGGTTGTTTATTTGATTTGCGATCATGTTAGTGGATGCTAAATTACTATAAAACATGAATCAGCAGATTTTGTTATTTATCTGGTATGTGTGTGTATTAATGGGAATATCTAAAAAAAAATTATAGCCTACAAATTGTTTTCTCTAAAATCATGAACACAATAAATCCACACACATACACTGAGAGTGAACAATGTTTTAAGGATGATGTGTTGATTTTAACTGTGTTCTCCGATCAAGAGTATTTTTCATAAATGTCAGAAACTGTCAATGGGGTACCCTTTCAAAAGGTATACACATTTGTGCATATTACCTTAAGTGTATAGCACCTAAATGGTACATATTTGAACCTTTTTAAAGGGTATGTCCCAGTGACAGCAGAGTTGTTTTAGCAGGTTAAGGGGCAAGTTGTCATTAATTTTACATGTTGTAATGGAATGAAATATATTCATTACAATTTCTTTGGGCCATATGTTGTGGAAGATGTATTTTAGATTGTTCGCATTATTCAGTAGCCTACTCCTCTCAAATTAGCAGCAACAAACAGAAGGAGACAATTGACCCCATTTGATGTGACAACATGCCCCACTATCACACTGTGCTGTACAGTGTGAATTGGGTCATATCTGTTTGACCTTTGATTTTTGAGCTACACGAATAAATGAACTTTTGCCCGCAATGATAAGAGCACAGACTTGTAAAATAGATCAAAATAAAGCAGCGTGTTCATTAGCCAGAGAGCTGATTCATGCAGTGAGCACAAGTGCGTCATGAGTGTCTGATCGCAACCATGTGTGGATGACAAAACACTCCGCTGGGCTGCGGCAGTGTGACCAGACTCCTTCGAGCTGAACAGCAACAACTTTATTATCCCCAAATGAGCTGGACGGCGAAGGTTTTATTTCCCTTACATGACACACGGCCAGACTCGGCAGTTTTGGTTAATTTCGGTGAGTCAAGCCTCGCGGACGGGAGAAGCCATGAAGATCTGCCCGTCTGGGTCACTGTAGGTGATTCACACGTGGAGCTCAAAGTACTCTGGAGTGTGTATGATTCAGAGTCATTGATTCACACACACTTCAGAATTTCATTATGCCGCGGACACAAAAAAAATCTTCACATCTCTTTTTGCTGTAAAATCTTTACTGATTTTTATGAAGTAAACATAAGAATAACTTTTATTTGAAGATGAACATCAACTGACCTTTTCTTTAGAAAAATCATGGGTAACACTTTACAATAAGGTTCATGTGTTAACTAACATGAACTAACCATGAGCAATCCATTTGTTACTGTATTTGTTAATCTTTGTTAATGTTAGTTAATAAAAATACAGCTGTTCATTGTTAGTTCATGGTAGTTCACGGTGTATATAATGTTAACAAGATTTTAATAGAGTAAATGTTGAAATTATCAAAGTTTAATACATGCTGTATACGTGCAGTTCATTATTAGTTCATGTTAACTAATGTAGTCAACTAATGTTAACTAACGAACCTTATTGTAAAGTGTTACGAAATCATGTTAAAATGTGAGTATCAAATATGACCCATCATTGTATTGAATTGCATTAGCATATGTTTTAAAATTACAGAGTTTTTATCATAAAAATAACTAATCATTGAAATATCATCTTGGCAAATATAGAATGGCAACTGAGGTGGGGGAGGTAATGGAAAGTTAAGAGCCATGGTGCTGCAATAGGCGTTTTTGGGTTTGTCAGTTTGTGCATGGATGGAGGTATTTCATGTGTGTAATGTGGGATGATCCATGTGGGATTTAGGGATGGGGTGTGTGGCACAGGAAGTGACTCACCTCACAGAGAAATTAGGCCAACAGTCTGACAATTATTATTATCATTAGCCTATAATTATTCAAACACTTACAGTAGGATCAGGATTAGAGTAGGATCTTTAAAGCATTAAAGAGATGTTAGATAAGCATGAGTAGCCGATCAGACAATCAGTAACACTTTACACTAAGGTTCCATTTGTTACCATCAGTTAACTATTAGTTAATATGAACTATATGAAAAATACTTTTAAAGTGTTTAATAATCTTAACAATAAGGGACACTTCACCCAAAAAAAAAAAAAAAAAATGTTAGCATTACTTACCCTCAAGTTGTGTGTGTGTGTGTGTGTGTGTGGGGGGGGGGGGGTGGGGTGGGGTGGGGGGAGAGGTTCAGTGGGAGAGGTTTGGAACAGCTTGAGGGTGAGTAGTAATCACAAAATTGTGTTTTTGGGTGAACTATCCCTTTAATATTAATTTCATCATTTACTAATGCATTATCAAAATCAAAAGTTGTATATGTGAATATTATTGGTAACACTTTACAGCAACGTCCCATGAGTTAACTTCAATTACGACTAAACATTTGTTACAGTAGCCTATTTATTAATCATTGTAAATGTTCTTGTTCATGTTAATTAAGGTCCATTAAATTATATTAACAGATACAACTTTTTATTTTAATAATTCATTATAGCCTAAATGTTAAAATTAACATAAATAAAGATTAATATTAATAAAAGATTAATAAATATATTATTTTTAATTGTCAGTCCATTTTACATAATGTTATTATTCACGCCTGGGAACAGTTGTAGCCAATTTTCTTTTTTATTAACTAACGTTCATATAGATTAATAAAAATGTAGGTTATGAGTCATGTGTCAAATGTAGGCTACATCACTGTAAACTAATGGGAACATTTTGTAAAGTGTTACCTATAGTCGTCAATCAACATTTTAAGATAGGCTATAATTGTGTAATAGCTATAAGCTATATTTTACCATAGAAAAAAAAAAAAAAAATCTATAGCCTAGGCTATAGCCTATTCGAGATTAAAATATAGATTTGACTGACTGTTAATATGCGATATCCACTCGTTTAAAAAAAAGTTGTGGATAATACAGCATGTATAAGTGAGTGAGAAAGCATCGGGTCAGATTCAGAGAAGGAAAAAAACAAAAAAACGGAAAGTCTACCAAATTATTAAATGATTCATCCGTAAAATCGAGCCTGACTCAGCACGAGACCCCCTCCAAGAGTCTAGCTCACATCCCAAGAGATGCAGCAGGACCCCGTCTAGACCGAGACCTCGCGTGATTCACACAAACGTGAATGAAAAGAACCGAGCATTGCTTTGCATTTAAAAGCACTTGAAAAGCATCTTGAAGCCAGTGTAACCTGAATGCCGGGCTACTTTGACGCCTGACGTGCGCGCTTCATTATTCTCCTCTAACATGGATGGGCGCGGCGCTGTGGTGACGCGAACGCGCTGAAACTCACCTGAACACACCTGAACCATGCCGAAGTTTGCTGACTCACCTCATTCGGGGGAAAAAGCCCTTCAGAGGAACAGCTCGATTCACTCCAGCGGGACCTTTGGAGCGATAGAGAGATTATTCAAACATCGGCAGCAGAAACGATATGGATGAACAGTTTGATTATAGCAGCAGAACGTTTTCAGACTCAAAAGCTGCTTGGTAAGTTAATTTTTATTTCTCTTCATTGAGGCGAATTTCTCAAAAACAATCTTTGTGTCTTTTTATTTTTTATTTTATTTTTTTAGACTAGGCCTAGCCTACTGCGTTTACTGAAAGTGAAACTAGCCTATACAATTGTCACCTTATGGGATTTTTTTTTTTGTTCTTAGCCAGAATTAAGCCAAAAAAAACCCTTCCAGTTTAATTACTAATATGACGGGTTTTTTTTTTTCATATACTCTAAAACAATTCTCTAAAACATGCTGGGTTGTTTTAACCCAATTTTGGGTCAAACGTTCGATTAAAAGTGTAATTTAAAAATGTAACCCAACGGCTGGGTTTGTCCACATTTGACCCAAATTTGGTTTGAAACAACCCAGCATTTTTTTGAGAGTATAGGCTAGTACGGTATATGAAAAAAAAACTTTCATAATAGAAATAAAACTGGAAGGTTTTTTTTTCTGGCTAAGAAAAAAAAGGTTTTGCCATAAAGGTGACAATTGTTTTTTTTTGTATTTACTTGATTTATTTCCTAATAACATGGTAAAAATATTTTTATTTATTTGGACTGTTGAGAGTATTTTCAGTTTTATAGTGTGATAAAAAGAGATAGGCCTATTCAAAATCTCCTCTGTAAAAATTTAAATAATAATTTTGAATATGGCTTTATCCAATGTTTAGATTTCTGTTCTTGAAATGTATGCTATCAGTGCATAATTAATTAGACAATGTCTAATTTTTGCATATTCAAACAGAAAACTTGTAACGCAAAACAATTATCTTGATGTACTGCGATTAATCAATGGGCAAAGATATATTAGTTCAAATGTTTAGCTTGTGTTTTCCACCCCCCCCCCCCCCCCCCCCCAAAAAGTAAGTGAAGAAATTAAGATATTTCTCTAAATTTGCCTGTTTGGTGCTTTTTATATATTTGTACATATATTGTGCTACAAGTGTCACCCACACAAATTGAGAACGCATATATTAATCTGTATTTGTCCTCAAAATGTGTTAAATCGTCAGCAAAATAATTTGTAAGATATGTTAAATTAAAATAATTGAATACCTTTAAAACCAGTACCTCCTTAAACCTGTTTAATTATTCTTGTTTTGGAGTCACTGGTCTGATTGATTTAGTCATAATTGAAATATATATATATATATTTTTTTAATAAACTGCTACATGCTTGCTAACACATAAACACTGTTTTACAGCTGAACAAATGTTGTTGATTTGTTGTTGTGAAGTTGTTCATCAGGTCTAGGGGAGATGGCAAGGTTTTCAGTTCGGAAGAGAAAATATGGCAAGATGTTGGCATAGCTGTTTGTGTTTACGGCCCTGCTATGCCTCCATATTGCCATTTTTTTATTTCCAATGTCTGCTAAGCAAAAAGAAAAACAACCAACCCATTCTGAAATGTCTTTTATTAGTTATTCTCAATGGCTGATCATGTTTATGAATGTATAATGTGAAAAAAACAAACATATTTATTTAAAATTAAATTATGTGAAATAGAATATTTAGATGTTTTACGAAGTCTTTTTAGAGCAATCATTCATTAATTTATAATAATAATAAATGAATGAATAATTCAGTTCTTGTGTTATGTAACATTTTCTACTTTTATTGTTGTATCCATGATTTTAAAATTTTATTCTGATTTAATTATTATGGATGATGATATATTAATGATGATACTAGCTGTTTAATATTATTTTATAATAATGTATTTATATATAATCGTATATAAATTATAAATAATGATGATTACAAAGTAATTTGTGTTTGTGTTGATTTGTTTTCTTCAAGTAAAGATCAATTTACCAATAGGTTTTACAAGCATTTTTTATGACTGAACCTTTATTTTGATGCTCCCCCAACAGACATTCTACTGACTATAAGTAGCTTTGCAACTTCATGTAAACTTATTCTACTAACATAACAGTCTACTATTTTATTTAATTTAACCCTTATTTAACCAGGGAAATCCTTTGAGAACAAGTCTCTTTTACGAAGGAGCCCTGGCCAAGAAGGCCGCAATAAAAGTTCCACATAAAATACAAAATATAATAAATACAATAAACATACAAGAATATGTACATTATCAATACAATGAATCAGCCACGCTTAAAAAAAAAAAAAATACAATGGCCTTACAACAGAAAGTTAATATACTCTAATAATACTCTAATCAGAGTAAGTTGACATGTAGTTGCAAAGTTACTCAGTAGAATGTCTAAATTGGACCATCGAAATAAAGTGTAGCCAAATTTAAACCAATTTTTTTCTACTTTTACCAAAAGTAAATTCAAGTTGCTAAACAGAATCTATTTAAGTTGGTAATATATATATAAACTATCAGGAATAATTTAATCAAAACAACGAGGGTTTGAATCTTGATTATGGCCAACATTGTTGAATTTAAACACAAAGTTTTACTGAATACAACAAAAATACTGCAATACAACATTTGTGTTAATTTATTAATGATATTTACGGGCCAAGGCACTATATTAAACAAACAAAAATAAAGACTTTTTTTTAAGTGAAGATTATGCTCATTTGCTGAGAACCTTTATAACACACCCCGACATGAAGCAGGCACCAGAGTAATCCTTCAGTTTAATCTTTCATGGTTAGTCAGCGGTGCTGTCTTCAGCAAATGCTCATGTGAAGGGTGTATTTGGGATTAAACTCGACTGGGAATGGGAATCTGGTGGTACTAGAGGAAATGACTCAACTGAATTCAGTCTCAGAACCAAACTGGTTCAAACATGACTACTCCTGCAAGGTCCTTAAGATGGGTGGGCCCTGGTTTAGATGGAAAATACAGTTCTTGTCTAATTTCCTATCAGCAATTATGTATGCAGTCTTTTCTAGGTTTTATAGACCTAGTCAGAACCAAATTAAATTTCTGGTTGGTTGTTTAAAATTTGATTTTAATTTTACTGTTTAATTACAAGATTTATATATACTAAATGAGAATGAGATTTTCTTGTTTGTATATAAATTTTTCTACATGTTAAAAAAAAACAATTTATTTTTTAAATATCACCATTATATTACCATATGGTGAAAGATATCACCAGTCAACTGTTTGAAGAAAATTCAAAATTTAGCTTGCATGCTCTTTGCTGCTTACTTATCCTTAAAATATCAATTGGCCAAATCAACAAAATTGCCAACCAAAACATTGTGAATCAAATTCAGTTGTATCACTTTCTAATGTAGCCTACTTCTAGCAATCATTAAGGTCAAAGTAGTTTGGAAGTTGAGAAAAGTGCCAACATTGCAAGATTTGTAATAATAAATTATGTGGATGCTATCTTTATGTGACAGAAAGAGTAACAGTAGAATGCTACAAATTCATACTATTTTTCATAATATCCACTCATTCACAAAAGTTATTATGCTGAAATTTGATGGGCTGTTAGGGGCCATTTTTGTGGATAAGTTAACATCAATGCAAAAATGTCAACTACCTTGATCAAATGATTGAGTTATGATGGTGTTCTTTTTGCTCCCTCATTAGTATCTATCTATCTATCTATCTATCTATCTATCTATCTATCTATCTATCTATCTATCTATCTATCTATCTATCTATCTATCTATCTATCTATCTATCTATCTATCTCTTTAAGGCAGGGGTCTTCAACGTTTTTCAGGGCAAGGAGCCCAGAGACATCGAGCAGAGACCCCCGATACAAAATGTGTCGAAAAGGGCTAAACCATATTATATGATAGTTATATTATGTTAAGACAAATTATAACTATGCACGTTCTTGTTGTTGCATATACATCAGTGGCATGCATCATATTACTTTTCATTATTAAAATTTAGATGCATCCAACAAGCATGATGCGATAAAAATCTCAATTCATTAGTTGTTCACATTAGTTGTAAATTAATTTAATCAAGCGTAGGGCGTAGCGTCAGTTCTGGCAGGTCACTCTAGTCAAGCTCGCATCAGCTGACTCTCAGCTGATCCACATAACTACTATAGAAATACGACGCCTCAATATAAGCTCCTTCAGTATTATCAGCAGCTATCGCGTTTCTCAGGAGCTAATAAATGGTGAAATTCAGCAGGCAAACCACATCATCTCACAAGCAATCGTACAATCGGGAATTTAGCGAGAGAAATTTGTTCCCCACAAGGATTTCACCTCAGATTAATTCAAATTCGTGAATTTGAACATGAGATTAACGCATTGATCATAAACTGCGTGATTTGGAAGTGACCTCAGTCTGCATTGCGTGTCTGCATGTGATTCACTCTTCATTCATTTCTGAAAGTCTTCACGAAGCTAAGCTAAGTTCCTTTTTAATGCTCATTGCTAAAAGCTAGGCAACATGCCTGTTGCTAATGCTATCCGTGTGGCTTGGGCTTATCTAATTTAGTAGTTTTCATTAAAATGCTCTTGCTATGCTTATGCGATCATATTGGCTATGTAAGGGGAGAGCCGGGACAGTTGAACCTCTTTTTAGATAAACATCGTTTTCTAAGATAAGGTTACAGATAGATGGGTTTTTTTTTTTTTTTGTGATCAACAACTCACATATGTGTTCTCTTAGTATCATGTGTTATTCGGTACAAATATAGAATGATTTAAGTAAAATTTGATTCTGAACGGTAGTTGTGCTTTGTTTCAATTGTCCCGCCTGAGCGGGGCGATTGAAACACTGGGGTGGGACGGATGAAACATAGCAGTTTAAACGGCAACTATTCATCTAATGCTTGTTTTTAAGAACAATACCTGACAAGTAACTTATGCACATATTGTTACAAACATATTTTGTAATTTATTTCAATTTAAAGGTTCATATTAACCATTTTTGTTCTGTCGCCCAATAAACAATAGTCGATAAGCCTATGCGCATTTTGCGTAATCTTTCTAATAGGCTATTTTGACGAAGACAGACAAATCCGTTTACAATTAATTTTCTTACATTTCTTTCTTGAGTTATATTGAGTGTTTGCTAGTTGAATAGCCTGTTATTATGAAGAAAACTTCCGTCAACCGGAAGACGATAAATTAAAATTAAATTGTCACATGCTGTGCTAATCTTATCAGGTATCTGCAATATGCTGTCATTTCAGCAACATTGCCACCAGTACTGTATGGTGGTTGCTAGTGCAATGTTATCAAATATATGCGTGTTACTTCGGCTTCTAGTATTTTTGCGCATACTGTCCTCAGCAACATGCTGTAATCAAGCGTTGTTTTATGCTTATCTGGTTGCATTGAAAAAATGCTCGTTCTTTATTCTATCCGATTAATGCAACATTCTGTGTTAAAGTTACCACATGCTTGTGGCTAAAGCTATCTTGATATCGGTAACATACTTGTGCAAAATACACAGTACATTCACCTCAGAGGTCTGGTATTCAACAATAACAACATCATAGCTTGATGGTCCTGTGAAGAAGTGTGGAATCATGGGAGTCGTCATCTTCACCTCCACAGCCGATGGAATCAGTAGGATGGGAGCAAAAATCATGTTAATGAATGATAAAGCACACTGTATTCATAGATTAGCTGCACACTGCATGACTCAGAGCAACAGGGTGTATGCTTCCCCGACCGGACTACACTAGTTTTTAGTACTAGTCCTATTGTTATACAAACATGCTAGTTGTATCAGTTTTGTTGCCACTAGTCTGAGCTATTGCTGTAGGGCAGTGTTTCCCAATCCTGCTCCTGAAGGACCCCCAACACTGCACGTTTTCTTTGTCTCCATAATCAAACACACAATTTGATTAGGGAGACAAATAAAACGTGCAGTGTTGGGGGTCCTTCAGGAGCAGGATTGGGAAACACTGATGTAGGGTGTATGCTTCCCCTGCCAAACTACACACGTTTTAGCAATAGTTATGTGATTTATACAACATGCTAGTTGTATCAGTTTTGTTGCCGCTAGTCTGAGCTATTGCTGTAGGGTGTATACTTCCCCTGCCAAACTACACTAGTTTTAGCAATAGGTCTGTGATCATACTCGTTTAGGTCATCCAGGTAAGGGCAACATACTTGTTGCTTAAGGCTTTCCGGTATTGTTGGTAACATGCTGTTGCTCAAGCTTTTCAGGTATTGGCAACATGCTTGTTGCCTCGGCTCTCTCAGGTAACTGTCACCCTCAGGTAATTCTCGCGCGCGTGTACGTCACTCATTGTTTACACAGAGATTCGTCTTCGTAAAATCGTCTTCCATTGCGATTTCCTGTATATCTAAATATGTAAACAATGAGTGACGTACACGTGCGAGAGATCACTTCCGGCGCTTGCGCAGACCGAAGCGCCCGCGCCCTCAGATCACTTGGACGTGGCTGTGGTTACAAGAGGTAAAAACGATATAAATGCTGTTCGTTTTCTCACACAAACCGCTCGTTTCGTGTCTTAGGCCATCAATGTGTACTTACATTTACGAGTCATTAAATAATGTTTAATTTGGACTTCTCTGTGCATGCTCTTTGAGGTGGTGACCATAGAGCTGCATTATATGACTGATAGACAAGAACGGTTTGACCTAAAAATATCAAAATTGAAACTACTGCGGAAACAAAGACACCTACATCTTGGATGCCCTTGAGGTAAGCTAAAACATACCAAAAAATTATTTCAAAGTGAACTATCCCTTTAACACACTGACAACATTGTATTCAGAATATCAAATATTTTTTATAGCACTTTTTAATGTGTGATTGTGTAAAGGTGTTCATGAGATACCAACCTTTCGTGAACTTGTGAATTTCGCCAGCGGTCTTCTCTGCACCAAATAGGCCAAGCTTCCACGCTTCCAGGGATGATCTCGTTTTCATGGAGACAGACGCGGTGTGCATGGAGGGGAGGGGCTGTGTGTGTGTGTGTGTGTGTGTGTGTGTGTGTATGTATGTATGTGAGAGAGACCCTTGAGTGACAGAGAGATGGAGGGAGAGCAGAGAAAGGAAATGCAGATGAACGAATACGCTGCATGTTTTAAATGGCGTAAAAAAAAGAAAAACGAATAATGAAACGCAATATGTGGCGGCCGGTGTTGATTCTGTGGCGCACCGCCACAAAGTAGTCTATGTGTGGGAAACACTGAAGTGTGTGAGCTGGCCAATCCATCGCAGAGGGAGTGCTGGTGGACTTTGAGGGTTTGGAAGTGAGACCACTACCAGGAGCCAGAGGTTCCGCCCCCAGCCTCGGTGCGCTACGATCTGCCTTGACCCATCACCCTGGCTCCTGCGTCTGCGCTCCTTCCGCCCTCTACCTCTGCTCTGAACCTTTGTTTTCATGCACTTTATACAACACTAGTTGTGACAGAACATCGGACCCACAAAGTGATTATCTACATGTTTGAGATTTTCTCTTCTTTTTTTTTCATGATCATTGTTTTTGTTCCATTGTCACCCATGCTTGCACTATGGATTCTCCGGCAGTGAAACTAACATGCCTAGCCCCACTCCCAATCCAGTGCCCAGCCAGAACCACCCTGACGACGAGGATTGACGGCCTGAGCCCACCGCAGGTAGCATGAGGGAGACCGCTGTGATATACGAGCCCATGCCCCCAAGAGTGACTGAGGATCACATCGCCACCGAGCCCAAGCAGCACACGCCTGACCAAGTTTGTAAGCTGGCCGATCCATCCATCGCAGAGGGAGTGTTGTTGGACTTCGAGGGTTCGGAAGTGAGCCCTGACCACTACCAGGAGCCCGAGGTTCTGCCCCCAGCCTCGGTGCGCTACGATTTGCCTCGACCCGTCACCCTAGCACCTGCGCTCCTTCCGCCCACTACCTCATTGTGGACCATCGTCCATTCGGCCTTGCTGGACTCCCTCGGTATGTTGGCTCCACCTGTGTCAGACATCACTTCGCCTTCGCTATGTACTTGCGGACTTGCGATGTACGAGCCCATGCCCCCAAGAGTGACTGAGGATCACATCGCTACCGAGCTCAAGCAGCACACGCCTGACCAAGTTTGTAAGCTGGCCGATCCATCCATCGCAGAGGGAGTGTTGTTGGACTTCGAGGGTTCGGAAGTGAGCCCCGACCACTACCAGGAGCCCGAGGTTCCGCCCCCAGCCTCGGTGCGCTACGATTTGCCTCGACCCGTCACCCTGGCACCTGCGCTCCTTCCGCCCTCTACCTCAGTGTGGACCATCAGCCATTCGGCCTTGCCGGACTCCCTCGGTATGTCGGCTCCACCTGTGTCAGACATCACTTCGCCTTCGCTATGTACTTGCGGACTGTCCGCTGCTCTCTGGTCTTCCACCGTATTGGCTGCGGCTTGCTCTGCCCTACCTCAGGGTCCACCTCTGCTCGAGCTCACCCTCAGACCTCCGGATCCCCACCTCGATCTCGGGAGGTTGTTGCTGCGACTCTGTCACAGCCACCCAGATCATCGTCATCTCTCCACCACCTCGGCTCATCGGCTGCGGCCTTCATTAGTATTCCTCCATGGCTCCTCCATCAATGCTGCCATAGGGCACTCCCCTGGCTGTGGCCTGGATGAACAGCCATCATCCCCAACTCAAGGTCATTCCTTGTCACTCTCCACCTTCATCACCACCCTGGACTTTGTTGTTCGTCATCCTCCCAGTCGTCCGTCCCTCTCCAGAGCCTCCTCCTGCCTGTCTGTGCCATCCCTTCGCCAGCCCTCTTCACCATCCCTTTGCCAGCCCCCTCATCCTCTTCACCTCCTCTTCTCAGGAGGGGGCGTTCTGTCACAATCACTTTTTTTTTTTACTCTTTGTGTTTCATCATAGTCTGCCTTAATCATTAATTTGTTGTCACGGACACTAATTATGTTCAGCAGTGCCCTCATCAATCACCATCTTTATCACTTGTATATATGTTCAGTTCTCTTTCAGTCTAGCTGTCAATGTTATTTTGTGTTACTTTGTTCTCTTGGATTTTCCTGGGATATTAAACCCTATTTGATCTCAAGCTTCTTCTTCGTGCACTTTATACAACACTAGTTGTGACATATGTACAGTAGATATCATTTCAGGATTTTTGCAGTGTGTAATTGGCCGTCAGTCCTCTTAGCAGCATGAAAAACAAA
This sequence comes from Rhinichthys klamathensis goyatoka, assembly GCF_029890125.1. Lineage (NCBI taxonomy): Eukaryota > Metazoa > Chordata > Actinopteri > Cypriniformes > Leuciscidae > Rhinichthys > Rhinichthys klamathensis. The sequence continues at coordinate 3,207,386 of NW_026606589.1, forward strand.
ACTTTTATCCAATGGATTATAGCTATAGCCTCGAAAGCATGCAAAGACCGCTCCCTTTAAAATCACTGAAAGGCTGTCACTCATGCAAGTTTGCGATCTCACAAAGAATCAATTAAAACCATTAAAATCAATAAAGTTGTCTACACCGCATAATGAATCACTTACTTACATTGTGTTTTTGTTTGTTAATGATAAGATTCATGAGCGTGCTGAACAAAAACTCTGCTGCTTTGAGTGGTGTTGCCAATATGACTGTATTACAGTATACTATCAACTGAGAGTGCTCACTTTCGTTTTAGGTTACTTCTATTTAAATTTTACTTTGTGATGCCCTTCTTTTAAATGTTTAACAAAAAAAACATTTGTGATCAAACATTAATTGGCGAACATTTCATTGGGTAACTTTATGCAGTTTTGATTTATATGCTGTTTAATGTTTGATGATATTTTACATGTGCATAAGCAATGCTTCTGTCCCTTGTTTCTGCTTCTTCTTTGCCTGTGTTTTGATGCGGAGATTCTGTACTCTTTCAGAAGTATACTTGAAATAATTAATTATAATTTTAAGTATATTGTTATCAAAAGACTGAGTACAAGTATAGGAAAAATTTGCTTAGACTTTTCTGTCAGTTTTTGTCAAGCATACCTACTTTTTAAGTGCATTTCTGAGAACTGCATAAGGTATATTTCTGAGAAGTACAAACAAAGTAGACTGCAATTATACTTTCTTATTTTGTTTAAAATAAGTATACTAATATTACACTTGAATAAACTTATTTTTTGTAAGGGCAATCCCAATTCCCACATCTCAATTGGAATTTGGGACTATCCTACTAAATGTGAGATATCTGGGAATTACAGGAATTACAGACAAAAAATGAAGAAGAAAATCACAAACATGCTGTGGTGCATAGAGCCCTCATAATTACTACAGTGAGCAAATAACTATATTCACTTCACATTCTTACACTTACTGGCCACTAAATGGCGCTGTTCGATCACATAAAGACAAGAAAAAGAGTCAACCTGCAACAATGTAACCTTCTGAGAATGTGTACTTGTTTAACTATACCTTCAGGACCAATTTTAGCTAAATCTGACAAAACCACACTTTGAGGGCATTTTAGAGAGTTGCGAAAATGTGTGTGTCCTAGAAGCATGCTGGTTAGGGTGAGCGTGGGTTTACTGAAACCAAACTGTGCAGATGGTTTTCTCACCTTGGCGAAACTTCTGCGTGTGTACAGTTTTACGACCTTCGCCCTTGTGACACCGCTCACCTGGCAACAGCAGCAAACCTCCCCGGTTGGATCCAAGTTGCCATCTGTGCACCATCGACCACATCACAATGCAACACACGCACTTCATCTTCTGCAGTAATGCATGCCTGTAAGCACACAGATCAAACACATCACATAACAATGTTCAGAAACGCACAACACATCCACCTACTCTGTCTCGCTGAACACCTGATCAATTAGTCCTTTCATGGCACACACACCTGCTATCAGTCTCTCTCATCCTTTAAAGGTGCCATGTGGAATGTCTGCCAAAAAATAAATTCATACTCCACATATTCCATACCAGATGGGGGCAGTATACCTCCAGAAAGTTGGCCTACTCTAGTCTGTTTTTTAGTTTTGGGTTGTTAATCTTCTAAAACCGTCAAATCGTCCGCTTTGTCCCGCCAAAGCCTATTTTGATCGGTGAGTGATGTAGAACATAATGACTGCTGCGCTTGACAGGGCTTATAACGAGCAGAGAGAGAGAGAGAGCGCCCCGGCCGCGCGTGCGCACTCTCACGTCTTCAAACAACACGAGTGCAGTCCTCCTGCTCTCTCTCTCCCTCGCGCATATTAATCAAATCAATTGACACGATAGTAAGACCGCAGTTCATTTGGAGATTTTTAGAGATTAGAGACTCAATGAACAACATCTCAACACTAAATTATAAAGGCCGGTCTCATATAGACGCGATTGACATCAGGTTCAAGTACGCCCACAAGCCGTGCGAGTTATTCGTGTACTGCAGTTTGGCTGGTGGTTATGTATGTTGCCCGCATACCGCCTCCCATGGCCGAAACTGGTATTACGACACCAGTCGGGCCGGCGCTAGTAATTTAGCATGCTAATTTAGGTTTATATCTCGGCAGCACTATAACTTGTCAATTTTTTAATGACATCATTGCACTTATTTCTTCTCATTCTTTTGATGCGTGTAGCTAATTTTTTGGATAATTTTACCTCAATTTTTACATAGGGCACCTTTAAATCTTACACACAGGGAAGAAACATATGGAAGCCCATTACCACCACATTACAAAAAAATTCATGCTTTTGTAAATCATAATTATGACATGAAAAAAAATATGACATATAACTCTTATATGTCCGAAAGTCGAAATTCTGATTACTGTTAAGTCATAATTTCAAATTTTTAATCTCATAATTTTGATTTAGTATGTCATAATTTCGATTTAGTAATTTGAACTAATTCATAATGTAATTCACTAATTTATAACATAGTTTCAACTTTGTCATAACTATGACTATGTCATAATTTTGGCTGTTTTTCCTCATAGTCATAATTATGACGACGACTTTTTTTTTTTTTTTTTTTTTTTTTTTTTTTTTTGACAGACGATGAAGCTTCAAACCTCCGCTAAATTGCGTTGATCTGGTGAACCCATGAACGAGTGTCCAATGGTTAACTAATATCGGGCAAGTTTTATAATTTAGGTTCATTTTTAGTAATTTAAACAATTTTGATGCTTGTATTTGTATAATACAAAAAGAAGAATATTATTTAATTGCTTAAGTTTACCAAGCCCAGTCTGATACACAACAAGCACATTCATAAACTGTTTTGACCATCATGTGCGGCAGCCTGTGGTAAATCATTTTGCAAAGAATTCGGTTCAAACGATTTCCTAAACAGCCATTTTATGTAAATCACACAGGTCTACACTAGAATTATCTCTCGTACAGAGAAACATCGGTAACGCTTCCTTTTACAGTACAGTACTTACGTGTACTTACCTAGAAAGTACTGGCTAATATAAGGTAAGTACATGGGTTAGGGGTAGGTTTAGGGGTAGGTTCAGGGTAAGTACCTAGTTATTACCCAGTAATTGTAATTACTATAGTAAGTACATAGTATGTACATGGGAAACAGGACTGTAAAAGGAAGCGTTACCGAAACATCTTGGGCGTCCCTACCATCAAACCTTTCCACTTTGTGTTTGCCGTAGGACCCTCGTTTTTTGCTTTAAACCCATCTTTCTGTTTTCTTTTCTGTCTTCGGAGCTTTTCCGCTTCAGGTACTGATTCTCTTGTTGTCTCCGCTGAATAAGCTAAAGTGAAATGTCAATTGTTCGCCGCTTGGCTTAAGGCTTAATTCTCTCCGTGCCCGGAGGCACACAAGGCTTGGACATCACTCCTCCATTGGGTTCGGTTTCCAGCTGCACGTCGTGCTGTGTTCCACGTGTTCCAGCCTGCACCGTTTCGTTCCAGTTCCACCATTCGCCGCCAAGTTGTTTTTGGGCGGCCTCTTTTCCTTCTTCCTTCAGGTGTCCACCCGAGGGCCACAGCACAGTCGTCCGTTCTGTCCTTCCTCAGCACATGGCCGATCCAGTTCCATCTCCGTCTCCTCACCTCCTCACTGATTTTCTTTGTTTCTGCCATCTCTAGAACGGACTTGTTGGAGACGTGTTGCTGCCATCGAATCTTGAAAAGCTTCCGTAAGCATTTGGTCTGGAATATGTCTAGCTTCTTCTCCTCTCCTTTGGTTAGTTTCCAGGCCTCGCAGCCACAAAGCAGAACCGAAAGTACTAAGCTCTTGAAAAGGGAGGTTTTGGTCTTCCTGCTGATATCGTTGGCTTGCCATATGTTTGATAGCCTTTTGAACTGCGCGCTTGCCAGTGCCACTCTTTTCTTGACATCCACTGTGCCTCCACCATCCTTAGTGACGTTTGCACCCAGATACGTGAAGCTCTCCACCTCCTCTACCTCGCTTTCTCCAACCTTCAGCTTGTTGTCGCTCTTGCTATTGACCTTCATTATCTTGCACTTCTTGTCATTCAGTTTTAGGCCAACCTTGGCTGCATTGACCTTGTTTTGTGCTGAATGTGATCCATTGTTGAAGATAGAAGGGCAAGGTCATCTGCAAAGTCAAGGTCTTCCAGCATGGTATTGAAGTCCCATCGGATTCCAGTTCTTTCACCCTCCAAAGTTCTCCGCATTACCCAGTCGATTACCAGGAGGAACAAAAATCCTGACATGCAGCACCCCGGCTTCACTCCTGTCGTCACTGGGAACCAGTCTGTTGTCTCGTTCGCGTCCATAACGGAGCACTGAAAGTCCTCATAAAGGGTCTTGACCATCTGGATCAGCTTCTGAGGGATTCCATACTGACTCATGATGGTCCAAAGGCTGTCTCGGTGTATGGAATCGAACGCTTTTTCAAAGTCGACGAAGTGGACGTACAGTGTAGCATTCCATTCATTGACTTGTTCCAGGATATTCCTAAGGATGAATATCTGGTCGACAGTTCCTCTGCCCTTCCTGAAGCCGGCTTGTTCTTTCCGGAGCAATGAATCTACTCCATCTTGTATTCTGTTAATGAGTATCTTGCTGAGCACCTTGCTGGCCAGAGGTAACAAAGTAACCCCCCTTCAGTTTCCACAACTCTGAAGGTTTCCTCGCTTTGGAATTTTGCAAATGAGTCCCTTGGTCCATTGTGCTGGAACTGTCTCTTGGTCCCAAATGAGGCCAAAAATCCGTTTCAGTTCTAAGCTGGTCCGTTCGGTGTCTGCTTTAAGCATTTCGGCTGAGATTTGGTCTACTCCAGGGGCCTTTCCATTCTTGAGGGCCTTCAGTGCGATCTTAATTTCTTCAACATCTGGCGCCTCGACTGGAATATCTATCTCCTCTCTTTCCTCCTCTTCCTCCTGTGGTGGTTCTTCTGGTGTTTCCCTGTTGAGAACTTCCTGGAAATGTTCCTTCCACCTCTCTAGTCTGGCCTCTTTACTCTTCAGCAGCTCCCCGTTCTTACTCTTCATTGCTGCGGTTTGTCTGGTACTCTGTCCTGTCAACTGTTTCACAATATTGTATAGTTCTGTCTGCCTTCCGTTTTCCGCTGCTTTCTGTGCTCTCTCTGCTTTCTCTGACATCCACCTCCTCTTGTCCTCTCTCACACTTCTCTTCACTTCCTTGTCCTTCTCCCTGTACTCTTCTCTGATTCTGTTTTTAATTCTTTCTGAGCGGGTACTTTCGATCCTGTTCGCCGCTTGGGGGGGATGATCTCTTTTTGTGTGAGCCCATGAACCAGTGTCTACATGGTATCTACATCTACTTTCTAACATTCATTCAGTATCTCACCTATGGGAATGCCTCTGGCGTTACCGATCGCGGCACTAATGACACCACATCTTGCTAACGCAATAGTTCCTTAAGTTGTCAAGTGACTTTGTCACTTAGAGTGAGATAACTAACGCGTCAAGGCGAGTATGCAGTTATTTTCCAAGTTTTTGGGACACTCACCACGCACCAACATTAAGGAAAAGGAGCCATCCCAACCGGCAGGACAAGAGACCTGTATGATGGAAAGAGACTTCCATCACGTCGCCCGCCAGCGAGGCAGTTTATTCCAGCCGTCCCGGCCTGTGTGGCTGAAATGAGAGGGTTTTGGGACAAACCTTTTTCCCACCGATTACCCGTTAAGGACTTCTCGAGGTTGGACGTCCAGGGAATGGAGGATCTGGGGATGGCAAACAGGAAAGTATGTTTTAATGTCTGTAGGTTCTTATGGTAGGGGCCCTGACCACATTCTTAACAGCAAAAAAAACAACTTATCTGATCGTAGTCATGGTAACTAAGACCTTCTTGCCCTTGTTGGGGGGATGGGACCACAGATCCCAGAGTGAGTTTTAAATATTATTTGTTAACTATAACAAATACTTGTGTCTGATTAGTCTCAGTCGTTACAAATCTCAAATGGATGGTGTTTGAGGGATTGTGTGCGCAGAAAGGAGCATCATTTCTTTCTTGTGTTCAATTTTGGACATGCTGTGCTTCCTACAGGACCTTCTAGATAAGGGCAGAGCCTTTTCTACGGTTAAGATTTACCTGTCCGCTCTCTCTGCATGTCATATTGGTCTTGACTCGGGGACTATTGGCCAACACCCTCTCGTCTATAGATTTATGAGAGGAGCACGTAGGCTACACCCAGTGTCGCAGTTGCTGGTCCCACCATGGGACTTGTCCGTGGTTCTGAACGCGCTTTCTAAAGTCCCTTTCGAACCCATTGATAACATTGCCTTAAAGCTGGTTGCTTTAAAGACGGTTTTGTTACTTGCTCTCACTTCAGCAAAAAGGGTGAGTGAACTACATGCTATATCAGTTCACCCGTGTGTGATGTTCGCTCCGGGTGGTCAGAAAGTTACTTTTAGAACTAACCCGGCGTTTGTAACTAAAGTGTGTGTTCACGTGGGTGCAGTTAAATCTGTGGACCCACTACCCTTTTCATCTCCAGAGGAGGAGAGGTTATACTGTTTATGTCCGGTTCGTACTCTGTCGTACTCTGTCTGGAGCGGTGATTCAGATAATATTACCCACTCTTTCATTTGTCTGGTTCGTCAGCATATCGGCAATACAGGAGATGTCTATATCCCATAGGTTAGATACCGAACGAACGTTAGAAAGAGAACGTTCGGTTACTGACGTAACCCTGGTTCTCTGATAACATGAAGTAAGGTATCTCACAACATTGCCCTCCTCACATGTCCCGCACGGAGAAGAGATATGTGGAGAATGACGAAACGGCAGGTGGCGGGACTCCCTGATCGCTGCAGCGATTGGTCTGCCACATTTGTCAGACGTGGTGTCATTGGTGCTTCCGTGATTGGTCACGCCAGAGGCGTTCCCATAGGTGAGATACCTCACTTCATGTTATCAGAGAACCGGGGTTACGTCAGTAACCTAATGTTTTTTAAAAGTTGTATACATATGTGGACATTTAAATGACACGTATAATAAAAAGGAAGAGTTTTAGTTAATAGTATTTTATTGACTTGATTAACCAAGCTCTCCAAAAAAAAGCCCTACAATTTAATAAAATAACATTATACATGCACTTAATATTTGATAGTATTAAATAATTTGATCATACACTTTGAATAAAACATTTGCAAGTGGTTTGTAAAAGTTTTTTTTATGCATGTTTTGGCTGAGTTTTGACCAGCAGTGTGAGTGTTTCGAAACAGCGAATCATTTTGCGAAGCAATTGGTTCAATTTATTCAAAGTTTCAGAAAGCTTAGTTTCTCCCATCACTAGGCCTGCATCTGAGTAGGTTCTTATTTTGAATAATTACATTGCGACCACTAAAAATGTACATTTTATATAGTATGAATGTGTGTAGTATGAATGTAATCCGGACGTACATTCGCTATATTGACATTATCATGTGACCTACCAACGTCAGTTGCGTTGCTTCACTGCCATTCACAAATCCTCTCCTGTGGCCTCATGGGATAGTAAAGTGTCCATCATATGCACACTTCAGAATCTCAACAGAAGTAGTAGATCATCTGGGTACTTTTATGAGAACTGTGAATTTGGACATACTTTTGTCACATATTGTTTTTCACCTACTATATAGTAGGAAAGTGTCCAATTTTAGCGATTAGTCGTTGCCCAGCACTAAAATAAATAAAAAAACTATATTTAGAGCTTATACTGTGCACTAATAGGCCTATGTGATAACGTCCAAACACATTGTTAGCAAAGACATCCTTGAAAAGTACCCCTTATTGCACAATGTTGCCCTGAGGTTGTTCCATGGTCTAATTTCCGCTCTTTGCGTCAGCAAACAACACTACGCAACTAATGTATCTACAAAAACAGCAGCCGATGAGTGTGAGGATTCTCTCCGAATGTTTAGTCACGTGGCAGTGAGCAGGTGATCCGCGGCATACATAATTAAAACACTTTTTATAGAAAACTATTATGAGTACAGTCTTCATTTCATGTGAAAGTACACCATTCAGGTTTCTCTAAACAAAAACACAATTTATGGGTCAAGGGCATCATAACCTCTCTGCAGCCCTAGATTGACTCTCTCTCAACAGGTTCTGGTTTATCCTGTCTTCCATCCACATTCATCTCATGATATGAAATTAGCAGCTCTGCATCCATATGGCACACAAGGACTTGTGTGGACTTGTGTCCTTGTGTGTGTGTGTGTGAGAGTGAAAGAGAACAGATTGTTGTGGAAACCTTCAGTCCTGCCCTGTGAACCCTGATGCCACAGTCACCAGCAGGGGGGCAAACGACTGCTGATAGAAGGGCAGCTAACACTCTCACACAGCTGTTAAATACACACATGCTCCAAAATTAACTTTTGCTATATCTGCCAATGGCTGGCATTACGTTTATTCATTTAGCAGAAGCTTTTATCCCAAGCGACTTAAAAATGTGGACAAAACAAAGCAATTCATTCGAATGAGGGAACTGGTTTATTACTCCAGACTTCAGCATTCATGATCCTTCAGAAATCATTTGAATATGCTGATTTGCTGCTCAATAAATATTTCTTATAATTATCTGTTGAAAACAGTCATTGTGCTTGATATTTTTGTGAAAATAGTGTTCTTTGCAAACATTTTAACCATCCATTATTTAGCAATTCCTAGAAAAGGTGAAAATTGGCCATGAAAAGTGTGCCCAGGTTGTCTTCTTTCTGCTGGATGAGGCCTGTCCCTACATTAGGCACCAAGTCTGATGCCCTGCAGGTGTGTTTTTGTGAGGGCAAGGGTCTGTGGGATGGCAGCTTCTGGTATCTCATAATCTACAAGATTAACTTCATTGCTAAAAGTACAAACATCTTTTAACTGACCTTGCAGAAACTACCCAATTGAATAAATGACATACAATTTTCTAACTGACAGAGAGATTGCACAGTGCGGTGCACTTTAATATTTAATAAAAGCACAGTCCTAATGAATAATAGATCCCATAATTAAAATGATTTTTCTTAAGCATTAATTGCACTGATGTGGTCGTTGTGAAATCATTAAAGCTGCAGTGATTTACTTCTCGGGCAGATCTGAGCAGTGAGTGGGTGATTTTTCAGTGTATAGCTTCAGTTTAATGTCTAAATTGTTGTCCTTTGGTGTCTTTCACCAGTTAAATGAGTGTTTGAAAAATAGAGAAAATCTTTATTTAAAATAATTGTAAAGTAATTTAGCATGATGGCCAAAATTGTTTGCCACAAGGTCATTCATATAATGTTGTTAATGGCTCAGTATCGAGGTGACTTAAACAGTTGCCTTAACAACAAAACATATTCCTCACAAGAATTTGAGTTCAGTCAGTGAATCATTGCCGGCAGTGTGTAATGCCTTGTAAAAATGATTATTGCCGGGACAGTCAACACTAGTGCTGTATAATTGACCAAAACTTTGATATAACTACAAGAATGATGATCTATCCAGTATATAATCACAAATAATACTTTAATTCAAACATTTGTATAGTGTTTTTCATCTTTCATAATAAAATGATTCCTTACTAATCTCAGAGAGAAAGCCAAATAAGTGTGGCAATTAAAAACTCCCTATAATTGAAGGTTAAAACTATTTAACTTGTCAACATGCCTGCAGCGCATGTGTGAGGACTGTTTGTTGTTGTGTGGAAGATATAAAAAAATTTGTTTTACTTTTCCTCCCTTCTCATATGATTTCCATTTTCAGTTTTGCATTCGCTCCATAATTTTGCATGCAGACGTTTGCAAAGTTTCATGGGGGGACACAAAACTTTTTTCATGTAAACACAAAACGCCTCGGTTACGACTGTAACCTCGGTTTCCTGAAGAGGGACTGACTCTGAGGGAGCGCTTTGCGTGATGACGTCTTGAAGCATATGTGAAATCAGTCCAATGATGTGACGGAACGTCAGAGGCGGGTGTACCCAAAACACAGTAGCGCTAGCTTCATAAAAGTCTGAAGTAGTTGCTGACAGGCACGTAGGAGATATAACCGAGGTTACAGTCGTAACCGAGGCATTGCCTTTCAAGGGAACTCGCGCTGCGTCGATTGACGCTGAGGGAATGTCTATACCAACGCCAGCATAGCGACAAGTGTCTGTCCAGTGTGGTACCTCCACAGACCCTGAGTTGAGCGTCCTTTCAGGATCACTACCCAGCCAGTGAGAGAGGCATCTGTCATTACCGTCTTGCGACGACAAGAAGCTACCAACACGGGACCGTGGGACGGGAACCAAGGTTTCTTCCACATAACCAGGGCACGTAAGCATCGCTGCCTCGGAGAAAACCCTTTGGTCCTGAGCCACCACTGCAGGGGTCAAAAGTCCAAAAGGTATCACGTTGGATGCTGCTGCCATCAGACCCAACAGTCTGTTTGACAGTGAGTGACTGGCCTAGCTTTATTCTTTTCACAGCCGAAAGGATGGACTCTATGCATGCTGGTGAAAGGCGTGCCTGCATCGACATTGAGTCCCAAACTACGCCTAGAAAAGTGGTCTTCTGTAGTGGAGCGGACCAGCAGGGAACGACCAAACTGACTGCTCTAGGACCCTCCTCAGACGGGGCAGGCATTTCCGGGTGGACCCTGAAATATGTGCTCGCCGGAGACCGCTGCGCCCCGAAACACATGAGGTGGCGGGGTTAGCATAACGGTCCCCTGAGGGCAGCGGGCACCGTATAATTTGGTGTTAACTGCTTTACTTCGGGGGAGACTGCCCTCGTTGACCCCTTGAAGGCTGCGGTTGAGAGCACAGGAAACAACGCTCTGTTTTTGTGTGGCATGGTGTGAAAAGCTGGTTTTAGATGTTTGGGGCTGCTCCCTCTTAGCAGCCCCGGAGACATGAGAGCGGCGGGGTAGGAGTTTTTGGAATTCCTGTTTGGCTGCCTCCTGGAACCTCTCGATGAAGAGGCCAGAAGGTGACGGGTGCATCCATAAGGAAGGTTTTATCTTTCTCCTTTATATTGCTCACCCTCATCCATATCTCCTAACAACTCAGCCTGGTAAGCCTGCAGCAGCGACATAGTGTGTAAGCATGCTGCAGCCTGACCAGCGGCTGAGTAAGCCTTACCCACTAAGGATGAAGTTGCTCTAACTGGCTTAGTGGGTAATACCGGGGCCTTTAGGGAAGATGCTGATTCAGGGGAGAGATAGCTCGTGAGCGTCTCTTCCACCTTTGGCATCTCCCCATAAACCAGCTATTTATAGTTTGATATAGAGGAATAGTTGGATGTTTATGCACTATTTACTCTATAGGATACTGGTTTCTCCTATGATCTAGACACCTTGGTGTGAAGATCGGGGGAAAATGGAAGGCCCTGGCGTTGAGGTTGTGAACGAGATGGCAGGAAGCGTTCGTCTAATTTACTCTTTGTACGAACGTCCTGTTTATCAGCTGGCCAATCGAGACTTAATCTTTCGACCGCTCTCGATACAACCTCAACAAGCTCCTCAAAAGCATTAGACTGAGGTAGCGAATCCTCAGTGTCTCCTGCTTCAATACTGACAACATCTAGTTCCTCGGAACTAGATAGCTGCAGTATTGGTGCCTCAATCGGGCGGAAATAACTGCAATGCGTGCTTCCGGACCCTGAGAGAAGGCACTAGATCTATCAGGTGAAGGTAGATATAAGGCTGGTCCCGTCTCTAACCCCGCTGATAGATCCATTTGCGAACCCCAAGTCTGAAGTTGACCCGAGCCCTGGGGGACGTGAGATGATTGAGCGTCCTCGTGAAAGAACGCGAGGCGGGATCGGAACGTCCGCATGGGAAGCTCACAGTTTTCACGAGCGCTGACTTTTCATGCTCCTCACCCAAACAATCAACCCAAAGAATGTGTGTGTCCCCACCCATTGGTTAACCCGGGCAGGGGTGCACACACACAATCTAAATTGCTGTTTGCTCGCCATAGTTTTTGGATTACATATACAGGTCCTTCTAAAAAAATTAGCATATTGTGATAAAGTTCATTATTTTCCATAATGTAATGATAAAAATTAAACTTTCCTATATTTTAGATTTATTGCACACCAACTGAAATATTTCAGGTCTTTTATTGTTTTAATACTGATGATTTTGGCATTGTCACGTTTTCAGTGTGTTTAGTTCAGTTTTGTGATCTGGTTTCCCCCTGTCTTTGTGATTTTGGTTTAGTCCTGTTAGTTTTCCCGCTCTGTCTGATTAGTAATTCCCTTCACCTGTGTTCAGTTAATTATCCTATTAGTCCCTGTTCATTTAAGCCCTGTGTTTTCCCTCAGTGTTTGTTGGTCGTCGTCGATGTATGGTTGTGTGTTCTCTGAAGTCCTGGCATTTGTTATTTTGTTCCTGTTTATTTCTGTAAGTTGAGTTTTGTTAATAAATCAACTATATTGAAGTTCTCATGTCATCGTCTTCGGCAACCTGCACTCAACCCTGGCAGGCATACAGCTCATGAAAAGCCAAAATTCCTGTCTCAAAAAATTAGCATATCATGAAAAGGGTCTCTAAACGAGCTATTAACCTAATCATCTGAATCAACTAATTAACTCTAAACACCTGCAAAAGATTCCTAAGGCTTTTAAAAACTCCCAGCCTGTTTCATTACTCAAAACCGCAATCATGGGTAAGACTGCCGACCTGACTGCTGTCCAGAAGGCCATCATTGACACCCTCAAGCAAGAGGGTAAAGACAGAAAGAAATTTCTGAACAAATAGGCTGTTCCCAGAGTGCTGTATCAAGGCACCTCAGTGGGAAGTCTGTGGGAAGGAAAAAGTGTGGCAAAAAACGCTGCACAACGAGAAGAGGTGACCGGACCCTGAGGAAGATTGTGGAGAAGGACTGATTCCAGACCTTGGGGGACCTGCGGAAGCAGTGGACTGAGTCTGGAGTAGAAACATCCAGAGCCACCGTGCACAGGCGTGTGCAGGAAATGGGCTACAGGTGCCGCATTCCCCAGGTCAAGCCACTTTTGAACCAGAAACAGCGGCAGAAGCGCTTGACCTGGACTACAGAGAAGCAGCACTGGACTGTTGCTCAGTTTTGCATGTCATTCGGAAATCAAGGTGCCAGAGTCTGGAGGAAGACTGGGGAGAAGGAAATGCCAAAATGCCTGAAGTCCAGTGTCAAGTACCCACAGTCAGTGATGGTCTGGGGTGCCATGTCAGCTGCTGGTGTTGGTGCACTGTGTTTTATCAAGGGAAGGGTCAATGCAGCTAGCTATCAGGAGATTTTGGAGCACTTCATGCTTCCATCTGCTGAAAAGCTTTATGGAGATGAAGATTTCATTTTTCAGCACGACCTGGCACCTGCTCACAGTGCCAAAACCACTGGTAAATGGTTTACTGACCATGGTATTACTGTGCTCAATTGGCCTGCCAACTCTCCTGACTTGAACCCCATGGAGAATCTGTGGGATATTGTGAAGAGAAAGTTGAGAGACGCAAGACCCAACACTCTGGATGAGCTTAAGGCCGCTATCGAAGCATCCTGGGCCTCCATAACACCTCAGCAGTGCCACAGGCTGATTGCCTTTTTTCTTTCTTTTTTTTTAAATTTATTTATTTATTAGGGACCATGTACAATCTATAACATAAATGCCTCCATGCCACGCCGCATTGAAGCAGTCATTTCTGCAAAAGGATTCCCGACCAAGTATTGACTATTGAGTGCATAACTGAACATAATTATTTGAAGGTTGACTTTTTTTTTTTTGTATTAAAAACACTTATTTTATTGGTCGGATGAAATATGCTAATTTTTTGAGACAGGAATTTTTGGTTTTCATGAGCTGTATGCCAAAATCATCAGTATTAAAACAATAAAAGACCTGAAATATTTCAGTTGGTGTGCAATGAATCTAAAATATATGAACGTTTAATTTTTATCATTACATTATGGAAAATAATTAACTTTATCACAATATGCAAATTTTTTGAGAAGGACCTGCATGCATATATATATATATATATATATATATTATATATATATAGACAATACAACAAATAGACAGAAACAGTTTCACACTGAGCGCTACTGAAACTAGCTAGTGCTGCTGTATTTTGATCAGGCTTTATAGTTTCCTGGTTCGTGATGTCACCCGCCTCTGACGTTCCGCCACACTATTGGACTGATTTCACATGTGTTTCAAGACATCACGCAAAGCGTTCCCTCAGCGTCAATCGATGCAGCACGAGTTCCCTTGAAAGGGAACCTACAGGTGAAACTCGAAAAATTAGAATATCGTGCAAAAGTTATAATTTTGATGATTATGGCTTACAGTTTATGAAAACCCCAAATTCAAAATCTCAGAAAATTAGAATATCACATGAAAACAATAAAAAAAAAGGATTTTTTAAATACAGAAATGTCGGCCCTCTGTAAAGTATAATCATGCATATGTATATAGTTATATATACTAAATATATTAGATTCACCTTCTTATTTAAATTACTGAAATACATGAACTTTTGCACGATATTCTAATTTTTCGAGTTTCACCTGTATATATCTAAATATAAACACGCACACATTACCATGTCCCCTTAGGGGCTCCATACACATGGGCCCTTGACAATAGAAGAAATACTGAAAATGCAAGACTCCAAGGTTCTTGAATATTATTTGACAAACTTAATGCATCAACACTGAATTTGCATATAATTATATTCTGATAATTGTACATGAAAACGTTAAATCTCTGTGTAGAGGGCATTTACAAAAATCCTACACTTTTTTGGGATTCTCTTCTAATTAAGTAAGATTTTTTCCTGATGTACATTAAACTCACCTGTATGGAGGCCCTAAGGGGATATGGTGATTGAAAAATATGAGATGGGAGAGGAAAAAATAATATTTTAACGCTTTCTCATTCACTTGAGAGAAACATTAGCATCCCTCTGGCAATTTTTAATTGTATTGCATTCCCTTGAGAGACTTCAATCACAAAAGGATTAAAATAGTTTCCTCTCTCATTTAATATTATTCCCATCCCATGCAATTTTATAACTCTCTCCTAGTCGAGACTTGAGTGCTTTTACATAAAAGAGAACTTGTTCTCACTAATGGGTAAGTTAAATGCAACCTCGACATTTAACATCAGCTTACAGTGGCTAGCATCATTTGTGCAATTATAGGCCTGTGTGAGTGACTTCACAAAGTCTCTTCTTCTTGATATGGCATTCAACACAAGCATATACAGTTTTTTTTTTTTTTTTTTTTTTTTTTAAAAGGTACTTCATTACAGGAATGAACCAGCTCCTAGTTGGAAGTTGTAATAGTGTGGAACTTCAATGAAATGATATTCAAGAACAGTGAGAAATAGAGAAAACAGCTGAAGTGAGTGTCTTTGGATCTGACTGCAGTAGGAAATGTTGAATCTGTGAAATGAAACTCGGAGGCTCTGCAGAGTGTGCAAATGTTTAATGCGTGTCAGAGAGTGTATAAAGCAATAAGAACACACATCTGAGCAGCAGACTCATAGGATCATATGAATGCAGAATAAATGGCATGATTAAGAGCGGATAAGTGCTGAGATCTGCTGTGTGTGTTTGAGGTAAAAAAAAAAATTCATTGCATTTCATGTTGCATATATCCCGTCCCTCTCTGTCCTACAAAAGTGTGTTTCCTACAGACACGTCAAACAGTCAATCCTAACCACAGACAACTGATTTTAATAATTGCTTGTACAAACCGGTAACACTTTACAATAAGCTTCCATTTGGTAATATTATTTAATGGACCAGCTAGCATGAACTAACAATGAACAGTTGTATTTTTTTTTTTTAAACGAATGTTAAGATAACTAACACTTAAGATTGGGGTCCAATTCTCACTATTAACGACTTTTGCCTCAATAAGCTTCAAATTACTAATTATTAATTTTAGTAAGGTAGTTGTTAAGTTTAGGTATGGGGTAGGATTAAGATATGTAGAATGTGGTCATGCAGAATAAGACATTAATATGTGCTTTTATAAGTACTAATAAACAGCCAATATCCTAGTAATATCATGCTAATAAGCAATAGTTAAAATTGAGAATTGAACCCCTAAACTAAAGTGTTACCAGAAATACTTAAGCAAATGTGTTGCTTAATGCGTTAATGGGACATTATTGTAAAGTGTTACCTACAAATCTATAAAACAGAAAATATGACTTGCAGTATAAAATAAATACACTTGAGCCTTATTGACGTGGTATTATGGGTACATAAGACAGAAAAGGTTGGGAAACGCTGCTCTAAAGTGCATGACATTTTATCCTGAGATACAAAAGAAAAAATCAATGCATATGGTCTTTCAATAAGTACAACTGACAACTAGAAAATAAATTGACAATAAAGCTGAAATTTCTCTCCGTTCTTCCTCTAATAAACCCAAAATCACCATTAGATCATTATTAGTTCTTTGGTATATTGCTACAGTACACAATGCAATTTTACATATATAATCTCATAGCATATGACAAAAATATAATGTTTGTGGAAATAAGTCATCAGTAAATATATGGAGTATTTAATGTTACGCAGTGCAAATTAAGCAGATATTTCATTATAAATTCTTTGGATAAAAATATTGTATAAAAACGACCCCTGAGTTTTGCTGAAGGTTTTCTCTCTATTTTTGGTTGGATGTTTTAAACTAAATCATCAAATCTTGATGGCCTACATGATGTAAAAATAAAATAAAAAATAACCGTGATAAAGTGCCTGCAACTGCTGATTGATATTTGATTTATGTTGCTGATATTTGTATTTCATCACTCAGATCCACAACGTTCTCAAACACCCCGTCCTCTGCATCACGCTGCTGCCGCGCAAAATTCACAAAAACCTGAGAGAAACAGAGAGAAACGTGTCAACTGAGGTAGAAAAAATGAATGGCTGCTTAGATTCAAATTGTAATGTCATGATCTCAGTGTCCTTATGGTAGGGTTATTGTAAACTAAAACAAACTATGTATACATTAATACAACATTTCTGTAAATTGAAATAAAGCTGAAATAAAATAAAATATAAATATTAGTGGAAAAACGAAATGAAAATGAGAAATGTTGCCTAGTTTAAGTTTAATCACCAAAATTATTAACTGCAAATAAATTAAAACTATAACTAAACTAAAATGGAAATAAAATAAAAGGTAACGCTTCATTTTACAGTACAGTACTTACGTGTACTTACAGTGTACTTACCTAGAAAGTACTGGCTAATATAAGGTAAGTACATGGGTTAGGGGTAGGTTTAGGGGTAGGTTCAGGGTTAGTACCTAGTTATTACCCAGTAATTATAGTTACTATAATAAGTACATAGTAAGTACATGGGTAACAGGACTGTAAAAAGGAAGTGTTACCAAATAAAATTAGGCCTTTTTTAATAGCAAGTAAAAAAATGACAAAAGCATATAAGAAAGTGATTAAAAAATTAAACTAAAATTAACATGAAAACTAAAATATATAAAAAATAAAAGCTATTCAAAATATTAAAACTGCTTTTTAGTTATTTTCAACAAAGCAGACATTGTCTTTTTCTGCTGTGTCGTTTCTACCCAATACAAATAGTGGCTTGATCTATCTGACATCATAGCGTCATTTCTTTCAAATGCATTGCTTTTAATGTACTACAACGGAATCAATTCTGTGCAGTGAAAGTCACTGAGAAATTAGTTTTGGTTTCATTTTATTTTATTGCACAATTTTTAATTCCACAAACTCAATTTAGCAGCCATACTGGCTGGTGAGAGAAAAAGTTCATTTCAAACCCTGCTAGTAACCCATCAAGTGTCAGCTTTAACTGGGTCGTACTGCCATCGTCCTCAGCGTCAGCTCATTGTGTCTCACAGTTGCCAGCAATATTGGCATGTGATTCATTTCTCACAAGACGTTGGATGGCAGTACGGGACCTGCTGCATATGAAAACCACAGATGAAATGCACTCGGATAGATAAGGAAGTGTTAGGGATCATAATCAGAGTTAGATTGTGCTAATTTTATGAGTATGACGTCAATGGATAGTCTGGACTTCCAGGGTGTAGAGTGTATTTTCTGGATATACTAGCCGTTATTACAAGAAACAAACTGTATAAGCAGAAACTGCAGATAATATCTAAGATAAACTAAAGCATTTCACACTGACAGGACGGCCAAATGATGATTAACTGGAGTCGACGAGTGTTTACTGTAAAGTGTGTGCTGAGTTTGAGGACGGCAGATCAAGGAGTTGAAGAGAAGCTGGAGGCCCGGGAAAAGAGATGTCAAGTGTGTCAGTCAAATACACACATGCTTGGTACTTTCCCGAAAAAAAGAAGAAGACCCCCCCCCCCCATATATATATTTTTGATAACCAAACAGTTTTAATGATCATTGACTTCATTTGTGTGCAGACAGAAAAAAGAAAGTTATACAGGAGAGGTTTGCAATGATATAAGGCAGACCATCCAGTTTTTCCAAAATCCACAAAATTATAATAATTCGCCATTTCACCACAAAATTATTTCTAATTTATTTAAAGTTGTAATGGATTATTTTCATGAGGATACAGATGTCAGTGAGGGGTCTGTGTGAAACACTTTCTCACCTGCCGTCACATATATAAGTTCCAAGAACCGGCCGAAGCAATTGATCAGTCAAATACACGCATGATTATGTAAATATGTCTATCTTGGCAGTTATATCTTGAGTGAACAAACAGTTTTGGTAAAAAAAGAGAAAAGAATAAAGAATAACCTTTAGAATGTGTGTCAGTATTGAATCTGCTCATTACTGGAGGTCTTAAAGTGAAAAAATAAATAAAAATAATAATAATATGCCCACTGCTGTCTGTGTTAATGTTAATCAACAAAAACAGAAAAAAACAGTACTGGTTGTATCTTTATATTGTATGTATTTGTCCTATTGTCATTTGTTTCTTTATTCTTATTTTATTACTGACTGCTTACTTGATTACTTAAGAACTTTTGACTTTTATTAGGCAAGTATTTGCTGTGGTTTGATAGTTAGATTTAGTACATCGTTAGATAGACTAGCCTAGCTAGCTATATCTAATAGCCTAAACATTATTCTTTTTTCAGATTTGTGAAGACTGGATAAGGCTGTGCACCACACTCAATATCTCCCTTTCCAAGTCTGAAAAAAAATTGCCCATAGGTTGTTTTAAAAGTTAAAATATATCAGAATTGATTTGGATTAGACAAAAATAAACACAATTTATGCATTTTGTTTGCCCTTTGTGTCATGTATGACTATTGTGCATCTAACATAATACATAATATGTTAAATATGGCATCTTGTGAAAAAGAAGTGCACTTAATTGTAATGAATGTACAGTTGTAATGCATTTTATAGTTTATAATTTTAACTGTTATAATGTTAATGTGTTATTCAAAATAAGTTAATATATTTAAATATATGACATACAAGTTTCAAAAGAAATTACATTAAAGTATATTTTAGCTTACCATAAATGCTTGTCAGTACGTTCAGATTAGACTTTAACCAAATTTCAAAGCCAATAGAAGTAATTATGGAATTACATATAAAGATGTATTTAAGTTCATTTAATTGCAATTAATGGATAAGACATGCCTTTGGTGTGAGAGACCCGGGTTCGAATCCACTGTGAGACACCAATGTGTCCCTGAGCAAGACACTTAACCCCTAGTTGCTCCAGAGGCGTGCGACCTCTGACATATATAGCAATTGTAAGTCGCTTTGGATAAAAGCGTCAGCTAAATGAATAAATGTAAATGTAAATTAATATTACAGTGTGAAAACATAACATTCAGTTCACACTTATTCTTTCTGTAATAAGTACTCTTTAAAAGTATGCTACTTGTTTTCACAAAGGGAGTCTGAATCTAAAGCAGAATCATTATGATATCATTCCCATCCTTACTTGCACATGCGTGCCTGTATTTTCTTTTTTTGTTGATGTTTAAATCCGAGATCTAATGCTCATACCTGTATGTCAGGTGTGTGTGTGTGTGTGTGTGTGTGTGTGTGTTACCTGGTCCAGTGTGGTCTGTGACACAGAGTAATCCTCCACGCGCAGCATCTGCTGGTGTTTGGTGAGCTGGCTGAAGATGTGCGCCAGGGTTCCCTCTCCCTGCGGTATCTGGTACTGCAGTGTGTTGTGATGTTTCTCTTTCAAAGTGCTGCCAGGAAACGTGTCCCGCACAAATGACTCCACCACGCACATGTCGGGCTGATCGGCACACACACGAACGATCAGTGTGTAACCTTCCCCGAACCTGCAAAACACACGAGCATGAACTTTATTCACAACATGGAATCAGGCCTATCCATCACAAATCACAAAACAAAAGTTTCCTGGGATGTGTCTGCACTAGGTCTGATAAAGCAGGACTATTTTTTATTTTTTTAACTTTTACTTTCTGTATGGATGCCGATGCAATGTGTTCAGTGCTGAACTCTTCAAACAAACGTAGACATCTCACAATTCAGACTTTTTTTCTTCAAAAAATTGAGTTTTTTTTTTACACATAACTCTGAATTTACTTCTCATTTTAAGTGCTAATAATCCCAATTTTGTGCTAATATTTGTGGTAATAACAATTTGGTCTTTTTCTCTCAGAACTGCGAGTTTCTATATCTCACAATTCTGACTTTCGTTCTTGGAATTCTAAGTTAACATCTCGCAATTCCGACTATTATTTTCTGCATTCTGAGTTGGCATCTTACACTTCTGACTTTAATTCTCGAAATTCTAAGTTACCATCTTGTAATTATGACTTTTTCCCTCAGAACTGCGAGTTGATCCTTTAATCCATAAAACTAGGCTTCCTTTAAAAGAAAAATAAGTCAGAATTGTGAGATATCATCAGAATTGCAAGCTGATGGCTCAATATTGTGAGAAATAAATAATTGTAATAAACTCACAATTTCGCGAAAAAAAAAAAAAAATCAGAATTACGAGATGTTAACTCAAAATGACTAGAAATAAAAATAATTGTGAGATAAAAAGTTTCAACTCTGAGAATTACAAAATGCTAATTCAGAATTGTGAGAAATAGTTGCAATTACTCTTTTTTTAATTTTGTGGCCTAAACTGACTTCCATTTATGGCTTCAGAAGACATGTAGACAGTATCATTTGAGAATAATTTAACAATATAACACAATTAGCATACACTACAGTGTAGTTCTTTAGCTCACATTTACTTAAAACATGGCAGCTTTTTTCAACATCCCTCCTTTTCCATTGCATAAAAGAAATAGTCATTTGGGTTTGCAGTGTTACACATGCTCCTCTAACGCAGCAGAGAGAAACAGCGTCTACATTTTCATCCTTCAAAACAGTGAATCTGTGAAAAGTAGATGCAGATTTATAGTCTGTGTAAAGTGTGCAGCAGTAGATTGTTGCAAAATGTCGCTGGCCTTATAAAACCTTCCTCCGCTCTTAACATCACTGACGTGCATTAGAAGCACTCTAGTGCTTTCATCCTTCTTGTTAAAGAACAGAGACACAAATATGTGAGATCAACACACACACAGACAGACTGTGTGAATTGTATGAAAAACTCACTCACTAAGCACGGTGACTCTAGTAATGGAGCGATTTGATTGGTGACTGACAGGCTTACAGGTGCTTTTATTGGACAGCTGTTTAATTATGTTTGTTTTGGAGCTGATGAAGATGTAGAGGTGTGTGTGTGTGTTTACTCTATAGGTTTGTGTTTATGAACACACTCAGCATTAATATGATTTTATCGGAGTAACCACTCGCTCTCAAAATAATAAAATAAAAGCACACTATGATGGCCGGTGTGTGTCTGCGTGTTTGTGCTACACGGGAGTGTTTCGGCTTTATGTGAAGAGAAGTTTTTGGCCATTTTTAGTGAGATTCCTTAATGCTCATTTGGCGGATTACGGGAAGTGAACAACATATATCATTCCAAAAGAATAAATGTAGCCATCAGTCATTGGGCACATCAGTACTACACAACGTCACGTAGGGAAAGACTTTTTTAGGACGAATACATATTGTTTATTACACTAATTTATTTTAATAATAAACAAACAGTCATTTATCATTAAATATACCACTTTGAGTATGACAATCTGCATTACTAAAATTATAATCAAATTAATGTAATATATAGTCATTCTTCAATTATGTGCTCTTCTAAATATATGAAATCTTGATATGAAATATATGAAATCTTGAAATAAAATTTCTTAAAACTATGTTTAAAATATTTACCAGTATTGATGAATAAAGATATATTTCATTACTGTCTCTGTCTTGATCAACATTCAAGTGAATTTTGATTAAATGTTCGATGGTATTTTTGATATGTGTATTGGTAATAAAATTAACTTTTTTTGGACGTTTTTTTTAAATCAAAATATTATCAAAATCAGCTCTCAAAATCTAATCTTTAAACTATACTTACACTACCGTTCAAAGGTCTGGGGACAGTAAGATTTGAAATAAATTAATATTCTTATTTAAGCAAAGACACATTAAATTGATAAAAAGTGACAGTAAAGACATTTATAATGTTACAAAAGACATTTATAATGTCCAGTTTCAAATAAATGATGTTCTTTTAAACCTTCTATTCGTCAAATAATCCTGAACAAAATCATGATTTCCACAAAAATATGAAGCAGCAATGTTTTCAACATTGATAATAAAGGAATGTTTCTTGAGCAGCAAATCAGCATATTAGA
Source organism: Rhinichthys klamathensis goyatoka (assembly GCF_029890125.1). Lineage (NCBI taxonomy): Eukaryota > Metazoa > Chordata > Actinopteri > Cypriniformes > Leuciscidae > Rhinichthys > Rhinichthys klamathensis. The sequence continues at coordinate 3,230,085 of NW_026606589.1, forward strand.
ATGATTTCTGAAGGATCATGTGACACTGAAGACCGGAGTAATAATGCTGAAAATTCAGCTTTGCATCACAGGGATAAATTACATTTGAAAATCTGTGCAGGGTTATGTTTTATTTTTTTTTCTGTTTGAGTTTTACTATGAGTTTTTCTCTATTTTCTTTGGTTCCTTCCTGCTTCTGGTTAGTCTCATTGGTTACTCATTGTAACCACTGGTTAGTAATGTCAGCTGTGTCTCATTACGTTGATTAGTTTGATCTTGATTTGTTTGGTTGTTCTGTTGGTTCAAGACAGTGATTACAGAGTATTTTGTTTTGATTAATAAAGAGAAGACTGCAGCAATTAAATCATGCACTTTTATTTCATTTAGCTGCAACCAGACGTGACAGCAATGATATTTCACAATATTACTGTTTTTACTGCATTTTTGATCTCACAAATGGAGCCTTGGCGAGAAACAAGAGACTTTACATAAAGAGACTTTACCGACCCCAAATTTTGAACTTTACAGTATGTAGTAGAATAAGATTTTGACTTGCAAACAAAACAAGATTGTATTGTTTTAAATAAAATGGAACAGATTCTCGAAATCAGTCATCTCATCTTCAAACTGTCCCTGTATTAGTTTTTTTTTAATGAGGGTGGGAAGAGCAAGACGAGCATAACTCATCCACTTACAACACCTACAGCACACTCACTATAAAGAGGAATCAACATTAAAATGTCAGCGGAGACAAAGACAAAGTTGCCCTCACTTTGCTGTATCAATCATGTGAAGAGTGGAGACAATAAAGAGTTTAGATCAGCACTCAAACAGCAGCACTGACACCAACAACACGGATTGCTTTAGGAAATACACGTAGCAAATATTCTAGTGGTCGAGTGATATGATTTTTTGATGGTTGATGTTGTAAGACTGATGCCGAACTGTCTGGACCAAGAGAGGACTATACTCTGAGAAAACAATGGACATTTGAACTCTCTCTTGCAAAATTAGCATCCCCATCCGAGACACAATCACATTGTGTCAATCACCTCAGTATTGTCTTAATCTACATTTCTTTCCCTTCATCCCCTCTTCCCCCATCTCTTGGGAAACCATGGCATTATCAAACCAAAGCTACTATCAGAGAATTAATATTGGTCGGCTTATATCTGTAGTAGTGGCCATGACCTCTGACTAGAGATAGTGTTACAAATTTGATTCAAGTGTACACAGATCTATGGGAACTAAACAAAATACTTTTAGAGAGAGCAAGCATGAGCGCACCCCTCTAAATAGTATAGTTCACCGGAGCGAGAAGCGACATTGGTTTCCAAATGAACGAGTGTAATTTCAACAGAGTTAAATAGAATAATCAAGTGTCTAGATATATTATCATCTAAATGATCAATGACCAATAACTAATTGGCATTCCAAACTAAATTCGAGGTTGCGATAAAATGGAGTCAGATAGAAGTAAATTGGAATTAAACTACTTTGGCTGAAAAGACAGAACACGCAGTACTCCTTCACCTGCTTATCGGAAACGGTTGTTGGCCTTACAACCGATATCTTGGCTAATATAAAATTACACTATTTACATGAACTAACAATGGACAATACTTCTAAAGCATGTATTATTCTTAGTTAGTGTTAATTTCAACACTTACTAATACATGATTAAAACCAAAAGTTGTGTTTGTAAATATTATTTAATGAACCTGAGCTAACAAACTAAAAATGTACAGTAGCAGTTGATTTTTTTATTAACTAATGTTAACAAAGATGAATAAACACTGTAACAAATGTATTGTCCATTGTTAGTTAATGAGTCTATGGTTAATTTGTAGTTAATATATTGTAGTCTATACATTGTTAGTATAAAAACCATTAGGCCTGTGGAGAGTCATATGTTGCACAACATATGGTAACATAAATTGTGTGTGATTTAATGTATTTGTAAACATTTTAAGGAACACTGAATATGAATTCAATTCATGTCTAATAAAGGTTGGTTTAAAGTTGGTTTTAATTAATGAAATTTTCCCATTTTCAAGTGAGAACTAGGCTATTTCCTCCTAATAACCAATTAACATTTCCTTTTCTATGAGCTATAAATAAACAATAATAATTGTGTTAATTACAGTGACAAATAATAAAGAACTCACTATTTGTATATAGCCTAGTAATGTATCAACAATGTAGAGAATACATTAACTTTGAATTAACTATAAATTAATAAATTGATAATGATTTGTAAGTAATTTATAACTGTACACTTGTTATAAAGTTGTTACCAAAATACATTCATACATAAATAAATAATAATTTGAACTGTGATTAAAAAAATATCAGCCAATGCATATAAAAATGCCAAATATCATGATATTATCGCCCTTGGCAATAATGTATACAGAGAAATTTATTCCTAAATGCTGTTCATGTCAAATACATCCAGTTATATTTATTTACTAAAGCACATCATGCACTGAAAGCCTTCAACGTGTGCAACTCAAGCGTTGTCTGTGTTTGACGACATGAAGTGAAGTGTGTTTCCTGCTGAGTGTGTAGAGAGAAGTGAACACTGTGACCCGTAAACGCAGCATGAGTGACGGCGTCCTACAGATGGCAGCAGAAACACGCCGCAGGAGGAAGAACGCGATGAAGAAAGGGGAAGCGACAGAACAGGGGAAGGACTAAATAAAGAATGGCTGCAGACGGAGTGAGAATCGTTGGCTGACGGAGAGGTGTAGATCTTGTCCCACTGCTTTGCTCCATTAGACGGCACGGAAAGAAAAGATAAAGGAGAGAGAGGGAGGAGGTCGATCAAGGGAGCAGCTCTTAATTGCCTCTTCACTCATTAATGCCCACACCTCCACAATCATTAATTACAACAAAGAGAGCGAGAGAGCAGCTAAATTCAGACACATAATAAATGTAAGGCCTGGATTATGTTGGTATTTTAACTTTTGAATGATTCATTTAATAAGTATGGAAATGTATTATGAATATTAATATTATCAGGACAGTTTGTGCTGCATACTCTGCCATTCAAATGTTTGTAGTCAGTAATATTTGCAATGTTTTTGAAAGAAGTCTCTTATGTTTACCAAGGGTGCATTTATTTATTCTCAAACATTTCAATTTTAATTAAAGTAAAAGCATATTAAATTATAAAATGCTGAAACATCAATTCTGTTAGTTGGTTGCCTTATTTCTCTAATGTTTGATTACAAAATTCCTGATAAATTTCATAAAATGGAACAAATAGTCATGAAACTGTTTTTGACAGTTAGAAATGGTATTGTTTTGGAAAAATGCAACAAAATGACCAACCACCGACGGTTATGCATAAAAGTGCAATAAAAAAACAAAAAACAATAGGCAAGGTCCTTGAACATGGAAAGCATTAGAAATTACATGAAATTTTGGAAGCAAGCCAAGTTTAATTATATTTCCCCACAAAGATAAATGTTTCGTTGTATCCTGCTCTGCGCTTTGAGAAGTCTGTGGGACACGAGCAGGACAGAGCCCATTAAGCACAAACTGTGTAAAAATGTAATTTGACGTGAGATAAAGATAGAAACTAATGAGATAGTGTTTTTCTCCTTTGCCATTGTAAAGGATGCAAATACAGGGATTAAGTGAACGAAAGAAAGTAACGTTAATAATCCCATCCGAAAGGAGACGTTTGAGAGAAGTTTGGCTTACTGCCATGGGCCAGTTATCACGCTGACCGACACCGCCCTTAACAAAAGTAATTTATATTTAACATTAATTTACTATACACAGTAAATGCAGATGAACATTTAATTGACATATTTTTAATTCAATTCTTTAAAAACAATGTTATAGAACTCTTGTCAAGAACTCCCTTCCTTCCTTCCTTCCTCCCTCCCTCCCTCTCTCTCTCTCTCTCTCTCTCTCTCTCTCTCTCTCTTAAATTATTTTTATTAACCTAAATATTAAACTAACGTTTTAAGTGCACTACAAATGAACAGAAAAAGGCTAAGATATATCTTATCCTGTAATGCAGGCAAAACTACACAGCAATGAAAGGGTTAAACTACAAACCATCAAGAGTGTAAAATAGACTCTCACAAACACACAGAGCCAGAGTGAGATCTGGAACTGTTGTAAACTGTTTACTAGTCAGTTAAGCCAGAAAAATTGATATTTTAAATAAAATCTAAATTGTGACAAAGTTGTGGTCTTTGGAGCAGTAGTTAAAAATGCAGAGGTTGATTAAAAAATCCACATTCAAACAAAAATAGCTGACTTCCTGTTGGTCGGAGCTAATGACCGTAAATTAGAAAGTTGTCCGGCTCGAGGAGAACAACACATGTCCTGAGTTTGGTGACTGTAGGTAAAACTAACCCCCAACTTTTTTTTGGTAAAAAAAAAGGGAAACAGGAAGTGTGTATTAACTTCTACAAGAATTGTGAAGAGATATCTTGAATTAAGTTTATTTATGGAGGAATAAAACTACTGTGACTTATTTGAATTCAATTTAGTACATTTTATCAATGCATTTTTGATTCCACATGTTTGTCAATTCAATTCAAATTCACAATCTCGAATAGAAAATCAAAAGGGAGCCTTAATTTCTCAAATTCAGAATTAGTATTACTATACTGGTGGGGACATTTGGTCCCCATAACGTAGGGAATACCAGGACCACACACAGACACACACACCATCCCCTCACCTGCTCTTAAGGTGCTGGATGCTGCCCAGGCATTTGAACTGTCCGTTCACCATGATGGCCATACGCGTGCAGAGCGCTTCACACTCCTCCATGCTGAAAGCAGACAGACACACATATATTTGAACACATGGCAGCATTAGGAAAGGTTTCCACTGACTGTTTTCATCTAAATCTGGCCGTTCCTCAGCATGAATCTCTGGAGAAACACCATCAAAGCATCAGAAACCCCAGAGCTCAGGATCCGCTTCCAACCACATTCAAATGAGACTCATTATGAAGCACATGAAAGCCTTTCACCTGCACAGCCAGCCAATGAGGCCGAGTCAGAAAAACAAACCGATTTGCTGCCAAATCATGGGACAAACGTACATTAGCTCAATCTCTAAACTGTCATATTGCCAGGGAGCGACACATTGCATCAATTAGCGAAAGATGCGACCTTCCGTTTACATACAAACATATCAGTAACTCACATAATAAAGGTTCACGTATGAGACGGAAGTACATGCTCTGTACATTAGACATGAAGATTTGAACTTTATGAAATCCGCTCATAAGTCATGTTTATAACTCACATAATAAAGGTTCACGTATGAGACGGAAGTACATGCTCTGTACATTAGACATGAAGATTTGAACTTTATGAAATCCGCTCATAAGTCATGTTTATTATAAAGTTAGACTAGGAACAAGCTAGAGCAGAGGTGAAATGCATGTGATTTACATGTATGTAATATATGTAATTTACAATAATGCTTGATTATATGATTTATCTGTTTTTAATTCATGTTGGCTAAACTGAGAACTAAACTGAGATTCAATGTCATATCCAAATAACTAGGTAAGAGATTTGACAAATATAAAAAAGGAATTTATATTACATAATAATGGAAATATACAGTGTTTTATTCTCCCATAGCAAACCATGGTAGTAGTAAATTCTTTTAATATAAGCAATATGACACAAGTAGGAGTGCGATATGGCTCTATATCAGCAGCACTGCTGTGGTTCAGCCGTAGGTAATCACAGCCGTGCTTATATAGAGCCATATCGCACAACTACAAGTGTGATATTGAGTTTATACAACAGTTTGACGGCACTGTCAAGTGTGGAAGTGTGTAAATAAATAAGAAACAACGGTGTGTATTAAAAACCCCTCTTGTGTGTGAAGCTACTTCCTTTTGCTACAGATTCAAATCTCCAGTTGACAGTTTAACAGTTGAGCCAAAGACTCTGTTACTAATTCGAAAATGTCACTTTAGAACTTGGAACACTGAGTTGCTTTATTGAAGCTATTATATTTTTTCTTATTCCATGGTTTATCTGAATACTCAATTCTGATTGGCTGGAAGTTGTGCAATAAAACAGACGCCTGCATTGATGGGCGTTTGGGTGAGGGGGTTATGAGACATTGGTTTAAAAGAATACAAAGACATTTGATAGGTCAAACACTGGACAAATATGAAACTTTCCAGAGCGCATGTATCTACAGTACCAGTTCTGTACCTACTTAACCACATTCCGACAATTGTATACCTTAGAAGTAAGCTAAATCAAAAAAAAAAAAAAAAAAAAAAAAAAAAAAAAAACTGTTTTGGGGACATCCTCATTTGTAAAAAAATTCTAAAAATATAACGTTTTTCAAACTATAAAAATGCAGGAAGATTTCAGCTAGCGTAAGTTATAGTTGCTGCATTTAAAAACAACAGAAGTCTATGGAACAGCCCATTTAGACAGCTGAGTAAAGGTGTATGCTAGTTACCTGTGTGAAGTGAGAATAACAGATCTCCCCTCCTTGATCACACTGAGGATACAGTCCCACAAAAAACGGCGGGCCTTGGGGTCCATACCTGTGGTGGGCTCATCCTGCACACACACACACACACACACAGGACAATGTAGTATGTGAAACAGTATGCATAATGCAGTGAGAAAGATTTCAAACAGCAGTTTACTACAGTGCAGTGCTGTCACATGACCTTATTATGTTGCGTATTGAAAGTCAAGTCACATTGATGGGTAACACTTTACAATAAGGTTTTATTTGTTAACGTTAACTACATTAGTTAACATGAACTAACAATGAACAATACTTAGTTAATCTTAGTTAATGCAAATTTTAATTGCATTAACAACATGTACTTACTATATAATCCAGGGTTAGGGTTTGGTTTTGGGTTAAGTTTCTTGTAATTATGCACAATTTATGGTTATTACAACAGAACGTACATGTAACGTGTAACAAGGACACTATAAAATAAAGTGTTACCAAAATGTGCATATTATACACAGAACATGTGCTATTTATTGCACTAATAATAAGATAAGAGTGTTAGTATGCAATTCCAAACAAGATGTACATTGGATGTAAAAAATGGATAACATGTGATCTTTGACCCTGAATCAGAGAATCATTACATGACGACATCCCTCCGTCCTCTGTAGTGCTTCAGAGCGGGACGGACACGCCGCGAGCACCTGCCTCGTAATTCCGCCTTTAATTAGCATCCGCAGAGAGTGAATCAGGAGTTATTCTGCAGGTTATGAACGTGGATTACTTCATACGAGCCTCCGTCAGGCAGAATGAGATTTTAATGCCAGCAAACAGAGACGCGTGTGTGCGGAATGTAAAATCTCGCTTGGAAATACATTAGAAATGTCCCACGAGTGACCTGGAGTGCTGTGTTCTTTTCTTCTTTAATCTTTTCTATCGTTATTCCGCTCTTCATTTTATCTTTAATCCTCAAGGACGTTTTCTCCCGTCTGTGTGTGTGTGTGTGTGTGTGTGTTTATTTTGTGGATAAAACTGTCCCTAGGAGTGAGCTACATCTGAAAGAAAAATGTCCTTTCAGAGACAAGGTAAAAATGAATAATAACGAAATTCATACAGCTCAAATCATAGTTTCATTAATGTTTTCGGTCACAATTTACAATAGGTTCCATTTGTTAACATTAGGTAATGCATTAGAAGAACATGAACGAACAATGAAAATACTTCTAAAGCATTTATTAATCTTGTAAATTTTAGCAGACTTAATACTATTTAAGTTCAAGGTCAAACGTTTATTTATATAGCACCTTTAAATAACACTAATGTTGACCAAAGTGCTTCACAAGTAGAGCAAAATACACACATAGTAAAACAGAACATATCAAGATTCCAACCAAAAACCTAAAAAATGAAAACAGAAAAATGTATAATAAGCAAAAGATAGTCATAACCTGGTACATCACAAAAACTGCAACCCCATAGCCTTTAAAAAGTGCATACAAAATATTTTTTCATTTAAATTAATGCATTAACTAATGTTGCAATCAAACTCAGTTTGGACTTGTTTGGACTTTTCCCCGGTTGAGTTCGTTGTCATGGTTGGTAATTTGATTTCATCCTTATAATGTTAGATGTGTTGAAAGCTGTTCTCTTCGTGTGGATTATTGCCTGTGGATTTATTACTGCCTTTTGCCTTCATCCTTGTGTTTATGTGTATTCTACAACACAGCATTATAACAGCATTAACTAACAATAACTAATGCGACCACATTGTAAAGTGTTACCTATTTTACAATAAGGTTGAATTTGTTCACTGCAATGGTTATATTCTAAAGGATAACAATATTTCTAAAGGATTTATTAATCCTGTTTAATGTTAATTTTAACATGTACCAATACATTATTAAACTCAGTCAATATTAATATTGCTGAGCTAGCATGGACATTCGTATTTGTATTAACTGACGTTAACAAAGATTAATAAACACTGTAACAAATGTAATTCTCATTGTTAATGTTAGTTACAGTAATACATCAACTAATATTAACTAATGGGACCTTATTGAAAAGTGTTACCAAGTTTTCTTCTAGGTGTAGGGTTATGGGTGAGAATAGTTTCAAATCCACAAATAAATGTATGGTGCCTCAAAAACAAAACAAAATGAGATTTGCATATATATATATATATATATATATATATATAATGAGGTTTACTTTTGTGGAATCACATGCACTTATTATTATTTATAGACCTTATGTACTGTAGCCCCGCTCCTTTTCAGCGCTGCGCTAATTGTGTTCAGCATGAAGAAAAGATCTTACAGATTTATGAATAAACAGCTTGTTTTAAAATCTTCCCGGTCTACTGGTATTTGTTATGTCTCCCGCTTCAAACATTACAATGCCCATGGTAACTTTCGTTAACTCTGCAATAAGTAAATCCACCAGTTAATTACTCTTCGACAGTGAAGCCATAGAAATATACAGAGAATATATAGAGGCACGTAAGGTCTATAGATTCTGAAATGTTCCTGCGCATTCATTCATATACGGAAAGGCTCCACCCACTTTCTCCTCCAGCCAATCAGAACAGAGCTTTGCGCTAATACCCACATGACTCTTACTATATAAAGCAACAGGAGAGTTTGGAACTTCAAATCAGACTGAAAATCAAGGTTTGTTTTGTTTACAGTCTGCTGTTAGATGTGTTTGCACTGTTAGCACTTACACAAGTCATATGGAGCCATATAGGCCTAATCATTTCTGTGGGTGTGAATAAACATTAATCAGTTGCAAACTTGCAAACCTGCAATAGGTATACATAAATGGGCATCAAATTTTCATATCTTGATAATGGCTGAAGCTTTTATCATTGTACTATATAGCATTAAAATCAGGCTGAAAGATTTTTGTTTGGTTTTTAGTTAGTATTCTTTTTATTTGTTAACAAGATGTCAGCGAAATGACATTTCTCAGGATGTTGGAAAAAGTCTATCGTAAATACACTGCGAACGGTTTTATTCTTTCTGTATGATTTCTGCTCTACTGTGCATCACATCACTATATAATCAGCCCATTAGAGAGAATGATCATTGTGCTGCTATATGTCATATGTGTCTTTAATTCCTGTCTAATAATAGCTAAAGGTGAAAACTGAAATAGAAAGACATTTATGTTCTTTGTTGAAGACAGAATATATAATTATTTTAGAGTGGGAGAAATAAAAAGACTGACACTGGGTGTTAAATAGACCACTGGTGTAGTTATCACTGTGCCATTTATTATGCTTTTATGCATTTATAGCATAATATCCTGTATGACATACAGCTGTACTGAAAGCACAATGAGCAGCACATTAGCTGAAGCCCAGGCTACGTCTGAAATAGCCCCCTATACCCTTAAATAGGACACTTTAGATCTAATATTATCACATGGAATCAATGCGGATGCTGTTGAAATTCTGCAGCAGAGCGATGACATCTCAGATCACTATCTAGATTTGTGTATACTCCGTTTAGCCAAGGCTACAAAGCCGACTACCTGTTACAAATATGGTAGAACTATCACTTGTACTTCTATAAATAATCTTGTTTATAGAACCTGATCAGTTTAATCTCCTCAGCATCCCAGATAGCTCAGAACTCAATTTTGCAACAGAAACTATTGACTCCTCCAGCACATTAAACACAGTTGCTCCTTTGCGCTTACATAAGATTAAATAAAATAGTCCAATGCCGTGGTGCAAAGAGCACACTCAGGCCCTTAAGAGTGCAGCCCCAAAAATTGAGTGCAATTGGAAGTAAACAAAACTAGAGTTTTTTCACGGAAAGAAAGCATTATTGCATACAGAAAGCAAGGCCTTAAAAACGGTAAGATCTGCTTATTTTTTGACTCTCTTAGAAGAAAACAAACACAACCCTAGGTATTTATTTGATATAGTGGCTAAATTAACAAGAAATAAAGCTTCAAACAGCACAGCAGTAATGACTTTATGAACTTCTTTACTTGCAAGATTGATAATATTAGAAAGAAAATGATAACCATGCAACCGTCTACCACAGTATCGCATCATTGTAGTGTCCATGAGGAAAAATTCAATTCATTCATTGCTATAGGAGAGGAAGAATTATCTAAAGTCATTGAATAATCTAAATCAACAACATTCATGTTAGACCCTATACTGACTAAGCTACTGAAAGAGATACTTTCAGAGGTCAAAGATCCTCTTCTTAAAATCATTAATTCATCTTTGTCATTAGGATACATACCTACAACTTTTAAGCTGGCTAGTATTAAACCTCTTATTAAAAAAAGTAAAAACGCAACTTGATCCTAGAGAATTAGTCAATTACAGGCCTATCTCGAATCTACCCTTTCTTCTGTCAAAAATACTAAAAAAGGTAGTATCCTCACGCAACTGTGTTCTATTTTAGACAAAATAAATGGTATCAGTGAGAATTTCTAGTCAGGATGTAGACTATATAATAGTACTGAGACTGCTCTTATTAGAGTTACAAATTATTTGCTCTTATCATCCGATCTTGGTTGTTTCTCTCTATTAGTGTTACTCGATCTTAGTGCTGCATTTGATACTATCGACCACAACATTCTTTTGAATAGACTTGAAAATTATGTTGGCATTAGTGGAATTGCATTGGCATGGTTTAAATCATACTTATCTGACCGTTATCAGTTTGTAGCAGTATATGAACAGGTGTCATACCGATCACAAGTTCAGTTTGGAGTACCTCAAGGCTCAGTAATAGGACTGTTGCTTTTCACCCTGTGCATGCTACAATAGGAGATATCATTAGGAAGCATGGCATTAGTTTTCACTGTTATGCTGATGATACTCAGCTCTATATTTATTCACGCCCCGATGATCATTGTAGCCAATCACAGACATATCCGATGAGCGCATGACCACATTAGCCAATCAGAGGTGTTTACGATTCCGCTCAACAGCGCTCAAAGGTTTCCAAACAACTATTCCAAGGTTTAATGTAGTCAGCCGGATCCGGGCCGTATCCAGATCAAATGGAGGACCTGCGCCTAGACACGACCACAATGCATCCCTGAAGTGTAGTGGTGTAATGCAGGGCCGGCCCGAGGAATAAGCGAACTAAGCGGCTGCTTGGGGCCCCCTGATTAAGATGACTTAAACAAGTGACATAAATGAATCTGACTGAATGAATAATTCAAGACAAGAAAATTCTGATTTCATGATCAATATACCTGCCTACTGCTGCTGTGTCTGCCAGCGTTTAAGTTATGCGCATAATCTAGACACCTTGCGCGTGCATAGACAATTCGTGCGCAACTGCGCATATAGTCACGGTATCGGTTTAAGTTGGAGAAAACAGCCGCAGGGGAACTTAACCTTCTAGGTGTAAGGAGAGCAGTTTGAATAAATAATAAACATAGCAGTTTGAACTCTTCTCGACTCCACTTTATTATACCACACATCAGATCACTAACTCCAAAAACCCGCGACACTCCAGCACCAAGTGCGCACAACCCATTCCTATCTACGGCAAGCCCGAGGGGAAAAATACATTGCATACACACATACAACGAGCGCCAGTACATCATTACCGATATTATAGTAACAGACTTTTGTGGATTCTGTCATGTACAATCCAACAAAGTCTGTTACAATAAAAATAATAAAAAAGATTTTGAGGGCAGTTACACTGTATTGAGACAGTTGAGAATTGTCAGTTGAGAAATAATAATATTTTTACAGTTTTCAACAATAATTGTCATTGTTGAACCCTTGCTCTTATTATGTTTCTGATTTCTCAGTTTTGTCATTATTTTAGCAAATAATTTATGTAATAAATTTATAAATGTTTTGAGACAGTTTTTTTAAGAAGTTTCAAAGAGTTAGTAAAAGAGTAAAGTAAAAGTTAAAACTTTTTTATTTAAGTTGGCATCTATTTTTTATTAAGTATTTATTTTGTATTAATACATAACCTCACTGTATTCATTTATAATGTATCATTATTGCGTGACATTTGTGTCAATAATCGTCAAGCACAGGTGACTTCGCGTAGTGGGAGGGGCCCCCAAATCAAATTCTGCTTAGGGCCCCCAAAAGGCTCGGACCGGCTCTGGTGTAATGTAACGAAGTAATAATACTTTGTTACAGTACTTAAGTATTTTTTTTGGAGAATCTGTACTTTACTTGAGTTTTTATATTTCTTTCAACTTTCACTTTTACTTCACTACATTTCCTAAATAAAATGTATACTTTTACTCCAATACATTTCCCCAAATTATATTCGTTACTAGTGTTGTGTACTCGAGACTCGGACTCGGTCTCGAGACCATATTTTAATGGTTGGTCTCGGTCTTGTCATGGACTCGAACATATTAGGACTCGGACTTATTCCCGAGTCCACTCGAGTCCCATTCAAAATATGTCATGATTATTACTGTATGTTAATATTTCTTTAAATTGTTTTTTTCGATTGAAACGTCCAATGATTGCTGACTTTCTTGTGCGCAACTGCGCATGACTTGAGACTATAACGTTCGCGGCGGGCAAATGCAGCAGGTCCCAGGTCAGATGTGATGTGGAGCATCTAGCTCAACTATGTATTGAAAATGTCTGCCTTATCATCCATAATTCAGTTTGCATATAAGAGCCACACAGAATTCGTGTGCAGTAATGTCATGTGTAAGAGCACTTACTGATTGTAATTATTGTAAGTCATAATTGTAAAAAAATTACCTTTACACCACCTACAATGTGGCCTTTTTACCATTACAGTGTACATGATTCCATGGTATATTTGATTTACTGTTTGAGTATGGTGCCAATTTTATTGTTACCACCAAATATTTTACATATTGAAGATATCTTTAGGTCTGGTTTCAGACCCAACCTTAGGTTATCCAACCTCTCTGGTCTCGGTCTCGACTCGGACTCGACTCTCTTTGGTCTCGGTCTCGACTCGGACTCGACCCTCTATGGTCTCAGTCTCGACTCGGACTCGACCCTCTATGGTCTCCGTCTCGACTCGGACTCGACCCTCTATGGTCTCCGTCTCGACTCGGACTCGACCCTCTATGGTCTCCGTCTCGACTCGGACTCGAGTGAGCTGGTCTCGACTACAACACTGTTCGTTACTTACTACAAAATAAAGTAGGAAGAAGCAAGCATGTTCCGTGTGTGCGACTGCTTTCAAACGCCTGTGGTGTGCAAGGGTTTCTATTTCCAACATGTTTTTGTAGCGTTGAGGATTGTAGCCAATCACAGACATCTCTCTTGAAAGCAATGGCCAATCAGAGGTGTTTACTGTAGGTAAGTCAGAATCCACTCTGAACCAAGGGGGTAATCTACCAGCCGGAAACTGAAGTCTCCCCGGGGGCCGCCATTGGCTAACAAGCCTTCACCTGCTGTTAGCATTCCATTGACTCCCATTAATTTTGGCGTCACTTTGACAGTGAATAACTTTACATCTGAGGCGTTTAAAGACTCCATTTGTCCATTGTTTATTTCTAAAGAAACACGACAATGTATAAAAGGCTCCATTACCTTTTATCTTACGTTATGGCCCCGTAGAAGCAGTTTTTGAAAAAATAGGCTAACGATTGCGTCATAACACACGACTCTCTGTCGCACAGTAGAGAAATTACCGTATAGACAGAAGCAGAAGCTCGCGCGCAATCGGGGGGACGTGGAGGCATAAAGTCAAGGGAGAAGCCCATAGAGAGTTGTAAAGTTGCTCCTGCTGCGAGCTCATGGACAGCTCCTACTCACGCTCTCCGGCTCTGCAAGATTCGGAAGGGAATGATTCAGATTCCTCTTGGCACATCCACTAGAAGACGTACAACTGTGAGACAGGTTGCTCAAGTCACATCTACGTCATCAACAGGCCCGTCGGAACAGGACAGGCAAACCAAGCAATTGCTTGGGGCCCCGAGCTGGACTGGGGCCCCAAGACAACGACTGTTTAAGAATAAAATGCAACGACAAACTGTGAGCGCCCCTTTGATAGTCAATGCAGTAAAGTGCAATGACACTGTTATCGGAATCCCCCTCAAGGGGGCCCCCTCAGTAGTCGCTGACAGCAGCCAGCCAACCACGCGATCTCTGCTGCCGGCAAAATACAAACCTCCTCGGGAGTTATCATGAAGCGGAATTATGCTTCAGGAAGCCAGAAAAGAAAGAAGAGAAAGGAAGAGAAGGTTAAGAAAAATCCCAGATAGTGGTAAAGTAATAAATTACACTGCATAAAAATAGCTCTACTTGTCTTGTACAAATGGTGTCAGGTAACATAAGGCTAGCAAAAATATGTTTATGTTAGCTACCTGCCTGACGGCAAATGCTGCTTGTAACGAACAGTTAGTGGATTTTTTTTTTCGAACGGACGGAATATGATTAACGTTACATACTGTAATATGTTTTTTAACGGTTTAAGGAGTTCCAGAATCACTGTTTATCGTATTTAATGACATGACATTGCTATAGCTAATAGGTTTTGATGAAAGTGGCATAGCATAACTATTCCACCGTGATAATCTATTTACCAATGGGGGTTAGGAAAACCACACAATAAATTCCATGCATCAAACATTAGCTTGGGATGTTTTTAAGCATTGGTAGTGAAAGCAGCATCCCTTCCCTTCTAATATCAAAATATGGAAATGCTAACATATCTTTAAGTTTTCTGTAACACTTTATAATAACAATCATTAATAGATGGTAAATTGTTAGTTATTTAATATTTAGTTAATTGTCATTTAACTGTTAGCAAACAGTCTTTTTACTTAATAAATCATTTGTAACCTTACCCATCTATAAACATTATTTAACCTGAAAAAGGCAGAGGAACATGATTTTTTCATAGCTTATGTCACTGTAATTTTTTTATTTTTTTTATGCACAGTATGCAACAGCAGTATTTGCACTGTAAACCTTTTTTATTCATATAAAGTGTGTGTAAGTGTGTGTGTGGGGTGGGGGGGCTTGGGGGGCCTCCATGTCCATTTTGCTTGGGGCCCCCAAATTCCTTCAAACGGCCCTGGTCATCAAGCTCAGTTTGAGCCTGCGCAGTGCGCTTGGCAATCAGGAAGTGAGTGCTTCTAATTGACTTCACTTTTCTCCGTTGAAGTCTATGGGGTCGCTGTGTCCATTTCTTTTACTGTCTATGCTCTGAACAAGGTTTTTGTTTAATGCAAGTTCACTGGCTGCTTTCTACACGATCTTAAATCCTCTCATTATAACACCAAAGCATAGGCGCGATGTAAATAAGAGATTCGTTGTGCAGTGTGTAGCTAGATTCATTGATTATAACAAGGAATTTTCAAATGATTGAGTAAGCTCAGTAAGTCACGCTATAAAGGGTGCGCTCTTTGCTCGCTTTCTGTATATAAATAGGCTAATCATAATCCATGATCCAAATTTCCTTCAAAATTTGAAGAAAAGTTTTGGCTGTCATGCTTTCAAGAGGACCAACGTCCACGTATACTGCAAAGTCTCAGGAGTGACAAACACATTTCATTACCGGTATGCGAGTGAATCCGCTAAATTGTTCCACGAGTTCCTCTCAACGGTTAGAGTATCCCCAAAATGCACTGTGAGGGTCGTGCCGAATGAATTCCCACATCTCGCCAGAAGATGGCGCCTGCAGCTGAATCATCCATCCACCCATTTTCCAAACCTCTGGTCCAATGTGAGTACAGCACAATATCATACAGGTATAAATTCCTTTTTACTTAATCATTAAATTGTGTGATAAAGGTTTATGTATATGCAAATTTACATGACAGAGTTCAAGATAAATATTTTCATCTTACTGCTGGAGCTGCTTATTTGCTAAGTTTCAAGTACAAACTATAACTTTATATAAAGTAAATATTTTCCAAAAAATATTAAAGCTTTGGCTTTAATACTATTATTATTTTGGCAGTCATTTTTGCACACAGTATATGGGTCTTCATAAATCAAAAAAATATATTAAGTAGCTGCCACTTTGGTTAACCAGCCTCACTTGTTCATCAAAAGTTGTGTCTGTTTCCCTTGTATCTATACACAATCATTCAAAAGTTTGGGGTCAGCAAAAATGTATTTTATTTTATTTAATTTTTTATAAAGAAATTAATACTTTTATTCAGCAAGGATACGAATCTTACCGACCCCAGATTTTTTGAACAGCGGTGTATCTACTGTGTTATACTCCCATGTTAGTCTGTAAGTTTCTGAGTCAGCCTGTTTTCTGACAGCGAGTCAGATTCTGATTCTGAATCTCTTACCTGCTTTATTGATTTGTGTTGGAGGCTTTACTCCTTTGAACCGATCTGTCTGAATACGTCTGTTTGATTTTGGTCTCTGCGGCTCAGACTGAGTTTTCTTTTAGGGATTTTCACTTTCAAATAAATCTCATCCCACTGTCTTACCATATGTTTCTAGTCATTCAAGCTCCTAAATATATTTTTGGGTAAAAATTGTGAGAAAAAAAAATATTTTCAAAAAAATCCTTATCCAGTAAATCAAGAATGACTGTAAAAACTTTTTAAAAACGTTTTTGGGGGTAAAATATGTGAGAATAAATATTATCTAGTAAATCACAAACAACTGGAAAAATCTTTTACAAATCTTTTGTTGGGATGAAATTATGAGAAAAAAGTTGTCCATCCTAATCATTTGAATATTATTGTAATAATAAGGGGACTTGGAGTCAAAAGGGATGATAAGCAGAGTATTAAAAGCCATATCCCCCAGTGGCCCAAGGCTGGTTGAGACGGGTCAGTACCGGGATGGGAGACCTCCTGAGAAAACCAGGTTGCTGCTGGAAGAGATGTTAGTGAGGTCAGGAGGGGTGCTCACCCTGTGGTCTGTGTGGGTCCTAATGCCCCAGTAAAGTGACAGGGACACTATACTGTAACAAGCACCGTCCTTTAAATGAGACGTTAAACGGAGGTCTTGACTCTGTGGTCAATAAAAATCCCATGCCACTTCTCGTAAAGAGTAGTGGTGTAACCCTTGGTCTTGGTCAAATTCCTTGCATTGGCCCAGATCAATCATGGTCTCCAAATAAACCCCATCCACTGAATTGGCTCGATCACTTTCTCTCCTCTCCATCTAGCTGGTTACACACTGGTGGTGGTTGAGGAGTAGGGTAGTAACGATATTCAAACCGAACCGTAAAATCATACTCTCATGGAGTACCGAACGCACTCCACCCCCTGCTGCCCCGCCCAGCCCTTGCCCAGTGTTGAGGTTGACCTCACTTTACCTTATGTCACAACACTCATTTCTCTTCCTCGACATTTGATTAAATAGTAATTGGGGTGTAACAGTACACGTATTCGTCCTGCAAATTTTCATGTGTCTTTCAGTGTCCACAGCTTGTTAGTCAGCTAGAGAAATGAACTCTTTCGCTAAATATATGCACTATCAGTGTTGGGCGGTAGCGTCGCTACAAGTAGTGACGCTACTAGTTTAACTACATTTCTCAGTAGCGTGGTGGTAGCGTCGCTTTTTTCTGAATCAAATAGCTTTTCAGTAGTGAAGCTCTTTTATTGATTGAGTAGTGCGGTAGCGTCCACTCCACACAAGCTACATTTTCCCAAGCATTTCTAAAGCTCAAATCGGAAATACAACTGCTAAGTATCACTGATGCTGGATCAGTAGTGATGGCGACTTCTTCTTCTTGTTTTACGGTGGTTGACAACCCGGGCCATATGATTTTACCGCAATGAGGAAAACATGGGACTGAATCGCGGTAGGCTATCCATGCATAAAAACGAAATTTACAGTATAACGTGGAATTTCATGGAATTTGTCAGATCTTGGATGAAAAGAAGTTAAGTAAACTTAAATAAAATCTGCATGTCTCTGTGAAGGAATGGCTCAGACGCGCGGATTAATTTACCACACACACACACACACACACACACACACACACACACACACACACACACACACACACACACACACACACACTGAAGCACGCTCGCGATGTTTTCAGCCTGAAAGTCACTTTAGCAGCATTTTAGCTTGATTTGAGAAAAACTATCGTCATATAAAAAAAACACAGAGAGACTCAAAGGTCTACATGGCAACCTGTCAAAATAAAAGTTTGGTTTAACCTTTGAAGAAAGTTTTGCTTAAATCATTAGGCCTACATTTTAAATAATTGGTCATTACAATTTAAACCATAAAAAAAAAAAAACATTTCATAGTGCCCTTAAAATGTAATTTATTTTAAAATTGTAATAAATTATTGTTAAATTGTATACGTTTCATGATTTCAATTAATTACATGTTTTTGATTACTAAAATTTTATTTAACCATTAAAATTATATTTCAACAACAAATTGGAGTAAACACATAATTCAATTTAGAAGTTAGTTAATGCAAAAACTGCCTTATGTGCAGTTTACATGTTTGGATACAATTTGTTATTTGAGTGTTGATTATTATATCTGAAAATAAATAGCAGCTTAATTTAGGATAACAGTTTGGGCTCCCTATATATTTTACAGCATTAGCAGAGATAATATTTTTTATCCTTAAGAAACTTTTAATTATAACTGAGTAACTCAGTAAACCACTGTTTAATAATAAAAAAAAGACATTTTATGTTTAGTTCTCTTACGAGAGTATCTCTCGTACTGCGTAATAGCTTACGCTAGGGGAAAAACTCTTTTCCACGAGATATTGAAGCCAAAAATTATCCTTAATTTTTTATTAATGTAAAACGCTTTGCAGCAGCAAGCAGACATAGGCGAAACAGCTCGCGCGCCTATTGGTTGCTCTGCAGCAAATGCAGCAGCCTATCGAGAGAGACTCTGCGTGACGTAATGACCAATGGGGGCAATTCGCGCCCATATCGTCACGTCCCGCCAGAAGGGGCGTGGTCTCACCCTATAAATATGCTCGTTAGGCTGGTACAAGCTGATTTTTATCTCTTCAGCGACGCCAAATGATCGGATGCCAGAAGAGTGCCTTTACCACGGCGGGCTGCGGTGAAGGCTCGGAGAATGATGCCAGGCGAGTCCTCAGAGTCACCATAGGCAAAAGCTCGCAATGAGGGCATCCGCCGTCAGCGAGCGCGAGAGCCGCGTGATCCTCACCCAGGCAGGAAACACAGATGACGTGCCGGTCTCCATCGCTGAGCGGGGCGCGGCACGAGCCACAGGAAGGCATCTTTAAAAAGACGCAGCTCTTTTGTGAGAGCACACGCATCGCTGGATCCGGAGTGAGAAGCCGCGCCGTCGAAGCAAGCCTTTCAGCGGGACGAGCTCTGGAGTCGCTGGCCTCGCCGCCTTCAACTGCCGTACCTGCTGCGCTTTCCGGCGTTCTATATCCTTTTATACTCTGTGTGTATTTACTCTGTTGAGAGTGTTTGCTCGCTTACTTGACGCGACTCACACTTCTCTCACAAAAGAGCTGCGTCTTTTTAAAGATGCCTTCCTGTGGCTCGTGCCGCGCCCCGCTCAGCGATGGAGACCGGCACGTCATCTGTGTTTCCTGCCTGGGTGAGGATCACGCGGCTCTCGCGCTCGCTGACGGCGGATGCCCTCATTGCGAGCTTTTGCCTATGGTGACTCTGAGGACTCGCCTGGCATCATTCTCCGAGCCTTCACCGCAGCCCGCCGTGGTGCCGCGCCGCAAGAAGCGCCGCGCCCAGCGCGCTCCCGAGTTTTCTCCAGCCCGCCAAAGCTCGCCGGTTCGCCCGCCAGCTTCGCTCGAGTCGCTCACTGACGGACAACGGCCGCCGCCTGCCGCCGCGTCCATCCACGAGTTTGACGAACCCACCGAGGCGTGTTCTCTTCTGGCATCCGATAGCGAGGATTGGGCGAGCTCCGTGGACCTCCCCTCCGCTAGCGTTTCCCACCAAACCACTGGTAAGAGAGCCGGCATTGAGACTGAGCTGATGCGTCTGCTCTCTCAGGCCGTGGAAAGCATCGGCCTCGATTGGGAGGCGCCCGCGCAACAGGCGAGCTCTGTGGACCTCCGCCTTCTGTCCGCGAGTCGTCAAGGAAACGTGCCAGCATCAAGACCGCGAGCCCTAAAACCGCGGCTAGCTTTCTTTACGTTATAAGAAATCTACCCCGCCCCCCATGGGCGTGCGTCACTGGCAAATGAGAAAAGAGTGTGTTTTAGTCCCCGCCGAGGCCGGACTAATCTCCATTTCTTAAACATTTCTCAGCTCCTAGTTTGAGCGGCTGAAAATGTCATTATTGCAGCAATGAGCCTGTTGTATAACACGCACACCTGCATACAAACGCCGACACACACAAAACTGTGATGACGCTCTCTTATCTGCTTGCGCTAGTGTAGTTCTCCCTGTGGCCCAGTGGCGGAACCCGAAGCTTTCACGCGAGAGACCCGTGTTCGATCCCGGCTCTCGCAGCAGATAAAAATTTAGTCTCGCCGCGGCCAGACTTCCACCAAAAACTTTTCGCTCGTTCAGTTCCAGAAAATGCGACTGTTCCAGTGTATTTTGCAGTAAACAAGCTGGTGCCACGGCCCGCTTGCCTGCACATAAAGGCCGTTTCCACGGCGACCCAGAAAAATCATGTAATCATTGTATTTCTGGTTTTCCGGCCACAGCCGATGGTGTTATAAGTGTAATAAAATGCTCACAGCCCAGTGTTCATTTCTACACACAAACACAGCCCGCCACGGTACAGGGCTCGCACAAATGAAATCGACGCATGTCAATTGTGCATTAAATGTAGTAAATGTGCCCACAACCCAGTGCCCACAAACACTACCACGGTTTCTGTAAAACGAAACCAACACAAGTATTCCTAGCCTCCTAGGAAATCTACGGTGTTTCAGTCTCGCCGTGGCCAGACTTCCACTGAAATTTTCGCTCGTTCAGTTCCAGAAAATGTGACTGTTCCAGTGTATTTTGCAGTAAGCAAGCCAGTACCATGCCCGCTTGCCTGCACACAAATGCTGTTCCCACGGCGACCCAGATAAATCACATAAATGGTGTATTTTCTGGTATTCCGGCCACAGCCGATGGTGTTATGAGTGTATTGAAAATGCCTACAACCCAGGGCTCATTTCTACACACAAGCACAGCCCGCAAAAATGCAGGGCTCACACAAACAAAATCGCCTCATGTCGATTGTGCACTAAATGTAGTGAATGTGCCTACGTCTCAGTGCCCACAAACACTACACACCACATGTCCCACGGGTTCTGTGAAAACGAAACCAACACGCATTCAGTCAGCTCAGGCCGACGGTGTTTTTCAGTGCAGTAAATGTGCCCGCTGTCCTGCGCCCACATTCACTCACAGACATGTTAAGCCCCACGGGGCTCGCCCCGCTCTCTCTCCCTCAGCAAACTGCTATAAG
This sequence comes from Rhinichthys klamathensis goyatoka, assembly GCF_029890125.1. Classification (NCBI taxonomy): domain Eukaryota; kingdom Metazoa; phylum Chordata; class Actinopteri; order Cypriniformes; family Leuciscidae; genus Rhinichthys; species Rhinichthys klamathensis. Next base: position 3,251,875 of record NW_026606589.1, read on the forward strand.
GGTTTTGAGCGCGGCCAGGCTGCCCGCCGCGATCGGCGCGCCCCCCGCCTCACACACTGTAAACACAGTGTCTGCGTTACAGCACGCCGGAGCTCTCTTGCCGTCACTATGTCTCGGCCAGAGCCCCGATCTCATTCTACCCCTAGCTATTCACGCGAAAGTGTGGGCACAGCTTCCTGGGGTATCAGAATGGGTGCTGAACACTATAAATAGAGGCTATTCGCTACAGTTCGCTCGACGTCCCCGCCGTTATACGGCGCGCGTCGAGACGACGGTGGAAAACGAAGTATCTCATCTACTTCGAGCCGAGATAGCGAAACTACTGAGCAAAGGTGCTATAGAACCTTTATCTCAAGCTCAGAGCAAAGGGGGCCTACACAGCAGATATTTTCTGGTACCGAAAAAAGATGGAGGTCTCAGACCCATTTTAGATCTGCGACAGCTGAAGAGAGCGCTTGTGAAGCGCCAGTTCAGAATGCTTACGACCAGGAAAATCCTCGCGCAAGTGCGCCACGGGGACTGGTTTATGTCAATAGATCTGAAAGACGCCTATTTCCAAATACAAATGGCGTCCCATCACAGGCGATTCTTGAGATTCGCTTTCGAGGGCCAGGCATATCAATACACAGTCCTGCCGTTCGGCCTGTCCCTAGCACCTCGTACATTTACGAAGTGCATGGACGCGGCGCTCGCACCCCTGAGACTTCAGGGCATGCGAGTCCTGAACTACTTGGACGATTGGCTGATTCTAGCCCGATCACGATCGGAGCTCATAGAACACAGGGCCGCATTACTCGAGCACCTCGAGGAGCTGGGGCTCACAGTCAATTGGGCGAAGAGCTCACTGTCTCCCAGTCAGAAAATTTCCTTTCTGGGAACCGTGTTGGACTCGCTGTCCATGACAGCACGCCTGTCACCAGAGCGCGGGCTAAATATTCAGCGCGGCGCGAAATCCTTCCGCCACGGCGCGATAGTTCCGCTCAAAAGGTTTCAGAAAATGCTGGGGCTGATGGCCTCAGCAGCCTCTGTACTCCAGTTGGGCTTGCTCCGCATGCGCCCACTGCAGATGTGGCTGAAAGCGCGGGTTCCACCCAGTGCATGGACAGCGGGTCTGTTTCGCCTCAGGGTCGACCTTCAGTGTGTTTCAGCTCTGGAACCTTGGAAAATAACCGACTGGTATCAGTCAGGTGTGAGTCTGGGGACCGCTTCGAGTGTGAAGGTGGTGTCTACGGACGCCTCCACCTCGGGGTGGGGAGCGCTGCTCGAGGGCAGACCGCTAGCTGGCCTGTGGTCAGAACGGGAAAAGCTCCTTCACATAAACTGCTTGGAGATGATAGCAGTCGACAAAGCGCTACGGCGTTTTTGTCCCCAGGTAACAGGCCACCACGTCTTGGTCTGGTCGGACAACATGTCAGTGGTGGCATACATAAATCGCCAGGGCGGCGTCAGGTCACGAAACCTTCACAGGCTGACGGAACGCCTCCTGGTCTGGGCTCAGCACAACCTGCTCTCACTGAGAGCAGCGCACGTGCCTGGTCACCTGAATGTGGGACCAGACAGACTGTCCAGGAACAATGTTCCAGCAGGGGAATGGTCGCTGCACCCGCAGACGGTCCAGCTGCTGTGGAAAACGTTCGGCAGAGCACAGGTGGACATATTCGCGTCCCACGAAAACGCTCATTGCCCGGAGTTTTTCTCGAAAAGCAAGGACGCGCTGGCTCATGCTTGGCCCCGCTGCCCCCTATATGCTTTTCCTCCTGTCTCGCTACTGCCTCAGGTGTTGGAACGAATCAGGGAGAACGGATGCCCAGTGCTGCTCGTAGCTCCGCTCTGGACAAACCAGACGTGGTTCCCTGCCCTGATGCAGCTGACCAGCACTGCCCCATGGCCTGTACCATTGAGGAGAGACCTCCTCTCTCAGGCGGAGGGCTCGATTTGGCACCCTCGCCCGGAGTTGTGGTCCCTGCACGCATGGGCCATCAACGGGTACCCGCTAGCCTCCCAGAAGGAGTGTTAAACACGATCGCGCAGGCTAGAGCTCCGTCTACCAGGCGGCTCTACTCCTCGAAATGGTCTGTCTTCTCTGCATGGTGTCAAGCCCAGAGCTTTTCACCTGTGGAATGCGGGGTTTTGGAAGTGCTTTCCTTCCTTCAAGAGCTACTGGATAAGGGCAGGACCCCATCCACGCTCAAAGTATATGTGGCGGCCATAGCAACGTTTGCAAAACCGGTGTCTGGCCAGTCGCTGGGGAAAAACGACTTAGTCGTGCGTTTCCATAGGGGAGCTCGGAGGCTGAACCCTCCCAGGCCCCCTTCAGTCCCGACGTGGGACCTTTCCACGGTCCTGGAGGCCATGAAAGGCGCCCCGTTCGAGCCAATCCAGCTGGTGGACATGAAACACCTGTCGTTCAAAACAGTGTTTCTCATGGCTCTCGCTTCAGTGAAGCGCATAGGGGACTTACAGGCGCTTTCAGTAAGCGCGTCGTGTATGGAGTTTGGGCCTAATGACTCGAAGGTCATTCTCAAACCAAAGCACGGGTATGTCCCGAAATCCCTCAATACACCGTTCAGGGCCCAGGTAATTTCCCTGTCCGCCCTTCCGGTTCTCAGTGAGGAGGAGGATGCGAGTCTCCTTTGCCCCGTCAGGGCATTGAGAGCTTATGTGTCACGCTCGTCTGTTTTCAGACAGACGGAGCAGCTTTTTGTTTTGTTTGGCGGGCGTTCCAAGGGACTCGCTGCCTCAAAACAGAGCCTATCCAGATGGATAGTGGATGCCATTGCGCTCGCTTACTCTGCGAAGGGCCTACAGTGCCCCTTGGGTGTCAGAGCGCACTCCACGAGAGGCGTGGCCTCTTCGTGGGCGTGGTCGAGCGGGGTTTCCCTGCAAGATATCTGTACGGCCGCGGGCTGGGCCTCGCCGTCTACATTTATAAAATACTATAACCTGGAGGTACCCGCCTTACAAGCTAAGCTTTTGGCGGTCTAAAATTCAGTGCTATCTGCCCCGCTGTGCGGCCCAGATGCTGAGTTTACTGCAGCCCCATGAGTGTTGACACACGTATGGCCACCCAGATCAGGCTGAAAGCTTTCACCCTGGCTGCGCGTTTAATTGTCATATGATAGCCCCGCTGGGTGCTTTTTTATAGGGAATGACGCTTCCAGCCTCTCTTCCTCCACTCTATGTGAGTTTATGGTGATTATGCACTACATGAGCCCTGGGCTTCGGCCCCCGGGACTTTGGTGTTGGATCCCTGTACGCACGGCGTGTTGCATTGTGTTCCCCTAGCGTAAGCTATTACGCAGTACGAGAGATACTCTCGTAAGAGAACGTACTCGGTTACTAACGTAACCTCGGTTCTCTCTAGAGAGGGAACGAGTACTGCGTATCTTGCCGTGCTTGGAATACGCTCTGGTTCGCTTCAGCGATAAAAACCAGCTTGTACCAGCCTAACGAGCATATTTATAGGGTGAGACCACGCCCCTTCTGGCGGGACGTGACGATATGGGCGCGAATTGCCCCCATTGGTCATTACGTCACGCAGAGTCTCTCTCGATAGGCTGCTGCATTTGCTGCAGAGCAACCAATAGGCGCGCGAGCTGTTTCGCCTATGTCTGCTTGCTGCTGCAAAGCGTTTTACATTAATAAAAAATTAAGGATAATTTTTGGCTTCAATATCTCGTGGAAAAGAGTTTTTCCCCTAGCGTAAGCTATTAAGCAGTACTCGTTCCCTCTCTAGAGAGAACCGAGGTTACGTTAGTAACCGAGTACGTTTTCTCTCCCCTGCTGTACCGAACCGTACCGAACTGTGACATCAAAACCGAACCGGCAGTTTTGTATACCGTTACACCCCTGTTGAGGAAAGATCCCCGATATGATTGTAAAGCACTTTGGGTGAACAGTAGTAATCGCTGTCAGGATAATTCCGGTTCACGTGGCTACGCCGAAGCGATAAAATTCTGTATTTTTTAAGGCCAGACAAGTAGTTTGTTGAGGGTTGGTTTTTTAGGCAAGGACTCCATGCCTGCGCACATAATTCAAACGGGCATACCTATAGAATGAACTCTTAATACGCATGTGCACGCCATCAGCGTTCTCACAGGCTCGCGTTTTTAAAGTTGGCGTAGAGAGAACCTGTTAAAACGGTGTCATGTTAGCGGCCCCTAAGTTAATAACTAATGATCGGAAAATAACTTTATTCTATAGCTGTCATAAAGCCAAAACAATCTCTGTTACTTTAATTTCCTATTATCACTGTAAAGCAGCTTTGGAACAATCTACATTGTTAAAAGCGCTATATAAATGAAGGTGACTTGACTAGTACATACGACATACGTTATAAAGAAAAAATATAAAAGTATTGTGTATCCATTGGCACTACGATACTCAATTCTGTAGATACATTTACATAGATTCACAATCAAAAAATAGAAAGATTGAACACAAGAACCCATCCCAGCTTCTATTGAAGCTTGTGCTGGATGTGCGTATTTGAGCGCAGACAGAACTGTAGACACGTTTATCGACTTGAATCAGCTCAGATGAATCGGTGCTGATTGTCTGAATGTTGATGGGACGGTGAAGTGATCTGGAGTGCCAGGTGTATGTGTGTGTGTGATGAACGTGTCTTACCAGGAAGACTAGAGGAGGGCAGCCAATCAGAGCCATGGCAGTGGAGAGTTTGCGCTTGTTGCCGCCGCTGTACGTTCCTGCAGATTTCCCAGAGTATTTCACAAGGCCGAGCTTCTGAACACCCCACTCAGCCACCTTGAAAGACAGAAAGAGAGAGAATATCACTGCAAATCCATTCAAATAAACATCCACCCATTCAACACTAAAAACTAAGATAAAACTATTGATTCAAAACCCCAAATATCATAAAATAAAATAAAAACCAACAATTGCAAGAAAAAAAGTCAGAATGGCAAGCTATAAACTCGCAATTGTGAGATATAAACTCGCAATTCTTACTTTTTTTCTCGCATTTTCTACTCGATTTCTTGGTAACACTTTATAATAAGTATACAGTAATAAAGTACTTAAAAATCATTTGGAAACTATTAGTTTATAGTTAATTCAAGGTTTACGTATTTTAGTCTCTACATTGTTAATAAATTAAAAGTGGGATCAGTAGTTTTTGAAAAACACTTTTGAAAACTGTGTCGGACCGACTACCAAAACACACTTGTAACCAATCAGCAGTAAGGGGCGTGTCTACTAATGATGGGGAGGAGAGAGCGCTCAGTGCACACAGCACAGACATTAGCCGAACGACTACAGAAAGAGAGATGGCCGATAAAAAACAAAAGAGGAATATGTCTGCGGAAATTAAAATTAAAAAGAAGGCTTCCGATCAGGCAAAGAGGTAGAACTCGTGTTAATATCTGAGAAGCTTACCAGCGCTGGAGAACTCAAGGAGCGGAAAGGCCTAACATCGGACGCTGAGTTTGCTTTATTTCTTCTTGATAGGTGAGTAACATTGTTTAGCTTTGTTTCACAGAACTAATATAGCCTATGCTGGTGGCCATTGCTTGAATATGCTCGTGTGTCATCTTTGCTTGTTTTTTTCATTTGCGATATTATTGTCGTTTGATTCAGCTATGAAAAAGACACATATAAGCCTGGAGCGTCTAAACCTCCTCCACTGTCTGTTTCAAGCGTCGGCTCCCAAAGTGTGTCTGAAAAGTAAGATAATATACTCCTAATGTTTATTTCCTTTGGTTCCCCACTTAGTGATCGATATAACCCCCAAATCTTGTTATAGTTGTAATATATTTGTTACTATGACTGTCGTGCTCGTGCTGTTGAGCTGATCATGATAACTTTGTGGGTGTTGAGGGTCGTCTTCCACGTAAAACTGAACTGAACCATTGAGCTATCAAATTAGGGGCGAGATCATTTTGGGGTAGGAGCGTGTTTGTTTTGGTGATTTCAAATATCAATATTGGCCAAAAGAGTTTTTCAAAAACTACTGATCCCAGGCTATATACAAATAGTGAGTTCTGCATTCATTGTCCCTGTAATTAACAAAATTATTATTGTTTAATTAGCTCATATGTAAAGATTTAGAGTTAGATAATGTTTTTTATGCTTTATTAACAATTTAAGCATAAATAGTTCTCCTGTTAGATTAGGAAAAATCTGTAAATATCATTAAGTGCTTTAAACCAATCTTTATTGGACATTAATTGCAAGTGTTCCTTAAGTATTTATCCTGGTCTAAAACAGTTTCTGGCCAATTAAAATAATGAATGAATAGTCAAACTCTTCTCCCATTATCGTTTCAATTTCTACCGTTAATTCTTCGCCAAAAAGGTTGTATTTTTCGGGCAGGCCCTAAAAACATGAAAATGATTAGCCACTGAGGTCAACTGCCTCCAAACAAAAGACTCTTGTGTGCCTGTGTTTAAAAACAAGTGGAATGATATAAACGCTGATATAAATGCTGATACGGGTGTAATATCGCACTCCTGGAAGGCCCCAATCAGATTCGATGACCAGAACTAACTGTTAGAAATATGTATAATCTAATAAAAATAGTATTGTATAATAATATTTTAATATTATGTTATATATATATATATATATAATCTAAAAAAATATATATAATTCAATATAATATATTGAAAATGAAAAACACAATAACCTTGGTGTGTGTGTGTGTGATGTTGCACAAGCTAACCAGTTGGTTAGTATGACCCAGTAAAGGATCAAAGACTTGTGAGACCACAGACACACACACTTTGATGGTTTTGTTGCTGAAAGGTCTACAGAATGAACCACACACACACAGAGAAGAGAGAGAGAGAAAGAGTCCATGGACAGAGAGTGAATTTTAGATACAAAGATTAAGGGTCTGCAAAACAATGACCGCAGGCTGTGTTACCATGGAAACCTCCTTTTCCGGAACCCCTCGGAGTCGAGCGTAGAACTCCAGGTGTTCTCTTCCCGTCAAAAGGTCATCTATCGCATCAAACTGCGGACAGTAACCCATATTCTGCTGCACCAACTGCATTTCACTGCGGATGCTGAAAAGTTAAACAAGAAATCACTCTTAACTCCTTAGCAACTGCATAACACCACTTTTTAGCTGGAACAAGCAGTGTTATTTTAGTATCATTGAGATACTATTACACTTTTTTTAATTGGTTTTTATTTTTGTATTTCCCATTTTTATTTTAGTTTTTGTAATTTTGTTGTTGTCATTTAGTTCGTTTTTCTTTAAATGTCTATATAGTTTTTATACATTTTTATTTCAGTTTTAGTTATGGTTATTTTAGTACATCAAGTCTAAATAAGAAATGTCGCTTTGGAAACTAAATTAAATAAAGTTTTGAAATTTTATTTCAGGTAACGTTTTTTTACAAGTTCAACTTCCTTTAGTCTTTATTTTTCAACTTTCTGTTTGAGCATGATAAAGGTCTGCAAAGATACAAAGCACAAAGTCACTCCAAAGGTGTTAATCTCTATATCAGTAAGCACTGTTTCTGAACTCCCTTAAACACCTCGCTAGTAGTCTTCAGTTTTCTTCCAGGAACGCACACATCACAATATTCCTCATTTAAATAATTCCCACCCAAGGTAGACGCAAAATAAAAGGGTGAGACCTGGTTGAGTTGCGTTAATAGGGTGTTGAAACTTGCGGTCATTGTAAGGGACGCAGTGTTGGGGCTAATGCATAACAAGTAACAATTACTTTTTTAAAGTAACACATTATTTTTACGTTTTTTTCCCCCTCCTATTTCTTTACCTCTACTGTACAGGGGTTAATTTTTTCTAATTCATCACTTCACTTTTGGCTTGAAAGGACCTTTGCCTTATGTATATACATATACCTATATACATAGCTTTACATTTGCCAAAATTAGACCCTTTTTATTTGTTACGCATTACTTTCCATCAAAAAAATAAGGCAATTAGTTACTTTTTTAAGGGAGTAACACAATATTGTAACGCATTACTTTTAAAAGTAACTTTTCCCAACACTGAAGGTGGGTAACATTTCCCAAACACACTCGAAGCGGTTGAGCAATCACAACACACCGGTCCAGCCGATCAATTAGAGCACATTGTGCTTTTCGGAAGGAGGGGCTTTATAGAGACATGAACTAGATAGAGTGGTGCAGGTATGACATCACTTTGTAGGCCAACCAGCAGTTAGCATCAAGCTGGTTCCCTCGACAAAAATACAATAGGATTTTCCCATAGGCTTTTAGATTATCGCCAAAAACAAGCTCTATGATCAACAAAAGTGTATGATACTTGCACGTTTTGTCCATCAAGATAATTATCACAGATGAACACAACTTTTATGAATTTTGAAGCCTAAATGCAGTCGCCAGAAGTAAAAAGTACTAAAGGTAGGCTATAAATGAACTACACCACGGTCCCATGACTTCAACGTCAGCACCACCAACAGCATAACGATGCTGTAAAAGGGGACTGAGTTTACCTTTTCGGCGTGATGATGTTTAATCTCCCCGACGGCCTCTGTAGTCCCATTTAGCCACTTGTTAGCCACCGCCTTTTTCAAGACACGTAACAGATTCAAAAAATCACAAGTGGGGACGATGGATGGACTTTAGGACGGTGGAACCGGAAGTGTTAAAATGTTAACTCACTTCCGCGTTGTGGCCTACAAAGTGATGTCATACCTGCACCACTCTATAAAGTGTTACTGGCAGACTGGGAAAAGAGGTGCTGGAACAATGTAAAATGTGCAAAAAATTTTTTGAACATTCAAGCATGAAAAGTAAAACCTATTCTAATAAACCCTAAAACCAAAATCAAGACTTTGAAAAAGGGCATAATAGGTCTCCTTTTAGGTTACCCCAGCTTACTTTGGGAAATGAATGATAACATTTTTGTCCCTTTAATTTATGGGAAATATAATTGATCAAAACCAACATTTGGCAAACTAGCTAGACTCAACTGAGTGAACTCAATTTGGGCTATATTTGCAACCCTGCTACCCATTCTGATGTATTTCTTTGATTTTTATTATTTTATGTTAAATTTAGGTAAAGCTCATCAAAAAATAATTAGAAAATAAAACTCATACACAGTAATATTTAGTTCGACCTCCCGAGGTTGACTAGATATTTGAAGATTAAGCACCTCTTTTCCCCTGACCAATTATGCATAGTAAATTTGCTGAACTTTAGTGTTTTTTTTACTCTAAAAAGAGTAAGAAGAGTACTCTAAAAAGAGTACCTCTTTAGTAAAACTTCATTCTTTAGTAAAAATTTCATAATTACTTCTATTGCTTTTATAGTGTACCTGTATCCGTTTACGAAGGCATCTCCTGCAGTCGGGCTGATGTCTCCAGTCAGCATTTTAAAAGTTGTAGTTTTACCTGCACCATTTATCCCCAACAAACCAAAACACTGCAAACCAAACACACACAATGATTTAGTGACAAATGCATTAACAGGAAAAAAAGAGCAGCACAGCAATGAGTCAATATTTGTTTCTTGCTAATAATAGATGGTGGCAGGTGGTATCAGGGGAAAAAGACAGTTATAAAATATCATTTCTTATTTTTTTTATTGCTGCCAAAAATTAAATGCATATCTGCAAAAAGTAATTCCATGGGGTCTATAGAGGCTAAAGTTATTTAAAGACCTTTGGCATTATACTCTTATTAAAAAAAATAATGAAATTCGTTTAGACACTTTCTTCTTATTAGTGCTTAAAATAAGTTTCCATTTTATATGAGTGTGTGTCATTTACCTCTGCAGCAGGAACACCCACACAGATTTTATCCACGGCTGGAGTGAGCTTCACACGGTACATCTGCAGAAAATAATAATAAATAAAAAAATTCACAAAGTATAATCGTATCATGCCTGTAAAAAGCTTTTTTTTTTTTATGTTCCACTTTAGACATTCTACTAACTAGAAGTAACTTTGCATCAACATGTCAACTTATTCTACTAACCCGAACCCAGACATCTAACCCTAACCTACTAGTCTACTAAGATTCTAATGAGAGTTGACATGTATTTGCAAAGTTGCATAGTTAGTAGAATGTCTCAAGTGGACCGTCGAAATAAAGTGTAACAATTTTTTGTTTGTAAATAATATATAACTGTTCTCTGTGTAGACAACATTATGTGATCCTCTAAGAACTAGTGCTGTGCAATGATTAATCGCATCCAAAATAAAAGTTTGTGTTTACATAATATGTGTGTGTACTGTGTATAATAAGTTTGTATATATAAATACACACATATGCATGCATATTTAAGAAATATTTGCATATATACTCTGTATATATTTATACATAATTTATATTATACATAAATATACATACTTTATATATAAATAACACATTTTTCTTAAATATTTACATGCATGTGTGTGTATTTATATATACAAAATAATTATACACAGCACACACACATATATTATGTAAACACAAACTTTTATTTTGGATGTGATTAATCGTTGCCCAGCACTACTAAGAACGTATTAACCCTGTAAAGTCTGACATATGAAATAATAGATTAGTAGTAAATTATTATAGATTATCAAAACTCTGTAGCTTTAAAAACATAGAATGCAATGCAATACAAAGATGATTGAGAGATGAACAAATAAATGTTCCTCAAAAGCCTGATGGATCATATTTGACATAAAAAATTATACATGGATAATCAAGTAAACCTAAACTGCTTCCAGTAAATGTTCTTGAAATATTACTAACAATATAAAAGTTATTCTGTGAATAGCATCTGTCCATCATCACAGAAAATAATTTCAACTTAAAGTGCAGCAATGCAGTTTTAAAAGCAGAAATCCATAAAAAGTGTTGTTTGAGCTGTACTTAAACTGTGTGTCTGTTGAGAACTGTACGTTCTCCAAGAAACTTCTTTCAGGAATATTCAATATGAGGATCTCCTACATTAACACCTGTCCCACTCTCAGCCGCAGACTCACGAAGAACGGCGCGTGATTCATGTCACACAAACGGCGTCTCTTGAGTAGAGACAGCTGCTCTCTGCCAGTCTAGCTCAGCGCTAGAGACGTCTGATTACAGCACAGACAAATCAAACTCTTAATCACTGGACACTCCTGTGCACATCTGTACACTCGCACACCTGGAACCACGAGCCTCTGCCCTGAATATTCAAAGTCTATCCTTGTGAAACTAGAAGCATACTTTAGTATACTTACATTTGTTTACTTATTACGGAAAAAATATACTTTAAAAGAATACACTTAAGTGTAAACTGAATGTAATGTTTTCAGACACCTAATTGCATGTTAATTGTAATTAAACGAAAATGCACTATAGTTTAATTTCAAATGCAATTAGCAGAACTTTAGAGTGTTTTGACCCACATAATTAGGACTAAAGTACATCTTTATATGTAATTTCATAATTGCTTCTATTTACAGGCTTTGAATTATGGTTAAAGTGTACTGCCAAATATACTGACAAGCATTTATGGTACACTAAACCTTACTTTAATGTCATTTCTAATGAAACTTTTAAAAGAGTAAGCACAAAAAAAAAATCTGGTGTTTCTACTGAGCCTTTTTGATTATTAAATAATCAAGTGGGGGAAACGGTATTGATCAGACTAACCCTGCTGTGGGGGGAAAAAAAGCTGGTTTGCTGGTCTTAAACTGTTCAAAACTGTTTCAGCTCATTTAGCTGGTTGACCAGCTGGTATCAACTGTTCACCCGACTTTTCACAACTGCCCACAACTATGGCACTTTTCAAAGTATGAAGCTGGTAATTCATCATCCCTGAATGAACGGAATGAAACACTGCACCTCACTGATGCCACAGGAACAGGAAATACCTTAGTAAGGTCACATATTTGGAGCAGGTCATTCTGAGCTCCACCCTGGTGCACACGTTCACGCTCCCGAGTCACATCTTCATCCTCTCCTCCTGATGATGTAGGCAGTGACTTTATCGACCTGTGTGTAAAGATGTGTGAATTTACCCCCAGAGCAGACAACATGATCATGTGTGTTTATATTCAGTGATGGGAATATAACGGCATAACTTTTTCCAGTAACGAGTAATCTAATTGATTACTCTTCTCATCTTAATAACGCCGTTCCCGTTACTGCCAAAAAATGCGGCGCGTTACTATAACTGATGAAGCTGGTTTTTTTTTTTCATCAGACCAACTAGATCTCTGAGCGAGAGGCAAATACTTTTTTACTGTTCTTCCTTGGTTAGTGGGCAGAGCACGAGACAAGCGCATAAATGCTGACGACTGAGGTAGAGTAAAATGTCATTGTAAGCCAATCAGAGGTAGAGTTGGGCGGGTGTTCGAAAGCACGCATAGTAGTAGGCATTCGGCACTTTTGACTCAGCTCACTGAAAAGAGCCGGCTCTTTTGGCTCACAAACGGCTCTTTAAATGACTTTGACTATAATATTTAAATTTTTATTACATAATTATTTAATTTCTATAGGCTAAATTTGTAAAAATAGAGTGGGCTCTTCAGATATGCGAGCCAGCTCCCGACGTTCACCTAAAAGAGCATCAAGCTGTTAGAGTCGCCTCATTCGCGAATCGCGAACGACCCATCAAAAGCTCATTCGCGAACGAGTCGATCCATCATCACTAACAGCTAACGCTCATGAATTGCGAACGACCCATCATAACGCATAGTCGGACAGGACAGGACACACAATGAACAACACAAGCAAGCCAGTCAGTCAGTCAACGAGAGACAGGTATGGCGACGAGCTTAACAAGCTTAATTTAATTTTGCCCAGTTGTGGCCTGTTGAGGGGCAATAAATATCAAAAGTTCCAAAACATCTATTGTGTTATTTGCATTGATCCACTATATAAACATAATAAATACATGACATTTAATTGGAGGCTAGTCCCACAGCAAAACTTTTTTTTTTAGATGTGTGTACAATGTTTCATGTTTCTGTTAATAATGTATTGTATTAAGTGTCCATTTCATTATAATATTCAGATTTATCATAAATAATTGAACATGCACATGTATTGTAAGTTCCGTTAAAGAGGGGTAGAGGTGGGGTCACATTTGAGCATTTAAAATTTAATTTTACTTGAAAGTAACGCAATAGTTACTTTCTTAAATAACTAGTTACTTTTACAATTTGTAACTGAGTAACTAATTTAGTTACTTTTTGGAAGTAGTAACTAGTAACTGTAACTAATTACTTTTTAAAAGTAACTTGCCCAACACTGTTTATATTTTAGAGCTGCACGATTAATCGTTAAAGACTGCGATCTCGATTCAAATACCCACACTCGATCTTATTCCTAAATGACAGTGATTCGCCTGTGTCTTTTAAACCTTTGACAAAATTACACCGGAACATTCAAATATGTGTTCGCACTGCCGCTGATCTAGAGAGAGAGCAGTTGTCATGTATAGGTAGGCTATAGGCTTCACAAACAGTCACAAACCACACAGAATCATTATTTCTGTGTTACAAATATTCAAATAATCACAGCAGTCCTGGGATAAAAGCTTATAGTTCGTAAATAAACATTGATGTCTACGGTAGTGACCAAAGTACAGAAAAGTACCTTTTGAAAGTAACTTGGCGATTGTGTCAATTACATAATCACGCCACTAGGTGGAGACAAGTGACCTAAAAAATGTTTTTGTCATTGAATCATTCATTCAAGAGATTTTTTTTCAAAAATCATCAAGTAATGAAACAAGTATTTATGAGTGAGTCACTGAATCATTCATTCAAACGTTTTTTTTATATATATATAATTAATTCAAATTAATGCAGCATTTGAATAAGACTGCAGTAATTAACTATTTGTCAGAACCTTTTGTCAGAACTGTTATTTTGTTTAGTTGTATAGGCTATATATATATATGAAGTACAATAAATTACAATTATAAAACTGTTTTCTATTTAAATGTATTTTAAAATGTAATTTATTCCTGTGATGCAAATCAGCATCATTACTCTAGTCTTCACATTATCATCCAGAAATCATTTGAATATGTTCTGATTATTATCAATGTTGAAAACAGTTGTGCTGCTTCATATTTTTTATGGAAACTTCGGTAACTTTATTTTACAGTGTTACTTTTACACATCTTACATTTACATACTATAGTAATAACAGAAAATTATTTTTAATTAGAAGCAATTAAAGGGTTAGTTCACCCCAAAATGAAAATTCTGTCAGTAATTACTCACCCTCATGTTGTTCCAACCCCGTAAGACTTTCGTTCATCTTCGGAACACAAATTAAGATATTTTTGATTAAATCTGAGACCTGGATCACTCCTCCATAGGCTTATTAAGGGATCGAAACTGGCCGGCCCAAAAGTTATTAAAGACATCGTAAAAATAGTCCAAGTGACTACAGTGGCTCAATCTTAAGTTTATCAAGCGACGAGAATACTTGTGCGCAAAAAACATCGTAGTGAAACTGCGCAAAGCTTCCAGGTTTGTACGTCACACGCATCACACACATGACCAGCGTCGGCCAATAGTGAGCCTGCGTGTGACGTACAACACAGAACCGTTGCGCAGTTTCACTAGGTGAAATTTTGAGGCCGACAGAGAAGGAAATGAATAGTTGAAGGAAAAGTATTATCGTCGCTTGATAAACTTAAGATTGAGCCACTGTAGTCACTTGGACTATTTTAACGATGTCTTTAATAACTTTTGGGCCGGCCAGTTTCGATCCCTTAATAAGCCTATGGAGGAGTGATCCAGGTCTCAGATTTAATCAAATATATCTTAATTTGTGTTCCGAAGATGAACGAAAGTCTTACGGGGTTGGAACAACATGAGGGTGAGTAATTACTGACAGAATTTTCATTTTGGGGTGAACTAACCCTTTAACCCTAAACCAAACACTAACCCTAATTATATAGTCAGTACATGTTGTTAAATTTATTCCAAACTTTTGACTGGTACTGTAGGTGCCAACTGATTTTTTCTTTAGGTGTGAGATTTTTAAACGTGTAAAGAAGTGTCTTCTTCTTACCTTGGTTTGCAGAAGAACTTGTACTGTATGAGAAGGGTCAGGCCGAACATAACCGCCCCCTGAATGGACATGGCAAACAGATTCTTGCCCACCAAGTTCCAGTTGAGAGGATTTTCAAAGCGGTCTTCACCTGAAAACAAAGAACTCACTTACTGTACCACAAATATCAGCTTTCAACACTGAACTACAAGCTTCCGCATGCGTCAATGTCTTACCCAGGTTTTTGTAGAGGTTGGCCATTGCCTGGTTTTTGGCCATGTCCATCAGACCTCTTCCCAAACAGAAATGAGGAAACACCAGCAGAGCCTGTTTCACTATGTCATTGATGCGAGTTATATTCTGGACAACGACAGATGAGACAGAGAACGGCAATGTTAGATTGGAAACACATGATTCTTCAAAATGAGTGAATTTACATGCACATTGTTTCACTGATTGTGTGTGTCATACGGATGTTTTTTATAGTTATTTTCTGATCTTTTAATTGATAATGACTTCTCACTATGCATTTTGCAGTGTTATTTTAGTATTTTTTTTATATATATATATTTTAGCATATTTATTAACATTTTGAATTAGCTTTTATTTTAGTTTTAAGTTATGTTGTGCTTAATCATTTTTAATATTTGTTTTTAGCTTTATATTTTATTTTATGGATTAGTTTTTAGTAATTTTAGTACTTCAGCTCTAACTTTTTTGGTTTAAGTTTTTCACGTAATATTTATATTTCATTTTATTTAAATTATTACAAACAATTTTAATAGCCTTAGTGTTAGTTAACAATAACACTTTGTTAGGAAAAGAGCAACATGCATGTTCTGTTGAACTTTTCCTTTTGTGTTTCACATAAGAGCATGCGGGTTTAGAAGTGATTAAGACAGAATATTTATTTTTGGGAATCTATATTCCATTAAATGTTTTTTTCTTCTTTTTTTGTATAAGGTCATAACGGTTTGAAGCAAACCCCGACACACCTAGATTTTGCTTTGCATTTTATATAATGAGTCTAAATGTGAAAAATATGTCAAAAGAACATTAATTTTATCATTCTATGTGGAGTCTATCATTATATATTATATACATTTGAACCGAATACAAATGTCTACCCACAATTTTGAAAACAAACCAACACCCACAAATAAGAGAATGATCAATACTTCCGCCTGTATCCTCAATCTCAAGCTAAAATCTAAAGTTGATGAAACATCGTTCTGATGATAGTCAAGCCGTCTTCAGCAGCGTGTGATTCATCAAACACACTCTCACACAGTTGAAGAAATCATGCAACAGTTTTCTTCCCAACTACTGTACGAGCCTCATGCTCATTCATCATCACAAACACCAGAGACGGTGAAATCACAGGATTTACACTGACCCATATACTCTAAGACACACGTCCGCCTTCATACACACACAAACGTGTTTAAAGTTCAGCTTTAAAAACACATATCTGAATGCCTTAATTCTGCTCCATTCAACAAACTAACTGGGGCATCAAGTCACTGGATTCACCAATTTATGGCATAACTAGCAGTTTAGAGCAGCTAAACAGCTAATTTTATTGTCGTCTTTACAAGGTTTCATGAAGATGGCTGCACTGTTATTTTAACTAATTATTAGCACACTTATTTATTATTTAGTTCCCTTTTTAAAGTTGCATTTTAATTGGACTAAAACAGTATATCGACCTAAGCATTAGTCTGACTAGAATATTTGCACATTTTGTTTTTGCGAAAACAGCCCTGGATAATTTGATTAATTCAATTCACATTTATGATTACAGCTTGACTTCATCCAGCATTTACCCAAGCAAACAAAAAACATTTTCACAACGTTATATTTCGGTTCCAATTAGGTAATGTTGCAGTTCAACATCTTAAAAATGTTTTAGAGACCACATCTAAAACGTTATAACCAAAATAATGTTTTAGAAACTTTGTAAAAAAAAAAAAAACACACCTTTCTGGTATGCTATTAAATAGTCCAAAGAAAAGTGTAAATATCATGTGTGTTTATTACGAAAACAAAACCAGACCAAACGGCACCTTTTGTGAAATGTTAAAATACCGTAATCTGTACATTGGATAAACTGGTATAACAATATTAGCGTCCACACCAACAAATTTTATGTTTATTGTAATCATGCGCTGCCGTTACTTTAAAGTCGAAAAGACATTAGCACTGTCGTCTCACATCAAGAAGGTGATCCGTGACTCAATCTATAATAGGATCTGAACCAAAAGTTGTGATATGTTGCACCCCTAGTTATCAATATAGCTATTGTTCTTGGTGTGACTGTGAACAGATCCTAAGCATCAGGGTGGGCTGAAGGAAAGCTTTGTACGTCACAGATGATAAGAACGACACACTCTTCAGAAGAATAAATCGAAATAACAGACACAATGTCTGTTTTTCACTGCAGGCTTTAAGTAAATTGTGTGTGTGTGTGTGTGTGTGTGCTAGACTCTCACCGGGTCGTCAAAAAGCTCCATGACGAATGTGGCTACGCTGCCGTTGATGCCAATGAAGAGGTTGATGCAGGTCAGAACCACATACGCTGTGCTGGGAACGCTGAACAGGAACGAGGCGGGATACATCATCGGAGTGATGGACCACCTGTGAGACAAAAACACACAATACAAACACTGACAAAACACATTTAAACTCCAGGAGATGAAAAACCAAACAACCACCACACACACTCACCCGTAAAGAAACAGCAGCAGTATGAGCGCAGGCAGGTTGGGTGGAGAGACGTAAGATTTTTGTTGGAAACACAGGAAGATGATGATGACGATGATACACGGGACGACATAATTACACTGAAACACAACAGAATCAAACATAATACTTAAAGACAGAGCCGATCCTGACCTCACTGGGGCCCTAAGCAAAAATCTGTTAAGGGGCTCCTCCTACCTGACCCATGAGCCATGTAAACCATTTGCCATTGCCAAAGAGTCACACCTGACACCCCAGTTCTCCCACTACAATCCTCCCTAGTTTAGTTAGTACTAATGAAAACGTAAGTCCTGATATCAGAAATAGACATATTTTATATTAATATCAATAATTTACATTTTAAATAGTACACATTTAATTATTGATATCAAAAATGCATCCTGTGAATTAATAAAAGCTAAAATGGCTTGCCATTGCATGTCACTGCGTTTAAATGATAAAAGCAATAATTGATACTTGATGGCTATTATTTACTGAGGGATGTGCATCCATATTGACCAGTATGTCCAGCAGCCAATCAACATTTTAAAAGCAATATAGTCAATGTCAATAGATTGCTTTCCATCTTGCTTTATTGCAGAGTTGTAACTAAACTGACTGGGAGACTAGATAATCATTGTCTTGTTTTAAAAGTATGAGCGCCTAATGAGGAGTGCCATCATGCCCATATTGTACTGGTAACTGGTCCCCATAGATGTTTTACTGGAAAGTGCGCATTTCATTTCGTGCACGCGCATATGAACTCATGTTAACGCGCGACACAGTTTTCTTTTCCGAGCTGCAGTTTATAAACAAACACCTTTGTATTATCAAACGTAATCTCATGAAAGTGCGTATCTATACCACGCACTTAATTTCTCGTGCTATTTATACGCCAAAAATGGTTTTTGCGCTCATATGCTACGCACTGTAAATCTCTTGGGTAGGATTAGGGGTGTGGAGTGCGTGCATATTATACGCTAAAAAGTGCGTATCATATGCACGCAAAAACTATTTTTGCCGTATAAATGGCACAAGAAATTAAATTCGTGGTATAGATACGTGCTTTCAATTCACTCACATGGAGTTTTTCTTCTCAGTCTCTCTTTTCGTGACCAGAAGGATAGTTCCGCTTAATTATCTCATCGATGTTGTAAACTTTGATTGACGCGCTTTGACACGAGGGGGAGGCGGGGCCTTGAGTTATTTGCGGGGCCCTACGCAACTTGCGTAGTGTACATATAGGGAGGATCGTCTCTGCTTAAAGACACCCGAGAACAATAACAACAAAAGAAATACAATCCATTAAATGTGTTAAGTAATACTAATTAATCTATTATCACAACACAATTTTGTTTGCTTAACAGTTGATAAAAAATGTATTTAAATAAATATATGCACTGCACATTTCAGAGTAAGCGCTACGCCGTGTTCATTTACACACGAGCAGATCATGATTTGCAGTAAATGCTGCTTAAAGGGATACTCCACTTTTTTTGGAAATAGGCTCATTTTACAACTCCCCCAGAGTTAAACTGTTGAGTTTTACCGTTTTTGAATCCATTCAGTCGATCTCCGGTTCTGGCGGTACCACTTTTAGCATAGCTTAGCATACATCATTAAAGTGGACAAGACCATTAGCAGTTCTCAAACAAAAATCACCAAAGAGTTTCGATATTTTTCCTATTTAAAACTTGACTCTTCTGTAGTTACATCGTGCACTAAGACCGACGGAAAATGTAAAGTTGCGATTTTCTAGGCTGATATGGCTAGGAACTATACGCTCATTCCTGCGTAATAATCAAGAAACGTCACTGCCGTACCATGAGAGCAGCAGGCGTAATGATATGACGCAGCGCTTGAAAATAGGCCACCTTCCGTCAACACAACGGAACTATTTTCAGGCGCTGCGTCATATCATTACGCCTGCTGCACTCATGGTACGGCAGTGAAGTTTCTTGATTATTACGCAGGAATGAGAGTATAGTTCCTAGCCATATCTGCCTAGAAAATCGCAACTTTACATTTTCCGTCGGTCTTAGTGCACGATGTAACTACAGAAGAGTCAAGTTTTAAATAGGAAAAATATCGAAACCCTTTGGTGTTTTTGTTTAGAACTGCTAATGGTCTTGTCCACTTCAATGATGTATGCTAAGCTATGCTAAAAGTGGTACCGCCAGAACCGGACATCGGCTGAATGGATTCAAAAACGGTAAAACTCAACAGTTTAACTCTGGGGGAGTTGTAAAATGAGCCTATTTCCAAAAAAAGTGGAGTATCCCTTTAACATGAACTCCATATCTGCGAGTGCTGTGAGTTCGTCACTTATAACGTGCATTTGAAAACACAACATGCTAAATATTACACCAGATTTCAATGAGATGAGTTCATAAACCTGCTGCCAACAAAGAAGTGTTATGGTGCGTTCACACCAGACGTGAATAGAGCGTCTGGCGCAAGTGATTTCAATGTTAAGTCACTGCAAAGACGCGTTACGTGCGTAAAAAAATCCTGCGGCGCGAATGAGGGATAGAGCGCGGCGCGGTAGACGCGAATACGCCTCATTCGCGAATGATTGTTATGTAATGATTGAATGAATGAATGATGTAATGATTGCGTCACGCGCAAATAATTTTATTTAGTGCTTTTTGTGCATTCACGCGTTTGACGCGAATTCGCGTCTGCCGCCCGAGTTGAAAAATCTGAACTGCTGCGTCAGTTCGCGCAGCGTTAACCAATCAGGAGCCTGCTGTTGCTGTCACATGGTGAAGTGACGGAATAAACGGGGTCAGGTTCGCTCTTTTCAGTTTATAATGTTTATATGTTTGGCCTCAATCAATTATTTTGTAATATGACACTGCCTGGTGTGGTTGTAATGCACAACAAAGCAAATATTTTATTACATAAAAACTTGATTTCAATTTATGAGACATTTTTTCCTTATCTAATCTAGATTATATGAAACATTATTCAAATGTAAAGACAACCAACATGCTACTACTTTAGTGCATATAATATATAGTTCGTGTCTGGACAGTGTTAGAAAAAAATCACAGGACAGGTTAATCACTTTTGAAGACTGGCTCTATTTATCATCAAAACAAAAATAAATGACAGATTAGGTGGGTGAGGGCGAGGCTGATCCTCGCTCTGATGCGGGAGAATAGGTCATCAAACTGGGCGCGGGACAGGCGGAAGTACCGCTGAAAGCGGCCGTCATCCAGGCGCAGCTGGAGCTGAAATGGTGAAACTCGCCGAACTAGGTTCGCCTCCGAAGGGTCTGGTGGACCCAAATACGGCGACGATGATCCCTACGCCGCTGTTCTGCTCTCCAGAGCAAATACAGAGTGGTGACTCTCTCAATGAATGCTCGATCAACATTAGCCATCTTGTAAAAAGATGGCCGCCAAAAGATTTCACCTCTGACGCACGAGACCTACCGCATCTAGTTATACACTTGAACACTTTGAATCCATTCGCGCGTCAAGAGCGAAATTGACGCGCGTAAAAAACAAAAGTTTGAAGCGAAATTAACGCGCGTCAATTTCGCTCTTGACGCGCGAATGGATTCAAAGTGTTCAAGCGTATAACTAGATGCGGTAGGCGCGAATTTGACGTGCTATTCACGTCTGGTGTGAACACACAGTTAAACTGTATCGCTAAAATAAAAACTCAACGATTTAATTTAGAAACATTAAGAAAAGCAGA
Source organism: Rhinichthys klamathensis goyatoka (assembly GCF_029890125.1). Lineage (NCBI taxonomy): Eukaryota > Metazoa > Chordata > Actinopteri > Cypriniformes > Leuciscidae > Rhinichthys > Rhinichthys klamathensis. Next base: position 3,273,278 of record NW_026606589.1, read on the forward strand.
CAAATATAAGTATTGTAATTTTACAAATTGACTTTAAAATAAAACTATTATAATTATTTTCCTAAATATATATATTTTTATTTCATAGTGAAATAGTCTTGTAGTTATATTTATTTTGTTTGATATTTTATTTTATAACAATAATATAATAATTATTTTATACTGATATCAAAATACAATCTCAAAACTTTGGGTCAAATTGTGCAGTCTTTCAAATAAGCCAGCAAACCTGGGGTGCGTTTCCCAAAGCCAACTATGGTCGCAAGTTCTGTCGTTACCAATAGAGTTCAATGGAAATTGCGATCATAGTTAGATAACGATGCTTTCAGGAAACGAACCCCTGGATTCTTTTCTTTTTTTATCTTACTTTAAATTGCAATTTAAATTTTTTTCATTAGCCTATATCTTTATCCCCAAATCATGTAGTCCTAATAGTCCCTTTTGTGTGCATTATTTAAAAAACTTGAATCTTATTTACTAACCAGATATTATCAGTTTTTACCGTTGATACAGCTATTTCATATATGATATTATGCAGCTAGATTATGCATGCAAATAAACAGTGTTGTCCACAGGTGCAACTTGCCATTCATGGGTTTATTATGCAACACAAATTTTGGCAAAAAAATTATGGCACATCATTATGTACTGTAGTATTTCTTTATTTATATAGCAGTTTTTAAAATGGTATAGGGTAAGACTAATTTTATTTTATTTTTTCGCTGCATAGGTTGCAAACCCTTTTTATCTCCCTTGACACTAATTCATTTATTAGCAATTTATTAGTGAAGGTGAATTTATCTCTCTCCACTGAGAATGTAACATATGACATAGAACAATGGAGGCTGTGAACCGTACTCAGTGGTAAATTGATAGAGTTTTAATAGAGTTTTAATTAGCTATCTCAGCTCCTCTTTTTAGTTCTCGTGCACCCTTCCACTTTCCATCCATCTTTCAGAGCAGAAGGAACATTATAGGCACAGCAACGACAAAAAGTGAAGTGTTTCACGTGTACCATGTCCCAGGCGAAGTTGGCCAGCCAGTAGATGGTAGGATTCACGCCGCTCACAAACTGCAGGTGTTTGGATTTACTGACGCGCTCCTGGATGAGGAAGAGGACAAAGCTGGCGGGGATGAAGGACATGGCGAAGATCACACAAATCGACACCACTACATCCGTAGAGGTCGTGGCCCTGTAAGAAAGGAAAACATGATGTGAGTTTATGACTATGGTTAATTTACACATGCACGTTTACAGTATATATATAATGGCCGATATTTGCCTTTTTTAAAATCATCTGCAATCGGCCAATAGATGAAGTGTCATAAGTAGGACTTTTATTTTGACAGATTCGGTCTTTGTTTAACAGTTCTGTCTAATAACAGAAAGGTAAACTCTATAATACTTTTTTCGTTGGCATTCATTTCAAGAATTTTTTTTCTCATTTCCTTGATACATTTTCAAATAATTTATTTCCAATTATTTTAGTAAATATAATAAATTAATATAATGCAGTAACTGTCATGCTTGTGTTATTTACCACGGTTAAATTAAACAGTGTGATATCATATATAACAGCTTTGCATTGGCCAAAACTGCTTGGTAACATGTTACATTTCTGAAAAAAAAAAAACCCCAAACAAATCCCAAACCAAAGAAAAATGTTTAAAAACAGATGCTGGTCTTGTAACATCGGATTAATAGGTAGTTATGTGGTTTTAAAACGAGATGCCATGTTGGTTTCTGAGAAAGTTCGTCTTGTCAAAATTTACTTGGGAATAAAACTTTAACAAACTCTGACTTCACAACAACCACCTCACGCAGGGCATTCTGGGACATCGTTTCATGTCTCATTTTTTTGACACCCTGCTGTTTATGCCTAATAGATTCAATCTCTTACTCTCTCTTCACTGACGTTCAGGTGAGACCTGATGCTGAATACACAATCTTTCACACGGTGAAGGTGATTGAGGTTTAGGACTGCATTATTCATGATTAGAGGGAACTGACGACCTCATTACAGACAAGAAGATGGTCATTTAACCTGCGTGCATGCGTGCGCACACACACACACACACGCATTGTGTGTCAGTGATCAGTATGATGCTTCAATGCTCTTACTGTGGTCCATTTTTGACACCTTGTTTCAAACCATTAATCTTCATACAAATATTTTGCGATCATCATGCCTTCACAAACTGAGTTTAATTATGCATGAACACACAAAAAACCCTACATACACACACAAACACAGGTGCGCGCACACACACAAACACGTTCAGACAGGGAATGCATCCCAGTTTTGCAAGGGAACATCATTTATTTCAAATAGAAATCTTCTGTAACGTCTTTACTGTCATTTTTAATTAACGCATTCTCGCTGAATAAAAAAAAGTTTATTTCTTTAAAATATATTTGGGTCAAAAGGGTTGTCATGAAAACATTTGCATAATTTGAAAACATTACTAACATTGTAACTGTACCTCAGGTAAAAACATTTAATAATAAAAATAATAACAGTAATGTGATTTATTAATACAAAATAAACTATATGGACAACAATACTGGGACACCTGACCATTACACCAACAGGGACTGTTATGACATCGCAATATAAATACATAGACATTAATATTTGATCCCCCCCCTTTACAAAACTGTCCCTACAAAGTTGGAAGCATTGTCCAAAAATGTCTTGGTATGCTGCTGAAGCATTAAGATTTCCCTTCACTGGAAGTAGGGGTCGAGAACAACCCCTGAAAAAGCAGCCCCGGCATACTATTATTCCTCCACCAAACTTTACAGTAGGCACATCCAGGCAGGTAATTTTCTCCTGGCATCCGCAAAACCAACACTTGCCAATCAAACTGCCAAACAGAGAAGCATGATTCATCCATCCAGAGAACATGTTTCCACTGCTCCAGAGTCCAGTGGCGGTGTGCTTTACACCACTCCATCCGACGCTTGGCACTGTACTTGTGGACGTGAGGCTTGCATGGAGCTGCTTGGCCAAAGAAACCCAATCTATGAAGCTCCCGCCGCACAGTTTTTGTGCTGATAATAATGCCAGTGGACGTTTGGAACTCTTCAGCTATGGAATCAGCAGAGAGTTGGCAACTTTTACACACCATGCCCCTCAGCACTCGGTGACTCCGCTCTGTTTACGTGGTCTTCCACTTCCAGTTGTTGCTGTTCCAAAATGACCCCACTTTCCTATAATACCACTTACAGTTGACTATTAAATAAACAAACTGACTTGTTGCAAAGGTGGCATCTTATCAAAGTCCCGTGCAGTAATTCACTAAGCTCTTCAGAACAGTTCTTCTTTTCCCCCTCAAACAAGTGTAGAATGCATGGTCAAGAAATCAAGAAAGCTTGATTTTATACACCTGTGGCAATAGGTCTGATTGAAAAATATGAATTCAATAATGTCCCATTCTTTTGTCCATATAGTGTACATGTGTATTATTATTTAATTGCTCTAATCGTGTGTTGTAGTCGTTGTGTATGTGTGTGTTGTGTGATACTTACAGTGATGCAGCAGAGAGCTGTTCTTTAGTGAGATTAAGCGGGTGGTTGAATGTTGTGATGCCGTATTCATTTGCTCTGCGTCCCGCTGGCAGGTTTCCTCTCAGAATGCCATTACTGGCCACGTTCAGGAACGATACGAGTGAATGCCAACCCTGATTATAGAACCACACCTACACAAACACACACTTGTTCAAATACACGTCCATCATGTTACCACTAACAATAGTGGTAACAATCATTTTTGTTAATTCAAATAAATTTAAATATAATTATTAGATAAAAAAAACTTGAAAAATCTGCCGTGGTAACCTTAAATAATAATAAGTTGAAGTTGAATTACTAACATTACTAAAACTAAAATAAAACAAAACAATTTATAAAAATGTACATGTTCAATCGAATTTACAACTTAAATTAAATCCAAACTAAAATTAAAATAAAACCTCATTCAAAAAATAATAAATATACTATATAAATAATACTAAAACAACACTAGTTCTTCCCACCAACAATAAACTGTAATATCACACTAACAATAACAATAAACTGTAACATTCTCCTACAGTATATACAATGATTAACACATTGTACAATGCGGATGCCTTTGTGTTTCACTTAATAACTCAATATGTGAATAACTTAATAAATAGTTAATGTCAAATGTTATGTGTTATTACAAGCATTTTTATACAAATAAATACAAGCCTAGCAACTTATATTTTTAATTTACATATTCGTAAATAAGTATTTATTTGTATTTAGTTTTTTATCTTTTTGTCCATATGTACATGTTTATTCTTTTTAAAGGTTACGCCTCAGGTTACGCTTCAACCCTCTTACCCTCATAATGCCCCGTTATCAAAATGACATCACTCTTTAAGGAAGCAAACTTTGAATGAATGAATAAATGTCTCTACATGATAAATTGATTAAAAAGAAAGATCATTAGACATTAGGCAAAATAAATTATTGTTAAAAGCAAATCAGTGATGAGACATCAAAACCTTTTGAAATCAATATTTAGTTTGTTTTATTTCTATCTCATTGATCATCAGTCTATATCACTGGCCTGCAGTGAACACAATCACAATTGTCAATCTGAGACCTTCACACGGTAGACGTTCTCACATTCCATCTGTGCTTTTTTTTTTTTAAAAAGAGGCCACATTATGCCATGTTACAAAGTCTTGATTTTATTTTTAGGGTCTACTAGAATAGGTTTTCATGCTTGAATGTTCAAAAAGCACCTTTGTTTCATATTTTGCACTGTTGCAGCACCTCTCTTCCCTGTCTGTCAGTAACGCTCTGTTTAACTCTATGAAGCTGATCCTTCTGAAAAGCACAATGTGCTCTGACTGTTTCAGAAATGTCACACCTCTTACCATAACTGCGAGTTTCAACACACTACTAACGCAACTCTACCAGGCTTCACCCCTTTATTTTGCATGTCTTGGACGGGAATTATTTAAATGAGGAATATTGTGATGTGTTAGCCTGGTCCTACCAGACTCTCGTACACATTTCATTTGTACAGAGAGTCTGGCCACTCTCCATTGACAAGCATTAACTTCCTTGAAGGCAGGTACTCTGTTGAAGTTTAAAACTATTGGATCTGCCATAACCAATCGCTAACGTTTGGTCGTGATGTATGTCTACAACTCAAACTAGCGCACCTAAACGTCATCGTTCTCAGTGGACCGGTAAAAAATTGATCTGAGAGAACCCAAGAATATACAGCAAACCCAGATGTAGTACTGAAGGAAAATTTAAATTGAGCGTAAGTACGTAGGAGGGCGGAGCCAGGCTAGTGATGTGTATGTTCTTGGAAGAAAACTCAAGACTACAATCGAGGCATTTCAGGGAGTTCAACTTCAAAAATCTCCCTTTCAAAATGGTAAAATCTGGTTCAAATGATGTACTTCTGATCTCTTCTGATATTGGATACTGTAGATATTGTCTAAATACGGCCACTTCCTGCTGCTTACCTTCACATTGTCTCTGGTGCCCATCTCCAATAGAACCAACCGAATGGCCTGGAAAATGTGTTCAGTCTGGTTATTCTGCACACAGAGAGAGAGATAATTCCATTATTGTATAAAGAAAGAAACATGCTGTTCGAATGTTTGGCGTCAGTAACCTTTTTTTAAGGAAATTAATACTTTTATAAAGCTAGGACATATTAAATTGATCAAAAGTGATAGTAAAGACATTTATAATGTTACAAAGATTTCCATTTAAAATAAATGATTTTCTATTGAGCTTTCTATTCATCAAAGAACACTAATATAAATGTATCATGTTTTTCACAAAATGATGAAGCAGCACAACTGTTTTCAACATTGATAATAATCAGAAATGTTTCTTGTGCAGCAAATCAGCTGCAAGGATCATGTGACACTGAAGACTGGAGCAATAATGCTGAAAACTCAGCTTTGAATCACAGGAATAAATTACATTTTAAAATATATTCACATAGCAAAAACCTTTTGAAATTGTAATACTATTTATAATATTTTATTTAATATTATATTTAATATTTTTACTTTATTTTTGATCAAATAAATGCGGCCCTGGTGAGCATAATGTAAACAATCTCACATACCCAAAACTTTGGAACGGTAGTGTATTTTACATATTTTTCACCGTTTCACTTCCCTTTTACATAATAAAACACTGGGTGTTTTATTATGTAAAAGGGAAGTGAAACGGTGAAACTTCAGCATACAAGTGAACTAATACAATTTTAATGTTACTACCTCCAAACCATTACACCAACAAAGGGCCATAACAACATGAAAGCACTTTCTCACTGTAATAAATTCTAACTTGATTGACTGGACTTTACACAACTTCTGAAAATACGGCCATGTGTTTTTATCAGTCTGCCTAAAAGCAGTCATATTTATGAGGTATACAAATCAGGTAAATTCCACTTCAGACAAAACAATAGAGACTGACAGATATCAGACACAAATGATAATGTCTGCTGCTCCACAGGCGACACTGTAAATACAGGTTGAACACTAATAACTCAAAGTGAAGGTGCCAAAAACTCTCCAGTGCCTGTTAGGGAGTCCTAACGTCCTGCTATTAGCATTACATCCGTCCATCACAGAGCTAAGCAGCATTAAAATCCCATTAGACGATACAGACACTGGCACGATGCCGGAGAGACTCACTCGCGCTCTTAAGTACAAACTCTGTTCATCCCCAAGGATTCAACAGCATTACATTTTGTGTAATAATTAGGGTTGCTAGTCCTAGTGCTAAATATAAATAATAATAAAACACAACTGCCCATAAAATTATGCATTGTTAGGAGAGCAAAAAACAAACAAACTCCAGCTTGAGAAAGCATTCATTTTATAGTGTTCATTATCAATATCAAAGACCATGATATCAACTTAATTTTTTTTAATCGGTTTGTAATTTTAACAGTAGTGCATTATTTGATATTACATTAAAAGGTAATATATTTTAAATGTACAGCATTTTCACTTTCATTAAAAATGTTTGATTGGGGTTAGGGTTTCAATAAAAATGATATTAAAGTTTACCATAAATGCTTGTCAGAACATTTAGCAGTACATTTTAATCATATTTCAAAGACAATAGAAGTAATTATGAAATTATATGTGAAGATGCAATAAATCCTTCTTAAGTGGGTCGAAAAACACACTTAAGTTCAGCTAATTGCAATTAACAAATTTAAACTAATACTTTTTTAAAATGTAATCACGATTTACATGCAATTACTATAAGTGTCTGAAAACATTGCATTCTGTTCACACTTAAAGCTGCAGTCCGTAGTTTTTCCTCTTTGTCGCCATCTCTGTTCAAAATCTGCAATAGCAGTTATTCGCGGAATTATCAACTTTACGTGGGTTGTGCCTCGGCACGGCACAGAGCGGATGAATCCAATGTTTTGAGGAGAATGTGCGGCTGTCAGTCACCACGCCGGTGTGGATATTGTCATTCGGAATCACAGATTCTACTTTTTGGAAGTATGACCAACATAAGAACTTTCACTTGAAAATGGCATCTGAACAAGTAACATCCAATTTTATTCTGACCAACTAAGGGGAAAAAAGCATTGCAGTAAATCGTGCTGATTAAATCTAACGATCGCTTAGCATATCACATCAAACCGTGAAAACTATTAACAAAGATTGCATCATTTTATAGTTAAATGGCCCTGGGATTAAAAATTGCAGTTTTAATGGGTTTCAATGGGGACATTTTTGTCCAAAAGGTCCTGAGAGGAACTATTTTGCGAACCTAGTGCAAAATAGATTTATTAAAGGAAATGGGGTTGATATAGTAAAATTCCAAAATACACACCTGTGCCAAATTCATGCAGTTAGCATTAACACAGGCAAAATTATAAAAAGAAAAACACTGAAAAAGACAAAAATGTCCATAAGGTTGAACCAGGGTTAGGTATATATTTTGTTAAATTTTGTACAATTATTGAACACAGTGTTGTGTTGGGTTGACAGTGACTTGGATCTCAAATATAAAAATCAGGGTACTGAAGAAAAACGTAACACTTTACAATAAGGTCCTATTAGTTAACATTGGTTCCCTTTCGAAAGGGAACTCGCACTGCGTCGATGACGTTATGGGGAATGCCTCCGCGTGAACCGGTGTCTGAAACGCTTATCTAATCACGGCAATCTTATCGGCCGGCGACAGCCTATGACATCACAACTAGTTGCGACCCGGAAGTATATAAGGGGAGCATGAAGAACATGTCAACAACTTTTTCGTCTTCAGGGACTGTCTTGTCTGTACGCTTCAACCTGAAACTTCAAAAAGGTAATCATGGCTTGAGAAAAATGCTTCAGGAAGTGTGTGCATCTGTGTCTAAGATATTTGACACCTGATGACACACACAACTTGTGTGTTTATTGTTTGGGCTCAGAGCACGCATGATCAGTTCCTGAAGAATCTGCTGGTGCCAACTATGAGTTTTTCCCTTGAGAAAACTCCACTCTCGTCTGCCCTCTTCTTGAGGGAAGAGGGACAGACATCTGTACCAGGCGGTTCGGGTCCCGTTGCGCTGAGGCAGAGCGGATACTGGAATCGTGGGGTTTTTCAGAGGGAGCTCGCTGAGGAGTTGGAGAGAATTGTTAATCTCTCACGGCCTTCAGAGACTTGAGTCTCAGACTCGAGAGTGAGCTGCAGGATGAGGATGTGTTGTCAAAAAAACTAACCTCCTCTGATCCAGCAGCAAGTACTCTGCTGGCTATAAAAACAACCAGCCCAAGAGAACAGGAGATGGCTGATGAGGGTGAAAAGGATTTACAACCCGAACCCTCACAGCCACTCTGCCCCGCGTATGATGAGTTGTGAGTGTTATGTAATGCGCTTCAGCGAGGCTTCAGCTGCCGTTGGAGCGAGTGAGGAAAGAGACTGCTCGTGGCAGACTTGACAAATGGTTTTCTTTCCAGCCATAACGCTCCAGCTCTCGTGAGCCTTCCATTCCTGCCTGATCTACACAATGAGATCGAAAAGGCATGGAAGAACCCATATTCAGTGCGCATTCATCACCATCAGCGCACAAACTACACTGATGTTGAGGGGATGCGCGAACACGGGTATGTGTATGTGTTTTTAGTAAGGTTGAACAGTAGACCACGGTTCCCTGTTAGAAAGTATCATGGGGGTGTTAGGTAGGGTTTTTATAGGATGGTGAAATTAGGGCCCTGAAGTTCCCATACATAGGTAGGCTATGCATACCCTTCCCAGAGGCCTCCTCTTATGTTAGAATCGGCAGGCTTATGTAGTGGGTAGTGCCAATCTGTAGTAGTAAACAGGTTGGCTTTATTATATGGAAAATTCTCTAGTGAGGCCACCGTTCATCTGAGCATCAAACAGACATTCTGTGTGAGATGGCTTCCTCCCTAGCGGGAGTTATTCTACTGAGGCCACCACTCTGTCAGCTCCAGATAGATCTAGAGTGTCAAGCATTTGGCCCTTGTCGGGCTACCTTGATTGCCACCTTATACTAGAGAACACTACACCCTTCACCACCCAGGCTCAGGAAGAGACAGATTAGTTACTCCCTTCCATTTGGGATGGATGAGTATGCTCCCTTAGAGCCGAAGCACTGCCCGGGCTGACGCCCATGACATTCGAAGCTGTAGGCCTTATAGCGTAAGACTGTACTCCCCTTGCATTAAAGGGTTGATAAACCTTCTGCTGAGTACACTGCCTGTTGGCAATGTAAACCTTAGATCTGGAGGTGCTCCCCTTATCAGGGTCCCTTCCAGAGTGCCCAGCCTCCACAGGGCCCTGAAGCAGATCCAGTGATTAGATCCAGGATTGTAGTAGAGTCACTCCCCTCGTTTGCAGAGGGTCAGAAAGCGCTATGCTGAGTTCTACTCTCCAGGATGCCCGTCTCTATCATCCGGTCTGTGAGCGATTACTGCTACTATCTGCAGTCCTCCATATCGGATGCCTCCACAAGTGAGGCAAAATATGTTAGAGACCCTGTTTAGGAAACAGACAAGTTGTTGGCAAGACTAGGTCAGCAAATTTGACCAGTTTAGCCTCCTTGGTGGCATGTGGGGTTGACTTCATGTCCTCCTCAGAAAGTGACTGGACGATACTCCTTTGGACCCCTGGCCATATTCCCTTAAAGGAACTCCTTCCACAGAAGTTGTTGGCTCCAAAGCCTTTTAGCAGCCTTGGTAGGCCTTCATTGTATCGGGGGCCTTTTTGAGGCTTATAGCTTTGGCAGTGGCCGTAAGGAATACGTTCTCCAGGCTCCACTTATATACTTCCAGGTCACACTAGTAGTGATGTCATAGGCTGTCACCGACCAATAGGATTGCCGAGATTAGATAAGCGTTTCAGACACCAGTTCACACGGAGGCGTTCCCCATAGCGTCATCGACGCAGTGCGAATTCCCTGTTCTCAGGGAACAGAAGTTACAGTCGTAACCTAGACGTTTTCATTGCTAGTTCATGTTAAATAATGCAGTTAACTAATGTTAACAAATGGAAACTTATTGAAAAGTGTTACCAAAAAAACTAAATAATAAATCACAGACTGAGATAACTATTGCACATAGACAAACGAAATGCTACATAGTCTTAGTCTATGCATGCAGATATGCATGTTAAAGGTGCTCTAAGCGATGTCACACGTTTTTTAGGCCAAAACATTTTTTGTCACATACAGCAAACATCTCCTCACTATCCGCTAGCTGCCTGTCCCCTGAACACACTGTAAAAAACACGGCCTCTGCAGACACCCTAGGCTCCACAAAAACAAACTGCGGCAACCCGCTCCACGAAACATAACAAACTGTTCCAGCCAATAACTGACAAGAAGGACTTGGGGTGGGGTTTGGGGGGTTGGTGCGCGGATGAGGAGGAGGGAGAGTCTAGCTAGCCTCCGTTTTGTTTGACAATACTTTAAAGGTCAACAAGAAGTGACGTCACCCGACATCCCTTAGAGCACCTTTAATAAAAAGGATATTCACATTAAATGCTTAAAAGCATTTGAGGGGTAATCACTTTGATTCTGACATCTGCATATTTTATAAAAAAATAATCATTTTTCCATACTAGGGTGGCACAGACCATTACACACATCATTTTAGCTTCTACCTGGGTAAATTATAATATGAGAGAATTGTGGAGATGAACAGACTAACTGTTTATTGTATTTTAGATATTTTAATTAACATCAAACCCATGGGAAGATGTGCATCAATGGAATGATTGATAGTAACAAATTATAATTTATATTCTTTCAGCTTGTAAATTAATCATTATTTTGACGTTATTCTTTTTCAGTATTGAACCAGTTTACAAACTGCAATGAGCAACTTATGTACATATTTGATTAGATTTTTTTTTTTGATTTGATCATATTTGATTTTTTAAAACACAATTAAAATAATAATATTGTGAAATATTATAACAGTAAAAAAGTCCTCGGTTTAAAAAAAAATGTAATTCATTCCTGTTATGCAAAGCTGAATTGTCAGCATCATTACTAAAAAAAAACTCTTATAAGTTACTATATTATTATAAGAATAAGTTACTATAATATTTTAAGTTATAATAACTGAACTGAATGCAGGATATATGTAGCCTACAGCAATCTTGTTTTGGTGAAATGCAATGTGTTTTGACAGGCATGCACCGGAGATGTGAAGGCTTTTAGTATATTTTTATATAAACTAAAATCATATTTTATTTACAAATGACTATAAATTTTTCATTAACGAGCTGGTTATATAGTAAGGTCAAAAAGATTTAATACAGAATGCAATTCTCTATTATACAGGATGGTTGGCAGCCTTATTCAAACCAGTTTTTACTCGCTATTTAAAGAGGACAAGAGTATATGAAGGAATATATTCATGGAAATAAACAGTTGAGCAACAACTGGAGAGCAACAGATATCCTTTTCTAAGTATTAAAAAATTCAACACAATTGCACCAAGGGAAAAACATTATCTCCATATTTGATAAGCAAATGCTAAGTGAAGACCTGGTGGGAATGTTCACTTAATTTAAATGGTTTCAAAGGCCTGAAATGCTTTGCATGCCATTAAAAAACAGTAAATAAAGCACACTTCACATCACTGACATGTGCTCAAGCTTCTCATGCATATTTAAATGGCGATTTTCCACCATGTTTTGATAAACATACTGTATATGCAAACGGAACAAATTATTTGATGCAGCAAATGTAAAAATGGTAGCTGCAACTTAAAATTAGTATGATGTTACCAACACCAGGATAAAATATAGCTGTAAGCAGCAATTATCGGGGCCAAGCACAAAGAACAAGATAAGTCATGCCACCATGGCTGGGAGTGTCAGACCAACTGCAACAACGAGCAATTAAAGACATTTTACGATTATTTTAGGTACAGTAAATGAAAAATCATAAATACAGTCACAAGTAATATGATTTAATGGTTTATCAATTTTTGACCAATAGGTCATGTGGTGAACGGAAAACAGAAAAAGTAAAAAAAAAGGTTTAAAATTGACTGTACAGTATGCAAAGGAAAACTGCAAATGTGCTATTGTTTTGTAAATCTGTTTAGGCTTGGCATTTAATAAATATTGTTTGTATGAACACTACTATAAATTATATTAAGCACTGCTATATTATTAATTAAATAAATGAAATTTTATTAAATAAAATTTGACTTATCTTTTTTTTTTGCTATTTATTGTTTGTTTTGTGTTTGTTTTTCTTAACAATGCAATTGTGCTAAGGTGCAACTTATTTTCTGGAAAATATAGTAATTACAGCATGATTCAACATTACAACAAAGGGATTTGCAATTTCTCTGTAAATAACACTGAAATCAGGAAACATGTAAGTGGTGCAACAGTGAATATATTTAGGACACCTAATATACCACCAAACCAACATAATTGGAAAAAACTCATAAACATCTTGCCAGCAGCCAGATCCCTGTGGTTTGTAGAATGCAATGAGCTGTAAGGTTTTGGAATCACATCAATCAGAAACTTATCTCTTCAGACTGTGATCAGTCAAAAATGCCCATAATGCCACACTTGACCAGTCATTTCTGGAGGGCAGGATGTCAGTAATGTCCTAATGTGGCAGCGCTCTCACCTGTGAGATGTTGAAGAATGATTTGAGGTTGCTGATCACTGCTGTAATGTCAGACTCATTCAGATTGACCTGCGAGTTCACACCACCTACAGAGATTCCTCCATACCTGCACGCACACACAAACACACCAAATTATGCTTGTTTGATCATATTTTATTCTGCACATGCTGTGAAATGAGTGTGTGCCATTACCGTATTTTGCCTGATTTCTGGTAGTTCTTGAGCAGGAAGTCGGTCATGTTTCGGGCTGTGACGTTCTGAAGGGTGTCCGTGGTGTTCTGAGTTCTCTACAAAAAACACACCAAATAAAACAATTACAAACCCACATACACTGTAAATGTATTGTCCGGTAACATAAAATGCGCTTCATCTGACATCAGGGTTATTATATTAAACTAAAACCATAAAAAAAAACTTCAAGTTTGCATGTAACCATGATTCCCTGAGAGGGGAACGAGACGCTACATCCCAGCTGACGCTTTGGGGAACACCTTCAGCGTGACTGGGTCTGAAGCACGTGTGTAACCAGTTCAATCTTGCGTCACCTCGTGACGTGTGCCGGAAGCTATAAAGGGAAGCCGGCAACATCATTGAAGACAGCATCAGCTTTTAATAGGCTGAAGCAAGCAGATACCAGGTATGCAGCAAGTATGGCAAGGGGACGCAGCATCTCGTTCCCCTCTCAGGGAACCATAGTAACAGGCATAACCTGAGATGTTCCCTTTCGAGGGTACTCGCGCCACATCCCAGCTGACGCTTTGGAGAACGAAATGCCCACTTTGCCATGCTGACAAATGCCTGTGTGAAGTTGTCCCGGCACAACTCAGGAAGAAATAACTTGGGACCCCGGGGTGACCGGAAGGTCCAGGCTATAAAACCTTATAAATGTTTTCAATTGTTTTTATACTTTTTTAGTTTTAGTTTAACTAGTAATATAGTAAAAATACAACTATGTGGACCTTTTTATAGTACTTTTTGTCATTTTAGAGCTTGACAGTCCCAGTCCTAATTCATTTGGTATTTTCTCCAAAATGTCCACTTTCATGTTCATTTCATGTGTGGCTTTGGGATGAATAGTCTGAGTAAATACAGATAGAATTCTCATTTTAGATGAACTATCCCTTTAAATACAACGACTGCACAATTTCATTTTCAGTGCATGAGATTGATACATGTGCACACACACACACACACACAGGGAGATTCTTCCAGAATAATAATCAAAACAATAAAACCACCCACACCCTGTGTTTCTTTGATTCACTATCAGTGTGACGCTAATGACGCTGACTCAGATCCACACAGAAACTGGGCTAAATGAAAGAGCTCTGACACACACACACACACACACACACACACACACACACACACACACACACACACACACACACACACACACACACACACACACACACACACACACACACACACACACACACACACACACACACACACACACACACACACACACAGGGTTACACTGTTGAAGCCTTGTGATAATAAACATCTATTATATGCTGATACAGAGATACAGAGAAGAGGGAACAGAACATTCTAATATTGCTTTTTCCTTGAAATCAAAACTGTGGTTTTGTGGCTTTTAGTCCATGTCTATCAAATCAAAAATTGTCCCCTTTTCCATGACCTAAAAATAATTGCAATAGAAGATGTTGAATGTGCATATTTTATGTTTATTGCAAAATATGCTTTTATATACAAATATGTTATGTTTATTGCAAAATATGCTTTTATATACAAATATTTAAGTAGTTTGAGAGTGTAGGGAGACTATATTACATCATTCGCATTGCTTCATGGTAGTGGGTGGAGCTAAATAATTATTCTGGTAGGATTTGCTTATTGCAATTCTCTGATTGGTGGAGATTTATTTGCAGAACTGTGGGTAATGTAGTTTTCATCAGGAATTTGTTGAAATAAGCTGAAATAATGCACAATAGCTTTAACGAAATCATATACCATCGATTAATAACCTTGGGGCTCACGGTATTGCTGTCTTTAAAGGTTTATACGTTACAGTTAAAAATCAATTCCCCTATGGAGGAAATGAAAGGGATGTTTGGGCTCTATTATCAGACTAGCATCAAGCAGCAAAGAGTAACATAAAAGCTACTGAATATTTAAAATAAAAGGACTATACCTTTGATATGTCCTGCATCAAATCTCAATGAGAAATTGAGTGTCAACACAGAGACTAAAATGATCATCAAATCATTTAATGGAGTATTTGTTCTCACCAATTAGCGCTGTTTCTCAGCCCTTGCAAATGACTGCAGCCCGCTAGATATCACATCAAATCTTCATCATCTGTCATTTACTCCCGCTCTCCTCTCCGCAAAATTAAACTGGAGTTTTGCCAACAAATCTCCTAGCCAAATTTTAGACAGAAGCTGGACTACCATAGAAATGTGGATGTTAATGGATGCAAATTACATGCATGATATTGTCAGAAATGAACAAATTACATTTAAATTATACAGTATGTAAAAGAATAATACAAAGTGGAGGGTTTGTTTATTTAGCTTACTGCACATTATCCTGCTTATTACATGGCATGTACATATTAAAAAATACTAGCTAATTTTGATACAAATTCTTCGTAGCGCATGCGTCTTTTTTGCTGTGAAATCTTTACTGAATTTTTAAGAATAACATTTATATTTTTAGTAATGTTTCAAGATGAACACTTACTAGACTGAAGCAACTTAGGGTTACTTTATTATCCATTACTTAATCCATATTACTTCTATCTCACTGTTTTGGCAAATCTCCACTTGTTTTCTATGGGATGATGTGTAAAGCTGTGAACTAAAACCAGTCTATATTCAAATTATTCAGGGCTTCGCTTTTGTGTTGATCACAAACGCAGTTGTGTATACGAGTCAAGTTATATGGTATAAAAAAAAAGCCTTTTTTTTGTGGGGTTCATACCAAAAATCAAGTTAACTACACCGATGACCTGTCATCGCCATGGAAACCAGTGTTTCATTAAGAAACCAAGGCAAAGCGTCAGCCTCCTCTCTTTCTGTTATCAAGGACACAAATATAAAGAGATTAAACTGAAGAATGGGTCTTTACTGACTGAGTCTGATAGCCGATCAAAGAAACTGCTTGTGCTCCTGTTAGCTACAGCTGACGTCTCCAAGACCAGACGGTAAATAATAATCAATCAAAATGCTTTAATGGGGGCCGTTTGCAGTGAAATACATTTTACAACAACATAAATTGCCCAGTAAGTGCATAATGCAGACACACAATGGATGTGGAAGGTGTTTGAAAAGGTCGGTGGGCTAATGTGATGCCATTTAGCATTTTACTGTAGTGATTTCCAGAGGTACAGACAAAAAAACAGACGTATTTAAGGGGCACAATCTGGACATTACTTACTGAAAGAAAAAGATTTTCAGTAAAAAAAAAAAAAAAAAAAAAGGCTTACATTTTTGTTCCACACAAAGCTATGACTCCCGAAGACTTGCAATATAGTGCACATGGACACATTTTTGGGGAATTTCATGGGAGCTTCCATGAAGTAACATATTTTCCTTGAATAGTATCTTAAAGTGCCCCTATTATGCTATTTTAAAGATTCCAAATTTTGTTGTAGAGGTCTCCTACAATTTGGTTTACATGCATCCAATACACTTAGCACTTACATTTTCACATAATATGCATTGCAGTTCAATCAAGGTTCGAACAGGGATTGGTCTTTCTAAATCCCTCCGTTACAAGAGCTGACTCTGCTCTGATTGGTCAGATGGCCCAGTCTATTGTGATTGGTCTAGCGCGGGTCAGAAACCAAACTCCTTTGCTTTGACAGCACAGAAAGCAGTTGTCTCGACATGCCGACATCATAATCCAAACTCTCCAGTCATCAGCCACAACTTCAATGTTTAAGGGCAGGTCAAAGTAGATGTTGTTCGTGGGCAGCCAGTGAAGACTATAGGCTGGCACTATGCGACTTTGTAACAAACATACAGTACGTAGGTTCGTGGAGGAAGAACTTTAAGCAACTTTAAGGTTACCATCTAAAATTTAATTACTGAAAGAGAAAGATTTTCACAAAACTTAAATGTCTGTTCCACATAAAGCAATAGTATGGCTTCAGAAGACATGTCACATGGACTAATTTTTGGGAATCTAATGGGAGCTTCTATGAAGTGCCACATTTTCATTTAATAATCACATGAATTTCAGTCTTTTCCTCACTCAAAGCATCATATGACTTCAGAAGACAACATCTTTTGATAGGCAGGGATCACTGGTGATCCCGGATTAGTGTTGTTCAAAATTCATTACTTGTCAAAACATCTCACTCTTACTTGATCTGGACGAACTCAGCATCATAAGAAAGGTTGAAGTCTACAGCTTCGATGTTTGACCACTGTTTATGATTTAACTGGTTTGCAGTGATATTAATTTCTTAATTTATGCCAGGAGTGCAAAATAATTAATCTGTAATGTTCGTTATTTTGAATAGAAATCATCACTCATAAAACATTAATTCTCGTGTTCTCCGGTTTATTTGTGTTCAAATACATACAATATACAGCATCCGCCAGGGCTATTAGTCCAATGGTGCGCATATTTGGAGAAATGATTAATAATTATCACATGCTAGTAAAATATTTCTTCATAAAGAATAACATTTCTATTCATTTACCACTGAAATGTGCGATCTAAAGAGCTCAGACAGCGAACGGAGCGAGATGTGTGTCTTCTCTTCCTGAATCGCGTCACATTTGACCTCAAAGCTATATCATTCGCTGTACAGCTGTCAATCATCTCACGTGGTCCAGCGTGACCTCTTCTGCATGACGCGTCATGTGTACACTTCCTCATACTGGACATCCGTGATAACAAAGCGAAACTGACATCTCTTCACCCGAAACAAGGAACTAATAAATGCACGATTGAAATATTATGTGTTTTGTGTTTGATTTTCGTGCGATTTGGGGTTTTCATATCAATACAGAATGTTTACAG
Source organism: Rhinichthys klamathensis goyatoka (assembly GCF_029890125.1). Lineage (NCBI taxonomy): Eukaryota > Metazoa > Chordata > Actinopteri > Cypriniformes > Leuciscidae > Rhinichthys > Rhinichthys klamathensis. The sequence goes on from NW_026606589.1 coordinate 3,291,430, forward strand.
AATGCATATGCTAGGAAATGCTAGCCCATAGCTTCATCTGAAATGCTAAATATAACATATTTCAAAATCTTTTCATGACTTGAAACCATTTTAATCCGCGACCGGCATATGATACAAATACTAGATGTTGTTTTAAAGTGAACTTTGAATAAAAGTGTAATATAGCTTGTTTTCATATGACGTCACGCCACTGCGTTGCCATGGCGCGAAATGCAAATGGAGGGCAGGAAGTGATTTGCTGTATTTAGAAAGCACTATAACAAACTCAAAATGCCTATGTTTTGCATCGTTTATGGTTACTTAAATCGATCAAACCACGAGGAGTTTTTATCGTGTACCAAAAGTTGTTGTTCATAAGGGGGGAAAATTAAAGAAATTGACTGAAAAACTCCGTGAAAACGGCTTGCAAACTTACGTCTGCGGTCGGGAGGAGCCGGATGGGAAAATGCCCGTGTGTGCAGTGATCACTTCGTCAAAGGTGAGTTAATACAACTTAAGTGGCTATGTTTGTGTAACGTGTAACGTTTCCGAACTTTGTAAAGTCAAAGTATGTCTGTAAGACAATGTAGTTGCTGATATCTACCGCCTCGATGTCAGGAAAATCTTTCAATTCAGTTGAAAAATCGCTCCTCTTCATAACGCAAGGATCACGTCCAACATATGTTTGATTTTTTGTTTATATCTTTCTCTTGTAATAGCGTGTAAAGTAGTACAGTACGGACTTTCCTCCATCTCGTCCATTGCGCTCTTCACTCCCTGCCCTCCATCTGAATTTCGCGCGTCATCATAATCACGTGACTGAAACCCAGCTATTAATACATTAAATTGTGTCATGTAGCTCGAGGCTACTTGTGCTAATGCACCTGCTTGCAGAAGCTATTCCATTTCATACAATCATTTAAAAAAAATAATAATTCGCATTTAAAGTTCCAAGAATTGTTTGTTTTCTAACAAGACTTAATATAATAGATGGATTGATCATGTAGGGTGGAATCAGAGAGGTTTAGATGGCCAATATAGGCTATAATGGCTGAATTCAAACAAAAGAATAAGGATAAAAGAATAATGAAGATTAAGTCTCATACCGGCATAGGTGTGAAAGGTTGGTCGATTAAATGAAAAGAACATGAATGGGCCAGTTCTCCTCGCCAGACATTAGTCAGAGACTGTAAATGGGTGTTTACAGGGCAATAAAATATTTGATGAGAATCTTATATTAGCATCCTATAAAACTTCTCTAAACTCTCTCCTGACATGGTTTCACAATAGGCTTAATAAAATGCATAATTTTAGAAATATCATCCTCAGATTTTAAATGAAGCATGACCACAATTGTGGCTACACTTTAGTTGTGGTTTCAAGTTGCTATCCTAAATTCACATAATATTTTTATACATTTAATAAATATGTTCTTAATATTTGTTGTTTTTGTTTTTATGTTTGAGCTTATATATCTCAATATTAATAACAGTCTGATTAATTTTGAGTCTTGAAATGTAAACTCTCAAGGGTTGGCTTTCTAAATATATGTTGGTTATGTGTCTATTCAGAATGACTTAAGAGCAGCAACCTTTTTATTTTGGGTATGTCATGAATGCTTCACTTGCCAAAATTGGGGCCGACTAGTAAGGGGTTAATGATGTAAACATTCCTCCTTTTAAATTCCTCAAAACGCACCAGATCGTGGAACTACAAAAGTGAGTTAATAGTTCACACTTTTACTTTTAAAACCAGTGTTGTGAAAACTTTTGGAGGAACTGTATGATTACTATCAACAACCAAGAATGAAACCTAAAAAGCATTATCTAAAAATTTTATTTTGTTGTAAAGTTTGGAATGCATTCAGTTCAGGCCCTATGAAACTTGCAGACGCAGTTTAATGAATACGTATCAATGTGATGAATAGTTGATACAATAACAACATTTATTTATAATAAATAAATACATTTATGTTGTTGTTGATAGAGCAGCATTCATCTGGATCTCTACATATGTTTCTGTTTTCGTTCAGTTCATATGAAAAGTGCCTATGAAAGCCTGGCGTGATTTTTTTTTTATTTTTTTTTATTTTTATATTATGTTTATAATTATGTTAAATTATGTTTATAATTTTCCCTGCTTTATCAAAACAGAACATCATATTGCTTTGACCAAATTTCTATATATAGGCATATATATATATATATTAAATCTACTGTAAAGCTACTGTATCTTACCTGAAATACATATTGTAAGGTCTCTAAATTGGGAACATGATCAAAACTTTGCTTAAACTTTGCAAAACTTTGCTCTTCTTTGGCAAAAATCTTTGACTGTGGTTCGCCAGGTCTCTCACCCTTTACCAAACTAATGATCGATAAAATTTAAACACAATAACATTTATCACTAGAGATCAGCTTTTTGCAGAAAAAAGCAGCCAATTAAAATGACTTTTTTGTACAGCATACCGAATTTTATGAGACGTTTATAATAATAATATATTTCAAGTTGTACCAGCCAAAGTGTGTGTTCAGTGCTGTTCGCAAGTGTCACAACAGCAATCAACGGCAAACCACTTACGTTTCTAAGGTAACCTAGAGCTCCTACGCTCAGATTCAAGCAGCTACATAGCTTGCATGTTGTAACGGCAAAAAGATTTTTAGAAGTATATAAAAAAGCGACTAGACTGAAACTGGTGCAACTACCTAAAAAAATGTAAATTATAAGAACATAATTTGTAAATTTTTCCCACACCTATTTAAAATATTTAACGACAAAAGTTTCAATTTTCATTTACCTTCGAAACACTTTGATTACATGAAATGAAAACAATATATATTAAGTATAAAAAGTATATATATATATATATATATATAATAAGCATGCCATATATATATATATATATATATATATAAATGAAAGTTTAGGAACTCTACAGAAAACCAGTTGTTGCACACAGTAGAAAAATAAATAATAGAAATACTTATTTTTTTTCCACACCCAAACCTTCAGGGTATTCTTATGTGTGTGTGTGTGTGTGTGTGTGTGTGTTTGCTGCTGGTCTAATTAAAGCAGCATTTAAAGCACAGAATCTAAAACCCTGAGGCAGTATATAAGATTCATCCAGCCTCCATTATCTGAATCCATGATTATGTTTCAAGACAAAACATCTCCTGTGTGTTTAGGACTTTACTTACGAAGCTTAAAAATCAAGAGTTCAGTAAAATGTAAATGTTTGCAAACTGGGTCAGCTCAGTGTGTGTGTGTGTGTGTGTGTTTTCAGCAGTATACTCACAGAAAACTTGTTTATCGAGAGAGAGAACCAGAATAAATTCTAAGTTTATACTCAGCGTTGTGGAGGAGTGATTTGCATATCTGCTGATATGACAGAGAACCGTGTAGTCCGTGAGATGTTATAGTTATGCTATAGATGTTAAAACTAAATGTATACATATGATAATGAATGCATGTGTCATGAGATCACCAGGATGTTTAATGTGGTAAAACTGTTGGATATGATCATGCACTTTTGGGTCATTATCTTCTGTTTGGAGTGGTTGGACAAACCATTTCTCTATGGCAATTCACACATAATAAATGTACAGGTAACACCATATAATACGGTTGTATATGTCAATATTAGAAAAAATGCACTTCCATTTGATTGGTTAGAATGATAGTGAAAATAAAAAATGAAAATTCAAAACAACATTAGACCCCATTCCAGTAAGTGTTTATCTTGAAATATTACTAACAATATAATGTTATTCTTAGATGTACTTTATAAAAAATCAGGAAAGATTTCACAGCAAAAAGACACATGAACCACGACCCGAAGGGGCAGATTTTAACATTTATATTAAAAAACATTTTACTATCAGACAACAAAAGGCATGTAGTAAATTGCATGCAACTGTTTTTTTCAGCAAAGTTTTGATCATAAAAAAAGAATTGGAAAAAATCCAAGTCCAGGCACTCAGTAGGATGCAAAAGTTAAAAAGCCTTTATTATTTTAAGGGCTAAAACATTAAAACACCAACGCGTATGTTTTAGCCCTTAAAATAATAAAGGCTTTTTAATTTTGCATCCTACTGAGTGCCTGGACTTGGATTTTTTCCAATTCTTTTTTATGAACAATTAACCCTTCCAAGAGCACCAGAGGATACAAAGGATACCAGCAGCGCTCCAGCTCCCCTTTGTCTAACGTTTTGATCATGTTGATAATTTTTAGGCCTTATACACATAATGTATACAGATTGCATGACCACGGTGCAAAAAAAATGCAGTTGACCATGTAAAATAACAACTTTAAAATCATCGACAATAAGCAAGCCATGATTGGCAATACAATCTGAAAATGTCCAATACTCTGCCTCACCTAATTAAACTGCCCCTATTATGCTTTTTGGAATATCACCTTTCATGTAGTGTGTAATATAGCTGTTTAATAATGTAAAATGTCTGCTAAGTGCATGACAGTGGAAATATTGTCTCCCAAAAACGAAAGAAGCGATTATGAACTGCATAAAACGAGTCGTCAGTTATTTCAGTCTTTCTTCCTGCACAAACCTATATAGGTTTGTAACAAATCTGCATAGTGCCAGCCTATGGTCTTCATTGGCCGCTCGCAAACAACATACTCTGACCCTCAAACACTGTAGTTGTAGCTGAGACATCGTGCTATGGTTCATTTTGCCAACATGCCGAGAAGACTTTGTTTTTTTGCGCTGCCAAAGCAAGTCTACTTTGATGCAAATCCAAAGGATAAGGACTCAGCCTGGAATATGGTAAAACTGACGCCATCATTATTGTTCATATCAACTATGTATCAAGAGCTGAGGAAGAGCTGAAATTCAGATATGGTAATGGACATTTGGTTTCCGACACGCGCTTTAAGTGATCGACCAATCACAACACACTGTGCCATCTGACCAATCAGAGCAGAGGAGGCTCTTGTAAAGATTTTACATTAAGTCATTTAGACACCTTTATCCAAAGGTTTAGAGAGACCAAATCCTTGATCCAATCGTTTCAGACACTGTGAGAAAAGAGCTGATACTTCTGTGTATATGATGAGAAAATTAAAGTGCTTTTTGATCTTGGATGCATGTTAAACTATTGTAAAAGACCAGCAAAACAAATTCAAGAACTTTAAATCCAGGCTGATACGTTTAATAATGTGTGGCTGACCTGTGGTGGTGGTAAACCCCCGGCTCCGAGCGGGCAGTCTGGCAGCATGATGCTCCGTTGCGGTGTGCTGCACTGGCATTCAGGCGACGGGTTCTCTAAGCTCCAGTTACCCTTCTCAAAGATCTCACTGATGGATGGATCCACCGCAGGAGTGAACCAATCAGTGCCTCCCGCAGGGTTACAGGGTAATTTACTGAAGGGGGAACAGAAAGCACATGGTCAGCTGCTACACCACACCACCCGTGTGTCTAATAACCGTGTGTGTGTGTTGCTCACGGTATGGGGTTGGAGCTCATGCAGCGCGTTCCAAATCCTGGTGAACTGAGCAGAGCTTTCGTCACTTTCTCCACCTGATCTACACCGGGACCATCAAAACTACAACATACAGACACAAGATTTGTTATCAACCAAGAAAAAAATTGTGTCGAATGTAGTCACTATAATTAACTCTAAAAGTTTGTGGCCTGTAAGATTAGGTTTCTTATGTTCACCAAGGCTGCATTTTTTTAAATCAAAAATAGAGTAAAAAAAAAGGACTATTGGGTCAATGTCTTTACAATTTAAAATAACAGTTTTCTATTTGAATATATTTGAAAATGTAATTTATTCCTGTGATCAAAGCTGAATATGCATAATTAGTCTTCAGTCACATGATTCTTCAGAAATCATTCTAATATGCTGATTTGCTGCTTAACTTAGCTGAATCTCAAGTTACAGTAAATACATTTATAATGTTACAAACAATTTCTATTTCAAATAAATGTACTGTAGTTCTTCTGAAGTTTCTTGAAAAAATTATCACTGTTTCCACAAAAATATAAAGCAGCAAAAACAGTTTTCAACGTTAATAATAAATGTTTCTTAACATGTGCGCACCTGTAGAAGGTATTCTGTGGAGCTCCATACATCCAGGGCTGAAGCTCCAGATTGGGATATTCCACAAACGGAGGAACAATCAGAGAGAAGATGAGAGCCAGACACACAAAGAATGCCGGCATCACAACCTGATACACACACACACACACACACACACACACACACATTACATATGCACTTAAAGGTGAAGTATATAAGATTTTTTTTATGTTAAAACTTGAGTTTGGGTAGCTCGGACTCGAGGTCGCCCTCAAGCCCAACATTTTACTGACTTGCACTTGTCACAAACTCTTGACTCGGACTCAAGCCTTTAGGAAATGTTTCCGAGTGTAACAGAGTCCAGCACTGTCTGTGAAATTCGCTCGGCACAGTTGACGGGAATGTCAACTGCATTGTGACAAAAATCTATCATTTGCATGTGTTTTGAGTCTTGGCAGTTTAAACGCACAAGCGATTTTAAATAGTTTGAGCACAATAAGATGCAAAAGAGAATTAAATTCGGTACTTGCACGCTGACTGGGATGGCGCATACACCCAAAGTGTGCGCTCCTTTCTTGTCTAAAAATTAATAGTTCGCCCAAAAAAGAAAATTATCCCATAATTTACTCACCCTCAAGCCATGTATATGACGTTCTTCTTTCATCCAAACCGCAATCATTATATTAAATAGTAACCTGGCTCTTCCCAGCTTTGTAATGGCATTGGATAGAGAAAAATAACCATATTTAAAACTTTATAAACTATAATCACTGGCTTCAGACAACAGCCGTACGCGCGTTCACGAGAGTACAGTGGTAGTATTTATTTGGACTCTGACTCAACTCACATTCTACCCTTTTGGACTCTGACTTGAGTCCGACTCTGCCCCTTTTGGACTTAAATAAGGTGGTCTCTAACCCAACACTAGTGAAAATACATTCTTTTAGCCTAGTTTATTGTTCATTGAAAACTATTAGTAAGCCTTCTATTAGATTTATCGTTTTCAAAAGTGCAAACATTGAGTCCCCGAGCACCAAAAAAACCCTCTCAAAACATTGAGAGTAGTCCGCTCAGATCTGTCAATCACTTTCCAGCTCAATCAATAGAGTGAGTTTGGGGCGTGGCTACTTTAGCAGGTAGAGCTAGACCAAAGTCCTTTTAGGCAAGTCATGCCACTCGGCCGCCATCTTGGCAACGCCTCCGGGCAGCCATTTCGGACTAACAAGACCAGGTTCCTATCTAAATGAATGGGCAGAGAGTCAGAACTGCAGTTTCACTGGTCACCGGGACATAAAAACTGCATGTATATAAACAGCAGTAAAATATGATAAAAATCGCTGAAAAAGTTTGATAACTATGCCCCAAAATAAGGTTTAAAACGCCTTTTCCCCCACAGGTTATACTTTTACTACGCATGCGCAAGGGTTCTCTCCCTCTGTCGTGCGCGCGCTACACAGTTTGAAGCACAGTATGTGCGAGCTCTTCGTCGCTCGCTCTAGATTCCGGGAGATTTGAACTAATTTGCGGGCATCAGGGAGCCGCTATCAATCTGCGGGAGACTTCTGATGTCTGATATTACACAACTCACACATACACTGCATATCAAATCTGCCGCCTTTTCAAACAGTAACGTATTTTGCGCTGTCGCAAACCTAAACTGTGCGCATGCGTCAGTGGAACCAGACGATAGGCTTAAATGTTTCCCGGCTTGACTGTTAAAAGCAGACGATTGGCTTTCCAGCGGGAGGGGCGGGACATGTGCATACAACCGCCATCTTTGGCGTTACGGGTTTTCCCTATATAGTTGTATTAAGGATTGATGAAGTGGCATGTCTCTATATAAATAGTCTCTGGCTAGACTGGTGTTTAGTTGGTGTGAGACCATCGCTAAAGCGTTACATGAGAAAAGAAATTCTATGGAAGCTTGATTAAGCATGCAATTCCAAGAAAAAAGGTCAGAATTGCGAGATGTAAACTCACAATTGCAAGAAAAAAAGTCAAAATTGTGAGAGTCGCAATTACCTTTTTATTTGTATTCAGTGGCGGAAACAAGCTTCCATAACATTCAACTTCGGGTACAGGAATGCAAGCCAAATTTCACTACTTAGACCTAGATTAACATGTCATGAACACATCAAAGTGATTGGTACAAAACAATATCATCATGCACCTGTTTATAAAGACAAACGTACCAGTTTATAATGTCTACTTTGATGTGTCCAGTGTTAAAAACCTCAAACAGTTGAGGCGTTTCATTTCAAAAACTGCGGCCAATGCAGATACGCCGGATGGGTTTATTAAAAGCGAGACGCTTGCGTTTGCAGACAAAGTGTTAGCCTACTCAATTTTTTATGACACATAGCAACACAGTTAAAGAAACTCCTAATATGTTGGACCTTTTATTTACCTGTTGAGACATGCCTTCACAAGCACCCGTAAGACCTGTGTTTGTGATGTTTGAGTTGTGGGAGGCACGCAAGGTGCGTTTCAAGGTTGTTTGAAAGTATACTTCATTTTTAATTCCACTAGGTGCCACTAGTGTCGCAGAAAGCTGCAGGTTTGCGTGCGGAAGTGGCGCAAGTCTCTCTTTGGCAGACGAGTGTCATGTGCTTGTGTTGGCTTAGTTAGATGTGTAAAAGGGTTCAATTAAACACTTTCAAAAACTGGCACTGTCACCCTTCATTCCCAGCATAATTAATTTCTCTCTATTCTTCCACTCTGCTATCTCTCCAAATGTTCTCCTTTCATTCCATTTCTCCGCTGACAGACGGAGCGAAACCAGTGCACACAAAATCTCAGAGAGAGAGACAGGCTGCATAGGAGTCGACGACACGGCTTCACTCCAGCTGATTAATTACACTCCATGATTGTCCAATTAATTCAAACACCCAATTCAAACACTCTCTGTTTACACTGAGGAAAATGTAAATGTGCCGGAGACGGAGAACGCATCGGGAATAATGAAGGAGAAAACAATGGAACATCTTTCCCCTGAGAGAACGAGGGTGACGAGCATCAGCCAATACAGAAAAATGGAAAATGTGCACAATGATCGTAGTTACTTGACCAAGAGCTGAGAACATGGTCTGTATTTACATACTGTACAGCCTTCATAAAACCCAGTAGGAACAGCTATAAATTTGTAGCTGAAATATTTGATATATTTTTTGCCTTAGTCATGGAAAGTATTTAGTTGTGTTCATTTAATGCATGCAATGAATTGCATACAGCTCTTTATTCCCTGACCAAAAATGACAATCTCATGCTTTGCTAAAGAACATATTCATGAGCGCAGAGACGTATTTTCAACTATATTTTTTGTATTTTGATTTTCAATGCATTTGGTGCTAATCAATTGAGCTTGGATTCACGCTGCAGCTCAGAACTTCCTAAACCTATAACACCTATTAAATTTACACACCTGCAGAATGTAAAATATAGTGAGATTGACTTAAAGGAAGAAAAGGAGTGGAAGAGGGTATTTACAGTGTATTTGTTTTGACATGTCTGTTGGTATTACCTGAGCGATGAGTCCTCTTCTGCTTCTACGGGCATGGTGAAATCGTTTGATAAAAAGAGCAAAAAACTGCTGTTTGATCAGTGACCAACCCATGATGACATACGACCCTTTGCCATTCGCACACATGGGGCGCTGGATGTCTGTAACGTAAACAATAAATTCACATGGGTTATTACAACTATTACAAATACTTCACTGTTACAATTGTGTCAACTATTATAGCTACCTCAGTAATACACCTTCCTTATTGTAACAACTGCCTCACTGGTGCTTTACCTAATTGTTACAGCTGCCTCACCGTTACAGTCACTTCCCTATTACAGCCACCTCACCATTACAGCTACCTTACATCCACCTCACTATTATAGCCTTCTCACTATTACAGCATCCTTAACTAATACATCCACCTCACTGTTACAGCCTTCTCACTATTACATGATCTACCTCACTGTTACAGCCTTCTCACTATTACAGCCGCTTTACTGTTACAGCTACCCTAACTATTACTGTTGCCACACAATAGGGGCTTTCGCATCGGATGAACCTTTTCATAGTTCCTAGAACTATTGGAGGAAGTACCCGGATTTTGGCGTGTTCGCACTGCAGGAACTAGGAATGTTTTAAGTTCTAGGAACTCCTTTTGGAGGAACTATTTTAGCTCCTACTTCAGAGTAGGGTCTAAACCAGCACTATAGGAACTATCCGAGACGTTAGTGTACGATGATTGGCCGAACGCACGCGAAACACCAGCACCCATAGATATCCATAATAAAGGCTAGATGTCTTACGGCGGAGTCTCTATCGTCATCACCGTCGGCCATCTTGTCACAGGCAAGCTTTCTGGCGGGCTCTGTGGTACCTGATGTAAGATGAGTGATCAGCACGAACACGAATACTCTTATCTCGTTGAAATCTTGACGGATTTGGTTTGGTTTGGTTTGGTTTGGTTTCTTACAAACGTTATTAACATGGCTATAATTCTGGATGATTATTTATTTATACACTTATTATTCATAAGTATGCAGTGTCATAACTACATCTCTGACGTTTATAACAAACCAAACCATTTGAAAATCGGTAGAAAATGTAGCAAGTTATGGTTATTTAAAAAGTACATGCACCATTAAAACACAATGTTACGAGTGAGCAAGCTGCCTGTGACAAGATGGCCGCCAGGTGCGGACGTCGACCTCCATTGGCCATTAGCGCGGACGAGACAACTAGCCTTTATTATGGATATCTATGCCAGCACCCGCTCTTTTAAAAAAAAAGCTTTATAGTCTATATATTTATTCCACAAACTAACTCTACGAACATGGAAAAGAGTGATAAATGGGCCTCTTAACCTTTACGCGAAGGAGAAAATCCAACGCAACTTTGAGGGGACCAAGCCAAACATGATTATGTATTTCTGCTCAGCTAGCGACACTGGATTAGATTGGCTAACGTCAGACCACGTCTCATTGACATTGAGACGTGGTCTGGGAACCACATGTTCATTTTCTCGTATTTGAGGCTTGGTTTACGAATGCCCAGAGCCGTTTATTGGGTGCTACGAATGTCTATCAAATGCGCCTGTACGTAGCTCATAGCCAATCGTTTCAATTATACCAGATGACGTATGTAGAGCGAAAGAAATTAGACGAGGAAGATTATCCAAGGCTGCATCGAAAGGTAACTTCGCGTCTGCTGCCATGTTTGATCCATAGGTAACAAACTGCTTCGGTGTGTCGCATAGACGTCATCATCTTCTTGCTGCTCCCTCCCCGTTCTGTGATTGGTCCCCTCGCTAAGGCGAAAATTTGGTCCATTCCATGGTATCCAGACTGCCTAGCAGCGTGAATAAAATCGCGCTGCGCAAAGGCAGTATGGGGAAACCCAGGCTAACACTGGATATTAACCACACGGCATACGCTAATACCTTTTCATGAACTGTCTACTTTTATGACCGTTCTATCTAATAACGTATTAGACAGGACTGTTAGACAGATCGTAAACTAATGACCATGGAGAATGCGAGCACTGTGTGCTCAGGCTCTGGCTGGCGTCCTCAGCGCCGTCAAAATAAAAGTCACAACAACTTGCGCGGCTTACGTCACTTCAGAGTTCCTACTGGTGGTGCGAATGCAACCAGGAAAAGTTTCCTAAGGGAACCACCCTGGTGGCTAGTTCCAAGAACTAAGTTCATAGAACTACCTGGTGCAAAAGCCCCTTATTATACATCTCACTATTACAGCTACCTGACTGTTACAGCTGCATGACTGTTACTGCTAGGTTTTTATTTATTTATTTTAATAATTTTTTTTTTTTTTTTACAATACCTAAATTATGTCTCATGGTATGATAACAGCAAAGAGTACCATGATAATAAGTAGTATTGTAGGGCCACTTATATTGTTTGGATACGTGTTGTTATTGCAGGGCCTGTTGTGTTGTATTAATACTTTACAATTTATGCATTTTCACAGAAAACTGAAGGAAGAATTTCATTTGTGTCAAAGTTATGTCTACAATAACAAATGTGAGCACTTCAAATGAACCCAGGCAGCACTAAAATCCACTGAACCATCACAGCAGGCGCTCGTGTGCCCATTAAGGGGCAGTTTGCTTCTTATACTCCATATGTGTTATTTTGTTATTATTGGTCTTATGTACACATGCATCAGACAGACATTATGGCCGCTGTCACATCTTATTGTTTTTACAGTGTATAGCACCATGCAATTTACATTTTAAGATGCTGCCAAGTTAGAAAGAGTTCATCTTTAGAAAAGTTATCTCAACAATTACATGTTCTGTTCCATTCCATTGTGCTCTATCTAGTGTCCTATGATAATGGCGCCAGATGCAGCACTGGCCTCAAAAAAACATGCCAATGCCGCAAACAACCAGTAGTTTGAAGCTAGAGCACCATGATAGTACAGTAGCTCACTACTACAGCTGCCAGACGCCGATCATGTTTACAGATGGAAAAATGGAAGATCTTTTACTTACCCTCTACACGACTAGTGTGTTTAACCTTCACCTCTGTTTCAAAACAAGGGGAAAACAATATAGAGCAGAGATATTAAACAAAGTCATTATTTTCTTACTATCACTTACATTTTACAAAAGATTGGTTTGTAAATGAACGGGTCAGTATGTTTTTTTTCTTCTTTTTCTCGAACACATACAGTATAAGTGTTTATGTTTGAGCGTACCATTTTTCTCAGTGTTTTCATCTTTGGATTCCAATACTGAGCTGATAGTCTGTATTCCTGATATCCTTGAGCTGCTTCTGGGCTTTTGTTCAAAATTTCCTTTCTTATCTGTGAGACATTAACAGACACACACACACACAGCAGAGGTTATTCTGGAGGAGTGCGGGTGCGATACTTCCAGCTTATTCATCTGGCCTGTTCTTATCTGAGGGAGCATTAACACACGTTTACACACAATCACACACACTCAAAGGTGAGACAGGAGAGTACAATTGCAACACTTCATCCCTGCTCTTATTCGAGTGGACCGTTCTTATCTGAGAGGAACCGTAAGGCTCTTAAATAGAAAGAATATCACTCTGAAGGATCGCACTGTTAGAAACGAGAGGTTTACAATTATTTTTAACAAGATCCCAGATAATTTTAGTCTGATCTTATCCGTTTGAGTGGCACATTTCAGTACAGTTGTTACAGCCACCATGTTGTACAGTTTTGCAAAGAGGCTGTTTTCTGAAGGATAAGACAGCTAATATGGTTCTAACTATATCGAACTGAACAGCAAACTTACAGATTGTGTGTGAGTGCAGCTAAGAGGGAAGAGGGCATGCACTCAAAAATATTTAGTCCTAAATTTAAGAAAATTTAAGCAATTAATTTGATTTGCATAAAAAAAAATTCCATCCATTTAGATTACACAGTTTTAACAAACTAATACAATTAATGAGGTGCATATTTTGTCAGTCAAGAAACAGGTGATATTTCTGCATGCAAAAAAAACAAAACAAAAAAACATGACAGTTTATTAGTAACTATTTGCATCTATTTAATTTTATACAAATAATCATTTTCAAAAAGCATTTAATCAAATTCAATAAAGCATGAACATGGTTAAAATATGTCTAGTTGTGGAACAAGATATATTAATTTAGTTAAAATGCATGTGATTGAAACAAATTTGACTTATTGATGATACAAGTATAAACCTGGTAATTGTGTATTTTAAAAAAAAATCAGTTATTAGTATGATCAGAAATCTTACCCGTTTCATATACATGACTGACAAATATGCATAACAATAAGTTTATTAGATTGTTTATGTGTAAACTGTGTAATCCAAATTCTTGTATGCAATTCAAATACAAAAAATCTTAAATTAGGCCTAAATATCAGACATGTTGGTTATGTCTGGACACACACTTCTTATTTGATTACTTGCAATTAATTGAGCGAACAGTCTGCCTTAAAATATCTGATTTGATAAAAAATCGAATTTGTCTGCAATCTGAACATAGCCAAAGAAAGGGTGGAAAATGGTCTACGCCTCGTTCAGACTATCAGTCCAAATCCGATTTTTGTACATATCCGATTGGAATCCGATCGTATTTAGCAAGTGTAAACTGCAAAAAATCACATGCAATGGAATTTTTACAAATCCGTTTCGAGCTACATTCATGCACTACATACATTCATTCAAGTGGTTTGAAGTCCTATTAAAATCGAATTCCTGTAAATCTGTTTCAGTCTGACCGCTCTAATCGGATTTCGCGTGAGTTGTGTGATTTTCTCAGGCCACGTAAAATGTAAAATCAGAAAATTACAATATAAATGGAGACATGTTGAATTATGAGACTGGTGGAGAGGTGACAGCACAGAATAAAACGCACGCATGCGTTTCTGCCGCTGCCTCAGTAGTAGTCCAGCGCGCCGGATACACATTGTCATGTTGTAAATAAGACAACATTTGTATTGTATACCTCTTCCATGTTGCGTTTTTTGCGTTTTTGAACATTCCTACCAACACAACATCATTGCCATCAAAACCAGTGCAGATATTCCGGAAAACGAAAGAGAACCACACAACACACAACTCAGATCTGAACAGTTGCGATACACAGTGTGTGGACAGTAGATAATTTCGATCAGATTCCAATCGGACACACAAATAATCGGATTTGGACTGATGGTGTGAACAATGAACATAGCCTAAAATATGTCTTAGATAAACTTACTGGAGATGGTGATACAGTATGTTAAAGTGTAAAATGGAGTGAATATTCACAAAGGATGTTACCATTCGATTCCACGTCAACACCTGTGTCTTTAGCCACCTTCAGAAAGATCTGTGAAATTAAACACGTTTTGTTATTCCGCAGTTTCATCTGGACAATTTCACAACTTTTTACAAGTTGTCAACAAAATTTCTTCATATTAAATAAAAAATATTACTATTTTAAAAAATGTTATTTTATTAACCCCCTGAGGTCGGATGACGCGCGGGCGCGTCAACTCAATGTTTACTCAATGTTTCTATTAATATCTCCGCGATTGTGTAGCACACATAAATGGTTCTGATTTTGCCGTAATCGACAGATTCTCAGCTTCAACGTCCTTATTCTCGCGAGATCATATGTGACTCACACAGAGAGCAAGAGGGAAGACAAGATGGTCATTCACCGTGCGTGATTGGTGGGCTAGCTTGCCTGTCTGCATTTTGTGTGAAACCAACCAATAGATGCGGTTGAAATCCCTAAGTACCCTCCCATCTCCTCACAGTGAGGAAAATACCAGCTGACATGGAGAGAGAAAGAGTAAAAAAGTCCGCGAAAGAAAAAGTCTGCGAAAAAAACATGGCAAAAATATATATAAAGAAGAGGAAAAGTAAGAAGAAGACGAGGAGAGAAAATGGCGAAGACATTGACATTGAAAGACGCACTTGCGGCGATTTTGGATAGCAGCGACGAGGATGAAAGGCGAGTTTCCGAGCCTGATGGATTTTCTTCTGATGAAGATGAGGATTATGATCACAGAAGAGATCCAGTTGAGGACGGGTAAGCGTATTTATTTTATAAAAACCTCGTTCGCATGGTGACCATCTTGGCTAAAATAAGCTGCGCTGTGCTGCTTTGACAAATTGACTGTGCCTTTAGCAAAGTGTTTACTTTATGTAAAAGTTATTTTCTTGTGTAAAACCGGGGTACACTTACAAATAGTAACGTTGTAGGCTGTTCTTGCTGGTCTCCTTATGATAACTAATGTAATATTTATTCACCTCAATTCACAATTTGAATAACATTAGGCCTATCTCTTGTAGTGATGAATCGATATGGTTTGGCCATTGACCTTTTTTATCATATTGTTTATACTTGTATAGATGTGGCTTGATCTTTCATATAATTTTATTTATGTTTAGTAGGCCTATATTTATACTGAATGTAAAATTATAAATCTCTGTGGAGTTTTGAAATGGAAGAGACAGTATTCCCACATCTCATTCAGGTGTTATTTGCTGTGATTTGGGGTGGACAGGATAGCTAGCACATGTAATAAATTGGAATAACGTTAAAATAAGTCAAATCCTCACACATCTTCCACATTCTTGTTAGGTGGAGATTGGTTTGTGTGTGTGTGTGTGTGTGTGTGTGTGTGTGTGTGAGAGAGAGAGAGAGAGAGAGAGAGAGAGAGAGAGAGAGAGAGAGAGAGAGAGAGAGAGAGAGAGAGAGAGAGAGAGAGAGAGAGAGAGAGAGAGAGAGATGTAAACTTTATGTTTTTGTGTTTTTTCAGAGAGGATTCACAGCTACCAGGGCCCAGTGTAACACAGGCAGCCTCACCTGTGCCTGCCACCAGGTCACCACCAGCCCCTACACCGCAGTCATTCTCACCAGCCCGGCCAGCCAAGAGGTTCCGTACCCCCCAGCATCAACCAGCACCCCCACCTACACAGCAACCATCATCACCAACCCGGCCAGCCAAGAGGTCCCGTAACGCCCAGCATCAACCAGCACCCCCACCTACACAGCAGCCATCATCACCAACCCGGCCAGCCAAGAGGTCCCGTAACGCCCAGCATCAACCAGCACCCCCACCTACACAGCAGCCAGCTCCACTGTCTTGGAAGACGGAAAAAGACCCAGACATCGCTCCCCCTGTCTCCAGGTTTCAACCAGCTCGAACACCAGGGCCACAGCTCAGCTCCACTTCCACATATACACCACTCGACCTCTTCAAACTTTTCTTCCCTGTACAAATCATACAAACACTGTGCCAAAACACAAACAAGCAGGCTGCTAAACAAATGGCACAGGGAAAGAAATATAAATGGTTAGATGTGAACATAGGGGAGTTTTACAAGTACATTGGACTGCTTCTGTACATGGCCATGGTGAAACTCGACAGCATTGCAGATTACTGGAGACAGAATCACTTCTTCTCTTTGCCACTTCCAGTGCAGATCATGCCACGGGACAGATACAGAGCACTTTCTTGGAACCTTCACCTTAGCGACCCTGAAGAGGATGTCCAGAACGACAAAAAAAAGGGCACAGCTGACCATGACAAACTTTTCAGACTGAAACCCCTGATGAACACCATCAAAAATGCCTGCAAGTCATTTTATCATCCTCACAGAGATGTGGCTGTGGATGAAAGAATGGTTGCATCAAAGGCCAAAACTGGGATGACGCAGTACATGAAGGCAAAACCGATAAAGTGGGGATTCAAGTTGTTTGTCTTGGCAGACTCACGGAATGGCTATACAGTGGACTTTTCCGTTTACACCGGCAAAAGTGACATCCCCTCTGGACATGGCCTTTCCTATGATGTTGTGATGTCCCTGGTACAACCAGGTTACCTTGGCACAGGCTACCACATTTACATGGATAATTTTTATTCAAGCCCCAAACTCTTCAGGGCTCTCCATGAGCAAAAATTTGCTGCCTGTGGGACCTACAGGGAGAACCGCAAGGACTGCCCTCGGACAACAAATAACGCCCTCACAAAAAAATCAGAAAGAGGCTCCATAAGATGGATCCGGGACGGGCCCCTCATCTATGTGAAATGGATGGACACGAGAGAAGTATCAGTCTGCTCCACACTTCACACAGCACACTCTGGTAACACTGTTCAGAGGAGGGTGAAACAACAAGATGGCTCTTGGACAAACACATCAATCCCCTGTCCCACACCAGTTTTGGCGTACAATGAACACATGGGGGGAGTTGATCATTCAGACCAGCTCATTCAATATTACTCTGCACAACACAAAACAATGCGCTGGTACAGACACCTGTTTTACCATTTTCTGGACATTGCCACCACCAACAGCTACATCCTCCACAAGGAACTCTGTCTGGCCCAGCAAACAACACCCATGACACACAGAGCTTTCATGGAGGAGCTGACTGCTGAACTCTGTGGTAAGCCTCTTCACACTGCTCCGGTCCCGGTACCTGCAGGTCATATTCCTGTGCCAATTGCCGTTCATGCAGCAGATTCTTCCACAAAAGCCACCACAGGTCGCAGCAGGTGTGAGCATTGCCAAAGCCAAGGCCAGAGAAAGGACACACCTTGGAAATGCAGGGAGTGTGGTGTTGCGCTTTGCATGCAGCTGGACAGAAACTGTTTTGCAGCATGGCATGACAGCTGAAAAACTGAAACATGAAAACATGCACATTGTGTAAATATTGTAAATAGTGGTAAGTTTATATATATATATATATATATATATATATATATATATATATATATATATATATATATTTCTAATATATAGTTCATCTTTGGTTTGAATTTTTTTTTTGACATGTAAAACATGAAAATGTGTACATTTTGTGAATATTGTTAGTAGTGAGTTTTTTTCACAAAGTAAACATTTTGCTTGAAAGAAAGACCTGTTGTAATGCTACTTTTTCATTTGCACACATCCCATAAAGCTTGATATGTAGTAGGAAGTTATTTTAGTCCTATTTTATCTCAGTCCCTCTAACATTTGGTGAAGGTAGAGTCACAGACAAAACTTGTACTAAAAAACGATTTTTCAAAAATGTCACTTTAGACAATGATTATTCATTATCTACTATTTTATTCATATATTACACTACTTTTGTGACCCTAAGACTTTGGGAAACCCATTTCAAGGACCAAAATAATTCGTCCACATGAGTAATGGTATGTTTTCACAAGAGATTTGAAGAATTTCAAAAATCGGACTTAAATTTTTCACCTTTTAGAGACAGGTTATCCCTCTCTCTCTCTTTAGACAATTCTCCAGGACAAGTGGTGAACTCACCAGTAAGAGAGCTGGGTTTTCTCTGCACATTTTGATATAAAACATGTGGGATTATGTTATGTAATTACCTTTAAAAGGTGAATTTAATAAGATTTGTAAAATCGAAGGAAAAAGTGAAAAAATGCCCTTAGACCTCAGAGGGTTAAACAAGAATGCAATAAATTGATCAAAAGAGATAGTAAAGACATTTATGATTCTACAAAAGATATCTATTTTAAAAAAATTGTTCTTTTGAACTCTCTATTCATCAAAGAATCCTGAAAAAAACATATATATATATTAATTCACAAAAAAAAATATTCATAAAATCGTTATTTTACATTTGAATAATATTTCCCAATATTACTGTTTTTACCAGCGCTATGATTTTTGAAATCATGAAATTTGATATTAATGATAATGCTTTTCTGAGGTGACCAACAGCATTGAGCATTAAACACAATAAATCTGAGATATTTCTTTAAATTCCTAAACAAGTGCAACTTAACACACTGGTTTGCTGGTCTCTTTTTCTTTATCTTAAAAACTTTCTTCTTTCTCTTAAAAACCCTAAAGTGAACTGAAAATATCACATAACTGATGTGTTTACAGTAAAACAGAAGAGAGGAATGGGAAACTGAAGGAATGAATTGGGTAATGATCTTTGATATATCATAATTAAATAGTCTGTGATACATTGATCCGGAGCCAAGTATCTGTAGCTAAAGTAAGCATTTGCACATCAAAGGCAAATGGAAATTTAAACAGATACAAATCAGATGCATTGGTGAAACTTCCTCTGCATTAGATGTATCACTATTGCATAAAGTGTTGGCCACAAGAGTAAATGTCACCTATGTGACCCCTATATGTACCTCCTCCAGGCTTGTGTCTGATATCCCGTAGCTAGTGACGCCCAGAGTGCTTTTCTCCATGTCCAGCTCTTTAAACAGAGAAGCAAAGCTCCCGTCTCTGGCGCCTGCGTAGGGCAGCACATACACCAGCTCTTGACCTACGACCTCCAGAAACTCGGCCTCCGGCACGTGCCGTCGCACCAGTCGACTCAGATCCGCCACATCTGATCAGGAGGAACATAAAAATACATTTATACAGAAACATAATGACACTGTGTTTGTGTGTGTGTGTTTATTAGAGTGTGTGTGTGTGTGTGTGAGCTGTAAACCTGGTGGGTCCAGACTGCTGATGCTGTCACTGCATATTCCCTCATCCACACTGAATTTATCACACTACAAAATATGAAATGCAAAATTAAAAACGTACATTTTTGACCATGCTAAACTCTACTCCACTAAATTATAGAGTCGTGTGGTTGGTTGCTAGGGATGGGATATGACTCGTCAACTAGTTCATCTAGATTTTATTTAATTTTTTTGTTATTTTTATGTTATTTTAAGGGGAAACATGCCATTGAAGCATATCTTCATTTCTAATTAATCTTTTTGTTTTAATGTTTTTTTGTTGTTGTTGTTTCCACATTGAAATGCAGATAAAATAAGTGAATATATATTTTAATTACATTATAATACAATATAATTTGATATAATGCAACACATTTGCCCAAATCCCTCAATAAAGTTTGATTTGAGTTGAATACAACCAAAATAAAATAAAATATAAATATTAGATGAAAAAAAAAAAAACTTATTTTATTTCAGTTAGTTGTCAAGGTAACATTTCTAATTTCTAACATTTCAAATATTGCAATTACTAAAACTGAAATGAAATAAACCTAAATATACATTTTTAAAAAGAATAAAAAGCACATAAACTATTTTAAGTTTTAATACATAAAATATATGTATTTATTACATTATGTATTATCATTTTAATAAATAAACTAACAAATAATAAATAATACTGATTGTTTTCTTTTTTTTTTTTTGGACCGTATGGAGTTCTTCGTACATAGAAACTCAATGTTCAAACAAAAAAAGAAAGAAAAGAATGCACCTAAGGAATTTATGTACTTTTAATTTAATGTGTGAAATAGCACTATATATGTAGGCGTGTCCAAACGTTTGACTGGTGGTGTGAATTGTGAGTGTTGCCTTAGCCAGTTTACCTCTTTAATTGATGGGAACCGTTGTGTGGTGACTTGATCCTGATTGGCCCGTGCGAGCGTGAGGTAATAGCCTCTACCGTATTTTTTCTTGAGGAAGAGTGAGGAACCACAGCAGCAGACGCGCCCATGCGAGATGATGGCAATACGATCACCCAGAATATCCGCTTCATCCATGTGATGGGTAGACAGAATTATAGTACGACCTAGAAGACGGAAACACACATTCAGTGCGAAAACCATCAAAGTTCAGCTGCAAACGTGGATTTCTGAAGGGCTCTTTCACATTTGAATGGGATAGGATGTGTTTGAAGTGCAGGTGCACTGGAAAACAGGGTGCTCTATATATAGGCGCTTTTATATGTGTGTGCCACTCAGATCTCACTCTTTCGCTCCCTGTATAGAAAAGTTTCCCCTCTTTTGTATTTGCTGGAGCTCGTAGTGAAGCCAGACACCCGTGGGGTTCTGCGCCGGCATTATTTTTGCTCTGTCTGTATGACGAGAAAGTGGGAGTTCAAGGCATCTGTCCTTTGACTTGCCGAGAGCAGAAATATCATGAAATATCATGAAATATCATGCGTCTGCGCTTCTCAAAGCCAGAGAACTCAAGAATCTGGCAAATAAACTCGTGTTTATATTGAGAGATGCTGATGTCGGACCTTGTAAAGCAACGATCTGGACACTGTGAGTGACTTGACTATAAAACCTGACTGGTTTGAAATGGAAAACATGTTTAACTCTTTTTTTTAGAGAGTTGTATTTACAGTAGTGGGCAAAAGTGATGTCCGGCCAAGGAAAATTGACATATTCACCCTTATTAAAGATTTGGTAAGCATTTTACACCGTTGTGCTTTAAGTCAATAGTTGTATTTGTGATAACGCAATGAAACATGCCAAATTGTGTAGACATTATTTTTGGCCAGGTTGTCATACAAATAAATTATGAACACATGCAAAAACAATCGAGAACCAGCGAAATATTAGTAACTGATTAAATACTGTAGTCAATGTATTCTTTTTCCAGTGAGATTTTTGTTTTTCTATGCATTTGTTTTTGATAGTATCAAATAATCACTTGCTTTGATAATATCAAATCTATAGCTGTAGTTTGCCTTGTTTGCCAAATAATTTGATCAAGATTAATACTTTGACCAAGTTTAGTGTTTTGTTCTTCCCTCATATTTAAAATATTGAAAAAATATAAAATATTTTCCTCATATTTTGATGGTTTAATTGAAGTTTTAGAGTTAAATATAAAACAAATATCCCCTCCGGACATCACTTTTGGCCACTGCTGTGTGTGAAGAATCTGAAAGGCTCAAAGAAATGCACACCTTTTTGGTTTTACAGGCACAGATACACACAAATCACACTGTATAGTCAGATGGATCTGTGTCAACACACCCATTCAGTGTGACATTCAGCTCCAGATAATAAACAGCACTAGAGAGCGATAGATATAGATACATAGATAGAAAGAGAGAAGTAGAAATATAAAGAGAAATGACTGGTTTGATTTGTGTTGCTTTGTATTAGGGAACAGTGATCCATCAACGGCGGCAAAATGGCTCAATAAACTATGAAACAGAAAATAACAAAGTTCTGTGGAACTAAAGCAATAACTAGCCTTTTTAAAATGTCACGTAAATTATTTTACACTGTGTACCAAATTATTACACACCCACTGTAAACATTTCTATTGTTGGCTTTGGTTAGAGGTGGCTGAAATGCAACTTTACGCACAACCGCAGGTTCTTGAGACTCCAGTGACACCAGCAGCTTCAAATACATGTTTGCTGTTCAACAGTGGCTTTTCTATAGTTGCCCTTTAAATACATTTTCCTTAATAAGCCTTTATCTGACGGATTTCTCTTGTGCTGCAAATTACTCACAAATCTTATGATAGTTTGATAATCTCCATTCAGTTTTAGCAAAATATTAGTTGTTTTCATGCCTTTTGCATAAAATTGCACCATTAGTACTGAAATCCTACTGATATGTCGCAAGCATAATAATTTGGAACACAATGTTATCGGTACAACTCCACAAATATCCGTATTATTTCAGTTAGATTACATTGTGTTCCAAATTATTATGTAATTTGAGTAATGATGAAAATTAAGCTTTGCATCACAGGATTAAAGGACATTTTAAAATATATTACAATAGCAGCTATTTCACAATATTACTAGTTTTACACTATTTTTGTCACAGTTGTGTTCTAGTTTCACTTTCATGGATTTTTAGTTTGTTTCTCTTCAGTTACCCATTTCCTTTATTCTAGTTTCCCGCCAGTCGTTGGTTGTCATGGACATTCATTGACGAGCACACCTGTCTGTATTTAGTTTATCACCTTGTCTATTTAAGTTCCTCATTTCCTTTCTTTCCTTGTCTGGTATTGTTTGTCCCATGCACTCTGTCTTGTGTTCTTTGCTCTTGTTAAATAAACCTTGTTGTTATTTTGAACTGCTTTATCGGCCTTCCTCATCATCATTGGACTTGATTCGTGACAGAATACCAGAACCTAAAATAATATGGATATCGCATCTATCAATGTTGTGCCAAGGAAGGGTAGCAAGGAATGTAAGGGAGGAAAGTGGAAGAAAGTTTAGTTCGTTTCTCTTCATCTTCCGGTTTCCTTTGTTCTAGTTTCCCGCCAGTTATTAGTTGGCATGGACATTCACTAACAAGCACACCTGTCTGTATTTAGTTCATCACCTTGTATATTTAAGTTCCATATTTCCTTCAACACGGTACTCTTGTGTTGTTTGCTCTTGTTAAATAAACCTTGTTATTTTGAACCGCTTAAAGGTCCCATGACATGGGGTTATTTTATTATTTTATGTTTCCTGGGTTGCCCTTATAATGTTAGTATGTTTTTTAGATCAAAAATAGTCATAATTTAGAAATAAAAGCCATTTTTCCTAGCCTGATTTTAGCCTCTGATTTGAACGCTCTGTTTGAAGGGGCGTGTCTGCTGTGGGATTCAGTGTAACCGCGGCCACTGCTGTGATTGGCTGACATGCTTGCATATGAAATAGCTACGCATTACATGTGAAACTCTCTCGAATACTTTTACTACAGCTATTATACGTTTTTACTATTACAGCTATCGAGATTAACGAATCGTGAGAAGTTTTTTAAATATTTAGATCTATTCCCATCACATAAAATGTTGCCGTGATGAGCATTGAGCAAGCAGATGACAGTCTGTTGATCGCGAGCCTGAAGATCTTATCATTGCAACGCAGTTTCTGCACTCTCTCTAATGCTTTCCCCAATGCAAACAAGATGATGTACATACAGTAAGAGCTTCGCTGTGTGGAAAGATTGTTCTTTGATCGCTTTCTGTCTATAATTTGTTCACAATTTAAATAAGATTATTTTCATCCTACTAAAAGAAACGATTTGAAGTTGATATTTTAGTCAATGGCTTGACTTACTGATGCATAAACAGTATTGAACGATTTTGAGAGAAAGATTACCTGTCTGAACTAGAACAATTAGGCTACACATCAGAAATTGTTGCTTGGTAACGTTAGCTCGATCGATTTATTTTCAGACGTTCATCGAGGCCAGCTTTGTATTGGCCCAAGTTGAGGAAACAGTCGTCGGTGAAATCTTTGGACCATACAAAACTTTGGGAAGTTGTGTCGGCACTTTTTCAGAGAAAATAAAATTAACTTTTTCAGAGGCTTGGATGAAGGAACCAAAAAATACTTTTGTGTTCATTTGTACATCCGAACACTGATCAACTGCCATGCTTCGCTCGTTTGCAAGCCATGATATCTCTCAAGGAAAAACTCAAATCGCGCTTGCGCGTTCGTACTTCCTAGCTTATTTTCTCATGGGCGAGCCAAATTCTCTGGGCGGGCAAAGCAGAGAAAGGGGAGGTTACCTTTCCTCCGTATGACGCCATACGGAGGAAATTCAAGATCAGCCCGTCTGAGCTTTCATTTTCTCAAAGGCAGAGAAAGATAGCCAAGGCACGGTTTACACCGATTGAAATTTCTAGCCACTGGGGGACCATATACAGACTAGGGGAACTCTTATTAATGTTAAAAAACCTCAGAAAGTGAAAATTTCATGTCATGGGACCTTTAATCTACCTTACTCATCATCATTGGACTTGATTTGTGACAATTTTTACATAAGCAAATGTAAAAGACTTTTCAAAAAAGATCTGCTTTGGCTTCATATCCACCACCTGTGAATGTGGTCAGTACAGCAGCAATCAGCTGAACTCAAACACTACAGCACTGTACAATCCACATGCCAACACTACACTCTTTACATCACAGCAAAAGCCAAAAACTCCTATTCGATTTGTGTGTGTGTGACAAAGGGCCACTCTCAGCCCAATTATCTGCACTAGTACACATCATTTCATTTGACTAAATTATTAATCAGACAATAATCGCCTTCACTAATCAAATAATCATCAGCTGCTCTCTAATTGCACATGCAATCTAGCTGAAATGGGCTGAATATGCTATTTCAGTCCCCTGAGGACTGCAGGACTTATTAGTATTGACAATAATTATAAATTGAATGTTTCACATTTTTATCACTGATTAAACAAGCTTCTGCTATGCAGACATTTTTTACAATGACTTCTTATGATCTGTAACCACCTAAATAAGGCAAATAAGACACTAATTGAAAACAATAGGACAAATTAATACAACAGAACAACGACACTAAATAAACAGTGCTTTAAGCCATCTAACAAAAGTAAGCTGTCCACACTGGCGTTTTCAAATAAAATTCAAAAGTCTCTCATCTACACTGAAACATCGTACGTAGCAGGCATAAAGGCTGTATTATATATATAAAAACATATATATTCAGTATGTACTATAGGTGCGATATGTGTCACATGCATTATTCTTTCCGAATACCTTTGTTTTCATAGTCCACATATGTACAGTATCCATATTAATGTAGATGGAGACCCAGGCAAGTTTGTTGGAGCAAAACTCTGCAGGACATTGGCACTCCAGAAGCAGGATTGGACTCCGATTTAAGAACAAAAAGACATTTTCATAGCCTCACCAGTAAAGTATGTGGGGACCAAATCATTCCTCAAAACTGGAACGAACACTGTCACAATTTATAAGAGAAAGTGTTACAGGCAGAAACAGCTTTGGGATCTCAGACAAGGTACTGACGAAAGTCATGATGTTCTGCTCCGGTGGTCTAACCCCATATATCCTGAAAGCATCTTCAGAATAGATTGTTCTACCTCTGACAGACGCAGGGAATGAATTTAGACCGGCTCATTGCTTTTATTGACCTAGCAAAATCTTTGACACCATTGATCACCATGTTCTCCGCGGAAAGTGTTGCCAAAGTTCTTCTCATCCTGCAGCAGATCCATGATTGCATTCAAGCTTGTACGGTTGCAAGTGAGATTCAACATATCTCTTTCACATGTGTAACAGCTCCCATGGTCTTTGATCTCTTTCTGACAGCTGTAACAGTGTTAATCACCTCTTAATACCTCTTAAGCCTGGAATACACATAACTTTTGTACAGATTTTTTGCCTGATTTGCAGTCTGGACGACGTCTGAAAGTCAGAGCAAGTGTGCAGATTTCAGTTGACAGATTTCAATTTGTAAAAAAAATGTTTTGTGGATTTTTGTGTGATTGTTGTGTGATTGTTATTGTTGTATTGTGTTTGGAATGACTTGACTGCATTAAAAAAATAGAGGCATAATGAAAATGTTTTAAATAATGTGTTTTTCCTTAATAAAGGGATACAAGAAGACATTTACAAGCAAAATTATTGAAATTAATTATAATACAAAAAGTACACCAAATCAACATTTCTGCTTCAAACTGTATCAAATAGATAGAGTAATAATTGATGAAATTATTTATAGGCCTAATTTTAAATGTATAAACTACAGGTCCTTCTCAAAAAATTTGCATATTGTGATAAAGTTCATTATTTTCCATAATGTAATGATAAAAATTTAACTTTCATATATTTTAGATTCATTGCACACCAACTGAAATATTTCAGGTCTTTTATTGTTTTAATACTGATGATTTTGGCATACAGCTCATGAAAACCCAAAATTCCTGTCTCAAAAAATTAGCATATTATGAAAAGGGTCTCTAAACGAGCTATTAACCTAATCATCTGAATCAACTAATTAACTCTAAACACCTGCAAAAGATTCCTGAGGCTTTTAAAAACTCCCAGCCTGTTTCATTACTCAAAACCGCAATCATGGGTAAGACTGCCGACCTGACTGCTGTCCAGAAGGCCATCATTGACACCCTCAAGCAAGAGGGTAAGACAGAAAGAAATTTCTGAACAAATAGGCTGTTCCCAGAGTGCTGTATCAAGGCACCTCAGTGGGAAGTCTGTGGGAAGGAAAAAGTGTGGCAAAAAAACGCTGCACAACGAGAAGAGGTGACCGGACCCTGAGGAAGATTGTGGAGAAGGACCGATTCCAGACCTTGGGGGACCTGCGGAAGCAGTGGACTGAGTCTGGAGTAGAAACATCCAGAGCCACCGTGCACAGGCGTGTGCAGGAAATGGGCTACAGGTGCCGCATTCCCCAGGTCAAGCCACTTTTGAACCAGAAACAGCGGCAGAAGCGCCTGACCTGGGCTACAGAGAAGCAGCACTGGACTGTTGCTCAGTTTTGCATGTCATTCGGAAATCAAGGTGCCAGAGTCTGGAGGAAGACTGGGGAGAAGGAAATGCCAAAATGCCTGAAGTCCAGTGTCAAGTACCCACAGTCAGTGATGGTCTGGGGTGCCATGTCAGATGCTGGTGTTGGTGCACTGTGTTTTATCAAGGGCAGGGTCAATGCAGCTAGCTATCAGGAGATTTTGGAGCACTTCATGCTTCCATCTGCTGAAAAGCTTTATGGAGATGAAGATTTCATTTTTCAGCACGACCTGGCACCTGCTCACAGTGCCAAAACCACTGGTAAATGGTTTACTGACCATGGTATTACTGTGCTCAATTGGCCTGCCAACTCTCCTGACCTGAACCCCATAGAGAATCTGTGGGATATTGTGAAGAGAAAGTTGAGAGACGCAAGACCCAACACTCTGGATGAGCTTAAGGCCGCTATCGAAGCATCCTGGGCCTCCATAACACCTCAGCAGTGCCACAGGCTGATTGCCTCCATGCCACGCCGCATTGAAGCAGTCATTTCTGCAAAAGGATTCCCGACCAAGTATAGACTATTGAGTGCATAACTGAACATAATTATTTGAAGGTTGACTTTTTTTTTTGTATTAAAAACACTTCTTTTATTGGTCGGATGAAATATGCTAATTTTTTGAGACAGGAATTTTGGGTTTTCATAAGCTGTATGCCAAAATCATCAGTATTAAAACAATAAAAGACCTGAAATATTTCAGTTGGTGTGCAATGAATCTAAAATATATGAAAGTTTAATTTTTATCATTACATTATGGAAAATAATGAACTTTATCACAATATGCTAATTTTTTGAGAAGGACCTGTATACACCACTGAGACAAAACATTATGACCACCTGCCTAATATGCTGTTGGTCCACTGCGTGCTACCAAAACAGCGCTGACCTAAAACAATTTTTAAAAAAAATACCCTAGAAGGTGTCCTGTGGTCTCTGGCACCAAGACAT
Organism: Rhinichthys klamathensis goyatoka; assembly: GCF_029890125.1. NCBI lineage: Eukaryota > Metazoa > Chordata > Actinopteri > Cypriniformes > Leuciscidae > Rhinichthys > Rhinichthys klamathensis. The sequence goes on from NW_026606589.1 coordinate 3,319,935, forward strand.
TAGCAGCAGATCCTTTAAGTCCTGTAGGTTGCGGTGTGGAGCCACCATGGATTGAACTTGCTGGTCCAGCACATCCCACAGACACTCAATTGGATTGAGATCTTTTGAGAATTTGGAGACCAGGGCAACACTTTGAACTCTTCATCATGTTCCTCAAACAATTTCTGTGTGTGCAGTGTGGCAGGGTGCATTATCCTGCTGAAAGAGGCCACTTTCACTAGGGTACACTATTGTCATTGAGGAGTGTACCTGGTCTGCAACATTGTTTAGGTAGGTGGCATGTGTCAAATGTCAACATGAATGGCCGGACTCAGGGTTTTCTCAGCAGAACATTGCCCAGAGCATCACACTCCCTCCACCGATTTGTTGTTGTCCCACAGTGCATCCTGGTACCATCACTTCCCCAGGTAAACGGCACACATACACGGCCATCAATGTGATGTAAAAGAAAATAGGACTCATTGGACCAGACGATCTTCTTCCACTACTCCAAAGTCCATTTCCAACACATTGTGGCTGCTTTCGACGGTGGACAGGGTTCATCATCATAGGCACTCTGATTGGTCTGCGGTAACGCAGTCCCATATGCAGCATAATGTGATGCACTGTGTCTTGTGACGCATTTCTCCCCTAACCATCATTCAAATTTTGAGTGACGCACTGTTGGCTCAGACCAGATGGGATAGTCTTTGTTGCCCTTGTGCATCGATGAGCCTTGGCGCCGGTTTGTCCCTCCTCTATCCACTATTGGTAAATTCTTACCACTGCTGACCGGGAGCAACCCACAAGCCTTGACCTTTCAAAGATACTATATTAGGGGTGTAACGATACACGTATTCGTATTGAACCGTTCGTTACAAGGCTTTCAGTTCGGTTTTCGGTACGCATTTTTAAACCGAACGGTTCGTTGGACCATTTTTCCTGCCGACCAACATTTCGTTATTTCAAATGTAGGCGCGTCGCGCGTGGCAAGTGCGCTCATAATGTAAGAGACGCTACTCGTTAATGTGTGGTTGACGGACCGTTTATCAGTTTGGACCAATGCAGCGCGAGTCGATCTTAATCATCAGCACTGTTACTACACAGCGAAATCCAGTAAAGAAAGCATTTGAATTCGCCACTGAAGTAATAACATCGCTGCGAGATCTAGTGTGAAACATTCACATTTCTCCGTTATTAATGGATCAAACAGCGCTGACGTGGAAACCAGGAAGAAACATTGTGCCATGAATGAACTATTCAGTGTCCACAGATCAGCAACATTCATCATGGATTTACTGTAGTAACACTACTAACTGTAGCCATGGAAGTTTGGCAGGAATAATAGGTTATAATGCTTTCAAGTAACATTACGTCAGTTTTATTGTGACATTATGAATACAATTGCTGCCCTCAAATGTTAATCTGAACTAAAATAAACCTTTGTTTATAACTACTACAATATTACATTTCATTTTGTCCAAGGAGCTGTTTTGTTTTATATGCTCCTAAGAAAAGTCAAGTATAGCTCCATCATTGCTCAAAGTAAAAAAATATCATACTTTATGATGTTAGTTTTAATAAAAATATAATTAAAAAAATTAAATCAAGGACATTTCTCTGGCATTTCTTTCTTTTTGCTGTATCGAAAACGTACCGAACCGTGACACAAGTGTATTGTATCGAACCGAACCGTGAATTTTGTTAACCGTTACACCCCTAATATATATATATATTAGGGGTGTAACGGTTAACAAAATTCACGGTTTATATATATATATAGTAGTGTGTATATATATATATATATATATATACACACACTACTATATATATATATATATATATATCAGTGGCGAGCGGTGACTTTTTTTAACCGTTACACCCCTAATATATATATATTAGGGGTGTAACGGTTAACAAAATTCACGGTTTATATATATATATATAGTAGTGTGTATATATATATATATATATATATATACACACACTACTATATATATATATATATATATCAGTGGCGAGCGGTGACTTTTTTTAACCGGGTATGCTGGGTGATGCGTTATGTCAAAAATGCACCTATGCACGTTGGATGGGTTTATAATAAGCACGTTCGCTCTAGACAGAGTGTTATCTTCTCAGTTGCTTAATCTTGTGACACATGGCAACACAGCTAAAAGTTTCCTATATTTGACCATTTAATGAAAATAGTTGATGCATTCACAAGCACCCGTAAAAGCTGTCGAGTTGAGTAACGCACACCGCGAGAAAGGGGTTTGCAAAATGTGCCGTATTTTTGTAATTCTGCTAGGTGGCACTTATGTCGCAGAAATTACATGCATCACCTTTAAACGTTACGGCACATTGGCAGACATCTAATTTCAGAGACGACAAATACACCACGGCAGGCGCCAATTCAAATGTATGCCAGAATTGTGTGTTTTTTTATTTATTTATTAAGAATTAAAAATAAGTATAATATAATAAATATTAGTAGCCTATTATAAATAAAATATAAGTAAAATATCATTAGAATAAATAAGTATAATACAAATATAGTTATTATTTGAAAATATAAGTTGAAACAGATAATGCAAATTGATGACTTTAACAAACGCATACGATTAACAGCCTCGGATAGTTACAGGTCTGCTTAGGTCTGTCTTTAACAGTTTATAAGTTTTCGTACAAAAAATAAATGTCCCTATGAAGAAAATAAAATATTATGAAAATAGTTTTTTTCACTTGATTTAGTACAGTTAGTCTTGTATCAGACTATGCAGCCCAGACATAAGCTACAAACATTTAAGTTGAATTAAATGACAGACACGGTTTATTATGTAACCAAAAATACCAATTATAACAATAGTTATTCATATTCATAACTGCAGTTTTCTTTATAAACAAGCCTGAAATACACCAGTCCTTTTAATTTGGACATGTCTATGCTTTACTATTGCTGCTCATCCAAAAAGATGCACTCTTTAAGGAGCCGCAGGGCCTTTTTTTCCTACATTCACACTGCTAAATACATTTAACAGTTAGCACAAATACATTTTTTTGTTGCAAATGTGAGTGAAATACTTGCACTGTCGAGCCCTGTGTTTACATTTGTTAATTTCTGTTACCTTTCTTGTATTTGAGCAGCAACTCCCAGATGCCTCTGCGTGCATAGGGATCAACTCCTGCTGTTGGCTCATCCAAAATCACAACATTCGACCCGCCCACAAATGCGATAGCAACAGACAGCTTCCTCTGCATCCCACCTGAATGCACACAACAAAAATTTGCCAAATCTCCAGTGTCTGTAAGCATTATAAGTGTAGTATGAATGCTGCTGATGCGCACACCCACCCACACACACAAACACACACACCTGAGAGGTTCTTGGCGAGGTCTTTGCGTTTGTGAGGTAGACCCACGTCGTTAATCATTTGATCAATTTCCTTCTTCACCTCTTTAGAGCTCCGTCCCTTCAGGCGGGCATAGAAATAAATGTGTTCTTCCACTGTCATGCTGAAAAAACAAACGGAACATGAATAAACACATTCAAACATAACACATGACAAATACTCACTTATATAAACACAGACAAGAACACAAACATAAACAAGAGACAAGTATCACACATACAACATGTTCAAAAATGTCAAATAGAAACAGTTATAAACGAGTATAAATAAGCTTAGAATTTCTGTAATTTTAGTATTATTTATATATTATTATAGCATTTATTAATATTTTGAATAAGCCTTTATTTTAATATTTTAATTTTAGTACTTCAAATAATTTAGGTTAGTTGTCAAGACAACATTTCTAATTTCCGTTTCAGTTTTACATGTAATATTTATATTTTAGCTTTATTTAAATGAAAACAAATAACCACTGTTAAGTTTTAGTTAACAATAACAATAGGTTAATTCATCACTATTTGGGTAATAATGAAGCTGTTGGGTTAATAACTACAAATATTCAAATGTACAGGTTATTCACATGAAGAAAGCCTTTGTCATGCATGATGTAGTTGGTATATCTTATGTTTCTTATGCATATGCATGCTGCATCGTGCCAGATCAATGTCACAGTTTTAGAATAAAACTCAACTGAATCTGTGATCATTTCATCATTGAAATAAAAATGCAGAGAAAAGAAAGGAGCTCTAAAATCAAGGGCAACGCCTTTGGCGGTTCAAGTGAGTCCTAATTTCAGTAGAATGACAGTGTTGATAAAGAGCTTGAATTTCACTCTTAAAAGCCTGTACGTAGCCTGTCTTCTGTCAGAATGAATTGAATTGGACTGTGATTGCCTGCAGCTTTGAAATCTTTTGTATGTAAAACATTTTTTAGTTGAACTGTGATTACCTCTAGTTTTTGAACATTTGTTTTGATGGTTTTGAGTTGAACTGAGCTGTTTTAATGTTTGTTTGTTTTCTATTCTTGATTAAGAACTGAACTGCTCTCATCAGCTGTTTTTGTAGAATTGTTACTTATCTTGTGAGACTTTCATTAGTTGTCAAACCTTTTTGTCAATGGTACTCAGATCAGGATTTTGAGGGGATCACAGGAAGCAGTATTGGCAACTACAGATAACCGACATTGATCATGGGGTCTATTTAAAGCGTTCATTTTATCATGTAGGATTATTTATAGGGATGCTCTGATCAGGATTTTACAGGTATTAATTCAGTGCTTGAATTTTGTTTTGGAAAATGGTGGAAATTCCTGCCTTATGTGACCCTTTTGTAATTTATCATTATATATATATAAACATTTTTGCTTTTACATTGGGGAGATTTTGTTTCACAATAGCTTCAACACAGCACAAGCCTCATTTCAAACTTTGAATTTACAAAAAAGAAAAGTAAACAGTCAGTAATAAAATAAGAACAAATAAGCAAATTGCAAGCACTTGCACAAATAAATGCAATGATAAAGATACAAATACAATAAACAGTGCTTTAAGTTTATTTATTTATTTTTTAGGTAGGTCTGACAGTAGTTTTCAGGTAAGAAATACTACTGAAATTGAATAAGGAATCAAATGTAAAATAACACTGGATAGTCTTCCCTGAATAAATCAAATAGAAATTAATCCTTACATTTAAAGTTACAAAAGTTATTCAGTCAAGAGCAGTGAGTGCTTTTCTTTGTCTTTTGTTGTTTGATTAACATTAATGACACAGACAGCAACAGATATTTAGAGGCTGCTGTAACTTTAAAAGCTGATGCACGGATCCAATACACTTACATATGTGTTTGCGTTCAGTTAGGTCATAACTGACTGTGTTTACGTGAATATTCGCCGAAACGATAGTTTTCTACATGCACTGATTTGTGTGCATTTGACCATTTAAGAGCAATTAGCCACGAAAATAACTATTTTTGGTACTGACGAGCTGTTTGTGAGGTGGCTTTATGTGTGATGTGAAGCCAGAGAGAGAGCGGGCTGATTCACTCATGCTGTTTGTGAAATCACTTCTCACAGACTGATTTCTAAACAGATGTGTGAAGTGTAGGCCTACTTCGCCTTCAGCATTATAATTTTTTTCCCTGTGCCGGACAGAGATTGAGATGCCGCCGCTGCAAGCATGTCATGCAATATCTCTCAAGGCAGGCGCGAAATCGGCAAATTGAGAGATCGCTGATCGAGTAGCGATTTTCGGCCAATAGTGATCGATAGCCAATCAATAGGAGCACCCCTACTTTTTGTCTGATGTTTCAGAGTTCAGATGTGCCAGTATTCAGGGATAGTGAACAAATACACTAAATTTGATTTCCTTTTTTTTCCTATCTATGTTTGTGGACCCTGTGATAGAGAGAAAGGAGATGAAATGAGGTTTTACTCATTGAAGAGGACGTTGTGTTGTGGACACATTCCCAGGTGTGTCCTGATGGTGTCCATGTCAGTGCGGATGTCGTTGCCATTAATATAAGCGGTACCAGAGGTGGGAGCAAAAAGACCCGTCAGTATTGACCTGATGAAACAACAAGAAAAACATTAGAACAATATTTGAAAATAAACCACCTCATGAACTCAATAGTGTCATACATGTCTCTTTTTACTCAACATTATTTAGATATGAACTGTAGTATGATTGTGTATTATAGAGTATAGAGTATTCAGTGGCCCTAATAACATATTTGCACACTTGAGCTACAATTTCCATTGCACAATTAAGCATGTCTTTGCATTGTAAATATAACAATACAAAAACAAACAGGATTTAAAGGGGACATAACACACACAGTTTCTGCCAATCTCATTTTAATCTTGAGTAACAATAGAGTAGTATTGCATCCTTCATATCTCCGAAGAGTCTTTAGTTTGATCAGATTTATAAAACACAGATACAGCTGTACCGCTTCTTTCCGAAAACGCTAGAGCTCCTGGAGGCGTCCCGTGCAGCGCTGCCGGCGACTTCCGCAACCCGAACGAAGTACGTTGATGGCAGAAGTCTTACTCTTCTACTTCTACTCTTCCGGCAGAAGTTGCCCATGCAAGGAATTCCGCCCTTTATGACATTATACAGGGCAATACTCGAAATTTTTTTTCCAAAACTGTATTTGACACAGAAATACTCTGTCACACGCCCAACTCGTTTTTTGAAACTTTGGCCATGTTTAGCATGAGAATCCAACTCTTTAACAGTGTAAATGAGTCAGAATGCATGAAATAGCATTAGACATCCCCTTTAAGTTTTAAGAAATAAAGCACAAGCTTATTTTTAATTAAAACATTTCAAACAATGACGTTTGTTAGATTTCAAAATGTGTAAAAATAATTCTAAAAAATATTATTCAAAATGAAAATGAGTCTTGGACACTGTTTTTATATTAAAAACAACTCAAAGGTTTTTTATTTTATTTTATTTTTTTATGTTATGTTATTTGATTTCAGATTTTTTTTTTACATTGAAAATGGATATTTGTTAAATTCTTGTTTTAAGAAGCATCTTGTAGTTCCCTCTCGAGGGCACTTGCGCTGCATCATCGCTGCAGTCTAATGGCATAGTGGAACGTCACAGGCTGGGTGACGTCAGGACCAGGAAGCTATAAAGCGCACCCAGACCAAACATTGTCAGCTTCTGTGCCTCAGCAAGCACTCTGTGTAAACTGTCCGTCTTATTTAGTGTTTTTTGTCCAAGTCACAAAATCACAAGACAATAATGGCAAGCAAACAAGCATTTAAAATGTGTGTTCCTTCCTGCCCTGGCTAAATCACGGGCAAGGATACAGACGATTTGTGTGGGGTTTGTTTGGGAGCAGAGCATGCACAGTCAGCTCTCCAGGAGGCTAACAACGTGCATTATTAGAGATTACCGCTCGCTCCGTCCTGTCACTCTTCAAGGAGTGTGATCAGGCTGGCGTTCCGGCCCCGCGGCTGTCGAGGCAACGCGACGATTGAGCGCAAATTAATATTGTGGAGGTGTTAGAGATTGGCTCTGCCTTCACCCACGGCATCCAGCGCCTTTAGTTTCGGAATTTCCTTCCATCCTGAGTGAGAGCCGGTGCTTCAGCTGTCTAGCTCTGAGGAGGTAGATGTGCTGAGCATTGATGCGGGGGAATTGAGGACTCGCCATCCTCATCCCCTGCGTACAAAGAGCATGTGGATGTTTTAACCCGTGCTGTGGCCGACATCGATTGGCCAAGAGACAGGGCGCTCAGCCCCCCCCCCCAAAAAAAATTAGACAAGCATTTCCTGTCGTCAAAATTACAACCCCCATGTCGGGGCCTTCCATTCTTTCCAGATCTCCATTATAAGATTTCAAGATCTTGAGGTGAACCCTTTTCAGCTCTGCTTTTCAGTCCTCATTTAAAAACATATGCAAATATAAGTGGGCTAAAAGGAGCATGGGTATGGGGCGATGCCGAAGGTGGAACAGACTCTTGCGAGCTATCTGTCACCTGGCACAGCGTCATCCCTTAAGGCCACGACATTACACTCCAGGCTGGTTAGAACTACCGAGACAGAGTCCAGTTTCTACAGCCGGTACTTCATCATTCCAAAGAAGGATGGGGGTTGCGTCCCATTTTAGATCTGTGCCGCTCGATCTCAGGTAAACTCAAGTAAAACTCAAGTAAAAAATGCTGACCTTAAAGCAGATCGTGACTCAAATCAGATCTGAAGACTGGTTTGTCACGACAGATCTCAGGACCCATACTTCCACGTATCCATCATTCGAAGGCACAAGTTCCTGAGGTTTGCTTTCGGGGGCGAAGCGTACCAATACTGGGTTCTTCCCTTCGATCTAGCTCTATCACCCCACACTTTCACGAAATGTGTGGATGCAGCACTGGCTCTGGGGCATCCATGAGTTAGACTAGACTGTCGCCCACGCCAATATGAAAAAGTTGGGGTTAAGGCTGAATGCCAAGAAGAGTGTGGTTTCTCCAGCACAGAGAACCACTTTTCTAGTTGTGGTGTGGGATTCGACAATGATGCATTGATTAGATTCTTACAGCCATAAACGAGATAAAGCTAGGCCAGTCAACTCACTGTCAAAAATTTTCAGAGACTGGTGGGTCTGATGGCAGCTGCACCCAACGTGATACCTTTTGGCTTGAAGCGTTGGTTCTTTTCCCAAAGTACCTTGTTAGGATCTCATTGTCATTGCGTCACGCACATGACAGATGCTTCCGTCACAGATTGGTTAGCAGATATGGAAGGTCACTCAGCTCAGGGACTGTGGAGGAGTCATCATTTCTCGTGGTGGCACATGAATTGCCTGGAAATAATGTCTGCATTTCCTCCCCGACCTGAGAGGCCATCATGTACTTGTTTGCACAGACAACACATCAGTGGTCTCTTATATAAATCATCAGTGCGCTCTGCGTTCGTACCCACTATGCAAACTCTCCCTGAAAACAGTATACACATTAGTGGTCAGTTTGCATCTCAGGATACGACACACTGTTTGTTTTGGTTCTACCTCACTCACCCAGCTTCTTTTGGAACTGGATGACATGTTTCCTCCGTGATGCTTTGAGGCCAGGAGAGGAGAATGGCGGCTTAGAAAGCCATATTAAAGTGCCCCTATTATGCTATTTTAAAGTTTCCTAATGTTGTTTTGGAGTCTCCTATAACAGGTTTACATGCATCAAAGGTCAAAAAACTGTTTCATTTTCTCATAATATACATGTGCACATCACCACATTTTCAATGATTCTCAAACGACTCGTCAGATGAATCAATCTCTCTAAATTCCTCCTTTCCGCGAGCTACTCTGCTCTGATTGGCCAGACAGCTCAGTCTGTTGTGATTGGTCTACCGTGGCACGCGTGTCGGGAAAAAAAAAACGCCCATTGCCATAACAACGTCAGCTCTGCTTGTCCTGAGGCTTTCTACACCGTAAACTAAACACAGTAACGATCAATCCGAGCGCGAGTCCGATGATGAAACACTGGAAGAACTAGTTATTCAACCCCAACCTCCATCGCAAGGACAACTCGAGCAGGACGTTTCTCAGTGATACGCTACTCAGTTTGAGGCACATTATGGGATGTTGCAACTGCAATTCCTCACCATCAGCATTAACAAGTGTATGTCCATCAACAAACCAATTATTTTACTTGTACTTATTTATTTACAGAGTATTTTTGTTAATTTATTGCGGTGAACATGTGGGAACTATATCAATAAAAGTGCATACATTAGCCGATCTCTAGCGAGAATGACTAATGTAACATAAACGTTGGTAAAACAAATCTTGCTCCATAGTTAATCTTTACTCAAAGTAGTGAAAACGACAGACAATCTGCATTAATAGACACGGTTTTAGGTAATAGTGGCCCACAACTGATTAGCAGAAGTATTTCAGTAAGACAGTAATAATGTGAGTTAACCAGTTAGCAGGAGACCTACACAATATAAAACTCAAAACTAAGTATTTTGAACACCATCTTTCAAGAGCAAGAGGTTTGCGAATCCTGCATTGAACTCCGAGATGTGAGAAGCAGTCATAAAATAAAAGGAACACAGCTAAAATTTAGGATTATACTGCTGTGGTATCGTGGTAAAGATTAATTTTAACCACTGATTCTTCACATGCTCGTCCTTGGGCAGTGAAAGAAAACTGGCTTTACCTTCACATTTTAGAGCACAGCATCTTCTCGACATGATGCTGTCCAGTATCCACAGCAATTAGCTACAGTGTCTGAGGGCATTCAAGGTTTCCCTGGTGTCTGCGCGCGCAATAAGTGGGCGGACAATATGCTAATGTTCCGTCTTGACGTCACAACGAAACCGCTTATGACTCTTTGAAAAACTATTAATTTGACTCAGAGTCGACTCTTACTTTTGAAAGACAATAACTTTATAGACGGTGTACTTTCAGATTTAAAACTTTGCAGGATGTTTTCATTCACTTATAGCTATGTTACACACTACATGAAAGGTCATTTTCAAAAATCCATAATAGGGGCACTTTAAATAAGGGGTCTCCCTACAGGGTGTGGTATGTGGCAAGCGGGTCCTCTCCACTCACATTTGTAGGATTTTACAATCTGGACCTGGGTTCTACACTAGATTCTCAGGTGCTTTTGTCTTAGTGTGCTCCCAGTGATTCACACAGATAGGCATTTTGAAGTCTGGCGATTTGGGTATCCGTGTTCCCAAAGCATCAATTATGATGACGCAGCGTGAGTTTCCTCGAAAGGGAACGTCCTGAGAAGGCAACAAGACGCTGCGTCTCCCTGCCATACTCCCTACATCCCTGTGATCGATTGCTTCGGCCTATCAGAAGCTGACAATGTTTGGTCCTCACGTCACTCTGCCTATGATGTTCCGTCATGTGCCACTGGACTGATTTCACACACGTGCTTCAGACGCAATCACACAGAGGGGTTCCCAAAGAGTCAATGACGATGACGCAGCAACCCGTTCCCTTCTCAGGGAACAAGGGTTACAGTCGTAACCAGAAACGTTTCACAATCTCAAGGCTTGTAATGTCTGTAAACTGTAACTGTAAAACTTTCAACCCTATATTACTATTGCAAGTGATGTGAAAAATGCTTGCCACTGCCGAGTAGACAAGAAATGATACTATGATGTATAATTTGCATATTATTTATTTATTTATTTTATTTTTTATTTTAAGGGTTTGCACAGTGAACTTTCAACCAAATAAACTGAACTTTGATTAGGTCCACACCAAAAGTATTTTGTTGCATAGGGCCATTGCTAAAGATGTATGAATTATGTATGTGCATGTTAATATGTTTGAGTATGTGACTGCATAGATGAGCATTATACACATGCATACACTTGTGAAAACTCACATAGTGGTGGTTTTCCCGGCTCCGTTATGTCCTAAAAACGAGGTGATGTGATCTTGATAGAAGTCCAGGCTGAGTCCGTCCACAGCCAGTTTATTTCCCGTCTTATAGACCTTTACCAGGTTGCGGATACACACACCAGCCTTCATTCCAGACGGAGACTTTTCCAAGTAACCTGCAGCACACACATCCGTTTAGAAGTTTTGATAAAGAATCATTATTCATATCTGTTTGTGGTGTGTGTGTATTTGTACCGTTCTTGTCCTCGATCTCATTAAGCAGGTCGGGTTCACCATCAGATCCCACCAGAGTTCCACACCAGTACGAGGAAGTAAAGGGAAAATACCAGGGCTTTGGGATACCATACTGACCTAAAGAAAGACGCAAACAACTGTTCACACGCTGATAAATCAAAGTAAAAGCAGGCTACATTCTGGATATATAAATATGTCCAATTTGATCAGCATACACACAGTCCGGTATACTATTTACACACTACCAGTCTGAAGTTTGGAATAATTAAGATTTTTTAAATGTTTTTGAAGGAAGTCTGTTATGCTCACCAAGGTTGCATTTATTTGATCAAAAATACAGTAAAAAACAAAACAAACAAAAAAACAGGAATATTGTGCAATATTATAACAATTATAAAAAATGCCGTTTTCTATTGTAAAATGTAATTTATTCCTGATGCAAAGCTGAATTTTCAACATTATTACACCAGTCTTCAGTGTCACATGATCCTTCAGAAACCATTCCAACATGCTGATTTGCTGTTCAAAAAAACATTTGTTATTATTATCAATGTTGAAAACAGTTTGTGCTGCTTCATATTTTTGTGGAAACCGTGATATAATTTTTTTTGGTTTCTCTAATGTTTAAAAGAACAGCATTTAAAATTTAAATAAAAATATTTTGTAACATTATAAATGTATTTACTGTCGCTTTTGATCAATTTAATACACCTTCTTTTAAATATTACTTAGCCTAATCTTGTAAATCATAGTGTGTTATGATTTTCACAAAAATATGAAGCAGCATAACTCGTTTCAACATTGATAATAATAAGAAATGTTTCTTGAGCAGCAAATCAGCATATTAGAATGATTTCAGAAGGATCATGTGACACTGAAGATTGGAGCAAGGGGGTAATCCATCGACCGGAAGTTGAAGCCGGCCGGGTGCCGCCATGTTGTAGCAGAACTTCACTTGCGTTAGCATTTCCATTGACTCCCATTCATTTTTGCGTCACTTTGACAGCGAATAACTTTACATCTGAGGCGTTTAAAGACTCCATTTGTCCATTATTTATTTCTAAAGAAACACGACAATGTATAAAGGGCTCCATTACCTTCTATGTTACATTATGGCCCCGTAGAAACAGATTTAGTAAAAATAGGCTAACGATTGCGTCATAACCACTCGACTCTCTGTCGCGCTGTACAGAAATGACCGTACAGACAGGAGGAGAAGCTCGCAGGCAATCGGGGGGACGTCCCGTCAAGGGAGAAGCCCATAGATAATGAGTCCATAAAAGCAACGGAATACTTACTCCTGCTCACTCACGCCAAAGAACTCTTTGCTCAAGTTCCCCGTCTCTGCAAGATTAACGTTGGCAGTTTTCACGCACAGCTACTAGAAGATTAACGTCTGTCAGACAGGTTGCTCACGTCATCAAGCTTACGGTACTGATCCACTTGTCCGTGCGACACTTCAGTCGCGCCGCACTCCACTTTATTCCTATGGGTGACGTCACGCGACTTTAACGCGCCCGCAAAGCATCCCGGGAAGGCGGCGCTTCATTTGGAAAAATGCTGCGCGTCAAAAAGCTGGCCGATGCCCAGCTTTATGTAAATGAATCCGTCAAACGCGACGCGTCTATCCAATAGAAGTAGTCTCTCGAGGGGCCTTTGTTCTAGACTGGCCGCTGGGTCAAAACCACGCCCATAGCGGTAAACTTGAGGAACGCGCATCAACTTACAAATGTGGAGAGGGTGCGACACCACGCTTCAGTCATGTCGCAAAAGTGGATCAGTAAGAGACTACTTCTATTGGATAGACGCGTCGCGTTTGACGGATTCATTTGCATAAAGCTGGGCATCGGCCAGCTTTTTGACGCGCAGCATTTTTCCAAATGAAGCGCCGCCTTCCCGGGATGCTTTGCGGGCGCGTTAAAGTCGCATGACGTCACCCATAGGAATAAAGTGGAGTGCGGCGCGACTGTAGTGTCGCACGGACAAGTGGATCAGTACCGTAGTTTGAGTCGGTCTGAGTCTGCGCGTCAGGAACGGAAGTTCTCAAAAATCGCTAAAAGTGGGCTTCAACTGTCTCAACTGAGTTCCAATGAGATCGCTCTGTCCATTTCTTTTACTGTCTATGGATTGGAGCAATGATGCTGAAAATTCAGCTTTGCATCACGGAAATAAATTACAACATACCGGTATTCAACTATAAAAGTTATTTTAAATTACAGTAATATTTTATTTAACTGTTTTTACTGTATATTTGACTAAACAAATGCAGCCTCAGTCAGCAGAAGAGACTTGTTTCAGAAACATTAAAGGTGCCTTGTGTAAAAAAATCAATTCAAAATCCACATATTCCATACCAGATGGGGGCAGTATACCTCCAGAAAGTTGGCCTACTCTAGTCTGTTTTTTAGTTTCGGGTTGTTAATCTTCTAAAACCGTCAAATCGTCCGCTTTGTCCCACCAAAGCCTATTTTGATCGGTGAGTGATGTAGAATAGAATGACTGCTGCGCTTGACAGGGCGCATAACGAGCAGAGAGAGAGAGAGAGAGCGCCCCGGCCGCGCGCGCGCACTCTCACGTCTTCAAACAACACGAGCGCTGTCCTCCTGCTTTCCCTCGCGCATATTAATCAAATCAATTGACACGATCGTAAGACCGCAGTTCATTTGGAGATTTTTAGAGATTAGAGACTCAATGAAAACATCTCAACACTAAATTATAAAGGCCGGTCTCATATAGACGCTATTGACAGGTTCAAGTACGCCCACAAGCCGTGCGAGTTATTCGTGTATTGGAGTTTGGCTGGTGGTTATGTATGTTGCCCGCATACCGCCTCCCATGGCCGAAACTGGTATTATGACACCGGCCGGGCCGGGGCTAGTAATTTAGCATGCTAATTCAGGTTTATATCTCGGCAGCACTATAACTTGTCATTTTTTTAATGACATCATTGCATTTATTTCTTCTCATTCTTTTGATACGTGTAGCTCATTTGTTGGATATTTTTACCTCAATTTTTACATATGGCACCTTTAAAGAATCTTACCGACCCCAAACTTTTGATCAGAACTGTACGTCACATAATATATTAAACTTTTTTTTAATGTCAAAACAGCAATAACTTTTTTTTCTATCTCAAAACAGCAAGAAAAACAAAATAAAATAAAAAACGAAATGATGAAAACGCATAATCTAAATATTTTCTAGGTGTATCTATGCTGTCAGACTGTCGTACCTGGAAAAACGTTCTCGATGTACCAGGTCATTATCCAGTAAATGAGAGCGTCAAACAGCATCATGAAGATGGAAACGATGAAGGAGTAGCGGTCGTTCTCCTGCGGGCTGACCCGGATGTTGCTCCACTGAATACCGATGCCTTGCTCTTCATAACGGGCGAAATTCTCACAGCCGTATCCAAACGCTACACATGATAGCAGGCTCTATTGGGACAGAGACGGAGAGGTCAGAGACTGGCTGGGCCCTCCTGCCTGCTCCATGTCATTAATGCAAATGCTTCCCTCCTGTGTGCATTTTTACTCAGGTATGAATATGAGATCAAAACAGCAGCATTGCCACGATCCACAATTTCAAAGTAAACAGTACTGCTCACATTAATGGGCCTGTAGGCTCATTCATCTAGCCTAGACAGCGGCGCCTGAATGCCAAGACGCTCACACACACACACACACACTTCTCTCTGATAAGAGGAAGACATCCACACACTGCTGAATAGAGCGAATATCTTTGCGTGAGATAAAGGTCACTCTGATTGGTCACAATGACGGAAATGCAGCTGTAAGTCATTTAGTTGGTCTTTCTCTTTCTCAAAGGGCAAAAGTGCTCCTCCATTGCTCTTCTCTTCAGGTGTGGGGTCACTGCTATAACTCTCTCACTAATGCACATCCTCACTGGAGATGAATGGAGCTCCAGGATGAGCTTCTCCAGAGATCTGAATCTGTTTCTGTGGATTTGTACTTTAAGAGGACTTGAGTGTTTCATTCACTGTGTGAATTAAATGAATGTAGTTCAAATGACACATCACTTCTCATTCTTTTCTTTCCTCTCGTCATGTTTATAACTCTGTCTCATCCTCTCCTCCTGCTTGTTTTTATGAAAAAGAGGCACACTTTGACATACTTTAAAAAAAGTACTAATCATGGGAATAATATACTTTACATTCAGTTCCCACTTAAGTATATTATTTTAAAGTTTTTGGACACTTAATTGTAGCTTAACAACAATTAAATGAAAATGTATTTTAGTTTGAATATATCTTTAAATGTAATTCCATGTCTTTGAAATAGGTTAATGTGTGCTGCTTAATGTACTGACAAGCATTTATTAGGCTAAATAAAAATATAATTTCATGTCATTTTTGTTGAAACTAGTACTGTACGTCATGCACTTAAATATATTTGTAACTACGCATTTGTATGACAAAGCTGCTTTATTTTCCACTTGTTTTTTGGAAAAAATATATTTTAAAATATAAAAAATATAAATATTTTAAATATATATATATATATAATAAAAAAGTAGTACAGCATAATTAAAAAAACTCATTACAGAAATAATATACTTCAAATGAGTATACTTAAGTGTAAACTGAAAGTAATGTTTCCAGACAATTAATTGCATGTGAAATGCAATTAAATGAAAATGTATTATATTTATTAAATTAATATTAATTGTAATTAGCTGAAATTTAGTGTTTTTTTATTCCCTTAGTTAACACTTAAAGGGTTAGTTTACCCAAAAATTAAAATTCTGTCATCATTTACCTCCCCTCATGCCGTAACAAACTCGTAAGGCTCATCTTCGGAACACAAATTAAGATATTTTTTTATGAAATTTAAGAGTCTTCAATCCCTCCATTGACAGTCTACGCAACTACCACTTTGATGCATCAAAAAGTTCAAAAAGTCAAAGTGGTAGTTGCTAGACTGTCAATGCAGGGACAGAAATATCTCATATTTAATTTAAAGTATCTTAATATGTGTTCCAGAAGTCGAATGGGTTTAAAACGACATGAGGGTGAGTAAATGATGACAGAATTTTCATTTTTGGGTGAATGAAACCTTTAAGTACATCTTTATATGTCATTTCATAGTTCTATTGTCTTTGAAATATGGTTAAAGTGTACTTATATAAAAAATACATTTTCAATAAAACATTTGCAAAGTAGTAGTTGCAATTTAATGCATTTAAAATATTAAAGGTAAATACCTTTAATGTAAAATTGAATAACACGCTGCAGGTACAATTATAATCGAGTTGTGTGCTTTAGTATGTTAGTCAACATCAAAACAAGTGTACTTCTTTTAGAGCATGACAAAATATTACTAAAACAAGAACTTTTCCTTAAAACTTTTAACTTGACATTGTACTTGAGTGTGTTAAGAATAAAAGTGTACTCTCTTTAAATGCACTTAAGTGACCTTTTATTTAATTAATATTACATTATCTGCAAGTAGTCATTTTTATAATGATTTTTTTGACGTGTATTTCAAATCTTAAAAGTATGTGTACTTTTGTTGTAAAGTCCAGACTCTACTGTGGATCTACGTTCAGCATTTGATGATTTGATGTATTAAGACATTAATTCTCCAGGCTGGTGTAGAGGTGTGTTGAATGTCTCACCGTGGCAATCTTGGCGCCAAAGCCCAGGATGTCCCTCCAGGCGTAGCAAAGCACATGAGGGAGGTAGAGTAGGAAGTAGATGAGGCCCCCACAGGCGGCTGCCAGATTCGCCCGAGAGAAAAACACACTGATGAAAAAGCACTGCATGACAGTTGCCACGCAGAAGACCAGGAGGAAGACAAAGATCACAGAGGGGTCACTGTATCGCAGAATCTTTCCATACTAAAAGAAAGATAGAGAGATAGAAGAGAAAAGAAATATGATGGAGCCACATTCTTGTAGTTATGTCTTGTCACACAGTTGTTGAGACAGATTCAGCCATAACCGCGTGAAAGCTTTCCGGAGCCTTTAATGAACGCTGTGTTTGAGTTTCCATGGATGCGTCAATAATGCAACCTGATAATTACAAAGCAGAACAACACACATTGAAAACCCACTTGTCTAAAAGAAGGGATTAGATCTGTCAAGAGCAGAGACAGAAAGAGAGAGCTGATTAAAAGGCAGGTCTGTGATTGAATAACCGATGAGCTTCATGGCTCTGGTGGGTTGAGGTAAACAAATCATGTATGATTTTGAATATACAGCAAATTGACATAACAGAAGCTCATCTGCCATGTGCTCAAACCTGCTGAACCCAGACAGAGTCACGCTGCCCACCGCAAAACCGTCCATTCGCAAACACTGCACCATCTGATCCTACACCAGCTTTTACTCTCGAGAGCAGTGGTTCTCCGCAAGTTGATTGGATAATTAATGAATAAAATGATCGTTGTTATTAATTTCATGGTAAGTGCTTCAGCTGTCTCACTGTTTTTCACTGCTGTGAATTATTCTAAACTGAAAAAAAATTAACATCTAAATTAACTGCTTTTATTCAAGTTAAATAAATTATTTAGTATCACTGAATCAACCTAAATACAATAATTTATACAAAAAACCTAATTTTTATTAAGTTTATGAACCACTACTAGAGCAAAGCTGAAAAAGCTCACTGATCGAGTCTATTTCAGATCAGATCTTGGATCCAGTGTTCCGCAGTGTTTGTAAATGGCAGTTAATCAGCATTGATCACCTTGAGAATGACAGTGAGAAGTGCAGCGCTGACAGCCAGAGGCAATGTGCTGCTGATGGCCCAGCTCAGCCAGTAGGTTGAGCTCTTCAATCCCATCATCATCACAGTCTCCTTCAGACGTGCCTCCTTCTCTTGAACCACACCCTTGACTATCAACGCAACCGAGAAGATCCACGCTAACGTCATATATAGAGGCAGGGAGCTTGTCAAAGATCGCAGAAACCTACACATGCACACACAAAACAAGCATTAAAACTTACTCCCACACTTCATTAAAAGAGTTATACAACAAGAGTAATACACACACACAAACAACTTCCCAAAACAACATGTGTTCTCTAAAGCATTTAAAGATGTTTTCTTAAAAGCATTTAACATAGACACTACATTGAATGTGCTATCTGTCAATCAAGCCCTGCGGCAGAGCTACCCCCAGATCATCTGTCTCATTTGACTAGATCTCTCTGCAGTCTAAATCACTAGGAACTTTTGTCAATAGGGCATCACATGAACTTCAGCCCACTAGCTTGAGATCTACTTCACTGCTAGATCCTTCAGGGTATTTTGTAAAGAAAGGGAGTCTCAGTTGCATCAGCCGATCACTGATGTACCCCAGGGTTCGGTCCTTGGCCTGCTTCTCTTCTCGATTTGCACAACATTGCTGGAAACAATCATCCTTTCACATGAATTTCTTACCACTGCTATTTCTTGTATCGGCCTGACAACCAGTCAGCAGGTGTACAGAACCTGACTTGCCAAGTAGACTCCATATTACCTAGATTCATATTTATAAGTATATGCTCCCTCCAGAAGTCTGCTGTCAGGGAGTGAGTGACACCTCATGGTGCAAACACAAAGAAGCACAAGAACTTTCCTGAACCTTCATTGTCGCTGTACCTCAATAGTGGAATAATCTGTCATTTCTCCATTTTAACAAGAGTTTTGCAAGACACATCAAATAATAACTCTTCTATGGGCACTTGACTCCCATCTATTACAATGCAATCTTAAAGCAGTGTCATTTGATGGACTCACATGCAGGGCATACTTTTATCTGCCTGATAAATATTAAACACACAAGCCATCTTACAAATTTCATTTTGTGTTATCTTTCTAGATGCATGATGCCTGCTAGAGTTTGGGTCCCCCAACAGGGTTTTCAAAATTTCATTAGTTTTATTTTCATTTAATTTTGTTTTGTAGTTTGATTTCAAAATTAAGTTAAGTTAAAGTTACATATATAAAATGTAAAAAAAAGTATGTGCCAAATGTGGAACAGTGCAGCTTGATGTAATACAGGGGTGCAAAACTGGAAGGCCACAATAATGCAGAGATTAGTTCTAACCCTGCTTCAACACACATGCATGCAGTTTTCAAATAAGCCCCTGATGTAGTACTTGCAACGCGCGATTTCTTCCCCCCAAACCAGTTCAGCGGAAATCCCGCTCTGCAGCCAATTTTAACGATTTCATTGGTCATGCCAATCACTGTACTGATTGCCCACTGTAATCTTAACCAATGAAATTCGCTGCAGGGCGGGATTTCCGCTGAACTGTTTTTTTTTTTTGGGGGGGGGGGGGGGGAATCACGTACTTGCAACATATAGTAAATATCCTATTTCTGTTACATTACATAAAATTTATATGTATATTGGAACTACCTTTACTTTGACTATGTATTATTCAGCAGTATGAACTGAATCAGATCAGGATTTTTAGCCCTTACAAACTCCATCAGCTCATCTATTCATGGTAAAAATGTCAGTTTTTTCAAAGGTCGGTTCATCTATTTGGGGAAGCACTAAGTAATGCATTTAGACAACGTGTTTAATTAACACATTAATGCAATTAACAAAGTCTCAAATCACTTTACACCATGCAGCTAAATTTTAAATTCCACACTATTCTGCTGATTCCCTGCACATTAGCTATATTAGTTTTTACCATGGAAACGAAGGAACGATGAAAGAGGTTTAGAGTGTAAAAGGCTGAGAAAGTTGAATAATCACACCACTGATTATAAAGACTCCTATAATGGGTCTATAACTGTCATGGTGACACAACCATCTATCAGCCAATCGTCACCAGATCAGCACGCTCCGCCCACTCGTTCACTCTCCCCGGACTACTGATTCAACGCACCTGCACCTCCTCATCAACCCGCACTATATATACACCACACACAACCTGCACACCATTGTCTGGTCTTGTCTAACCACGTACAGACTCATCTCTTGCTACAACTCCCGTTACCTGCCTGACTACCCATCTTAGGATGCCAGTCTTCTGATCCCGAGCCGTTGTGTGTGTTCAGCCTGTACCATCCTTCAACCACTGCACCTGTGATCATCATATTCCACCCAGCTAAGTCACAGTGCAACTGCTTGAACTTCACATTCACCCTTCCATCGACCAGTGTTTGTTCCCTGCATCCTATTAATAAACTTTTGTTTATGATCACCTGTCTGTTCCCTTCCATTGTGTCACAATAACAGGCCAGCTGTCACTCTTCTCGTGCTCAGGGGCACAGAATTGATCCGTTTCACAGGAATCAGAAATACACTACTGAAGGGTAAAGCTGCTTCGGTTACTGGTTTGTGGTATTAACATTAGTAAACTGGTCTCACACTTCTTATATTTTCCATATAGTCACTTTTCCGTGGCTTCATTATATAATGTACAAGAATTTACATTGGTTAAAACCAATTGTGTTCCCAGCACAGATGCACAAATGGTTTCCAAAAAGAGTGAAATTCAACCCAATGCAAATTCAATGTTTTTTTTTATTTTAAAGTGCAATGTTCTGTATGTACTAAATCATTTAAGTTTATATATTTACAGATTTTAAGATGAGTTTTATAATGTTGTTAGGAGCATGTAAATGCACTAGTGAGCATGCAAATGAAAGTGTGAAAATGCAGAGCGAACCGAACAAAGAGAATAAATTAAATGAACTGACAAAGAGAACGACATGACTGAGAAGTTTAGTTTAGCATGAGACCAAATCGCCTCTGGTAGTCTGAAGCTTCCTTATAGCAAAAGTTATGTTGTGTGAGTGTGATGTTGCTTTTAAACAAGTTCAAATATTCACACAAAGTTTAATTCATAAAGAGAAAAAGATTTCAGAACTTGGCCTCTATTGGAACACATTGGAAATAAGTTTACCCTGTGACAACCAATGTGGAAGCGAAAAACCTACAAGTGTAAAACAGGAGAGAATTATCACTATCTCATTGCAGCTGAACAAAAAATGCTCTGGAAACAGAAAAACACTCTTTAAAAAGACGACGGAGGGAGGCAGCGAGTGATAAGTAGGAGGTCGGTACTAAATCATCAACAATTTGATACTGTGCATAACAAATTAGCATAATAACCCAATTTAGAGGAATCAAAGTTCAACCCGTTTCTGCTTGATTTGCTTCAATTTTGGAATAATCATTTCCCTGTAATTATTTCCACTGTAATCATGAGCATTGAAACCACAAAGCACTTTGACTTTATGAATAAGCAACCTCTCAACACAAGCACCTTCATTTCTTCTATGTTAAATAGATCATTGTGCCTTTTAAACATTACATTTGAGCTTTTCTAACATTTTTTTTTTAATGACTTTAAATCTATTGTAGCTCAGTTTGGTTTGCATTCTAAAGGGGTGCAAACAAACCGTTATGAAACGTATAGCAAATCTGTTGAATTTAAAGCTCAAACTGAAGTAATCTGTCAACAAACAAATTTGTATGGTTAGGCTACTATACAGTTGACACTCTTTCCCGTGAGCTGACGGCTTACGTGATATAAAAATTGATCCATTTTGGTTTCACGTTGACTTTAAAGAAAATGTGACTTGTGTGTTCTCAAAATGCTTTGTGATGATGTTGAGTGATTTCTGTTTTGTATAATCTTTCGGTCTGATTGCGGTTTTGATTATTAGGCCCGATGTCTGATTTTTTTGATTATTCGGTTTGATTTCTCAAGGATGCATACTTATCTGTGCGAAAAAGGTGCAAACCTTCTAGAGGGTCAACGGACTTGCTTTAAAAAAAATATTAGCCATTTAATCAGCCCGTTCTCATCCCAAGGCGTCATCTAACTGGCGCTTTTGACCATGCGTCAACATGCCGACGCACATGGTACCCCTTAAGTGTCAATATGAGACGCGCCTCCTAGTGGTCTAACCCTAACCCTACCCCAGACCTAAACCTACCCATAACGGAAGCGTCATCTAACTGAGGCTAAAGGGTGCCATGAGCGTCGAATTTAGACGCATGGTCAAAAGCGTCAGTTAGATGACGCCCGAGGATGAGCGTCTCATATTGACGCTTAAAGGGTACCATGTGCGTCGGCATGTTGACGCATGGTCAAAAGTGTCAGTTAGATGACGCCTTGGGATGAGAATGTGTTGATTTAATAAGACCATACAATAATAACAATCATTATTACTCTTATTATTTAAAATGTTATTTTTATTATATTATATTGAAATATAAAAATGTAACTAATTAAAAAAGAAAAACATCATTTTAGTAATAATAATACTGTAAAATAATGTTTATTTTACAGAGAGTTTATTTTACAGAGAAACAGTAAAATTACAACACTAATATTTATGGCTCTCTTATTTTCTTAGCTTCTTTTTTATTGACAAAAGATTTAATATACGAAATACACATTAATACGCGACACAAACTCACATCACATGCAGAGATGGAGTTTGTGTGGAGCAGCATTTATTGTGAACCGAGACACTGAAAACACCGGAGCATGAGCTTTTCGTGTGTAAATGAACGCAGTGCTGCGCTTTAAGTGCTAAGCTCTCATTTTATTTCCCGCGACTCCTTAGCCTGGGAAAACCCAGACAACTTCCGGCAAATTTAGATTTGCTCTGAAAGTTAGTATGGCAAAGAGCTCATTCAAGCTCATTTCCAATCCGTCGAAATCGAGGCACCAATCAGAAATGTTGGGGCGGGCTTTAGACGATGACGACAGCGCTGGGTTTTTAAAGCAGATTTTGTAGCCTACATTACAAAGATGGATGCCGCCGTCGAACATCACTCGTTCGAATCAGCTATCGCGTCTGTTTTAAGCGATTTGAACGTTTCCTTTTTGTTAAAAACCGAGCAAAGAACAACTCTCTGATTGGTTTTAGGTCTATCCGCGACGTCGGTTGGTGACACCCCTCTGGAAATGATTTGTCTATGACGCTTTGCCAGACCATAACTCAGTTACAACTGAGAGAATGGTCTGGTTTTAACCAGGCTAGCGACTCCTTGCAGAACCCTGCAAATGCCGGTTTTCACCAAAAGGTGACAAGTTTGCATCCTTGACTTTTTTTGTCTGTTTATTCGGTCAGATTTCGGTTTCTGATTTTTCAGTGTTTCGGCGACACTAACCTTCACCATCAAAGAGATCAAAGCACAGGGAATGGTCATCAGAACCATGTTCTCTATGAACCAGCAGAACCATATTGCACCGTTCCGAACACCGACAACCCGCATAACCTCCTTCAGACGGCGCTCCTTCTCGAGAACCAGGCCTTTGATGGTCTGGCAGGCCGTGTAGATGAACGCTAGCACCAGGAACATGGGCAACATGGTGCCAATGGATGAAACAAAGCTGCAGGAATGACCAGAACTGATCTCAGAACACCCAAAAATCAACATGACTTCATTCACTCACATACGTTTACAGAAAAAACGAAAGAAGAAGAAAAAAAAATTCCAGGTTTGGATCGAGTAGCTGAATAAATGAAAGAATTTACATGTGTGCGTGCCGTGAACTAGTGTTATTTTAGTATCATTGATATACTATTATAGGTCTTGTTAATATTTTAAATTAGATGGAATTTTCATATTTTATGTTTTCATTTTGATTTTTTGTTAGTTTTAGTTATCTTGTTGTGTTTATTTTAAAGCAGCTTTACTGAAAATCACGATGTCGATGTTTATAATACCATAATTTATTCATGCCTTAGAGCCACATTTATCAGATTGGAGCATTGCAATAATATAGTTTACACTTCGGGACAATACAAGCAGTTGAGATTTGATATATAGTATTTATCGCCCAACACAAGGATACAGTGTGTATGCAAATAAAGTGAGTACATACTTATATATATATATATTTTTATAAACAGTTAAGTGTTAATATAATAAAGTTATATTTTGGAACAAAATAAAAGTTAGGTAGCTGAGATTTGCTATATGATATATATCAATGTATGTGAGTATATTGTATGTATGTGGATAAATTATTATAATATTCATCCAACTTTATAAATTTGCTATTTTTATTAGTTTTTTTTTTGGTAACACTTCATTTAAATCCTTTATGTATAATGCATTATAGCTTTTCATAAATAGATGTAAGCAAGGTTAACATGCATTATATTTGCAGATTCATTGTTACATCTGAAATTGCTTGTTTGTCATGTTTTAATGCATTATACTTTGTAAAGGTGCAACAATGAATAGATCAGCATAATACCTGTGGTTACAATTAATCCTGAGATCATCAAATGCATAAAAATGTGTATTAAGGCATTACAGATATTTTATAATGCATTATATAAGCCTTTAAGTAAATTGTTAATTTTTTTTCAATATGTCAATATAGTAACTTAGCTTGTTTAGTTTTAGTTATTTTTGTACTTAAACTAAACCAAAGTGAGAAATGTTGCCTTGGCAACTGGTTTCAGTTAAAGCTTGTTTTATGTCAAGTAATGATTTCATGGTTTTAGTGTTAGTTAACAATAATAACCCAGGGTTGGTACTATAATAATGACCTCTGCTCATCAAGGTGCTGCTGATATGGTTCTGAATGAATCCTGCTGTGCTGGATGATCTTTACACCACACACAGAGCTCAGCGTCAGTATGATACATCATTCGGTGACGGTTTGATAATACAGTAAGCCTGTATTAAAGTACTCTCATAAGGCCAGTAAAATGTCATGTCAATATCGGAGCAGAAGGTTCCGGAAACAAAGTGCTGTCTGTGCTCAATTAGCTAGCAGCTCAAATATATCATGTGCTCTCAAAATATGACAAGCTATAGATTTCTCATATCAGTTCTGCTTACCTTTCATAAATACAGTCAGGGAGAGGCGCCGCAATACAATTAGAGCTGACACCAGAAACAGTCGGGGGACGGCGATAACAAACTCTTTAAAACGCATTAATTTACCATCACATCTCACTCAACTCTCTTCGGTTTCGTTCACACAGCAGCACAAACGGTTGCCCGTCCGGATGTAAACGGCTAAGTATGGTAACATTAACAAATGTTGGTTATCAATAAGAATGACGAGCACTTTCTATAGCCATTAAGATTGATTGGAACCTGCTGAAATTTGTTCAGACATTGCGTCTGTGTTGTTTTAGCATCCGATTCATTGATGGAATAAAATAAAATAAGGTAACTATATGCATTATATACTTTAATGGCACAATTATTTTCACTAGCAACTTACCCTAGTTCCAATGTAAATTGGCACTAAGTTACAACTTGAAAATGTAATTTGTTAGTTTCGTTTCTTTTAATATGTCTATAAATATTTGATTATATTTTAGTATTTAGTTTTAGTTTATTTAGTTTTTAGTACTTCAATAATGTTATGTTTTTTGTATCAGTATTTATTTATTGCTCCTTATTCATTTCAAATACAGTTTCTAAATGTTAATTGCATATCTTAAGTTTTTATTGTTTTTACGTAAAATTTGAAGGCTGCTATTGGATCATTAAAGGATTGATATTATAAATCCTTGAGACACAGAGATTCCCTTCAAGAACATGCGGCTTTTGCTTTTGGTGAGGTGAAAAATGGCTCAACACAGACACATAGACCGGAAAGCAAATTAGCATTCTCTCCATTCTCTGTCCCTCCAATGCTGAATAGAATTGGAGTTTTGGGAGTTTTCAAGTGGAACTAAATGACGCAGGTCTGACTGATTCTGCCAGGAGGCTGAACAGCGTTTCAGGATTAAGATATTTATGACCTTACAACACACACACACACGCACACATGCACAAAACGCCTAACACAAAAACACATTAAATGTTACATGCATAAACAATTAGAAGCAATACAAAAAAATAGGATGTACACTACTGTTTCCAAAGTTTTGAATCAGTAAGATTATTTCATGTTCATGTTCGACGTATTCTTCATCGTCGATTAGGAACCTGGGTGTGCTCTTTGATACAAATCTTTCATTTGAAAGTCACGTTTCTAGCATCTGTAAAACCGCATTCTTCCATCTTAAAAATATATTTAAATGACGACATATGCTTTCAATGAAAAATGCGGAACAGTTAGTCCATGCGTTCATGACCTCAAGGCTAGATTATTGTAATGCTCTACTGGGTGGTAGTGGTTAAACCGACTAGTCGATTAGTCGACCTTAATGCAATGCCGTGACGCTTTAAGCTTGACGTCGACTAGTCGCGTTGATCATGTGACACTATGATTGCGCTCATTTTGATACTAACAACATGGCCGCGTTGCAGACGACAACAGATGAAGAGCCCAGAGGGAACACTGTTTTTTTCTTTAAGAACACTGCTCGACGGCAGTTGGAAACACGGTTTAAACTGGAGTCCGACGATCTGACAGAAACCATCCCCACTGTAGCCTGTATGCTCGATCCTCGGTTCAAACATCTTCATTTCATCCCAGAGGGTAAAAGAGAGGCCGCTCACAGCCACCTGAACAGCCTGGTCCAGGTTGAGGGAGAGCAAAAGGTGAGTCCGCTGAATGAAACTGCGCTAGCATAATTTCTGTTATCTGTTATATTCTGAATGTTCTGATTCAATCTGACTTCAGACCTGTAATGCTGCCTGGATCATAATCATACACTGTTCGCTCATTGGCCAGAGGAGAACTGGCCCCCGACTGAGCCTGGGTTCTCCCAACGCTATCTCACGACCAATTCGTACGAATTCGTACGAGTGATTAAATGGTGGCTAATTCGTACTAATTCATATGACCTCACTCGTACAAATTTGTAAGATTTGTCTAAACCCGTGATGGGTAGGTTTAGGGGCGGGGTCAGGAGTAGGTCATTCGTACGAATTCATACGAATTTGGTAACTCGTAAAATATGTACGAATTAGCAAAAATCGTACGAATTTGTACGAGTGAGGTCGTATGAATTAGTACGAATTAGCCACCTCGTAAAATTCGTACGAATTGCCATGAGATCGGGCTGGTTCTCCCAAGGTTTTTTTTCTCTCCATTCTGTCACCTGATGGAGTTTTGGTTCCTTGCCACTGTTGCCTTGGCTTTTGTCTTGCTTAGTTGGGGACATTTAATATTCAGAAAATTTTGACTAAACCGCTCAATTCATAAGGATTAGTTTTACGATCTCTTTGTGAACTTTTTAAAGCGTCAAAGTGGTAGTTGCGTAGACTGTCAATGGAGAGACAGAAATCTCTCAGATTTCATAAAAAATTTAAATACAGAAGTTTTCTAAGATTCGCAGAAAGTCGTGTCTGAAAGCTGCGTGCGATGATCTATAGTTTCTTTTTTTTTTCATTGTCTATGTGAATCTCTATTGCTTCCTTCTATCTGATCTTTCACAGTCCACTAATTTTCTTAAAGCAAGGATCTGTAATTATCATTTTATCTCTACTAACTAGACTAACTAACTAATTACGATCAATGAACTAATTATTGTGAAAGAAGCATTGCTTAAATTTATACAATATGTAACAGGGGGCATAAAAATGAAGTCCCCCCCCATCTTAATGCATATTGTATTATTATTAATATTGTGATTATTTCCTCCCACAATGACTTCTATGCACAATGCAGCCCGGTTACGACAACAAACAAGCCTGTATGTGCACATCCATTAGAAATGTTTGGGTGTGCGCATGCATGTTGTACATGGTACCAAATTAAGATACATGGTAGCAAAAACACTTATATTTGAGAATATCACCTGGCTAGAGTTTGAGACCCCAGGCATGATGTCTCAGTTTCATGAAAGCAGCCTCATTCAAATCTATAAAACACAGCTTTTCACACGAATCAATAAACACATTAAAACAACACAGTGGCGCTCAGCAGTGGCTCTGACGTTCACGTCACCACAAATAAACAAATGCACACAATCCCCCGCTGATGGATTTTTCAGGCCGATGGAGAGAGAGAGAAAACCAATCAAAGCCAATATTAATTTGACATTTACTTCAGCCATGAATCACAGCCGTTGATTATGCTGTAAGATCGACTGAAAAACATCCCTTTCCTCTCTGCATGGTCTACCATCCCACTCTCAACACCAAACTATCATTTAAATATGAAAACATCGACCATCAGTGTTTATATAATTTCTCATATTTCACAGTCACGGACAAAACGCCTGAGCAAGGGCAGTTTTGCATGAAGTGATCACTCATAAACACACACACACACAGTTTTGCTTACACGTCGTCCATGTAACAAGGGTATGGCATCTGTTGTGCGAATACTCCGAGCGGCTGACTGACTCCAGTCTGGACCTTAGTGATTCCTCGATCCACCATGTCCTGCAGGTACACAAACCCTCCTCTCACATACCGCAGGCTATTAAATGGGTTGTCGCGGGCCGTTGGGGACCAGGACCTAAAACACACATGAACACAAAACCATAAATCTCCAGTAAACCCGCTGCAGTAGCAGCACATGCTTACTGATCAGTTTTTACAGTAGCCTATGTGTGATATGGTACAACTGCACTGTAATGGGAAAAATTACTTAAAGTACAGGGTTTACCTCTTAAGAGAAGTATGGACCATTTTTATATTTTGCTCAAACTAATAAACTACTAAACATCGTACATAATCTAAAAACTGAAACTGTCATCATGAGCTCAAAACAAAGCCACCTAGTAATTTCAAAGTCTTCTCTTTGCCATCCTAGCCTAAACAATTTTCTAAAATATAACATTGTTTATTATGCTCTTAATATGCTGATTAATAATGCTAAATGTATGGAAAAAAACAAAACGTCTAAAGGGTCTTGTCACAAACCTGGTTTAGTTAAACGGTCAGAGTCATC
Source organism: Rhinichthys klamathensis goyatoka (assembly GCF_029890125.1). Classification (NCBI taxonomy): domain Eukaryota; kingdom Metazoa; phylum Chordata; class Actinopteri; order Cypriniformes; family Leuciscidae; genus Rhinichthys; species Rhinichthys klamathensis. The sequence continues at coordinate 3,349,189 of NW_026606589.1, forward strand.
TGTATGACAGATAAACATAATTGTATTTGCAGCATTCTTGTTTTCTGCAGCGTTTTGGCTAACGTCTATTTGCTGCTCACAGTGTTTCTGATACTGTTGTTAAAACAACCACGTCATCTGCAGCTCTTAATGTGGCGCTTTACGTCTTTAGAGGGACCCTTATGAAAAAGAAGTATACTTCAAGTTCGATTTATTAAATATACTGAAGTATTTTTAAATATGATTTTTTAAATAACGTAAATATTTCATGGGTTTTCTACTACATATTTCAGTGAGACATAACGTTATACTGTATTAAACCATACAAGTCTTAAAACCCGGGGTTCCCTTTAAGCAATCATCTGTCACTTGTGTTGTTTCTGCTTCTTCTTCGTCTGTGTTTTGATCTGGAGATTCTGTAATCTTTCAGAAGATGAGTAGTAGCGCACCCTATATACCGTATATCAGTGATCGCTACTAGTGGACAAGCCTACACAAAAATTCAGATACTCAGAATTAGGAACATATCTGTTTTCTTTATAAATCAATATTTTCAAACATGTACGTGTTTTAGACAGTATGTAAAACTATGTGGGGGAAAAAACAACCACAAGCCAAGTATACTTAGAATACTTCATTAGGCCAACACTTTTAAGTAGGCCTATATCTCAATAAAAAAACTGAGTACAAGTATAGGCCAAATATACTTTTCTGTCAGTATAAATCAAAAATACTTAAGTGCTATTTTAAGTATATTTCTGAGAAGTCATAAAAAGTAGACTTAATCAAAAAATTAGGAAGTATACTTTCAAAGAAGTATACTAATAGCACACTTGAATAAACTTCTTTTCCGTAAGGGGAGAGAGAATTAAGCGTGTTTGGCTCTAGCTCTTTTTTTAAGAGGATGTAGAGCCGAAAGATCATTAGCGTAAACGACCCTGAGCGCTTATGATGTGTACCGCTCCATTGTTTTGACGCGCTAAAATACCGCAATTATGGAACCATGGATGTAGCGGATACCTGAATACCACTGCTATAAAGAAAGCATCAATGATCTTAAATGTCCTTTACATCCATGAATTTGAAAATCTGCCATCAGGAAGGAGCTACAAGGTACACAGACCAACTAAAAATGTTTTTAAGAGACATTTTATCCGTTTGTCAATTGTTTTTTTTTTTAAATAATTGTTTAATCTTTGGACTGAATATATGCGAATATGTGTATAAGTTGTGTTACGTAAGTTATTCCACCAGTTTGGGCAAAGATACATTTTTCCATGCAAATGAACAATAAAGATTTCATTTCATATAAAATGTCTTCCCTGCCCCTCAGCTTTTATTTTCATGTTTTTCAGCTGCCGTATGGTGATTGTAGTGTTTTCTGTTCTAACCTCTCCTTGATTTTGTCAGTTCTTTCGGTCTCCTCGATCTCCATGCGGATCTTGTATCTGATGTGGGGAGGAGGCTGGAGGTCACTGGAGTCATAGAGACCCGTGAAGACCAGTCCAGCCCAGAACCTGTCCTGATTCAGGAGCTTAAATGACTGTTCAACCAGCACAGTCTCACTGCTGACACCTTCAAACTTATCCAGATCAAAACACTGAAACACACACACACACACACACACACACACACACAGTTTTCAGCACCTCTGTTGCATCTGAATCTGACAGTGAAGAATGGGATTCATGTGGCGTACGGTGAACAGAAGCAGCAGGCAGAACAGAGAAGCGTCTGCAAAGGAGAGTTCGGGATTGAGCTCAGCCGTGGAGAGACCGAATAAGAAGAGTAAACAGAGAACAGAATAAATGAAAGAGAACAGAGGAAACATCTGCATCCAATCAAGCTGAACAATAAAGAACCATAAAACATGTCAAGACTGGACAACATCCACTGACAAAATGCCATGACTTTGAATGGTAAAAGAGCCAAACATCTTATTAGAAAAGATGCACATGCATTCAGTGGAACAACCCAAATAATGCCTCATTTGAGCCCTAAAAGAGCTTAAAACTACAAGATTTAATTTTTTAGCATTAGTTAATGAATTAAGTATCATGAACTAATATAAAAACGTATTTTTTTATCTACTTGAAACGTTTTGGTTAATTCTAATTTATAAATATAATTCATATTTTTTATAATTTATAATACAGTTCATATTTCACATTTTCATGGTGAAAACCATACTTTAGTAATTAAAATGTAAAATATAAACTAAGACACAAAAAATCGAACTAAACTAAATTTGGATTAACTTGATCAAAAGCCTTTTTAAGGGTATAAACAGAATAAAACAATTTTTCAGAGTAGAAATATAATTGTATATAATATTATGTTGTAATATATTGTAATATTACAAAATTATGTAATGATGGATGGGTTTTCTACATTAAGATAATAAATACTGTTAAAAGTTGATATATACGGTAATGTTTTTATCACTTTAGGATATTGTTTACAGATTTTACTGATTTGATATTATTGCTATACTACTAAAATGTGTTATTGAAACAATCGGTCCTTGCAGGCTTTTGGTCATCCTAAAATGTACAAGAATACAAACTTCAAAATGGTTGCATGGTTTGTAGTGCTGCAGAAAACTGGAATAGATTTTATATTTTAATATTCTATATATTAATCTCCCGCTTTCACAGACCAGGCTTAAGTCCTAGATTAAAATGCATGTTTGAGATGTTTTTACTGAAAGCAACTTGCACTGGCATGTCTTCAAATATGTGAGTGTCATTGTTTTGTCTCAAGATGCACATCAGTAATGTTTTTTTTTCTAAGGCATGTTTATAAAAGCTATAAACACCCTAATTGAACCAAGGCCTAATCCTGGTTTAGTTTAAGCCCTGTCCGTGAAACCGGACCAATATAGTGTATTTTAATATTCTAAATGTTTTGTTCTACAATGTTTATTGTTGGTGTAGCCAATTTAAATTTCTTCAAATCCAGTGTAACTACCCCTTTAGTCATTTATCAGATAATTTAAATGGACTTTTAGGGCTTATATTTAGGGCTCCATTGCTTGTATCAACACAAATGTCATGTGCTGCTTTGATTTCCACCACAGAGTATTTATCTCTGAATGTCATGACAAGGATTCAGTGTTTTGTAGTACAACTCAATGTATCTAGATACGCACAGATTTTGTGCTTTGATTCTTTGATTGGTTTTGATCACAAAATGATACATCATGCAAATGAATCACTGTGCTCATTGGCTGCACTTTCAGCGTTACAATGCTTGACTAGTGTGCAACAATGCAACTTGACTCTTTGATCCACAGAGTTGGATCATATGAAAGGGCCTTTAGAGCGCACCCATTACAGTTTCAGTGTGCTTGAATCAATCAGAGGTTCAGTGCCTTCATAATGGCTCACTGATCAACCTTTGTGAGACCCAAACCTGTAACTTTTTAGTTGCCAGCCCAGATTGTTCACCCCCTAGGCTACACCATCCTGATCCAGCCTGAATTTCAGACAAATTGAGAATAAAAGAGGGAAGACAACGGTGAAGAGAGTAAAAAGAGATCAGAACAAAGGAAGGCTGAAAAGGGCTAAGAGAAAAGCAGAGATTCTGAATGAAACATGAAGTTAATTGTTGTGAGAAAATCAAAAGAGACATGAACCAGCAATTCAGAGTTTAGGAATTGGAATTCGATTCATGAGATTGGCAACATGCTTCACAGGATGTTGAATTGGAATTTGAATTGTAAGAGGAATAAAGGTAATGGCATGCAGGGACATGTAAAGCCTATATAACAATCAAACTTAAATGAGTTCTTTTTTTTTCCCCAAGCCAACATTCAAAGTTTGTCTTTAAGAACTTAAGCCTAGTAAAAAATGACACTTCTGTCAATTTCTTTAAATTTCAATTCATTCTTTTTCCTTAAATTCAAACTCGAATGACAAATTCTGCATCCTGTTTGCTATACCTCAGTTCAAATTCAGGAATTGAAAGGCAAAGAAACGGCATTTGCTATTACATTATGGGAAATTGAAAGGTCTATATAACCTTTACACTTAAATAAGCAATAAGCAAGCAAGCAAATACGTAAAACTTTTTTAAACCAAACTTTCAAAGTTTGTTTTGATGAACTTAAATTTTAGTGGAAAATGACACAACAACAGGACAAATTCTCCATCCTGTTTGTGACCTAAGTTCAAATTCAATTTAAATTTAGGAACTGAAAGGCAAAGAAACGGCATTCTCCATTCAATTCCGAACAGCCCTGCAACAAACTACAGTGTAGAAAACAGACCCGTAGAATCTGAGTGAGTTGCTGTGCTATCTGGCTGACGGCGATGAAGATGTTACGCCAGTCGAAGGCTGGCATTCCTGCTGGGCGCTTGGACTCGGGACCGTTAAACAGGAAGTTGCTGATCAGCGCTGTGGACAGGCTAGTGTCCTCCAACCTCTGGTCCAGAACTACAGCAAGAACAGGGTTCTTCAGAAGACCCTGTAAAACACAGAACACATTCACAGGGTTACACAACACAACCGATGTATGCTGTAAAACTACGGTTGTGACAAACCAAGATTTCAGTAGTCGACACTTGATAACAATTACACAAGAGCAGTGAATGTTTCTCTTGTTCTTGTTATTATTGTTGTTAACAATATACATCAGATATTGGACAGATCTGTTAGGCTTTATACTTCAGGGTCTTATCCAGAAATCCTGTATTTATTTTTTTGTCCCACCTTTATTCAACTGTGTTTACTTTAATATGTCGATATGTCAATGTCATTATTGTTGATGCTGTTTACACGACACCGTTTTCAACTAAAAATGTAAAACTTTTTATGCGTTTTGGCTGTTGGTTTACACAACAACAGTGGTTTGGGTGCCTGAAAACGCAAACTTTTGAAAACGGGTTTCAAAGTGGCAGTTTTTAAAAACGCTCACTGTGTAAAAAACAAAAACGTGAATCTTTAAAGACAATGACGTCATGCACATGTTCAATCTATAGTGTTTCCTCGCCATCAAATGGCCTAGCCGAAGAATACAGCATCTTTAGTCTTTTTCGCAGAACCATGTGAGTGGGGATCATTTTGACAATGGTGTCGTCTGTACGCGGAAAACTCAAAGGAAAAACTTCTTAAACATATAGTTGTGTAAACGTACCCTAAAACTATATTACTATTTTAGGTTATTGAACTAAAGCTGAAATAAATTCGAATATAAATAATAGATAAAAAAATTGATGTAATATTTAGAAATAAAATTAGAAAGTAACTAACTGAAATTAAAAAAGGTTATGTGTAACCTAAAATGCAATAAATTTAAGTTAAATAGAACTATTTAAAACTTAAAAGACAAAATCACTTTAATTTAAACTAAAATAAAAATAAAAATAAACATATATAACAAAACATGAATAAATATTATAATAGTATATAATTCAGGGTTATCATCGTTAACTAAAACTTTTAAAAACTGAAACAATTAAAAACATTTCTGTTACTGTAATTGAAATAAAGCTGAAATAAAATCTAAATAGTTGAAAAACTAAAGAAAAATTAGAAATTTTGCCTTGGCAAAGTTTAAGTTGAATCACTAAAATTATTAACTAGAAATAAATGAAAAATCAAATAAATGACACAAGCACATAATGATATGACTAAAAATCTAACTAAAATTAACATGACAACTAAAAACATAAAAATAAAAGCTATTCAAAATATTGATAAAACAATATACAATAAAACCTAAAATAACACTACCGGTAATATAAATCATTCTAAAATAACACTGCACCAAGACAGCCATTTTGGCCAGGAAGTGCATTTGAACATTCTTGCGCACAACCGCATTACCACACATGCCATGAGAAGCAAATAGCTACGCATTCAAGTCTTCCAAAACAGCTGCCTGTCAGTCAGACCGCCATCGGTACTAAACTGACACACTGCTACACTGACACACAGCCCTAACAATACTACAAGAACACCCATAAAGTTGCAGTTTTTGTACGTAAAAGGATTTCTCACATCCCTGTGCTAAACGCATTGCAATTGCATTTGCATCCTCCAGACTTTCAGAGAGCATGTTAGTCTCTGTACAGCCAGGCAATTAGTGTGTGCACCATCCTCTCTCTCTCGCTCTCTCTCTTCAAGCTAGGTGGCACTGTTGCTCTTCAGAGTTGTCTGGTATCAAGCTTAGCACTGAAAAAGCCTCTTTGTCTCTCTGCGTTTCTCTCACACACAGACACACTCACACGTTTTTGTCATAAATTGCAGTTCCACCCCTCTCCTTTATAATTCCTTGTCCTAACCTGCAAGGATAAAATCGTGTCACTCTACACAGGGGTGCATAACAAACACATACACGAATATACAAACACACAAACAGCATACATGTGCATAGACATGCAAATATGAATATTTATTCACATATAAACACACCCAGACACACCCACACACACATATAACATGCTAACATAAACATACTAGCGCACATAAATAAACATGAATGCATCACGCGCGCACACACACCTACGCACATATGACGTATTCAAACAAACACATACAAACACACACATTTATTGAAAGTCACAATTCATATGTAAATCATTCTGTTGCCTTGAGTGTGGTTGTGGATTCTTTTGAAAGCTAGCGTGTGTGTGTGTGTGTGTGTGTCTATGTTTAATGTGTCCATAGAAGCATTCACTCCTGCATCTCATTTGGCTGAAGCACATAATAAAAGAGTGACATCATTATTATTAAAGTCTTATTATCAATCATTATAATTGTTAGCCTGACTTTGTCATACTCATATTCTAGTCAGAATGTGAGTCTGATACTGCTTCATAGGGCTTTGATTATGAGGCGTGTCTTAACCGAACCAGGAAAAAAAAAAACTCTGCACTCAATTGGATAGACCTACAACCAATGAGAGCAACGCAGTAAGTCAACTACTTTGCATAGCACAGTTGTCAACTACAGAACTCAAATGCACGCACGCTGGAAGAAGTAAAATAACGAGTGTTGCTTCTTTTACTTGGCCCTCTATGAGTGCGACCAAAGGAGAAACTACAACGACCACAGGGTTTTCATTGCGTCCCATCTTCTTAGTTACCATCGGAGCCAGCTGATAAATTAAACTTTTGCCGAATCCCATAGGAAGGACGGCAAACACATCTTTCCGATCGACAAATGCCTTGATTGCAGTTCTATGTTCGTCTTTTAAAATGAATGCGCTGTCGATTTCTTTTACAACGGACGCGATAGCGGAATCTCTACATCTCAGTTCTCCAGCGGCAGTCATCTGTGAGGGAAACCAGTTCAACCCAAGCGCTCTTTGATAACGTGAGGATTGCGTCCCTGCAGATCATCTGTCCATCATCGTATAAAGCCCGCCCTGGCAATTTGATTGGCCCGACGATTTCTGAACCGATCATAATTACTCCTCAATGGAGCGAGTCCAGACCGAACTTCCCGATCAAAAAATGTTGTGGGCGGGGTTCGGGCTGGCATCCAGGCTATATAATTGTATTAAAAGTGCCCAAATCTGTTTAGCACATCACTGCAAAAAGGCTGGAGGGACCACTGCAGGAAATGAACAAATTGGTGCTCGTTCTTGTCTGAAGTGATGTATGATAGATAGATATAAAAGAAAGACAGACAGACAGACAAACATATACTGTAGACATTTACTGAGTGCCACATTAATACACTCTTCTTTGGATCACCATTTCAAAACCATTGGCACCCTATTTTCCAATAAAACACAAAGCTCTGCTAGTTAAAATGTTAAAATGTATTTAAATTAAGCAGTATTAAATGAACACATTAGGGCACTGCAGCTAATGGAGGCCACCATTAAATATTTCAGCCATTAAACATAAATCATTGTGCCAAAACACCTGAAAATAAAAATGTAATTTACTCAGATATCAGACAAGAGACTCTGACAGCCAACCAAACAGTTTAAATGGAAACAGACAGACAGACACCGGCTCTGTTTAATAACCCTAGTGGACTGCTGTGCCATCTTCTCAGGAATCATTGTAACTGAAATGTAGGATGCATGACTGATTTGGAACCCCTTTACATTGAGTGAAGTCATCTTCATGTGAAGTGCTTGTGCGACTCAACTCATAACTGATTAAAGGAGTGATTATAAAGGATCTTTACAATCGAACTGAATCAACTGACTCTTCACTTGCCTTTAATGATGTAACTTTATCAGTTAGGCTAGTAGTTTTTGCTGTGGTATCAGTACGTAACAACTGGAAAGCAAAGTAACATTTGTTAACCCCCAATTCATTTTTTTCTTGCTGATACGAAAAATTATCCGAACTGTGACTCAAAACCGTAATATGATCCAAAGCGTGAGCTTTGTGATCTGTTGAACCACTATAGTTTACATAATAGTTTAGCATCCAAATACATTGCGAATATGGAAACATTTGGATTTGTGCCGTATGAGAGAGGTATGCTATATACGTGAGCGCAACGCCGGTTTCTGTTTCAGTTTCACTTTAAATTAATTCATTTTGGCTTGACTTTTATATAGCTACTTTTATTTTTCATTCTTGTTCTGTTCTGAATACAGTTGAAGGTGTAGTATGGTATTTCTCAAAGTCATTGCTGAAGATTGTTGATATTTGAAATCAACCCAAACAAACACACCCCTCTCTTCATTGCTCCGCCTCCAAAGCTCACCCTCCAATCCTAACAGCGCTGCTCCGAGTCGGCCTTGAACCCCGATTGATGCACTAACAGGGAAGCTAAGCAGTAAACAGTGTGTTCTCTCTAGCAGTCATCAGCCTGCACAACTCTCACTAGCTGGCCTCCGTTACACACACAATGCAAGAGCGAAATGTCTATTTATCGTAGCAGAAGCACAACAAAATAATGTTTCACGAAAAATAAAGCTAAGATGATGAACGAACTTCAAGGAAGCACAAAAAATTAACATACACACACAAGAGTAAATACAAACAAGAGTTTGTTGTTACTTGCCAACAGAGAAACAATGACACTCAAAACCAGTGTTACTCGCGTATGAAGCGGAATCAAAGCAACATCTGTTTTCAGGCCTTCCGCTTGGCTCTCTCCAGCGCTGTAAAGCTTTTCCAATATTAACATGGGTCCTAAAGCTCTTTCCTGGTCATAACCCTTCGTTTTCTAGTGATAGTCTTATGAGCTTTTCTCTTTTGTAATGTCTCACAGCCATCTCTCTTTCTACAGTATTTCTTCAAATCTCTCTCTTGCTCTTTCGCTCTCCTCCACCGTCATACGCCCCCTAATGCTGATTGGCTACTCGTTTGTTGTTTGTTGTTGTCGCCACTGGAAATAGTTCCAAACAAAACCACCGCAGAACTGCTGTACATCTTAGAGCAGCACACACCAATGTTTCATTACGGAATAAATCTGCATTTAACAAATCGGTTGAGTAAATAATACAATGACCCATTCATTAAAGATGATCACTTTCTTAAATCAGTTGAATGGATTCAACGATTCACTCATTATTAGAGTGAATTGCTACCAGCTATTGGCTGCGTTAGTTTCATATTTAAAGTATAATTTGTTTTTTTTTTGTTTTTTTATATTTCAATATCAATTTAAAACAATTTCATAGCATTATGCAATTGTAACTGCAGTGCAAATGCATTCATATCACCTCAGATCTGCATTAAAGAGTCAGATTAAATGCACTAAATGTAACTTCAGATGCAGCTTTTTATTTTTTTGTTAATGTCACACAACCCTAGTTGTGAGCGAATCTATGCTGCCTACATAGGTAGCTTGCAATATATTGGACAGACATAATGGCCTGTGCATCTGTGTAAAGGTTCCGCACAAGGTAATGAGAGGGTAGAAACAAAGTTCACCATTCCTCAATCCATAATCATCTTCTCATCCTCCTCTACTCAATAACCTCATTCAAAGTGACACTGATGCAATGCGGGAATGGGGGAAATGGTGTGATAGTGGGTTTGTCTGAAGGTGTGCCGTTGGTTAATCCCTTTCCTGCTGCTGGTGAAAATGATCCTGCACTTATCCATAATTACCTTCTCTTTTTATGCACCCTATCACAGAGGAGGGGCAATAAACTCTCTCCCTCTCTCTCTCTCTCCCTCTCTCTTTAAGGTTTAAGAGCTTTCGTCTCTGTCTTCATTCGTGAGGGCTGTCTGTGACTCTCTTTCATTCTCAGCTGAGGTGAGTCATCCATAACAATAATGGACACTGAACTACATTCACAATAGAAGATAAGTCCTCTGTATCTGTCAACTCACTAATAAAGCACTTCCTGATAAAATACTTTATATTAACTAGGGCTGAACGCTTAATTGCATTTGCAATAATATCGCGGTATGATAAAACAAGATTTTTTGGCTGCGATTACACTCTGGTCACGTGACACGCGAGAGCCTTGGTAAAGTAGTCTGCAGAGGAAGCATCAACTTGGCATGCTACGCATATAGCCCTGGCCTACAGGAAATAACATTTTATGTTTTAATCAATCTAATATTGTGTTGGTCATACAAGGGGTGGGAGAAAAGATTCTCTCTCCAACTATTCTGAGCTTAGTTTTTACACAGATGCGCGATCACGCTGCGTATGTTTTAGAAACACCCTATTCTGCTTGCTTCCAATTCCTCACACACAAACACACCACCCGAACATTCGGCAAAATAATATTTCATGAAGTTCGGAAAGGTTGAAATGAATTACAATGACATTCGCGCGTGTTGCTCGATGTTACGCTTGCAGTGCACAGTCTCGCCCGCCGGTATTTTCCTTACAAATGCTCTACGAAGGCATAATTTATGTCGTTTGGAATGCTGTGGGCTTATATGTAGCCTATTAAAAATATGAAACTCACTGACAGAAGGCTGCTTTCAATTTCAAATACTCACACGCGCTTTGAGTGCTCGTGCATGCGGCCGTGCGGGACTCGCACGATGTAGCCTAGGCCTACTGCATCTCAAAATAGTTTTACACGAAATTAATGTAAACAGTCTGTGTTGTCTTGAGGGACTAAACAGCAGGACAAACCACATCTTATTTCAAAAGAGATCTATGTATTAGTGTAAATTAAGCTTATTAGATCTCTCGCTCTCTATGACGTTATAATTAATAATCAAACGACAAATAAGAAAGAGAAAAATCAAGGTGCAGCCATTTTATTTTTTTGTTAAATGTTATAAGCATGTATTTTTTAGAAGTCACAATATATAGATGATTTATCCACAGGTGTGATTTACCTTTGAAGACCCTTCAGAGTGTCCAGAATGGTAAGGAAGGATAAATAGGGTCTCATATTGGCAAAGTTTGAGCAAGTACTTCATATCAAGCATAAGCAGATACATGACCGGCATGTTTCTCTCTGGGGAAGAAAGTAGAGATGTACTGTATGTTTCCTCATTTTGTGAACTGCTAATTGTGAACTTGGTGACAAGCACATTCACCACCATTTAGAGGTCAGAATAAGAGTGTCCATAGAAGCATTCACTCCTGCATCTCATTTGGCTGAAGCACATAATAAAAGAGTGACATCATTATTATTAAAGTCTTATTATCAATCATTATAATTGTATTAAAAGTGCCCAAATCTGTTTAGCACATCACTGCAAAAAGGCTGGAGGGACCACTGCAGGAAATGAACAAATTGGTGCTCGTTCTTGTCTGAAGTGATGTATGATAGATAGATATAAAAGAAAGACAGACAGACAGACAAACATATACTGTAGACATTTACTGTATGTGCTGAGTGCCACATTAATACACTCTTCTTTGGATCACTATTTCAAAACCATTGGCACCCTATTTTCCAATAAAACACAAAGCTCTGCTAGTTAAAATGTTAAAATGTTTTTAAATTAAGCAGTATTAAATGAACACATTAGGGCACTGCAGCTAATGGAGGCCACCATTAAATATTTCAGCCATTAAACATAAATCATTGTGCCAAAACACCTGAATATAAAAATGTAATTTGCTCAGATATCAGACAAGAGACTCTGACAGCCAACCAAACAGAAGCTTAAGGAAGGATAAATAGGGTCTCATATTGGCAAAGTTTGAGCAAGTACTTCATATCAAGCATACGCAGATACATGACGGCATGTTTCTCTCTGGGGAAGAAAGTAGAGATGTACTGTATGTTTCCTCATTTTGTGAACTGCTAATTGTGAACTTGGTGACAAGCACATTCACCACCATTTAGAGGTCAGAATAAGGAGTCCTTAATATTGCCTGAGACACATTTAGAGGAAATATGAAATGCATGCTAGTTTGCAAACTCTGAAAATGCCAAGTGAGCTCATCCAGAAAGTCACGAACAGAACTCCCAAAAGACGTGCACGCATAAGAAGGGGCAATGCAGTCAGCAATGCAAACTCAAGAATCACTAGAACATGTGCAAGAAACCAGCAATCCAAATACAAAATAATAAAATAAATGTGATAAAAGAGGTCATTGACAGCACTGAAAGTGGGAGAAATCACAGGACAAGTTCTTGGGTGCAGTTATCAAGGAAACAAGGCAAGTGCACTGGACTGACTGCACGATTGAAAATAGGCCAGACACCACTTTCAGAGTGATACAGGAGCTGAAGCATGTGTGACAAGTGAGGAGACATTCAAACAGACGTCACCAAAGAAAGAACAGCTCCAGCTGAGGCTTCATATTCAGAGGCCTGAGGTTGTGAAAGTACTGATGTTGTAGTCGAGATCAGCTCATTCCAGTCCGAGTCCAGGCCAAGAGACGCCGTCACTTTTTATCTCACAATTCTGACTTTTTTTCTCACAATTGTGTGATATAAAGTCAGAATTGCAAGTTATAAAGTCAGAATTGCTGGATATAAATTATGACTTTATAACACGCAATTGGGAGATATAAAGTCAGAATTGCTGGATATAAATTATGACTTTATAACACGCAATTGGGAGATATAAAGTCAGAATTGCATGATATAAAGTCGCAATTGCGTGTTATAAAGTCAGAATTGTGAGATATAAACTCGCAATTCTGAGGAAAAATTGTGAGTTTATTGTTTTACCTGAGAATTGGACTTTATAACGCGCAATTGCGAGTTTATATCTCACAATTCGGAGAAAAAAAATGTCAGAATTGCAAGATATAAACTCGCAATTGCGAGAAAAAAAAGGCAGAATTGCTGGTTTATTTCTCGAAATTGTGAGTTTATATCTCGTAATTATGACTTTATAACATGCAATTGCGACTTTATATCTCGCAATTCTGAGAAAAAAAGTCAGAATTGTGAGATTAAATGTCGCAGATCTTTCAAAATGTTTTATTATGTGGCGGAAAAACAAGCTTCCATACTGAGCAGATCATATGAGTCGGTATATACCACAAAACATATCTATGTCTCAGTGTCATATCCAAATGCTCCAGAGTGCATGAAAATATGGTCTTGTCGACTGTAGACGGACTTGAGACAGAGACAGGTTTAGAGAACTACAACACTAGAATGTACTTTCAGGGAACGGAGTCTTCTGAGTCAGCCAGCAGCTACAGAGATGGCACTAGTTGAAATGAATTAAAAGATGTGTCTCAGCAGGGTGGAAATATGATAACAGTGAAAAGAGGAGGTGAGCTCTATGGCACGCATGCAGCACATCAAGTAGCCCTCTTTCTGCTACCCAAAGTGAAAGCTGAACTCAACCGTATGGAGCAAGAATACCCCCTTGATGAAGTAACAAGACATGGTGGTGTGCAGCCATGGTGTCGGTAATCAAGTCCCGCCGAGATGCCCCCATCCGTGTCGATTTAGGCAGCAAAGAGGGTGAAATTCATTCTTCCCAGAGCAGAGGATTTAATCGTTAAACTCTCCGGCGCTTGTTTATTTAGCTCCTTACACAATTAAGAGGGTTTTATCAGATTCCTCTCGATGAAGTAACAAGCTGACCATTTAATCACTCCTAATGTTTCCCATTTTGAATTATCGCCAGTCCAGAAAATTGTCAAAGAAAAACAACAGAGCTGGCATGTGATCAGCTAAGGACAAAAAAAAAAGAAAAAAAAAAGAAAACCTGACCCACCCATTTAATATCATTACATAATATTTATTATTATTATTTTTACCTACTCATCTTTATTTTACAAAAAAAATATATATATATTTTGAATAATTTTCTAATTTTGAAGATTCGATATTGATTCTCAAATCACAAGAATCGATCTTTCAGTCTGTTGATAAATGAACAAAGTTTCGTAGTGTGCAATAAGTGGTGTGCTCTGTTACTTCTGATATGAAAGTCTTAGCTTTCAAATTCTGTCAATTTTATTACAAAAATGTAAACAAAAAATCCTGTTTTGGTACTCTTTAAAGTGGTGTGTGTTGTACATTTATCGTCTTATAGACTAGGAATGACGATGAGAGACGCTGCTTCGTTTAGACGTTTAATGAAAAAGAAACAAAGATAAATACAGCGTGCTTGTTCAGCAAATCGTTCACAAGATGGCCGTTGCCAAAATCACAAAACATAAACAAACTTCATGTGAATCACGTGCCTTTCACCATTGCTCAATGCATCTTGGGAAATGAAGTCAATTCACAAATAATAATTACACATGAATGTTTTTGACCACATATGTATCTGAAACATGAACTGTTAATCTTAGTGTTGTGTATTAAATGTTAACTTATTAATTTTAACTTGGTAATCTTAACTTTCGTAACTATTCTTTTAAATAGTCTTCTAACAAATAAATTCTCAACAGTGTGACAGATCGCTGTAGCGCATCTGTTCAAGCAAAGCGGCCGCACGGAGCACACGTGACCTGATCATCTCTTCCGTTTTACAACTTTACAGCACAGAATAAACATGAACATATGCTGAAAAATGCAGCAGAACTTACCGGTATCATGTCACAATGTAATCACTCAGTGTTTTAACCATGGAAAGTAATTAAAAATGTATTATTATAACTTTATGGTTTTAAAAATTCCCTTAGGTGTAATTTAAATGTAAGTAGCCTACAAATCAGTACATTTTAACCTTTAAAATTGTAGTAATGTACAAACATGGCTTCCTGTATAGTTTACAGCATTAGTTATTTATAGTTATAGATATTTTTTCCTTGAGGAAATTTGCCATGTACTGTACCTGATAGGCCCCAATTAATCTATATTGAATCAAACTGAATCGCATGCTTGTGAATCGAAATCAAAACGAATCGTGAAATTTGTGTCAATGCCCAGCCCTACTTTACAAGGATGAATTTCTTGTCTTTACTGAAAGAGAAAAAGACCTCCTGAATAATAAAGGCCTTGATAACTATGGAAGCTTATGTGTAGCAATATTCAATTTGAAATGTAATATGCAAAATGATAATGCAATATGTAAAATGACAATGCAATATGTAAAATGGCAATGCATTTCTGTATTTAAATTAACATTTTCCATTACATTTGTGCAACGTTTGGTGAAAAATGAAAATGATAATTCAATTATATAATTTACATTTGCCATTTCATACATATGTTTTAATATGTAAATTGAATACATATTTTAACGCTTTATAAGTTGCAAAATTAAAATGAAAATGTATTAAAGAAATTATTAGATCTGTTTAAAATGTTCAAGCAAAAACTGTAGCAAAATGATCATTTAAATGTTATTTTTCTTAATTGCATTTACATTCACAGTTAAGACACTTGCGATTGCATTTTCATTAAATGTCCCGCAATGAATGTAGCAAAATTCAATGTGCAAATTGAAAATGCATTCCGAGCCGATCACGCCCCTGCCCCACCCCCTCCCTCCCGCTCGCTCTTGTCAATCACTGTGTGAAGTTGGCCCCGCCCCCACCCCCACCCAATGCAAAACGTCGGCAAAATTGGCTCAATCGTTTTTACTTCATTTGTGCTGTTACTTTGCTTTATTGTTTGTTCTGCTTCGATTTTTAAGATATTTAAAGAATATTTATAGGTCATTCTGAGGTCACCTAGCCCCCCACATCCTCCAAATAAAATAGTCTCGTTCGTTTGTGCCGGTTGTGGCTTCGGTTTTTAAAATATTAGACCAATTATAGACGATGGCATCAAAACCCGTCAGATTCCGTGATGACCCTATATACAGTATTTATAAATATCTGATCAATATGCTTTATAAAATAGAAAAGGGAGATGGTTAAACATCACATGAGACACTTTATTGAAAATTACAGTCAGTTATGAAGAAATAAAGAGCGGTCAAATTTTTTGGAAGAGCTGAATTTGACCCATCATATTCTGTGATTTTAGAGTAGGTGCATTTGTAAAGAAAACCTGTAGGATCTCCAACATTATTGGGTAATTATAGTTAATAGTAATAAGAATAAAGTTAAGCATATGTGTATCAGACAATGAGAATATTTAATACAAAACGAAACAATCATTAACAGAGTCCTGCATCAGACAACGACAGCGCAGCATAATGTTGACATCAAACGGGTGATACTGATAAGGCAGAACATTCTCCCACACGGTCCAACAATGCACTGGTATCACCTGCAAACGCGTAATAATCCTCGGAAACACTACAATTTCTCTGTTCACGCTTCCCTTCATCTGCCAGTAAATTTACGCTCGTATCAGCTCTGCCGCCGCCATGTTTCCTTCCAACACCTCAAAATGTTGCCGAGCCCCGCCTTGACGCAGTGATTGACAAGAGCGAGCGGGAGGGAGGGGGCGGGGCAGGGGCGTGATCGGCTTGGAATGCATTTTCAATTTGCACATTGAATTTTGCTACAGTCATTGCGGGACATTTAATGAAAATGCAATCGCAAGTGTCTTAACTGAGAGTGTAAATGCAATTAAGAAAAATAACATTTAATGATCATTTTGCTACAGTTTTTGCTTGAACATTTTAAACAGATCTAAAAATTTCTTTAATAAATTTTCATTTTACTTTCGCAACTTATAAAGCGTTAAAATGTGTATTCAATTTACATATTAAAACATATGTATGAAATGGCAAATGTAAATTATATAATTGAATTATCATTTTCATTTTGCACCAAACGTTGCACAAATGTATTGGAAAATGTAAATTTAAATACAGAAATGCATTGCCATTTTACATATTGCATTGTCATTTTACATATTTAATTATCATTTTGCATATTACATTTCAAATTGAATATTGCTACACATAAGCTTCCATAGATAACCCTCCTGATCAAGTTCATGCAATTCAGTTGCAATGTGGAGCTTGATCCTGAGAAGAGACTGGCTTTAGCTGAGGAACTCTCATGGGGCCCAGATCACAGCGGAAAGCACTGCAAGCCACGGTGAGATAACTACACAGGCTGCTTCTGTGGTCAATATGTCCTCCGAAAATGAAGCTCTCCAGGGTGAACAGTCAATTAGATGCCACGCTGCAGCCAGGAGTCAGATTCATCAGAAACGGGTGGCCAGAATATACAGCGAGTACATTCAAGGTCGGGAACATTGTCGGAACCTTGGCTAACGTTCTGGCAAGGTTCTCTTAAAGGTATAAACAAACACCTTTGCTGTAACGTTAATAGAATGTTTGTTCAAAGTTATCTGGTCTTTAATTACGTTAGCACAAAAACATTATTTACACTATTTTTTTTTTCTTTTTAAATGCTACTATTACAGAGAACATTCGAAAGGAACGTTCCCATAATGTTTGCAGAATGATAAAATGTCATTTATCCTTAACATCTGCATAACCAAGAACATATTTAAACATTTTTAAAACATTAAAAATACTGGCTGTTTTGAACGTTCAGGGAACATTCAGAAATAAATGTTTCTTAACTTAATGGGAACGTTAGCAAAAAGTAATTAGAAGAACATTTTTTTTTTAGCTGGGGTAGTCCTTGACAATATTCACAATAGACATCAAGGCTTACGCAGGCGTCATGAAAGAGCTTGGTGGCCGTTATTTCACAGGACATTACATTTTGTGTGCAGACGCGTTCATGCAGTGAGACAAGGGCAGCACCACTGATATCAAGAGAATTACCCTGTGGACCAGGGGAGAAAATAGTGATAGATCTGTGTGAACTAGTGAGATTAGATTACAATTCCAGATACATTGAGATCCTGACACTCACTACTTTCTCCAGAATCCAGGTCACTGAAAACACATTTGCTCTTTTGGCATTGTATGCACCTTTTCTATATAGCCCACAGAACCCACATGCACTATAAAACATTACTTTTCGAAGTTGTAAATAAAACAAAGGTTAATGGAGAATGTTTTAGAAGAAAATACTATTTCAGTCTTCTACTGCAAAATTTCACATTTAATTCAATCTTCAAATATTTGTGAAATGTCCTAGCAATTTCTAAATACAAATCTTTCAAAGAAAATACAACACAGATCCAGATCACACTATACATGCTAGAAATATTTGAAACCAGCCTGGCCAGGAGAGCAATAGTCAGAATTAAAAACAACAACAACAACAACAAGTCAGCCATTTTGGGCTGCAAAAAATCAGAAGAAGAAGAAAAAAATCCTCATGAGAATAATAAGTGAACATTGAGCTTTATTAGCCTGTGTTATAAAACCAAAGTCATGTTGACTCATGTTAAAGAGCCCCTGTGGTGAAAATCAAGTTTTTAATGTTGTTTACAGTATATGTCTATGTGGTGTTTTAAATATGCTTTAAGACAAACCATATGCAAATTCATAAGTCAACAACATTGCTGAGTATTTTCTCCTTAAAACTGCATTTAAAAAAAAAAGACAGTCTCTCTCAAGAATACGGTTTGAAATCGCCGGTGTTGACCAATCCCGTCAACGTGCGGGCAGTCTTTAACATATCATTAACTGCTGCGAAGCAGTGGAATCTCAAGAGAAGCCAGGTTATCCAAGTATATTTTTTCTGTTGATATGAAAAATTATGTACACTTAGCTATATAGCGGATGAATTGTGTATATGATGTATATTACGATGTTATGATGAACTATATGCCTTTCTCCACTGACGTTCTGAGTTGTTCAAAGCGTTCAAAGTGTCTTGGGATGCTGATTTTTTGGAAGGCAGCTGTCTGACTCTGAGATGGTGAACGGGAACATTATTAGCTGTTTGATAACGTACAGTAGTCGATCAAATCATATTAATTACCGTTATGTGTCCGACGTTGTAAAGAGCGATACATATATTGCTTTACCATTCTGATACATCGACCCTGTATAATTCGCTCTTCCACTTCTTCTGAATCAGTTTCTGGTAAAAAAACATAAATGGCTTAATTAAACCAGTATTTCTACTTGCCATTGTGCACCGTTTACTACAGTAAAGTTGACCGAGTGGATCAGGTATTCTGAGCTGGTGTGAGTGAGTGGAGGTGGGGCTAATTTACATATTCATGAATCCGCATATACTAAATGAAGCAAGGGGGTAGAGTCTGAAGTATCTTAAGGCATGATTTTTTTTCACAGGAAAAATAACGTTTAAATACAAGGACGTACACAGGGGGGTTGCTCAGGTTGCCCGGGCAACTGCCCATATGTCCTTCTCGACTCAGGTTGCCCTTCCAAAAAAAATAATAAAAAAAATCGTACAATGGATGCAAAATTTCACGTAGGCCTAGATAAAAAAAACTAAAATCGCAAAGCCTCATTCACTTCCATTCGGGCACCGAAAGTGAAAGTCAGTAAGGGAAGGGCAAACTGTTTACGTGGCTGCAGCGCTGCAGCGCGACCGGTGCGTATTCTGCGTAGCCTAAGGCCCCGCAAATTACTTAAGGCCCCGCCTCCATCTCATGTCATAGCGCGTCAATTAATGTGTACAACATCCATGACAAAATGAAGCGAAACTATGTTGATTAGCTGGACATACTGCTCAATATGGATGCACATCCCTCAGTAAATAATAACCATACATCAAGAATTGCTTCAA
Source organism: Rhinichthys klamathensis goyatoka (assembly GCF_029890125.1). Classification (NCBI taxonomy): domain Eukaryota; kingdom Metazoa; phylum Chordata; class Actinopteri; order Cypriniformes; family Leuciscidae; genus Rhinichthys; species Rhinichthys klamathensis. Next base: position 3,369,025 of record NW_026606589.1, read on the forward strand.
CATGCATAATAAAAAAATAAAAAATCATACTGATGCCGAAAATACCCAGGCTGTAGAGAGAACCAAAGTTAATCCCAAAAGCCAAAGCTCGGGGTTATAATTTATTATTTTCTTCTTATTTATGTTTACGTTAATATTCACTTGTTATCTTAACATTCTATAGAAAATACTCTATTCAATAAATATTGTTTGTTTGAACCTCATTCTGTTCTATATTGTTGTACTTATTCTTTAATTGACACTTTAATTGAGCACTGAAGTGTCAGGTGTGACTGTGTGGCAATGGCAAATGGTTTACATAGCTCACGGCGTCACAGGTCTGGTAGAGGGCCCCTTAGCAGAATTTTGGGGGTGCCCTTTTTTCAGGTCAGAGCAACTGCCCCTCAAAATTCCGGTGCATGTCCCTGTTTAAATATGTCATTTTGGTGATCAAAGATGAGTTTAAAGGAATAAAATGACTGACTACAGGGGGACTTTAATTTGTGTTTGATGTAATTCATAATCCATGGTAACTAGATGTTTTAATTGGAAACATACAGGAGGAGCACGTTCAAATAATCAATCCAATTAACTTGTCATCAACAATCATCATGACTGTCCCATCAGCATGAGAGAAAGCATTTATATAGGCACTCAGTCGACTCACCTACATTCCTTGACAGTTTTTCAGCATCCCTCCACCACCCCGACACCTTACTCTCGGCTTGTTCCTTCCACAGCCAGGAATACGGGGGGAGTACTCTGGGTTCGGGCCAAATACCAGGCCGGAACCCTCTCCTCAGACAGCACGCCAAATATGCATACCATTTATTCTATCTGACTTATTTGTAAGTGTGAACTCGTGAATTTCCTGAAGGACAAAATCAAGTCCCAAACAGACCTGGCTTCCTTGTTATATAATAATATTCATTCATATACTTAAGTAGCTGTCTAACATTTCATTAAAAAAGTTAACATCACGTTTGTGGCAAGCAGGGAGGGTCGAGGGCCGTGAGAGGGCGTGATTACTGATGAGTGTCACCTGCGCTCTCTCACAGAGGAGCTACGGAAGCTTAAAAGGAGGAGCGACGACAGTGAAGGGCAAGAGAGGACCAGGCCTGGACTATTTATGTTATGTTTTGTTTTTGTTTTATTTGTGGATTATTAAAGTCTTTAAATGTTCGCCAGTTCCCGCCTCCTTCTTCCCATAACAACTAACCTCATTACAACATTAAAGGGATAGTTCGCCCAAAAATGAAAATTCTGTCATTATTTACTAAATCATTTTTGGGTGAACTATCCCTTTGTGCCACGGTGCTCACACAGGTGACACAGGCAAATTGCATAATTTGTCTACCCAGTTCACCCCTGCCAGATGCAGTTGTCCTCTTTACAGTTCAGACTGTGAATAAAAAGGCCAAAAAGAGAAATTATCTCACCCGTAGTGTGTTAATCTGTGTGCTGCTGTTGAAAAAATTCCAGATCAAATCTTTATTCTGCAGCCATGCCTCTGCCAGTTCGCCAACTTTAGCCACAGCGTCAAAGGTGCGGTTGGCCTGGTGACAAACAGATTGCATTGTGGAACACTGTTCAGAACACTTAGTGTAAGCACTTCATCTCATTGAAATACTTGGATTTGGTTGGCCAATTGCTGCATTGAATGGTCAAATATTTTATATACCATTATATCCCACTATACCACTGTATATATTTTAGCATTGCTCATGGCAAAATACAGGTGCTATTTTCATATCTCTTGTGTCACGCATTAAAACAAAAAAAAAACCACTAGATTACATCATCACAGGGTTATAGTCTCTTCAGGTGTGTTCTCTTTAAAGGTCTCCTTCCATGGGCCAGATTCATGAAACATTCTTAAAAATGAAGTTCTCCTTAACAGCTATAAACGATTTTCTATTTTAGGAAGAATAATGTTAAAAATCATTTGTATTCCCAAAAACATTTCTTAAAGTGGCACTATGCTGAATTTTCAGTTGATGCTTATAAACACAACATCCAAATTTGGCCTCTGTCAAACTCTGTCGATCTGAATATCCATGGGCAGGGTCGAAAATAATGCAGAAGCATAATCTGTCGTTTTCACGAAAGCCCTTGCTGACAAATAAATGTGAATTTCTCGATCCAGGTAACACATAGAATGAGTAAACATTGTAACAAATACTACTGACATCGTAACAAAGCAGCATGAAAATCGGCGAAGTTACACTCTTATTTTCATGAATCCAGCAGCAGCTCATTCCTGTACACGTCCTAAAACATGACCCGGGCCCTATGATAACTAAGGTCCTGCGTTTCAAGCATACATAATTCAATTGATGTTCTTTCAATGTAGCTGCATCTCATGAACAGGAAACAGATTAATACAGGGAAAAAATCTGTACAATCACTGATTCAATTCTCTGTGGATTTCTCTTTTCTCTTCTGGGGTGTCAAAGGGCACAAACAAGCATAAACACATTTGCGATTCTGAGCTTGTTAAGTGCACATTCATCCTCGTTACACCAATTTACATCTTACGCAATATGAGTCTATGTTCTCTTTATTCAGGCTAAATCATGGCCATGGTTTTAAAAGATGCAATGCATTAACTTTCCACTGGCCACTGCTCTTCTGTGCGTATGTGTGGCGAGCAGGACGAGGCCGAGGGCCGGGAACATAAAAGGAGGAGCGACGACAGTGAAGGACGAGAGAGGACAGGCCTGGACTATTTTTGTTATGTTTCTGTTTTATTATATGTGGCAGCAGTCGTCCGTGAGGGACTGCTGCCTTTACTTTCGTTTCGTTTTGTTGTTTGTTTATTTTACGTTATTAAAGCCACCCCTTCACCCTCTAGGCGCCACGGTCGAGTTTACTCGACAAGATGAGGCACTGAATAAAATGGCCGATTTTGTCAAATTGGGTGTCACATTTCGTTCGACCTCCCCTCCACTGGATGGCAGACATGTCATACTTCATCCCCGAATCAAAAAAACGTCATGTTTCTATACAAAATGTTGGAGTTAGAGCACATTGAATCAGTGAGATCAAAAGCGGAGCTAGTGTGAGAGTGAGCCATGTTATCAGAGCCTCTCCGCAATCGCGGCGACAGTATTGTGGTGGAGACTTTGTCTAATGCCACTGGGTATGTTAGACGAGGTCGAAGTATTCATAGGACAGTTAGGAGGCAACGTGGAGGCAGGGTGAGGAGTCGCAATGACAATGACAGTAGCCTGAGTTCTGCACACTCGGCGCGCGCGCGAGGCAGATCTGACCGCGCTGCTCGTATCATCTCACTCATGATCTGTGCCTTGCCGTGGCGAGTGAGCGTTTGAACTAAACAGGTCTTGTCTACTTGTGTTTGTATGTCATATGAATAATATATATGTGCCCCATACATGGAATCAGAGTGTCTACTGTATTTAGTAAATGGAAAATCTCTACAGCAAAAGGCAACCACTACATGCATTCGGTTTGTTTCTACCATTTATTAGTAATAATTTACACAGTTTGTTTACTACTTACTATATACCTAAGCATTCAGTATTGTGCAATATAACATACAGAAGGTGATGGACATTTTGGGGGGAAAGAAGTGCTGCATTTTATTAGTGGTGGGGGGAAAAATCGATTCTGTTCAGTATCGCGATATTTTGCCCCCCCAATTATATCGATACAGTAGCGCAAAGTATCGCAATATTTAATTATAAAATTATCTGTTTTACTTCCGGGTTTTCTCGGAGTTTACTCTGATAATTTACATTCGCGTATTACATCCACAAGGAAGCGCTTGTTGCGGTGCTTTGTTGTCGTGCATTCAACTGGAAATTCAAATGAAAATGTAGATGCCAAGTGTAAGTTTAGCATAGATATATTTCCACTCGCTGAACCCTGACTGAGCACTTGAGACTTTCGCTCTCCGTGACTCCGTCAAGCGATCATTCTGTGTGTGACCAGACGGGCTATGGTGTGACGTACCCAGCACCGTACTCTAGTGTGAAGGCGCGCGACTCGCCGGCACGTTTCTCTCACGCACGCAAAGAGAGCGAGAGAGTTACATTATACAACGCAAAATCGACGCGCTACATGTAAACGATTTCTTGTTTGTATTTTCCTGTCAAAATAACTGAGTTCATCTGGTATTATTCAGCTTTTAAGAACAAGCAGAAGAGATGCCGGTTTCTCCGGTAGTGGGTGGAAGTGGAACTAATGCGCAAACGGCAATCTTATTGGATGGCACCCATGCCTGTTTTAATTTCAGCAAATCAGAGCAAACGAATGCTGTCAAATGATTTACATTCATGAACCAAGCAGCTCATGTGTTGCAGGCCTATATTATATTTTTTTATAGACTATAGTTGTATATTGTCATTATTATTAGTAGAATTAGTAGTAGGATTATCTTTTAATAATAATTACTATTATCTTACTTTTTTTTTTACAGAAACACTGAATGACCAACAATATCGTAAGCACCACCAGTTCAGTTTAAGTTCAGTTAAAATGACAAATATGCATTCATGCATGATTATCAAGTTTTAGTTCTAATCAGGGGCGTCACTAGGCCCTTTTTAGGGGGGCTAAATTTTTTTATATATTTTTAAAAAATCATATTGGGGGCTTAGCCCCCCTAAAATGAAAATCCTAGTGACGCCCCTGGTTCTAATTACTGAAGTTCTATCATTAAATAGGCTAATGCTTGATTATCATAATATAATGCTTGATTGACTGATTTTAAGAGTGTACATTTAGATATTTAAAAAGCTGTGCCATTCAATGATAAGCTGATTTTGTGGAATTATATATAAAAGTTTTTGCAGTTCAGTTAATGTGTAGAAGATAATGTTCACAGAATTAAATGTGACATTTGAAGTGAGTTGAGTCTTATTTTCCTTTATTTTTTGTAATGCCTTTGAATAATATGGGGGGCATGAATCGCAATATATTGTAGAATCGAATCGCAATACTTGCTGTTTCGCAATATGTTAAGAATCGCAATAATATTGATTCGTGGGCCAAATATCGCAATACTATCGAATCGTCACATTTTTGCCAATTCCCACCCCTACATTTTATCATTAAAACATGTGACTTTTCATTGAAATTCTATAATCCAAGATTGCCGCCACCATATGGCGTCATAATATGCAAATTAGATGGAAAAATGTAATCCCTACATAAACTTTGGGTCATCCTTAATATTTCTCTAATTTACAGAAAGTCTCTATCTTTTATCACTTTTAAGATATAGCCTTTTGAAATTGAGATGTCAAAATCGAACGTTTTAGGAAAAAACCTCTGGCGCCTAAAGGGTTAAGTGTCACCGGCCCACCGGTGGGCCCACACCCATTACATATTTAAAACAGTAATATCCTAGATTAAACCTAAACTAACCTTGACAACCTATATATCATTTGAAAGCTTACAATCTCTAGTTTTCATATTTGGTGATATTATATTTATTACAGAGGAGCCGTAATTTATCAATTTATTGCAACAAGAATATTTTCATACTACTAAGGCGTGTTTAGACCTTTATTTTGAAATAGCAATGAACATAAAAAATCATGAAAGAATGGTAGAAACCTCAGTTTGTTTTCATGCCAAGAGTTCAAAAGATAACATCCATTAATTTTTTTTAGAAAAAAAAAAGTAATATAAAGAAAAAAATAATAGATTCACCATTTGTGACGTGTCTGCGAACTATGACGCACATACGTGTTCTTTTTGTGTTTATTAGAGGTTGAATTCATATCAAAATCTGCCACACTTCCCATACTACTTTCTGAATAGGATGTCTACTTCATAAATTGTATGAAAATTGTGGAAATATATGGTAAAATATATGGTAATCGAGTCTGGTTGTCACCTATTAAAAAAGTTTGGTACTGCGCCCAAACAAAATCTTACCGAAAGCTCATTTTTTGAGATATCAACCTAAAATTTGAAACACAACTTGTACAGATTTTTGGCTTTGATTTTCTTGCAGTTTTAGAGTCCAACATGTTTTAAAACTATATATTTTATATAAAATATTAATAGTTAAATTTTGTCATTGTACATTTACATAAACTCAAACTTCTATAACTTTTTTTCTGTTTCACTTTCGTAATTTATTTCACAGACAAAAACCTGCCAAATGTCTTCTTTAAAACGAGACCAATCTTACGTCTATATTCCAAAGCATTCTTGAACGTGACACGTAAGGTTTGCCGGTTCCCGCCTCCGTCTTCCCATAACAACCAACTTTGCTACAGTATGTTTTTGTTTGTGTGTGTACCTCTGTAACGATGCTCCGCGTAACATTTGTGTCGGGCGTGTAGAGGATTTTTCCTTGCAGAAAGGGCCTGAAGGTTTTCCATAACAGACGCAGGCTGGACGAGCTCTCCAGTGTGTCAGTCAAGTTTTTACAGAACTCACCTGCAAAGACAGAAGAGTGGATATACATTAATAAAACATCACTGAAGAAGCAGATTCAGATGCACCCAAGCTCAGACTTGAGCTTTGACTCCAATAATGTTCTTCTCGTGCATCAAGCAAGCACGGTTTCTATTTTTATCATATTTGATGAGCTCTATATGTTTGTTGATCAGTGTGATCATAATGGAATAAAAGCCTAAATCAAATATGTGCATTGTATTAAAGGAACACTCCGACTTTTTGGGACTTTAGCCTATTCACCTTATCCCCCAGAGTTAGATAAGTCCATACATACCTTTTTCATCTCCGTGCGTGCTATAAGTCTGTTTGACGCACCCACCGCTAGCCTAGCTTAGCACAAAGACTGGATGTAAATGGTTGCAGCTAGCATACTAATCCAAATAAGTGACAAAATAGCGCAAACATTTTCCTATTTACATGTTGGGATTTGTATAGTCACAGAGTGTACAAAAAACTACGTCACATGAGACACAGACATATTTTAACAGTATAAATACTGGGTTATAGTTATATTCTCTGAAGGCGAAGCACTGCTACTTGGGCGGAGTAATAACCGCAGCACCTGAGACGCGCCGTGGTGAGGAGCAGAGAGTTCGTTCAGAGTTTGGGTACGGTACGTCTCAGGTGCTGCGGTTATCACTCCGCCCAAGTAGCAGTGCTTCGCCTTCAGAGAATATAGTTCCCAGTATTTATACTGTTAAAATATGTCTGTGTCTCATGTGACGTAGTTTTTTGTACACTCTGTGACTATACAAATCACAACATTTAAATAGGAAAATGTTTGCGTTATTTTGTCACTTATTTGGATTAGTATGCTAGCTGCAACCATTTACATCCAGTCTTTGTGCAAAGCTAGGCTAGCGGTGGGTAGCCTCGTGAGACCATCCTGATCTCGCGAGCTTTCAAGGTTTCACTCGCAGATCAGTCTGGATACTTTCCGTTAAAGAAAATTTGGGAGCAGTTCACCAAACGAACGTCCAATCAGCGTTGGCTTTGAGGCGGGTTGAGGTGTGACGCAACGAGAAGCGCGTCACTTCAGTCTAAAGAACATGTCGGCTTCAGCGGATGAAACTAGCATCAGCGTGGCTATCGAGCAAGTTTTATCGGAATTACAGAGTATTTCTTCACTGAAAGAAGAGCAAAACACTGCTCTGGAGGCTTTTCTCAGAGGAAAAGATACGCTCTGTTAGTACGTCATATGCTTCGTTGATCTGATTGGTTGATTTGGCCCGTCTATCACCAACATAGGCCAATCAGCTAACCAGTATTTTCGCCCCTTACCAAAACTACTTCAACGGAAGGTTTCCAGATGGATATGCGGAGCAAATCCATCTGGCGGAGTCAGGTTAAGCGGTGGGTGCGTCAAACAGACTTATAGCACGCACGGAGATGAAAAAGGTATGTATGAACTTATCTAACTCTGGGGGCTAAGGTGAATAGGCTAAAGTCCCAAAAAGTCGGAGTGTTCCTTTAAGCGACTGTGTCTCTTTACTAGACATGGATTGAATAGCTTGATTCATATGGATTAGTTTTACGATGCATTCAACATTTACAATATTTCAATGGATGGGAAAATGATAAGAGAATAACCATAAAAACAAATACTTTTATTAGTTGAAATTAAATAAACTTTAACTGAAATAAAATAAAATATTAAAAAAAACTTAGCTGGTTGCCAAGGCAGCATTTATAATTTTCATGTAACTTAACTTGAAGTACTAAAATAACAAAAAAAAAAAAAAAAAAAAAAAAAAAGTATAAAAACTATATAAACACATACAAAATAATAAAAATGACAAAAACACTATAACTAAAATTAAAATGAAACCAAATATGTATATATATATATATATATATATACACACACACACACACATATGGACACTAAAAAATCTCCAATAAGCATTTTCCAGTATGTTCTTTAAAGTTGCTCAGAAAAAAAGTTAATCAGTTCTATCTGCAGAAGCTCACTCAGCAGCTCTTAGTTCACTACCTCAAATGCTCACCGACAACCAGCAAACAATTTCGCCAACAAACAATTTAGACTTCATCTTAAAAATCTGCCACAGATTCATACTGAAAGTCAAGATTAGACTCAGATTTAACCCTCAAACCTCTGCACTTCAGCGCCTTCATGTATAGAGAAAGCAGAACAGGCATATAAAGGCATTTCTGCCCAGTCAGATACACTCTTCCATGTTTTCCCTATAGAAAAGCAATAAACACTCTGTGCTCTAGCTCTGCCAGAAAATCATTACTTTAATTTGATTGAGCGAATGTGCAGCCCTTAGGTGAGACCGGGTTGGTGAGACCTCAATCCAGGTAGGACATTTCAGTGTAAAATGATCCTTTTTTTGCTAGTGCTGAAAATCTGCAGTGATGTACTGATCAGGGAAAGGATTTATAAAACTAAAAAGACCACAATTTTTACATAAAATATGCCAAAATAAAACTAATTATACTCTTACTCTCACAATTAAGTAGTGTTATGCATAAATGCCCGTAAGTATTAAGACCTGGTCTCAGTTCATAAGTTATTTAGAGCTAACACTAAAAACCTAGTTAGGAGTTGCAAAATGGCTGTTTTGCATGGATGTGTTGAATGCAGTTGAATTTGATATATTTCAATTTGATATATTTTTATATTAGAAGATATATTTCATAGTTGAGTCAATACAGTGGCTTATTTTTTTTTTTAAGTTTTTTGCATAATATTTTTCATTTGATAGAGTATTTTGCAGTTGGAAAATGTGATTGATAATCCATAAAATCGCTAATGACCAGAGTTGGGGGGTAATGCATTACGAAAACCGTGTTTTTTGGGGCAGTCGTAGTCTCAGCCTCAGACTAGTGACACCCACGGACCGTTGGCTGAATGTCTGATGCATATGGCACACTTTTTCTGGAAACACTTCAGGAGTTTCGAAGTCGTGATCTGATTGGTTGAATTCTTCAGGATGTCCAGGAGACGTGTGTGCCGCGTTCTTTAACAGTCCAGTCCGCCTGGAAACAAATGCTGTGACGCCAAAACCCCTCGTGGAAGAAGAACGCCGTCGTGTTTATAACTGTGACAATGAGCGCTTACCAGGATAAAGTATGTGAAGTTTGCGGCTCCATTGTTGCAGTAAACTTGCACAACAATCTTGAATGGATAATTTATTAGATGCACGCCGGTCACCCCTAAACATGACGCGGAACAAAACGAACTGTGATTGGTTGCGTTACATGTCAGTCAAACGTCCTCTAGGGGGGTCCTTGGCCAAGAAAAGCTGCGATACAGTCCAGACCTTCTGCCGTCAGTCTGAAGGTCTGGCTAGACTAGGGTAGTCTGGCGAGACGAGGGCAGTCGTGACAAGTGGCCTAATGGTAAGAGAGTCCGACTGGTTGCAGGTTCGATTCTCAATACTGGCAGGAAATGGAAAAGGCTCCCATGGGCGCTGCTCCACTGCTCTGGTTGTGTGTGTCCACGGTTTACAGTATATGTATGTGTGTATTCCCTACTCACTAATCCTAATGTGTGTGCACTAACTTGGATGGGTTAAATGCAATGCATGATTTAGCGCAAACTAAATCGACTGTCGGCTCAAAAAACGACTGTCAGGAAGGATATACCACAGGATATAAGACACGCAGTGAAAAATTAGCGCTCAAAAGGCGTGAACAGGGTTATTTTTGTGGCTGACCTTATTGCATATGTATTTGTAGGAGTTTCCCTTTCCAGACACACAATTTATGGGAGGAGAGTATTTAAATGAATCATGCAAGGTGATTTACCAAGGCTTGCGCCAGTCAATTCACCGGTTTTTGCTCCATTATTTAACGCCCCAAAAAGGCACTTCTTAAACCAGACGTTAATTTGCGCTGCTCTTGCGTTGGTCACAATGGAAATGATCCGGCTTTTACATAAACTTTACATAAACGGCTTTATTAGTTGGGCTTTTCCTTAAAAAAAATATTGGGCTTTTCCCAAACTATATGCCAGACCGAAATGTGAAATCGAGTGATCTTGAAATATGAAATATACAGGCAGATAGGAAACCTTTCACTGCATCTAAATGTCGTATGAAACGAGGATGTTTCTATGCTCTATTATATAATAATAAACTTAATAAACATAATACAATATAAAAGTAATAACAGTGTTTATTTAAAGTAATAACAGTTGTCAACAAAATGACAAAGAGTGTTTACACTGTAACATGCTGACAGTGTTTTCAAATCTGCTCAAACGTAGATGTTTCTAATGTGATAAACAATAATAATTTAGTTTCAAAAATATAAAATGTTATGTACTGTGTGATAGTACATACAAAGCATGTGCATCTATTGGCGCTTTTCCACTGCATAGTACGGTACGGTTCGGTACGGCACGCTTTGGCGCTTTTCCACTGCATAGTACGGTACGGCTCGGTTCGGTACGGCTCACTTATGGCGCATTTCCACTGCATGGTACGGTACGGCACGGCTCGCTTCGGCTCGCTTTAAATGGTACCCGATCTGTTGAGGTTCCAAGCGTACCGTACCGGTACTAAAATGTGACGTCAAAACACTGCAGATCACTGATTGGTCAGACAGACAGACAGAATCGTCACTACCAGCGTCATTGTATTTGCGACACGAGACACTAACCCGCTAGATTTAAATAGCCAGCAGTAGACAACAGCCAACGCTGTAGTACCTGTTTTTAAAGTATTTGCTTGAAAAAAGAAGATGAAAACTTCAAAAAAAGAAATGGCTGAACCGTGGTCAGTGGACGAGGTGCAGACGTTCCTCTCGTTGGTTGCCGAGGAGTTGCGCAACTAACGATCAGTCCCACCCACTGAAGCGGTACTACTGCAGTGGAAAAGCAACCGAGCCAAAGCGAACCGAGCCGTGCCGTACCGAGTCGAGTCGTACCACGCAGTGGAAAAGCGAAGCGAGCCGAACCGTTCCGCGCCGAGTCGAACCGTACCGAGCCGAACCGTACCGTACTATGCAGTGGAAAAGCGCCAAAACCATGTTGTTAATGTATTACTATGAGCAATACATTTATTACTGTATTTGTTAATCTTTGTTAACATTAGTTAATAAAAATACAGCTGTACGTAGTTTGTTCGTGTTAGTTCACAGGGCATTAATGTTACCAAATACAACTTTTCATTTTAAAAATGTATTAAATGTTGAAATTAACATTAACAAAGATTAATAAATGCTGAAGAACTGCAGTTCATTATTAGTTTATGTTAACTAATGTAGTTAACTAATGTTACTTTTTGCTAAAAAAAAAACAAGTAACATAATTTGTTACTTTAAGGAGTAACTCAATACTGTAATGCATTACTTTTAAAAGGTAATTTTCCCCAACGATAGTCAACAACAAATGTCATTATCGATTAGTTTGCACAACTCGTCTCAGCCATATTGCAACTACGAGCTAGGTTAAGATCCCTGCTGAACTTCTTAACTAATTTATGAGCTGAGGCAGTCTTACTTTTATTTATGCATTTTATGCATGCATGAATCTTGTTCTTAATTGTAAAAAGAGCAAAAAGTTCATTCTTTGAATTTTGAGAAACTTGTGGATAAAATGTAAGTGTCTCAAAGTGGCTTTTATAAATATCACCATATGTGAATAAAACAACCATTGCTTGTTTTGTATTTTATTTATTGAGCTCTACACTATTTTACCTTTTCGAATGCTTTTCTTTTGTCTGTTCATTGCACACTAAACTCGCTCACAGAAAAGCCTTAATCTCAGTGGGCCTAAACCTCTTGAAATAAATGCAAAACAAATGAAATGCATCACAGGATGACAAATCACCAACTTCACTCTCATGCACAGCTACATCATGACATTCCCAAACCACTGAGAGTGATGTGAGCACAGACTCAATCCCTGGGCTACTGACTATAATGAAATCAGTTCTCCTCAAAACTATATGATGTTACATTAGCCTGAACATCAGCACAAACAAAAGAACAAAATCACCCAGCAGACACAAACACCTAAGGAATATCAAGCCCACGTTGTTGTTGTTGTTTTCAGATTTATTTATATAGGCTAGTACTACTATAGTATTTATTAACATTTTGAGCTTTTATTTTTACATTTTCAGTTTTCATTTGATTTTAAGATTTAATAATTGTGTTTATTTGTATTAAGCGTTTGAATATTTAGCTTTAATTTATTATTTCAGGTTTAATTTGAGCAAGTTTAATACTTTAACTTAAACGTATTTCTGTTTGTTTTTGAATTCAAGTGTTTCATCTAATATTTATACTTGCAGCTTTATTTCACTGAATGATTACCATTGTTAACTGTTTTACAACACAGCAAACACTAAAACAAACATCACTAAACAAATAATGGCTCAAAATGTGCAAGCTAGACTCAAAAGAGTGAAAAAAGTGCAGAAGTTGGAAACATTAATCTGATACTGCCACCACAGTAGAGGAAAATAGTTTGTTTTTATACAATAAGGGACACTCTTAATATAAATATAATATAATGTAAATAGATCACTGGCCGCATAAGACAAATATTTCACAGTCCCAGTGTCTTCAGGTAGTATATGTATCTGAATGAAAAAGATAATTACTGCATGACTGAAAGAAATAAGTGCATTTGAGAATTGAACAGCATCTGAGATGCAATCACTTTGATTCCTGACATATGACTTCCATGGCACTTACTGGTTCTTTTTTTTTTCATAGTGGAAGAGCATCCAACGACACACCAGAGGAACGTTCTGCAGATTTACTGAAAGATCAACTGTGTAACTGAATCTCATAACGGAGTTAAATTCCCCATTATGTACAGCAGATGCACAAACGTACAATCTGTGTTTCATAATGCATCTGTTTGCGCTCCCACTAGAGAGACGTCAACGTGCCTCGTCGACTGACACATTCACTGTCTGGATTCCCACCGACGCTCGTGTACAATCCCGGCACACCAAATTCAGAGAGAAAGCACGATCCCATTAGCATGCAAACAGGGCCGGAAAGCCATCAAAACAGAATACAGCACAATGCAACACGGTTTTTGTGATTTGTGGTGTCAGAACAACAGAAAGCCACAGCAGGCCGAGGCAGAGCTCGGGGAGAAACAGCCAATCCTATTTACTGGAGTTTCAAAGAGAAGGTAATTAACGGAACAACCCAACTGAGTCACTAATTAACTCAGTCCTCCTGATATTCAGCCGCACAGAAGTGCTCTGTACAAACACACAAGCACTGCGAGAGCCGAGGCATTGTAAACAAACAAACAGCATCACGGAAGAAACATCAACAGCCTCTGCGCTGATGCGACTCTCGCCTTCTGCTGAGTCAGAAAGTACTGCGGATCCAGTTGATCCGGTTCTCAAATTGAACTCAAATGATCTGCCGGGAATGGATAACAGCTCAGTGGAGTGGAAAAGTATCCCTGAATAATGACTTCAATTTTGGTTCTTACATAAAACTTCACAATCACATAGGTTTAAAAGTAAAGAAGTGCACTTTAGCATACTTTTAAAATTAGGGATCTAATATACTTAAGTGTGAACTGAATTATGTTTTCAGGCATAATGAATTATGTGTAAAATGGAAATGTATTATAGTTCAAATTTATATTAAATGCAATTAGCTGAAGTTAAGAGTGCTTAAGTGCATCTTAATATGCAATTTCAAAATAACTTCAATTGTCTTTGAATTATGATTAAAGTGTACTGCTGAATATACTGACAAGCATTTATGGTACACTAAAATATACTTTAATGCTATTTCTGTTTCTATTTAACTGTATTTTAAAGTTTTTGATTTTGATGTTGCAATTTAGTTTTCTTTTTAAATATATTCATTTTAAATGTAATATTCAATAAGTAGATGTGCTTCAGTATGTTAGTCAACACAACATCAAAGCACAAGAAAAGATTTTTGAACCAACATTATGTGAAATGCACTTTAAAGTAAAACCTTTAGTTTGACATGATTACAAATTGGCCGTTTTTATGTGCGTGTAAAGAAACAGCCGTGAAAGTAGACTCTCTTTAAAGCTGCAGTCCGTAGTTGTTTCTATTTATCGCCATCTCTGTTCGAAATCTGCAATTGCAGTTATTCGCGGAATTATCAACTTTACGTGGGTTGTGCCTCGGCACGGCACAGCGCGGATGAACACAATGTGTGGATACTGTCATTCAGAATCACAGATTCTACTTTTTGGAAGTATGACCAACATAAGAATTTTCACCGGGAAATGTAATCTGAACAAGTAAGTAACATCCACTTTTGTTCTGAAGGGAAAAAAAGCATTGCAGTAAATCGCACTGATTAAATCTAACGATCGCTTATCATATCACGTCAAACCGTGCAAATTATACTTTGTTCTCAAATTGTTAATGTTAACAACATCAGTATTGTGTGACTACATGTAATGCCCTTCCGATATTATCCTTGTTTTCGCATGGGCACGGATGCAGTCTCTTTTTTTCTGTAGCCAATCCGAAGTCCAAACAAAGTCTTTTGCATTTTACAGGTGAATCTCTAGTTGTCACTGGTGATTGTCGTTTGAACCTTTCTGGATCCGCTATCAAATTGAAAAGTTTAATGTGAGAAAAGGCTATAAATCTCCACCTCCAACATCCTCACACGCAATATAGCCTACTAGCCGAGACTCCTTCTTTATGTGTACAGATGTGACGTAATGACGCAAAGACATGCTCGAATCTCCCGCGGAAATCCACCAGTACCACTGGAATTAAAAACATTATTACAAGCTTACCGTTTTGAATTGAGCTAAGGCAAGCAGATAGTTTTGAACACTGGCTGGTTATGTACTTGCTCAAAAAATTATTGTGGATAATCTTTAACCCAAAAACTGCAGCTTTAAGTACATTTAAGTGGCTTTTATTTAATTAATATTATATTATCTGCAAGTACAGTCTTTAAAAAATAAACTTTTAAGATTTGAAGAACACTACACATGCATATTAAATACAATTAAGTTCACTTCTTTTTTGCAAGGGATTAAATAATAATAATAATAGCCCACTTGAATAATATCAAGTCCCATTATTTTCCTTTGAATATTCCATTTCACAAAGAAGTATGTCACACAATGAGCGTTACTGGTAAATGCGTTATCTGATTTAAACTGTCCTATCAGATTCAAAAATCAGCTCTTACTGGTGTTAGTGCTGGTTGTATTGGTGTTGTCGGCTGTTGCGGCCCGTGTGTTCTGTTGGTCCGATTCTGTTGACACGGTCCTCACAACATCTCTGCTGGTGGTTTTGGACGTGGTGTTAACGTCTGTTCCACACATCAGCTGACTGAGGCTTCCAAATGGATCGGACCTGAAGTCCAAAGTACCTACCGCACTTAGCAGCGCTGAAGACCCAAAATTAGACATCTGAGTGGAGAAAAAAAAACATATCACATGGAAAATCTCCACAAATACACGTTCAGAAATGACTCTTATGTTCACCAAGACAGCATTTGTTTGAACAGAAAATACAGTAAAAATGGTAATACTGACAGTAACTGTAAAATAGTATCTATTTTGAATGTAATGTATTCCTGTGATGCAAAGCTGAATTTTCAGCATCATTACTAAAGTCTTCAGTGTCACATGATCCTTCAGAAATCATTACAATATGCTGATTTTCTGCTCAAGAAAGCAGTTGTGCGGCTGCATATTTTTGTGGAAACCGTGATAATTTTTTTTCAGGATTCTTTGATGAATAGAAAGTTCAAAAGAACAGCATTTTTAAAAAATAGATATCATAAAGGTCTTTACTGTCACTTTTGATCAATTTAATGCGCCCTTGCTGAATAAAAGTATTCATTTATTTTAAGAAAAAAAAATCACACACACACACTTTTGAACAGTATAGTTTGCTTTATTATCTGTATAAAGCATTTGCATATCTGTGAGCCATGAGCAGAACAGACCTGTGAACCATTGTTTCTCTGGAGGAAGATGCAATAAAAACTATCTTTAGAAAACATACTGCATACACACTTCAGGCGAACATTTGTCCATCCCATAACTGAATATTATGGTGTAATGTCATTAATTAATGCCATGGATGTCTAGTTCACGGCATGTCTGCGTAATACAAGTCCATCTGTGCTTTGCATCTGTTGGCCTGGCGGCTAAGCCGGCTAATGCCAAACCATGAAAAGGTGAAATGGTTTTTGGTGCGTGATCAAGACAGCACCTTCATAATCGAAACAAAAAGTGTAAACTGTGTTTCAGTCTCACTTAACGAGCATAACAGACATAAAGCCTGTTCACTCAGAACGAAGGTGACAGCTGTTGTGTTAATACCAAATGACACGGTATATTACTTTCCAACAAACTTCCAGCTGATTTTATTTATATAGCCATGTGCATGCAAACAGTAATGGACTGCACAGAAGCATGGGTAATAGAGCACAACAGTGACGGCCCACTTTTTCAGTGCCCTTGGTTCCTGAATTATTTTCCCATTCATTTTCTCCACGTATTCACTAGAGAGCTCTAATCCTTGGACCAAACCAACCAGCTCTCAGATGAATAGCACAATATATTACTATCAAAAAGTATTCAGTATAACTTTATATACTAATACGCAAAAAAATGTGATACATTTAAAGTTTATTGCAAACAAAACAAGTAGTTTGAGAGTGTATAGAGATTCGAAAATGAACAACTCTTCCCATGAAGCCTTGCAAATGATTCCAAAACAGAGGGTACAATACCAAACCCTTGACATTGATTATAAAATGCATTTAGTTCTGGTCGTCAAATTTGATTGTCTGTTCACAATGTTCTAGAACAGTGGCACTCAAGTTCGGAGGCCAACAGGGCCGCATTTAAACCACATTAAATGCAAAGGGCCACACATTACAATTTGTATTGTAAGACTTTTATTTAGGCCTCCTTACGACAATATTTGTAGTTTTACTTTACAAGTGCAGTTAATTATCTAGCTAAGTCTTACTAGTCCTTTAATTGTTGTCCTATTTAAAATGTCACAGAACATGAAAAAAATGACTATTAAAAGGATTAATAGTTTGTCTTGCTGTATTCTTAATGCAAAAGTTGATGAAAAAATGCCAAAATGCATAAAGAAAAACATTCTTGAGGAAATAAACTTAACAAGAACTGATGAAAAGAAGTGAAAAGTCCTAGTCTTCTTTTTTATGCTCCATTGCACATTGACATTGAGAATTAAAGGGGACATATCATGCTAAATCCATTTTTTTAGCCCTTAAATGCATTTTGTTGTATATTTGGAGTGTTTAGAAGTACAGAAAAGTTTAAATTATTCTCTTCAGGTGCTTTGTTGATATCTTTATATTCTGTTTTGGTCATATTTTTCAACCTGTTCCGATTTTTCTGTTTTTTTTTTTCTGTTTTTTTATTTTATTGTAGAAACACGTAAATATACAAATATATTCAGGAGAACATAAAAGAGGTAAAACAAGACAAATAATACAGAATAATTCCAAATTAAGTGCCATAAAAATAATTTAAAAAACATAAAAAATAAAAAACATTAATTATAATAATAATAATACAAATAAAATAAACAATATATGATATAAAGCTGTTTAATCCTGAATATCAGAGCCATTACAAAATAATTGTTCATATATGTTCAGGAATCTATCACATTTTTTATTGCTAGTTAAATTAAAAGATTTAAGCAGTGAGTCTACTTCAGCCAAAAAAATGTGAGAAAATAGGAAGTGATCTCATAAATTTCTGTTTATGGATGAAAAATTTGCCAAATAAAATTAAAAAATTAAAAATATATTCTTTGGATGTGTGGGAATCAGTATAATAACAAATAATATCTTTCAAATTAAAGGAGTGTGCATGAATGGGGGTTTTATTTAAATGAGAAAATATGCTAGACCAAAATTTCTGAACCAATTTGCAAGAAAAAAATAAGTGTATTAATGTTTCATCTTCGTCACCGCAAAACGAACAGGTACTAGAAATATCAATATATTTGGACACCGTTGCATTAACAGGATATATCTTATGTAATATTTTAAAGTGGACTTATTTGGTCTTGTTAGGAATAAAATATTTATGTGGTAATAACCACGCTTTTCTCCATTCAACATTGCCAATAGAGGCAGCCCAATGGGATCTGCCTCTAGGGCAAATTCGATCTCTTTTTTGAAAAATCTGGCGAATATGTTTATTATTGCATTTCTTATCATAAATGCTAATGCCATCCAATAACAAAGCCGAATCCATCATATTAATTTGGTTGTATAATAAGTGGCTCTTAACCAGTTGCACTAGACCTGTAGGAATAGCTTTAAGCACAGTATTGTATTCTTTAAAAGGAATAGGAAAGTCATGGATAGTCATGAAGCGTTCATAAGACAAAATGTTACCAGAATTGTCAAATAAAGAAATTATATGAATTAGACCTCTATTAAACCAATTAGAAAAAAAGAGAGATTTGTTTCTAACAGTTATATTCATATTATTCCACAAAAGAGTTTTATGTGGGGAGAAATTGTGGATGTAACACAGTTTCCATGCAAGAAGAGCTTGCTGATGAAATTTAGATAGTTTAACCGGGAGTTTATTGTACATATAATTACATTTTAAGATAAACGGTAGGCCTCCAATTTTATTAAAGATGAAATTAGGAATGAAAAACCAAATAGAATTTGAATTTAGTAGACATCTTCTAGTCCACTTGATTTTAAACACATTAATAACGTTGTGAAAATGTAGCACTTCTAGTCCCCCATCACTTCTACAATTGGAAATCACTTCTTTTTTAAGTTTATGAGACCTGTTTTTCCATATAAAATCAATAAAAATTGTATTAACACCTTTAGCAGTGCAGTCATTCACAAATAAAGAAAGTGATGGATACACAAAGCGAGAGAGACCTTCCGCTTTAGACAAGAGAACCCTACCATAGAGAGTTAGGTCTCTTTGTAGCCAAAGATTAAATATATTTTGGGTTTTCTTAATTCGACTAGAAAAATTAAGTTGTTGTCTGTCTACTAGATTTTTTGTTAAGTGAATACCTAAATACTTAATTGTGTCTATAACTGGAATACCCTCAAATGACGTATCATCGCATTTATGCAACGACATTATCTCACATTTCGACATATTTAACTTTAACCCGGAAGCACATGAAAAATTTCTAACTATCTGAATGGCACTGGAGAGTTGGGTTTTATCATGTAAAAAAAGAGTGGTGTCATCAGCCAGCTGCGAGATTTTAATCTCCCTATCAAAAATGGAGATACCTTTCAAGTTCTGATTGTGCATAATACTCAGTGATAATAGCTCAGTAACCAAAATAAATAAAAAGGGGGAAATTGGGCAACCCTGTCTGACACCACGCTTTATAACAAATCTTTGGGAGGTGTTCAGATTAACTATGACTGAACTACTAATTTCTTTATAAAACATTTTAATTACATTAACAAAGGATTCCCCAAAACCAAATAGTTTGAGAGATTGCAGAAGAAATTCATGCTCAATGGTATCAAAGGCCTTATAAAAGTCTAAGAAAAGAATAATGGCTTTAGAGTGTACAAATTCAGAGTAATCCAACAAATCTAAAACAAGTCTTATATTATTGCTGATATGTCTACCTTTGACAAATCCTGACTGTGTCTCCGCAATAATTTGGTCAAGTTTAAATTTCCACCTATTAGCATACACCAGGGCCAATATCTTGTAATCAATAGTTAAGAGTGTTATTGGTCGCCAATTATCAATTAAGAGAGGGTCTTTTTCAGGTTTTGGAATAAGGGAGATTATACCCTGCTTCATTGAAGTAGTCATTTCCTTCTGAGCAATGCATTCTTTATACATGCAAAGTAATGGGGATTTTATTAAGTCCCAGAAATGGATGTAAAATTCAACGGAAAAACCATCAACACCAGGGGATTTCCCTCTCTTCATAGAGAAAAGAGCAGATTTAACTTCCCCAATTGTCAAAGTTGACTCACAAAGATCTTTAAAATCATTATCAATAGTTGGAATATAGTCTTTAATAGTTTCGACAAAAGTCTCACAATTATCTGAATTAAATTCGGAAGTATAAAGTTTGTCATAAAAGTTTGTGATAAACTTAAAAATTAAGTTTGGATCAGTGCACCTGACGCCATTAATATTTAGAGCTGTTAATGAATTTATCCTGCAATTCCTCTTCTCTAATGCAAAAAAGTAACTGGAGTTAGTCTCTCCTTCTTCTAACCATTTGGCTTTTGACCTAATAAAGATTCCTCTAGCTAAATCCAAATAAGCTTGATTGATTTGTAAATTTAAATCTCTTAAAATTAACTCTTCCTCCTGAGTTAATGTTTTTTGCAATAAAGTGTTTATTTTATTTAGGAGTTCAAATATTTTTTTCTTTTTAGAGGATTTTAGCTCTTTACTTCTTCTGATGGCAATCTGCCTAGCTCTATATGTAAAAAATTCCCATTTTGTTTTATAACCGTCACTGGAATTTTCAGAGAATATACCAGAAAACAAGTTCTTAATGCTATCATTAAAGGCTGTATCCTTAAGGGGAGAATTATTAAATTTCCAATAACCGCGCAAACTTGAATTTTTTCCAGTGTTACTACACAATTTTAGACTTATTAGCTTTTGGTCTGAGAGGGGAGCAAAAGAATGAGATAGATCTTTTACAAATTGAAGAGCTGATGAAGAGATCAGGAAGAGGTCGATTCTCGATTGGGAAGACTTATTTCTATTTGACCAAGTAAATTCCTGCAAATCAGGGTGAAAGAAACGCCATGTATCTGTAAGAGAAAATTTCGAGCATAATGATAAAATGTTAATATTTAACTGCTGGCTATCGTTATTTCTGGGAGGAAGTCGGTCCAAGGAGTCATCCACACATTCATTTAAATCCCCGCCTAAAATCACAAAAGAGTCTGGGTACTTGATAATTACTTCATTCAATTCTGAGGTTATCTGAGAGAAGAGAAACGTACTCGGTTACTAACGTAACCTCGGTTCTCTCTAGAGAGGGAACGAGTACTGCGTAATAGCTTACGCTAGGGGAAAACCTCTTTTCCACGAGATATTGAAGCCAAAAATTATCCTTAATTTTGTATTAATGTAAAACGCTTTGCAGCAGCAAGCAGACACAGGCGAGACAGCTCGCGCGCCTATTGGCTGCTCTTGCGGCAAATGCAGCAGCCTATCGAGAGAGACTCTGCGTGACGTAATGACCAATGGGGGCAACTCGCGCCCATATCGTCACGTCCCGCCAGAAAGGGCGTGGTCTCACTCTATAAATATGCTCGTTAGGCTGGTACAAGCTGGTTTTCATCGCCGAAGCGAACCAGAGCGTATTCCAAGCACGGCAAGATACGCAGTACTCGTTCCCTCTCTAGAGAGAACCGAGGTTACGTTAGTAACCGAGTACGTTCTCTTACGAGAGTATCTCTCGTACTGCGTAATAGCTTACGCTAGGGGAACACAATGCAACACGCCGTGCGTACAGGGATCCAACACCAAAGTCCCAGGGGCCGAAGCCCAGGGCTCATATAGTGCATAATCACCATAAACTCACATAGAGTGGAGGATGAGAGGCTGGAAGCGTCATTCCTTATAAAATAGCACCCAGCGGGGCTATCATATGACAATAAAACGCGCAGCCAGGGTGAAAGCTTTCAGCCTGATCTGGGTGGCCATACGTGTGTCAACACTCATGGGGCTGCAGTAAACTCAGCATCTGGGCCGCACAGCGGGGCAGATAGCACTGAATTTTAGACCGCCAAAAGCTTAGCTTGTAAGGCGGGTACCTCCAGGTTATAGTATTTTATAAATGTAGACGGCGAGGCCCAGCCCGCGGCCGTACAGATATCTTGCAGGGAAACCCCGCTAGACCATGCCCACGAAGAGGCCACGCCTCTCGTGGAGTGCGCTCTGACACCCAAGGGGCACTGCAGGCCCTTTGCAGTGTAAGCGAGCGCAATGGCATCCACTATCCATCTGGATAGGCTCTGTTTTGAGGCGGCAAGTCCCTTGGAGCGCCCGCCAAACAAAACGAAAAGCTGCTCAGTCTGTCTGAAAACAGACGAGCGCGACACATAAGCTCTTAATGCCCTGACGGGGCAAAGGAGACTCGCGTCCTCCTCCTCATTGAGAACCGGTAGGGCGGACAGGGAAATTACCTGGGCCCTAAACGGTGTATTGAAGGATTTCGGCACATACCCGTGCTTACGTTTGAGAATGACCTTCGAGTCATTAGGCCCAAACTCCATACATGACGCGCTTACTGAATGCGCCTGCAAGTCCCCTATGCGCTTCACTGAAGCGAGAGCCATGAGAAACACTGTTTTGAACGACAGGTGTTTCATGTCCACCAGCTGGATTGGCTCGAACGGGGCGCCTTTCATGGCCTCCAGGACCGTGGAAAGGTCCCACGTCGGGACTGAAGGGGGCCTGGGAGGGTTTAGCCTCCGAGCTCCCCTAAGGAAACGCACGACTAAGTCGTTCTTCCCCAGCGACTGGCCAGACACCGGTTTTGCAAACGTTGCTATGGCCGCCACATATACTTTGAGCGTGGATGGGGTCCTGCCCTTATCCAGTAGCTCTTGAAGGAAGGAAAGCACTTCCGAAACCCCGCATTCCACAGGTGAAAAGCTCTGGGCTTGACACCATGCAGAGAAAACAGACCATTTCGAGGAGTAGAGCCGCCTGGTAGACGGAGCTCTAGCCTGCGCGATCGTGTTTAACACTCCTTCTGGGAGGCTAGCGGGTACCCGTTGATGGCCCATGCGTGCAGGGACCACAGCTCCGGGCGAGGGTGCCAAATCGAGCCCTCCGCCTGAGAGAGGAGGTCTCTCCTCAATGGTACAGGCCATGGGGCAGTGCTGGTCAGCTGCATCAGGGCAGGGAACCACGTCTGGTTTGTCCAGAGCGGAGCTATGAGCAGCACTGGGCATCCGTTTTCCCTGATTCGTTCCAACACCTGAGGCAGGAGCGAGACAGGAGGAAAAGCATATAGGGGGCAGCGGGGCCAAACATGAGCCAGCGCGTCCTTGCTTTTCGAGAAAAACTTCGGGCAATGAGCGTTTTCGTGGGACGCAAATAGGTCCACCTGTGCTCTGCCGAACGTTTTCCACAGCAGCTGGACCGTCTGCGGGTGCAGCGACCACTCCCCTGCTGGAACATTGTTCCTGGACAGTCTGTCTGGTCCCACATTCAGGTGACCAGGCACGTGCGCTGCTCTCAGTGAGAGCAGGTTGTGCTGAGCCCAGACCAGGAGGCGTTCCGTCAGCCTGTGAAGGTTTCGTGGCCTGACGCCGCCCTGGCGATTTATGTATGCCACCACTGACATGTTGTCCGACCGGACCAAGACGTGGTGGCCTGTTACCTGGGGACAAAAACGCCGTAGCGCTTTGTCGACTGCTATCATCTCCAAGCAGTTTATGTGAAGGAGCTTTTCCCGTTCTGACCACAGGCCAGCTAGCGGTCTGCCCTCGAGCAGCGCTCCCCATTCCGAGGTGGAGGCGTCCGTAGACACCACCTTCACACTCGAAGCGGTCCCCAGACTCACACCTGACTGATACCAGTCGGTTATTTTCCAAGGTTCCAGAGCTGAAACACACTGTAGGTCGACCCTGAGGCGAAACAGACCCGCTGTCCATGCCCTGGGTGGAACCCGCGCTTTCAGCCACATCTGCAGTGGGCGCATGCGAAGCAAGCCCAACTGGAGTACAGAGGCCGCTGAGGCCATCAGCCCCAGCATTTTCTGATACCTTTTGAGCGGAACTATCGAGCCGTGGCGGAAGGATTTTCGCGACGCGCTGAATATTTAGTCCGCGCTCTGGTGACAGGCGTGCCGTCATGGATAGCGAGTCTAACACTGTTCCCAGAAAGGAAATTTTCTGACTGGGAGACAGTGAGCTCTTCGCCCAATTGACTGTGAGGCCCAGCTCCTCGAGGTGCTCGAGTAATGCGGCCCTGTGTTCTATGAGCTCCGATCGTGATCGAGCTAGAATCAGCCAATCGTCCAAGTAGTTCAGGACTCGCATGCCCTGAAGTCTCAGGGGTGCGAGAGCCGCGTCCATGCACTTCGTGAATGTACGAGGTGCTAGGGACAGGCCGAACGGCAGGACTGTGTATTGATATGCCTGGCCCTCGAAAGCGAATCTCAAGAATCGCCTGTGATGGGACGCTATTTGTATTTGGAAATAGGCGTCTTTCAGATCTATTGACATAAACCAGTCCCCGTGGCGCACTTGCGCGAGGATTTTCCTGGTCGTAAGCATTCTGAACTGGCGTTTCACAAGCGCTCTGTTCAGCTGTCGCAGATCTAAAATGGGTCTGAGACCTCCATCTTTTTTCGGTACCAGAAAATATCTGCTGTGTAGGCCCCCTTTGCTCTGAGCTTGAGATAAAGGTTCTATAGCACCTTTGCTCAGTAGTTTCGCTATCTCGGCTATCGAGTAGCAAGAAGTAGATGAGATACTTCGTTTTTCACCGTCGTCTCGACGCGCGCCGTATAACGGCGGGGACGTCGAGCGAACTGTAGCGAATAGCCTCTTTTTATAGTGTTCAGCACCCATTCTGATACCCCAGGAAGCTGTGCCCACACTTTCGCGTGAATAGCTAGGGGTAGAATGAGATCTGGGCTCTGGCCGAGACATAGTGACGGCAAGGGAGCTCCGGCGTGCTGTAACGCAGACACTGTTTACAGTGTGTGAGGCGGGGGGCGCTCCGATCGCGGCGGGCAGCCTGGCCGCGCTCAAAACCCTTATAGCAGTTTGCTGAGGGAGAGAGAGCGGGGCTTAACATGTCTGTGAGTGAATGTGGGCGCAGGACAGCGGGCACATTTACTGCACTGAAAAACACCGTCGGCCTGAGCTGACTGAATGCGTGTTGGTTTCGTTTTTACAGAACCCGTGGAACATGAGGTGTGTAGTGTTTGTGGGCACTGAGACGTAGGCACATTCACTACATTTAGTGCACAATTGACATGAGGCGATTTTGTTTGTGCGAGCCCTGCATTTTTGCGGGCTGTGTTTGTGTGTAGAAATGAGCCCTGGGTTGTGGGCATTTTCAATACACTCATAACACCATCGGCTGTGGCCGGAATACCAGAAAATACACCGTTTATGTGATTTATCTGGGTCGCCGTGGGAACAGCATTTGTGTGCAGGCAAGCGGGCATGGTACTGGCTTGCTTACTGCAAAATACACTGGAACGGTCACATTTTCTGGAACTGAACGAGCGAAAATTTCAGTGGAAGTCTGGCCACGGCGAGACTGAAACACTGTCGATTTCCTAGGAGTCTAGGAAGACTTGTGTTGGTTTCGTTTTACAGAAACCGTGGTAGTGTTTGTGGGCACTGGGTTGTGGGCACATTCACTACATTTAATGCACAATTGACATGCGTCGATTTCATTTGTGCGAGCCCTGTACCGTGGCGGGCTGTGTTTGTGTGTAGAAATGAACACTGGGCTGTGAGCATTTTATTACACTTATAAAACCATCGGCTGTGGCCGGAAAACCAGAAATACAATGATTACATGATTTTTCTGGGTCGCCGTGGAAACGGCCTTTATGTGCAGGCAAGCGGGCCGTGGTACCAGCTTGTTTAC
Organism: Rhinichthys klamathensis goyatoka; assembly: GCF_029890125.1. Lineage (NCBI taxonomy): Eukaryota > Metazoa > Chordata > Actinopteri > Cypriniformes > Leuciscidae > Rhinichthys > Rhinichthys klamathensis. The sequence continues at coordinate 3,395,006 of NW_026606589.1, forward strand.
TGCAAAATACACGGGAACAGTCGCATTTTCTGGAACTGAACGAGCGAAAAGTTTCGGTGGAATCTGGCCGCGGCGAGACTAAATTTGTATCTGCTGCGAGAGCCGGGATCGAACACGGGTCTCTCGCGCGAAGGCTTCGGGTTCCGCCACTGGGCCACAGGGAGAACTACATTAGCGCAAGCAGATAAGAGAGCGTCATCACAGTTTTGTGTGTGTCGGCGTTTGTATGCAGGTGTGCGTGTTATACAACAGGCTCATTGCTGCAATAATGACATTTTCAGCGGCTCAAACTAGGAGCTGAGAAATGTTTGAGAAATGGAGATTAGTCCGGCCTCGGCGGGGACTAAAACACACTCTTTTCTCATTTGCCGGTGACGCACGCCCATGGGGGGCGGGGTAGATTTCTTATAACGTAAAGAAAGCTAGCCGCGGTTTTAGGGCTCGCGGTCTTGATGCTGGCACGTTTCCCTGACGACTCGCGGACAGAAGAGGGAGGTCCACAGAGCTCGCCTGTTGCGCGGCGGTTGCGCGGGCGCCTCCCAGTCGAGGCCGATGCTTTCCACGGCCTGAGAGAGCAGACACATCAGCTCAGTCTCAATGCCGGCTCTCTTACCAGTGGTTTGGTGGGAAACGCTAGCGGAGGGGAGGTCCACGGAGCTCGCCCAATCCTCGCTATCAGATACCAGAAGAGAACACGCCTCGGTGGGTTCGTCGAACTCGTGGACGGACGCGGCGGCAGGCGGCGGCCGTTGTCCGTCAGTGAGCGACTCGAGCGAAGCCGGCGAAGCTGGCGGGCGAAGCTGGCGGGCGAACCGGCGAGCTTTGGCGGGCTGGAGAGAGCTCGGGAGCGCGCTGGGCGTGGCGCTTCTTGCGGCGCGGCACCACGGCGGGCTGTGGTGAAGGCTCGGAGAATGATGCCAGGCGAGTCCTCAGAGTCACCATAGGCAAAAGCTCGCAATGAGGGCATCCGCCGTCAGCGAGCGCGATGGCCGCGTGATCCTCACCCAGGCAGGACACACAGATGACGTGACGGTCCCCGTCGCTGAGTGGGGCGCGGCACGAGCCACAGGATGGCATCTTTAAAAAGACGCAGCTCTTTTGTGATGAGAAGTGTGAGTCGCGTCAAGTAAGCGAGCAAACACTCTCAGCAGAGTAAGGATACAAAGTGATATAAAAGGATATAGAACGCCGGAAAGCGCAGCAGGTACGGCAGTTGAAGGCGGCGAGGCCAGCGACTCCAGAGCTCGTCCCGCTGAAAAGCTTGCTTCGACGGCGCGGCTTCTCACTCCGGATCCAGCGATGCATGTGCTTCGCTGAAGAGATGAAAATCAGCTTGTACCAGCCTAACGAGCATATTTATAGAGTGAGACCACGCCCTTTCTGGCGGGACGTGACGATATGGACGCGAGTTGCCCCCATTGGTCATTACGCCACGCAGAGTCTCTCTCGATAGGCTGCTGCATTTGCCGCAAGAGCAGCCAATAGGCGCGCGAGCTGTCTCGCCTGTGTCTGCTTGCTGCTGCAAAGCGTTTTACATTAATAAAAAATTAAGGATAATTTTTGGCTTCAATATCTCGTGGAAAAGAGGTTTTCCCCTAGCGTAAGCTATTACGCAGTACGAGAGATACTCTCGTAAGAGAACCTGTTGGCAGATCGGGAATTGAAACCATAAATATTACAAATAATAAAAATTGAGTTATCCTGCTTAATCACTAAAATAATCCATCTGCCTTCATCAGAAGATTTAACTTCTAGTATGTGCCCTTTAAATTTGTGCAACAAAATTGAAACTCCATCCGAATGACTAGAGCCATGACTACAGTAAATTGCATTTCCCCATTGATTTTTCCTAAATTTTACATCCAAATCACTTGAATGCGTTTCCTGAAGAAAAATTATATCTGACTCACTGCTTTTACAAAATAAAAAAAACAGCTTTCCTCTTTACAGCGTCACGTAAACCCCTCACATTTAAGGATACAACAGAAAAATAATGAAACTTAAAATCCATCGTACAAAGAAAAAGTATAGTAGGCTACCTCTTGTCTGAAAAAAATCCACACAAATCTATTTTGAAATAGGAACAATATATAACCAAAATTAATTCACGAACATTAAATTAGAGTATAATCACTCAACCTCCTTGCTTGTCAGCGCAAAGCATTAGATAACATTAGTCAAAAAAACTAACAAAAAAAAAACTGTCAATAGATAATAAATTGAACGATCGAACTGAACATGGTCAATCTTTATCAACTTACACAGCAGAGTTTGCGGTTCAACCGGAGAAATAACAAAACCTGGCTTCCCAAAATGCGTTGCCTATGGGAATGAAAGGAACCAGTCTTATTTCCCCTTCAACGAGGAAAAAGATCATATCCGCACCGCAGAACCGAACCGGTCTATTTTACATCAGAGAAGTTGAATCTTTTCCCGTCGATTAAGGCAAATGCACCGCGAAAAGGAGGCTTTCTTTCCTTAATCCCTGGCTTTTTTAACAAGAGGCCAAAGTTTTTCTCTGGCGGCCCTATCCTCTGGTGAAAGGGCTTCCGTGAGTCGCTACTTATTGTCGAAAAGAAATTTGCAGCCATAGCAGAATGCCAAACGGTGTCACGAATACGACGCAGAGCAAACAGTATAATGATTGATCTGTGGGAACCATCATTTCTTCTCTGGCCAAGACGATGTGCAATGTCGACGGCCTCCTCGAGGTTATCGCTGATCCCGGGAACTACATTGCTAAGGACATCGATTGCAACTTTCCGGACATCCTCACCATCCTTTTCTCTCACGCCATGTAACTTTAAAGTCCATCTCCAGCTGTAACGCTTACATTCACCCACCTCTTCCTTCATGGTTTTATTCATCTTTTGAAGCTCATGAATCTCCTTTGCCACAACTTTCAGAGATTCCTTGTGCGTTGCTACCTCAGCAACAAGTTGAGTCACAACTGACGACATTGCCTCAATCCGCTTAGCCGTAGATTCAGTCCTTGTGTCAATTGCAGAAATCTACTGTAACATCTCTTCATATTTGCCAGAAAGCTCACGAATGGCCGCCAGAATTTCTGCTGAAGAGCCGTTACTTTCCATGCTTACCCGTTTTTTTTTTTTTTTTGGAGGTTTTAAGGGAGTATCAGGCAGAGGAGTAGCAAGAAGATCACTCAAATCTGGGCGCGAATCGAACCAGTTGTGTTCGTCAGCATTATTCGATGAAATCACATCCACAGAGGAAACGGCGCTATCGCTCCCTTCAGCAAATTGAATAGGCTCCGTAGTTGACATGGGCCCGTGTGCTGTCACGTTCGAAGTTTGTCTATTTTTCTTTCTTCCCATAGATGAATTGGCGCAAGGAGGTTAAAATGAAGAAGGCAATCACTTACTCGTTCATAAATAGTAACTGTCAAATTATAATGGCTATAATCGTCCTATTTCAAAATGTCCTGACGAGACGTTCAACAACGTGTCCACCTAACACCGCGCCATCTTGGGCTCCACACGCCTATGTTCCGATTTTTCTGTTCTCTATGACGTTTTTTGAACTATTACGTCACCGTATTTGCAGCGGAACTGCCAAATAAGGACATCGACTTCCGGCCCACCACTTCGAGCAATCCGCCATTTTTATTTCTCGCTGCAATTTTGTAGTCCAAGCTAAAGGATGCAGAACTTACGAGAGGGTAAGTTAAAATGTTCGGTTGTTGGATGTAGTAACCCACACGCTTCATTACACCGTCTAATGTAGATGAACTGCCGTGCTTGTGTTGTGACAGGGCGCATGTTTAACTGAAAGAACGAGCAGAGAGAGAGACCCGGTCGCGCGCGCACACTCTCTCTCTTCGGAGCCAGGCGAAAGTGTAAACAAGACTTCACCGTCTCCAAACTAGGCGCTGTCTTGCTCTCTCTCCCTCGCACATATTTATCAAAATAAATCGACACGGTGGTAAAAGGTCGGAAGACCAAAGTTTAATGTGTAAATACAGTAACACACCATTGCGATACATCCATATGAAGACGTTGTTCTGCAGGTTCGTCGTCTTCATTTTCATCTCGCTCCGGCTCCGACTCTGGCTAGAACATGTAAGGCTGGCTGGACAAGCCTTCCGTTGTTGACATTTTGTTAATAACGTGTGAATAAAACGTTTCTGTGCCGCTAGATAATCGTATCTCTGCTATCAAACTACAAAAATGGCCGAACGGGGTGGAGTTGAACCGAGTGTCACCGCTACAACCTGGAGAGGGGGCGGGGTATGAAGTGGCTCAATTGTATTTAAAGAGACCGCACCAAAACGAGTTGCTCTCAGACGCACATCAGAAAAGGGGTAGAAAAGGGGCCTGTGGAGCTATAATAATGAGGAATTCAGACCCAAGCATTGCAGTTCCGCTTTATATAGACTACAAATGTATGATTTATATGTAAAAAGGAACGATTTAAAAGCATGATATGTACCCTTTAAAGTTTTGTTTATCCTGTTGCTAAGAGGACCATCGGCCACTTACACACTGCAAAGTTTCAGGAGTGTCAAACGCATTAAATGACGCAAAAATAAAGTTAGTTTGTTTTTTAAAGCTGCAGTCCGTATCTTTTGGCCCTCTAGCAGTTAATAAACAGATGAATTGCATTTTTTACAGTTGAAAAAAAACCTTTAATGCAATGAAAATGTTCTATGGATGTTAAAGGTTCTTCATGGAACCATGCCAATAAAGAACCTTTATTTTTTAAAAGTGCAGTTTATAAGACGTAAAACATATGTAAACATAAACGAACTGTGCATGTGTGCAAGTTTTGTTAGAATCCGATATACACTCACCTAAAGGATTATTAGGAACACCATACTAATACTGTGTTTGACCCCCTTTCACCTTCAGAACTGCCTTAATTCTACGTGGCATTGATTCAACAAGGTGCTGAAAGCATTCTTTAGAAATGTTGGCCCATATTGATAGGATAGCATCTTGCAGTTGATGGAGATTTGTGGGATGCACATACAGGGCACGAAGCTCCCGTTCCACCACATCCCAAAGATGCTCTATTGGGTTGAGATCTGGTGACTGTGGGGGCCATTTTAGTACAGTGAACTCATTGTCATGTTCAAGAAACCAATTTGAAATGATTCGAGCTTTGTGACATGGTGCATTATCCTGCTGGAAGTAGCCATCAGAGGATGGGTACATGGTGGTCATAAAGGGATGGACATGGTCAGAAACAATGCTCAGGTAGGCCGTGCCATTTAAACGATGCCCAATTGGCACTAAGGGGCCTAAAGTGTGCCAAGAAAACATCCCCACACCATTACACCACCACCACCAGCCTGCACAGTGGTAACAAGGCATGATGGATCCATGTTCTCATTCTGTTTATGCCAAATTCTGACTCTACCATCTGAATGTCTCAACAGAAATCGAGACTCATCAGACCAGGCAACATTTTTCCAGTCTTCAACTGTCCAATTTTGGTGAGCTCTTGCAAATTGTAGCCTCTTTTTCCTATTTGTAGTGGAGATGAGTGGTACCCGGTGGGGTCTTCTGCTGTTGTAGCCCATCCGCCTCAAGGTTGTGCGTGTTGTGGCTTCACAAATGCTTTGCTGCATACCTCGGTTGTAACGAGTGGTTATTTCAGTCAAAGTTGCTCTTCTATCAGCTTGAATCAGTCGGCCCATTCTCCTCTGACCTCTAGCATCAACAAGGCATTTTCGCCCACAGGACTGCCGCATACTGGATGTTTTTCCCTTTTCACACCATTCTTTGTAAACCCTAGAAATGGTTGTGCGTGAAAATCCCAGTAACTGAGCAGATTGTGAAATACTCAGACCGGCCCTGTCTGGCACCAACAACCATGCCACGCTCAAAATTGCTTAAATCACCTTTCTTTCCCATTCTGACATTCAGTTTGGAGTTCAGGAGATTGTCTTGACCAGGACCACACCCCTAAATGCATTGAAGCAACTGCCATGGGATTGGTTGATTAGATAATTGCATTAATGATAAATTGAACAGGTGTTCCTAATAATCTTTTAGGTGAGTGTATGCTTATTTATTTCAGGTCTACACCACCCCTTCCAATCCAATTGAAACTTTATTCGCTTCAAGCTCAAGAGGTGTTTAGATGATGTTTTTTTTCAGTCTGATTGAGCCATCAATCCGATAATAAACAGATTATTTGGGTGCATGTAAACGTAGCTAGACGACCCCACGGGCAGATCGCATTTTGTGAGACAGCAGGGTTTAGCTAAACTTGAAATACAGGTCATCTACAGAAACTATCGGACAGCTCTGCGCTTTAAGATTGTAAGTTGCTTCAAATGTTGTAGCAGTCTGTCGCTACATGCGAGTTGTTCTCTTGTAGATGCCAACAGATGAACGAGCTCTTCAGGAAAACTGGAGCGCACACTGGCAATCATCTGAACCCAATGGAGGTTGTGCTATTCCATTAAGTTTTAAACTATTTATGCAAACTTTATTTCTGCATGGAGAAAATAAATGGGATAATTCCATAACCTAAATGTTGTGCTCTATAGCAATGGAAATAACATAAAACATGGTTTATATAAACAGTACCAAAAAAATAAATAAATAATCAAAGAATCCTAAAAAAAAATTTTATCTGTTTCCACAAAAATATGAAATGGCACAATTGTTTTTAAAATTGATAAGAAGAAATGTTTCTTGAGCAGCAAATCAGCATATTAGAATGATTTCTGAAGGATCATGTGACACTGAAGACTGGAGTAATGATGCTGAAAATTCAGCTTTGCATCACAGAAAAATATTCACATAGAAAACACGTATTTTGGATTACAATAATTTGTTTGTAGTTTTTGTATCTAATATATGCAGCCAAGAGATTTAAAAATACTCTGAACTTTTGAAAGGTAGTGTTTTTCAGAAAATCCTCAGGATGTCAAACTACAAGGAGTATATAAGCTGTTTTATTTCTATAAATTATTTATGAGCTTTACAATTTTAGCAAATCCTGTTAGCAAACTTTAGGATGTCTAAATAGGTGTAATTGAGTTATTTGAGCCCGTTCTCATCCTTTGGCATCATATAGGTGACGCCATATGACATTTCGTTGAAATACTACGCACATGGCACCCTTTAGCGTGAATATAACACGCAGAACCCAAGGCGTCATACACGTTACTGGCATCCTTTAGCGTCAATATGAGACGCAGACCCTACCCCAGACCTAAACCTACCCATAACAGTGCGTGTTATATTCACGCTAAAGGGTGCCATGTGCGTAGTATTTCAACGAAATGTCAAATGGCGTCACCTATATGACGCCAAAGGATGAGAATGTGTTGGTTATTTTTTTATTATTTTTTTTTATTAATCAAACAATAAAAGTATTCATTATTCTTAAAATAAATAAATATTCTTATAATAAATACAAAAATACGTATAATAACATTGATAACAGTGGAAATGGAAAGCGATTACAGTATTTACTTATCTTCCAGAGAAGGTTTAGTTGGTGTGAAGATATGTTTGTTTATCAAACATATCTAATAGGTTTTGCAAGACAAAACATGGGATTTGTGCCTCTAATTTGAAACCTCATGGGACACACTATTGTATCCTTTTCCTGGATAACATTTTACATTAGTAAAAGATGGAAAGCATAGTCCATTCATCCAAAACTGAAAACTCACCGCTGTCATTAGTGGAGCGATATTCACGCTGGTTTTTGCCATCAGTACGCCCGTCTCGCGCTGGTTCAGACCCAATGCTAATGGAAGCTGAATCAGAAAAAAAAGAAGAAGAAAAAACTCATTTTAGTATTACTGATTTTTTCTGAGCTTAATTGTGTATTACATGGATTCTGCCTCACAGAGCCAAAGATTAAGACTGTATTACTGAACTGAAGCGAAGTACGGTTCAATCTATAAAGATCATTAGATTTTCAGAGTTTATTGTCAGGCAGTTAAAACAACCTTAATAAACTCCCGTTCACTGGCCTCTTAGCCAGCACTATCTCTGTGTCTATCTCTTTGACCTTCACACATTCAGTAGCGATTACTTTAGAAGGAAAGGGAGGTTCAGAAAGAGGCAAAAGGGAAGGGGGAGAGAGAGAGAGAGAGAGAGAGAGAGAGAGAGAGAGAGAGAGAGAGAGAGAGAGAGAGAGAGAGAGAGAGAGAGAGAGAGAGAGAGAGAGAGAGAGAGAGAGAGAGTGAGAGAGAGAGAGAGAGTGTGTGTGTGTGTGCGTGTGTGTGTGTGTTGAAGTATTTATCTGCGCAGGGGATTACGTGGCAAATGGCTTTTTCTTCATTCAGTCTGGAGAACATTTATGCTCCCAACCTCTCATCCGCAGAACCAAACCCGAAGCCCTTCAGGATGAGAGTGGATGATAAATGTCTTAAATGTGAATATAAGAACAAATGGTTGAACATATATGAAAGGCCAAGGGCAGTAACCTTTCCATATTTTCCTTCATAACTCAAAAACTGCTACATCCATCTGACATATTTTGGTAAACACATAACATGTTTATGTGTCAAACGGAATAGTGTACCACTAAAAATATTTGAGAGATCATAATGTTGAATTTAACAGCCCTGTTATATGTGATAATTATATGAATTTATGATATCCCAAATAAGAGCACACCTCAGTTGCTTTAATACTTTTTTCTTTTTTTTTAGGTGCCATAATGTGTTTAGGCAAAAGTCTAAGTGATATCTACATTATAATTATTTGAAATGGGTTAGAGTTCTCTCTAAAAGCAGATAAGCTAGAGATTCCCCTTTGTTTTCTGGGTTGTCAGTATAATATGATTTGATTATCTCGGTTTTAGATAATAAATTTGTATCAAATCATAAATCCAGAAAAATGTAAACGGACAACACAGAATTTCGGAGAATTTCATATGGCCCTAATAAATAAATAGTTAAAGTTGTATTCATTCAATTTATTAGATGTTGATTTAGATGCTTTTTAATTTAATAAAAGGTAAATCAAGATTATCTCTGTTTTAGATAATAAATTTGTATCAAATCATAAATCCAGAAAAATGTAAACGGACAACACAGAATTTCGGAAAATTTCATATGGCCCTAATAAATAAATAGTTAAAGTTGTATTCATTCAATTTATTAGATGTTGATATAGATGCTTTTTATTTTAATAAAAGGTAAATCAATCATTAAAACGGAATACACAGAATTTGGAGGGAAAAAAAAAATAGAATTTGGGGGAAAAAATTATTTCATAGGGCCCAAAACATTTAATTACTGATATATAAACATCCATATAACAAAACCAATTTACATACTATAATACTTTAGATATTAAGAAAAGAGCTGCCCTGGACATGACCTTGTTTCATTGTTCGACCTAAAGCACATGTTCAAGTGTTTCTACTGTATACTTCTGTAGAAGTAAGTGGCTGCCCTTCATTGAGCTCAGAGAGTATATCGGTCATGTTCACCACATAACACAGTTATTTAACATCCTTCCATGTCTCTGCCAGACCCAAAGACGCCTATTGTGTCCATGCTCTCCTCTCAGTGCCGCATTCCATTTAGTCCCATTTCTAGCTGCAGAGCTTCACTTCTGTTAATAGTTTTATTCTGCAAGAGCTGCTGAGAGCTTTGTGTACTATATGTCCCTCTCTCTCTCTCTCTCTCTAAGATGTGTACAAAGGTTATAAGGAGAGATTTCTGAATTTTCAAAAAACATTCTGCACTGCTGAAAACACAGACACACTCGTGGATGCTGTATAAATGTTTTACTTAAGCTGAATTTAGTGATGCATTAAAAACAAATTATATAATAAACAATTAATCACGTTTAATAATCAACGCTAAACAATAAAAACTTATAAACATTTAAATTACATGTCTGTTTTATATCAACTTATAAATTATATAATTATGTTTATGAAACAATTTGTAGTTGAAACACATAATAGTGACTGTCATAAAAACTTGTTTTATGACAGACTCAAACATATTAAATAACGAAGACAATAGATTTAGTATGTATATAAAATATAATGAATATGTAATAGCAAAATGCTCCTCTAGTTATTTATTTAGCTAAATAACAAGTTTATGAACATTGACTTGCTTTAAGGTAAATGTAACATTACGTGACATTCTTTACAAGCTGTTTTAATGACGTCTTTCCGCGGTTGAAACACGGATTGTTTACAAGAGATGTGATATGGATTTTGGTAAGTTGCACTGTCTTTTTCAACATCTGATGTTTAAAAAGTTTATTTTGTGCTGTAACTTGTAGTAAACAACGTATACAGCGCCTGATCTGTCACTCCACATTAAAGAGCGGCAGCATTTTATTTGTTAATTAACATTTTGCTTCAAGTAAATATATCATGTTATTTTTACTGGAAAATACAATAATACTGATATACATTTTTTTAAATGTAGTCATAAAATGTTTAAAAGTCCCACTCACAGAAATAAAGAAGGTTTACTCACTGCATTTAGAAGTTTCATGTTGTCAACATTCTGCATGAATGCTTGTCTGGCTTGAAGAAGCTGATTGGCTGTCAAGGAGCATGTGATATTCTGAAACTCCGCCTTCTGATTGGATGAATTAAACTCCATGATGCGATTGATTGATTCACTGCAGAGCACAGAGCGCAGATCTCCCTCACCTGAGAGCGCAGGCAACTACACAACAGAGCAGCAAACAGTTAGGATATCAAAACAAAAACTCAGATGAACATCAGAGACACACCTGGATGGTATTCCAGAAAGCAAGATTAATTTATCGTTAACATATACCCTGGCCTGAACTCTCGGCTCATTAACCCAAACTTTGCTTACTCGATTGTATGGTTCTAAAACCGGGGTCTGGAGCAAGTTCGTTCAACCATTCAAGGAGTATATGGAACTCAAGAGTTAAAATTGACCGTGCAAAGACATTCTCAACCGAGCATAGAATCCAGAAGTCACCATGGAAACGGACGCTTTTTTTTACAGTCTATGTCTAAGAAGAAGCTCGCCATAGCTTCGCCATTTTTTCACGTTGTTTCACAAAAATACATTCTATATATATATATATATATATATATATATATATATATATATATATATATATATATATATATATATATATAGTGCAAAATCTGTCACGCCCACTGGAACCTCATCAATAGCATGCGCTGAATAAACTATGGTTATTCAGGTTGTTTTCAGAGTATAAGTTGCTGTTTTGGAACTGAAAGTTGAGGTTATCTGCTTACCCTGAATAAACGTCCCAAAACCTACTTTCTAGAATACCGCCTGGCATCATCTTTGAGTTTATATAACATTTTGAAAGATCAATAAAGGCAACATTTTTGTCAAGAAGTGCCATTTTTTAATTTTCTTAGTTACTGAGCCGTTTTGTCCTCACAAATGAATATATTTCTCAATTGAAACCTGATGATCCATGTTATCTCAGATCAGGGATTGCAAACCTCAAAGGGGGTTCATGAATTGATGAAAAGCTACTAATTAATCAAATGTAAAGTTAAAATAAAATAAAATGTTACTGCACAATTAATCGAAATAAAAGTGAAATCGCGATATAGCTTAATGCCATATGGGGAAAAAAAGAAGCAATTGCAACTTCTTATCTCACAATTCTATGGAGCCCCTAAAGGGACCTTTGCAAAAATAAAAAATATACAGACTTTCACGTGCTCACGAGAAACTTTCGCGTGCGCACAAGAAACTCACGTGCGCACGTGAAAGTCTTTATATTTTTATATTTTTTATTTTTTTATAGGTCCCTTTAGAATTGCTCCGTACAATTCTGACTTTTTTTTTTTTTACAATTGCGAGATATAAACTTTTGCAATTACCTTTTTTTATTTTTTATTCTGTGGCAGAAACAAGCACTTATTTAATTAAATCGCTTATTCAATTAAAAATGCGAGCATCATTAATTAAATAAACGATTTAATGAAATGAGTATGTCTACGTTTTCAGCACTTTTATCAGTATTATGTCAAAATAAAAGCTTGAGGATTTGAATGTTTGAAAGTGAAAAATTTAAGACTAATATAATATTAGTATTGTAACTTACAGTGTGAAATAAATCATATGTTTTAGGCCTTTAATTATCAATGATTCTTTTGTCATTTTACATGACAATTGTAATTTACAACATCAATATTTTTATTTCTTCATTTTTATAATATGAGTTAAAACATTGTCCTCTAAATATTTCTGTGCCTATTAAGTTTTGCTTTCGAAGTTCAAATGACACGTGTTTGACATTTTACTGCCATGTGAATCTAGCTTGAACAACAAGCTTTATTGCTGAGGTAAAACACAGGGCTTTGGTGATGTGATTGAGTTCCTGTAGAAGCGTCTGGACTCTCGGCTGATTTTTCATTAAGGGATATTGGATCTCCTCCAGTCTGCACTAAAATATACAGCGTCTCTTTATCTTTCTGGCTCTCCATCTGTCTTTGTAGATGACGTACCTGGCCGAGCCGAACTTTCACCCTCATCAGGCTCGTGGCTGTTGTGCTTGGCACAGAAAGGCTGTTCGTCAGATATTCTGAAAACGTCTCGTTGGTTCTCAGCAAATTGCGAAGCGGAATGGACTGACCTAACAGAGAAATTGAACAGGGAATATTAACACATTGCTCTTAGTGTAGCTTACATAGGTTCAGACAGAAATTTTTTCAAATCTTATATATTTTTTGTAGTCTAAACAGCAAAAATAAATAAATAAGAAAAGTATTAATTTCTTTTCACATTTATCTTAGAAAATGTAACATGTTTTCAAGTGGAGGTCGAGGTGTATTGCGGTGGGCGGCTATGCAAGCGCTTTGGGTAAATTGAGGCCGTGATTGAAGGAGAGGATGTGGCTTATTAAACCCGTGTTAGCCCGTTAAAGACTCATTTAGCTATAAGGCAACACGCTGTTTTGTCATCATGCAACTGCAAATTCCTCCCACAAGCTCGCACAAAGACCATGAAAGCCAATTAGGCATATGAAAGCTTGTGTGTTTAGACATCAAGGGTGGATGGAGGTCTGACTGCGCCCTAGAGAGAGCTGTTGTAATTCTCATGAATGGGCGGCTGTGTTGGGAACGTGAAAAAAACAAGAAACCTGACCCGGCTAATATGTATAGAGCCGTGCTAATTAGTGGCCCAGCGCTCGACGAGTATCAGACAGCAGCGCTGATTACAGAGGGCACGTCATTACACTCTGCATCTTATCTGCGTCTTTGTTGTCATCTCTACAATCCTCTTCAACACCAATCAGGTAGGTCGCAGACAGACCGGCTTACGCACAAACACATGTGCGCGGATAAGCTCTGTTCGAGAGAGATTGGAGTCGTCACCTCGCACCTTAATCATCTCCGGCTGCCATGGCGTCACCCTGCGCTCCCATTGGCCGCTTTATTCCACGCTCGCTATGATTGGCCGCTTCTATCGGCGAGTCTCTGGCAGCGTTGTGAGTTAATTACTCTCTCTTAGATCTGCTGATGAATTTAATCTTGTATAATAGAAGTTCATGGCCCCAGAATGCAAATAGGCCTGCAGCGGTGACCACGTCCTGACAACACGGCCTATTTGCAAATGAGCTCCCTCAGAAATCTGAATATCATTAGACTAAACGGTATGAACAAACAACAGCACAGCGGCAAGATATACGACCTGCACCTACCAACCAACAACTGCAGCTGTAAATTGCACAGTGCCGTTGTAGTCAATTCAAGTGCGCGTCCATTCTAGATGTGCATGTCATTGTGTAAGAACAGCAAGGGCAATAGTAGTTATAGTATATATTTTAATGCCATTGCATCTGAGGATATCTTCATGCCAAGCGAGTAAAAAAAAAAAAAAAAAAAAAAACGATTTGCATAACAACAATAATAAAAACCAAACAAAAATAAAAATACAGCAGTTAAGATCATACAATATGTTTTAAATTGACATATTATACAAACTCCAAAGCTTTTTCTGGTAAAATATTACTTAACAAGTCCTTAAGTGAGCTTACTACATAAAAATGTTGTCTACTTGCATTAAAAGTCTAATTTTATTAAAAATAAACTAAAATAGACTATGTTGCCTGGAGGCAACACCGTACCATAGAGGGTTAATGGCATATTTGAACCAGAAATGCACAAATTTTGCACTCTAAACTCAAGTCAACAACTGATTCATTTGCCTCTATTTTTACCTCTATTTGAAAGATGATAATGGTAATGATGATCTAATAATGATGCTCAAAAGCCCACGTTTGATTACTCACAATGCATGAGTGTCATACTGTGGAAATGCAATGCTGCCAATTATTTCACGTTTATGAGATTGGTGGAAAAAAAACACACAGCTGAACTGGGATGCGTGAAGTGTTCATAACAGCAGTTCTACCTAGACAAAACTGTCAATCGATTTAAGATGATCTTGTAAAAAAAAAAATTGCCAGCAGGCAAATCAATGGAAGCTTGTTTATGCCATAGAATAAAACATTTTAAGATAATTGTGACTTTTTATCTCACAATTGAGTTTACATCAAAAAGTCTGAATTGCGAGATATGAACTCACAATTGCGTGCTATAAAGTCAGAATTGCAAGATATAAACTTGCAATTGCGAGAAATAAAGTAATAATTGTGAGATAAAAAGTTAAAAATAATACCACCTTTAGAAAAGGAAACATAGACATTTACCTCCAGCTGGGTTGGCATTCTGCAGGACGGACACCCATTGGCCGATATCATCAGATATCAGTTGAACGTTGCCGAAGAGGGCGGGATCTGCCAGGAGCGACTGAACTTCAATCAAAACCTTTGTTACTCTAAATAAAAGTAAGAAAGAAGCATAAGATACAAACAGAGCCAAACAAAGTTGTGTGTGTGTGTATACACACAACATTTATTTATATATATATATATATATATATATATATATAATATATATATATGCTTGAATAAATGAAGACAATGAAATTTAATACTATTTAATAAAATTAAAAGCAATTTAAAGAATCTAAAATTATGGTAACACTTGTTAACATTAGTTAATGCATTAACTTACATAAAGCTTATCTAATATATTAACTATGTATTTAACTAATGATAACAAATAAAACCTTATTGTAAAGTGTTTTCCAATATTATTATGCTTTAAAATTATTATTTAAAATTTAACTATTATTATGCTTCCTATAAGTTGGGTCTGCATTCATTTGGGGATTCATTGTGTAAATATATCCATGTTAAGTAAACAGAGCACGCTGCATTTGCATGAATAATCATTTTGTTGATCTGACACTCACGTGGAGTCGTTGAAGTTGTTCACCTGTCCGGGTGCTTCACCAGGTGTGGGATAACTGACACACGGGTTCTGTATGTTACACAACATGCCCTGTAGCCATGGCAACACACCTGCTGATGGGAGGGGCTTATTGGGGTAGTGGCCTGAGAAGAAGAAATTATTCACAATTCAATTAGCGTTTTCAGCTTTATGCATCCGACTTGGTCAAATACAATAGATTTATTTTTTTGATTTTCACTCAATAACTTATTTAGCTCTAATGTAACAAAATTAAAAGAAAATAATGTGGATTAGGTCTTTAACGGATCAAATTATTTCAACATTCCTGTGCTGCCATGATCGCTGTTCTTCAATTTTTTTTTTTTTTTTTACAAACTACAGCTGTCAATTTAACCTATTAATTTAGAAGGATGATAATGTCCCTAGCCATTCACACTGCACATTCAGTATGCAGTAAATGAGCATATCACGTAGTTCATTCAATTATCAAATGCAAACGTATTATGATTAATACCAATTTGCTTTCAACGTGATTCTCAGTAACTCCCAGACATAAATACATTTATTTTATTAGTACATTTAGAACATGTTTGGCGTAAAAAACATGCGCATACTGTTTGAGAGTGAGGATTCTGGGAATAACTGAAGTTGAGCAATACTTACACTGGCTTTTATAAACAGGCTGATTGGTGGATCTGACCGACACAAGAATGAAGAACAGAAACAGAGGCCAAATCAGCTCCACCACCAACCGCACCTGAGCATCAGAGAGAGAGAGAGAGAGAGAGAGAGAGAGAGAGAGAGAGAGAGAGAGAGAGAGAGAGAGAGAGACTCTTCACAACATTGATCTCAATAGCAACACAATTCATCTCACATCGTCTGCCCTCCATTAGCTTCAGCTCGCTTGCCCTGAGTAGAGGTTGTGCTTTTATGCATCTTTGGTTCTGTTATTGCACCTCTAAAACATCAACAATATGAGTCTCCTCAAAAGCCCTTAAAAGTTTCTGACAACCTCTCGAACAAACCCTATGATTGTTAGCCAGAGGAGAACTGGCCCCTGACTAGCCTGGGTTCTCCCAAGGTTTTTTTCTCCATCCAATCTGATGGAGTTTTGGTTCCTTGCCACTGTCGCCTTGCTTTTGGCTTGCTTAGTTGGGGATATTTAATATTCAACAATATTATTGAACTGTGTTGTACTACTTTCATGTTATCACTGTGAAGCTGCTTTGATGCAATCTGTATTGTGAAAAGCGCTATATAAATAAATGTGACTTGACTTGACTTGACTGTGAGATCTCCAAAGGTCCACCAAACTGTCTTATGTATAACTTTCTCAATATGAAAAGCTAACTATGGAATAAAAAGATTTTTAAAAAAATGTCTATCTATTTGATTTGATCTGTTGTATTTGTGCTATTGCTTGCAGTTTGATTATTTGTTTTTATTTTCATTAGACAGTAAAGTCCTTTTGTTTCCTGAACATAGCACATACCGAACCGTATCAAAACCGTGACCCTAAAATCAAACTGCACCATGAGTCATTTGAACTGTTACACCCCTAAACCTTGCTGTGTTTACACTTGTCATTACCATGAGATCAACGTGATCTAACCAAGCCGATCAGATCATTGGTCTTTACACCTGTCAACAACAAGTGGCTTCTGAATCTGATTAACTTATTGGATCTGTTTCCCACGTAATATTTAAAATAATTCTGTAATGGAAAAATGCTGTTGCAAAGTCGACCTGAAATGGCACGGTTTCTTTTAAAAAGTGTTTCCAGACGCTAAGCTACACATTTCAAACCTCGCAAAATGAGGTGGAAGATGTTGCAAATAATAGCCTACATTGCATTGTAAGAGAAATATAGGCCCAAATCATTGGTAGATGGGATGTGATAATTGTGAATTCTTCACAGACAATGATTGGCTGAGCAACTTTTGGGTGCAAAAGCAAACTTACTGCATTCTGCTCTTCCTGCTCTTGATTGTCACACAAAAAAATACAGCTACGTGACCGTCTGGTGTGAGGTTTTGTGTGACGTTGACCTGTGACTGCACATACAGTACGATGACTAGATTGTCTTTACATTGCACTTTTTGAATGCTTTATTTAATGACATAAATCACACAAGTTAATACAAATTAACAACAACAACAGTAACAGTAAATTGTCAGTAAATTAATAAATAATAATACAAATAAAAAATACACATAAAAAAGATCACTATATTACACTGAGATCTGTTCATAATGCGTCCTCGAGTACCGCAGTACCAGCCAGGACACACAAGTCATAACATTGCGATCACAAACACACTTGTTTTTTTAGTGTGTATGTGGACAACCTCCGGATACAGGTCGCATGTTAACGGCAGGTGTAAAACGAGCCCTATGACCCACACAATCTGAGATTCAGCTCACAGCATCCAACAACCATTACATTTATGTGATGGTGGTTTTAGTAGTTATATATACACACTGAACAAAATTATAAACGCAACACTTTTGTTTTTGCCCCCATTTTTCATGAGCTGAACTCAAAGATCTAAGACTTTCTATGTACAAAAAGGCCTATTTCTGTCAAATATTGTTCACAAATCTGTCTAAAGCCCTATTCGCACGGCATAAGTATTACCTGGTGACCTCTAGTCATTTGTAATAATTGCGGAGGTTGTCTGTGATCTTAATCCCGTGCGAATCGACCATGTCTGTAATTTGTAAAGTAAAAATTCCCCCGCAAATGACCTACCATATTTCGCCGAACACCGAGGTCCTGTGATAATATTAGTCCCGTGCGAATCAGCATCTCTGATTTGGCGGGGTCGTTTATAATTTTTTCAAGGTTTTTGTTCCCTGTGCGCTTTTTTATCCATCTTTCACGAAGAATAGAGGCTGCGTTCGAGTGTTTTGATAGTATTTTGGGTGCTGGGTCATATCGCTATACACCATACAGCTATACAATTTGCAGAAAGAGAAAGCTGAAAACCATCAGAAGAGCAAAAACAAAAAGAATGATTAGATGGAGATGAATGACATGTATAGCAGCATACGGTAAGGACAATTCTTCTGTTGATATATCATACAGCTAGACATATAATAACGACAAGACATTTCCAAGCAATAGCCTAATGACATCATATCCGGGAGATAAGTCAGTATATTCGAGTAAAATCACAGGCTTCGCTTATCCCGTGCGAATGCGCCACCCGAAATTCAGATGTGGGTGGGTAATTTCAAATTCACACGAGGTCCCCAGATAATACTAATCCCGTGCGATAGGGGCTTAAATCTGTGTTAGTGAGCACTTCTCCTTTGCCGAGATAATCCATTCACCTCACAGGTGTGGCATCGAAAACCAGTCAGTATCTGGTGTGACCAACATTTGCCTCACGCAGTACAACACATCTCCTTCGCATAGAGTTGATCAGGTTGTTGATTGTGGCCTGTGGAATGTTGGTCCACTCCTCTTCAATGGCTGTGGGAAGTTGCTGGATATTGGCAGGACCTGGAACATGCTGTCATATACGCCGATCCAGAGAATCCCAAACATGCTTAATGGGTGACATGTCCGGTGAGTATGCTGGCCATGCAAAAACTGGGATGTTTTCAGCTTCCAGGAATTGTGTACAGATCCTTGCAACATGAGGTGATGGTCGTGGATGAATGGCACAACAATGGGCCTCAGGATCTCATCACGGTATCTCTGTGCATTCAAAATGGCATCAATAAAATACACCTATCCTCGTTGTCCATAACATACGCCTGTCCATACCATAACCCCACCGCCACCATGGGCCACTTGATCCACAACGTTGACATCAGCAGACCGCTCACCCACACAACGCCATACACGCTGTCTGCCATCTGCCCTGTACAGTGAAAACCGGGATTCATCTGTGAAGAGAACACCTCTCCAAAGTGCAGACAGTTTGTGCAGAAATTCTTTGGTTATGCAAACCGATTGTTGCAGCAGCTGTCCGGTCTCAGATGATCTTGGAGGTGAAGATGCTGGATGTGGAGGTCCTGGGCTACACGTGGTCGGCGGTTGTGAGGCCGGTTGGATGTACAGCCAAATTCTCTGAAACGCCTTTGGAGATGGCTTATGGTTGAGAAATGAACATTCAATTCACGGGCAACAGTTCTGGTGGACATTCCTGCAGTCAGCATGAATGAATGTGTTTGGGATGCCAGGTCCTACCAATATCCAGCAACTTCGCACAGCCATTGAAGAGGAGTGGACCAACATTCCACAGGCCATAATCAACAACCTTTTCAATACAGTAAAACTGCACAATTTAGAGTGACCTTTTATTGTGGCCAGCCTAAGGCACACCTGTGCAATAATCATGATGTCTAATCAGCATCTTGATATGCCACACCTGTGAGGTGGATGGATTATCTCGGCAAAGGAGAAGTGCTCCCTAACACAGATTTGAGACAGATTTGTGAACAATATTTGAGAGAAATATGCCTTTTGTGTACATAGAAAAAGTCTTAGATCTTTGAGTTCAGCTCATGAAAAATGGGGGCAAAAACAAAAGTGTTGCGTTTATAATTTTGTTCAGTGTATATGTATATCCCTCTATGGTACGGTGTTGCCTCCAGGCTATTTTAGTTAATTTAGAATAAAATGAGACACCCATTTATTGGTCAAACATATCTCAGGAAAGAACTCAAATACTAATCAATGAAAGTGGTCACATGACCCACAGGGGTCCATTTTGTAGGCTTGTTCGACTTGAACCGGCGCTGCACAGACCGATTGGTGACATCAAAATACCACGAGAGTGATTAGAGAGCAGACGGCTCCGTATGCTTTTCAATCGCTCTCGCGGTACTTTGATGTCATAAACCGATCGGTCTGTGCAGCGCCGGTTCAAGTCGAACAAGCCTTGTGTCAGCACATGTGCACAGGTCACATGGCTCCATATTTTCCCCAGTGAAAAGGGGAATTTTGCACTAATTTGCATCCAGTTAATCACCCACAAAAATAAAAGTTACCTTCACCGGTAAGAAAATAAGTAGTTTCAAGAACTTTACATTATATATCATCAAATGTTTTAGAGGAAATAAAAAAAAAACAACTGTGTGTTGCCTTAAGGCAACATTGTACCACATTGGAATCGCATAAGGCCATACCAGGCATACTAGGTTGGAATACAAATGTATTATATTTGTAAGGAAAAGAGTTGGAATTATCTAAATATATTTGTATTTTTGCATGATTTTGTAATGCACTTATAAGAATAGTTATGCACATACTATATCTGCTTATGATCTGCACATTTTCTATAGCACATAAAAAAGGTATAAAACACAACTGCCAGTTGATGAGGGTAAGGATGAGGTGTCATGTGATGAGGAAGATGAGGTCATAGTGACATAGTGAGGGTGAAAGCGAAGATGGAGATGAGGATGAAGATGGATATGTTAACTTGATATTGTTACGAAGCGTGGAAGCAAAGGCTGAAGTCGGGTCTAAATGCAGCAGTAGACTTTAATTATATTCAGAACAGACAAGATACTCGTGGTACGCACATTAAAACATACATTCAATAACTCACCATGAACAAAAGAGAAGACAGGATATAAATACCCAGAGGGGATCAGGGAACAAGACACAGCTGGGGCAAATCAGAACAACGAGCGGGACCATACAACCTAACAAGACAACACACCTGAAACAAGGGACCTAATAATGACATGACTAGGATAACAGACTACAATTAACAAGGCACAAACTGAATAAAAGACCAAAGACAGAGAAACCACAAACCAGAAACATGACAAAATGAATAACACCGTAACAGATATGATAACTTGATGATATGATGGTTTGGTAATACTTGTGTTCCACTATGGTACAATGTTGCCTGAGAGCAACAGCTGGATATCAAATGTTACTTTGTATTAATATGAAATTTGCAGTACATTAAAAACTGGACAAATGTGTTTGTTCAAGTGTCTGGTGTTTGAGTGTATATATATATATATTAGTGCTGGGCAAGTTAACGCGTTATTATCGCGTTAACGCATTTATTAATTAATGCCGACAATTTTTTTGTCGCGCGTTAACGCAGTTTTTTTTTTATTATTATTTTGAAAGTCCGTTGCTCACTGGCTCTGAATACAAATAGGCCTACAGTCAAACCATGATCACAGGAGGGGTGGGATGTTGGTCAGCCAGCAAATAACCCACCCAAACAAGCAGTGGAGAGGCTTTGGCAGGTTCTCTCAGGTGAACAGAAAGGGAGACAGCGCTCCGCGAGTGAATGACAGGCGCTCTATGGATAGTAACCATGGCCACGGCTTTTGTGCGCTACGCAGCTGTAGCCTTTTTAACTTAAATTAAAATTATACATAACTTTACCTGATAGGCCTGCGTTTAGTTTAGCGGGGATGCTCTGCCATGTGAATTCCCTCCTGTTGATGTCCTGATAACTATTTAGATTCTGGAAACTCACAAACAGCGAGCCGAGGATCAGTCTCTCTTCCAATGATTTGTGCTGCGCGTCGTGTACAAAAAGTTAGACAATTCAACTTCGGCAACGCGCGGGCGCGTGCGTGAGGCGAGCATGACCGCAATAGTTTCACAGGAACGCAACCGCTTGTCGCTGCACCTGTGCTCGACCACTTCACCTCACTCTAGGCTGATTTATACTTCTGCGTCGGACCTACACCGGAGCCTCTCTACGCTATAGACTACGCGTTGGTTTTCATTTATATATCTGCGTCGTTGTCCGCGTTGACGCGCAATTACACATGCAGAGGGAGAGTGTGAAACCCGGGGAGCGGTTCTAGCAATCACAGCGCTTGCGGTACGCGTAGAATTGACGTTACATTTTTGGAGAGATGCACGTCAGGGTACGCGCGCTACACAGCTACGGCGTGAGTTCGACGCAGAAGTATAAATTGGGCTTTACCTCTGTTTAATGTAATCTTACGTGGGAAACCATGGCATGCCATGACCAAACCTAAGCTGCTATCAGAGAAGTAACGTTGGTCGACTTATATCTGTAGTGATCATGACCCTTTGACTACATAGACTGTTTCTGCTGCTCCCTGATACAAGATACCTGTTCAGAAAAAAAAGAAAAAAGAAAACTGGACTCGTTTTAACTAGCTAGATAAAAGGTAATGCCCTGGCAGTGGCAAATAGCTTTGTTTAAATATTTGATTTGATTACGTTAATGTTTAAGTTGAGATTTACAAGAAATATTTTATTGCTACAGTGTAAAGGGAATACTGCTGGTATAAAGCACCTTATTTGTTTAAAGTTTTTGCAAACCACATGTTATTGCACTTTTGTAGCAGTACATTTAAATCAAAAGTGCGCAATACACTACTTTAGAATTCATTATTCAATTTTACGCGTAACAATGCGATTAATCGCGATTAATCGCAAGAAAATCATGCGATTAATCGCGATTAAATTTTTTAATCGTTGCCCAGCACTAATATATATATATATATATATATATATATATATATACACTCAAAAGTAGTCTACAAACACAGTGCTGATTTGGGGAGAAAGAATTCTAACTGTGTTTCAAAGCAGCCTCTTTTAATTTCCAAATGCTAAAACAGTGCAGCTGCATGTGTGTGAGAGTCTGTTGTGTAAGGACTTTGCAGAGTTCTGAATAGGAAAGTGTGTTCTGTGACTGTCTGCTACATTATTTATACTGTAGAAGTCTGCAGGCGGAATGAGAAAGAATACTAGATCACATCAGATAGGCTAGTGTGTGTCCGTGTGTATTGGTTCAAGAAAGAGAATTACAAATAAAGGCTCAAACTCTCTCTCTGTGTGTGTGTGTGTGTGTGTGTGTGTGTGTGTGTGTGTGTGTGTGTGTGTGTGTGTGTGCGTGCGTACGTGTGTTTTATAGTAGGCTAATTTACTTCAAAGTAAAAAAAAAATACCCTTGAGAATTCTGAAAAATTTAGGAAACTGGTCTGGGCTGCATTTCCATAAAACATTGTAAGCGTAAGTTGATCGTACAGACCATTGGTGGCAATTGTTATACGATCAACTTTGGCTTACAATGCTTTTGGGGAACGCAGCCCAGGAACTTTTATTCCGATGAATGGTAAAGTCACAGGTTGCGCACTGCAAATGCAGCATATGTGAAAGCACATGAGCGCGTGCTTCTCCTGCAACGCATATGGCCTACTGCAACACGCACCGCAGTAGTAGCTAGGGTTGCCAACTTTCTGAAATGGAAATAAGGAACGGGGTGGGGGTTATAACATATTATAATGCAACTTATTAGGCCTATATATTTATAGAATAGCAAAGTAGGCTTAATCAATATACAAGACTTACACACAGATATATAAAGGCTATCATGATCATTTTGCCAAAAATGAACCATGTATTTGTTTAGATTATAATACGTTTTATTTTTAACTTAACAAATACAACATATAGCATTCGAAACTCATCGGCTTAGACTGCATTTGAAGAAAAATAAACACAACAGTTTTCTGTAGCCTTGTGCGAACTTATTCAATAGAATTAGACTTCTAGAATGTTCTTTCCGGTGCAAAAATTACAAAAAAATTTTATTTTTTATTTTTTCTTATCATAGCCTACAAATGTCTTCGGAAACACATTTTACTCGATTTACTGAAGCCTGTAAAACGCATTTGCAGCTGCACAGCTAGCACATTGAGCGTCTGGCTCGCTCAGGCTGCGCTGCGGCAACTGCACATCCAATGGCGCGGGCGCCTCTCAAGGTGGCGCCAAGTCCCCGAATTTGCCATTATAGCAGCAGGTCTTCGTTCATTCATCATAGTCTGTCTGACATACATATTAGAAGCTATGCGTCTGTCATGGATTTGCACTGAATTGATTCTCAAAAATACGGAACAAAGTGTGTTCCGTATCAGTTCAATACGGAACAAGTCTTTTATGTGTCAAATACGGAACGATTCCGTATTATACGGAACGGTTGGCAACCCTAGTAGTAGCCTATGTGTGAACCTGGCGAGACGCTAATGCAAGCATACAACAGTTTAATAGGCTATATGAGAAGTTAATATTGAGTAACCTACATATTGGCAGTTGTTTTGTCTGATTTTGTCTGCTACTCTAACGCAAATAGTCTAGCCATTGCAACACAGATCAGCATATTCTGTTTTCTGAATTAATCAGGTGAATAATGCTGGGCACAGGCGTAATTTCCTATGGAGACAGGGGGAACATGTCGTGCCCAATTTTTCAAAATCCTGTGTGTTCAGAGTGCAATTGGAGTGTACAGAAGTTTGTCATAGCACTCACACGTGTGTGCACAAATACACTGTACATACAGTGTGTATGCACATTGAACTGAACTGAATCAACACTGAACTGAGGCCCCGTCCACACTACTGCGTTTTCGTTTAAAAACGGAGACCTTTTGCTACGTTTGCACCTCCCGTCCACACTAAAACGGCAAAAACGGAGACCCAAAACGGAGAAGTTTAGAAACGCTGCCGATCCGTTTTTCGTTTTTCGAGGACTTTAGAAACGATGACGTAGTAGAGGCTCACGCTCGGCTCTATGATTGGGTGTCATGGCGTATATCTTTGCTATCTTTGCTGTTAGGTAAATTCTGCATTTTACAACGCTATAACTGCCTACATGCGCCGGAGTCAAGCTATGATTCGAGCGATCTGTGACAATTCCCGTGTGCAGTGGTGGCGTTGACCGTACATGGAGCGTCGGTTTGGGGTTAACCCAGAGCATCCTAATTTTTTCAATGAAGTTGTGTTTACACCGGCACGCGCATGCCCAGTGTTGGCGGATGGTCACGTGATCCGCGTTTTCAGTCGTTTTAATGTGGACGGAGATCAATTCTAATACGCATCTAAAACGCCGGTGTGGACGGAGATCGTATTCATTTTAATTCTCCGTTTCTAAACTAAAACGCAGTAGTGTGGATGGGGCTTGACTTGAGCTGAATGACACTATTGGCTTGTTAGAGCTGCTTTACAACAGAATTTGAAATTGTTTATATTGAAACAATCTGTATTGTAAGTACTGTTACTGTACGTGCTTCAGAAATAGAGGTGACTTGACTATTCATATTCAGTATATATTTACAAAATAAACAAAAAATGCAAGGGTCAAAAATGTATTTGTTTCTCAAAACATTGAGTTTTGATTTCCAAGTAAACTATTTATGTGTTTTCACTCATGATCGTTGGGTGGTTATTGGGAAATGATTGTGGTATTTAAATGGGAGTGTTTTCTAAATTAAACACAAGAGCTGTTAGTTTTGAATGCTGTGTCTAATGTAGAGAACTGTGTTTAGCATTTTGCAAAAAGTTTGTTTTACAAATCCAAAGTACAACTTGTAGTGTAAGCATTTAAAAAAAAAACCTGTAATGTGAGTTTGAAAGTTTGAATGGAGTCTGCAAATGAAGTGGTTCGAATTACTTACTGTAAGTAAATGATGTTTAATATTTAGGGGGTTGGATCCAACTCAAACCAGACTGTCTGAGGAATAACAATACAGTGCTGTATTGAAATTGACTGGTTTACAAACTCTGTGTCAATCAATTTGGCCAAATAAATAGAATCAGTTAAAAAGAAATCACTGTGTGAATCACTGAATCACAATCCAGTGCAGGGGTTGGTTGTGTGTGCAGTTACAGTATTTTCACATCCTTCTCTAAGAGGAAATAAATATATAATCCTTTCACATTTTTCCCACCCTCCTCTTTTGTCCTAGGTCTTAGGGGCAAAAATAGAGGAGAGAAATACAAAGATGGATAGAGAGATACTCCTCCACTTTATCTGAAATATGGCCACTCAATTACTGTCTGCTGGAGGATTTACCTCAGTTATCAAAGGGAAAATCCAGCTGAAGATGACAAGCTCTCCCTCTCTGGTAAAATGACCTGCTCATGACTCATGACTCAGCGTATACTGTAAGGGCTTAGGGATTCTATTAAACCCTCTTGTGTTCAAGATCCCACTTGATTGCCCCTTTTTCACCATCAAGATGCCAGTTTTGGTGGCTTTCTGTGCATTTTTGGGGGGGGAATTAGCTCCACACTGACCCATTTTTTCTATAATGATCTAAACTGCCAATTGTGAGATAAAAAGTCAGAATTGTGAGATAAAAAGTCACAAATACCTTTTAAAATGTTTTATTCTGTGGCAGAAATAAGGTTATAACACACAATGCAATGCGTTATTCAAAATATGGGTAAAACATCTGTGAAAAATCTATTTTTTTTCAGTGAAATGTACTATATTTTAGTTCGACAATGTTTTTTATTTAATATTTTGTAATATGGATTTTATGGTACAAAATTATATTTATGGAATAGTTATTACCTGTGAATCCCTATTTGAGCACCTGAAAATGACATTTCCAACTTAAACCGTCATAAATCTTGAATGCTTTGAAGCAAAGACTTAAGTTTGGAAACTAACTTCCCATTTTTGACTGTGAACACAGTACAAGTGTTTTTTTCAGGACCATTTAATAATGTCCGAATCATGTCCATGATTTTGTGAAAATGTAAAATTTTTCAGTTAAAAATGACCGAACAGCAACAGAGGGTTAAAAATAGTTTCTAAAGAAAATATTAAAATATTATTTGTTGTTTTGAAAATACTGTATTTTATCACAAAGGATATAATTTCAATGCTGTTTTTTTTATTGTCTGTAAAATAGTAAACTAAGAGATTAGATCTCTCACATATTTAAGCAATGCATCCCGTTGATAATGATTTTCAAGCAAGTAACAAGAGAATGAATGAATCACCAGTTGGCTCCCCAAATGATGTATTCATGTATTAAAATTTGCATACCTTTTATTGTAGGTTTAATGCATTTTTATGGCAATTATGTTGCATTTAGTTTGGATTTATATTACAATATTGGAGAGCGATATCACAGCTCTGATTAAAGTGCTCTCTACCGCTGAACTGACTTCATGTGCTCGGAAATGCAAATTCTGAACATTTATTTTCCATCAAGACTTTGATGTTGGGAAGTTTGGCTCAGGATCAGATGAAGTCTGAAGTTACTGTACGCAGCGATTTGCACTGTCTGCCAGTCAACTGTGTGAGTCAACTTGAACGAGACCCAGAAACAGAGTTTGGCAACATGACAAGATTCTCAACTAAATAATCTGTAAGATCTCTGTTTTTGCCAGAAACTGCACAATGGAAGACTGTTTGAACAAAATGTGTTCACTGCTGTAAACAGTAGCACAACACAGACATACAGATGTAATCTCTGTTCCTAAACTGAGTGAACTGCACTGCTGTCTACTATACAGTTGCCTAAAGCAGCATCTGATTTGAAAGGTTCTACATCGGCAGCGGCTCTTTAAATGACAGCTTTGTTTTTGACACTGAAAATCTGACGTGTGTATTGAGGTTGCAAAAAGTGGTGATTTACTTTCTTTAAAAGTGAGCAGTGCAACAACAAAGCTATTGAGCATGAACAAGAAGTCTCACTGCATTTATTTGATCAAAAATAGAGTAAAATAATTATATTGTGTTTATATTATCACAATATATTTATGTGTTAATATTATTACAATTCAAAATATGAATTGTTTTCTATGTGAATATATTGTAAAATGTAATTTATTTCTGTGATGCAAAGCTGAATTTTCAGCATCATTACTTCAATTTTCAAAAACAAAATGTATCCTGACTGACCCTCCAAATTTTTTTTGGTACGCGTGTTTTTTTGTTTTATTATTACATTTCAAATAAATTTATTACAACCCCTTTGACAGATTCAGTAAGTCGTTCCATGAAGTATTCATCAGATTAATTCAAACTGGTAGTTAAGTCTATTTGAATGATTCATTAAAAGCACCAGTCATTTGTTTGCATATGTGTTGGAGTATGTTTGCATGCAGCCCACAACTGAACAGAAAGACTTGATTGAATAGCTATCCGATTATGAAAAGGCTAAATGTCAATGCCATCCAAGACACAATGAAAATGTAATCAAAGCAGCTGCACTTACAGGGTTATTTACATACAAACTGTGTCTGTGCTTCTTAGAAAATTCATCTGTTATGTTTCATGCAATCATTTATATTAGTTCGTTTAATGGCATGAGGGTGAAAAATTAATGAACGCATTTTCAGTTTTGAGTGAACTATCCAGATTTACATGGCTATTGTCTCTGTTTTCCTCTTCACCTGCAGTCATCAGGCTCCATTAGTTTGAACATGTCTCATTAGAAACGCATTAGACAGGTGAGCATAATGACAGGTGAAGAGTTAATGACACGGGTCTGGGGAATTGGTTAAAGGGATAGTTGCCCCAAAAATGAAAATGATGTCATCATTTACTATTAGGGGTGTGAAGAGATTAAAATATGAAGAGATTTCTCGTCGAGGTGAAACACGGTCTTGTGATATTGCCATGATGGAGTGTGAGGGTGAAGCTAGGATAGAATATGCCACCGCTACGTTTAAATTACACCTCCACTGCCATTTTGCTTTTAGTAGAAATAAAAAACATTTAATTCAGTTGGATAACAGTCACTTCAATTTCATCGAGGTCATCCAACACAAGCTGCAGTCAGAGGTAGTGAAGAAGGAATCAGAGTTCGCTGATCAAGTGACGAGATGACTGACAAGACCATGGCAGATGATTCTTTGCACAACAGAGCCTAAGCGTCGGACAAATGTCTTATCTAGAATGCGTGCTCAGCACCGCCTCTCCCTATTCACAGATTCCGCGCGATCGTGAAAGTAAAACGCGATTTCAATACCATTTTGAAAGCGGCTCCCTGGTGCATTCGAATATCTCCCAAATTGAAATCTATCTTAGGCTGGGCTGTGTAGTTGTAACCATAGCTCTTTCTACTGGATATGATAATTCAAAAAGTAGATGATTAGTTAAAACATTTCAAATGCACCTGCAGACTATTTTTCTAGTCATGTATTTCGTCATTGAGGATTTCTTAAGAATACTGTGTAAAAATCTTGTCTCGTCTCATTCTCGTGAACTCAGTCTCGTGTCTCTTCTCGTCTTGTGAGCTAACTGTCTCTTCACACCCCATTTCCTTTAGAAGTCAATTGGGGCCAGAAACTGTTTGGTTACCAACATTCATCAAAGTATCTTCTTTTGTGTTCAACAGAAGAAAGAAACTCATGCAGATTTAGAACAACTTGAGGGTGAGTAATTGATGACAGATTTTTCTTATTTCTCGGTGAACTATGCCTGTAAGCTCACTAGTTTACATGCTAAACTTAATAAGACATAAACCTCAGTGATCTCTTTTATCTAACTCGTTCATATTTCTGCTTTTTCGACACATTAATTGCTTTGTTTTCGACAGGCTGCTCTTTGATGCACATAGATGTCTCTCTATATGTCTGTCTCTCTCTTGTAATTGCAGATCATCAGAGAGACCATTAGAGCAGCACAAGTGCTCCAACGGAGGCCGTTTTCAAATCAAGTCTCCGCCCACCCGGAGCAGCTCACTGAGCGCCGGCTCTTGACATGAGTGAGGCCACTTAAGTAACCAACGTTCTGTACAGAGTCAGTCAGTCTAAGTATACTCTGCTCAGAAATCAGCGATTCCAATCACATGCTCTCTCAAAATGGCCAATCCAGTGATGCACACTCTCCCAATGTCTGTCCTATATATACCATATTTCAAAGACAACAGAAGTATTGGCAGATAAGGACTTAAGTGTGTCAAGAAACAGTCATAAGAGTGTACTCTCTTTAAAGGATTAGTTCACTTCAGAATGAAAATGTTCTGATAATTTACTCACCCACCACGTCATCCAAGATGTTCATGTCTCTCTTTCTTCAGTCGAAAAGAAATTAAGGTTTTTGAGGAAAACATTCCAGTATTTGTCTCCATATAGTGGACTTCAATGGGGAACAACATTTTCAATGCAGCTTCAAAGGGCTGATCCCAGCCGAGGAATAAGAGTCTTATCTAGCGAAACGATCGTTTATTTTCTAAAAAAAAACCCAAAAAAACATTTATATACTTTTTAACCACAAATGCTCGTATTGCACTAGCTGTGATGTGTCACACATTGCGTAAACATGTTGAAAGGTCACGCGTGACATAGGTGGAAGTACCGACCTAGTGTTAGCGAACGTGCAAAGACTAAGTCAAATGCCACTTACAAAAAATAATAAATAAAAGGTAAAACAACGATATCGGACGATTTTGAAGTTGAAGGAGAAAATGAGATGGAGTTTTTCACCCTACCCTACATTTTTGAACCGGAACACGCGTGACCTTTCAAAGTGATTACGAAATGTGAAAAGAGCGAGTGCAAGACAAGCATTTGTGGTTAAAAAGTATATAAGTGTTTATATCTCACAATTCTGACGTTATAACACGCAATTGGGAGTTTATATCTCAAAATTCAGACTTTATAACACCCAATTGTGAGTTTGTATCTCGCAATTATAACTTTATCTGACGAGTATCCACAGATTTTAATTTCTGATCGATCATGTAATTGTAACATTATTTTGTGCATTATATGCTATGCTTGACCATCGCTATCTAATAAATAACTTCACTATACACCACTAGTTTTACGCTGCCCACCCCAGGCATGTTCATTGCTGGCATTATCATAGCAGATGAATTAAACACACACGATAATCATCAGTGTGTGGTCTCACTCTCTCTCGTCTTGTGAGTTTCCTGTCTTTGAGGAAGTGACATTCCTCATCAATCATTTTCTCCAGAGGAGCTCTGAGATGTGACAGGTGATGAATAATCTCCAGAGGAGCTCTGATATGTTCCAGGTGATGAATAATCCCAAGCGTGTGTCTAGCAGCCGTTGTGAAGGTGAGACTGTTTTTCACTCTCTAAAGACCAATGAAATCTGCTCGTTCTTACGCACACCTGTTCCAGGTCAGGAAGAGCCCCCTCTTTCTCCAAAAACAACAGATCACACTGTTTATTTGGGTGTTTCTTTAATGGGGACTTTTATGTCCCTTGGCTTGATTGAACAGATTTCAACTTTTTTTTTTTTTTTTTATCTGGCTTTTTTTGTTGTTGTTGTTGCTGTCGTTGTCATATGAAGGTCACATTAAAACTGCGTTGGAAACTTTTTACCATGCCTTCATCATTTTATTTTGGTTACTTTTCAAATAGCCTACCTTTTAGATATGTATTCGTTTAACCCTTGTCCCACACCCTTTCAATCTTAGGGAAATTCATTATAAAAATATTAATTACTTTTTTAAAACTGTGATAATTAAAAAAAGCAATATAAACATAACCCATTTCAAGAGTTATTTTCTAAAAAGTGTTTGAATTATACCAAAGCTTCGGAGGGGCCCAAAATTTGGAAGAAAGTATGTAAAAATATATATTTATTTTATTGTTTTTACTGGGAAACCATGCCATTAGACTGAATTTACATTTAAATTGAATTTAATTTAAGTGTATCTGTATTATATTACATAATAATAAAATCAGCAAATGAAAGTTAATATAAATATGTATATGTGTATATACAGTGCTTAGCATAAGTGAACACACCCATGCTAAAGTTGACTAAAAAGAGGAATACAAAATCATCTTTTGGAAATTGATCATAATGCCTTAATTAAAAAAATGAGGGACGATAGGCCTACATTAATCATTCACAAAGAAAATTGGTGTCCTTAAAGGTTGGATTTTTTTTTTAATTAAGGCATTAAGATCAATTTCCAAAAGATGATTTTGTATTCCTCTTTTTAGTCAACTTTAGCATGGGTGTGTTTACTTATGCTAAGCACTGTATGTATATATGACTGATATTAATGCATAGAAAAGCAAATGTCATAATGGCCGTTGTGTCCAAACCGGTTTCATGCGGCTGTGCTCCCAAAATATAGTGTTTATGCGTGTGTACCTTCTGTCTTCTCCGTAGAGTAAAGTTCTTCCACAGTAACAATCTGAGTTGTGTCAGGAGACTCATTATCAGAAGTTGACACGTTGCTATGGGAATATGAACTCCGTTACCCCTCTGTTACCCCTGTGGAGAGGGAAAAAAGGAAATTTATTATCGACAGACAGTTAATTAACTAAACCACAAAACAAATCTTGGTCTTTGATGTATATAAACTACAGTTCCTGCACAGGAGCCAATACTAGTATTGCAACATGATTTTTTTTTTGTACCGGAAGTGAAACTGTATCAGCTCCAGGTCCAATCTTATTTTATCTTGTCAAGACAAATAATGTCTAACAACCACCAACAGCCATCCTGATGGGGAAACCATAATCACATCATGCAGTTTGAGTGGGTATGTGATCAATAACTGGAGTTTCTCATTACACTGAGCCACTCTGATATCAGGTTCACATCATCAACAATGTTGAATACAGATGTGTCCAGTAGCAGCTATCAGACCACACACTCCGATTTCCATTAGCACCCACAAATAAATGATGTGCAATGCAAAAGTTTTTGTTTTCTCAGTGGGACTTGATAAAGACGTCCAACTCCCTCCTCATGTCCACATAAAATAGTTTTGTGGCTTTCAGTAAATGTCTGTCAGCTCTGTTAGTTAGTGTTCTCCTCAATGTTGACTAAATAAACTTTCTGACGATACAGTACATATTTCAAATGTACAGTCTTTCTCTTCCGAGAAAATAAATCATAAACAGACCATTGTCGTCAATAAAAAAAATATTTTCATTAACTCTTTCCCCGCCGGTGTTTTATTTTTTATATAAAGTTTTCAGACACTCAAACTGCATGATGTGATTAGGGCATTTTTGATAAATTTCACAAAACCTTCATGGCCCCCAGAATATTATACTTTTTTTGGTATGAATCATTTCTGAGCATACAATCTCCCAAAAGAAAGAACAGAGCCTCTGCTTAAAAAACAAAAAACAAACAAACAAAAAAACCTCTAGCTTGATGCATTATTTTTTTTATCAACACTTAATGTGTCTATGTTTCATAAAAAAAAAAGCAACATTTAAAAAAAGATGTCAAAGACTGTCTGAATTGACTCAGAATGATGATAAAAGTATAGGCAGAGTAGATAAAGTCCACCGATGCCCCCAAAGCTTGCACAGTCATAAACATCTCCATGCGTTTGACATTTCATTAGGTAACTTTAGGCAGATTTGATTTATATGCTGTTTAATGTTTGATGATCACGTAAGATTACATGTGTGCAAGCACTGCTTCTTGTTTCTGCTTCTTTTCTTTTTCTTTTTTGGATCCAGAGATTCTGCACTATTTCAGACGATGCATTATAGCACCCCCTACCGTATAACAGTGAAAACATGTGTAATGGGACATGGTTGGGGGCACTACAAGTCCCATCAGCCCCAGCGCTATATAAGGAAGTTGTGAGGCTTGTTTGCTCTCTCGCTTCCTTTCCTTGATCGTGATTCATGGATGAATGGATGTTCAAAGGATGGTAGGAGAGATTAGTTTGCTCTCTCGTTTCCTCGCTACTTTGATTGATTGTGAGTAGGGATGGGCAAATGAAGCCTCATGAAGCACTGAGGCTTCCCCCCATAGACTGTTAAAAAATATGGACGTAGTGTCCGTGACGTCACCTGTAGGTTTCTGAAGAGCAA
The DNA here is from genome assembly GCF_029890125.1 of Rhinichthys klamathensis goyatoka. Lineage (NCBI taxonomy): Eukaryota > Metazoa > Chordata > Actinopteri > Cypriniformes > Leuciscidae > Rhinichthys > Rhinichthys klamathensis. The sequence continues at coordinate 3,428,805 of NW_026606589.1, forward strand.
TTTTGAAGCCTAAAGTGGGTGGAGCCGGCTGTCGCCATCTTGGCAGCGAGTCACTACCGGATTACAGAAAATGGGCAAAGAGGCGGGATGTGGGTGGAGCTGAGTGCCTGGATGCTGAAACCACGCCCGCACCTCGACGTGATCTGCTCAGGCTTAGGAGCTAATGCTATGTCCCTGTCCCAAATGGCACCCTAAGCACTCACGGTCTTCCTCTGAGTCTGCACTTTTGTGACGTAACGCCGCTTTGACTGTCGGGAAGAAGTCTGCTGCGGAGCTCGCATCAGTGCGGGCTCGGCAAAAGAGCGCATCAAGGGCGCAAATCGACCACATACGCGAGCACTTCTGAGACCTAAAATGACAAATGGCACACCCTACGGTCTCACGGACTTAACGGACACGCGCATGCGGCAGCCATTGTAAGTCCACAAGACCGAAAGTGCATATGAAGTGTGCCATTTGGGACAGGGACAGAGCACGGCATCGCTCGTCAAGTTCGTAGAGAGCTTTATTCCCATAGATTTGGCCGCCTCTCAAATGGGTCAAACCATAGATATTACCCAAGAAGTTCAAGTAAATGCGCTAGAAATCCGCGCTCATTCAAGGATATGCATTTATTGCATGGACAGAGAAAACACTGACACCTGCAGGATTTCATCTGACGGTAAGCAAGCCAGCATTTATAGTCTATCTGTTCCGTGAGAGCAACGGTAGCTACCGCAGAACGACTGTAGCCTCTATAACTATAGACGTTTTTAAATCTGAAAACTCCAAAAAGCAACGAAATTGTCAGACATCCATGAGTTTGTTATGGTTCGGTCATGAATGATTCGTTCATTTTGAATAAATCTTTAATATGACTTGGGACTACCGAGTTGTCTCAGAGAGTGATTCGTTCATTTTGTGTTGACCGCGCATGCGCAACATCCTATGGGTTCTGTACTGGAAACAGAAATGATTAGTTCATCTCTTGAGTCTTCGGGTTTGGGTCCGAGTCTTTCGTTCTTCATGTCAGTTCCATAGAGGCTATGCTGTCAGTACCGGAAAGAGAAATGATTAGTTCACCTCTTGAGTCTTCGGGTTCGGGGCCGAGTCTTTCGTTCTTCCTGTCAATCCCATAGAGGCTATGCTGTCAGTACCGGAAAGAGAAATGATTCACCTCTTGAGTCTTCAGGTCTGATTCTTCTGAGTCTTTCGTTCTTTTGTCACGTGATGAACGAATGACTCGAACCCGAAGACTCAAAAGATGAACTAATCAATTCTGTATCCGGGACCGAATGCATAGCTCAGCCTATGTGGGGCTGTCATATGATGAACGAATGACTCGAAACGTTAACTAATCAATTCTGTATCCGGTACTACAGACTGCATAGCTCAGTTTATGAGGATGTCACGGGATGAACGAACAGCTTCGGGAGGGGAGGTAAACTAACAGACTGCATAGCCTGAAGACCAAGATAAGTTAATTAATCATTTCTGTTTCTCATAATTTGGCCTTTTCCTTGCATTGCCATTTTTTTTTTCTTACTCTAAATGCGATCAACATTTGATGTGTTTGGGGAATTTGGCTAACATGTAACATTTTAAATACATTCTGCTGAAATGACTCGAAACGAAACGAAATGACTCGAAAAAAGATTTGTTCATTTTGATGAACGAGATTCAAAGATCCGAACTTCCCACTACTACCATGAGTGCATGTTCACAGAGGAAAACAACTGAAAAAACAGCGCTGGTTGTTCTCTTGATACTCAACAACAACGGAATCTAACGGCGAAGGTATGCGTGTATTAAATTGTATGAAATAATCCCGAAAAAAGCACAAACATGGCAGAGATGGCAAGTTCAGCAGTTGGAATTAGCTGAGGTGACATGACGGCTAACAACAGACAAACTGCTAGAAGTGATAGCAGTGGCAATCTACCTGTCACTCAAGTGGTCCTTAATTATACAGAACTTTAAGGCTTAATATAATTTAAACGGATGAGTTATAAAAAAATCCACCCCCCTCATAGTTGTCATAAAGGGCTAAATTAGCTATATAGACCAAAACCAATGTTTGTACCAGGCTGTAAACATATTTTTTTCCTGCTGTAAAGTTGGGCATTTTAAAGCTGCTGTCCGTAGCTTTTTTTGGGTTAAAAATTATCCAAAATACATATTTGATAAAATACATAACCAGCCAGTGTTCAAAACTATCTGCTTGCCTTAGCTCGATGCAAAACGGTAAGCTTGTAATAATGTTTTTAATTTTAGTGGTACTGGTGGATTTCCGCGGGAGATTCGAGCATGTCTTTGCGTCATTACGTCACATCTGTACACATAAAGAAGGAGTCTCGGCTAGTATAAGCTATATTGCGTGTGAGGATGTTGGAGGTAGAGATTTATAGCCTTTTCTCACAGCACTTGATATAATTAAACTTATCAATTTGATGGCGGATCCAGAAAGGTTCAAACGACGATCATCATCAGTGACAACTAAAGACTCACCCGCTGTAACATGCAAAAGACTTCGTTCGGACTTCGGAGTGGCCACAGAAAAAAAGAGACTGCAACCGGACCCATGCGAAAACAAGGATAATATCGGAAGGACATTACATGATGTAGTCACGCAATGCTTGCTGACGTTGTTAACATTAACAATTTGAAAACATAGTATAGCTACTTTGCACGGTTTTGCGTGAAATGATAACTTATAAGCAATTGTTAGATTTAATCAGCGCGATTTACTGCAATGTCAGAACCAGAACAAAAGTGAATGTTTCTTACTAGTTCAGATGACATTTCCCGGTGAAAATTCTTATGTTGGTCATACTTCCAAAAAGAATAATCTGTGATTCTGAATGACAATATCCACATCGGCGCGGTGACTGACAGCTGCACACTCTCCTCAAACACTGTGTTCATCCCCGCTGTGCCGTGTCTAGGGTGTTGAACTACAACTCACGTAAAGTTGATAATTCCGCGAATGACTGCAATTGCAGATTTCGAACAGAGATGGCGACAAAGAGGAAAAATGCCGGACTGCAGCTTTAACATGGGGGATATATGGAATTGACTCCCTTTTGGAGCCTGTCTCTAGCGGCCAGTCGAAGAACTGCAGTTTAAGTCACTTCCGTGTTGGCTTCACGAGAGAGACAGGAAGGTTGCCGCTCGGCTTTCCCCTGATTGATTCGGGAATAGATTCAAAACTTCGAGTGTTAAAAACAGCGCCATCTGGTGTTTAGCAAAAAAAAAAAAAAAAAAAAAAAAAAAAAAACAGCCAAAACCCTGTGAAAGAAGCTTCGTCGGATGAAGCAGCCACCAACATTCCCTAGATAGTTTCATGTTACGTGCACAAATAAAAGCCTAACAGTGCATGTTGAATTTCTCTCTGTGATAAATTAATTTAACCATTAAGCTGTGGCATTTAATGCCAGTATGAATATCAATATGATGTAATAGAAGAATATTGGACACGAATTGCATAATATGGCAATTATATATATATATTTTTAATAATTTGTATATTTATATTAATTGTATGACTGGGTGTTTAAAAATGTAATTGAAAGTCTGAACGAAAACGAATGCCTTGTCCAAATACCCACACTTGCGGTCTTTGCACTGGACCACTTATCTACTTGCATGATGTAGTTTCTTTGGCCCAAGTGTTCAAATAGGCGTAAAGACTGCAAGTGTGTGTAGAACTTTTGATTACTCGATGGGACACACTTATAGTCTTGCAAAAAAATGTAAGTGTTTACAGAGCTTTTATTTATTATATTTTCAATACTTTCCATTTTAAAACAAACTTCTACATGTCTGTTCAGTAGTCGCTATTTAACTAACAGAAGACACAAATGTAAAATTGTGGTGCTTCTAATTAAGTGATAAAAACAGTTGCAAATGTTGTACAAAATAGGCCTACACATAACATACTCATCTTTGCACCAATAAAATGTGCAACACTTTATGTTTTTACTACCAAATTATATGTATCTAATTAATTTAAATTACAGTGGAATGTTGACATCTCGCAATTTTCGGGGCACATGCGTTCCATAACATAATGCATGATGAGATACGCTTGGGAGATAGTGTGGGTTTAGTGTGCATTACTGGACTTTGGCATTTTTAAGACATGGGGCAGTCTTGCGCACTTACTTCCTGTCGCGTGCACGTGCTCTCAAGGGACCAAGATGGCAAGTGTGTGTATTTGGACAAGGCATTACTCGTAAATCTGCGGGTTTGAACATTCCGACCATAGACTAAAAAAAGCAGTGTGATTGCTGTGAGCTTTGTTGTGGTGAGAGTTTTGTATGCCACTGTCTTCATGATATAGGTAACCCGTGGCTATCTGTGGGTTGTGTTTTTGTTTTCTTGTATATTTTTGTTTCTTTTCATTTATATATTTTTTTCTCCTTTGTGGGTATTTGCATTAATAGTCTGTTACATCTTTTTAATATGTTGAATTATTTGAATAAAATATGTGCCTGTTGATTGAAGCTGCACTACCGCCTTGTTCCTGATTATTTACCCCTTGTGGGTCATAATGTTACACATGGATTGTGGGAAAATTCAGTTAATGGCAGGGAAAGAGTTAAAGGTGCTATATAGGCCTATACTTTTTTTTGACTAAAGCTTACTACCATATGTTTGCAGAGATTTAGTAAACATGTTAAGTTCAAATACTTGTTCCTCCGAAAAACAATGCAGCCAATTATTCTACTTTGAAATGTGCGTTCCACGTTGGAATGTCTCTGAATGTCGGAAACGTCTGAATGTTTCTGTCTGTGATCCCACCTACTGCATGATAGCTTGATACTCTGTTAGGTTATATACGGTAATATAAAGAGCAACTTTTACCTGTTTGTTGCATGTGTAGCTGAGTCATTCCACGAAACCGGTACGATTTGGACATGTATTACTTTTCTGAACACCCCACAACATTAATGACATATTTAACTTCCAGAAAAACATATTTTTCCACCTCAGGCATCAAATCCCTATTATTATTAGTAAATATTTTAAGATATGGGCAGTATTAGTCTTCAACCCCGTTATGGACACTATGGGAGCTCTCTGAATATGATTATAAAATATATTTGTAATGGAATCAACATTTTCCTATAAATCAGATGTCCCTCACACTAATTCAGAAATTGCAAATATAAAAGTCACATACAATTTCTCACTTATGGTACACTAAAGCCTTTTTGTGACAGCAATCTCATCATTTTTGATCAAAGATGTGGCTTAATTTGAACTAAAATCAGTATTCTTATGATTGCTCTGAACATTCAACAACAAACATTAAATTAATATGTAATGCAAACATAAACATAGCATTCATTAGAACATTATAAAATGAATGACTGAATAGGTCAATTTTTTTGCATGTACGCGCACTCCGTGGCAAAGAAGTAACAGGGTTGAGTGTGACAGGGTTGTGATTTTTTGCTCAAAATGGCCACTGCTCTACATGTAGTAAATAACAGGAGAGCACATGGCATGCAAGATATTAAGAAATCATGTATATTGTTGAAATAACAAAGATCATTTTTACAAGTAATAGATTTATATCTTTATTTGATGTAACGGGGTTTAGTTGTTGAGCTTGACAACCACAACATCACAATTCTAAATAAGTTATAGTTATAATAGAAGGTGGTAACTTGCCTGTGTCTGCACACAATATTGTTCAGAAGACTTCTATGATGTTATTTCCTGTTATTGATGTCACATAAGGATCCATTCATTATTTTTATGGGGGGGGGGGAGGACGATTTGTGTAACGGGGTTGAGGGGTTACTGAGGTACGGAATTAAATAATGTGATTTTATTTAATAATCATGAATTTAATTAGAAAAAAAAACATTACCAGCAAAAAAGCACAGATAGATATTCATGGGAATGGCTAAATGTATGGACTTTTTTCTACTTTTATTATTCATATCCCAAGTACACTTTCATAGAAGGCCATGAGGGACATGACAAAGTAGGTGGTGTCAACTGAAAAAACAAGATCATTTCTAATATAAAGATAAAATGTTGGTCATTATTTTTAAACTTCATTAAAGGAGACATTTCAATTGATACAAAAAGCTTTTAAAAATAGATTTTGGTGACCAAATAGATACAATTAGATAAAAAGGTCAGCGGGACTCAAATACCGGTTTCGTGGAATGACTCTGTCTACCGTATATTCCCCATTAGCCGAGTCGACAGACAGTATTTTGTGCAGTTGTAAATAAAGAACAGAAACGGAGCAACACTTGTATCTCCTTATGCCATCCTAACATTACACTGCCAGTTTACCCAATATTTCGACACCCTGGGTTGCCAGTTGATGGACAACACAGGGTATTACAGCAATAGAAGCCAGCAAACGGCTTGTCGCTTTCCATTGTCAATTGCGTTCATTCCTGTTGCATGTCCTAAATCTGGTAACCCAAGTGAGCATTGAGTCTGAGGAGGAGGGGCCGATTGAAACAACTCTTTCCAATATGTTTTAATTGGACTGCAGTACCCATGCATTTCAACCGCTAGCTCTCAATATTATATAGTGCAAATTTAACTAATGATGCCATGCCATTTCAGTTCAAATAAAAATGGACTAAAACTAATGAATATGCAGTGACAAAATATTGAGTGTCTAAAGGACATTTTAGTCGAAATACAAAATATATGGCTAAAATACACTGTGCTCAATTCCCACAGGACAGTAACCTGTACAGTATGTGCTGGTTTTGACGTCCTTTCAAAAAGCAAATATGTGCAGACGTACAGGAAACCCTCTGAGGTTAGTGTTCACATAATAACTCTCCCCCTGCCTAAACAACAATCAGTTACACATTCACACTCGAGGTGTCCACATCTTCACACCACATGGAGTCACGTTCCTCAGTCACCCTAACAAGTATTTACCACTTCACATTGGAAACATTGTTAAAAGCAACAGAGAAGTGGTTATCTACCTCCTAACACAATGAAGAGCTCTTTACACAACAGGTGTGCGTGTCTCTCTCTCTCTCTCTCTCTCTCTCTCTGTGTGTTGTGTATGTGTGTGTACCAGGGGACCTGAGTGTCTTTAGCAAAGCAGAAGAATAAACCTGACTCTGAGGGAGTTTTAATTGGTACTATTGGGAAAGGTGGGTGACAAGGTCACCTATCCTTTTCTGGAAATGAGTACACAATCATCCTCAAACATACCCTCTTCCAGGAAGACAATTGTCTAGATAGGAGAGAGTTCAGTAGAGTTCATGACTCTAGTTAGGAGGAGCTTTTATTTTCTTTGTTACATAAAATAGGACATTATAAACTGCATACTGTATACTAACTTAATCATAACTTTGGTCTAGTCTTACTTATCTGATCTCAATGGTCTGGTCTTAATGGTCTGATTTCAAATCCAAATGTATTATAAAGCACATGTAATAAAAAACTACTTGTGTTTACCAAAGTGCTGTACAATACAGTAAAAAAAATAAACACATATGATTAAAAAAACATATGACAGCTCTCATACCGAGTTAAACGTCATAGAATAAAAATAAGATTTAAGTCTAGATTTTAAAACAGATGTGTTTGGGTCTGCCTAACATTTGGAGGTACAAACATCCTAACATCTGCCTAAGTTTCAGGGCTGCAACTGCTAAAGCACAGCCTCCTCTGCTCTTCATCTTTGCTCTTGGAACAAGCAAAAGCAAAAGAAGGCCTACTCTTGATGGGGCAGGTGGTTGTATTAAATCATAAGTATTTTGGAGCTAGCCCACTTAAATATTTGAACACAAGCAGTAAAATCTTAAATTTAATCCTAAAATATACCGGAAGCCAATGTAAGCTAAATGTGTTCTTGCTTGTGTGTTCCTGTTAGAAGATGAGCAGTAGCATTCTGGAGAGAACTAGCTAATACTTACATAAAGGGTGAGATCAGATTCATTGGTCTGATCGGATCTCAATGGTCTAATCACACTGCTGAGGTCTCATTTGTCTGATCTTACTGATCTGATCTCAATGGTCTGATAACACTATTGTGGTTTCACTGGTCTGATCTTACTGATCTGATCTGATCTGATCTGATCTTAATGGTCTGATCTCACCGCTGTTGTCTCACTGGTCTGATCTCATTGATATAATCTCAGTGGTCTGATCACACTGCTGTGGTCTCACTGGTCTGATCTCAATGGTCTAATCACACTGCTGAGGTCTCACTGGTCTGATCACACTGCTGTGGTCTCACTGGTCTGATCTCACTGATCTGATCTCAATGGTCTGATCACACTGCTGTGGTCTCACTGGTCTGATCTCACTGATCTGATCTCAATGGTCTGATCACACTGCTGTGGTCTCACTGGTCTGATCTCACTGATCGGATCTCAATGGTCTAATCACACCGCTGAGGTCTCATTTGTCTGATCTCACTGATCTGATCTCAATGGTATAATCACACTCCTGAGGTCTCATTTGTCTGATATCACTGATGTGTTCTCTCAAGTTCCCTTTAGAAATCCTAGTCAGCGGAATATTGTGCGAAAATGCATCCCCGCCCTGTCTCCTCCCCAAAATAACCATTATATGGAGCTAACCACCCCTACACTGTAAACACGAACAGTGAAATTAACCAAATTAAATGAGTTTATTTCACTCAAATATTACTGAAAGTTTATTGTGCTTAATAGAAAAAAAGTTGAGTTAACTCAAAAACTGATTATATTAAGCTGAACGTCTCAGGTTACGTATGTAACCCTGGTTCCCTGAGAGGGAACGAGATGCTGCGTTTGAGACGCGGTGGGGAACGCTCTGCGTGATTGCGTCATGAAGCACGTGTAAAATCAGTCCAATGGAAGCCCGATACGTCATGGGTGACGTCATAGACCAGGAAACTATAAATCACCCTTGAAAACAGACCGCGACAGCTTCTGAAAAAGTCTGAAGCAAGTCAATCAGGGCATGCAGGAAGTATGGCAGGCAAACGCAGCGTCTCGTTCCCTCTCAGGGAACCAGGGTTACGTACGTAACCTGAGACGTTCCCTTTCAAGGGAACTTCGAGCTGCGTTTGAGACGCGGTGGGAACCCCATACCCACTACGCCATAGTGACAAATGCCCGTTCTGTGTGAAGTCCTTGCGCACACTAAGAAGCAAGCAACCTCGCCCCAGGAGTGGAGAGGTCAAGGTCATAAAACCTGACAAATGTATGTGGAGAGGACCAACCTGCCGCATTACAAATGTCAAGAAGGGAAACACCCGAAATTAAGGGCGTAGAGGCCGCCATACTCCTTGTAGAATGGGCCCGTACAGCCATAGGTGAAGGCTGACCGGCCGCTTCATAAGCCAATGATATAGCCTCGACTATCCATTTGCTCATAACCTGTTTAGATGCAGGGCACCCTCTTCTGAGTGACCCAAAACATACAACTAACTGCTCTGACTTACGCCACAGGGCAGCTCTGTGAACGTAGGCATCCAATGCCCGAACTGGACATAACAGGTTCAGTTGTTCCTGATCTGGGGTATTAAAAGGTGGAGGATAAAAGGCCTGCAACACTATTGGGCCCCCAACATTAACTGGGACCTTAGGAATATAACCCGGTCTAAGGTATAGAAATGCTTTCACCATACCAGGTGCAAATTCCAGACATGACGGAGCAACCGACAGGGCATGCAAATCTCCAATTCTCTTGATAGATGAAATAGCAAGGAGAAATAAAGCTTTCAAAGTGAGGAATTTTTCTGAAACCTCTTCAATAGGCTCGAAGGGAGCCAGAGCCAGACCCTCAAGTACAATGGCTAAATCCCAAGCCGGTGCTCTAGAGTGCAGTGCAGGTCTCAACCTCAATGTACCACGGAGAAAACGAGTAATCAGAGGATCTCTCCCAAAAGAAGTACCCCCCAGAGGGGTATGATAGGCCGAAATAGCCGCCACATAAACTTTTAAGGTGGAAGGAGATAACCCCCTCAGAGGCCAGGCCCACAGTTTCCACAACTCCGGTCGAGGGTGAAATATCGTGCCCCCTGCCTGGGACAGCAGGTCCCTCCTGAACGGAATCTCCATGGGAGAGCCGTCCAGAAGAGACAAAGTCCGAGAACCAAACTCGAGTCGGCCAGTATGGGGCTACTAGTAGCAGATGAGCCCCTTCCCGGCGAACCCTCTCCAGAACCTCCGGGAGCATAGATATCGGGGGAAATGCGTACAGGTGCAGCCTCGGCCACACCTGCACCATCGCATCCAGTCCGAGAAGAGCTGGCTGCGTGAGGGGGAACCATATAGAGCAATGCGTTGTACAAACGATGTGAAAGGTCGACTTGACTTTAGTTAGACCAAAGTTCTCCCTAAGAAGCTCCACCACCTCGGGGTGAAGTCTCCAATCCCCTGGGCCTCAGCCCCTGCCTCAACAGGATATCTGCTCTGATATACGAGACCATCAGTGTGTTGTCCGCCATTCGCCGAGCAACCACTCATGATCGCCCCCACTTGTGAGGGAAGCATCCGTCGATAGCAATATGCGTCGACAAGAAGCCCCCAACACTGGGCCTGGGCGAGGAACCAAGGTTCTTCCACATGACCGAAGCACGAAGGCATAGCCGCGTGACCTTGATCATGCGAAAACGTATTTCCCCTCGGAGAAAACCCCTTGGTCCTGAGCCACCACTGCAGGGGTCTCATGAACAGAAGGCCAAAAGTAATACGTTGGACGCAACTGCCATGAGACCCACCCGTCTGAAACTGTTTCACAGTGAGTGACTGGCCTAGATATACCCCATTACGGCTGTAAGAATTGCTACACCCAGAAAAGTGGTCCTCAGAGCACACTCTTCTTGGCGTTGAGAGGCAACCCCAACATCCTTAATGAGACAGAACGACATCTCGATGCCGAACTGCCATAAACTCAGATTGAGCTAGGAGCAACCAATCATTGATGTAGTATAATACGCGAATGCCCTGGAGTCTCAGAAGAGCCAGAGCTGCATCCACGCATACTGTAAAGCTGTGGGGTAATAAACCTAGGCCGAATGGAAGAACCCGATAATGGTATGCTTCACCCCCGAAAGCAAACCTCGGGAACCTCCCTCATCCTCTTTCGGAAACAATGAAGTAATGGCTGTCTGCTGGGAGGAGGAACCCCTTCTACAACTCCTTTTGCAGAAGTGACAGTACTTCCTGCTCCATAACCAAAGCCTGCTCGGGGTCCACCAATGAGAGGAGGGACCCCTAGAAATCTGGGCGAACGAGAACCGCTGAAACCCTTTTCTATAGTGTGCAGGACCCACTGAGAAATATGTGGCAGTAGTTTCCACGCTGCCAGAAATTTACTAGGGGAACCAGTCTCTCAAGACTGGCCTCTGGATTTGTTTGAACAGTCACTACGGCGCCCTGAAGCGGCGAACCGGCAGGGAACAACCGAACTGACCATTCTACGACCCTCCTCGGAGGATCGTATGGGGATGCTGACACCTCGGTGCCCTGAACGGCGAACCGGCAGGGAACAACCGAACTGGCAGCGCTGCAACCCTCCTCAAAGAGTTGCACCCCAGAGGAAAAACGATTTCTCAAAACCGTCCCTTGGTTGAACAGTCACTACGGTGCCCTGAAGCGGCGAACCGGCAGGGAACAACCGAACTGACCGCTCTACGATCCTCCTCGGAGGATCGTATGGGGACGCTGACACCTCGGTGCCCTGAACGGCGAACCGGCAGGGAACAACCGAACTGGCAGCGCTGCGACCCTCCTCAGAGAGTCGCACCCCAGAGGTCGCCGAGGAGAAACGATTTCTCAAAACCGTCCCTGCCCCGGAGGAGCCCTCAGAAGCCTGATAGCCTCGTTTTCTTGCGACAGGACTTCTTGTCTAAGCTTTATTAGAGATGATGACAGTCCTCAGATCTTGCCTACCTCTAACTAGCTTAGTTCCTACGACCCTCCTCGGAGGATCGTTGAAAAAAGCAGGCACTTCGGTGCCCTGAAACGGCGAACCGGCAGGGAAACCAAACTGACTGCTCTTCTTTTTTCTTATTTGAAGGCTCGTTTGGGGACACTGACACCTTGGTGCCCTGAAACGGCGAACCGGCAGGGAAACCGAACTGGCAGTACTGCGACCCTCCTCAGAGAGTCGCACCCCAAGCCGTCTCAGGAACATTAGATTGGTGAGGAAGAAACCTCTGGAACGCCGCTGAATGGTTTATTTCTTAGTTTTCTTGAAAGCGGAGCATCCAGAAGAACAGACATAATTATATCTTTATTTTCCTTTATCTTTATATCAGAAAAAACGTATATATATATACATATATATCACTCTGCGGCCACCAGCAGGAAACAACCGAACTGGCAGCGCTGCGACCCTCCTCAGAGAGTCGCCCCTCACATTCATCCATGTCCTTATATACTCTACCCACCAGCGCTGCCTAATAAAAATGTATTCATTATTAAGATGGCTGGTGGGTAACGTCGGGGTTAATAACGATAACGCCGACTCGGGAGAGAGAAAGCTCGCAAGCGTCTCTTTAACCCGAGGCAATGTCATACTATGATACTTAATACCCAAACATTACTATAGTCAGACATCTGGGGATTAAACACATAAAATACAAACCGGTTTATTCCACAATCTCGACACCTCAGTGTGGAGATAGGGAAAAACCACAGTCCCCGACGAGGAGGCTGAGATACAGAGTTTTCCTGTTTTAAGATACAGTTCATCTAACAAACTCTTCTTTATTTTCAATCTCATAATGTTCAACTGGCCAGTAAATATTTAACTGGCAACAGCACTAGATAAAACCTCCTTTTTTTCTTTAAAAAAGCTCCTCTTTATTCAACAGAGTTATGAGCTGGAAAATGTATTCACTGAAAACTCAAACATCTGCCTTTTTATAAAGATTTGTATTTGTTTTGTTCTCTTTCTTATTAAACAAAACACTAACGATACCAATTCCTCGGAACTGGAAATCGCAGCACACTAGATCTGGCATGTGAAAGCTGAGAAAGGGCGGAGCCCGTCCCAACCCCCGCTGTCAGATCCGTTTTCGAACCCCGAAATACGAGCCGTCTCCGAGCCTCGGCAACAGAGAGACCCGCTCGGGGAACGCGAACCGAAACGTCCTCCTCGAAGAACGCCCGGCGGGAGCGGAGCGTCCTCACGGACAGCTTCTCGCAATGCACAGTCAGATCCCTCGAGAAATGACTGTTGCATGCTCCACTCCCAAACAGCAACAAAAAGCTGATGTGTGTCCCCACCCGTGATGTAACGAGGGCAGGGAACAACACAACGTCTATAATATTGCTTTGCTCGCCATAATGATAGATAGTGATATATATATTGGGCTTGACAAACAACAATAAATAGACAAGGACAGAATCACAGAGAGCGCTTGCCGAAGACAACAGAAGCTGTCGCGGTCTGTTTTCAAGGGTGATTTATAGTTTCCTGGTCTATGACGTCACCCATGACGTATCGGGCTTCCATTGGACTGATTTTACACGTGCTTCATGACGCAATCACGCAGAGCGTTCCCCACCGCGTCTCAAACGCAGCTCAAAGTTCCCTTGAAAGGGAACTTGTCCACAGCATGTTTTGCGTCAAACTGCATCAGTAGAATAAATGTTGAAATTATGTGTTTTTGCACAAGATTAATATAGGTAGAGATGTGTTATTGTTTAATCTTCTGTTATGTTGGGATTTATAAGGATTTCTGTTATGTTGCAATTTTGAAGGTGATTGTGGTTCACAGTAGAGCCTATGTTTAGGTCAAGGATGGACTACAATATTTCAAGACTAAATGTAATGGAGATCAGCTAGTAAGAGCTGTGTGAGTAAAACCTTACTCCTCTGGCCTCAAGAGGCACACTAGCGACAGACACTATTGGCTGCAGTCTTTACCGTCCTTGTTAGCGCACCCACCTCCCATGCTGGAGACACCGGTTCAAATCCCACTTGCAGTGGGTTGAGTAGAGCCGGAGGAGTTACATTGGTGCCGTGACCCGGATGAGAGTGCTGTTTAGGGGGTGAGTGTAACAGTGACCAGCTAGTAAGAGCTGTGGGAGTAAGACCTCACTCCCCTGGCCTCAAGAGGTGCACTAGCGACAGATGCTAGATGCAGTGTTTAGCGTCCTTGCTAGTGCACCCACCTCCCATGCCGGAGGCGCCAGTTTAAAGGGGTGGTTTACTGCTTTTTTTCTTTGCATGATTGTGTTTATGGGGTGCAATGTAACATGTATTCGTGGTTTTTCTTTTTTAAAAAGTCTTAATTTTCATAAATTTCACCTTTATTGTAAGCCTCTTTCTCCTCTGTCATTTGAACGACCGGTTGACTTCCTGATTCTATGAAACCACTCCCTCAGAAACAGGCAGTGGGCTCAGATTGGTTAGTTTGGGCCGGTGTGTTGTAATTGGCTAAACTGCGTAGCGCACGTTGTCCGGAACCGTCACGCCCCTTACCTTTACGGGCGTGAGTTTCATGTGCTCCGGTTAATGTTAATAATGGTGTCGATACTGCCGTATCAGTTTGAGCCCGAATCAGAGCCAGAAAGCGGTGATGAAGAGTCAAACAGAACCTCCGCAAACACGGCTGTTACAAAACGTTTCTGAATGGTACGTTTTTGAATTATTATTATTCTATTCTTCTATTATTACATAAGAAGTTTGATACCCTGTTATACTTGAAAATGCTACTGCTGCTTGTTAGCTTTTTGAGATACGTTTTTATCTTGATTAAACATTTAATACAAATGATTACATGAGTAATACAGTTTTTAGCAACAGTTTCTTGTGGAATCCGGCATTGAATTGTTGGAGATTCTGGAAGCTGTCTTCAGTGAAATGTGCCGCACAAAGAGCTAAATTACGATTGTAATTGTCAGAAACATTATCAAACATAAATTGTTGCCATTGTTGACGAACTACAGCGTCCGTAGGAAGCCCGAACACAGAAGACCTAACAGCTGAATGAAAATAACACATGGCTAGCTCTCCCCTGTAACTCTACCTCTTCGGCAAAGCCGCAGAAATATGGCCATGCCCTTTTTTGCGTATTCCGGAGGGAGGGTTGATGCAAATGTATGGGTTAGTGACGTCTAAAACCCAGCTGTAGTCCCAATCGAGTCGTTTTTGTAGGCATTTACACTTCCTGATTTTTAAAAGACGATATCTCTGCTTACATTGAACTTTCAGCGCTGCAACTTTGCAGATACTGTTCATGCACCAACAGCAACATTACACACTATTTAAAATGAAAAAAGTGACATCGCAATCAACCACCCCTTTAAATAACACTTGGAGCGGGTGGAGTAGAAACGGAGGGGTTACATATACATGGCATGTTGTGTACATGAAAATGTATAGTGATAGTCTCTTTGATAATTATATTAGCATATGCAAGTGTGATATTGTTAATTAGCAGCAAATTTTTTTAATATTTGAGTTAATATAATGAACAAATAACATGCCTGTGTAATATAAAATTGTAATATAAAATGACTTAATTACTTACTTAATATTGGAGTTTTTTTTAGTTCCGACAACTTATTAGGGTTTACAGTGTAGTTTTATAATGCATATCCTCATCTGTATATTATTTCCATATGCATATTCCCATCCATGTGACCATGTTTAAGGGTACAAGACTCTAGAAAAATATGAGATATACAGACTGTAAATGCTGTTTGTGCCATCACATTACATTAATAGGTCTTGTTTGCCCATACAGTAAAAGTTTTAGGATGTTCATATTTTTTTCATAGGTTATTTCATAGGCCTTACTTGTCTAATCTCACTGTCCATACTATATCTGCAGTTAAAATGCAAAATATTTATAATATATGAAGAAAACTGATATAACAGAATGAAATAGATTATCTTTTGAATGTAATATTTTTAACATTCATTGTAGTCGGGTGAGAAAAAGTTGATTGGGTGAGAAAATGTTAAATGACACAGAGATTGTTATTGTGGGCAGGTTAAGAGAAGTTATGCGAGATCTCTCTGTCCTTACGGAATACATCTAAGTTAATTAGCTATTTGTCTTTTCCAAAGTGACTTACTGTACAATTATTATGGGGACAGTCCCACTGGAGCAACCTGAGGTTAAGTGCCTTGATCAAGGACACAATGGCGGCAAGGGAACTCGGTTACTCTCCAGGTCATGAATCATCGCTTCCAGGATTTGAACCCACAACCTTTTGGGTTACTAGCCTAGATCTTTAACCATTAGACAGATAACTTACTCTTGCTCTTCAAAGGTCATACTCTTTCTGTTAGGGTGCATATTCAGTTGTCAGAACAATTACTCCTCTTCATGTGACACATTGTCCTTTGGCGAAGGACATTTCCATTTCTAGAGTGCGTCTCCTGTTATGGGAATATATAATATTATATATTTCTTTTCAGAGGACGTATCATTTTCTCTACGGAACAAATTCTTCAGGGGACATGTTCTGCTTTAAAGTACCCAGACGGGAAATAGTTTCATGTTTAATTTCACACTACACTTTCATTTAACAAGACTACAAATTTGTTCATTGAAACTCCAGGCTGCCTGGAAGAACAAGTGCACAATGTGTCCCCACCAAATTCAATTTTTAAACAATTCTCCTTGGCAACATCTGTGAAAACAAACTATATTATATCATTTTAGAATATGGATTGTAAAGTGAGGGCACCCATTTACTGTTTGTGACCCAGAAGGAGGTTACAGTGTTTCTATGGGCGCACTGGCTCTGTCTTTCTCTAGTAATTGTCTCTAGTTACAGTAAATATTTCATCAGGCATCAGCCAGAACATCGTGCAGGAAAAATGACCAACACAGGAACCTTGTATGAAATATGCAGGGAGTAATTTCCTATTTATGAATCACTGTCTGTCATTGCTTTTCCATTCCATCTCAACCACAGAATTTATTTCTGTGTGAAATGGGGCTTTACACACACACACACACACACACACGCACCCCTCTAATTTTAGAGGCCAATTACCGAAAAACGCACAAGTGGAAGGTGTGTGAACGAGTCGTAGTAAAAAGGTCAGAGAGCAAATTGAGGTCGTTATGGGATCGGCAGCATTTGCATACAATGAAAGGCCAGGAATATATTTTTCAGAGATTAAAATGTGAATGGGATATTAAAGTGTCTCACCAGGAAAGTTCTCTTCAAATTGATACATCGTGGACATTGAAGACCATAGACAAATAAATGTGTATGATGATTTTGCTATACAGAAAAGAGTGCAAATGGAAATAACTCTAAACAACTTCATAAATATACTAAAAAATGATTGTGATTTGTGCAGAAAAATGCTACAGTAAAATCCTTTTAATTGTTCAATTGTAAGTTATCATACCATATACAATGAAAACATCACATTTAATAGTAAAATACTATGGGTTTTGCATGTAAAACTTTCCATATAATTAAAGGTAGGTACATGTAATTTTTTCACCGCAAGGGTCGCTAACCTCTTACAATATCAAAGGCATAGGTTGATGACGCATAAGCGGAATTATGGAACTTGTCGTCATGCCGATGGATCTAATAATGTTTATGGATGAGTGAATACATTTATGTTTTTTAACATGACTGTGGAATGAAGAAGGGCACGATTGGTAATGAGAGACAGATATCAGCGCCACACGCGAGTCCTGCGGATATAAAGGAATAAGGACATTTCATTCTACCGAACTACCCACAAGTGCTGAATTACTACTCACAAAGGTCAGTTTATATGACGAATTGAACTTGTGAGGTAACGCTGCGCTGTTTCACTTGGTCTACACTATCATAGTAAAACTGCAGTTGAGTGTGTTGAAAGTTATAATGTTATTCTATATGTTAGTCTGTTGGCTGTATGAGACTAGCAGTAAGCTAGATCAACATTAGAATAACATACTGATCATATTCTAACATTTCATCATGTTGAGCTATATAACATTGATTTGTTTTATGTACATTTGCTCACCTGTCTAATAAAGTACATGCAAGTGTGGCGTCTCTGTCAAGTCGAAGTTTGTCACGGACGTGGAGCTCTCGGCATCTCGAAAACGCCACGCTGATATTGATCCTCGTTTTATTTCTCCTTTTGTCCCGAAGTCTGCTTGCCATGGTCCATAATGTTTGAACGAAACAACAACAGCGTGAGCGTGCCGCTAGACGTAACGCAGTTGTCCATGTCTGTCGCCATGGTTACTATGGCAGTACAAGCGGAAACCAGGGATAACACGGATATTACGTCATTGACAGGGGACAATGACCAGGGACGAGCCATTATTTAAAATTGGAATCTCTCTGAAATTAAAAATCTTTGGGAACTTGTGGGACATTGGAAGTGCACAACTGCAGGAAATATATCACACTGTGCAAGTGATTTTTGGATATTTCATTACAAAAATCTTTTATATTGTACCTTTAAGTCAAAAACAGTAAAATTACATTCCCAGAAGTCCCTGTGTGACACATACTTTATATAAATTGTTTTTTATTTTTATTTTTTTATGATCGGTAATGTATATTTAGGTGTTTTGTGTTACATTTTCTGTTATTTAGATAATGTTTATTGCATTATTGTAGTGTCATGTGAGACCCTGATGGTGTTTTTCTTTGTGTGAATGACACTGTACACCATCTATACAAGTATTGGCCATATTTTATGAACAGGTCCCTTACGATAAAGTCTGATTCAGATAAAAAAAGAAAGAAAAGATTTTAGTACACTGTAAAGCACACGATTCAGGAGAATATGACAAAAGCAGCCTTTAATCCAATGATCCAGAACCAGAATACACAGAGTAACTAGCAACAACATAAAATTTGGACGACACCAAAAAATGAACAGAAGAAACTAAGGGTTTAAATACACAGGGAATAATGAGGGAACAAATGACAGGTGAATGTAATTAGTAACTAAGGGAACTAACAAGGGACTATTCAAGACTAAACTGATTTGGAGACACAAGAAACTAAGGCTGCGTTTACACTTGGCATTAACATGCGACCTGTATCCGGATGTTGTCCACACTACACATTGAAAAGACAAGTGTAAACGCGCTTCTGATCGGAATGATATCCGATCAGCGTGTCCAGGTTCGGAGGTAGTCGAGGACGCATTGTCACACAAAACCCCGCCCACTGTCATTATTCCCCCTCCTCTATCCAGGAATGGACCACTTGCACTAAGCTTCGTGACACACTTCCGTTTGGAAATAGTCTCACTTATTTCCGGTTATGTTTACTTTCAATGTGCTGTGGTCAACGAGTTGAACAAACGCCACCTAAAATGACTGTCCTAAAATGACTGAAATTTGGCAATTTTTATTGACAGGAGAAGGTATATTCTGATGTTTACTGTGTGCAGAATCTTCCAAACTTATCGGAACATGAAGTTTTAATCCAACCCAAGCCGATCTGAGAAAGCAGCGGGTGTTAAAAATACGCCATTATTTCACCACAGGGTGTCAGTGTTCATCTAAACTAGTGACCGCGACGCTGAAGTACGTGAGAACAGATGAATAACATTACGAACCAAGAGCATTTATTTATTTGGATTAAATTTTTTAATATTTTTTACAATGTATAGGTTTGCTAGAACAGTTCATTTAGGTATAAAATGTATATAATTAATGTAATTTGCCGTTTCTTTGTAAATTTACTAGCCATTTATGAGTGAAATAGTTTCTACACCCATTTTGTTTTTTCAGGGTGTGACAATGCTGAATGTGGACTGCAAAATTCACCCCAAAAATGCCCTCAAGCTTGGCATGAAGCATCAGAGACATCAGTCACCCAATCCACACACTTCTCTCACTGCTACCATCAGACAAATGATACCGGAGCATCAGGTTTCACACCAGTGGGATGCTTTTTCCTTCAAGCCATCAAGACCGCCTGAACTCTAATACCAAACAACTGCCACACATTGAACCCTTCAGCGCTGGACTTTATCACGCTCACACTGGACTCTTCTTGCGCTTTGATTAGTCTGCAATGGAATCTCTCAAATACACTCTGGGCTCTGACTGACAGTGGCAGCATAAATGCTAATGTTTTGTTTTGCCCCCCGGTACCACAAACCTGCACCATTCACTGCCCATGTGTCTGATTAACCACTAACAATACCAAGATTTTATAAGATTTAATCCTGTCTGTGCATATTAAACAGTTTTTTGGCATAGAGAAAGTTAAATACTTGAGCTTTTAAAAAAAAAAAAATTTTTTTTTATTTTTTTATAAACTGCACATAATGACATTAATGAAATAAAAGGCCACTCGGAGTGTACACTTTCATGAGTGTTTTTCAACACACATAAGAACAAACTTTCACTTTTCAATTTTGCACTTTCAAAAAGTGTACTTTGTAATAATGTCGAATTAATAGTTTTACTTTAAAGTTCATTTTAAATCATTATGTTTTAATAAACTTTTGTCTTGTTTTAAAGTAGCACACTTATTTCCATGTGTTGACTAACATACTAAAGCATATGTAACGTATTTGATTATAATTTGTAACTGTAGTATTCAAAATCCGTAAACTAATATTTTATTTTATTTTAGTTGACCATATATGCTTGTCAGTACATTCAGACTAGTACATGTTTTTAATGCAGCATGACATTTAGCGAAAGCTTCTGAAGAGAATGTGTTGTAGATGTAATGCCTGCATACATCAAGGTTTAATAATACTGTAAAAAAAAAAGAAAAGAAAAAAAAAAGGGGCGGTGACGTTTAATTGACACTCTTGCACTACACCCTGTATGAAACCATCACTGGTTACCAGATCTGTTTAGGTTTTGGCAGGGGCGTAGCACAAGATCCCGGGCCCTATGCATAGGCAGTCCTGATGGACCCCACAATGCAATGCAAACATCCTATCAATTTTAAATTAAACATGTTTCAAATTAGGCTATTATAATGAAGTTTTGTATGCAAACAGCATTATTAGTGTACAGTTTACACGTATAACCAAATTATCATCTGAAAGTGTATGTGGCAGAACATACACTTTCAGATGACAATTTGGTTATATGTAATCTGAGGTAAAGGCTAAATAAGTAAACTGTACACTAATAATGCTGTTTGCATACAAAACTTCATTATAATAGCCTAATTTGAAACTAAAATTTTAAATTAATAGGCTATAATATCTAAAATTAGCAATAATAGGCTAATTAGTCTCACTCATAGGTAGCTTGGTAGCTCTGTAGCTACAGTGAAACTCGAAAAATTAGAATTTTTCTGCTCTTTCATTGGGTTGTCTCAGTTCATTTTTAGCACTAACGAGCAGTTTAGCACTATAAATTTCGTGTTCTGGTTTGTGCTCACCTTTCTTTGAAAAGAAGTCAGTAACCAATTGTTTCCCCTCATTTTGTTTTCTTTCCTTCTCCTGTCTTTCCTTTCTTTTTTGGTGGCCTGATTTAGCTTTCTTTGAGAAAGACATTTCTACAGCGCTCAACGAGATGCAGCTCAACTAACATTTACAAAATGCGTGCAGATGGACTAAACCATTTGGCGCATTAACAAGGGGTGGGACCATAAGACCGTCAATCAATCAATCAACCAATCAACCAAGTTATTCAGTTAATACACTAACTTTACATTTCATCTGACATTCATTATGAAATTTAATTAGGAAATGAAAATATCAAGGTAAAATCAAATATATTCCAGACTTTTCAAGGGCCCTCTCTCCCCTTGGGGCCCTGGTAATCAGTACTGGTTTTACCCCCAGTCCGACGCCCCTGGGTTTTGGCAGTGAAATCATCAGAAAAATAAACTACAGTCATTACCTGCATACAGAAATACAGTCTCACTCATTGTCCTGCAGTGGCCGCAAAATATGAAAATATACTTTCACTTTTTTCCTCTTGAAAAATAAAAATAGACCTAAGGCAGCGTTCAGGCTTCTGTTTTGCATACAATAAAAGTAGAGATTGATTTATATTGCCAAGCTCCAAAAAGCTGCATTAAAGTAGGCTTGTCTGCATTGCATGTCTTCTGAAGTCATATGGTGGCTTTGTGCGAAGAACGCTTCTAAAGGCTTCATTTATTGAAAACAAGCGTGAAAAGCAAAGCATTGTGCCTGACATCTCATTTTGAAGTTTGCAAAAAAAAGAAAATAATACTGTTGAAACAACATGAAAGTGAAAGAATATTTCTGGCTGAACTATTTCTTTAAGCCACATTTAAATGTTTGAAGGTCATCACCTATATATCACTCTTTGAAGCAGTGCTTTCAGTCAGACGATCACCTGTTATGAAATGAACTTTTCATATATTTGCATAATCTCTCGATGTATTTCTGAATGCAAAGCAAGCAAACATCAAAGCGTCCACTGAGGAAACACTTTTATAATGGGCAAATGCAGATGAAGTCTAAAAAGTTGAGCGAGTTCGACTTTCAACTATTTCTTTTGGTCAGAGAGAACCGAGTTTTTACATGAACTCAGATTTTAGGTTAAGAATATGTATTTGTATAAGGCCACTCATTGGTTGTGTGGTGAATTAATTTATAAAAGTACTTATATTTCATGTAGTCTCTCAATGAATATGAGCTCATTAAATCTGCATTCATAAAAACTATAGTAAGATTACAGAAATGCTGGTTAAAGTTGTTTTAGAGGAGTTTAACAAGTCAAATCGCAGGACATTTCAAGCTATTTTGATACATTGCTTCCAACATTTCGACTCCCATATGCCTCATCCACACAGATAGTTATAGCTTTCACTTATTTTATGCATATTAATCATGTCCCATTATGGGGAGGTATCACAACACAGGACTGAATAAATGAAGATGGAAGCAGTTCCCCATAAATATTAAGTTTAATTAACTGTAGGAGGTAAAACTCTCGCTCTTCTCCACTTCGAAGCTTGAAAATGTCTTAATTGCTTCATGTTGGGGTCCTGATTAGCAACATTAACAACGAGGATCCTCATGAGATTGGCCAATTAGCATCAGATATTGTGACTCAATAATTAATGACAACGTAGAATTGCCCTTTTAAATTTTACATTACTAGTAAAATCATGCCCAGTCATTTGAGTTAATGTCAATATTTGAAAAAAAGTAATTCTATCCACATTTGTCAGTTTGATATGCTTCTTTATTCACAGGGAGGATCATACCACATGAACATATCTACAATTGTACTGGTTTACTGATTTGTGATCAGGTTAATGAATGTTAAATAACAGAATGTGCATAATCTGAATCAACGTATTATGTTGTTTAGTTTGACACATAGGCCTAATAAACTTTGGAAAACTGCTAGCCACAGTGGCTAGTGAGCAAAAACGTTAATGTCAAACCCTGGTTGTCATGTTGCAAAGTTACTTATAGTTAGTAGAATGTCTAAAGTGGACTATAGAAATAAAGTGTAACCCAATTTCTCTGTACTTTTTACACTCCATGACAAAAATCTAAAAAAAATATTTTTTTTTAGTGTATGACAAATATATTGGCCGTTTTCTATGGGTTCAGTAAAATTACATGTCATTTCAATTGTGTTGCCCATAATACAGCAGAATCATGCTCAAAAACATTAGCAAACACTCACCTTTGTTTTAGCTGGAGTAGATGTTCCCGTCAGCTCGTCATCATTAATGTGTCCAGTACGATCCAAACACCTGCACTTATTCTACACTGCTAACAATTCAACCAGTCACACACACGAACAACCAAATCAACCAGCTGACCTGATACAGACGGTCTGTTTCTCACTCTCTTTCTCTAATATACCTGTCTCTCTCTGTCTCTCGGCCTACAGTATGTAACTCCCCAAAGCAATAAACTGCAAATGAGCTCTGTGTCTATGGATACAGGTGAGACGGTGTGTGTTACACAAGACAGAACACACCCACGTAAACAGAGCACTGCTGTAATCAAATGCGTTGTGTTTGTGATATAATTTTGCTTGACATTTTCGCAGTTCAGAATGAATCAGATTCAAGTGTGGCGAGTTAATAATCAGCTAAGACCGAGAACAGAAAATAGCGAGCGCGTATTGCTGATGAGTTTTACAGCAGCAGTAAAATGAACCTGAGGGTGAAAGGCCTGTGACTGTGAAAGAGAAATTAATCTGCACAACTCTTAATTAAGGCTGTCAATCAATTATATGTATATATTTGTAATCTTTTTTTTTAACATGAAATACCTTCTATATCAAATGAATCACATAAATCAACATTTGCTGAGAAATTCCTCCAAATGAAGATTATTTTAAATACATTACATTATTGTGCCAGACAAGTAAATAATTGAAAAGACATTATAAAAAGTGACATTTGAGATTTGTTTTATTTCCATATCATTAAACATAAGTCACTGACCTTCAGTCCATTTTGCAGTTGTGCTCCTCTGAGGGTCGAACTCACTAACTAACTAACTAACTAACTAACTAACTAACTAACTAACTAACTAACTAACTAACTAACTAACTAACTAACTAACTAACTAACTAACTAACTAACTAACTAACTAACTAACTAACTATTTTTTAACAGATATGTTTTCCAGTTTACATCTTATCACACTTAAACTAAATAATCTCAAATAAATAATCTAAATTATTTTGAGATGTATTTCAACTTTCAGCATATTCTACCCCTTTCTCAAACTTTTTATACAAGTGTTAACATAATTATGGTTAAGTGAACTTTAACTTCAATAAACAATTTTGTTTCAAGAATATTGAAAGTTTGTACAGATGGGTCATTTTATTTAAAAATAAAAAGCCAGAAAATGGCTGCAATATTATATTTAATGACAATGAGTAAATGTATGTTATAGTCATGAAAGTTTTATATATTGATTTTGCAAACACATATTATTTAAGAAAAAAAAGGTAAAGCATGTTGGAATCAATAGTTGACACAACAAAATGAGCATTCAGTAGTTACATGGAATGATTTCTTGAATTGGCAGTGGGCGGGATCACATAAACCAAAACAAAAAACATTCCAACACGGAATGCACATTTCAAAGAATAACTAAGAATAATGGAGAAACGGGCGCTATTGGACGCTGACTACATTTCCATTTTTTTCCATCTCAGAGTGATTTTCCTTGTGACCACCCGGGTTCCTATCACTCATAAAAAAACTTCCGTTTTATGCAGTAAATTCCATTTTTATCATTCAGTCTGTGTATTCAGGGTCCCAATAAAGTACAGCAGCACTGCAAACATTTTCATTTGGATATTTGTCTTTACCTCCCGAATTGAAGATATAGGCCATTCATTCATTGAAAGAAAGACTCGTGAGGAAAGCTCAAAACCCTGAAATGCAAATTCAATAAGCACTGAAAGTGTCCGGGGGATCAAGTTGTGAAAATGCCGTCTCGCATCACTTTCCCCAGACACGACACAGCTCTGGTGTGAAAATATTTAATCGAGTGTATGTTTGTTTCATCATGTGCCAGTCTTATGTTGCATTGTTGTACACAATCTTGAGAGGTAAAAGTGTAAGCTGGTTGTTGCGTGTTAAGTAAGAGACATTTAAGTTATGTACAGAACACGTATTACACACTAGCCAAAGTTTGTCCTTATATTTTATGAGAATATATAACCTGTGTCCTACATTATAAAACATCATAGTTCCTGTTATGAAGACAGTCATAATGGTTACAGAACACACAGGTCATAAATGCTGTAGATGTATTGTGTATACAAGAGTGTTTCAGGGACAAAAGTCAAGGGTATCATGGGAAGAGCCTGAACCTGCTATGTAATGTCAATCACCTGCTATCACAGTGACAGCATGCTGTAGTGTGATGCAGCAAAACATTCATTACTTCTACTTACACATAGGCCTGGACATTTATTTTGAATATATTTACATTGCAGTATATATTTTTCATGTAGATTGAGGTATTTTGGTAACACTTTACAATAAAGTTCAATTTTTTTTATTAACATTTATTAATACATTAATTAAAACCAAAAGTTTAATTTAATGGACCTGTGCTAACATAAACTGACAATGAACAGTTGTATATATTTTTTGATAGTAAATTTAGTTATTAACATTAAATAATGTTAAATAATGGAACCATATTGCAGTGTTACCAATATTTTACAAATACTATATCTCACTCTGCTATCAAAATCCATATTAAATTACAATTAGAAGTTATTGTAATGTCACATTTCAAAGAGAGTTGAGCAAAAACATATTATTTATATCATATATCATTAAGTGTCGCTCGTTGCTTATTAGATCGATTATGCACCTGTTATCAGCTGCAGTTATATTTTATGATGACATTTGTCAAAATAATTCCCCAGAAATACCTGAAAGGGGTCCTACTATACTTTTTCAAATTTAGTTAGTGTGTAATGTTGCTGTTTGAGCATAAAAAAGTTCTGCAAGTTTACAAAACTCAAGGGATTCCCAACCATTTCCACCCCCAAAAATCTTTTTTTCTTTTTCTCCTTTTCGCTGCAGATCCTCGCACAGACAATTTGGATTGCGAGCGTCTTGCGGGCTATCATTTTAAATAATTCCAGTCTCACATGAGAACTCCGGTCTCATGCACTCGTGATCTTGCATTATTTTCTTATCACTTCTCAAGTGTGTTTGATTGTGAAACATAGTTTGCAGACCAGACAGAGTTCTTCCTGTCAATTCTTCCTATTCTAAAGTCATGTAATGTGTAGCCCTCTGTCACCGATCCATCGTGAAATGTGCACACAGCAGCATCTGAATAGACGTACAGTGTGAAAAGAACGAATGATCTGACGTCATTCAAAATCATGCAATGTGAACTTCATAAGTTATAAGGCATCATAGTCACACTCCTGCAAAAGGCTCTCAGAGAGTGGCAAGCAAAATTATGCATTGTTAATCCAAAATATATTGTTCTGGCCAAATTGTAATAGAACATCACATGTATCCTTTGTTGCCATAATGCATTGTGATTGGTTCACTGAAAAAAAAAAACCCGATGGCAGACAGAGTTGAGGAAAATGTCCATTATAACCAGGGTTTATGGATAGTCCTATAGTAAAATACAAACCCAGACACTATATGATCCTGTATGATCTGCCTGATAGAGTCATTTCTATGTAAATCTACATCACTACTTTCCCAGAAAAGTGCAATTTCACATGCTGGCACGATGCAGATGGCATACAGAGATCTGAATGTATTATTATTTCTAGCAGTTTCTGTGTGTAAAAGGGTGAACATCACAAATCCTGTCAAGAAATCAATGGAAAGAAATGAGAAATGCTATTTCATATAATAAATAAGGCAACGATTTTAAACACTTCCTATTGCCACTCATTATTTTTTAGCAGCTTATAAGAAAGAATCCAACAATGCTGTACGTTAACAGCTGAATAAGAGTCATATCAAAACAGAAAATCACGTCAGGACTATTATCTCATTATTAGAATTTCATTCATGCATATCAACACAGATGTATACACAATATACAGATAATGAACAGTTTTATATTTCACATCACTAAGCAAACATATAATGAATGAGGATATGCAAAACTAAACATTTCAAAACGGATTAGATTGAATAATGAATAATTGGTAGTGGCTATGGGTTCACTTTACCTACAGTAATTATATGAATGATATGTTTTTGTTAAAAAACAGCTGAACGCCCTCGCCATCTTATAAACTGCAAAAAAACTGTTTTTTTTGGTTCTGGTTTTCCAATACAAATATCTAAAAAATCAAGATACATTTACTTGAGAAGGATATTAAGTCTTGTCTGCTTGAAACAAGATAAACTTCATGCTAATGACATAAGAAAAATAAACATAATTTGAATTGAAATCAAGATAATTTTTTTCCACTCTTAGAAATAAAGTTTCTATATTTACATCAATGGTTCCATAAAGAGCCTTTAACATCCATGGAATCTTTACATTGCTCAAAAGATTCTTTATAGTGAAAAAAAGAGAACCAGAAATTGGTTATTCTATGGCATCACTGCAAAAACATCTTACGACTGTAACCTCTGTTCCCTGAGAACAGGGAACGAGACACTGCGTCGATTGACGCTAAGGGGAACTCCTCAGGAGTGACAGGTGTCTGAAATCACAATCAAATCACGGTAATCCTATTGACCGGCGACAGCCCATGAATCATTAGCATGCGACCTGGAAGTATATAAGGGCGCCTTGCAAACATGATAATCACCTTTTTGTCTCAAGGGACTGTTTGGTAGGCAGGCCCCGAGGCATGGCAAAAAGACGCAGTGTCTCGTTCCCTGTTATCAGGGAACAGAGGTTACAGTAGTAACCTAGACGTTCCCTTTCGAAAGGGAACTCGCACTGCGTCGATTGACACTAAGGGGAACGATATACCATGCTAAGGGGAGTGCATACCCATTGGTTGGCAGTGACAACTGTCAAAACCAGTAAATTCAAATGAAATGCCAGAACCACTCACCCTCAGATCACACTGGGCTGTCAGTGACAGCATTTCTCTACGGTCATAGCCGAAGCTATCCGTTCCACAGGAAAAACCTCCATAAACATTGTTTAATGAAAGGCCTACCTGGGCCTGCTCAAGGGCCTAGGACTACAGCTTCAAATTCAGAGGGGGTCCCTTCCAGGGAATGTGGCTAGGGAATCCAAAGGAGCCCCAGACAATCACCATTCAGGGGAACATACTCACCCGAAATGCCACCAGGAAGGCCTGACCTGGCATCACTTACATTGGACACTTCAGTCTGACCAACTTCCTGTCTGTCCGAAGACAGAGCCTCTGGACACTTGCCTTTAGGTAATGGCATCCAACACGAGGGACTGCGAAGCTGACAGTGAACTACTCGGCCCAGATCTCAGAGACGGGGTATCCCAGAGAATATGACTCAGCATAGTGCTTACAACCCTTGCAAGCGAGGGGCGTTTCTCCACTCGATCCACGGATCTAACCAGCGTTTGTGTTTCAAGACACAGAGGAGGCCTGAAAAGGCCTAAGGGCTGATCTAACTGGGATGCCTCACAAGAGGCCTACGACTGTCTGACCAGACTCAGGAGGCTGATTACTCATAGTGACCCTCAATGTGAGGAGCACATGGTCTGCCTGGTGGGCAAACCAGGCTGAAGGCTAGATAAGAGGTTCCGGGATGGAACCAGTAGCAGAAAATGACAATTAGACATGCTAGGGTGCAAGCTCGCTTTCAGAAGCTGCCTGCTAAGGCCAGCTGACCTGATAGCAAGCGGCCACTAGCTGCCAAAACCCAGCGTCACTGGGAGACCACTTACAAGTAGGCCTGGTGAGGCCTACTACCTGATAACCAGAGGGCTGGCTACTTAGTGCCCGTATTTGGGCATACCCCACACAAATATTGAGGCCGCCCACAGGAGGCCTAATAAGGCTAGCTACCTGGTCGCAGCTATAATGTACAGTATGTCCCACAATGTTAGGGCTCCCTTCCGAGGAGCCCTGTTTAATGCCTACTACCCATCAGTGAGTCTACTGCCCGAACTACTAAGGCCAACCACCTGAGGTAAGCTGGCCTACAGCGCCCTCTTAGGGGCTTCCCAGTCAAGGAGGCCTGCTGAGGCCTACTACCTAACAGTGCAGCCTTCGTTGACAGATAAGCTGTTGGCACACCGCCTACAGCATCCTGGTACCTAATCACATGCCCATGGCAGTGTACTTAGCAAAAAATGCAGCACCCTTTAACCCTCTGGGGTCGGCTATCGCGCCGGCGCGATGGGCTCACTTTTTTTCTTATCAGTGCAAAACAGACTCAAAATACTCTGTTGATTTTGATCTTACATATAAGTGTTGTACATCATTAGATCCTGTTAAATGTCTTTTCTTTTTGTGGATACTCACAATAAAAGCAAAGTGTTGTTCTTTTCCCCTTATAAAGAAAAAAAACATGATGCGAGTTCTTCATTCTCTCTGTCAGTAAAGTCAATTCTGAAACGCGTCCGAAAATGAACTGCAACTCAGCGAATACTCAGTCACAGAGGAATACAGGCACACAGGCATGAAGCTTGAATTCTCTTCTTTTACATGAAGTAATTTTTATAAAAAACAAATATTCTCAGTTTATGTAATCTGTACGAAAAGAGAGAGATGTTAGTCATTTTCTTTTCAGCTCATTATAGCTCATTGAGTTTTAATATGACCACGCCCACGGGGAGCGCACGCTATTCAATAGCAAATAATCTGAGGCAAGCCACGCATACGTGTCAACGCCCACAACAGCTGGATAAAACACATCAAGTTTAATAAGAATCATTTACTTTACGTCGTCTTGCTAAACTGTGAGGAATAATACTATCTAATAATCCTGGAAAAACTTACCTCAGAAGTGCTGGTAGTTTCATTTCGAGGAGCAACGAATCAAGCTGATGTGAAAGTAAGTTATTTATTCTTAAGTGCTTTGTTCTAATCGTGATATGGAATAGTGTCTGTAAACCACAAAAGACGAATAAATATTTAAATATGAATCGCGTGTCTGTGTGTGAATGAATGAATGAACGGCACAGGCGCGCGCTGTTGTTTACTACAGCTGTACAGCGCGTGCATCTGTGCCGTTCATTCACACTCGCACCTACATTAGTAAACATGCTATTTTTACATGAACACATCTGCTAGTTTAGCTTTGACCAAACTATATTGATATAGCCTACCGAGATGAGTAAAACTAGACTGAAATATGTTGAAATAAAATGTCTTTGTATAAGCAACAAACTGCAAATTAACATTTATATACTAATATATCATACACACGATATGTTACAGACTAAATATGAATGTTTAGACAAGATTTCGTTGATTATTTCGTTGACACATTTTTTCAAGACGTTTCTAACTCAAACTTTGAACCAATTCTATAGGATATATATATATATATATATATATATATATATATATATTCATTCTACAGAATTGGTTAAACGTCAGATTTTGAAACATCTTGAAAAAAATAGTCCTTTTCCACTGGGTACCACAAGAAAGAATGCGAGGACTGAATATATATATATATATATATATATATATATATATTTCTTTTGTCTTTGCATTCTTTGGTATCCAGTGACACAGTTGTGTGAAAGGCTCATTATGCAGCTCATTATGCGGCTCATTATGCAGGTCATTGTCTTCTCAGGTGTGAAACAGGGCATTTTTCAGGATCCTCACAATCATGCATGTCAAAACATCTCAAGGACCCCAAAAACACCTTAGACCCCAGAGGGTTAAGCAAGGGGAGTACAACATACACCACTTTGCTTCAACGGATGCCCCAGAGTCAGGGGCCTACCATCTGTACGCATGGGCGTCAGCTCATGGCAATGCTTTGGCTTCACGAAAGCTGTAATGGCATGTTATGGCCACAGTGGGGCACTGGAGAGATTGGAGGTGAGATGATGACTGAGGAGAAGAAGAATAAAAAAGTTATCTGTTTACAGCCTGAGTGTCCTGTCCTTGAAGACGGAGTATAGAGGAGCAATACATGGTGTCAGAGACGTATAACCCACGACAGAAAGAGTCTAGTGATACAGACAAGTAGTCGGAGTAGCTTTAATGGTGAGTAGAGTGAAAACGAGGGACCTGTAGAGCAAGAGAAAGAGCGAGTCGTCGAGAGCAATAACAGCTTACGTTAGCGGCAAGCTAAAAGCACACAGGATGGACCACATATTCACTATCACACCACCGGGACCATTCGACTTTGAGCCAAGCTCGTGGCCCGCGTGGATCAAAAGGTTTGAACGCTTCAGAATGGCGTCGGGATTGAAAGAAAAAGACGGCGTATACCAAGTGAATTCTCTCATCTATACAATGGGCGATAAGGCCGATGATATTTTGAGCTCACTGCAGTTGACAGAGAAAGAAAAGGACTTTGACGAGGTAAAAAAAGCCTTTGATTAACATTTTGTAGGAGTACATAATGTAATTTATGAACGAGCCAAGTTCAATAAACGATGTCAAGACGTCGGCGAATCTGCAGAAAACTTTATCACCGCAGTGCACAAGTTAGCTGAACATTGTAAATATGGCGTCTTACGTGAGGAAATGATTCGAGATAGAATTGTTGTCGGCATAGGTGATGCTAAATTGTCTGAAAAACTTCAGCTCAGCCCAAAGTTGGATTTAGCTACAGCTATAGTTCAAGTGAGGCAGCACGAGGAAGTTAAAAAGCAACAAGCTGTTCTGCGGTCAGCTGATTCACCAGGACAAATAGATGCACTGTCTCATAACAGTAAAAGACAGGCTCATAGAAAAAAATCTTTTCAACGCGGAAACTATTCTCAGCCTCAGCCTACCTCATCAAAGCCAAAACAGTGTGGGAAGTGTGGTAAAACCCCAAAACATTCATGGACTGAATGCCTAGCAAAAGACGTTGAGTGTAGAAAATGTCAAAAGAGGGGACACTTTGCGGCAGTGTGCAGATCAGCTCAAAAGATGAATTCAATTGAAGTGGATGAGGTGGCTTATCTGGGTGCGATTGACTTTCCACAGTCCTCCACATGGACTGAAATACTCACCAAAAATGGCGGCCCGTTGCGCTTCAAAGTAGACACAGGTGCGTCTGTGACTGCTATCCCAGAGACAGAATTCAAACAGGATAGATATGGCAGACATTCAGCGCCGTGCAGACCCCTGCTGGGCCCCGCCAACCAACCTTTGGACGTAAAAGGGCAAGTGCATGCGGTCATTCAGAGAGGTGACAGAAAGATTGAGGAGGAGGTGTTCATTGTGAAGGACCTGACTATACCCTTATTGGGCCTCCCAGCTATCCGCAGACTACAGATGATCCCTCAGCTCAATAGCATTGACGACGCAGAAAAACACTTTCGCTCCACTTACCCCGAGGTATTTAAAGGGCTGGGTAACCTTAAGGGGGAGTATAAAATGAAGCTGAGAGACAACGCGGCACCCTATGCCCTCTCGGCCCCGCGACGAGTGGCCATTCCTCTTCGGGCCAAAGTCAAAGAGG
The DNA here is from genome assembly GCF_029890125.1 of Rhinichthys klamathensis goyatoka. Taxonomy (NCBI): domain Eukaryota; kingdom Metazoa; phylum Chordata; class Actinopteri; order Cypriniformes; family Leuciscidae; genus Rhinichthys; species Rhinichthys klamathensis. Next base: position 3,461,687 of record NW_026606589.1, read on the forward strand.
AACTAGACCGGATGGAGAAGATGGGGGTCATAGCTCGTGTGGAAGAACCGAATGAATGGTGTCGGGCATGGTCCCTATAGTGAAAACGTCCGGGAAAATTCGTATTTGCATGGATTTAACCCGTCTGAACGAGAGTGTCATCAGAGAGGGACACATCTTACCGGCAGTGGATGAGACACTGGCCAAGCTGGAAGGAGCCAGAGTCTTCACAAAGCTTGACGTGACATCAGGCTTCTGGCAGGTCCCACTTCACAAAGACTCCATGCTGTTGACTACGTTCATCACACCAGAGGGGCGCTATTACTTCAAAAGGTTACCTTTTGGCATATCTTCGGCACCCGAACACTTTCAAAAGAGGATTTCTCAACTGATTGATGGTGTTGATGGAGTCCTATGTCACGCTGATGATGTCCTGGTCATAGGAAGAGACCGGGCAGAGCACGATGACAGGCTGCACAGGGTGCTACAGAAATTCAGAGAGGCTGGGCTCACTCTAAATGAGAAATGCCAATTTGCCCTGACAGAGATCCGTTTCCTGGGTCATGTCATAAATTCTCAGGGCATCAGAGCAGATCCGGGAAAAATAAAGGCAATCCTGGAGATGCCAGAGCCACAGGATGTGGCGGATGTACGCCGTTTCATGGGCATGGTGAACTTTGTAGGCAAATTTTCGTCACGCCTGCCAGATCTGACAAAGCCCATTCGTGACCTGTTGAAGAGAGAGAACAGCTGGACATGGGGAGCACCCCAACAGAAAGCATTCCTGGAGACGAAAAAAGAATTGGGATCAGAGACTGTGTTAGCCCAGTACAGCCCAAATCACGAAACCATGGTTTCGGCGGATGCTTCGTCATATGGACTTGGAGGTGTCCTGACACAAAAACAGACAGACGGAGAGTGGAAACCTGTCGTCTTCATTTCTAGAAGTCTGAGCAAAGCCGAATCAAGATATGCCCAGATAGAAAAGGAGGCTTTGGCTGTGACCTGGGCATGTGAGCGCTTGCATGGATACGTGAGTGGACTGGACTTTACCATAAGAACGGATCACAAGCCACTCATAACACTCCTGAAATCCAGAGCACTAGATGACCTCCCGCCGAGGATCATCAGATTCAGACTCAGGCTGCTCTGATTCAACTTTAACATTATCCATGTTCCAGGTAAAAATCTGATAACAGCTGACACCCTGTCCAGAGCACCTCTTCCAACTGCAGCCACAGAGGCAGAGCAAGACCTGGAAAGAGAATGCAAAGCTTACCTGGACAGCGTAGTTGAAAGCCTTCCAGCCACTCCAACGAAGCTGGAACAGATTAAGAGTGCACAAACGTCAGATAACACCTGCAAACGTCTCAGCCGATACATTGCAAATGGATGGCCGGGACACAGACGAGATGTGCATGAGCAGCTGCTGCCCTACTGGCCCAATAGGTCAGTTTTGCATGAAGGAAGAGGACTGCTCATGAAAGGAGAGAGACTTACAATCCCTGAGTGCATGAGACCTGACATCCTGCAGAGACTGCACCAGGGACATCAAGGTATCAACAAATGCCCAGCAAGGGCCAGAGAATCAGTCTGGTGGCCAGGCATCACGTCTGCTGTAAAGCAAATGGTCGAGAGATGTGAGATTTGCGCACGTGAGGCTCAAACAACAGTCGAGCCTCTGCTCACAACAGAACTACCAAACAGACCGTGGCAGAGGGTTGCTGCTGATCTCTTCCAGTGGCAGAATGGGAACTATTTAGTTATAATAGACTACTTCTCTCGCTATATCGAAGTGTGTTCCCTACCTGGCAGCACATCAGCAAAACAGACCATTGCCAGATTTAAAGCTGTGTTTGCCAGATATGGATGCCTAGAAGTGCTTGTCACAGACAATGGTCCGCAATTCTCCTGTCACGATTTCGCTCAGTTTGCACAGGAATATGACTTTGCCCATGTGACAAGCAGCCCCTGTTACCCCCGCAGCAATGGGGAGGCTGAACGGGCCGTTAGAACTGTGAAGTCTCTTTTGGTGAAAGAGGGCAATTTTTATAAAGCTCTGCTGGCCTACAGGGCCACTCCATTGGCACAGGGGAGCTCCCCAGCACAACTGCTGATGGGGAGGAGAATTAGAACACCAGTTCCCATATCATCGGAGCAGTTACAACCACAGTGGCCCGATCTTGAGAGGTTCAGAGAAAAGGACACGGTGTTGAAATTGCAACAGCAACAAACGTTCAATCGGAGACACCGTACTCAAACCTTACCACCTCTCCAGCCTGGACAGCACGTGTGGATCAAACCCACACACACAAAAGGGACTGTTGTTAGTCAGGCACATACACCACGCTCATACGAGGTGGAGACCCCGGAGGGAGGACGGCTGCGACGCAACCGTTCACACCTCAGGAAAGTTCCAGTGACTCCAGCATCAGGTGATATGACGGTGACTAGGTCAGGGAGACTGTCTAAGGCTCCTGAGAGACTGGACCTTTGAGCATGAAACATATGCATACACACCACGGAGGATAAGGAAAAAAAAAGTAATAGTTTTCTGTTTGAAAAGTGAAATGTTCATTACTAAAGTCATATTCTAAGTTATTGAATTTTCCAGTTAATTTAGGATAAGGTCTATAAAAACGGCTACGGTGAAGTAAAATATCTTCTGTTCATTTCTCTTTGAACGCTTTCAAGTTTGAAAAAGGATTTGAAGAAACTCGTAAAATCACAAGTTAAGTGAGTGAAATAACTAAGTAGCCATACTGTTAAATGTATTGTGTTTTTTAAAGGCTCTGTTAAAACAGTTAAACTTTCATCTAAAAAGGGGAGATGTAATGGCATGTTATGGCCACAGTGGGGCACTGGAGAGATTGGAGGTGAGATGATGCCTGAGGAGAAGAAGAATAAAAAAGTTATCTGTTTACAGCCTGAGTGTTGTGTCCTTGAATACGGAGTATAGAGGAGCAATACAAAAGCGTACTTCGAAAACCAAAAAGAAGTGAAGGTTAGAACTTTTCCGCTCGACCCAAGCTATAATGGTGCGAGGTAGGATAATACAGAACTGAAAGTGAAGTAATCATACCTACCATGTATCACAGGGGAATACTACCACCTAACCCTGAGATTTAGCAGGGTGCGGGCCCGCCAGAGGTGACAGAAGGCCCAGCAGAGGTGACAGAATTTGATCTGCGCCCACAGCGAGGTGAATGGAGCCTATTCTGGCGATCCAAATCCATATGCTAGTTCTGCACGGTGGGGGCAGGCAGACAAAACCCAGTCTCTTCGTGAGGCGAAAGACGGCCTAACCGTGCTCAAGAAAGTCCCATTGTACCGGGGAGGCCTCATTGAGGCATAACCCAGGGTCTTTATAAATCATGCCTCTGCACCAAGCTGCATTACTCTTCTTGCCCCAGAACGCAGAAAGAGGGCAGGCCTTGGCCTAACGACTCCTTTGGGAGGAGGCTGTCATATAGGGATGCTAAAAACCTACATTCACAAAGTGAAAGGCCAGAGGCAGAAATACTTTAGCAGAACGCCTCCACTATCCCTAGCATAGCCTAGGTCAGCTATAGAGGCGGCCTTGGTGAGGCCCAGCCTGTAAGCATAGATCTACGTACTGTACCTGAGGGCTCGGAGGAGCCATAGCCATACAATAATTTTTTTTTTCATACGAGGGACTGCAGAACCGCTCAGCCTACTGAAAACCCAAACAGAGCTCAAGGGGGCGATGTACTCAGGACCTAAATATGTCAGACGGTCCTGTGGGCTGGACATAAGATCTATCTGAAGCTCCAGCTTCAGTCTATACTCCAAAACAGTATAAAAGTATAAAAGTATACTTCCGCCTCCACGGAAGTGCCAAAAAGTCCAGAGGGTGAAACCGGCGAATCGAGGAGAAAGCCCTTCTCTTTCTCCCTGATGTCGGCCAGGTTCAACCACAGATGTCTCTCCGTGGCCACCATCGCCGCCATCGACCGGCCGATCGCGGCAGCAGTTTGATTAGTGCCCCGGAGAGCAAGATCAGTGGTGCGGTGCAGCTCAGTAACTGCCTCAGGAGACATCCCTGCCCCCTGGTCGAGATCCCCCAGCAGATCGCCCTGGTAAGCCTGCAACACCGCCATGGTGTGTAGGGCAGCACCGGCCTGACCCGCTGCCATTTGCCATATGCTCTGTATGGCAGCCCAGACGCAAGATAGTTCGCGAACGTCTCGTCGATGGGCGGCATCGACACATACCCATGTTCCCCTATCCCCTCAACATCAGCGAAACTAGCCCGCTGATATTGGTCGATACGGGCCGAATATGGGTTATTCCATGCCCTCTAGATCTCCGTATGGAGATCAGGAAGGAATGGAAGGCTCATCTGAGCTGGTGGCTTATGGCCGGGGAGAAACCGATCATCAAGTCTTCCGCGAGCGACCTCTACCCTAACGCGCTGTCAAGGCAACCGCAGATTGCCCACAGCACGATCCATCAAATCCACCAGCTCTGCATACACGGGGCAGAGTGGCTGAGAGGGTTCACAATCTATCTGAATATAACCCCACCCTCATCAGCCATCTCCTGTTCATCCTGAAGAGCACTCGCTGGGCTAGGCGGAGGAGAGAAATCCTCCACCTGCAGCTCAACCTCGTCAGCCGCCGAGCCATCTGAGAGGGTTATCCCCCTCTCAAGGCGATCGGCGAGCTCCATCTGGGAACCCCATGATGCGCTTCGCCACTCTACCTCAGCACGAGCGGGACCCGAACCACGAGGTCCAGACGCTGAACCCTCTTCGCTCGAGAAGAGTGCCAGACGAGTGCGGAGCGTTCTCAAGGGAAAACGCTCACAGTTTGCACAGGCAGCTCCCTCGAGAACTGCCTGTGCGTGCTTTTGTTCCAAACAAAAAACAGATATCTTGGGCACGGGTCCACACACTTCTGGAAGCTTTTGCTTCTTCTCAGTGCATTTCATTCTTACCGTAATTCTCAAGTGCTTTACAGACAGAACAGTCCCTGAAGACGAAAAGATGATTATCATGTTTGCAAGGCACCCTTATATACTTCCAGGTCGCACGCTAATGATTCATGGGCTGTCGCTGGTCAATAGGATTACCGTGATTTGATTGTGATTTCAGACACCTAAGGAGTTGCCCTTAGCGTCAATCAACCCAGTGCAAGTTCCCTTTTGAAAGGGAACTTCATTTTGGAAACTTGATTGTTTAAGAAGGTTCCTACTGCATATCTCTTTTTCTAGTTTTAAGCAAAAACATAATTTTAATAATATTTTCAGAAAACAAGACTTAACACTAGAACGGCCACGATGGTCATTTTGACCGTTTTGAATTTTATATCTGCAATAACTTTGTTGAAAAAATAAATAAAATCCTGCTGGTACCTGACTTTTCCTAAAAGTGTCTCTATTTTCATTTAAAATGTTTTTAATATAAATTACACATAAGGCAAAAAACCAAATGAACATATTTACCTATTTCGGCCACAGACGGTCATATTGACCGCACTGAATTCCGCGGTATTCTTTTGTTCTCGTGGTTGACCTTTGTCTATTAGGAAATAATCAGAAGATTCAATTGCAAAATGACAGATATGTTTATTGAGAGCTGGTCAGATGCTGGGAGAGTTAAGGTGTGCAAATGTCCGGTATGAAGCCCTTGGCAGCACGTGTAGAACCATGGAGTGCTAAACACGGATGGATGACACACGGAAACGGATACAGGCAGGGAACAAACAAACAAGAAAAATCCACAACGATCTGACAAAGACTAGGCGACAACAGTGACACTAAAAAGGGTCGAATCGCTGATCAGTTGCAGCTGGCCGTTGATCAGAGCAGACGTGCTGATCAGCTGCAATGATCAGCGTCCACGCACACACGCACACACACACAACAAGACGAGAAAGGAGACAGCGAATTCATAAACCGTGACATTGTATCTCTCACTGTCAAAAGAATATTTAAATAAGATCCTTATAGGCCCCATTTACACTGCATGGTTCAAGTGACCCAAAATCCGATTTTTTCCTCTCATGTGGCACAGATCGGATATGACCCATGAACGTGTAAGCAGGAAAAAAAAACGAATGGATTCCGATTTTCTCAGATCGGATTCAGGCCTCACTCATATGTGGTAATAAATCGGATATGAATCGGATACGTTCATTTGCGTGTGCCATGTAAGCAGACAAATCGGATATTCCCCAGTAAATGCGAGTCGTACGTCATTAAAAAAGTGACGTCAACTCAGGTGGACACCACCAACTGAGATCACATGACTTATTATAGGCGCAATGGAGGACGAAGGATACACACATTGGAGCAATGCGGAGGTTTCATGTCTTTTGAGTGTTTGGGGCGAAGAGACAGTGCAGGCAAAAATGCAGGGTTGTTACAGAAATAAATCCGTGTTTGAAGACATTTCACGAGATATGGGGAGGCACGGTTTTAAGCGCTTGTGGCTACAGTGCCACCGTAAGATAAAAAGCTTAATGACTTTTAAAAATATTGTGGAAAGCAAAACACTGGATAATTTTATTCGCATATGCATCCATTGTATTTCGTGCTGTTTTACTTCCTTTTCCGGGTCAGAACGTCTACATTTGGGAGTTAAACTTTCAGCAGTGTATAGTGTAAATGCAAAAATCGGATACGGGTCACTTTTAAAAGATGATGTAAGCGGGTCGTCAAAAAAATCGGATATAGTCAGAAAATCGGATTTGGGCATCAAGACCTGCAGTGTAAATGCAGCCTTAGTTGTTATTATCTTGTTCTGAGTTATGTTGAATGGATATGGAAATATACTAGCCTATATCTGTTGTGAATATGTGATAATTACGGGCTACTGATATTATTATTTATAAATGTATAATTAAACTTGTTTAAATGTACAGTTTGTTGTTGTTTTGTTTTTAAAAGATATCCTAATACAATAAATGCATCAATCTCTCAATTGGGTATTTATCATTAAAGATACAGAGTTTGCAATCTAACGGTCAAAATGACCGCTTGTGGCAGTTCTAGTAGTTATGGAATTCTGGCAATTCTAGTGTTAAAGCTTATGGCGCAAGATGATCAAAAAACAGCATAAGTTACAACGCAACAGTCTGAGGCATGATTTAAACCAAAGGGGAGTGTACACACCAGGTTTTGTGTCAGATGAGGGTGTAGGTATAATATAGGGTGACCATATTTTGATTACCGAAAACCAGGACACTCGGCCCGGCAATGAGATACTCAAATGATACTCGAATTTTACTCAAAGATTCCTTATTAATTTCAATACATTTAAAGTAGGCTTCTCAGAGGATACTCAACATGTTTTATTATGACAGGTTTCAAAAATAATGAATGAAATAATGATAGAAATAATGTCTCTTCTGTTTTAGAAAAATAAATAATAAATAACAAAAAAATACCTCCAAATTGAACAAAAATAGCTCTCACAAACTTACAAAAACTCACTAACAAAATATATTTATATCTTTAGTTTTCTTCTTCCTCTTTATCCTGTTTTTCTTCCTCATCCTCCTTGTTTGCCCATCTATATTTTGCTGTAGAGCTGATCTTTCCCAGCAGTTTTATTGTTGCTTAACAAATAAGCATGAAAGTCTTTGCAAGAAGTGTCTTTGAAGTTGTATTGCACAAATAGAATCCCTTTCAATGACTCAACAGAAAGCTGGTTCCTCTTCTTTGTCCAATGGCTCTGCATCAGTGAGAAAACCCTCTCAACATTTGCATTGTGAGAGGGAAGTGCAAAGACAAACTGTGAAATCTTCAGTAGTTCTGAGTAGCATGCAATGCTTTTGGCCTTCTCAAAGTATTTGGTCCACTTCTGGTGCACCTGCAGGCCAATGAACTCCTCATTACTGTTGCACCTTTCTATGAATTTTTTCAGATTGGCGACCTGGTCAAAACACTTGACATCATCAATTGGCACCCCCTTCTCTCTTAGGTACTTGATGCAGGCCTTCACATCATTCCAATCTGGTGGCTCACTCATATCCATCCACATAAATGTTGAGAACTCTTCCATGGGAGTCATCCACTTCTCCAGATACCCCAGACATGCACTGTACAGGCCTTGTACATAAGCACAGAACTTGTCGCAGCCCTCACCAAATCCATCTCTGCGATTTTCTGCCGGTAGTCCCTTAACTTTAAGGGACATGAAATCATTGCTCTTACGTTCAAGAAGAATGTTGTGGATGCTGTTTAATATTTTCTTCACCTCTATGATGGAATTGTTCTCCTTTTCCATTTGTTGAATGTAGGTGTGGAACACAGACATGAGTGAGTGCATATGTCACAGGTAGATCTCACTGAAGTCGTTTTCAAAAAACTTCTTGATCACTATGGGCGGCTTTTGCTGTGACAGAAAGAATGCCTTTAAAGCTGGAAACATCTGTAGCATCCTATCAATGCCTGGGAACAATGACAGCCACCTTGTCTTGCTGTGAGAAAGCATCTTCCTGTACTCAATGTCAACAAAATCACAGTACTCCTTCAGGTTCTCAGTGTGCACAGTGTAAATGTGGAAGAACTGGTAGATTTTAAACATGATATTCTCAAGGTCAACCTCTATTGTGTCTGCCCCATGATGAACACAATTATTCAATGTGTGCAGGGCAACCCTCACCAATCAGAGACTTGTTCTGCAGCAACCTCTTCACATTTGCAAACACATTGTTTCCCCCTTCATCACGTCAGATTCCACCAAAATCTGTGTTGCAATTGTCTCCGGTAAATGCAATGAATTTTTCAGACAAATTGTTTTTTTGCCAGTGTTTCAGTGAGATAATTTGCAATGGTTTCTGCTTTCTCATTAGGTGTGTCTTTCACCTCAATTAATTTTGTTTGCACACCGCCCTTCTTCCAATCAAAGTACTGGATTATGATCGGGAATATTTTCACTGCTCCGTGGTTACTCCCATCTGTACAAATACCACAAAACTGGATTTCTTTCAGTGCTTCACGTGTGACTTCAACAGAGTGGGGCGCTAAAACACCATTCACAATGGCTTCGGTCTTAGTGCGGGCATTATTAAACTTTTTGGCGGTGTCAGAATCTGGGAATACATTTTTTAGCAATGCACTAGTGCAATCCATGGACCTGTAGCTGTTTCACTGTATGAAATGACAATGCACCCTCTGCTGCATTCACAGCATCCTCAGATTTACCGGGTCTCACAAAGAACTCTGTCAACTTTGTTGAACTACTCTCACCTCGCAAAGCTTTTTTATGTTTTTCGGTGTCCATGTGAGGTTTGAGATCTGTGGCACCCCCATTGGACACCGAAACATGTGTGCCAGGTTTGCACACGGTGCACGCAGTCTCCCACTTGTCCCGACCGGGAGAGTAAGTGGGGAATTTCTTCTGTAACTCATTGGTAAATGTGCATTTGCGCTTCGGCATGTTGCAGGCAGAAGTGCTCGGACGGCTGTCTGCTCGCTCGTTGTGAGTGTAAAGAGAGCCGCCCACAGGGCAGCCTCTCAGGGATTACGTCACATGCAGCACCGCAGGTGAAGATTGCCCTAGTGCCGGTCAATTTAATGGCCCAATGAAAAATAATGAAAACCAGGACATTTTCATCACTTTAGGACGGCCAGGACAGGACATGAAACCAGGACATGTTTGGACGTTTGGTCACCCTAGTATAGGGGCAAGCACAGATTTGCAATTGGCAAACAATCACAGCCACAAAACTCTCACAAAACACAAGATACAAGACAGAGGAGCACATAGCAAGTCAACACCAAAACAGGCGATGTGTGCTCCAACAGAAAGTGCAACACACAAGATCAGGAACTCAACACGAAACTGAACCTGAACTAGACTAGCGCGTCAGAATCCAGACACCAAGCCCCGAATGCTGAAAACACAACACAGACGAGAGAGCCCGGAAAAACCTTGTTCTCACACAAAGATGAGAACAAGACAGTATAAAGGGGTGTCAGGATCCTGACATTTTTTGTGTGCTTGAATAGATGCCAAAACTTGTATCGCATTGACAGCATCTAAAGCATTAACGTTTTGGCATGTTCGGCATGTTGTTCATTGATACCCTGCCCTCTTTCTTTTCTCACAATAAAATAATTTAAATTCAAATTATTATTTCATATTGGTTTATTTATTTGGTATGTAGCTGTGCAATTCGCTTGTCCATACTTATAGCATACATATAACATATGAACAAATGTCTTCTTAATGATTTTAAGTTTTGTTCAAGATAATTAAAGCAACAGTTTCAATAACGTAAGAATATGTAAAAGTATGGTATTTGGGGGCAAAGGCGCCACTGCTGTTGGGACTAAAGGTGTATGCAATTACTTTTGTTCCAATAATAAAGACTGTAACTTTTCAAGAAACTAATGAAAATATAAATTGAAACTGACTAAAATGTCTTTGAAACTGAAAAAAAATATTTTTGTTCAAAAAATGTACTGTCATTAAAATATGTTAATATAACAAATACATAAAAAAATACAGAAACAAAATTATTTTAAAAAGTAAAGATTCTGAAAGCATAGAAGGAGATCCCATTCTAAATTTAATATAGTTTTACAGTAGTAACAATAAATTATAATTTATTATATGAAATGATAAACTCTTTCCCCTTTCGCCTTTTTTTTTTAAGTTGTCTGTTATTTTAGCTAATTTATTTGTATAAATAATGTGTGCCTTTTTGCCCCATGCTGGTGAGCCAACCTTGCAACCTCATACATTTATACAATTTTTTTTTTTTTTTTTTTTTTATAATTTATCTTTTACACAAAATCTGTTGCTCCATCAGTGTTCAATACGGACATATTTTGTCTGCAATCATGCACTATGAGAGTAGTGAAAAGCACATTTTTCTTAAGCCCTGTTGTACCCTAATCTTTTTAAAAGAATGCTTCTATTTCATGAGTGTATTCATAATTGTTCATATTCTTAATTTGCATTGGCATTTTAGATGTTGGCATTGAGTTGATATTGGGTGTTCAGGGTGTGTAAAAGTGTTAAAACCACTTGTATACTATTAAGATCCTGTTGGGCTACAAATATTTACAGCCCATCTCAGTAGGTGCACAAGGTGCTGGATTTCAGAACATCTCTTTGTAAGGGTCTCTGGCAAAGCGCTCAGATAGTAAAACTGTATGATTAGGTTCAATGGAATCTTTTTGAAGCCCGGACCCCAGGCCTCAAACACAAATGCTTTATTAAATGCAATAATAAAGCTTAAAGTTGCTCTATTTTGAGTGAGAAAAGGTCTAGCAGAACAACCCATCAAAACAATGATGCTTGAGGGAGGCTGAATGAGAGCGAGAGAGCTGCCAGTTCTCCTGCCATCTCCAACTTAAAATGTACTGAAATTGGTTAGATGTCTGTGGAGAGTGGCAGAGTGCCACTCCATTTTTTCATCTTTCTTTCTTTCATCTGAGGAGCAGATGGCAGAAGACTTAGGCGCTTTGAAAATCGAAGATTGCAAGCCAGCGTGAGGTTGCACTTGGGGAAACGATTTGGACTTTAAAGTTTGTGGGGAGTCTGAAGTGATGGCTGCATAGGCATCGTTCTGTTTGTGCTAATTTGCTCTTTAGTGGAGGAGAACATTCAGAGAGCAGCCACTCCACCACAGCCCGAATGCAAAGGGGACATGCAGAAATGATTCAGTCGTGGTTCTGAAGGAGTGCTGAAAAGGAAAGGCCTTCCTCAAGATTTCTACTATACAGCAGCTCTTCAGTGTGTTCATGTTTTTACCCGCTGACTTCGACGGACTGAACGGAAGAAATTAACCACATCAAAGAAGGCAGAGCCTCAGAGCCAGACCTACCAATTGCATAATTGCCATGGACCAATGGTAGGTCAAAGGGGTTTACCAACAGCTTTGGCAAGCTGTTTCGAACTTCTGCAACTCCAAACAAACTTCGTTTTGGCCTGATTTTGACCTTTACAACAACCAGTGGCCCAAAATTATGAATGTGTTCAAACTTTCTACCAGTGAGAACTTTATATCAACTTGTGAAGTTCTTCAGATTTTTGACAGTGTTTACCTCAGTTCTTAATGTGTGGTAAATCTCTTGAGATTGAGAAGAGGTTCAGAATGCCCCTCGACTAACTGTGGGTCATACTAGAACTTAAGACACTGTCTTAACATAATGGCTATGCAAATGGCAGCAGATCATATCTCTCACAGAACTATTTCAGATGTCTAATTGTAAGGCTGGTGGACAAGTAAAGATGTTTGAAGCGGTTAGCCAGCCACAACACACTGGTCCAGCCGACCAATACGAGCACAGTGTGCTTTTTGAGAGGAGGTGCTTCAAAGAGAGAAGAAACTAAACGGGTGCAGATTCCAAAGCCAACTATGGTCGAAGTTCTGTCATTACCAATAGAGTCGATGCTTTTGGGAAACACCCCCCAGAACATTACTGAAAGACAGGGAAGAGAGGTGAGGAGAGATTCTGTAGCAATGTAAAACACGTGAAAAATTATTATTTGGAGTATAGAAATGTTAAATATATTTACTTAGATTGCTGCTGCATAATTTGAAATGGTGTGATTGCATTTGTTGTGGTATGGATCTAATGCATTCTGTAAGTTAAAGTATTTATGTCACTGTCTCGAAATGTAGTTATAGCACATTATTAAGCTAGTAATGTGAGTTAGATGGTGGAAATCACAAATGTAACAAATCAAAATAATTGATGTGTAAAGATGAACTGTAAAGAATTGTTGATTAATGATCTAAACCTTATGGAATTAGAATAATCTCAATATAAATATTTCCAAAATAAATATATGATTTTGAAATGTGTATGTATTTCACATTCACAGAAAGTTATTCACAAATGCAAAACATGATTGATAAAACCCAGGTGTGTTCACAAATGTTTAAATACTTTTACATTTACAAATTGATTGATGGATGCTTTTGCAAATCATCATATATTTGGACCGCTTTGGATTTGTGTGTAGATGTTGTTTTAGACTTTCCTGTCAGGTTTCCATTCCCATGCACAAATCTGATATATTGGCATATATATATATATATATATATATACATACCTTTCAAAAGTTTTGCGTCTGTGAGAATTGTTTTACTTTTTTAAAAGAAGGCTTTTATGCTCACTTAGGCTGCATTTATTTGATCCAAACTATAGTAAAAAAAAACCCTGCAATTTTGTGAAATATTATTAGGCCTACAATTTAAAATAATTGTTTTCTATTTGAATATATTTTACATTTACAGGGCAAACTATCAATGTCTTTCAAAAACATTTCAGCAATACTGAATAAGAACAAAAATACCACCAAAAGACAACAGAGCAGATACAAAATAGCATCACATATTAATCTGATAAAATTACATCCCTTACAGACACGGTTTTAATCAAGACAAAAATCATTTCCATAGAGAGTGTTCAATTAAAAAAGTTATAGCTCAGCAGTTTTTTTAATCAAATATTGCTCAACTCTATAGCTGCGTCTAAAATTGCATACTGCTAGAGTATGTACTACAATTGATAGAGAACTTCTTGACTATTGTGCACTTTACGAAAATTACTTCACGCAAACTGTCCTACTTTCAGCTTTAGAAAGTTTCGGTCCATTAACCTCAGACATGCATTGAATGATGCTAAATGTGAACATATTCCTAAAGGTTCCTATAGATGATGTATAAAACATCTGTATTCACAAAGTGTCATGTCCCTGGGCTGATCTGTCCGTTTTTGTGTTTGTTTGGAGCACATGGGTTCGATTTGACAGTTCACCATGTACTTCGCTGTCATCGTGGCATCTTATCCCACCCCCTTGTTATTCTATTCATTACCTCGTTTATATTTCACTCCTTCCACATGTTCTAGATCAGTGAAATACTTTAGTCTTCCTATTTGTGTGCTGTCTTGTGCCAGAACGTTGTTTGTGCAAGCGATTGTTCCAGCCTCATTGTGTCGTGTTCTGCCGTGTCGTGTTGGATTCCAGTCTCATTGTCTTGTGTTCACCTGTGTCGTGTTGGATACTTTGCCAGTTTTATTTTCATCTTTTGTTTTCTTCCCCTCCTTATTGCAATCAGCCCTAGTCTCAATCTCTGATCGCGGATCGCCTTGGTCTCTGCCCTGCTTCATGTGCCAACTGAGTGTCGCCAGCCCCCTGCCTCAACAGCAGGGGCTACACCGCTGCGCTACACCGCCTTGTTCTGCCTCTTCAGCCATTGTGTGCATCTCTGGAGAACGCTACCCAGAAAGTTCCACTGAAATAGTTCCTGTCTGGATTATTGAGTTCAATAATCTGTGAATTTTGACAGCCATTTGTGTTGCCTTTTTTTGGTGCCTCCAGACTGAGTCCGTTTCCTGATCTGACAGAACGATCTGGCCAATTATGGACTCAGCGGGTGCAGATCCCTTCAGATCAGCAGTCACTCAATAGGGCATTCTCTTGGGCCAGCATGCCTCCCAGCTAACAACCACATCTCAGGAGGTTGAGTTCCTAAGTTCTCAGTTGTCTGATCTCAGTGCCCAGCTACAGGAACTTCGCAGGGAGACTTCAGCTAGCAGAACAGATGCCACTGCCAGCCTTCTCTCCGTCAAGAGCAAGAACCTCATGCTAACAACCCGCCGATGGTAACCCTAACTCATGTTGAGTGTTTTTGTCTCAGTGCTCTCTGGGGTTTGCCCTGCAGCATCGTCGGTATGCCATGGAACAGACCAAGGTTGCGAATGTCCTAACCCTGCTAACAGAAAGGGCCAATGGAGGCTCAAGCCCCTTTTTGTGCATCCTTTGTGAAGTTCCGTCAGGAGATGGTCAAGCTATTCGACCAGTCTGCTCGGGTTGAGGAGGCTGCGGCTCTGCTGTGTCAAGGAGGCAGTTCAGTGACAGAGTTTACAATTAAATTCAAAATGTTAGCGGCCTCCTGTGACTCGAACGAGGGGTTGTGCGGAGCTATGTTCTGTGCTGGACTGAATGAGGAGATCCAAGTTGAGATTGCCACCCACAAGCTCCCACACGACTTTGATGACCTTGTAGACTTGACTCTCCATGTGGAGGGTTGCCTTAGCCTCCGGCGCCAGCGTATGGCTGTTCGCTCCCCCTGGAGAGTGGGAGAGTTTACTAGCGACCCCACTCCTGTTTTTCCCTCGCCTTCTCCAGCTTACCCCAAACCCATGCAGTTGGGACGACTGTGTCTCACTCTTCAGCAGAAACAAGAACGACTTACTCGGGGCCTATGCTTCTACTGTGGAAGGGCCGGGCACTTCGTTATTGAGTTAAAACTGTCTGTTAAAAGCCAGGGCCCATCAGTATTCAGGAGGATCCTGGTGGGCGCTTCTCCCCTTGTTTCTCCACCTCATTCCACACCCTTCTTCCTGGATCCAGGATCTATTTACTCCTGCTCTGTGCTGGTGGACTCTGGGGCTGGTGGTAACTTAATGGACAGTGATATGGCAGAGAAGTGGGGTATTCCTGCCAACCCCCTTCCCAGTCCAATCTTTGCTCAGTCCCTCGACGATTCCCCTATCACCTATTGGGTTGATATGCATCAGCAGTTATCAGGACAATCCCATGCGACTCGATCTGTAGTGAAATCACCAATACCTCCTTGGACTTTGAATCCACCATTCTTTGGCCCAGTATATCCTGGATTCTGGCAACCAGTATTAAGCCAACTGTATCCAAGCCATTTGTCAGTTCCAATTAATGATCATGTTTATCACGACCACAATATTCCTAGGGTGTTCCGGCGTCATCTCAGTGTCCACCACTCTCTCAGCATGCTTTGCATAATCCAGTAGCTGGAAATGAACATCCTAACAGTCAGTTTCCTGTTCCATCTACACAATTGGAACTATTAATCAATCATTGTTACCCCTTACAGTTCAAACTGAAAATCTGACAAATCGTGTTCAGCAGCGAAGTCAAGTTGGAATGTCAGGAAGTGTTTTGACTGCTCTAATGGTAGTCCAATCTACTGTTCAAGGCGTTCAGTCTTCATTTCAGTCCATTATGCCCAGCTCACATTGTCCTTTGTCTGTGAGACCTACTTTGCAACAACAGAATAACCAAATGCTACAAAATGATCCAATACCTTGTGTTTCTCAGTCTTCTCAGTCTACCTGTTTCAAGCTCTCAAGCAGGATTGATGCCAAGAGTCCAAGTGAGCTATCCTTCAAGATCTTCCCGAATTGAATGTCCTCCCTTTCCATATTTTTGTAAAGAAGATCCTAAACAATTCATAATGTTAAAGGTGTCTCTGGAGAATTTACTACCACAAGATGAGACTGAGCAGTATAAGTTCCATATTCTGTAGACCATTTAAAATTGGATTCAGCACACAATTTAGTTTTGGTTTATTCAAACCATTCTCTGCCATTGAGTACAGCGTGGGCAGCCTTCCAGCTGAAATATGGTCAGCCACATCAACTTGTCCTGAGGGAAATTGCTGATATCATGAGTCTTCCAACCATTAAAACTGGCGAATAACAAGCCTTCAGCAGCTTAGCAGTTTGTATCAGTGCTCAACATGCTACATGTCTGCATGCTACAGTCTTTGGGCCACGGTTAAGTTCTGGTTAACCTGGTGAACTTCTCTTCATGGCTTCAAGAGGAAGCCGACTGTCAAGCAATAGTAGTACAAGTCGGTGCTGTTCAGAGGAGACCTAATGACAATTTTGTTAAGGAGAGAAAACCAATGAGGCAGTATCAACCAACTACAACTATTCTTCATGGAGTAAGTAGTGTTACAGTGAGAATGCTTAATGATTATTCTAGTCCTATCCAAGATCCCAGTTTTGATGAAGGAAATAAGTTCCTGAAATTTCCATGTCCATTGTGTAATAGTGATGGTCATCATTTGAGTAAATGCCAATAATTTAGCCTGCATGATCTGGACAGTATGAGGAAATGATTCAAAGAGAACCATTGCTGTTGGAGATGTGGCAGGGGTCATCCGGCTTATCAGTGTGATCTAAAGAAAGGCTGTCCTAAATGTAAAGGTACACATCTGGGAATTCTACATGAGGTGAACCAGAAGAAGCCATATTCTGGTGTTTTCCATCCTAGTTGCCTAACTGCTCCCCTAGAGTTCTACTGAAAGTTGTAAAAGTCCTATTGAGCCATGATGGTAGATGTATGGAGAACTATACAATCTTGGATGATGGTTCAGTTGCAGCACATCAACTGGTATTGAAGGGCTGAATCATTGGTGCTTAGAACTGTTCGTCAAGATACAGAGGTCTTGAGAGTAGCCAGTGTGAACTTTTTCTATTTCAGCAGCAATTTCCCAACGGAAATACCAGGTCAAAGGAGCTTTTACAGCCCAGTGATTGGGCCTTCCTGAACAATCCTATTCCTATCCCATTCCTAGCCTTCTGAAATGATTCAGTCGTCTAAAGTGTTTCCCATTGGAAACCTTCAATAAAGTCCAGCCTATGCTATTGATTGGTGCTGATTATCCGTATCTTTTGGCTCCAATAGAGAAGGTTCGTCTTAGCCCTCATAGAGGACCAGCTGGAGTTCATACCAGACTGGGATGGGCTCCTCAAGGTTCAGTGCCATCAGCTCAGTCAGTCGAGACAGAAACCCAACGTCTGTATCTTTCTGGGGCTCCAATCTCAACTCAGCTCCAACAGGATAGAATGGTTGTGGCAAGGGTATGTGTTTCCATACAGGATTGAAAAGGCCATTAAATGGTCTAAACAAGATCAATATGCCCTTGACTGTCTTAACCAGTTGACAACAAGAGAGACTGTGAATGGTGTCTCTAGATATTTTACTCTTCTAATTTGGTCTTAGAATGCACCCTTGTTTCATGCTCTTAAGGAGACCGTTATGTCATCCCTTCGACGAACAGAGCACCAACTGACTCATAATCCTGAGCAGGCCATTATATATGAAGAACATGTAACCCAGGCTACCAGTAAAGGAATAAGGATGTGAGTTAAGGGTTAAAAAAAGCTGAGAAGAGGAAATAAATAAGCATTTTAGAAGGACAGGAGAATCACCCAATCACTGATTGTGCTGCAGTGACAGACACTTCAATGAGCCAATAGCAGCAGCGCATTCAGGTCGCGCTGGCGCCTCTGTCAGTGTGAGCAGCAGACGAGAGAGCGAGTCAGAGAACGCAGCTGTGCGGGGCGATCTCCAGGAACCCCCCGCATTAAAGGTGCAATGTGTAAAAATTTTGAGTATCTATTAACAGAAATGCAATATGACATCCATAACTATGTTTTCAGTGGAGTATAAAGAACTTACTTAATAAACCGTAATGTTTTTATTACCTTAGAATGAGACATTTATATCTACATAACCGCGGGCACCCCCTTCTATGAAGGTCGACATATTGTGACTAGGGCTGTCAGTTAAACACGTTATTAACAGCGTTTTTTATCGCGCGATTAACGGTCTTTTTGGCCTAGCAAACTTTGTAGTTTTTTTCACATGCTTTTGCAACAGGACGCGGCATGCGCGGCGCTGCACTATGAAACCCATTCATTTAAATGGCTTGCGCTGCGCGAAGACGTTTTGTTGCTTCGTCGACCAAAGCACAAGCGGATCTAGCTAGACCGGAACACAAAACAACAGGCACGCCGCACACACTTGTTTGAGCTTGCGAGCCGGCCAAATAGTAGGTTAACGTTACGTTTTGAGTGGATGACGAGCGCGAGACGCCGAAATGGATGCCAATAAGATTCTGAATGGAAAGTTTACTTTAAAAAAGTTGCCAAATGGTTCCATTGACAAGACCAAAGTGATCTGTGTGTTTTGTCGTTGTGAACCGAGCTATCATCATCGTAGCACGTCCAGTCTGAAATAGAGGCTGACATTTTTTCGGGAATCCCACGGGTCCCGGGATTCTCGTGGGATTCCTGCAGGATGGGAGTCATCTTTGCTATTAATCACGGGATTTGGACGGTACAGGATAAATGGTTAACGGGAGCAGACGGGAGCGGGAATCAACCAATAGCAAAGACGACAAAAAAAAGAAAAAAGTAAATGCACCATTTTGTAGTTTCCTTTTAATACGCCTACAATGTAACGCAATTAAAAAATAACTACTCGACCCAGCCGTCCCAGAAGCGGCTCTATGCACGGCGGTATTTCCGGTGAAGGTCTAAGGATGCTGGATTACTTCCGCCGATCGTAGAGTCCAATGCTATACCGAGAATTTATATTGGTTTTTATACTCTATTGCTATACTAAAGAAACCTTAGTCACAAAAACAGACAAAACAGACACCCCTCATTTTTGTTTATGCTTCTTTGTTTATTATATTAAATAAACACAACTATATATAAAATCACATCTAAACGTATTAAAGTTTCGTTTCAAAGAAGAGAGGACAGTAAATTTTGAAGACTGCCATAATCCCGGTTTTCCTCGGTTTTCCTCCGCTTTAAATCTCCCCAACCGGAAACGCAAGAGCATCCTTGCATCAAACGCGGAAGTTATGCGTGCATATAGCCCATTCAAAGAGCAGTGATGGAGGGAGCTAACAGCCGCCGGAGAAGTCGGTGTGGCAAAAAATTATTTACAGCGCAAAGTCAGAAGTATTGACATGTCTACTCAATCCAGACAATGTAGATGCACTTTTGTTCCTACACAGCAACATATAACTAAGATGGACTCATTATGCAAGAGCATAATTTATGAAGATCGTTAACATGTAATTAAAAGGAACTATAAATGTAAACTATAAATATATTGTTTACTCAACAATAAATGAGTAAAATCCAGCTTTATGTGCTGTTTGGGTTTATTAAACTATTGTAGACATGGTGTGAACTATGTACTGTTTTTCTTTTATTTGCTGTCTTCCATTTTCTGGAGAAAATCTAGAAACGGGCTCAGCAGCTGGTCTAAAACAGGATGGAGAGCAGATTAAATCAAATTCTATGTATTAACTAAGCACTAATTGAAGAAAAAAAAAATATGGGAGCGGTACAGGAGCGGGAGTCAGTTTAAACAGGAGCGGGATGGGAGTGGGAGTCAATTTACCAGGAGCGGGATGGGATGGGATTATTTTTTAAACTTTGGTCTGGGAGTGGGACGGGACAAGATTTCTTTCTATGGGAGTGGGACGGGACAGGAGTGAAAATCCACTCCCGTGTCATCCTCTAGTCTGAAATACCACTTGATGATGGCCAAGCACACACACAGCTGATGCGAATTCTCCGCCCCCTCGTCAATCGTCAGTATTTCTTTCACCCTTTTATTGATGGACAGTGTTACATTGTGTGAGAGATTATTTGCTCCAAGTGAGAATATTAGTGTGAAATTGAACAGTATATGCCAATGTTGTTTTCAATAAAAAACATTTGCACAAAGCAAGCCGATCCACTTTTCCATGTTGATAAGAGCATTAAAATGAGAAAAGATTATGGGACAAAAAGAAATCAAGAGACATTTAGAATAGATAAAAATGTGCGATTAATTGTGATTAATCGCGAGTTAACTATGACATTAATGTGATTAATCGTGATTAAATATTTTAATCGTTTGACAGCACTAATTGTGACGTCATGTTTCTACCGTAGCCGACAGCGAACAAACAGCGCTACAGAGCGCGTTTCGTCACTACCTTGAAAGAGAAGTAGCAGTAAGCTAAAGCTAGCAATAGACACCGTGAGTAGTGACTTTTCCCTTGTCAGTGGTGTAAAATATGTAGTTGGATTGTTTCATGTAACTTAGTTCTTCTCCCTCGCTGTGTTATGGCTTTGCTATGTGGGGATAAATGTGCTGGTTACGTTCGTGAGACAGCTGATTAGTACTCTTGTCATTGACCGTAAAACAGTATGTTACAGGAATCACCAACCCGTCGATCGCGGTCGACAAGTCGATCTTGGAAGCATTTTAAGTTGATCGCGAAGAGTTTTCAAAATTAGAGAAAAAAAGCCTATTGTGTGTAGTAAATGGTGTCTAGGGGATGCGGAGGCGCGCACGCTGTTACAATCATGTCACCTTTGCACTCATGAGGACGCGTCAAGTTTAAACAAGGCTTTACGCTTTAACCAGCTCAGCCACTGTAACAGCTCATATTTAGCCAGCTAAACTTTTACTACCCTGTTAGAAAAAATATATAGTTGCATAGTTTCATGTGGTTCTTCTCCCTCGCTGTATTATGGGTTTGCTATCTGGGGAGAAATGTGCTGGTTACGTTTTTGAGACAATCAGCTGATTACTATTATTATATTATATATTAAGACCCTTGATCCTCACTTGACTATGGCTTTGTAAACTTTATCCATGATGTGGTTTATAATGGACTGTGGTACAGAAACAGTGACGTACACTCTTGGCTGGCTATTGTCCCGTTTTAGCCACCGCAGCTTCTTCGAAAGGGAGGGGTGAGCAGTGGGCTGAGCCCTTAGTGCAACTCGCAACCGAACCGCTGGATGTCGCTAAAAAACACACTGCACCTTTAAGTAATAGATTTAGAGCGAAAATGTCACGGGTGGGTTGTGGGGAATTGAGTGAGGACTCAAGTGCAGAGTGAATTGAAGGTGTTTTAATTAAGTGAAACATAAAACAAACAAACCAACAATAGAAATCCAGGTCTCAAAAAACTAAATCCAACACATGACATGGCAGGCCAGGCCAGGCCAGGGCAGGGCAGGGCAGGGCAGGGCAGGGCAGGCACAGAACTCCACATGACTCAACACACATAACAATAATAACGAACGAGCACAGGACAGCAAACACAGGTAGACTAACTAGGGAGGCAAACAAAGGAGGGTAACGAGGAGGACAGGTGGGACAAATAAACCAATAATCAGATAACAAGGGGGAGGGACCGGGGGAGGGACCAGACAATTTCAAGAGCACATGGCCCAAAATAACAAAACACCCATGTGTATCACAAGACAGGACAGACATGTGACAGAAAAGAGGCCAAATATAATGAAAGGTTGGATATTTGAGTGAATACGATAACTTTGAAAAGCTGCCGTCAGAGTGAGAAAAGGACAAGGCAAAGATTAAGAAATAGAGGCTGATGCAGACCCACGCAACGTCAAAGCGCTGCGTATGAACTTCCTTGCTTGAATATACACTATTTTCTTGCCTTGGTGAGTCCTATTTAAAATATCAACTTGTTAATATTCAAGAAAAAAAATTTGCAAACTCTGCAGCGAGCTGATATGGGTTTGATATTAGTGTGCGTGCACAGCGCGCAAGCCAGTGCTAATTTGCACGTGGGCTAAAGCTAGTCAAATGTGAAAATGCTAACGAGTTAATGAAGTATGACAAAGTTTGATATGTAAGTGTCAACGTGTTCAATAAGTTGAAATCTTGACTTAATGTGTGCTTTAAGGTACATATATGTGATTTGTGCATGAGAGTGTATTGAGTATTGATTATTGTTTCTGCCTTGTGTTTCTACAAGCCTGGGTTTTTTAAGAGATTGTGATCATCTTCAAAAGTTTTCCTGTTCCATACCGGACACACAAGACGCAATTAAGCGTATATACGGCGTGCCACCCACAGATTCGAATTACTTGACCTGTGCTCATCAAATCTTGTAGGAGAATTCCTTTTTTTTTTTCTTTTTTTTTTTTGCTCTTGGAAAAAAAGGATCTGGACTCATTGCAATCTGTTTTTTCTTCTTCACAATCATATGGTCATGTTGAATTTGATGGTAATTTCATTAGGAGAGAGTTGCATGTATTTTATGATGCCTCTGAGCAAGCTTATGGGTCAGTAGCCTACCTGAGGGTTGTAAACCATAAGAGTGAAGTTCTAATCTCCTTTGTGATGGCCTGTTCAAGATTTGCCCCTGATTAGTCAATTTCCATACCTCATCTTGAATTGTTTGCTGCCCTCAGTTCAGCTGGATTCGTTCTGATACCAGTCGCTACACAGTATTTGTTGCTGACCGCATTACCGAAATCCTGTTCCTCACAATTTGCTCCTTATGGGGCAAAGAGATGCTTCTTTACCTTAAGTCATCTATGCAGCTTCTAATATTTTGACTAAGGAGAGATGGAGACATAGCCAGGTCCTGGCAGATCAACTTTGAACCAGTTTTATTGGAAATTATTTGCCAAATCTACAAGTTCGCCAGAAATGGCAGCAAGATCAATGTAATTTGGAGAATTCTACTGTAGTTATGTAGCCTGACATCGTCATACTCAGATTTTAGTCAGAATGTGAGTCTGATACTGCTCCATTGGGCTGTGATTATGGGGCGTGTTTCAACCAAACCAGGAAAGAAAATGCCTCTGCACTCAATTGCCTCTGCACTCAATTGCCTTGATCGCGGTTCTCTGTTCCTCTTTTAAAATGAATGCGCTGTCTACATCTTCTATAACAGACGCGATGGCTGAATCTACATGTCACCGGGGTGACAAAGGCAGGCGGGACCTTTTAATCATGGCCGGGTTTCCGAGGGGAGGGATTTCCGGTGTGGGACCCGGAAGACTCCAGTTCCGGAAAACTCCGAGCAGAGACGGAGGATGATTAGTTGATACAAAACAGGTGCGGGAGAGGATGATTGCGATCGCGATTGGGACGCGTTGTCAGTTGGGAAGGATAAAAGGACATTTCATCTTCAACAAAGGAGAGAAAGGGGAAAGGAGAGAGGAATAGCGGCGGGAGATATTCGGGTGAATTTGGAGATGTGGAGATGCGGGGAGGAGAACTGTGGTGGATAAGAGATAAGTGCCATTGATGTTTGGATTGAGAAATGAGGAATCTGGTGGAGGACGTGATGAGAGGATAAGTGCTGTTGATGTTTGGACTGTGATATGAGAAATCTGTTTGGAGGATGTGATGAGGCTGCATGAAGTGTAATTTTGTCTTTTTGGAGGAAGTTGAATGTCCCACGCTCCATTGGAAGAAGTCCAAGAGATTGTGAGAGGTGCAGTGGACCAGACCCCCTGTCTCCGCCCTAGTTTGTGAGTGACGAGACTTTGCAGTGTTGTTCATTAATGTAAACACGTGTGCAGATTTGTGCGAGTTGCAGTTGAGCACGAGTGGAGGTGTAATGCAGTGACATTGGGGAAGCGGTCCTGGCTGTGGAGACATCGTCCGCGACTCATTGGATGGAGACCGTTGGAAGAAGTCATCTAGTGGTGAAATTCTCCTTTTCTCCTCTTTAATCGTTACGGGGCATTGTGAAGTGTTAGTTTGCTGTGGAATCCTCATCTCCTCTCTGTCTGAGCCCTGTGAATGGAGCTAGCTTTGCTGTGGAATCCTCATCTTCTCTCTCTGTCTGCCGGAGCCTTGTGAGTAGAACCAGCTTCGCTGTTGAATCCTCATCTCCTCTCTGTCTGAGCCCTGTGAATGGAGCTAGCTTTGCTGTGGAATCCTCATCTTCTCTCTCTGTCTGCCTGAGCCTTAGCTAGCTTTGCTGTGGAATCCTCATCTCCTCTCTGTCTGAGCCCTGTGAATGGAGCTAGCTTTGCTGTGGAATCCTCATCTTCTCTCTCTGTCTGCCGGAGCCTTGTGAGTAGAAC
This sequence comes from Rhinichthys klamathensis goyatoka, assembly GCF_029890125.1. Taxonomy (NCBI): domain Eukaryota; kingdom Metazoa; phylum Chordata; class Actinopteri; order Cypriniformes; family Leuciscidae; genus Rhinichthys; species Rhinichthys klamathensis. The sequence continues at coordinate 3,486,089 of NW_026606589.1, forward strand.
CAGCTTCGCTGTTGAATCCTCATCTCCTCTCTGTCTGAGCCCTGTGAATGGAGCTAGCTTTGCTGTGGAATCCTCATCTTCTCTCTCTGTCTGCCTGAGCCTTAGCTAGCTTTGCTGTGGAATCCTCATCTCCTCTCTGTCTGAGCCCTGTGAATGGAGCTAGCTTTGCTGTGGAATCCTCATCTTCTCTCTCTGTCTGCCGGAGCCTCGTGAGTAGAACCAGCTTCGCTGTTGAATCCTCATCTCCTCTCTGTCTGAGCCCTGCGAATGGAGCTAGCTTTGCTGTGGAATCCTCATCTTCTCTCTCTGTCTGCCGGAGCCTTGTGAGTAGAACCAGCTTCGCTGTTGAATCCTCATCTCCTCTCCATCTGAGCCCTGTGAATAGAGCCAGCTTTGCTGTGGAATCCTCATCTTCTCCCTCTGTCTGCCTGAGCCTTAGCCAGCTTCGCTGTGGAAACCTCATCTTCTCTCTGTCTGAGCCCTGTGAATGGAGCTAGCTTTGCTGTGGAATCCTCATCTTCTCTCTCTGTCTGCCTGAGCCTTGTGAGTAGAACAAGCTTCGCTGTTGAATCCTCATCCCCTCTCTGTCTGAGCCCTGTGAATAGCGCCAGCTTTGCTGTGGAAACCTCATCTTCTCTCTGTTTGCCTGAGCCCTGTGAATAGAGCCAGCTTCGCTGTAGAAACTTCATCCTCTCTCTCTCTCCGCCTGAGCCCTGTGCATAGAGCCAGCTTTGCTGTTGAACCTTCATCTTCCCGCTGTCTGCCCGGGCCTTGTGAAGAGAGCCAGCCTTGCGGTCGAATCCTTATTCCTTTCCATCCATCTGGATCCTGTGAGTAAAGTCGTTATACTATTGCACGCCTACCTGTGTCCGCTGTCCGCCGGTGCCCTGGGAAGCGAGCCAGTTCTGTGGCTGATTCCGTACTCCTCTCCGTCCATCCGAATCCTGTGAAGAGAGAAACAGTTCTGCTGTGAATCCGAGAGAAACAGTTCCGCTGATAACTCTTACCGGTTCTCTGCCTGCCTGTGCCCTGAGAAGAGAGCCAGCTCTGTTGCTGATTCCGTACTCCTCTCCGTCCATCCGAATCCTGTGAAGAGAGAGACAGTTCTGCTGTGAATCCGAGAGAAACAGTTCTGCTGATAATTCTTACCTGTCCTCTACCTGTCTGAGCCCCGAGAAGGGGGCCAGCTCTGTTGCTGATTACGTATTCCTCTTCGTCATCCGAATCCTGTGAAGAGAGAGACAGGCCTGCTGTGAATTCGAGAGAAACAGTTCCGCTGATAATTCTTACCTGTTCTCGGCCTGTCTGAGCCCCGAGAAGAGAGCCAGTTCTGTGGCTGATTCCGTACTCTCCTCCGTCCATCCGAATCCTGGGAAGAGAGAGACAGTTCTGCTGTGAATCCGAGAGAAACAGTTCCGCTGATAATTCTTACCTGTTCTCTGCCTGTCTGAGCCCCGAGAAGAGGGCCAGTTCTGTGGCTGATTCCGTACTCCTCTTCGTCATCCGAATCCTGTAACAAGAGAGACAGTTCTGCTGTGAATCCGAGAGGAACAGTTCCGCTGATAATTCTTACCTGTTCCTTGCCTGCCAGAGTCCCGAGAAGGACCAGTTATACGGCTGAAACCTCACCTTCCTCCAGTTGGCTTGAGGTTGTTTTTACCTAATTTATTCAATAAAGATTCTGTGTTTTTCTACATTACTTTGCCTCTGTGTCCTCTGTGGTGTTGGCTCCTCGCGGTGGTACGTGAGTCGGGGGCTGGGACGGCCGGTCATCTGGCGTCCACTCCTCCCCCGACCCGGTGACATACACATATAAATTCTCCAGCGGCAGCCATTCTTTGTTGTAAAAGAATTCAACCCAAGCGCTTACGGTTGATCATCTGTCCATCGTCGTATAAAGCCCGCCCTTACAATTTGATTGGTCCGAACAGATTTGGTTCGGGCATACTTGCTTCACAACGGATCAAGTCCAGACCGAGCTTCCCCTCCTCAAATGTTGTGGGCGGGGCTAAGTTCGGCTGGCATCCAGGCTAGTTATGGTCTTGGACCCCTGACTCCCCCGTGCTGTATGGCCCATTGGTAAAGTACTACAAACTTTCTTGGGCAAAGACGGCAGAGTCAGAGTTGCTGAAACAGAGATCAATCTTCTTAATTAGGAATTTTTTATATACTGTATGGTTTGAATAGTTTGTTATGCAATTTATTGTTGATTTAATTTCTTTGTCTATCCATTATTTATGTATTTGTTCAGAAACCAGTCTGATGGACCTATGGAATGACTTATCTACTGGCATCGAAAATAAAACTTTAAAATGGATGTTGTCTCAAGGTGTTTTAACTGACGCCCCATTGTGATGCTCCCCCTGTGGTTCAGCAGTATCCTAATAATCTTTTACAACCTCCATTGGCCTCATCTCCGTCGGTCATGTCCCTGGTGTTGTCAGCCAAGTCTCCACCATGGCTTCTCCCCCCGTCGACTCTGCCTTGGGCTTTCATCCTGGCTGCTCTCTTGGTCCCCGCCTGGCTCCTCCTGCTCCTGAATCCTCCCACCGTCATCGCCCACCTTGATCTCTTCCACTGTCATCTCACCTGGCTTCCTGCCTTCTGCCTGCTCCACGTTCTCCTCCAGAGCCCCCACCCTCCACCCTATATGCTACATATAATTATATTAATGCATATTGTGACTTCCTATTTATCTTTACATTTTCATAAACAATGTTAGATTAATTGAATTGCTTATGAGCAACAAAAAGTTTGCATACATAAGAACATTTGGTTACACTTTTTGTCCATGTTACAATGTAATTATACCAGGGCTTAAAAATAATAAAAATAAGAAGAAAAATTAAATCGGTTCATTCTGAGCAGAATCAGTATTTTAACGCTTATGTTCATGCGTTAGATGGCGACCATTCTAATGACGGACAAAAGACAAATCTCCGACATTCACTGGTGAAAAACCATCTAACTCCATTTGAGCTTTATTTGGGAAAAATGGTAATAATATAATGACACATGAAACTGTCTGAACATAAATAAAGCCACAATATTAACTTTGAGAACAAGTGTTTAATCATATATAGGCTATATACACATTTTCTGAATTGTAACAGTTCTAAACTAACCTGCGATTTTCATTGGTTTTAAAACACCAGCTGGATATAACCTGCCATGCTAACATGTCCTCGGATAAATTCCTGCGATCCAGCAGCTAATGCCAGCACATTGTGTTGCGACCTACATAGGATGACTTGACAACTGAGCGTGGGAATTTCACTCACGTCAGATTCGTCAACATCACATTTGCATAGGCCGTACTTTGAATTCATGATTAGTTGACTGCCAAATTAATATCTTAAACAGAACGATAAAATATAATTAAAAATATATTTCAAATAAGAGTTTCTGTTCAGAATGCTGAAAACTTGATCTCGTTTTTGTTGATGTTCCTGTTAAAATTGAGTTAATTTCCGTTTTTTGTTTTCGTTCCTTGAACCGTTTTAGAGCCCTGAATTGTACAGCTAATTACTGAATAATACTAAGTAACTTACAATAGGGTTAGGGTCAGGGTTTGGTTTAGGGTTACTTGCATGTAATTATGCATAATTTATAGTATTTCTATAGTAACTCCATGTAACAATGTAACGTGTTACAAGGACACTGTAAAATAAAAGTGCTACCGAACATTATCACATTTTCTCATGTGCATTTTATAAATGCGGTTCCATATTCTTTAGCAAGTTGTTACACGTTTCAGCTCGTCACATTGTGAATCTTTGGTGTAACTTGCCTTAAACAAATGACCCCCTTTAAAAAAATATTACTTGTTTTTGATCGCTCTTGTTTAATTGAACGTAGCACTAAAATATTGAAATGCAGCAAGAGTTATTGCATACACTGTTCAAAGTTTGTGGGTCATTAGTTTTTTTTTTTATATATAATTAATACTTTTATTCAGAAATAGTGTATATAGTACAAACTTTTATAATGTTCTAAAATATCTTTCTATTCATTAAAGTATCCTAAAAAAAACCATCACGTTTCCACAAAAATATTAAGCAGCACAACTGTTTTTAACATTGATAATAATAAGAAATGTTTCTTCAAATCAACATATTAGAATGATTTCCGAAGGATCATGTGACACTGAAGACTGGAGTAATGATGATGAAAAACAGATATTTTAAATTGTTATAACATTTCACAAAATTAGTGTTATTTCTGTATTTTTGATCAGTCTTGGTGAGCATAAGAGAATTATGAGAATCTCACAGACCCCAAACTTCTGAATGGCAGTTTGCGTTGCATATTTTTGCAGTTTTATTCCAGAACTCGCCACTGCATCTAATTCAACATAAGTGCTTGTTGGTCTAAACCAGTTGACTCTATTTCACTGAATGGCAGGAAGGCCATTGATAGCCACAATGTCAGAAAATGGATCAAAGCGGTTTTCAAATATCCTCGTCGTTCCTTAACAGGACTGCTGAAGGTCAGCTCCGTTAGACACTCAGCTCTGTTCTTCGGTCTCACCGGGCAGCAAACACACATTCAGCAGGAACGATACGCGTATTATGCAGTCGCTCAAGAGCACACGTGCAGTTCTCACACGCACAGCAGTGGTTACACACACACACACACACACACAGGCTGGCTCAGAGAAATCTATCACATGCTCGAACACACATTGACAAAATGCAGTGAGGAGAGCCGAGACGTGGACCGCACTAATTTAAGCCCAGAGGAGAGTCTGTCAGCTGGCCGAACATACTCCGACCCGGCCAATAACGAGTGTTCGCTTTCACTCTGAGAGAAGCAGTGCCGGTATGACCTTCTCTCGGTCTGTGTCAGTCTGAACCAGCTCTGCTCACCCTCGTGTTCACTGGGTCTGTGTGAGAGTGTGTGGATCAGATGAGCTCTGTGCTGCTTTGACCCTCCGCAGACCCATTAAGAACCGTCCGACTGAACCGAACATCACCAGAATCAAGATTGACTGCGGGTCAGGACCTTGTCTGGATTCTACTGTGTAGAGCACCAATTTTACAGCTCATGTAATTTTACTGATAAATAATGTCATATATCGTATATAAATAAATAAATGTATAGGGGAAGATGGGGGAAGAAACCCATTGAACAAGAACAATGCATTTACTTTTCAATTGTAACAGTTAGAAAACATTTTTTTAAATCGCATAATCTTTTGAACTTATTGCTAAAAATGAAAGAAGGCGATTTTGGATGCAGCTTAGGACTAATGACTTAAGACAAACCTGAAAATAATCACAATGAAGGAAGCACAACACAAGGGCTGCATCCAAAATCCAAAATGTTAAGCCGTCGCAAAGTAATTACTTATTCAAAATAAGTACCTACTCAAGAGAGTTTATGATTCAGGAAGCAGCCAAGATCACATGAGGGGCACAGGGAATCACTTGACACAAAACAGGAAACATGACTATGACAAATTTCAAAGTAAAAGACATGAAAAGACATAAAACATGAAAAACATGAATTAGGTATGAAACAAGATCAGACGTGACAACCATAGTACTTTTTGTAAGGATGATGGCACATCCAACTACACTTGAAAAGGGCTAGAAGATTAATGGTAGGTTAGCAGGGTTAGCAATTTCAACAATCTCTTAACCCTAACTATGACCCTTATATTAGGTTGCAGGTCAATTTAATCCATTCCCATTTTGTACGTGTATTAATATTAAATTAGTATTCACAGTAAAGATGACTGTTTTTACCATAAATCCCTTTTTATGATTTTTGCTGAATCCAATTAGGGTCAATTTGACCCTTATCATAAAAACCGTACCAATGTTTTCAAATGTATACAATTAACTATGAGCAAATAGTAATTGTGATGATTGACTTTTTCTCCTAAATTTTTCAAAAGTACTAAATAAAAGTTATTTATTGGCATCAATGGTTCCATAAAGAACCTTTAATATACATGGAAACCTTTTTTTTGGAATGTAAAGTTCTTTATAGTGAAAAAAAGGTTCCCTTTCGAAGTGGAGCTCAACACTGCATCTTGGATCGATGTTATGGGGAATGCCATCAGTGTGACCGGTGTCTGAAGTATGTGTAAACACACGGCAATACAGAGGAATATAAAATCAAAAGAGGAATATAAAACCACTCTTTCTGTCACCCGTTTCATATGCATGATGAGCTGTGCTTGTTTCTGATATATGCATGCCGGCACATTTTCTGCAAAGATACTTCAATTTACGCAGGAGGATGGGCACATGTCTGAGGACATCCTGCCCCCTTCATATGCTTCCCAAAAGAAAGAGTGGTATGAGTCATGGGCTGTTGGTGGAGATTGATTGTGTCTGACATCTCTCTTGCTCTGATACCCTGAAGTATCTTGTTTCCAAGGGTTGAGCTATATTTTCCCCTATGTTACGGTTTAAAGTAAAATTGTACGCTTCCCTGCAGATAGTTGCTTGGAAGGTAGAGATGATGCAGGGTGAATGTAGAATGTAGGGCAATTCCCCCTACTTCATTTACCTCCCTGCCCAATCACTGTTTGGTCTTGAAGTAGTGATATACACTCACCTAAAGGATTATTAGGAACACCATACTAATACTGTGTTTGACCCCCTTTCGCCTTCAGAACTGCCTTAATTCTACGTGGCATTGATTCAAAAAGGTGCTGAAAGCATTCTTTAGCAATGTTGGCCCATATTGATAGGATAGCATCTTGCAGTTGATGGAGATTTGTGGGATGCACATCCAGGGCACGAAGCTCCCGTTCCACCACATCCCAAACATGCTCTATTGGGTTGAGATCTGGTGATTGTGGGGGCCATTTTAGTACAGTGAACTCATTGTCATGTTCAAGAAACCAATTTGAAATGATTCGAGCTTTGTGACATGGTGCATTATCCTGCTGGAAGTAGCCATCAGAGGATGGGTACATGGTGGCCATAAAGGGATGGACATGGTCAGAAACAATGCTCAGGTAGGCCATGGCATTTAAACGATGCCCAATTGGCACTAAGGGGCCTAAAGTGTGCCAAGAAAACATCCCCCACACCATTACACCACCACCACCAGCCTGCACAGTGGTAACAAGGCATGATGGATCCATGTTCTCATTCTGTTTACGCCAAATTCTGACTCTACCATCTGAATGTCTCAACAGAAATCGAGACTCATCAGACCAGGCAACATTTTTCCAGTCTTCAACTGTCCAATTTTGGTGAGCTCTTGCAAATTGTAGCCTCTTTTTTCCTATTTGTAGTGGAGATGAGTGGTACCCGGTGGGGTCTTCTGCTGTTGTAGCCCATCCGCCTCAAGGTTGTGCGTGTTGTGGCTTCACAAATGCTTTGCTGCATACCTCGGTTGTAACGAGTGGTTATTTCAGTCAAAGTTGCTCTTCTATCAGCTTGAATCAGTCGGCCCATTCTCCTCTGGCCTCTAGCATCAACAAGGCATTTTCGCCCACAGGACTGCCGCATACTGGATGTTTTTCCCTTTTCACACCATTCTTTGTTAACCCTAGAAATGGTTGTGCGTGAAAATCCCAGTAACTGAGCAGATTGTGAAATACTCCAACAACCATGCCACGCTCAAAATTGCTTAAAGGGGTCATATAATGCCATTTTTGTACAAGTTAATATGAATGTTTAGGGTCTAAATGAAAAATTTGTAATATACTTGTATTAAAAATTCTCATTAGTATTTTAAGAAAACACTAATTTTACCTGGTCAAAATCAGCTCTGTTTTCAGCACGCCATTTCAGTGCATATGCCTTTAAATAATAAACCCCGCCCCTCTATTCTGCGGGCGTTTAGACACAGCGCACGTGAAGTGTTGCCTTGATAACAGTTGAGGGTATATTTTGGAGAGAGAATGGCAGTCTCTTGGAGTCTCTTGAGGACACATCTGTGCAATCGTATCAGTTTGAACCGGAGTCGCACCCGGAACAAGATGACGGCCGCAAAGAAGTTCGACAATTAAGGCTCGAACAGGACGTTTCTGAATGGTTGGTTACCTAATATCACTTTGATCTATCTTTGTATGCACTGGTAGGGTAGTGTAGTGAGATACGAACGCTGTGTTTACTGATGTATACGTTAGTTCATTGACAGATTGACGTTACAACTAATGGTCATGAAAAACTTGTTCCCGCGATTTGCAAAGATTAATATAAAGGTTAATACAACTTTACACTCCCTTCTTCTGGAGGTGCAGAGGGAACATAAACACACGCATTTTTGAACTGAACCACATTGTTGGACCATTTTTCCTGCCGACCAAAATTTCGTTATTTCAAATGTAGGCGCGTCACGCGTGGCAAGCGCGCTCATAATGTAAGAGACGCTGGCGTGACCACAACATTGCCCAACATCAAATGGCAAATGTAATGTTAGCGGAACGAAACCACTCGTTATTGTGTGGTTGACGGACCGTTTATCAGTTTGGACCAATGCAGCGCGAGCGAGCGCGAGCCGATCTTAATCATCAGCACTGTTACTACACAGCGAAATCCAGTAAAGAAAGCATTTGAATTCGCCACTGAAGTAATAACATCGCTGCGAGATCTAGTGAGAAGCATTCACATTTCTCCGTTATTAACGGATCAAACAGCGCTGAAACCAGGAAGAAACATTGAGCCATGAATGAACTATCCAGTGTCCAGATCAGCAACATTCACCATGGGTTTACTGTAGTAACACTCCTAACTGTAACCATGGAAGTTTGGCAGGAATAGTAGGCTATAATGCTTTCAAGTAACATCACGTCAGTTTTATTTTGACATTATGAATACAATTGCTGCCCTCAAATGTTAATCTGAACTAAAGTAAACCTTTGTTTATAACTACTACAATATTACATTTCATTTTGTCCAAGGAGCTGTTTTGTTTTATAAGCTCCTAAGAAAAGTCAAGTATAGCTCCATCATTGCTCAAAGTAAAAAAATATCATACTTTATGATGTTATTTTTAATAAAAATATAATTAAAAAAATCGTAACGTACCGAATCGTACCGAACCGAACCGTGACACAAGTGTATCGTATCGAACCGAACCGTGAATTTTGTGAACCGTTACACCCCTAATATGTATGTATGTATGTATGTATATATATATATATATATATACTGTATATATATATACATTAGTGCTGGGCAACGATTACATCGCATTGTTACGCGCAAAATTGAATAATGAATTCTAAAGTAGTGTATTGCGCACTTTTGATTTAAATGTACTGCTATATACACAAAAGTGCAATAACATGTGGTTTGCAAAAACTTTAAACAAATAGCCTAATTTGCTTTTTACCAGCAGTATTCCCTTTACACAGTAGCAATAAAACATTTCTTGTAAATCTCAACTTAAACATTAATGTAATCAAATCAAATATTAAACCAAAGCTATTTGCCACTGCCAGGGCATTACCTTTTATCTAGCTTGTTAAAACAAGTTACCATCAGAGTCCTGTTTTCTTGTTTTTTTTTTTCTGAACCAGTATCAACAGGTATCTTTTATCAGGGAGCAGCAGAAACAGTCTGTGTTCAGTAGCAAGTTTCCCTGTTAGAGTGAGGTGAAGTGGTCGAGCACAAGGTGCAGCGACAAGCGGGTGCGTTCCCGTAAAACTGTCGCGGTTGTGCGAGCGCACACGCCCACCCGCTGCCGAAGTTCAATTGTCTTGAACTTTTTGTACACGACGCACAGCACAAATCATTGGAAGAGAGACTGATCCTCGCTGTTTGTGAGTTTCCAGAATCGAAATAGTTATCAGGACATCAACAGGAGGGAATTCACATGGCAGGGCATCCCCGCTAAACTAAACGCATGCCTATCAGGTAAAGTTATGTCTAATTTTAATTTAAGTTAAAAAGGCTGCAGCTGCGCACTGAAGCCGTTGCCATGGTTACTATCCATAGAGCGCCTGCCGTTCACTCACGGAGCGCTGTCTCCCTTTCTGTTCACCTGAGAGAACCTGCCGAAGCCTCCCTCTACTGCTTGTTTGGGAGGGTTATTTGTTGGCTGACCAACATCCCACCCCTCTTGTGACCCATGGTTTGATTGTAGGCCTATGTGTATTCAGAGCCAGTGAGCAACGGACTTTCAAAATAATAACAAAATAAAACTGTGTTAACGTGTGATAAAAAAATTGTCGGCGTTAATTAAAAAATGCGTTAATGTGACAATAACGTGTTAACGTGCCCAGCCCTAATATATATATATATATATATATATATATATATATATATAAATATATATATACAAGGTGCGATTTGTGAAAAAAAACAGAGGGGGGGATGTTCTGAAAAAATTCTATTTATAAAAATAAATCATGAGAACATGAACTTGTTGTAAAAAAAGTTCATGTTGTAAAAAAAAAAAGGTCACAGAGACCTTCTCCGAGACCTCTCTGTGTTGATGAGACGGCGCTTCAGCGATCTTCGCGATCTCCCGGGTACCAGCTGCTGCTTCATGCGATCTGCCTTTTTTTTTTTTTCAAAGAGCTGTTGTCACAACTGGTATTCGGTTGAGTGCGCACAGCAGGCTTGCAGTTTCCCCGCTATGTTGCCGCGTTTATCCCTGTGTGCTTCAGCACAATAAGAGAGCGTTTTCTGTGAAAAGAGCTACACGGGTGAATCACGTCCTTTTCAGGATGACGTTTTACCCGTGTGTTTCTGGATGCGGTCCTTTCCTGTCCTCATTTGACGGCCACGATCACTGTTTCACGTGCCTGGGCTTAAGCATGATGAGACTGCGTTCGTGGGTGATTTATGTTCTCTCATGAGAGCATGACCACGTCGGCACGTTGTTCGTCTCCCCTTTCTCGTAAAGGCTTGAGCCGCTCAGCGTGCCGTGTGCCGTCGAGCTGCCGGTTGACAGCGCGGGTTGTCACGGCAACCCAGTGCGCGTCATTCGGCGCTCTAGATGCGCAGTCGAGACTCAAGTGCCTCAAACGAGGTGGAGTCCCTTTGCCTATTCCCCGATCTAGTTCCTCTTCTGGTGGCCACCAGAAAAGGGCTTCTTTGGTTAATAGCATTGGTGATCTGAGGATTACAGTGAGTGTTCTCCGACGAGACCACCTCCTCGGACCCCTCACTCCTCTAGCGCATTGCAAACATGCTGAGACTGTGTTCGTGGGTGGTTTATGCTCTCTTATGAGGGCATGACCACGTCGGCACGTTGTTCGTCTTGACTTTCTCACGAGGGGTTGAGCGCTCAGCGTGCCGTGTGCCATCAAGGTTATGGCCACGTTCACTGTTTTGCATGCCTGGCAGCTTTCGGGTGGAATTTCTGCTCCTTCTCATGAGGGACCAGCTATTTCATTCGGGGCTCCAGGGGAGGATCAGATGTCGATTGCTGCATCGGAGAGAGGGCTGTTACACTCTGGAAATGATGATGCTGAGTTACCACTTTAATGGTGTGTACTCATGCTGAATCAGATTCAGACTTGACAGCCACACTTCCCGGGCTACTCTGGGGGCGCAGTGCAACGCGTAATCGCCTTGCCCCGCCCCCGTGCCTGCATTGTTACTGACCGAGTAAATGGTTTAAGTCATAGCACTGGCCCTCTGTCAGACGATGTCCACACTGGTGGTCCAGAAGCGTCCCACGGCTAAACCTTGCAGAGGTGCGAGACATCGCCAAAGTTCGCTTTCTCGGTGCTCCTATCTCACAGGTTTGCCGTTTTTGTCACAGCAAGCTTTACTGTGACGTCTAGCTTTCGCAGGAGGACGGCGCCACCTGTCTCAGCAGCCCTGAGACGGGTGACACAGAGTTGGAGGAAGTTGCTCTCCGGGAGATGGTGTCCTCACCTCTCCCTCCCCCGGAGGAGGGCCGGGTGGAGAATTTGTTAATTTTCTGTTCCGCCGCTCGCTCCCCGGAGTCCATTTTCAATAGAGCAATTTCTGGGTCACAAGAGGTGCGGACTGCAGTGAGCGACGCTCCCATGCCTTGCCACTCCTTTCCCCCTCTTCCAGCGCTCAGATGTCAGTGACGTCGCTACGGCCTCGTCACTCTCGTCTTTCGCTGGGCAAGGAGGCGCGGAAGCCAGGACTCGACCCCCCCGGGCCTCGCTCCTCGTTTCCCCTCCTTCCTTCGCCTCGGGACAGCCAGCAGCCGAACGCCCCAGAGAAAGATGGGCCTTCCCTGCTGCTTGTCCCCCGGTGGAAGCAGGTAAGTGTTGCACCACACACCCAGACCCCTCTCTCGGCCGCAGCAATGCCTCCGGAGTCCGGTCCCTGCCTTCCACCTCGCTGCCCCTCCGCGGGTACGTCGGTGGTTCGGGTCGGCTCGTTGGTACGGTCTCTCGAAGCCTGGCTAAAGTACCTCTCCAAAGTAATCCTTTTCGCCAAAGTAGGAGTGTCGATGCCCCTGTCTTGAGGAAAGAGATCGTCGCCCTGCTGGCGAAGGACGCGATCGAGCCGGTCCCTCCAGCCGAGATGAGGTCTGGGTTCTACACCCCTTAATTCATTGTACCCAAGAAGAGCGGTGGGTTACGGCCGATCCTGGACCTGCGAGTTTTGAATCGGGCCCTGCACAAGCTCCGATTCAAAATGCTCACGCAGAAGCGCATCTTCGAGTGCATCCGTCCCCAGGATTGGTTTGCAGTGATCGACCTGAAGGACGCGTACTTTCAAGTCTCGATTCTTCCTCGACACAGACCGTTTCTTCGGTTTGCGTTCGAGGGTCGGGCATATCAGTACAAGGTCCTACCCTTCGGCTTGGCCCTGTCGCCCCGCGTCTTCACGAGCAGGTCTTGCTAGTTGCGCCGTATTGGCCCAACCGGACCTGGTTCCCAGAACTTATGCTCCTCGCGACAGCACATCCTTGGCGCATTCCTCTGAGGAAGGACCTGCTTTCTCAGAGACGGGGCACTCTATGGCACCCGCGTCCAGACCTCCATGTCTGGTCCCTGGACGGGACGCGGAGGTTCTAGGTGCCCTACCACAGGCTGTGGTAGACACCATCACTTCCGCTAGAGCCCCCTCTACGAGGTGCCTCTATGCGTTGAAGTGGAACCTATTCGTCCATTGGTGTTCTTCCAGCCGGGAAGACCCCTGAACTTGCCCGATCAGAGTCGTGCTTTCCTTCCTGCAAGATGGGTTGGAGTGAAGGCTGTCTCCCTCCATCCTCAAAGTGTATGTTGCCGCAATAGCCGCTCATCACGATGCAGTAGAAGGTAAGTCACTGGAAAGCACGACCTGGTCTTCAGATTCCTTAGGGTGCTAGAAGGCTAAATCCGCCTCGTAGTCCGCACCCCGTACCCTCTTGGGGCTTAACTCTAGTGCTCAGAGTCTAGCGATCCCATTGCTCCAAATAGCAATTAAACATCTAAAAGTATCTTTATTTGTGTAATTCATGAGAGGAGTACATTTCCTTTGTCCACGAAAAATGCAGTTTTTTTCTGCTCGCTTCTCGTACTTCCCCTCAGCACAATTGTAGATTTAAAAATCATGCTTTTCCCCATTATTGTTGAATCACGGAAGCTACACCAGATATTTTGCCAAGAGATCTCTTATTTATTATTTAATATAAATGTATCAGACAGAGAGAAACAGGCATAGAAGAATAAGGCTACATGAGAGATCTTCATTCCAGATTTCTCTGTTCCCCATTTCTCTATTCCCTCACCCCATCATGCCAGCTGTAAATAGTTTCTCTGGGTTTCTCCTCCCTCACGCTTCCATTTCTCCTTCCTCTCACCCCGTCATGCCTTTGTTTCTCCTTCCTCTCACCTCGTCATGCCTTTATGTTTCTCTGAGGTGGTACAGTAAGATTGAGCTTATATACACCACTGAACGACTTTCAACTTCCTTGTAAGGTATCCCAGTTTAGACCAAACCAAATTTGGTGTTTTAACCAGGAATTTTAAGGGATGGTTGCTAGGTGATTTTGTTTTGGAACCACTAGATTTTTCTCAAATTTGACTTTGCTGACTCTATTGACTTCAAACAGGTGTATCTCAGTAATTTTTTTGTCTGATTCCAACAAATCATACATCATTTTCAAAAACTAATTTTAAAGACCCAGACGTAAATTACCAGGAAACCAGGTAAAACTCAAAACTGGTGTTTATCAACAGTTTTGGCAGGAACACAATTGTAAAATAGGTAAGTAATTATTCTGGAGATCATAGATGGTGAGTATAGACATTATTGTTAATTTAGAGTCTTTTGTTTATAGATCCTGGAGAGCACACACACAGAAGAGAAAGGGGATGACTAGATAACAGTTTGGAGTACTTGCAGATCCCGGGATGAATGAGATAACTGGGGATCGACTTGGAAGCAGTAACAGGATTAGTGCACATCAAACAGTTAAGTAGCAGGCAAGTGGTCTGTAACATCGAATGAACTGAGAGTGTTTGTGCTCTATTTATAGTCTCGGTGATGATGTCTGATGCATGTCAGGTGTGTGTGACTGAGTGCCAGGGAGGATGATGGGAAATGTAGTCCATGTTCAGTATTCTGGTGAGTGTGATGGTCGGATGAGTGAGGGAGAGCCTGGATTGATTGTGATAGTGTGTTACTTTTAGTAGAAAAACTAATTAGTGTACAATGTTATTTTTGGATGTTGGTTCTTTCTGTTCGATGAATTACATTTAAACACTGTTTCATATTTTTCATTAATGTACTGTAAAATTTCAAATAATAGCCCGGGCTTTTATTTTCCCAAATCGCCGAACTGCACCGGCTTGTATTTGAGACAGGTGTCTATATGAGACAGGCCTTTAATTTAATGTTGAGATGTTGTTCATTGAGTGTAGGCCTAGAGATAACGATCCAAATAGCATAGGCTGATAGCATGACAGTAGGAGGTTACCACATTATATTAAGTTTAGTTTATAATTCGAATGTGTTTAACAATTCAGTTAATGTAAGAATTAGCCTACTATATTACCGTATGTCTTAGATTATTGGCAGCATAAAAAAAAATAAACGATGTGACAGCCATGGGCTGAACAATACAAGTTACCGGTAATATCCATCGAGCCTATGAACTTGTTGCCCGAAATACATCAACAAAAAAGATTGAAGGCTACCCAGTAAAACAACTGCAATCATGTAATACAAAATGACCCTATTTATCACTATCATCATCACCGCGATCCTCAACTTCAAGTTCATTGGCGAATTCCTCCTCCTCTTCACTCTCCTCCACTTCTCCCTCTCCGGCCTCCGCTAACTCTGCCTGCCTTGCTTCCGCTAACAGCTCCCGCCCAGATCCGCAGGGCTCTCCCTCTTTGAACAATGGATAAGGTGATCCTCGCTTCCATCAGAAGCTACTGTCAGGCCACATACCTAAGGACAACATCCCGAAGTTAATGAAATATATTATCTCTCCTCTCTCTCTCACACACACACGCTGCGCACAAGCAGACCTTAAAGGAATTTTTCAGCCGCTCCGTATCCAGCTTTTCCCACGCTTGAAGTACCCAGGCAAACAACAAGCGCCGAGCTGGGGCCCTCATATTTCCTCCAGCGGTGTACTACATGTCCACATCCCCTGCCATCCAGTTGTCATAGGACTCGTGCAGGCTGGCTTTGAATGGTTGGTTCCATATGACGTCAGGGGCATGTACTTTGTACAGTCACCGGGAATCACAGCCGTGGTTATGTTGTAGCCCCTTTTGAGCACAGCTTTGATCGCTGCGCTGATATGACAGCGATATGAATCCCAGGCTAGGAGACGAGGGACGAAGTTGAGCTTTCCCACCACTCTCTGAAGCCAGTCTGCAATCAGCTCCTCGTTCATCCATCCATTTTTGGACGTGGCCACCACCACTCCACTGATATTTTGCATTGATTTCAATTTGGTCCCGTCTGCTTTCGCAGCCAACACCACAGTTAAGTGGCTCTTCTCATGGCCTGTGGTTTTCAGGGGAACCGCGCACCTCTCGCATCCACCGTTGTAGAGCCCACCATATCAAACCACACCGCTGTTTCGTCCATGGCTATGATGTTTTTCGGCTGTATTTTCTTTGCCTTAATAATCCGCATTGTATATGTGACAAAATTCACCAGTTTCTCAGTGAAGTGCCTGGCGTCTTTCTTGGCCACAGTTGTGCGTCTTCTGACTGAAAAGTCGTTTCGCTTCAGGAATTTGTCCAGCCAGCCAGCGCTCGCAGTAAAACTGTCCTCATCCCTGCCGTCACTCACTGTTGCATACACTTCTTTTGCCTTGGCCCTAATCAATTTACTTGAGACTCTGAGATGCTTTGCCCGCATGCTGTGGATCCACTAGCACACGCTCACCTCCAGCTCTTCATTGGCCTTCTTCCTCCCTCCACCTCGCACTCTGTCCCTTTTGCCGTCTTCCTCGGACAGACTTTGCAGTTCAGATTAATTTTTACGCCATTCTCGCACCCTCTTTGGATCAACCGAGAAATGTCAGAGAATGCCGCTGCTTCTCCCAAATTTTGTTTGGCAAATTTGACAACTGTCAGCTTAAATGTCAAATCATACTTCTTGCTCTTTGTCGCCATGGTGGTATTGAGAGAAACGCGTTTAGAAAAACTGAAGACTAAACAAAGAAAGTTTGTGAACCTCTTTGTTGTGTTGCCAGCATACCGGTAATACAAACAAGTAGCCTACCCTATCCTTGTCATGATATGATAAAATATTTTATCTAACACGCAAATTTAAAACAAAATGGGATTAATTAAACAATGCAGGGCCTATTTAAAATCGAAAAAAGTTTTAACAATTTGGAACTCTGGCTTTCACCTCCGCAATCTTAGTTATTAATTAGGCCTAATGGCATCTAATCAGAACTTTAGTTTGCACAATCTGCACCATTTAACTGGCTTAAACAGACGATCTGACTGGTTTTAGAAGATTAAATACAACCCGAAACTAAAAAACAGACCAGGCCTTTATTTATCCAAACCTGTAGCCACACCAGGCGTGTAAAAGAGACGGGCTTCTCAGCTATTATTTGAAGTTTTACGGTATATGCAAATTCCATCAAATGAAGTGTTACTCAATTAAAGCATTTCATTAAAAGCTGTGTTTGTGTATAAATTAGATGATATACTATGTTCGATTAAAGGAGTGCACTGTCTAAAGTAAGACTTCATTGATAAGAAATGCATTTGGCTTTTTTTCATCCTCTTTTTATATTCTTTTACAGAAAGAAAATAACAGTATCTGCAGACCAATTATAAAGAGAGAGAGAGAGAGAGAGAGAGAGAGAGAGAGAGAGAGAGAGAGTCTCTTTTCCGTTAGTGAAAGAAGCAATTACATGATTCCCCACAATTCCAATCCACCAGCAGTAGCAGCCTGCCAGTCAGGTTGGACATGCATCACTGCATTAGTAAATGAATGATGTGTCGACCAATCATGGTTTGGACTGTAAGAGTGAGAGGATGCCGTCTAGACCAGACCAAAACCTGCATGCCTCATGTGTAGGATTGCCAGACTCAGCTAAATGACAAATGAGTCTAAACTGGATCTTTCTTCATCTCAGAGATTTAAATATTTTGATTCCATTTACAAAATGATTTGTTCAGATTTGTTTACTGATTCATTCAATAACTCTTTCCGTACACTCTAAAATAAATGGTTCTTCAAAGGTTCTTCACACATAAAAACAGTTTTATTTAGAACTGTATCGTCCTGAAGAACCCTTTATATGCTGAAATGGTTCTTTCTGTTAGAGTTTACGGTTATTTATTCTCCTCTTTTTGTTCCCTTTCGAGGGAACTCGAACTGCGTCGGTTACGACACTAGGAGAACGCCCTTCAGCGTAGCGCGTCTGAATTTATGAATGAAATCGAATCCAATCCTATTGGCGTTGCGTGATGACGTAGTGTGTGACGGCATAAGCGGATGTATACAAAAGCACGCCGGCACACAGAGATGTCAGCTTTTTGCTATTCAGCAAGCGCTCTGTGTGTTTGAAACTGTGAGTCTTATTTGGTGTTGTTTGTCACTGTTATTCCAAAGCTCATCATGGCCGAACAGTTCAGAAAATGTGTGTTCCCCTGCCCACGCTATCTCACGGCTGGGGACACACACGAAATGTGTGTGTCTTGTCTGGGAAGCCAGCACGCTCAAGCAGCTCTTGAGGGGGCTGCTTGCGCTCACTGTGAGTCCTTATCAGTGAGAGTGCTGCGTTCTCGATTGGCTTTGTTTACGGATGATGGCCAAATACGTTCTCCCCGCGGTTCAGGTCCCGCATCTGCCGAGGCAATGTGGCGGCTTAGATCGTGGGGATCGCAGAGAGATCTTTTAGGCGACAGTGGGACTGCCGAGGCACTTTCCCACTCTTCGTCTGAAAGCTAAGGTTCCCCTATTCCCCGTTCGGGAGCCCGCGCCGCGGCTTCTCCCGCTCGGGATGATGACCCCGTTTTACACCTCTCTGATTCCAAGGGATCAGATGTGCTCAGTGTTGGGGAGGCGGAGCCTAATGAGAGACACGATACAGTTCAGCCTGCGCCCAGTTATGATGGCCACAAGAGCGGCAGGAAGCGCGTCCTAAAAGCAAGCTTGATGAGCGCTTCCTGCAGCACCGCACGCAGCCTTCACGCCGGTCTCTTCCTTTCTTCCCTGATTTACACAATGAGTTGTGTAAATCTTGGAACAGGCCCTTTTCAGCGCGCCTGTCTAAACCCCCGATTTTAAATTACAGTATCATCGTGGGGGTTAGAGATAAGGGATATGGGATGATGCCTCGGGTTGAGGAAGCACTAGCTAGCTACCTTTCACCCGACCTTGCGTCATCTTTGAAAACAGCGGCGCTGCCCTCTAAGCCTTGCCGCACCACATCAGCTTTGGTGGGCAGAGCATACATGGCGGCGGGTCGAGCTGGTGCGAGCCTGCACACAATGGCTAATTTGCAGGCCTACCAAGCCGACCTGTTGAGGGACATGGACCAGGGCGAGGGTCCCTCTGTTGATGATATAGCAGAGCTTCGCAGGGCCACAGATTTGTCCCTCCGGGTTACCAAGGAGACGGCCCGTGCCATCGGTCGCTCCATGTCAGCTTTGGTAACCACGGAGAGACATTTGTGGCTCAACCTGTCTGGTATTAAGGAGAAGGACAGGGCCTTCCTCCTTGATTCACCCGTTTCAGCTTCTGGTCTGTTTGGGGAAGCTGTTAACGCTGTAGTTGACAGGTTTCAGGATGCTAAGAAGCAGGGCGAAGCATTTAAACAGTATCTCCCTCACCGTTCGAGGTCCAGGAGGGCGACTGCTAGAGAACAGCCACAGCCGGCTTCCAGTTCCTCTCATCGCCAGGCATAGAAAGCGAGTGTCGCCTCTAGAGCTCCCCCTAACAAAGCTTGGGACTCTAGACGTCGCTCGTACCCGCAGACTCCTGAGAGGATGGATCTGAGGACCGTCCTCCAGTCCAGGAAGGCTAAGGGAAAGAGGTCCTAACTTTTATGAGACCTCAAAGGGCCGCCCCCTCTCTCGCTGGGCCCTCGGGAAGCTGGCGTCAGTATCCTGCCGTCTCTGACGCTTCGGGACACGCTAGCTTCCAGCGAGCACACACTGGTCTGTCTGCCCCAGAGGCTTGCAGTCAGTCAGTGTTCAGGTTCGCACACTGTGGGTCATTGTCGGTTCTCCCCTGCCGGTCCTCCGCTTCAGGGGGCCGTCAAAGACCTACACAAAACACTGGACACCAGCCCCGAGGCATTTTTGCAGAGGCATGGCAAAACCTCGCGAATATTTCTCCATGGGTCCTGCGCACTGTAGAAACTGGGTACAGACTGCAGTTCCAGGTCCGCCCATCAAAATTCAACGGGGTGGTCTGGACTTCAGTGCACCCAGGGCAGGGTCCAGTGTTGGAACAGGAAGTTCACTCGCTGCTGGAAAAAGGGGCCCTAGAGCGTGTTCCCCCTCCGGGTTCTACAGCCGGTACTTCATAGTTCTACCAGAAAGACTCTGGAGAATTAATACTGAGACAATAAACATTTATTTACGAGCTCAGCAAACAATCAAATTCTTTGGCGTAGGCCCCGTCCGTAACTCGCATTCCGAGGGTACGGAATCTGCATATCCTGCCTGAAGACGAAGGCACCCCCAAAATTAGGTGGAGTAATAATGCGCCGGGACGGGGCCCACCCCCAAAGAACGGTAGAGGAAATATACCCACCGGTCATGAATCCTGAAGTGTTTTTTTTTTTTTTTTTTTTTTTTTGGACACATGGGCCACAGGCCATCTTTTGATTGGACACATGGGCCACAGGCCATCTTTTGATAGAACACATGGGCCAGAGGCCATCTTTTGATAGAACACATGGCCACAGGGAATCTTTTGATAGAACACATGGGCCACAGGCCATCTTTTGATAGAACACATGGGCCACAGGCCATCTTTTGATAGGACACATGGGCCACAGGCCGTCTTTTGATAGAACACATGGGCCACAGGCCCTCTTTTGATAGGACACATGGCCACAGGCCGTCTTTTGGTAGAGCGCATAGCCACGGGTCATCATTGTTTTGGCCCTAGCCGCAGCTACTTAAAACTAAGGTGTGAAACAGCCGTTTAAACAGACACCTAGCCCGCCGGCCATCTTGGTTTGGTAGCTAAACCATACAATCATGAGTGCCAAGCCACTTTGGCAAAAACACCACCACCAGTAAATAAATAGGAATTTACCTAGATCATGACTGGAGAGCTTGCTGAGCTTCAAGGATGGATTTTGAATCTGGTCTTATGTAAGATTCGAATGCCGATGAGGACCACCTGCCCAGGATTTTGATGGCCGCTGGAGAGATACCACGCTCAGCTGCTGTAATGGCGGCTCCGATCCTGAAGGAATGTCCAGTGAACTGAGGGGGAGATAGACTGCAGCTTTTGAGGACAGAAACTGATGAGTCCTGAACTAGGCTTAGAGAGAAGTGCTCCGTTAGTTAGGATAAAGGAGGGAAATTTAAAGAAATTAATCATAGATGAGAAGGGACAGAATTTATTACTAATTTATAAATTGATAATGTGATACAGGGCCTTGAGAGTCATTCTTAGGGTTCTTAACCCTCTGGGGACCAAGGTGTTTTTGGGGTCCTTGAGATGTTTTGGCATGCTCTGACATTTGTGCTTTTTTCAGTTGCTTATAAACATATTAATGGCACAGGTGAAATTACACTCTATTTAGCACAAACAGGTCTACCATAATGTGTGAGCAACATGTATGTACATGTTTGTATTTTTGAGGGAATATTGTTTATGCATGGTTATTGAAAAAACTAAAAAATTAAGTTTTTGAAATAAGGACACAAAAAACATACTAAATATGTGTCCACAAGACTTTTGACTAATGTACGTTGTCGCCTAGAGTTTTTGCTTCAAAATGATCTGAAAATCATCCTTCCTAATCATTCACATAAAACAATAGATTGTTTTAAATTGTGAAAAACATTTTTTTGTTTGCCAAGGCAATATGCGGATGGGCGGAACGGCCCAACCCCTATCATGAATAATTAAGTGGTTCTCAGACAGTGACCCTGCATAATAATGAGCCTTTCATTCAGGGGTGTCACACAAGAAAGAATGCAAGGACAATATATATATATATATATATATATATATATATATATATATATATATATATATATTGTCATTGCATTCTTTCTTGTATATATATAGCCTACATATATCTATATATATATATATATATATATATATACACACACACACACACACACACACACATATATATATATATATATATATATATACAAACAATCAAAATATAAATGAAAGCCAAAAGCACATTTTTAGTCATACCTGGAAACAAATCCTGGTCAAATGCTATATGGGCCATTCTACAGAATTGGTTCAAAGTTACAGTTGGAAACATCTTGAAAAGAAAATAGTCTTTTCCCATAAATGTCTTATAAAGTATTATTTTTTAAAGTAGACCAATACAATAAAAATAAACCAGTCGCATTTCAGAGTCGCTCGCGAAATGACCGCCAGGTGGCGCAAAGGGACATTTATCAAAACGTAAGTGGGGCTAATGTCAATTAACAGTAAGGATGAAATTCTACAAGTTATGGTAATTTACAAATAAGCCTACAACAAACATTTATTTTTAAACAAATATTTTTAAATATGCAACATGCACGTTTAAACAACAAACAATACAATCTGAACCAGCGCTTCTGCTCCTGTATTGAGACATGCAGCGCGTTTCAGTTACGATCCTGGTTCCAGTGGCCTTAATACATTCACGGCTTTTTAAAATGTCACAAAGCGTTTTGAGATGGTTTTGAATGAAATATTGAAGTTTATAATTAGGGTATTTTGGCACACCACGCCGAGTGGCTATGCATTATTCTAAAATCTGGCTTTATTCTGGCATGTTGAATTAGAGTTTGACAAACGTCTTTTAAAACTGTAAAAGGTCTACTTTTATTCATGTAGGCTAAAGTAGGCCTACACTCACAGGCTAACGACAAAACGTTTTCTCGCTCATGTGAGAAACAAACGTTTGGGTATTTCTCAGTGAGGAAATTAATAGCCGAGCGGTAGAACTTACGGTTCGATCATCAAGATGACACGGGTTCGAATCTCAAACAAACATTGTGTACTGTAAATTTTATATTTATTAATGCAGAGAGATTTGTCTAGCTCTAAAACTCTGTTACACCATACAGTTTTTTGCTTATATTTATAAAATAAAATTACCATGCATTTCCATTTTACACTAGGAACAATAGTATCCAACAGAACGACTTTGCATCTGTACCAATCGGGTACCAATCGTAATTTCAAAAGCAGTTCTGTAAAAATAGTAATTCTAAATATATAGCCTATATATATATATTTTTTTTTTTATTAGGCCTATTATTATTATTTTTTTGATTCCCTACAACCTAGAGTTTTTAAAAACATGATTTTAAGTAAAGTGTGATTTGCCAGGGGGGACTGGGATCTCCTTCTGGTCTAAACATCCCTGCTTCTGCTGAATTATTTGAATCCCCACAGCCCTCCCTCCACAGTAATCAATGCTATAGGCTACTTCACCAATAGACCATATCAAATATAAAATAGAGATATGCAACAAGCACGTTTAAACAACGACAAACAATAAAATCAAAACCAGCGTTTCAGTTGTTCATTAGTTCCAGTGGCCTTAATGCATGCACGGCTTTTCAAAATTTCACAAAGCGTTTTGAGATTATTTTGAATGAAATATTGAAGTTTATAATTAAGTGTTTTGGCAGACCACGCCGAGTGGCCCTATGCATTTTTCTAAAGTCGGGTTTTATTCGAACTTTTGCTAACGACAAAAGTTTATCTGTCGTCTCTGTCTCCGGGAACTGCGCGTCACAAAAATGAACCGAAAGCCACTTCAGCTCAGTCACTATAAGAAATCGGCTATGTCTAAAGCCTTAAAATGTCTAAATATTCAGGCTAATAAATGTTATCTGATTATGTAATCCATAATGAAAACGAGAGGTACAGAGGATCTACTCAAACATGTAGCCTATGTAAGCGCTTCCCAATGAGAAAATGACAAGACAAGGGTGAAAATCTCGCTCTAATTAGCAGGCTAAATCGCCCTGAATTAAAATGTAAAAACAGATCAAATAATGTATTTGTCGAAATGTTGCGATATTGTTTCATTTAAGTTCATAATTATTCTATACATGTTATTTAATTTAGCAGCATTACCACGAAGCACCGTGGTTCGATATTTATTTGAATAATAAAGAAAAAAAAAACTTCATTCACAAATTGCATGCCTGGTTGTAAGGATCCAAAGATCCCTGTAGAATTTAATATTGAGTTGAACATTTTGTTCATGACAACAAATTAACATGCGTTTTTTCATATTATATTTAGCTTTGCTTGGAAAAAGCTGGCCCAAACCAGTTTTATTTCATCAATTACTGAAATAATGAAATATTAAGTAGCCTAATAAACTTTTATGACAGAAATATCACTAGGCTACATGTAACTTAAATCATTTAATTCCTTCATTATCAACACTGTCTAGAATAGCGATTTAAGTGTAAATTGCGACTTCTCTTTGTGTTAAATCAGCCTCAGACTCCGATAGCCGGTGGGGGGTTGGAGGGACAGTTCAGTGCTGTATCGAGCGCGCAGGACAATAGGCCTAGGTGTTAATGTTCCTCTTTCATATGGAGAGCGAGGGAGACTAAATAAACTTGTTAAAAAGAGATTCAGAGCGAGAGAGGCAAAGAAAAACGCATGTTTTAATTTAATTATGTTGCTTTGGACAATTTTCGTTTTGTAGGCCTACTGTTTTAATTGTTTAATATAGCTGTCATTTCTTTGGCAATACAAATTTAAAATGTCGCAAGAATAAGATTAGCCTAGTGTTTCTTATTTTGCATCGCAAAAGAAATAAACTCTAAACCCGATGCAACCCTGTTTTAAATAAAAAAAAAACTGTCCCGACACTTTATTTAAACCTTGAAATGTTCGAACTTGGTTTCAAACTTAAGTAATTTTAGTGTTCTTTTACATTACACAATAATTTAGCAGACTAAAGACGTGCTTCTTCATTTTCATTTTCTGATGCAATCGGCTGACAACCTTCCTTCATCAGTTTATGTCCTTTGTGCAGCGGCTGCGGTTCCAGGAATGTAGCAAATTTATGTTGTAATAATAATTAAACAAAACTCTTGACTTTAAATAAGTAAACAGTTATAAACAGTTAGCTATTTAAGCATCAAGAAGGTTAAATATAAACGCTGTTGGCCAACATCGGTTAACAACATGTATGCTACATTGAGATTCGATCTCGGGTCGATTGAAGCTCTTCGAAGCTCGTGTTGTTGCGTTAACCACTGAGCTATCGTCTGTACGTCTGTGATTATGAATTATTTTAACTACGTTTCACTTGTTGAATTCATCTGCTTCCAGCTTTCAATCGCTCTGAATGAGCCGCGGTGCGGCGGCAGATTACGCATTAGAGAGAATAAACAAACACTTTTCAGAGTCTATGATTGTAGCGCCTCTTGGCGGTAAAAGGCAGAAAATACACCCCACATTTTACCGCCGCGGTGGAACGGCTGATGTGGGCATTGTCATGGCTTGCCTCAACATTTGCGTTTGAATAGCGCGCGTCCTCCGTGGGCGTGTCAGATTAACGCGTAATGAAGTGTAATGAGCTGGGGGAAAAAAATCTGACAGCACTCTCTTTTCATACAGATTACATTTCACGAGTTTACATGTTAATGAAATCTGATGTAATATAATAATGCGTATTTGGCTTGCTGTCCGGGGGGAGGGCTCCGAGCTCAGAATTCGGCCCGACCCCAGAGTACTCCCCCCTAATCTTAGAGGTCATAGGTATCTATGAGCGGACCCCGCCGAATGTGGGGTGAAGGGGTGGTGGAGGGATGCTGAGAAAGAAGTCATGAGACAGGAGGTAAGGGAAGGCTTTATTTATACTGGCTTCTTCTTGTGCTGATTGGATGATTACCTGAACATGCTCCTCCCGAACTTTGTTACATAAAACTTCATTTCACGAGTTTACATGTTAATGAAATCTGATGTAATATAATAATGCGTATTTGGCTTGCTGTCCGGGGGGAGGGCTCCGAGCTCAGAATTCGGCCCGACCCCAGAGTACTCCCCAAAATGCCAGATAAACGGAGGACAGCGAGCGTAGAATTTAACCCCCCAAAAAGTGAAGGGTATGTGTTTACCAAGGAACGAGCTTGCCAGTTCGACTGGGAAGGCTCTCGCGACGACCGACGGGAACTTGGATGCTCACGGCATCGGTCGGATAAGCCCATTCTGCAGTTGAACTGACAGCTCGCTGACGCAGGAATTATGCGAGCTTGAATTTGTGGACGAATTTAACCGTTCACCCAGGAGAGCTCTCGCAGCGTCCGACGGGAACTTATATGCTCGCGGCATAGGACGGGTAAGCCTCGCTGGGTTGGACGGAGGGCGCCCGCTGGACTCGGTCGGGAGGGCTCGACCGGCGCTTCGAAGGGGGGGCTGGGTCACGGGAAAGACTCCTCACGTCCCGACGAATGGGGAGCCCTCCTGGCGACACGAGCGCGGACGTCCGGCGACGACTAAGACGGGCAGACTCTCACTGCAATTCGAACGGGAGGTTTCAACCAGCGTTTTGGAAGGGGGACGGAACCCGGCCTTCGAACGGGTGAGTCATCGCTGCGTGCGAACGGGGGAGTCTGCATGTGATTGAAAAACGTACCTTATGAATATTGAGCGAGTGTGCAAGCGGCGAGCCCAGATGTAATCGGAAGGTGTAAACGGATGTAACTGAAAAGGGGAGCAGCAGGTGGTAATTTAATTAATTAGTTAGGGCTTGGTGAGCATTTTTGATGAAAAAACGGCTAGACCTAATATAGGTTTTGAAGGCATCCGATGACCAGCGACCGAGGGTTTTGATTTGTTGTTGGGAGAGACCTTTTTGAGCAGCTGTGGTGGCTGCTCCGATGCGGAATGAGTGGCTAGAGAAATGCTCTGCTGAGACGCCGGATTTGGTAAGGATTGCTTTTAGATGTTTTTGGAACCAGAATCTCGTAGCTGGATGATTGGAGTCGATAGTAAAAAGAGGGTCGAGTGGGGATTTGGACGAGGAAAGTTTGTACTGCAGGTAATTAAAAAGCGCATGGTACGGTCGGATGGGAGTTTGAAGATTGAAAATATAGACGAAGTGGCCTCTTTTGTCTCTGTCTGTTTTGCTTTGTTTAATGAAAAATGATATGGTTTCGTTATCTACGATCTGAAGGTCTGAAATTGCGGGATGGATATTTGGGTCGAATAAGGAAGTTATGGTCAGTTCGGAACAGCGGAGGAAACCGAAGAATGCTAGGATGAACATGGCCTCTAACGTATATGCGGTATTGATGGAGTGGTATCCAAGACGGAGTGATGAGATGCATCTGGTGAGTATATCGATTGTGATTGGCTGTCTGGTATCTGGGCGCGTGGGGCGGGATCTTTGGATTCCCTTAATTAGAAGGGACGTTTGGGAGTTATTTATTGCAGGTGTAGGTTTACCGTGGATTAATTTATGGAAAAATTGAATGCCGCTTAGATAGCTTTTAATGGATCCGGCTTGGAGACCTTTAAAACTGTGAAGATGGGATATGAATGAAGTAACTGTTAGAAGCGAAAATTCGGGAAACGACAGGTTGTGAGAGAGGTGGAATGATTTGAACGATTTCCATGCGGTGTAATAAGTTTGCAGGGTTCTGGGAGAAACGGCTTGGAGGATGGATTCGATGGACGTGTCCAGGAGGGATTTTAGCGGATGATCTATGGGAAGATCAGCTGAGAATAAGGAGGTACTGGAGTTGGAGTGGGGTCTGCTTCTGGTGCCAGCATCCTGAACTTCTGAAACGAGAAACGGGAGAGAGAGTCAGCGATTTGATTTTGAGCCCCTTGGACGTGGATTGCAGTTATTAAGAACTGGTCGCATGCGGAGGTCCAAATGAGGCGTCTAAGGAGTGGCATAAGCGCAGGTGAGCGAGAACGACCTTTGTTGATACAGTACACGATTGCTTCGTTGTCGCAATGGATTTGGATACTTTTGGATGACCATTCTTTTCCCCATAGGGAAGCTGCGACGACTATCGGGTAGAGCTCGAAAAGGGCAGAGGAGGCTGAAGACTGGGGTGTGTCTAGGAGCTGGGGGGGCCAGGAGGACGCGAACCAGCGTCCTTGGTAATAGCCGCCGAAGCCGATCGAGGGAGCTGCGTCTGTGAACAGTTTGATATCGAGGGGGAGAGAGATAAAGTCATCATAGAAAAAAGTTAAGCCATTCCACTGATTAAGGAAATTAATCCATAACTTAAGCTCGTTTTTTGACTCGTCGGAGAGGATGATCCGATCTTCCAGCGCATGAACGGATGAAGAGAGGGCTAGGAGATGCGCGATAAAGGGTCGGCCCTGTGGAATAATGCGCATCGCATAATTTAGGTGGCCCAGCAGCGAGAGAAGTTCGCGTTTTGCACAATCTGTGCTGTCAGTAAAATTGGATGCGATTAAAATAATGCGATCGATTTTTTCCTTAGGCAGTGAGGCTTGGAATTTTGCTGAGTCTAGATTGATGCCTAAAAACTCGATGGACGTAGTTGGACCCGATGTTTTCTCGTGAGCTAACGGAATCCCTAGTTCGGCGAAAACTTTTTTCACTATGAGGAGGTGAGCTTCGGG
Source organism: Rhinichthys klamathensis goyatoka (assembly GCF_029890125.1). Lineage (NCBI taxonomy): Eukaryota > Metazoa > Chordata > Actinopteri > Cypriniformes > Leuciscidae > Rhinichthys > Rhinichthys klamathensis. The sequence goes on from NW_026606589.1 coordinate 3,514,204, forward strand.
GACGGTGTCGTGGGGTGAAATTATTAGGAAATCGTCGAGCAGATGGAGAAGATGAGGAATTGCGTAATTATTAGAAAGGATCCAACATATGGCTTCGGAGAGAGTGTCAAAGATTTTTGGGCTGCTTTTGCAGCCGAAAGTTAGGCGCACGGCGAAATAATACTTTTCCTGCCAATTTACACCGAACAAGTGCCATGAATCGGGGTGGATTGGCATTACTTTAAAAGCAGAGGAGATATCTACTTTTGCTAGCCATGCACCTCGACCAGCTATTTTAATCATGGTTATGGCTTGTTCGATATCGTGGTAATTGAGAGAATACTCTTCGAGAGGGATGAGGCTATTGATACTCGGATATGGAGAATTATGGGGGGCTGAAAGGTCGATTATCAACCGCTTTTTCCCAGAGAATTTCCTGGTGGCCACGCCTATGGGGCTGATGCGAAATTTGTCGAACGGGGGAGCCTCGAAAGGACCCATCATGAAACCGGATTCGATTTCTTTTTTAATTAGCTTATTTACTACTCCAGGCTCTGCTAAGGCGGACTGAAGGTTAGCGCAGATAACATTTTGCGTGGGATGGCTTTCTACGCCGGGTTTAAAGCCTTGATTGAGACCTGTCAATAGATAATTTGTGAAGTTGACATCAGGGTGGTGTGATAATTCTTCGGCTAGACGGAAAACATTCACAGGAGTCGAGAGATAGTTTTTTGCAGTTTTATTGACAGATTTTTTAACTGGGCATATCACGCGGGCGTGTGCGCCGCCGCAGAAATCGCAGACGTGGAGAAAACGACAGCGTTGTCTTGGGCATCTCCCTTCGTTGAAATTCCTACAAACTTGTCTATCGGGTGCCGAGTATGGTGCTCTGATTGAAAAATCTTCTCTTGCGTGGCGCGGAACGTAACTTGTGGATTTTATGGCATTCTGCTCTGGGCAGGGAGGGATCGATGGATTGATTTGGGGGCATGCCGTGGTGGCATGGATTATGGATCTGCAGATTGCGCAGGAGATATTTTTGCACCCGAGGAAGACTCGGTTATGGAGATCGGTGTCCAACGCTCCCCAATAGGGACACTGATTCCACTGGGAAACGCGGACGGCGCATTTTGCGGAAAACAGCTTGTGGTACGTATAAAAGTGACTACCCCCGTAAGACAACGCGAGCTCAGCTATAATAGACAGATAGTCGTTCAGCTCGCGCCGTCTGTGGGGAAAAGATGAGCATATGACTTCTGTATAGCGGCTGAAGGCTATACAGAATTCGGCTAGTGACAATGTACGTGATGTAACCTGTGCGTTATTTTTTAGAGTGACTGAAATGTCGCCACAGTCTACTTGGCGATTGGACTCAGCCGGAGGAAACAAGGACAGGAGAGAACCCAAATCAACGTCTGCACCTGCTAAGATTTGAGCTCTGATGTTGTTCGTCACTGGAGGAGGTTCAGTAGCTACTGCATTCTGAGGGACTGGTTGAGGAATGGCTGAAAAGAGCGAGAAAGGAGAACGCGCTTGGAGAGGGTTAAAGGGATGGGAAATCGGGGCTGTGGCCGTTTGCGGAGGCATCCTCACGCGGAGATCGGCCCCCGGGTTAGATGGAGGAGGAGGAATAGGGAGAGCATAGTGTGGAAAGGGGAGGGGAAAGAAATGCGCCGGCGATTGACCGGCTAACGGAGGCATCCTCACGTTAGGGTGAGCACCTGACGCTTGGGAAGGAGGAAAACTGAAAGAAGTAGAAGGGAAGAAACCCGATTGGGGATCGTGTAAGAAAGTGGAACTGCCAGGATCTAAAGTGTGAGGTACCACGATGGGCGGGGCTGAGGAGAGGAGTTGACCTGGAGGAGATTGGCGCTCGACCGTGACTGGTTCCGGGGCGCGGCCCAGGCTAGCGGAAGGTCTGAGACGTCGTGGCGTGGGGGCGGAGCCCAGTGCTGCGATCGGGGCCCGTCGAGCCTTGCTCGCTCGAGCTGAAGGAATTGGAGCTGAAACAGAAGGGTGAGAAGATTGTAAGGTGACATATAAATTAAATAATTCTGCTTTTTTCATCCTGCGGGAGAAATTTGCATCAGAATTAATTAGGGCTTGTCTTAGCCCCTTGACCGTCCACTTCCCTATTGGGGGGATGTTAGGGGGAGCTGGAAGGTGGGAAGGCGCGGAGGAAGACGATGATGAAGATGATGAGATCCTCGCTGACGGTGGTGAGGGGAGTCTACGGCGTCTTGGGGTATGCGGAGAGGATCTGGAGGGCCGACGTCCCCTGGTTGAAGATGGAGGCTCGATGTTGACGTTGGCTGCTGGGGAAGGAAGAGTTGCTGGATCTGTGCTTTGCGGATGAGATGACTCCGAGATGAAAGATTCATCGTCGGAGGGGAAGAGCTCTAACTCGGACATGCCTGCACGGAGGCGGAGTCAGATGCTGAGAAAGAAGTCATGAGACAGGAGGTAAGGGAAGGCTTTATTTATACTGGCTTCTTCTTGTGCTGATTGGATGATTACCTGAACATGCTCCTCCCGAACTTTGTTACATAAAACTTCATAAACTGAGAATATTTGTTTTTTATATAAATTACTTCATTGAAAAGAAGAGAATTCAAGCTTCATAAAGAAAAATCTCTCGTGCCTGTATGACAAGTATTTGCAGAGTTAGAGTAAATTTTTCGGACGTGTTTCAGAATGGACTGCACTGACAGAGAGAAGGCAAAACTCGCATCATGTTTATTTTTCTTTATTTGACAAAAATCACAAAACTTTGTTTTTATTGTGAGTATACAGAAAAATAATAGACAATTAACAGGATCGATTGATGTATAACACTTATATGTACGATCAAAATCAACAGAGTATTTTAAGTCTATTTTTCTGCTATGTGAAAAAAAACCGGCAAAACGCGCTGGCGCGTTTCTGGTCCCCAGAGGGTTAAGAAAGAGAGTAAAGAAATTAGGTGAGAAACGCAAATCAGAAAAAGACCATGGGGAAATCGGAGTATTTAGCTCCTGGAGTGAATCCCCTGGATGCATGAGCCATGAACTCTGTAACAGACAGCTACAATCTGAATAACAATAGAAAAGAGACCATTGCGGACAGGAGGTAATAAAAGGGGGTTGGATGGATTTTGCTTTTCTAGCTTACTTAGTGTGAAATGTTACCGTATGAGCATAACCAACATCTTCAAGGTTACAACACTCAAAGTTCAAGCAATGGAGAAATTCATTTAATAATTGCTTTTTAAAGACTACAACAGCGCTGAGAGGAGCTAACGAAATTCCTCCTGGGTTAATGCATCACAACCTAAATTTACATGAATCCTGCCGACGGGACATGATTTAGAGAATATCGAGACAGAATAAGCTAATTAGTGACTAGAGATAGCTACGATGAGCTACATAATTCATCAACGACCATTCGGAATGTTGTCTATATGTTGACACTTCTTGAGTCTCCCCATCTTGAAGCAGCCCTGCCACATCCAAAGGGATAGACAAAACGATATGCTTAATCACCTTTGAAATGACCATTCCAACATGCTATTCAAAATTATCTGTGGGGCATTCCGAGCCAAACCCCGCATACACACCGGAGACCCACCACATATCCTGCGAAAAGGGCACAATTATACACATTTTTTAATCTTTGATACAATGTGGTTGGCAGGCGTTTATCGGAGGTTTACGACAGGTCTTGGCTATGCCTTAAGTAGCAAACAAAGAGAAGGTACGGTGAACAGACTTAGATAATTAAAAATACTTGCATGAATTTTAATGCCTGCAGGCAAACTATGAATGGAAGAAATATTAAATTACGATTTTCGTAATTGTAGACGAGGAAGGAACAATCGGCCGTGATCAGGATGTGAAAACAGGAATCTGAAAAGAAAAGCAAAACATTACTAATTTAAAGGGGTCATATAATGGTACATGCACTTTTACAAGTTGATTGTACTGAAATGTGTGTTGGCAGTGCCTCTACACAACCATCATAAAATGATAAAAATCCATCCAGTGTTTTTGTTTTAATCTCCTTATATGTTTTCCCCTGCCTCAAATCAAGCCGTTCGACCGTGTGACGTCACACGGTCGGAAGCCCCTCCCACGATTGTTGATTGACAGGAGCGTTTCAACACAGACCCGCCCTCGCTCGTGAGCCAGCTGTCAATCATAGTCCGCGCGGACAGGCGCGGCCATTGTTGATATGCTGGAGCACTGTCTATGAGCAGAATGGCGTCTAAGCGATTGTGGTGTTCTGTTCTTGGGTGTAATAACGAACACAGCAGTCATTTTAATGTTCCTAAATCCGAACCGCTTAAGACACAGTGGCTGTGTTTGTTTTCGAAGGGAATATTCCCCACGAGCAACGTCAATGCTCTCATGTTAGCGCGAATCATTTCACACACCAGATTGCTTTATAAACGAGGATCAGTATAAAGCTGGATTTGCTAAGAAGCTGCTCATGAAAAAAGGATCGGTACCAGATATTCGTGTTCCTGCTGAATCTCCAGAAGAACGGAAGTGAGTGTAACGTTTTATTAAACTTTATATTAATATATTAATCTTTGCAAATTGCTAGCTGCACGCTTCATAATGAATGCGTCTAAGGTTTACACGCAGGGTACATTACGGCATGTTTTCTATGTATGACGTTCTCAATATAATTCATAATCCCACGTTTATACTGAACAACGCGTTATGGTTATTGTGTTATTGAGTTACAAATGGTGTACGCACAGAACAGAGAGGCGGGGTGAGCAAAGCTCATTATCATTTAAAGTCATATGCACTGAAACGGCGTGCTGAAAACAGAGCTGTTTTTGACCAGGTAAAATAAGTGTTTTCTTACAATACTAATGAGAATTTTTAATTAAAGTATATTACAAACTTTTAATTTAGACCCTAAAGAATCATATTAGCTTGTACAAAAATGGCATTATATGACCCCTTTAACATAAACTCTGTTAGAGGAGGGCAGGGTGATGGATCCGGGTTGCTGAATGGCAAAAGCCGTCTGGAAGCCTGTAACAAAGAGTGAAAGCGCGTAGCTATGGCTTTGCATTTGCAGGAATAATTGCAGAGATGGGGGACTCGAGTCACATGACTTGACTCGAGTCAGACTCGAGTCGCAAATTTAAGGACTTGAGACTTGCTTGACTAAATTAAAAAAATGACTCGACTTGACTTTGACTTGAGATCCAATGACTTGAGACTTGACTTGACTTGAACTGTATGACTCGAGAATGACTTGATATACATTTTTATATAAATCATCGCAACATCCATTGATAAACAAAATGAAAGCAACGGAACCATTGACGTCAGTCATCAGATTCTGCGCGATTGCGTGACGCTGCACAAGCCCAGAAATAGCCTACATCGCGGTGAGCGCGCTAAATACAAAAACATCTCCCTGCATCGTATCTTTTTGGATATAAACACTAGAAAATGACCATATTCATGCAAGAAGATTTGTTGTACGCATAATAACTGGCAAGGGATATCGGACGACCATCACAACCTCGAACAGTCGAACTTCATTCACTACGTCTAAAAGTAAGCTATGTGTAACGGATGTGGAAAGACACACTCACACGTGGGCTTCTTTGTACTTGCCTTTATCTTTTTTTTTTTGGAAACAACAAGAAGACAATTTACATTGGCTGATGACAGACTGCAGACATTCATATGGACCACAGCGTCGACACTTGAATCTGCTCTTAACTCGTATTATACACATTAGACACATAGTAATGTTATACAATGTGAAAAACTTAACATAATACTTATAATAAGTACACCAATGTAAATGTACAGAATAGTTAATTGCAGACAACATCAGTAATTCTTCATTAATTGTCAAATAACATTCGTTGACAATTATAACAGTATAAACACGAAAGCAACATACCTTTTTTTTTGGAAACAACAAGAAGACAATTTACATTGGCTGATGACAGACTGCAGACATTCATATGGACTAGAAAGATAGAAATTACACATTCACTCAACTCATAATACAAATAATCGTCAGACAGATAAGAAAGACGCAATCGTAACGAGAAATGAATCCGTGCTCGCACATGTGACGCACATGGAAATTCGATACATCTTATAATACTCTCAACAACCGTGTTTAAATGCTAAATGCATTATCTATATGTTCACATATATGTACGAAATATATTGCGTCGAAAACATTCACTTGAAACGTATAATTTTCACAATTAATTTGTTAATGCGTCAGAGCATGAAAAACCATACATACCCACAGCGTCGACACTTGAATCTGCTGCGGTACGGCAAGAGAAGAGCGACAAAATCCAATATCTGCAGTACCATTAATAGCCACAGGAGGGGAGCCTTCTAACACCAATAAATACAGCCAAATGCCTTATTTTATGAAATTCACACAATACTCTTTAAATCAAATGTTCTTTTTACCCCTGTTCCATTCACCCCCACTGAATCACATAAAATAAATGCATGACCAGGGGAGAATCACCAATGGATACAGTTTCTTTTTCTTTAGTTCACTGTGGTAAACTCCACAATAAGAAAGGATCTCCTATCAAAGAAGAGTCAAAAATACAATTATCCCTTAAGGATGAAGTGATGAGAGAGTAGCGCTAAGCACTCTCACCAACTACTGACAGCAGAACATCTACATACATTCCGCAATACCCCTCCATACTCTATTCACCATTTAAAATACCAACAAAAATAAAATAAAATAAAAATTCAGAGATACACATGGTGTACTCAAAGATGTGAAGGCAACCCATTAATTCAGGTATGTGCTTAATCTGAACTACTGCTTGTAGACTATAAAACAGCCTTAACACTATTTTAGACAATATGTCAACAGGCACGAAACCAAAAGTCTTGTTCTAAGCAGAGAACGCCCTAAACACTGACTTGCAAACAGCTTGAACATTGTGTTTTGTATCCTGAACCACAGCCTGTGTAGACATTACATGTATCAATCTTTCAACAGGTCTAACAACTCGACCAAAACGTGTCCTAACCTGTGTGACTGAGCTAGAACTTTGCGGTACAGTCTCAGTGTCAGCTACATGTGTGTTGGTAGGAGTTTGAGAGGGTGGCTGGGCAGACAGGACTGTCTCAGAATCGGATTCATGTGAATCTGAACCACCTCTTGTGTCTCCATCAGAAACAGATGTTCTTACATCTCTTGACATGTCAGATACATGGCTTTTTGGTGCGGCAAGGAAGGCCTCAGCTACAGGATCTACCAGAACTCCACTTGGGTTTAGATCAGACTCATGATGTGATCCCTCAGGCAGCTCCGAAACCCAACTTATCGTTCTGTTTCTGGTATCAGATTCCTGAACTGACATAGAATCATCCTCACAATTAACGTCAGCATCATCACATGAGGCTATCACCTTGCCTCTCATCATCACAGAGTCATCCAATGTAACACTGCTGTAGCTATCCTCTGTGTGCTCAGACACAACCGTATCTCCCCTTAAAGACTCATCCTCCACTGCACACAATGACAGGACTGAAGATGACCTCTGGCAAGAAGTGGATACACCAGATAGTTGATCAGACTGAGAGTGCTCTACGTTCACTGGTAAGAAATTCACCAACATCAACAGGTTTCGATGAACCACTTTTTCCTGACCTGTGGCTGGATTACGGATCCTGTAAGTATGAGTGTCTGGTTTACGATCCACGACAGTGTAAACTGTTGACTCCCACCTGTCAGCAACTTTCTTCTTACCCCTTTCAGTTTTATTTGCCAGGAGCACCTGGTCACCTGTTTCGATGAGCAGTCCTTTTACCCTTCGGTTGTACAACTCTGCATGTCTTTTCTGCTCTTTCGTTGCATGTTCTTGTGCAATCTGTAATGCTTCTTTCAGATCTTTGACCAGAGTGGAAACGAACTTGTCACAGCAGGTTACATCTGTATCATTCAAGACAGAGCGAAACAGAATGTCAATGGGCAGACGGGGTACACGCCCGAACATCAAATAAAAAGGAGCGTATCCTGTCGTCTCATGGATTGTGCAATTATACAGAAATGTCAGTGTCTGCAACCGTCTCGGCCAATCTCTCTTCACATCTGGTGACAAAGCCCGAATCATATTTCCAAGGGTTCTATTAAAGCGCTCCACACTTCCATTACCCATTGGGTGATACGGTGTTGTGCGCGACTTGTTCACTCCAGAGACCCTTAGAAGCTCTCGGATCAATTTACTTTCAAAACTCGGACCCTGGTCGCTATGGATGCGTTCTGGCAGGCCGTAGATGCAAAAATACCTGTCCCATATTGTCCTGGCAACCTGTTTGGCAGATTGATCTCTACACACAAAGGCTTGTGCTAGCCTCGTAAAGTGATCGGTTATCACCAAAACGTCAACAGACTTGTTAGTAGAGTCTTCAGCTGACCAGAAGTCTATGCAGACAAGCTCTAACGGTCTACTTGTTGAAATGTTCTCCAGGGGTGCTCTACCAGAAGGATCAATCGTTTTGCTCACGGTGCAGCGATGACACAGGCGCACATAGTCCCTCGCATTTCGCTCCATGTTGAGCCAAAAGAAGCGCTGCCTTGCAAGGCTAATACTCCGCGACTGACCTTGATGACCACAGTCGTCATGGATTCCTTTCAAGATCACACTCACTAAAGACTCTGGGACCACAAACTGAAAGCGTTTTTTTCTTGATAGTTGGTCACAGGACACTCTGTACAAGATACCACTTCTGACAACAAGTTTCTCCCAGTGCCTCAGGTATCGAAGAACACTCATTGATTCCTTTGACCTCTCTCTTCTTGAAGGCCTACGCTGACGCTCAACATAATACAAGACTCTTGACAAAATTTTGTCTGTGAGCTGTTTTTCGCGCAGCTCCTGTTCTGAATATGTTGGCAACGTGTCCTGCCCTTCTGACATCAACTGAGGTAAGTGATCAATGACGGACATTGCTCGTGCTCTGGCACCGATGTTCCACTCAACATGTGAGTTCAATATAGCAGAGACATCTGTATTCGGAACTGTTATAAGATCTTTGTTCTGTTGGATGTTAGAGTGGCATGACTGACCTTGATGAAGGACGCTCTGCCCCTTATCTGAATCACAAGAACGTCTGAAGGCATCCTGCACTGAAACTGTCGACATCCCTCTGGAATCAGCCAGAAGTCCTCCATAAGGCTCTTTGAGCAGTCTCTGCATGACATCAGTTCTGACAAATGGAACTCGGCTTAGGGCATCAGCGACTGTGTTTTGGGGACCAGGCACGTACTTTATGTCGAAGTTGTAGCTAGCCAATTTAGCCACCCAACGTTGTTCGCAGCAATCCAGTTTGGGTTTTGTAAGTATATGCGCCAAAGGATTATTGTCAGTTAAGACAGTGAATTCATGTCCTTTGAGCCAATGGCTGAATTTATCACACACTGACCACTTCAAGGCCAAAAACTCCAAACGATGTGCTGGATAATTTTGCTGCGACCGAGAAAGGGACTTACTGGCAAAAGCTACAGGTCTGGCTTTTGTCTCCCCCTCTGTGATCTGTGAGAGCACAGCTCCAATACCATCTAAGGAGGCATCTGTTGCCAATATGAAAGGCCGTTCAAAATCTGGATGGGCAAGGACAACACTCTCAACTAGTGATGCTTTCAGCTGCTCGACTGCCTGGTCTTGTGCTTGTGTCCAGTCACTAGATTTCAGCTTCCTATTCTGACGAGCATGACCCAGCTTCCTCAGATTCCTTACTTTCGTCTTTTGACCCTTCAGAAGATTAAAAAGTGGCTTGGCTACGGCAGAATAGTTTGGAACAAAGTGCTGGTAGTAATTCACCATTCCCAAGAATGATCTTATCTTCTTCTGAGAAGGAGTTGTTCCATCAAGCTCCATCAAATCTAAGCTGTTCATCTTAGAGATGCTTTCAACTTTGCTTGGGTCCGTAGAAACACCCGTCTGATCAATCATATGCCCAAGGAACTTCACTGATTTTCTCATCAGGTGACACTTCTTTGGAGCCAGCTTAAGATTGTGTGTGCGAAGCCTGCCAAACACCATTTCCAAGCGATTAAGAGCTGTTTTTTCATCTGGCCCGAATACAATCAGGTCGTCCAGATAACACAACAGACTGAGAAAGTTTTCGTCCCCGAATATGTTGGTCATCATACGCATGAAGCTGCCAGGACTGTTGCAGAGACCTTGGGGTAATCGATTGTATTCGAAAAGGCCCATAGGTGTAGTAAAGGCGGTAAACTTGCGGTCCTCCTCATGCAGTGGCATATTATAAAATCCAGACGTCAAATCCATTGTGCTAAAGAGGGCGTTACCACCAAGTGCTGCTAAACAATCCGCCTGGTGTGGAAGAGGGTGTGCATCCTTCAGCGTTCTCTTGTTCAGCCAACGGAAATCCGTGCACACACGCAGGTCCCCATTCTTCTTCCAGACCAAAACGAGAGGTGAAGCGTACTCGCTGGTAGATCGCCGAATTATCTCCTTCTCCTCCATCTCAGATAGCACTTGTCTCAGTGTCTGATATTGACTAGGTGCCACTCTCCTGAACGGAAGCCTGAACGGTCTGGTGTCTGAGAGGTGGATTCTATGGACGAAACCCCTTGCTTCCCCACAGTCAAGATGGTCACGTGAAAAGATGTCTCCGTAACTCACTATCAGGTCCAGCAACCGTTGCTTCCATGTATCCGAGATATCACACAAGTCAAGGTTAAGACTGTCCAGACCAAGTGACTTCAGTCGCTCTTTCACAGGTGACATGTCGGCCACATCAGACAAACTTGTAGAGCAGTTTACCAGAAGAGGATTGGCTGTACTGTTGTGATCAAGATCTTCAAGCGCCATGCAAGGATAAAGATCTGCAATTTTTGCATTTCGTCTCAATAACACTGGACTACCTGATGTGTTGATAAGTTTCAAGGGGACCCATCCATCTCCCCACAAAGACGTGATTAGTCTAGCCACCATAACACCTCTGGGAGCTGAGTGAGAAGATGTAGGTTCAGTCATGACCGCACTTCCCGGGGACACAACAGTGGATTTGGGCAGTTTTCCCCACACCAAGTACTCACGGCCTGGCTCGAGCTGGACGGCTGAATTGCATCTGACTGTTCCTATCTTCCCAGGAATCTCTTCTCCTCTCCAGCGGTTCAATCCAGCGAGCATCGACAAGAAGCTTTCACACTCAGGGTCAGAAGAAGTTGGACTAGACAGAGCTTGCCAAAATCCATCGCACAATTTGAAATATCTGAGAATGTGTTTAATGACATTAGTCCCAATTATCAGCTCATCAAGTTGTCCAGGCACCACTAAGGTGGGTACTGCCATCTTTATACCATATACTTCCATGGTAACAGTGAACGATGATTTAGGTTTCACACGCAGGCCTCCGCAGCCTACAAGGGTGACATCAGTTTTGAACTCACTGGATTCATCCACTGCACCAGCTGATCTCAGTTTCATCTCAGCAGACTCATTTATAGTGCAGGCCATCGAACCACTGTCCAACATTGCACTCAATGTCACCGTATCTCCAATCTTCACTGGCGTATAAAAGAGGCTGTCACGTCCACCCACAACATGCGTGTTCTGATAAATGACTTCTGAATGATCAAGACTTCCTTTGGCTAAAAGGTATGTATTCTCAGACTCACAATCATCAATGGCTTGGGAGTTACAATGAGGACCCGCACAGCCTCCCTCCAAATACGGGTCTGCTAGTTTCCCTCATGCTGTGTCTGGGCAGAGGATTGTTTAGGACAATCCTTCTTTGTGTGCCCTTTGGAAAAGCATGCAAAACACAGTCTGTCTGTCATGCAGTGTGTCACTGTTGTGTGTTTGCTGTCATTACAGACTCGACAGGTACTTCTGACAAAACTGCGCTGTTGACTAGGGCCATTTCTTGGGTTGGAAACTTCACGAAATTGCACCCTGCCCATGAGCTGCTCCATCATCTCCATCATTCGAGTGAGCAACTGACTCTCAGCCTGTTGTGTGTGCTGAGACATCGCTGGGGCCGGAGTTGAGCAGGAAGAGGGCTGATGCTGTGCCAGATTGGGTGCTGTTGTTGGCTCTGGCTGGCGACGTGCCTGACTATCAGGCATAGAACTGAATGATTGGACTGGAACAGAAGGTGACTCAGTCTTGGGGCAATCGTACGGAACATGTTCACTGTTGAGCACTGCAGTTGTGTGGCTCCGTAGATTCGCTGTACTATTTGCCCGGCTTCTAAATTCTCTCTGATAATCATCAATCCTGCTCTGTATTTCTTTTGCACTCCATTCTTGAACAGGCTTGCATCTGAACATACTCGCCAAACTGGGGTCAGGACAGAATTTAACAAACATCCGTGTCACCTCCTCTCCTATGTTGTCTAAACGTTTGCCTTGTCTTCGCAGACCCTCATCTGCCAGATCAGCCGCTTTGTTAATTCGAATCCAGTAGTCCACAGGATTCTCTTTGGCTCTGGGGAGAGTGGCATAAAAATCTGCGAGTGGCAGGCAAGAGGTAGATTCACTGAAGTACTGCATAAGAATGCCATAAATTAACTCAGGTTCCTGTCTGACGTTGAGCATATCATCACTGCGAAGGCTGACTTTGACAACATCTCTTGCCCTTCCAGCTAGTCTACTCATGATCTCCTCGGCTTGCTCATGAACTGGGCACTTCTGCTTTCTTAAGTAAGCTTTTGTCCTGTCCACCCACTCCTCAATGCCATACTTATCAGAGCCATCGCCCCTAAATGAGTCATGTTCAGACTTCATGTGCACTGTAACTTGTGGTGCAACCATTTGTGTATGTGTACACTGCTCTGTACGTGCTGGTGTCTGATTGTAACTGAGTGGATTGGTTTTGCAATCAGCATTAGCATTAACTAAGCCAGCAGACACTAGTTTTGCAACTATTGACTCGCCAATCTGCGAACCTAACTGGCCCACCATGTCTGTCAGGTGGTCAAAAGCAACTCTATCAACACCAGGTGTCGAGGTGTATGGACCCTCACCAGGAACCCGACCAACAGGAGTACCACCCGGGGACTGACTCAACCCAATACCCCTACTGTTGTTTTCATGTAACTGTAGTCGTCCAACCCCCCGACTAACGTCTTCACTGAAAGTACCACCTTCAGCGCTACTCAGTAACCATGTACCCCTTCCTCTAGGGAAACCCATGTTACCATAACATGATGCATCCAGATCACCATCATATTCAGGTTTCTCAGCCATACTGAAATCAAAAGTTGTGCATAAAAAATAAAAAATAAAAAAAAAGACAAATAAAACAAGAAAAATATCAACGATATTGATTATGAGAAAGCTCACTGCTTGAAATTATATCTTGATCGCGATGACAGTCAAATCAGAACTACATTCCATGTGTCCATGCGTTGTGTATGTAATAAACTAATGTACAGTCCCAATGACAGTGTGTGAGTATGTGTATACTGTCCGCATCCAAAGCATTGAAGACTTGACCCTTCTGACGAACTTGACCTGCTCACAGCAATGAAGACTCGTACCACCGATGAACTCGATCTGCACACAGCAATCGCGGTCGATCTGCATCAAGCTGATCAAGGGATCCACGGAGTCACGGCACCAGTGTAACGGATGTGGAAAGACACACTCACACGTGGGCTTCTTTGTACTTGCCTTTATCTTTTTTTTTTTGGAAACAACAAGAAGACAATTTACATTGGCTGATGACAGACTGCAGACATTCATATGGACCACAGCGTCGACACTTGAATCTGCTCTTAACTCGTATTATACACATTAGACACATAGTAATGTTATACAATATGAAAAACTTAACATAATACTTATAATAAGTACACCAATGTAAATGTACAGAATAGTTAATTGCAGACAACATCAGTAATTCTTCATTAATTGTCAAATAACATTCGTTGACAATTATAACAGTATAAACACGAAAGCAACATACCTTTTTTTTTGGAAACAACAAGAAGACAATTTACATTGGCTGATGACAGACTGCAGACATTCATATGGACTAGAAAGATAGAAATTACACATTCACTCAACTCATAATACAAATAATCGTCAGACAGATAAGAAAGACGCAATCGTAACGAGAAATGAATCCGTGCTCGCACATGTGACGCACATGGAAATTCGATACATCTTATAATACTCTCAACAACCGTGTTTAAATGCTAAATGCATTATCTATATGTTCACATATATGTACGAAATATATTGCGTCGAAAACATTCACTTGAAACGTATAATTTTCACAATTAATTTGTTAATGCGTCAGAGCATGAAAAACCATACATACCCACAGCGTCGACACTTGAATCTGCTGCGGTACGGCAAGAGAAGAGCGACAAAATCCAATATCTGCAGTACCATTAATAGCCACAGGAGGGGAGCCTTCTAACACCAATAAATACAGCCAAATGCCTTATTTTATGAAATTCACACAATACTCTTTAAATCAAATGTTCTTTTTACCCCTGTTACATATGGCTTGTTTAACTTGTCTGTTAAAGTTAATTTGACTATCTTTAAATCTAGAGAGAATAATATTGGTCAAAACAGCATGCCTCTTTATACACAATTATATTTTCAAATGTAGCTTAATGTTGTCAATATTCAAATGATAATTAATGATGGTATATGTTTTGTATAACATTTGCCTCATTTCTTTTTAAATCATGCTTTAAAGCCAAAAATGTTGTTCTTTCCAATGACGAAAAATAATATAGAAAACTGTTAGTTTTGTCGTTTATGTTTCTCTTAATGTTATCAGGGGGTTGGTGGCAAAAAATGCCAGCAGAATTAATATGCACCCAAAATTCAAAATGTGGTGGAAAAATGGCCCTAGTATGAGTTATTTTCATAATTATAACATATATAAAAAAATATTTCCAGATTATTGGCGCGATTGCAAATGTGATGATTTAATAAAACAGTTCAGTAAACAAAGAGTGAATATTGTGATGTGACATTTTAGACATAATATTCCAAATATTTTCTGTTTTTGCTCTATTTCTTCAATGACAATAGTTCCAAACAAGCCACAGAAAGAGTTATGCGTATTTGTGATTCAGTGACCTAGTTGCTTAGTTCCAGAACGAATCTGTCATTTTGAACAAATCAGTTGACTGCTTCTATGACTCGTACATTAAGACGGTGATTTGGCGCCACCTATTGGCGGTTTTAACTTCATAATAGGCTAACTGCCAACTGTTGTATAACTTATATAAAGGGGATGCCAGTTTGAAGAATGCCATTTGGTGGCATAGGAACCATTATACTTGAATTGTGAATTGTTTAATACCTTTTAATGGTCTTCTGCAATGTTTGAGGCATATTTATTTTTTCATGCTTTAATGTTGGCCTAATTTCAGTTACATTTACATTTTAGGCTATGTAGTTTGAAATTGTATTTATTTTTTAGATTTTTATTGTAGTAACCACTCAGCTGTATGTGGAAATGCATATTTAAAAAAATATGTTGCAAATAAAACCATAGTCCACAACTTATGTAGTTTTAACTTATTTTAATATATAAATTCAGTGAAATCATCAAACGTTTGTATGACTTGCCAGTGACTTGTGACCCAAGCTACGACTTGACTTGACTTGCTTGACATAAGGCAGTGACTTGACTTGACTTGCTTGCTTTTATAAAAAATTGACTTGGACTTGCTGGAGACTCGAAGGTTAAGACTTGAGACTTGCTTGTGACTTGCACATGTGTGACTTACTCCCACCTCTGAATAATTGCAACCTTAATTATGAAATTGAAGACGATTTATAGCCAAATTAACGTCTCAGGAATGGCATGATCGCCTAACAATAAGATCTGCCTTGATAACAACCGTGCTTTATGTAACCCAGATAATATTAATTGCCAGTAAGGGGTTAAAAGGAAAAATGTTCTAGATGGAAAAGGAATGCATCCAATCACCTCGCGCTGTGGTGACTGACACCTCTGTGAGCCAATAGCAGCAGCGCATTAAGCAAGCCACCCACGAGTCGCGCGGGCGCTGTCTTCAGAGTGAACGGATGAGAGTGAGAGAGAGTGGACGAGATGAGACAGCAATGCGGAGTGTTTCTTCAAACTCTTTGTGCTAAAAGTTCATCATCTTTAAAACTAAGTGCATCTGAAGAATTGGAGTTGGATACGTTAGCTGAAAAGTTGACAAAGATGAGAGGAGAGTAAATTGATCGGAGAAGAGCAGATGGATGGATTTCGGAGCGAATCGAAACGGAGTGAATCGATGAGAATGATCTTTCTTTTATAAGAACTGATTATATATCACCTTGGTGAGTGAAAATCCAGATATGAATCTATTTTTCATATAACAGATGTGCCAAAATCTCGAAAATTATTTAGTAAAGAGCTGAGTTGAACAGGCCGCATGTAATGCACGAGCCGAATTGAATAGCACATGGGCTAAAGCTACCGCGTGTAGAAAAGGAAAAATGCTAATTGTGTCATGAAATTAGAGCGATAGATTCATAAGTTGATGAGTTTAATAACTGATGAGAAGTTAAGTTGATGTGTTAATTGAGATATGTATGTGATTGTTACAAAATAATATTTGAATCAGATATTGATTGTTGCATTGCCTTGTCTTTTGTAAGGCTGGGTTTTTTGTTTTGTGTTCTGTTTCTATGCATGTGAACGTGATTCCTGTGAGGATTCCTGTTTTGTGTCGAGTATAATCTCCTGGAGGGGAATCGTCGGTTGAACGACACGATTATACGTGCACAAATGGCGAACCGCGGTCAAGCCAGCCGCAGTTTGAAAATACACGGTCAAGCCAGCCGCCAAAAAAAAAAAGCGTGTGCGCCTATTACTATGAGTACGGTAATTTCAGTAACAGCAGAGAAAGAACGCGCTTTCAGAGCGCTTGAGTTACCTAGATCTATCTATCTATCTATCTATCTATCTATCTATCTATCTATCTATCTATCTATCTATCTATCTATCTATCTATCTATCTATCTATCTGTCTGTCTGTCTGTCTGTCTTTTTTTCTTTCTATCTATATTTTATCATTCTTTTTCTTTCTTTTCTCTTTCTTTTTTCTTTCTATCTTTCTTTTTTCTTTTATCTATCTTTCTATCTTTCTTTTTTCTTTTTTGTTATTTCTATCTATCTTTCTTTTTTCTTCTTTGTTCTTTCTATTTATTTTTCTTTTTTCTTTTCTTTCTTTCTTTTTTTTCTATCTATCTTCTTTCTTCTTTATCTTTCTTTCTTTCTTTCTTTCTTTCTTTCTTTCTTTCTTTCTTTCTTTCTTTTTATTTGTATTTCTATCTATCTTTTTTCTTTCTTTTTCTTTCTATATATCTTTCTTTTCTATCTATCTTTCTTTTTTCTTTTTTTGGTCTTTCTATATCTTTCTTTTTTCTTTCTTTCTATCTATTTTTTTTTCTTTTCTTTCTTTTTTCTATCTATCTTCTTTCTTTCTTTCTTTCTTTCTTTCTTTCTTTCTTTCTTTCTTTCTTTCTTTCTTTCTTTCTTCTTTTTTTCTTTCTTTCTTTCTTTCTTTTTTCTTTTTTGTTATTTATATCTATCTTTCTTTTTTCTTTCTTTTTTTCTTTCTATATATCTTTCTTTTCTATATATCTTTCTTTTTTCTTTTCTTTCTCTCTTTTTTTCTATCTACTTTCTTTCTTTCTATCTATCTTCTTTCTTTTTTCTTTCTTTTTTTCTTTCTTTCTTTCTATCTATATATCTTTTTCTTTCTTTTTTTTCTTTCTTTGTTTCTTTCTTTATTTCTTTCTATCTATCTTTATTTTTCTTTCTTTCTTTTTTCTTTCTATCTTTCTTCTTTCTTTCTTTCTTTCTTTCTTTTATCTATAAAATCTGTGTTGTTTTTTTCTTTAGAGGTAACACCTCAAGACATTTTTTATGTAGAGGATTACAGCATAATTATTTGCAAAAAGCAGATCAAATAAAGTATACACTGTTTCTAAATGCCTCTTTTTTTCATTTTTTTTACCATATTAAAATGCCAGTTTCTCTTGAATTCAATGTCCCATACAGCGTGCACACCTCATTTGAAACAATTTTACTAAAGCATTTTGGAGGTATATGCAATTACTCTACTTTAAACACCTATAAAAACCTCATTTCTAATAAGTAGAAAAAAATAATGGTCAGTTCTTATACGGGACGTCCCATACAGCATGCACACCTCATATCAAAGCATTTTACTGCAGCGTTTTGGAGATATATGCCATTATTCTACCTTAAACACCTATTAAAACCTCATTTCTAATAAGTGGAAAAAACGAATGGTCAGTTCTCATACGGGACGTCCCATACAGTATACACACCTCATATCAAACCATTTAACTGTAGCATTTTGGGAATATGTCACATTTGACTATTTCAGAGGCCTATAAATACCTAATTTCTAATAAGTAGAAAAAACTAATGGTCAGTTCTCATACGGGACGTCCCATACAGTATGCACACCTCATATCAAAGCATTTCACTGCAGCATTTTGGAGATATGTCACATTTTACTACTTCAGAGGCCTATAAAAACCTCATTTCTAATAAGTAGAAAAAAATAATGGTCAGTTCTCATACAGGACGTCCCATACAGTATACACACCTCACATCAAACCATTTTACTGTAGCATTTTGGGAATATGTCACATTTGACTATTTCAGAGGCCTATAAAGACCTAATATCTAATAAGTAGAAAAAACTAATGGTCAGTTCTCATACGGGACGTCCCATACAGTATGCACACCTCATATCAAAGCATTTTACTGCAGCATTTTGGAGATATGTCACATTTTACTACTTCAGAGGCCTATAAAAACCTAATTTCTAAAAAGTAGAAAAAACTAATGGTCATACAGGACGTCCCATTCAGTATACACACCTCATATCAAAGCATTTTACTGCAGCATTTTGGGAATATGTCACATTTTACTATTTCAGAGGCCTATAAAAACCTCATTTCTAATAAGTAGAAAAAACTAATGGTCATACAGGACGTCCCATACAGTATACACACCTCATATCAAAGCATTTTACTGCAGCATTTTGGGAATATGTCACATTTTACTATTTCAGAGACCTATAAAGACCTCATTTCTAATAAGTAGAAAAAACGAATGGTCAGTTCTCATACGGGACATCCCATACAGTATACACACCTCATATCAAAGCATTTTACTGCAGCATTTTGGAGATATGTCACATTTTACCACTTCAGAGGCCTATAAAGACCTAATTTCTAATAAGTAGAAAAAAACAATGGTCAGTTCTCATACGGGACGTCCCATACAGTATGCACACCTCATATCAAAGCATTTCACTGCAGCATTTTGGAGATATGTCACATTTTACTACTTCAGAGGCCTATAAAGATCTCATTTCTAATAAGTAGAAAAAACTAATGGTCAGTTCTTATAGGGGACGTCCCATACAGTATACACACCTCATATCAAAGCATTTTACTGCAGCATTTTGGAGATATGTCACATTATTCGACTTCAGAGGCCCATAAATACGTCATTTCTAATAAGTAGAAAAAACGAATGGTCAGTTCTTGTAGGGGACATCCCATACAGTATACACACCTCATATCAAACCATTTTACTGTAGCATTTTGGAGAAATGACACATTATTCGACTTCAGAGGCCCATAAATACGTCATTTATAATAAGTAGAAAAAACGAATGGTCAGTTCTTATACGGGACGTCCCATACAGTATGCCCACCTCATATCAAACAATTTTACTGTAGCATTTTGTAGAAATGTCACATTATTCGACTTCAGGGGCCCACGAATGCGTCATTTCTAATAAGTAGAAAAAACTAATGGTCAGTTCTTATAGGGGACGTCCCATACAGTATGCCCACCTCATATCAAAGCATTTTACTGCAGCATTTTGGAGATATGTCACCTTTTACCACTTCAGAGGCCTATAAAGACCTAATTTCTAATAAGTAGAAAAAAACAATGGTCAGTTCTCATACGGGACGTCCCATACAGTATGCCCACCTCATATCAAACCATTTTACTGCAGCATTTTGGAGATATGTCACATTATTCGACTTCAGGGGCCCATGAATACGTCATTTCTAATAAGTAGAAAAAACTAATGGTCAGTTCTTATAGGGGACGTCCCATACAGTATGCCCACCTCATATCAAAGCATTTTACTGCAGCATTTTGGAGATATGTCACATTTTACCACTTCAGAGGCCTATAAAGACCTAATTTCTAATAAGTAGAAAAAAACAATGGTCAGTTCTCATACGGGACGTCCCATACAGTATGCCCACCTCTTATCAAACCATTTTACTGCAGCATTTTGGAGATATGTCACATTATTCGACTTCAGGGGCCCATGAATACGTCATTTCTAATAAGTAGAAAAAACTAATGGTCAGTTCTTATAGGGGACGTCCCATACAGTATGCCCACCTCATATCAAAGCATTTTACTGCAGCATTTTGGAGATATGTCACATTTTACCACTTCAGAGGCCTATAAAGACCTAATTTCTAATAAGTAGAGAAAAACAATGGTCAGTTCTCATACGGGACGTCACATACAGTATACACACCTCATATCAAAGCATTTTACTGCAGCATTTTAGAGATATGTTCCATTTTACTACTTCAGAGGCCTATAAAGACCTCATTTCTAATAAGCAGAAAAAAACAATGGTCAGTTCTCATACGGGACGTCCCATACAGTGTGCCCACCTCATATCAAATCATTTTACTGCAGCATTTTGGAGATATGTCACATTATTCGACTTCAGAGGCCCATAAATACGTCATTTCTAATAAGTAGAAAAAAACTAATGGTCAGTTCTTGTAGGGGACGTCCCATACAGTATGCCCACCTCATATCAAACCATTTTACTGTAGCATTTTGGAGAAATGACACATTATTCGACTTCAGGGGCCCATAAATACGTCATTTCTAATAAGTAGAAAAAACGAATGGTCAGTTCTTATACGGGACGTCCCATACAGTATGCCCACCTCATATCAAACCATTTTACTGTAGCATTTTGGAGAAATGACACATTATTCGACTTCAGGGGCCCATAAATACGTCATTTCTAATTAGTAGAAAAAACGAATGGTCAGTTCTTATATGGGACGTCCCATACAGTATGCCCACCTCATATCAAACCATTTTACTGCAGCATTTTGGAGATATGTCACATTATTCGACTTCAGGGGCCCATGAATACGTCATTTCTAATAAGTAGAAAAAACTAATGGTCAGTTTTTATAGGGGACGTCCCATACAGTATGCCCACCTCATATCAAAGCATTTTACTGCAGCATTTTGGAGATATGTCACATTTTACCACTTCAGAGGCCTATAAAGACCTAATTTCTAATAAGTAGAAAAAAATAATGGTCAGTTCTCATACCGGACGTCACATACAGTATACACACCTCATATCAAAGCATTTTACTGCAGCATTTTGGAGATATGTTCCATTTTACTACTTCAGAGGCCTATAAAGACCTCATTTCTAATAAGTAGAAAAAAACAATGGTCAGTTCCCATACGGGACGTCCCATACAGTATGCCCACCTCATATCAAATCATTTTACTGCAGCATTTTGGAGATATGTCACATTATTCGACTTCAGAGGCCCATAAATACGTCATTTCTAATAAGTAGAAAAAACTAATGGTCAGTTCTTGTAGGGGACGTCGCATACAGTATGCCCACCTCATATCAAATCATTTTACTGTAGCATTTTGGAGAAATGACACATTATTCGACTTTAGGGGCCCACAAATACGTCATTTCTAATAAGTAGAAAAAATGAATGGTCAGTTCTTATACGGGACGTCCCATACAGTATGCCCACCTCATATCAAACCATTTTACTGTAGCATTTTGGAGAAATGACACATTATTCGACTTCAGGGGCCCATAAATACGTCATTTCTAATAAGTAGAAAAAAGGAATGGTCAGTTCTTATACGGGACGTCCCATACAGTATGCCCACCTCATATCAAACCATTTTACTGTAGCATTTTGGAGAAATGACACATTATTCGACTTCAGGGGTCCATAAATACGTCATTTCTAATAAGTAGTAAAAACGAATGGTCAGTTCTTATACGGGACGTCCCATACAGTATGCCCACCTCATATCAAACAATTTTACTGTAGCATTTTGGAGAAATGTCACATTATTCGACTTCAGGGGCCCATGAATACGTAATTTCTAATAAGTAGAAAAAACTAATGGTCAGTTCTTATAGGGGACGTCCCATACAGTATGCCCACCTCATATCAAAGCATTTTACTGCAGCATTTTGGAGATATGTCACATTTTACCACTTCAGAGGCCTATAAAGGCCTAATTAGTAGAAAAAAACAATAGTCAGTTCTCATACGGGACGTCCCATACAGTATACACACCTCATATCAAAGCATTTTACTGCAGCATTTTGGAGATATGTTCCATTTTACTACTTCAGAGGCCTATAAAGACCTCATTTCTAATAAGCAGAAAAAAACAATGGTCAGTTCTCATACGGGACGTCCCATACAGTATGCCCACCTCATATCAAAGTATTTTACTGTAGCATTTTGGAGAAATGACACATTATTCGACTTCAGGGGCCCATAAATACGTCATTTCTAATAAGTAGAAAAAACGAATGGTCAGTTCTTATACGGGACGTCCCATACAGTATGCCCACCTCATATCAAACCATTTTACTGTAGCATTTTGGAGAAATGACACATTATTCGACTTCAGGGGCCCACAAATACGTCATTTCTAATAAGTAGAAAAAACGAATGGTCAGTTCTTATATGGGACGTCCCATACAGTATGCCCACCTCATATCAAACCATTTTACTGCAGCATTTTGGAGATATGTCACATTATTCGACTTCAGGGGCCCATGAATACGTCATTTCTAATAAGTAGAAAAAACTAATGGTCAGTTTTTATAGGGGACGTCCCATACAGTATGCCCACCTCATATCAAAGCATTTTACTGCAGCATTTTGGAGATATGTCACATTTTACCACTTCAGAGGCCTATAAAGACCTAATTTCTAATAAGTAGAAAAAAATAATGGTCAGTTCTCATACCGGACGTCACATACAGTATACACACCTCATATCAAAGCATTTTACTGCAGCATTTTGGAGATATGTTCCATTTTACTACTTCAGAGGCCTATAAAGACCTCATTTCTAATAAGTAGAAAAAAACAATGGTCAGTTCTCATACGGGACGTCCCATACAGTATGCCCACCTCATATCAAATCATTTTACTGCAGCATTTTGGAGATATGTCACATTATTCGACTTCAGAGGCCCATAAATACGTCATTTCTAATAAGTAGAAAAAACTAATGGTCAGTTCTTGTAGGGGACGTCGCATACAGTATGCCCACCTCATATCAAATCATTTTACTGTAGCATTTTGGAGAAATGACACATTATTCGACTTTAGGGGCCCATAAATACGTCATTTCTAATAAGTAGAAAAAACGAATGGTCAGTTCTTATACGGGACGTCCCATACAGTATGCCCACCTCATATCAAACCATTTTACTGTAGCATTTTGGAGAAATGACACATTATTCGACTTCAGGGGCCCATAAATACGTCATTTCTAATAAGTAGAAAAAAGGAATGGTCAGTTCTTATACGGGACGTCCCATACAGTATGCCCACCTCATATCAAACAATTTTACTGTAGCATTTTGGAGAAATGTCACATTATTCGACTTCAGGGGCCCATGAATACGTAATTTCTAATAAGTAGAAAAAACTAATGGTCAGTTCTTATAGGGGACGTCCCATACAGTATGCCCACCTCATATCAAAGCATTTTACTGCAGCATTTTGGAGATATGTCACATTTTACCACTTCAGAGGCCTATAAAGATCTAATTTCTAATAAGTAGAAAAAAACAATGGTCAGTTCTCATACGGGACGTCCCATACAGTATACACACCTCATATCAAAGCATTTTACTGCAGCATTTTGGAGATATGTTCCATTTTACTACTTCAGAGGCCTATAAAGACCTCATTTCTAATAAGTAGAAAAAAACAATGGTCAGTTCTCATACGGGACGTCCCACACACAGTATACACACCTCATATCAAAGCATTTTACTGCAGCATTTTGGAGATATGTTCCATTTTACTACTTCAGAGACCTATAAAGACCTCATTTCTAATAAGTAGAAAAAAACAATGATCAGTTCTCATACGGGACGTCCCATACAGTATACACACCTCATATCAAACCATTTTACTGCAGCATTTTGGAAGAAATGTCACATGATTCGACTTCAGAGGCCCCTAAATACGTCATTTCTAATAAGTAGAAAAAACAATGGTCAGTTCTCATACGGGACGTCCCATACAGTATGCCCACCTCATATCAAACCATTTTACTGTAGCATTTTGGAGAAATGTCACATTATTCGACTTCAGAGGCCCATACATACGTCATTTCTAATAAGTAGAAAAAACTAATGGTCAGTTCTTATATGGGACGTCCCATACAGTATGCCCACCTCATATCAAACCATTTTACTTTTGCATTTTGGAGAAATGTCACATTATTCGACTTCAGAGGCCCATAAATACATCATTTCTAATAAGTAGAAAAAAACAAAGGTCAGTTCTTATACGGGACGTCCCAAACAGTATACGCACCTCATATCAAACCATTTTACTGTAGCATTTTGGAGAAATGTCACATTGTTCGACTTCAGGGGCCCATAAATATGTCATTTCTAATAAGTATAAAAAACGAATGGTCAGTTCTTGTAGGGGACGTCCCATACAGTATGCCCACCTCATATCAAACCATTTTACTGTAGCATTTTGGAGAAATGTCACATTATTCGACTTCAGAGGCCTATAAATACCTCATTTCTAATAAGTAGAAAATAACAAAGGTCAGTTCTTAAACGGGACGTCCCATACAGTATACGCTAGGGGTGGAACGGTACACAGAAGTCACGGTTCGGTTCATACCTCGGTTCAGACGTCACGGTTCGGTACGATTTCGGTACAATGGAGTGAATAGCAAAACAAAAATGCAGAAGGCTTTTTTATAAATGTCTTAAAGCCTTGTATTTTTTAAATAAGTTTTATTAATAAAGGCATAGAACCAGTTTATTTGTAGTGCACTGACAGTAGTTTTATATAATTAGTTTATTAATTAAATTATTAAAAAGACGAAAAGACCATGAGATATGTTTGGTAATTGTACCTGAATGAATTTACAATTAATTTGCTATTTCAGATCAATATATTTGTTTTCCTTCATTTTAATTAACCCTAACTTTATTCTCATCTGAATTATAAATAATTGATTTCCGTATAAAATAATACTACCATTAAAAACTTTTGTTAACAGTTGTAGGTTACAGTTTGACAAGAGTTTAGAGTGTGACAAAAGCACAATGTAGTGTTTTATTGCGAGTGTACACAAATATAAGTAAACAGTTTGCAGTTTAAATGATGTCCTGTATGAAAAAAATGACGGAGTATGTTTTTATGTTTCCACTGTTCGATCGCCCGTGCCTCTCACACACACACACACACACACACACACACACACACACACACTCACACACTGTTCGATCGCGCGATTCGCGCCCGCGCCTCTCACACACACACACACACACACACACACACACACACACACTGTTAGATCGCGGGATTCGCGCCCGCGCCTCTCTCTCTCTCTCTCTCTCTCTCTCTCTCTCTCTCTCTCTCTCTCTCTCTCTCTCGCACACACACACACTGTTCGATCGCGCGATTCGCACGCACGCCTCTCTCTGTCTCTCTCTCTCTCTCGCACACGCACACACACACACACACACACACACTGTTCATCGCGCCTCTCTCTCTCGCGCGCGCGCATACACACACACACACACACTCCAGCATTGCAATCTTGATCGCAGCCTGTTCATTGCTGCGTTCAGTCACACCAAAAGCGAATAGAGCGAAATGTATCGCTATTTAAGAGTTTTTTTTTTAAATTAATTTGTACCGTGTATTCTCCGTGCAAATTCGCGCACCGAACCGTGACGCCCGTACCGTTTCGGTTCAATACGAATACATGTACCGTTCCACCCCTAGTATACGCACCTCATATCAAACCATTTTACTGTAGCATTTTGGAGAAATGTCACACTATGCGACTTCAGAGGCCTATAAATACCTCATTTCTAATAAGTAGAAAATAACAAAGGTCAGTTCTTATACGGGACGTCCCATACAGTGTACACACCTCATATCAAACCATTTTACTGTAGCATTTTGGAGAAATGTCACATTATTCGACTTCAGAGGCCCATGAATACGACATTTCTAATAAGTAGAAAAAACGAATGGTCAGTTCTTATATGGGACGTCCCATACAGTATGCCCACCTCATATCAAACCATTTTACTGTAGCATTTTGGAGAAATGACACATTATTTGACTTCAGGGGCCCTTAAATACGTCATTTCTAATAAGTAGAAAATATCAAAGGTCAGTTCTTAAACGGGACGTCCCACACAGTGTACACACCTCATATCAAACCATTTTACTGTAGCATTTTGGAGAAATGTCACATTATTCGACTTCAGAGGCCCATTAAGGCCTCATTTCTAATTAATAGAAAAAACTAATGGTCAGTTCTTAAACGGGACGTCCCATACAGTATACACACCTCATATCAAACCTTTTTACTGTAGCATTTTGGAGAAATGTCACATGATTCGACTTCAGAGGCCCCTAAATACGTCATTTCTAATAAGTAGAAAAAACAATGGTCAGTTCTCATACGGGACGTCCCATACAGTATGCCCACCTCATATCAAACCATTTTACTGTAGCATTTTGGAGAAATGACACAGTATTCGACTTCAGGGGCCCATAAATACGTAAATTATAATAATTAGAAAATAACAAAGGTCAGTTCTTAAACGGGACGTCCCATACAGTATATGCACCTCATATCAAACCATTTTACTGTAGCATTTTGGAGAAATTTCACATTATTCGACTTCAGAGGCCCATACATACGTCATTTCTAATAAGTAGAAAAAACTAATGGTCAGTTCTTATATGGGACGTCCCATACAGTATGCCCACCTCATATCAAACCATTTTACTGTAGCATTTTGGAGAAATGACACAGTATTCGACTTCAGGGGCCCGTAAATACGTCATTTCTAATAAGTAGAAAAACCGAATGGTCAGTTCTTATACGGGACGTCCCATACAGTATGCCCACCTCATATCAAACAATTTTACTGTGACATTTTGGAGAAATGTCACATTATTCGACTTCAGGGGCCCATGAATACGTCATTTCTAATAAGTAGAAAAAACTAATGGTCAGTTCTTATAGGGGACATCCCATACAGTATGCCCACCTCATATCAAAGCATTTTACTGCAGCATTTTGGAGATATGTCACATTTTACCACTTCAGAGGCCTATAAAGATCTAATTTCTAATAAGTAGAAAAAAACAATGGTCAGTTCTCATACGGGACGTCCCATACAGTATACACACCTCATATCAAAGCATTTTACTGCAGCATTTTGGAGATATGTTCCATTTTACTACTTCAGAGGCCTATAAAGACCTCATTTCTAATAAGTAGAAAAAAACAATGGTCAGTTCTCATACGGGACGTCCCATACAGTATACACACCTCATATCAAAGCATTTTACTGCAGCATTTTGGAGATATGTTCCATTTTACTACTTCAGAGACCTATAAAGACCTCATTTCTAATAAGTAGAAAAAAACAATGGTCAGTTCTCATACGGGACGTCCCATACAGTATACGCACCTCATATCAAACCATTTTACTGTAGCATTTTGGAGAAATGTCACATTATTCGAATTCAGAGGCCCATAAATACGTCATTTCTAATAAGTAGAAAAAACTAATGGTCAGTTCTTGTAGGGGACGTCCCATACAGTATGCCCACCTCATATCAAACCATTTTACTGTAGCATTTTGGAGAAATGACACAGTGTTCGACTTCAGGGGCCCATAAATACGTAAATTCTAATAATTAGAAAATAACAAAGGTCAGTTCTTAAACGGGACGTCCCATACAGTATACGCACCTCATATCAAACCATTTTACTGTAGCATTTTGGAGAAATGTCACATTGTTCGACTTCAGGGGCCCATAAATATGTCATTTCTAATAAGTATAAAAAACGAATGGTCAGTTCTTGTAGGGGACGTCCCATACAGTATGCCCACCTCATATCAAACCATTTTACTGTAGCATTTTGGAGAAATGTCACATTATTCGACTTCAGAGGCCTATAAATACCTCATTTCTAAAAAGTAGAAAATAACAAAGGTCAGTTCTTAAACGGGACGTCCCATACAGTATACGCACCTCATATCAAACCATTTTACTGTAGCATTTTGGAGAAATGTCACACTATGCGACTTCAGAGGCCTATAAATACCTCATTTCTAATAAGTAGAAAATAACAAAGGTCAGTTCTTATACGGGACGTCCCATACAGTGTACACACCTCATATCAAACCATTTTACTGTAGCATTTTGGAGAAATGTCACATTATTCGACTTCAGAGGCCCATGAATACGACATTTCTAATAAGTAGAAAAAACGAATGGTCAGTTCTTATATGGGACGTCCCAAACAGTATGCCCACCTCATATCAAACCATTTTACTGTAGCATTTTGGAGAAATGACACATTATTTGACTTCAGGGGCCCATAAATACGTCATTTCTAATAAGTAGAAAATATCAAAGGTCAGTTCTTAAAAGGGACGTCCCATACAGTGTACACACCTCATATCAAACCATTTTACTGTAGCATTTTGGAGAAATGTCACATTATTCGACTTCAGAGGCCCATTAAGGCCTCATTTCTAATTAATAGAAAAAACTAATGGTCAGTTCTTATACGGGACGTCCCATACAGTATACACACCTCATATCAAACCATTTTACTGTAGCATTTTGGAGAAATGTCACATTTTGTGACTTCAGAGGCCTATAAATACCTCATTTCTAATAAGTAGAAAATAACAAAGGTCAGTTCGTAAACGGGACGTCCCATACAGTATACACACCTCATATCAAACCTTTTTACTGTAGCATTTTGGAGAACCCTTGTGTTTTGTTCGACCAATCGATGTCTCTGGATGGTCATTCTAGACAGTTGGTTAGAAACTGTTTTTATCATTTGAGAAATATCTCTAAACTGAGAACAATACTGCCCAAAGCTACTATGGAGATGATCATTCATGCTTTTATTTCTTCACGGTTAGATTATTGTAACTGTCTTTTTACTTGTTTTAACAAATTTTCTCTGAAGCGTCTTCAATTGGTACAAAACGCAGCAGCCTGCAGGCTACTAACAGGAACCAACAAAAGGGCACACATTACTCCGATTTTATTGATTCTCCACTGGCTTCCAGTAAAATATAGAATTGACTATAAAATATTAGTTTTAACTTTTAGAGCACTACATGGAAAGACCCCTCAAGATATCACAGATATGTTGACCCCCTATTCTTCTTTCTGCACTCTTCGTTCCTCAGGTCAAAATCTCCTGTTGGTCCTCAAAACCCGCTTTAAAACGCGGGGAGACCGCTCCTTTCAGGCAGCCACTCCCAAACTGTGGAATGCCCTGCCCCTGTCGTTGCGTGTGGCCGACTCTGTCGATTCTTTTAAAAAACAGCTGAAGACACATCTATTCAGACAAGCTTTCAGTTGACTGAGCTATTATGTTTTATGTTTTGTATATTGTTTCTTAATTGTTAAATTGTTAACTTGCTATATGTAAAGTACTTTGTGATTTTATCTGTGATAGGTGCCGTATAAATAAAGCTTACTTACTTACTTACTTAGAAATGTCACATTATTCGACTTTAGAGGCCTATAAATACCTCATTTCTAATAAGTAGAAAATAACAACGGTCAGTTCTTAAAAGGGACGTCCCATACAGTATACGCACCTCATATCAAACCATTTTACTGTAGCATTTTGGAGAAATGTCGCATTTTGGAGATATGTCACATTGTTTGACTTCAGAGGCCTATAAAGTCCTCATTTCTAATAAGTAGAAAAAACGAATGGTCAGTTCTCATACGGCACGTCCCATACAGTATACGCACCTCATATCAAACCATTTTACTGTAGCATTTTGGAGAAATGTCACATTATTCGACTTCAGAGGCCCATAAATACGTCATTTCTAATAAGTAGAAAATAACAAACGTCAGTTCTTATACGGGACGTCCCATACTGTATACATCCCTCATATCAAACCAGCAGCATTTTGGAGATATGTCACATTGTTTGACTTCAGAGGCCTATAAAGTCCTAATTTCTAATAAGTAGAAAAAACGAATGGCCAGTTCTTATAGGGGACGTCCTATACAGTGCACGCACCTCATATCAAACCATTTTACTGCAGCATTTTGGACTTATGTCACAATTTACTACGTTCAGAGATCTATAAAGAACTCATTTCTAATAAGTAGAAAAAAAGTCAGTTTTTTAGGGGACGTACCATACAGTATACATTTTACTGCAGCGTTTTAAAGATAATATTTTACCACTTCAACGCCCCATACTATATGTATGTTATAGATTATGTTTGTAGAACGCAGATGAACACGATGATGAAGGCAAAGGTGCCATCTCGTGCCGGCAGATGGATAGATGCGGCTTAGCTGGAGGACAATAAAAAGCCAGAGAGAGCCATGCAAAACCGTCCAGGTTGGTGCAGATGGTAGTGACAGCCAGGGGATGGCCTTGAGCAGGGAAGAGCAGACAGAGACCCAGCCCACAGTCAGGACTGCGTCCCACGGCGGCGTCGCAGAAGGGAGTAGCCATGGAGTGAAAAGTCCCAACACTACCAAGGGGATTACCGGAGGTGACGACGGTGATGGAAGTGGAGCACACCACGTAGCCAGAGAAGCGATGAGGCAGTGACACAAAGACCTAGACGACCGCGACTAGGCCACAGCGCCGACCCCCTGAAGTGGAAGCAGTGATTCTGAGGTTAGAGGCTGAGCTGTAGCAACCATAGGTGGAGGTGGAACCTGAGGGAGGGCGGAGCTAGCCAAAGCCGAAAGAGGTGGAGGGCCGTAGGGCAGCGAATGGGCCACAAGTCCATGGCGAAGAAGGTGTAATGTCCAAGCGAGGAAGCCCGGGGAGGCCGAATGGCCGATGGTCCACGCTGGAGTCGAGGGTGGTAAGAGCACAGGAGCCAGGGCGACGGGTAAAGGTGGAGCGGAGGCGGAGCACTCAGAGGCTGGAGGCGGAGCCACAGTCTCCACACTCCCAGGTGGAGATGGCTCCCAGCAGGCAAAAGATGTAGCCGTGCCACAGAGAGGAGGCTGAGTTGCACTGCGGGACTGATGGGAGGAAGAGATGACTGGGTGGCAGGAGTGTCTTGGGACTGCAGAGACAGACAGATACCGAGGAAATATACAAGTTTATTACAAGTGGTTTGGAGAGGTGGTGGGAGAGGGAGGTTGAGCGAGACCAGCGGATTCCCCTCGCTGCTTGCGGTGGGCTCATGCTGTTGATCCTCAGAGTCTGGGTGGTCTTAGCTGGGAACTGGGTTGTGAGTGGGACTGGCGTTGTTGTCCACAGTTCCGATGGTGAGTGGCAATCCACAAGACGCCAGCACCCACTCCACGAATTCTGAATTTCTACTTATTTGAAATGAGGTCTTTATACACCCCTGAAGTCAATTAATGTGACACATCTCCAAAATGCTCTAGTAAAATGGCTTGATATGACATGTGTATACTGTATGGGACGTCCCATATAAAAATTTACCATTGTTTTTTCTACTTATTAGAAAATAGATCTTTATAGGACTCTGAAGTAGTAAAATGTGGCATAACTCCAAAATGCTGCAGCCAAATGGTTTTATATGAGGTGTGCATACTGTATGGGACGTCTCCTATAAGAACTGGCCTTTAGTTTTTTCTACTTATTAGAAATTAGATGTTTATAGGACTCTGAAGTAGTAAAATGAGACTTATCTCCAAAATGCTGCAGTAAAATGGTTTTATATGAGGTGTGCATACTGTATGGGACATCCCCTATAAGAACTGGCTTTTAGTTTTTTTCTGCTTATTAGAAATGCGGTCTTTATAAGCCTCTGAAGTAATATAATGTGACATATCTCCAAAATGCTGCAGTAAAATGGTTTAATATGAGGTGCTTATACTGTATGTGTCAGATGCTGCAAAAGATAGGACCCAGATGCAAAAGAGCAGACAAGGGGTTTTATTGACAAGACTATAGACGGGGCACAACAAGGAGAATGAGGTGAGAAACAGTTCAGGCTGACGACGCGAAGACAGGGGAGGAGGAAGACCACTGAAACCAGTCCTGGGAGACATGGGCTTGAGGGCAGCAGAAGAGAAGGCGGCACCAGGTGGAGTGATGGTGAGGAAGACCAGGCAGGAACACTAGAAACCCAGAGGCTTGTAGATCTGTTAGCTGAAAGACCAGTCAAACTACCATGTAGTGAATGTCAGTGGTCTGGAAGGCTCAGGATGCAGGGCAGGGACAAACACAAGACTCACAATGAACAAGACAAGACAGAACAAGATAACAGAGCAAGACAAGAAAGTAATTAAACAGGAAATATAAAATAAAGACTGCAGCAAAACAATGACTAGTGAAGCCAAACAAAAGAACTAGGAATAAAATGACTGAAACCAGCAATAAAAAATAAAGGTAAAACAAACTGACAGGGAACTAGACACGATAATCTAGAATACAAATAAAATCAAAAGAGAGAAAACAAAAGACTAATACTAACTAGAACAAGACAAGGAAAAAGGCAAAATGATACACTAGAACTAGAAAAGTCAATATTACAACAAGGACTACGATTAACCATACACACAGGCATAACCCACAAAGCACACAAGACGAACCAGCAAAGACATGAGGGAAAGAGGCACAATATAAAGGGACCAGAGAACATGAGGATCAGGTGAGCACAATTAGTGAAACAAGGACAAGACGTGGACTAAAAAAAAGGCGTGGTAACAGGAAACAAGGAGGCGGGACATGAGGAGCACATGGCAAACACAAACCAAGACAGAGCCATGTGCTTAAACACAAAACAAACACAGAAACATGAAACCACAACAAAAAAGACAAGGCTGCCCGTGCAGAACGCTGACAGTATGGGACGTCCCCTATAAAAACTGACCATTAGTTTTTTCTACTTATTAGAAATGAGGCCTTTATGGGCCTCTGAAGTCGAATAATGTGACATTTCTCCAAAATGCTACAGTAAAATGCTTTGATATGAGGTGGGCATACTGTATGGGACGTCCCGTATGAGAACTGACCATTGTTTTTTTCTACTTATTGGAAATGAGGTCTTTATAGGCCTCTGAAGTAGTAAAATGGAACATATCTCCAAAATGCTGCAGTAAAATGCTTTGATATGAGGTGGGCATACTGTATGGGACGTCCCCTATAAGAACTGACCATTAGTTTTTTCTACTTATTAGAAATGACGTATTCATGGGCCCCTGAAGTCGAATAATGTGACATATCTCCAAAATGCTGCAGTAAAATGGTTTGATATGAGGTGGGCATACTGTATGGGACGTCCCGTATGAGAACTGACCATTGTTTTTTTCTACTTATTAGAAATTAGGTCTTTATAGGCCTCTGAAGTGGTAAAATGTGACATATCTCCAAAATGCTGCAGTAAAATGCTTTGATATGAGGTGGGCATACTGTATGGGACGTCCCCTATAAGAACTGACCATTAGTTTTTTCTACTTATTAGAAATGACGTATTCATGGGCCTCTGAAGTCGAATAATGTGACATATCTCCAAAATGCTGCAGTAAAATGCTTTGATATGAGGTGGGCATACTGTATGGGACGTCCCGTATGAGAACTGACCATTGTTTTTTTCTACTTATTAGAAATGAGGTCTTTATAGGCCTCTGAAGTAGTAAAATGGCACATATCTCCAAAATGCTACAGTATGGTTTGATATGAGGTGTGTATACTGTATGGGATGTCCTGTATGAGAACTGACCATTAGGTTTTTCTACTTATTAGAAATGAGGTTTTTATAGGCCTCTGAAGTAGTAAAATGTGACATATCTCCAAAATGCTGCAGTAAAATGCTTTGATATGAGGTGTGTATACTGTATGGGACGTCCTGTATGAGAACTGACCATTAGTTTTTTCTACTTATTAGAAATGAGGTTTTTATAGGCCTCTGAAGTTGTAAAATGTGACATATCTCCAAAATGCTGCAGTAAAATGCTTTGATATGAGGTGTGTATACTGTATGGGACGTCCCATATGAGAACTGACCATTGTTTTTTCTACTTATTAGAAATTAGGTCTTTATAGGCCTCTGAAGTGGTAAAATGTGACATATCTCCAAAATGCTGCAGTAAAATGCTTTGATATGAGGTGTGTATACTGTATGGGATGTCCCGTATGAGAACTGACCATTAGTTTTTTCTACTTATTAGAAATGAGGTCTTTATGGTCTCTGAAATAGTAAAATGTGACATATTCCCAAAATGCTGCATGTAAAATGCTTTGATATGAGGTGTGTATACTGTATGGGACGTCCTGTATGACCATTAGTTTTTTCTACGTATTAGAAATGAGGTTTTTATAGGCCTCTGAAATAGTAAAATGTGACATATTCCCAAAATGCTGCAGTAAAATGCTTTGATATGAGGTGTGTATACTGAATGGGACGTCCTGTATGACCATTAGTTTTTTCTACTTTTTAGAAATTAGGTTTTTATAGGCCTCTGAAGTAGTAAAATGTGACATATCTCCAAAATGCTGCAGTAAAATGCTTTGATATGAGGTGTGCATACTGTATGGGACGTCCCGTATGAGAACTGACCATTAGTTTTTTCTACTTATTAGAAATTAGGTATTTATAGGCCTCTGAAATAGTCAAATGTGACATATTCCCAAAATGCTACAGTAAAATGCTTTGATATGAGGTGTGCATACTGTATGGGACGTCCCGTATGAGAACTGACCATTCGTTTTTTCTACTTATTAGAAATGAGGTTTTAATAGGTGTTTAAGGTAGAATAATGGCATATATCTCCAAAACGATGCAGTAAAATGCTTTGATATGAGGTGTGCATGCTGTATGGGACGTCCCGGATAAGAACTGACCATTATTTTTTTCTGCTTATTAGAAATGAGGTTTTTATAGGTGTTTAAAGTAGAGTAATTGCATATACCTCCAAAATGCTTTAGTAAAATTGTTTCAAATGAGGTGTGCACGCTGTATGGGACATTGAATTCAAGAGAAACTGGCATTTTAATATGGTAAAAAAAAGAAAAAAAAGAGGCATTTAGAAACAGTGTATACTTTATTTGATCTGCTTTTTGCAAATAATTATGCTGTAATCCTCTACATAAAAAATTTCTTGAGGTGTTACCTCTAAAGAAAAAAACAACACAGATTTTATAGATAAAAGAAAGAAAGAAGAAAGAAAGAAGGAAGAAAGAAGAAAGAAAGAAGATAGATAGAAAGAAAAAAGAAAGAAAGATAAAAAGAAAGAAGATAGAAAGAAACAAAGAAACAAAGAAAAAAGAAAGAAAAATAAAGATAGATAGAAATAAAGAAAGAAAAAAAGAAAGAAAAAGATAGATAGATAGAAAGAAAGAAAGAAAGAAAGAAAGAAGATAGATAGATAGAAAGAAATATAGAAAGAAAGAAAGAAAGAAAGAAGATAGAAAAAGAAAAAGAAAGGAAAGAAAGAAAGAAAGAAAGAAAGAAAGAAAAAGCTAGATAGATAGAAAGAAAGAAAGAAACAAAGAATGAAAAAGAAAGAAAGAAAGAAAGAAAGAAAAAGAAAGAAAAAAAGAAGATAGAAAGAAAGAAAGAAAGAAAGGAGAAAGAAGAAAGAAAGAAGATAGATAGAAAAAAAGAAAGAAAGAAAAGAAAAAAGAAAGATATATAGAAAAGAAAGATATATAGAAAGAAAAAAAGAAAGAAAAAAGAAAGATAGATATAAATAACAAAAAAGAAAAAAGAAAGATAGAAAGAAAGAAACAAAGAAAGAAAGAAAGAAGATAGAAAGAAAGAAAGAAAGAAAGAAAGAAAGAAAGATAGAAAGAAAGAAAGAAAGAAAGAAAGAAAGAAAGAAAGAAAGAAAGAAAGAAAGAAAGAAGAAAGAAAGATAGATAGAAAAAAGAAAAATAGATAGAAAGAAAGAAAAAAGAAAGATATAGAAAGACCAAAAAAGAAAAAAAGAAAGATAGATAGAAAGAAAAAAAGAAAGAAAAAAGAAAGATAGATAGAAAAGAAAGATATATAGAAAGAAAAAAAGAAAGAAAAAAGAAAGATAGATAGAAATAACAAAAAAATTAAAAATAAAGATAGATAGAAATAACAAAAAAGAAAGATAGAAAGATAGATAAAAAGAAAGATAGAAAGAAAAAAGAAAGAAAAAGAATGATAAAATATAGATAGAAAGAAAAAAAGATAGATAGATAGATAGATTCTATGATTCAGTGATTCTATTTTGCATAGTTGGACATACTGTTGTTTGAGAAAAGTGAATTGTTGTAAAAAGATTCTGAATCTTGATCTGTGTGTGAATCAAGCTATATGTATAATTGCATCTAAATTCCACACAATTGGGTTTTGAATGTAACATTTTATTTTGTTATTGTAATTAGTTTTGGTCAGAGAGTGAAAAGAACAGACACAGTGTTGTTTTCAATTTATTTTTATTTACACATTGAATGGAATGTGAATACTGAACTGAGGTTGTTGAATCTTTCACCCTAGAGGGAAAAACAATAGAAGAGTGATGACAATGTTTTTTTTCCCCTTTGTTTACTAAATGTCATTGGTTTATATGCATGTTTGGTTGATCTTAAAGGGGTGATGAACTGAGAAATCAAATTTTCCTTGAGCTTTTGACATCTAAGAGGTCATCAAATTATAAGAATATCCTGTAAGTTTCAGAACTGAAAACGTCCTTGTTAGTCCAATAAAAGCTTTTATTGACACCAGGCTCAGCAAACGACTCGTTTTTCAAAGTGGGGAACTATGACGACAAAGAGGATAAAACACCACCCCCCGCAGAAGAAGATCAACGCCTACTTCAACACGGCCGGTTTAGCCCCGCCCACCGATTCGCGCATTACACGAAACTCATTATAATATGCAAAACTGTTATCCACTCACAGCAGTGGGCGTTTACTTCCAAGTCTTCAATGCGAGACGCCCATAAAAACCGAGCGTTTTTGAGCTAGGCTCAAAACTAGGGTAGAAAATAGCCTATTACTTATTCATTTGGATGTTTTTGAATGTAAAAACCAAGCGAACGTCATAAGTTGACCTCAGACAACAATATAACACAATTTAAAAAGCCAGTTCATGACCCCTTTAATCAAAACAAAATATAAAGAGATCAAAATCTTTGACTATACATTCACCTGCATTCGTCGTTTCCTCCCTCCAGAAGACGTTCCTGGCTTCTGATCGCATTGGCCTATACAGAATAATATTGTTAGGTGTAGCATATCAATTACGTGAGCGCTACACGCTACATTTAGCACAACGATAAAATATAATTTTGCAACCACGTCAAATCCCTAAGGACGCTAATGACCGCTATAGGATGATTTTGTGGAGAGCAGACGAAACTAACCTTGAGTGAGCTTAGAAGATTCATCTAGCCTTTACTGATCTAGATATCCGAATCTGAGATTGGACATGCACCGTTTGTCTAGTGTGTATGTTTAAAAAAAAAAATGTTTTTAAACCGGCTAAATCTGACTTCTTAATACGGTACTTACCTGAAGCTACTATCATTACCTAAATGATACTTGATCTGTTGTCTTTTGAGCGTAGAATCCTTTTCTCAGATGCGCAGCATGTCTGACATGGCACCCAAGTTGCTCTTTGCAGAAATAGTCCCATTCATGGCTGGGAGATCGCTGGCCACATCAACAGTTAAGACTCTTGAATAGAAAGATACATGAACATGTAAATCATACAGTTGAGCAAAGACAATGCCACTCGAGTCTCCTTCACTGATTAGTTCTGTTGATTGGTTTGACTTGATAAAACTAATATGACTGTTAGTTCTACTGAGTTAGCAGTTTTTGCTAAGGATATGTGGCCTTTGACAGGAGCATCCTTAGTCTGCCTTTTTCTGTACATTAATGTGGAAATACCCATCACAAAAATATTTCTATCACACATATCAGTGGATTAAGTAGTCACCAGAGAGGTTGAATACTACAGCGATTGTACACATTTCCAACATTGTAGATCTAATTTTCATTAAGGGACTTATAATATGAAATTAAAGTAGGCCTAAATATGTTGAAAATAGTTGTTTGTGAAATTACAGCACTTATGTAAATATGTCATTAACTGCCATTGTAGAGATATCCACTACAGTATGCATAACAGCCAAATGAACAACTTGCTCTCTTTAGCTCAGGTTTATTTATTTATTCATTATTATTTTAAAATCAGTTTCTCAGTTGTTAGTGGGTATTTGCAAACTGCCCACGAGAGCGTGGTATCGACAACGCTGATATTATTAGATCACTGTACTGTGGAATATCGGTGACGCGAAACTTGCTTACACTTGCTATGAACATTTCCCCTTTAAAGGCGAGCTATCCGGCCCCATTGCAGTCTGCAGATCAGTAGTAATTATGAACATGTACGCCACGTCACCGTGGACTCAAATTTGAACTCTGCCGCTGGTGTAGGAAGCAACGGAGAAATACTTACCTGGATGAAGTTTAACCCTTTCACGTGTACGATCACACCGGTGTGATCAGTCTTGGCTGGTCCCTGGAGCGTACGATCACACCGGTGTGATTAGAACGGTCAGTGCATCACGTGATCAACTGCTAAATTCAAACGTGCTTTCGCGCGTTGGCTGGCGCTGAGCCAGAGATGGACGCACTCAGTGCTGTCATATATCACAACTATTGAGTATTTTAAACCACATAATGTTTATTTTAGGTTTCAGACATTTAAATACACATAAGTACTAGCAAAACAGTGATTTTGAATTAGTAAAATAGACACTGATGTCTATGGAAACGGCTACAATAATCATTTCCATAATAATAAGACAAAACGTTTTATTCATATCAGATACACATTGTGTAAGTAGCTTTACATTTTACCCTATTCTTCTCCTAGTTCACCGGCCACTTACTTTCATGTATTTCGTGAGAAACAACAGATCCGATTCTCTGAACTGTGAAACAAACTAACATGGCGCCGCCCATCGCGCATCCAGCTCAACTAACGCGATCGTTATAAAGACGTTTAAACAACAAAACACATCCACTTGCACATATTTGACAATCGGAATATCAGAGTTTCATGCTATAGCTAATACATGTGTGAATATTTTGAATAGAAAAGGAAAAAAGACATAAAATCAGATCATCACTCATTCAGCTCTGTGTTGTGATTGCGCTGTCACGTGACAAGAAATGACGCGTCACCATGGAAACATTAAAGTGACAGGTTCTAAATAACGGTCGCCTTGAAAAACTCACGCTGGGGGGTCAGTTAGAATATTTTAAACGTACGTGCGAAAGGGTTAATCATGATAGAGGGGACATATTAACAGTGGCTGGTGGAAGCGCCTACCAAAACTTGAAAAAACCGACTTGAAAGCCTTGGAAGTGGAGCTTGAACTTGAACCAGCGAGAGAAGATCGCCTCTCGTGACTTGCAGAGTTGTTGATTCATGTCGGTGGATCGGTGATCTGCGGGATAATGCACCCGTGCAGACGGCGAGGTTCTTTTGCTGGACAAGTTGTTGAGGATGACATAGTTCTCTTCCTGCCGGATTATCCTGGCTGAGCTGACGCTGTTGAGGCTTTTGATGACGTGAAATGGAAACTGATTGGTTACCCGGGGTGTTTTAGGCCTAGAGGAGCAGTACTTCTCATGAGAGGCCTTGGCTGATCAAAAACTCTCCGAAGATTACTGTGCATACGGGGAGATGCGGCACTGAACGCGGGAACCTCGACGTGTAGCAGGAGATACGGCGGGACATATCCATCGTCGGAACTCAATAATAGTAAACAATATGCATGCGTGTCCTGAACATGTTGGCTGGCGACTGAACAAAACCATAAATGAAAGCGACAGCATCTTGGTTGAAGCGACAGCATCTGAGAACTCAGACATAAGTACCGCCCTTTTATACTGGCTATTAGGATATGATTGGATAAATGAGATGGTAATACATGACATGAACGATTGAGTCTTCCTGGCAGAACTTGCGCTAAGCTTCATTTCCAAAGAAGGATGGAGGGTTGCGTCCAATTTTAGATCTGAGGCATCTGAATCGGTCTCTGAGGAGATTCAGGTTCAAGATGCTCACTATTCCTATCATCGTGAGTCAAATCCAATCCGAGGATTGGTTTGTCACGATAGATCTAAAGGACGCCTACTTTCACATCTCCATCCTTCCGTCTCACAGGAAGTTCCTGAGGTTTGCTTTCGGGGGCGAAGCTTACCAATATCGGGTTCTTCCGTTCGGCCTAGCACTCTCCCCTCGCACCTTCACCAAGTGTATGGATGCAGCTCTAGCACACCTGAGGCTCGAGGGCATCAGGGTGCTCAATTACATCGACGACTGGTTGATATTGGCCCAGTCGCGAGAGCTGGCGATTCGGCATCGAGATGTCGTCCTCGCCCGCATCCAGAGCCTGGGGTTGAGACTCAACACGAAAAAGAGCGTGTTGACACCAGCCCAGAGAACCACGTTCCTGGGAGTGGTGTGGGCCTCGTTCACGATGCGGGCACAGTTGTCTCCTGCTCGGATCGAGTCTATCCTGACCACAGTGTCCAGGATAAAGCTAGGCCAGGCCGTCACTGTCAAACACTTTCAGAAAGTGTTGGGTCTCATGGCAGCAGCGTCCAGCGTGATACCTTCTGGCCTGCTACACATGAGAGCTTTACAGTGGTGGTTGAGAGCCAAGGGGTTTTCCCCGAGGGGAAATCCATTCCGATTGATAAGGGTTACGCGCAGATGCCTTCGTTCCCTATCAATTAGGAAGAAGTCTTGGTTCCTGTCCCAGGGTCCCAATTTGGAAGCGTTATGTCGCCGGGTATCTATTTCGACAGACGCCTCCCTCACGGGCTGGGGCGCGGTCATGGAAGGCCGCTTTTCGAGAGGTCACTGGCAGGACCATAATTTCTCTTGGCACATAAATTGCCTAGAAATGTTGGCGGTGTTCCGAGCTCTGAGGAGTTTTTTGCCAGACCTCCAGGGTCGCCACGTTCTCGTGAGAACCGACAATACGTCAGTGGTGTCCTATTTAAACCGCCAGGGGGGTCTGAGGTCGCGCCCTCTGTGCAGACTGGCGCATCAGATCCTCCTGTGGTCCCAGCGGAGACTGTCGTCTCTCAGGGCGATGTATGTCCCGGGGGACCAGAACCAGGGAGCAGACATGCTGTCGAGGCAGGGGCTGAGGCCCGGGGAATGGAGACTCCACCCTGAGGTGGTGGAGTTAATATGCGAGAGGTTTGGCCCAGTGGAAGTGGACCTATTTGCGTCTCGAGAGACGACACACTGTCCATTGTGGTTCTCCCTCACACATCCAACCCCAGCCAAGGCTGCGTCAGTACGCCTTTCCCCCAATCGCTCTGCTCCCAGCAGTTCTGGAAAGGGTCCGTCGGGACGGGGTCAGCCTACTATTAGTAGCCCCGTTTTGGCCGGCCCGAGTATGGTTTTCGGACATCATCCTGCTTCTGGCGGGCCCGCCATGGCAGATCCCTCCGAGGAGGGACCTCTTGTCTCAGGCGGGGGGCTCAGTTCTCCACCCTCGGCCCGAGCTGAGGAAACTGTGGGTCTGGCCCCTGAGGGCGCACAGTACCTAGAAGCCAGCCTGTCAGCAGAAGTGGTTGAAACTATACTCACTTCCAGAGCTCCCTCCACGAGGAAGTTATACGGCCTTAAGTGGAATATTTTTTTCCATTTGGTGCAGAGAGCGTGATTTGGACCCAGTTCACTGCCCAGTGGCTTCAGTGCTGGAGTTTCTCCAAGACCATTTTTCTGCCGGGCTTACCCCGTCCACACTCAAGGTTTATGTGGCTGCCATTGCGGCATTCCACGCTCCTCTGAGTGATGGTCCTCTGGGGAGGCATCACCTGGTCGTACGTTTACTCCGTGGAGCCTGGAGGAAGAGACCTGCGACTCACACCAGGGTTCCCTCTTGGTACCTGGCAGTGGTTCTCGAAGGGCTGGCCGAGGCCCCTTTCGAACCATTGGAGTCGGCTGAGGCCAAGAACCTTTCGTTTAAGGTGGTCTTTTTGTTGGCCATTACTTCTCTGAGGAGGGTAGGAGATCTCCAGGCGCTCTCTATTTCCAATGGGTGCTTGGAGTTTGCTCCAGGCAACATTAAGGCCATCTTACACCCCAGGCCCGGCTATTTGCCCAAGGTGCCATCTAATGTGGCACGGCCTTTGGTTCTGCAGGCATTTCATCCTCCACCTCATGTGACGGCGGATGAGGAGAGACTTCATCTGCTCTGCCCTGTCAGAGCAATGCGATGTTATATCCAGAGGTCCTCCTTAAGCCGGAAGTCAGACCAGTTGCTGGTGTGTTTTGGGTCACCCAAGAAGGGGCTTCCCCCCTCTAAGCAGACCATCAGCAACTGGATTGTTCAGACTATTTCCCTGGCCTATCAGGTGCGCAATTTGCCTTCACCTATGGCCGTGAGGGCTCACTCCACCAGAGGCATAGCATCCTCTAGAGCCCTCCTTTCAGGGGTTTCTATACATAACATATGGGAGGCGGCTGGCTGGGCCACTCTGCACACATTCATGAGGTTTTACAGTCTGGACATTCCCTCTACACTAGGTGCACGAGTGCTTTCGTCCTAGATTGTGCCTGAAGACAGCTTCACACTA
This sequence comes from Rhinichthys klamathensis goyatoka, assembly GCF_029890125.1. Lineage (NCBI taxonomy): Eukaryota > Metazoa > Chordata > Actinopteri > Cypriniformes > Leuciscidae > Rhinichthys > Rhinichthys klamathensis. The sequence continues at coordinate 3,557,150 of NW_026606589.1, forward strand.
GGATGAGCGGGGTTCGTTGTGGTATAGTGGGTATCTCGTTCCCCTAGTGTCGTAACGGACGCAGTTCGAGTTCCCTCGAAAGGGAACGTCTCGGGTTACGTATGTAACCCTTGTTCCCCTCGAAAGGGAACGAGACACTGCGTCGGTTCGCCACACCTCACCCCGCCTGGAGCACTTGCTTCATAGCAAAAGCTGACATCTCTGTGTGCCGGCGTGCTTTTGTATACATCCGCTTATGCCGTCACGCGCTACGTCATCACGCAACGCCAACAGGATTGGATTCGATTTCATTCATAAATTCAGACGCGCTACGCTGAAGGGCGTTCTCCTAGTGTCGTAACCGACGCAGTGTCTCATTCCCTTTCTCAGGGAAAAAGGGTTACATACGTAACCCGAGACATTTTCCATATATGTAACTGTAAAAGCCACCTCATTACTGATTTTCTGGAGCTCAGCCATTCAATTACACAGACTGTCAACACTAGAATTTCTAGAATGTCTATAAATTTTAACTTTTAAAATTGTTACTGATTTCCTACCAATCATGTCTTTTTCTCTTTTTAGTTTAACAGAAAATGTAAGTGTGAGCAGCTCTGTAGGGTTAGTTCACCCAGAAATTAAATTTATATCATTAATTACTCCCCCTCATGTCGTTTCAAACCCATAAGACCTTCGTTCATCTGAGAAAAATCAAATCTGAGAGCTCTCTGTCACTCCAGATACAGCAACGCAATTACCACTTTCAAGGCCCAGTGTCACGTTTCTGTTCTTGTCTAGACTTTGTTTGTATTTTGATTGGTCCCGGTTAGGGCTGAAACGATTCCTCGAGTTACTCGATTACAAAAATTCCTCGAGGCAAAAACTCTGCCTCGAAGCCTCGTTAAATTCCTATGACGCGCACTATACGCGGATCTATACTATAGCGCGTAATACATTTTGAATTTATTTGGCGCGATGGCGGAGAGTAAAGATGTCCATAAACGGCAGAGAATGTCTAAAGTTTGGGATCATTACATACTTAAAAAGGAAGAGAACAAGGTGCAATGTGTCTACTGCAAAGTAGACCTGGCATACCACAACAGTACGACTGCAATGAATTAGCATTCTGAACCGAAAACATCCATTACATGCTGTTTCACCAAGCGTCGCTGAAACAAGGTAACCTAATGGTGTGTTCACACCGAACGCGAATAGAGCGTCAAATACGCATCTATCGCGTCTAGTTAGACACTTAAACATTCGCTCGAGTTAAAAATTTTCAACGTGCGTGGAAGACGTTCGCGACGCCGGCGCGAATGATGCGTCTATTCGCGTCTTTGCATTGACTTTGTATGTAATCTACTCGCGTAAATAAATAAATTTGCGTTCGGTGTGTGAACCCCTTCACTCACACACACGCATACACACACACGCATACACCCTCGTCTCTCTCACGCGCCAGTCAGATCAATTGCGGCAATGCATCACATATGCTTAAACTTTTATGTAGCCACGCAACAATAATTTCAGCATGCCTTCACTGTACCGCGACGTAATGCAGGAACAAATATTGTATTGCAGTCTGTGCGAGACCTTGTTTGTATGTCACGTCTTCCAAATAGTTACAGACAACAACAAAAAATTAAATTCCCCAGCCTGCTTCTCCAAATCCACTCGTACTTTTGGGGAAGACATTTTAATCGGCTACCAAAGTAATTGAGCATAGAACATTGTTGGCACTTATACTAAATGGGTAAAAATTGCAATAAATAGGCTTAGTTTTGGAGCCAAATGTTGGAGTTGAAATAAATACCAGTTTTTTTGTGTGTTTGTTTTTTTAGAAATAAAAGCCAAATGCTTGATCATTTTACAGCCACATCATTTTCGTTATGCATTATTTGTTTTGGTTGTTTAAAAACACACACAAAAAAATTATCCGATTACTCGATTAATCGATCGATTAAGTGCTAGATTAATCGATTACAAAAAGAATCGATAGCTGCAGCCCTAGTTCCGGTTTTCCTTTGTTCTGTTTCCCGCCACTCCTTTTTTTGCTATGGTTACTGTCGTTATGAGTTCATTTGCCCCAGCTGTGTCTCGTTTCCCTGATCTGTTCTCGGTGTATCAAAGCCCTATGTTTCTGTCTGTCCATTGTCTTGCATTATTTCAGTTCAAAGGATTTGTGGTTGTATGTTTCCTTGTTTAAGTTTGAATTCCTTTCTCCTTTGCCATGCGCTTGATTACAGTCACCTAATCTCGTAACACCCAGAAAGGTAGTAAAGACATTGTTAAAATGGTACGTGTGACAGTGGTTCAACCTTAAGTTTATGAAGTGACCATTTGAATTCAGCGCAGAATTCTCTCTATTATAAACCCACATATAAAGTAGTTTAAAGCCAGATGAAACAGCGCTGATATTCTAAACATATTGATCAAAAACAGGAGAAACATTGTTCCAAGATTTCACTCCACAACTTATGAATTTACTGTCGTAAAACAAACTTCTTTGGCAGAAATGTGCCATAGTTATATATATAGTCTGGACTATATAGTCAATATAGTCAGTTATATTAATATAGTCATGTATAAATTTCAATGTCTTAGAGGAGTAATGTAGTAATGTTTTTGTTCAGAAGTTATACGGCAGTTTTTTCTTCTTTTTTTGCATTTATTTATTTATTTTGCATTTATTTATTTATTTTTATTACTGTGGTGAAAGTCATGCATTGTCTACAAATGTATGATACTATGGAAGAACAATGGTAAATTGTAATGAGCAAATAAAAAACAGAAGCAAGGGCTGTCCAGTTACAAGTAAGTTGCACTGTCAGAATTTTTAAATATTTAAAAATTAGGTTTTTACACTTTTTACAGATGTAATTTATTTAAACAAATGTACATTTGCATCCCGACTTAAACTTTTTTGTTTTACTGTCCATTTCCATGATAAGACAAAATCAAACACTTCTTGTTGCCATTGTGGTGGCAAATAGCTCCTAAAATAGTGTGGCAGTTAAATAATGTGATTTTAAGAGAGAAAATTATAAATGTACATATTTCAATATATATTTTCATAATTTTTCAGGAATTGTTTCATTTCTTTTTAAACGCTTGTAAGTCTGAACCAGAATATCAAGATATTTTATGTTTTCGCATAATGGTGAAAAGTAAAAAAAGTTAAAGGTAAATTAAAAAAGCACCACTATGTTATATGTATAATACATTTTTTTGAGTATAACAAACAAGTAGCCCTTCGAGATTATTTTATTCCTTGAGGTAGCCCTCGCACACAAAAAGCTTGGAGACCCCTGCAGTACATCACACAAGTAGGTTGTGCTCAGTGAGAGTAATTGATTTAATTATTCACTCAATTAGATTTGTTTAAACATTGTTCATTATTGACACAACCCCTTTTTATCATATATTAAATTTGAATACATATTTTACCTTTATATATTTTGCCTGTCCTTTATAGAGCTTAGCAGCTATGGTTACTATGAACTAATTTAAAACTGTAAATAATAATGGGTGAAATATGAGTATTTCCCCAACAAATGAAACAAAGCACTTTTCAACTGCTGGATTGTCTTTTATCAATAAAAATCAATGTAATATATCTAAATAAATAAAATATGAATTTCAATAATATTATTTTCATTGCCTTAAATCATTTTTAGACATTCATGAATAAATCATCATATATGTATGGAATAAACAAAGCTTGTTTCTACCACAGAATGATATTTTTATTTTTTTTTTATAAAAAACAACAATATTTCCTAATGTATGCCATCAAGGTTCGTTGAAAGGACTAGATGCTACAATCCCTAATGTTTGCACCACTTCTCATTCGGGAGTTCTGCTATTAGGCTTTACCACTGGGACACATCGTCAGTTGTGTACCGCAGCATCACAGGGTGTTTTGGCCAATTATCACAATACACCCTCTGCTGAGGCAGGCCCACCACAGGTTGATCAAGCCTGGGTGTGTGTCCCACGATTAGCTGTTCGCCTTAGCATTCCAGGTGGTGTTGCTCCTCTTCAGCCACAGCCAATGGCTCGTCCTCTCGACGGTGATGGCCAGCTCTTTGATGGCTTGCCTGTAACCTTGCCCCCTAAGGAGCTTCGCTGTTGTGCTGGGTACAAAGCCCCTACACCCCACCTTCACCGGGCACACTCTTATCTTCCAGCCTTTGTCCTCTGCCTCAGCTGCTAAGTTGGAATAGAGCAGCTTCTTACGCTCATACGCTTCTTCGATGGCGTCCTCCCAGGGAACTGTCAGTTCTATGATATAGGCGAGCTGGCAGGACTTAGATCAGAGAATGAGGTCTGATCGCAGGGTGGTTGTTGCAATCTCCAGAGGGAAAATGAGCTTCTGATCTAGGTCGACTTGCATCTTCCAATCCCTGGCTGCATTTAGTGGGGTCAGATCAGGATTTGAGGGGCTAGCCCTCAGCTTGTCCCCCTGTTGAACGAACGATGTTGGATGTTGGCACACATCCTGGTTGTTGAAGGGTTGGGCGTTGATGGATACCCTCTTGCACTCAAGTTTGTCTGCTAGGCACCTGAGGACCTGGTTTTGTCTCCACGTGTATCTGCCTTGAGTGAGGCTGGTCCTACAGCCAACCAGGATGTGCTTGAGTGTTGCAGAGGTTGTACACAGGGAGCAGGATGGGTCCTTTCCAAACCATAGCTGCAGGTTTGTGGGAGAGGGCAATACATCATACGCAGCTCGGGCGATGAAGCTCAGCCTGTTGGATTCCATGGATTCCCAGAGTTCGCTCCATGTGAGTTTTCTCTTCTCGACACCCTCCCACGTCATCCAGCGACCCTGTTTGGCTTGTGCTACGGCTTTGGAGCATCTGGCTGCTTCCTTCTGTCGGCGCACCTCCTCTACCACCATGCTTCGATGTTCGGTTTCAGATGCCTTTTGCCAGAGAGGTGTTAAAGTTCCGAGGGCAAAGCCTCCTCTGCTTTGTTGGACGTGGCCCACTATGTCACGATGGAAAAGAACAGATTTGGCCTGTAGCACGGCTGTGGCTGGGGTCCACTTCTTCCCTGTTGCTAGGGTAGGAGCGGCGCCTCTCACCACAGGGTCCCGGGAGTCAGGGAGGGACATATCCAGCCTCACCTTGGCACACTTGAAATCTTCAACCAAGCTAGAAATTGGCAGTGCCAGGGCTCCGTCGCTGTAGAGTCCAACACTGCTAAGGCATTTGGGAAGACCGAGCCACTTCCTCACGTGGGAATTCACTAGCCTTTCCAGTCGATTGGCATGGCTAAGCGAGACCTTACATGCATGGTCAATATTACATTACATTATTGTGGCATAGAATTCAATCAAATATCACAAAAAGTGTCTTTATTAATTGTTTTATTACCATATCATGTAGCAGCTCCTCATTCTGTGCTTCTGTATAGGCTTAAAATACCTTCTAATAGAATTTGCATACAGGTCAAAGCACGATTAAATGCATTTATTTGTAACATGCTAAATTAGCATTAAATTCACAGCCCTACACTGGAAAAAAAATCGTGTTTAACTATTTTCTCTCAGAAATCCAAATAAAAGGCAAGTAACACATTTAAGACAATATTATATTTTTAAAGTTAAAACAGACCAAAACAAACACATGCAGAATTTGTAAACATTTTCTGCACATTATGGGAATCATGTAGCCCAATATTTATGATTAATGTTGTTCTCTCTCAGATGCTCATCAGATAAGCTTAAGTGCTCAAATGGTTGGAAAGAGGTTTGATCAAACAGACATAGGATCCTGATCCTTGTATTAATTGTTTAAACAGACAGATGGATTATTGTCCTAACTTTCATTTCGGAGCTGTCGCTCTCACCTCATGCTCAAGGTGTTTGATGCATACTAATGCATCTGAGAACAGTTTATTATCAGCTTCTCTCTCTCTCGTAATACCCGTATTCTTTCCACACACGTAAAGGAATAGTGCACCAAAAAATTAAATTGTAATTTGCTGTCATGTCATTCCAGCCCGTTCTCATCCCAAGGCGTCATACATGTGACGCTTTGGACATTTCGTCGAAATCTTACGCACATGGCATCCTTTAGTGTCAATATGAGACGCAGATCCCAAGGCGTCATAACCGTAACCCTACCCCAGACCAAAACCTACCCATAACAGTGCGTGTTATATTGACGCTAAAGGATGCCATGTGCGTAAGATTTTGACGAAATGTCATATGGCGTCACCTATATGACGCCAAAGGATGAGAATGTGTTGGTCATTCCAAATCCATATTTTAGCTCAACATATCAGGATCCTAAAGGGCCATACTCTTAATTTTAGAGTACTTATTGGTAACACTTTACTTGAAGCCTTTATGTATAATGCATAATAAAGGTTTTCATATTGTACATTATAATGCTTTATATCTTTTCATAAATGTAACAAAAGATAAGTGCATTATAATATTAGCAGATTCCTTGTTGCATCTGAAATTGGTTGATTGTCATATGTTTTAATGCACAAGAATTTCTAAATGTGTAACTGTTAGGATATACGCTGAACAAGGTGGTAAGTGAATCCAAACTAAGTTTATTAAAACACACAGCGGATGCAGAGATGCAAAGGTGAGTAGAAATTCAATATTGGTGATAGTGGAATATGATGCAGATATTAAAGAATATAATAGCACAGGTAAGTTGGAAACTTACCTCACTTGGAAACACAAGGAATATAACTTGAAAACACGATTGAGAAGAATTACAAGAACCAGTGTTCGAGTGTGGATTGCTTATATGGGTCCATGTCCTAGTTCAAGGCTAGACAAAGACTGAACTGAGGTGTGTGCTTTTATGTGTTGGCTGATGAGATGAGTAGATTGAGGGGCTGTTTACACAACACCGTTTTCAACTTAAAACTTTTTATGCATTTTGGCCGTTCATTTACACTACAAAGGCGGTTTGGGTGGCTGAAAACTCAAACTTTTGAAAACGGGTTTCAAAGTGCAAGTTTTAAAGAAAAACAGTCCCTTTGTAAACAACAAAAACACTAATCTCTGAAGACGATGACGTCATGCACATGCGTATTATGTGTTCAGTCTATAGTGTATATCTGATGGCAGCAGAATACAGTTTTTTTTGTCGTTTTCGCGGATCCGTGTGAATGGGGATCATTTTGACAATGGTGTCGTCTGTACGCGGAAAACACAAAGGAAAACCGTCTCAGTTTTAAGCATATCGTTGTCGTGTAAACATACCCTGAATGGTGGTGGTGTGAGAGTCTGGTGAGCCCGTGAAAGCAACAATGACTAGATAAGTATTTAGTGCTGATCAACGATTAATCATGATTAATCGCATCCAAAATAAAAGTTTGTGTTTACATAATAATATGTGTGTGCACTGTGTATAATTATTTTGTATATATAAATACACGCATGCATATTTAAAAACTATTTGCATGTATATGCTGTGTATATATATATATATATATATATATATATATATATATATATATATACATCATTTATATTATTTATAAATATATATAATTAACAAATTTTTCTTAAATATATACATGCATGTGTGTATTTATATATACAGTATATATATATATTAGGGATGGCCCGATACCGATACTGACATCGGGGATCGGGCCGATACTGTCCTAATATACTCGTACTCGTACTCATAAAAATTCGCCGATACCACGCACCGATACCACGTACATTTTGCAAAACGAAACTGGCCGCCGCGAGTGCTTTGTCGAGGTGAACTGAGGCATAGGAAAGTATAATGTCGGCGGTTTGGGCTCATTTCAAGATAAGGGATGATGACAACAGCAAGGCAGACTGTGAGTTATGTTCAGCTAAGGTGTCGAGAGGAGGGAAAGAAAGTACATCGTTTAACACCAGCAATCTAATTAAACATCTGAAGACGCATCATAGATCTGATGGCCGAGCGCGCGCGCGGGCGGTAATGCACTCACTCTGTGTGTGCGGGTTACGGGAGAATAAAACGATTCGCGGGACTCCCGCAAACTAGAAATATCTATGAATAAAACATAAAAACTAAAAGATTTTTACTCATCTCTTGCAGAAAAGCAACAAGAACAACTACAACAAAATAGAAACGATTTACAGGCCAGAGTTTCTATTCATAACATGGTTACAGCGTTGAGCGATGTAGCCAATCACAGACATATGTGTTGATTTCTTGAACGCAATGGCCAATCAGAAGCATTTAAGATAGACTCCCCTCACCGCTCAAAACGGACTTTTTTGTTCAGTGCTGAATTCTGTATGCTGGCAAATCCTCTAATTATAACAAACAAAGTGTGGATATTATGAAAGATTGATTGTGCAGTCAGCTTCATTGATAATAACAGAGATGTGTGAGATCGCGATGAACTGTCAGCTTTTAGGATTTATTAAGGGAGCGCACTTTGCGCGCATTCAGTCATGCCAGACCATGCACGCAGTAGCCTGCTTGCTTTTATGTAAAATTAACAGTGGTTTGTGTGTTAATACATTTATTATTTTACTAATTTTTATTTATTTTTAGACTTGTTAAAACAAGCAGAGAAGAAAATAAAAACAGTCTTCTAACCTGTGTTCTAAAATAGTCGTCTTCTTTTCTAGGAGCCTATTACTTTTGCGGTAGAAATATCGGTATCGGTACTCGGTATCGGCAAGTACACAAATGTAAATACTCGTACTCGTATCGGTTTGAAAAAAAATGGTATCGGGCCATCCCTAATATATATATATATATATATATATATACACACAAAAGAATTATACACAGTAAACACACATTTATTATGTAAACACAAACTTTTATTTTGGATGCGATTGATCGTGATTAATCCCCATCACAAATTATAATGTATAATAACGGTTACAATTATTCATGAAACCATACAATGCATTATAAGGTACATTACAAGGAATTATTATATAGATATTATGCATTCTATATAAAGGCTTTAAGTAAAGTGTTACCTTATTATTTTATATTTCAACCCAAATTTGAGAAATATTGGGACATTTTGTAAAATGCAATAAAATCAAGAATCTGTGATTTGCTAATTCTCTTAAACATTTATTGAACTGACAAAAGTATAAAGAAAAGATTTGCAATGTTTTCACTGACCATCTTGCATTTTGTAAATATATACACATAGTGATTCTGATGGCTGCAACACACTCCAAAAAAGTTGGGAAAGAGGCATGTTTCCCACCGTGTCACATCATCTTTCCTTTTAATTAGACTTTTGTTTTAAAATCATTTGGGAATTGAGGGTACTATTTAAGGATACTTTCATGATTGGCCATAAAATCTCAATAAGAGACAGATCAGGGGTCTCATGTGCGTAGGATCCTTACTAAAAGTGTATGTGCGCCCGAAAGCCAAAAATGCGCAAAACCTGCGCAGAATTCACTTTATAAATCCCAGTCAGTGGATGATTGTGCGCACATGCGTCTCCTCCTTGAAATAACCATATATGGAGCTTACAACTCCTAGTTTTACTATGAATATCCTCATCTGCATATCATTTGCATATGATTATTCACGTAATACCATGTTTAACGATACAAGATATTAGGAAAATATGAAATATGGATGTGCCATCACATTACATTAATAAAAATCATAAGCCTATCCTTGCCTTGTTTTTGAATAAATAAATCAATGTGTGTAAAATACATTTCAGAGAAATTTTCTCAATCTTTTCCACTGGCCAAATAGTATTTTTAATTGATTTTATATTTTTAATGGAAACAGATAGACCTTGTTGTGCATTATTTGCACGAAACTATGTTCTCAGACAATCTGCTATTATCATGATAAGCAATTATCTCTGTAGTTAATCAAAAAAATTAAAACACAGAATGCCAGAGGAAAAGTGTTCAAAAGCATTGCATCCACAACAAATATTTCTATTTATTGAATATTCAATTCAATTCAAATTTATTTGTATAGCGCTTTTCACAATACATATTGTTTCAAAGCAGCTTTACAGAAAGTGCATTTCAGAAATGTACATAGAAAAGATACAGTTAGTTAATCATGTATTCATTTAGGGCATAACATATCGCCGGCGTTGAGTCGTCTCTTCACAGGCGTTTAGTCATCTCATCGCAGGTGTTGGGGCATCTGAAGTCTCCGTGAGAGGCTGGATACAAACTGGAGCTGACGAACGCTATTTACCTCGGGACTAGCGTCCCGAGATAACAGCAGAAAAGCAGATGGGAAATAATTATAGCTGCTGTTCATAATATTAATGCATTCGATCTGATTCAACAGTATAAAAGGAAAGCATTATGTGATTGCTTGGCTAAAGAGATGCGTCTTTAATCTAGTTTTAAACTGGGACAGCGAGTCTGAGCCTCAATATCATCAGGAACAATATCAGGAAGGCTATTCCAGAGTTTAGGAGCTAAATGTGAGAACGCCCTCCCTCCTTTAGTGGACTTAGATATCCTAGGAATGACCAGAAGCCTCGTATTTAGTGATCTTGAACGCGATGGATTGTAGAGCGATAGAAGGTCCATTAAATAGACAGGAGCTAGACCATTTAGGGCTTTATAGGTCAGTAGTGAAACTTTGTAATTGATACGGAACTTAATAGGTAACCAGTGTAGAGATGATAAAATTGGTGTTATATGATCATATTTTCTTGACCTAGTAAGAACTCTAGCAGCTGCATTTTGCACTAACTGTAGCTTGTTTGAGGATGCAGGACAACCAGCTAATAAAGCATTACAGTAATCTAGTCTCGAGGTCATGAATGCATGAACTAATTTACCTGCATCAGAAACAGATAGCATGTTACGTAGCTTAGCAATGTTTAAGGTGGAAAAAGGCTGTTCTTGTAACATGAAATATGATTTTCGAAAGACAAGTTGCGGTCTAGTATAACACCCAGGTCTTTTACTGTAGTGGATAAAGTAACAGGACATCCTTCTAAATTAAAGTTGTATTGTAAGAGGTTTTGTGGGTAGTTTTTTGGACCAATAAGTAATACCTCCGTTTTATCTGAATTTAATAGCAGGAAATTACACGTCATCCAGCATTTTGTCTTTAAGACACTCTGTCAATTTAGATGAGTTAGTGTTTTCATCTGGTCGTGATGGAATATATAATTGAGTGTCATCAGCATAACAGTGGAAATTAATTCCATGTTTTCTTATAATATTACCAAGTGGCAGCATATATATTGAGAATAGCAGAGGGCCTAACACCGTTCCTTGCGGCACTCCATAGTCTACTGACTTTATCTTCGATTTTTCCCCATTTAAACAGACAAAATGGTAACGGTCTGAGAAGTACGATATAAACCAGCTTAATGCCTGTCCCTGAACACCAGTGTAGTTTTGTAGTCGATCCAAGAGTATATTATGATCTATAGTGTCGAACGCAGCGCTAAGATCGAGTAGAACTAGTATTGAGATACAGACTTGGTTAGAAGCTAAAAGTAAATCATTTGTAATTTTAACTAGCACAGTTTCTGTGCTATGATTTTTTCATAGATATCATTTTCTTGCAAGAAAGAGCACAATTGAGCGGACACAACTTTTTCTAGTATTTTAGACACAAATGGAAGATTTGAGATGGGTCTGTAATTTGCTAGGTTATTTGGATCTAATTGTGGTTTCTTAATGAGAGGTTTTATTACTGCCAGCTTGAATATTCTTGGAACATGACCTAAAAATAAAGATGAGTTAATAATATTGAGAAGAGGCTCTTCCACTGCAGGTAACACTTCTTTCAGTAGTTTAGTGGGTATTGGATAGTAAACATGTTGTTCAGTTGGTTTAGATGCAATGATAAGTTTATTTAGCTCTTCCTGTCCTATAGTTGTAAAGCGGTGTAGTTGTTCTTGAGGGGCGATAATTGAGGCTGAATCATAAGACACCATAAAAGATTGTACATTTACAATTGTGTTTCTGAAGAAGAAATTCATAAAATCATTACTACAACACTGTAACGGAATATTTTGCTCAGGTGATGTCTGTTTATTTGTTAGTCTAGCCACGGTGTTAAATAAAAACCTTGGATTATTTTGGTTATTTTCTATTAGTTTGGGGAGATGCTCAGCCCTGGCTGCTTTTAGAGCCTTTTATAACGTGACATGTCTTTCCATGCGATTCTAAAGTCCTCTAAATTAGTTTGTTTCCATTTACGCTCTAAGTTACGAGTTTCTCTCTTGATAACATGCGTAGCACTGTTGTACCATGGTGCCTTAGTTTTCTCTCTAACCTTTTTTAATCTAATTGGTGCAACAATTTGTAATGTAGGCTCCTAGAGAAAATGGTGCTCAAACTGCTAGTCATTTCCTCTAGTTCATCTGTTTGTTTGGGTTCACTGAGCAGCTGAGATAGATCAGGTAAGCTATTTGAGAATCTATCTATAGTGTAGATAGACAGATCTACAATATAACAAATGTTGTAACTTCTCAGTAATGATTTCATGCTGTTTAAGTGTTTAACTCCATTAATGAGAATGGCATATTTAATCTAAATATTTATATCAAAAGTAAAACATAGTTTAAATAATTATTTTATTTATTTAAAGTGTTATTGTGAACATGCACTGTATTTATGAATAGGACTCATAATGAAGATTTAGGGTTTTACTTCATCTGCCGTTAGATGGGCTATATATGCGTCAGTTTCACTAAACGGCCCAACGCGCTCGCTGACGCGGACATTTAAGAAGGGATGGATATTTGCTTCAAGTGATAGGCTTGGTGAGTGAAATTATATTTGTATTATCTTTCTGTATATGTATAGTTTTCTTTAGATTTTCTGTCTAAAAGTGACCAAAAAGACATTTAAAGGAACCGTATGTAAGATTGTGGCCAAAACTGGTACTGCAATCACTTTCAAATTACTGTAGAGCGGTGTATCCCCTCCCGTTCCCCCTTACACGAGGTTGCCAGATAGGCTGCAAAATCCAGCAAATTCTTCTCTGTTTTCAGCCATCTCCATCTTTCAAAGGCATCTCCTATACAAATCCTTGTTTTATTTCGGACTTTGTCACGAAGTATTTCGGAATCATAACGAGGTTTTTTTGGATTCGTAACATTAGACATTTTTTTATCCGACACGTTTGTAGCTGCAGCTGTGGTAACTACAGCAGAGCTGGCAACCCGGATTCCGCAACACTACTGACTTCGTGATTGGTAGATAGGTGGAGGGTGGCGCATCAGACCAAAACACAACATGACAACATCAACATCAGTTGAGGGCTGCAACTTCACTTTTTAAATGACAATATCCTGGCCGGACTACTGTTGTCAGTGATATAAGTATTTGAAATTAACATTTATTTCTTAATGTCTAGTGACATATCAGGGCCATTTTATGATTCATTGAAATACATTTCTTACATACGGTTCCTTTAACTCCAACTCACCATCGGTGTCGCCAAACTGCTCCATCTCCAAAACGTTCGTACGCATGGGTCAGAGTTTGCGTGCCGGTGTGCAAATTTTCCCATCAAGTTTGTTTTTATAAATCACAACTTATGCGTCGGAAGTGGCGTACGCCTCTTTCAGGGACTGTTTTGTGCGTACGCAATGGTTATAAATGAGGTCCCTGGACTGCTGGAAGGCTGGTCAAGAACATCCACTTAAACAGTGGATTTTAAACAGGATTTTAAACAGTGTCTACGAAACCACTCTGATGTAGCATTTGCAGAATGAGGCCTGGCAATATCTTGCTCCCCAGGAAAGATGTCATCTTGATGGCTGTAAATGTTTCTGTACAATCCCAATATACGTCTCCGCGTACCTTCTCACATATGCAAGTCACCCATGCCGTTTGCACTGATGCACCCTCTATAACAGTGGTTCCCAACCACATTCCTGTTCACATTCAAGTTGCATTTCTTGATGCAGTGTTAAGTGACAACGAATTTCCAAAGTACTCCCGAGCCCAAATGGCTAAATTTAACACAGTAGCATGATGGTGTTTCATGCAATGCCATCTGAGGTCTTGATGGTCACACACATTCAATAGAGGTTTCCTGCCTTGCCTGACACGGACTGAGATTTCTCTGGATTCCCTTAATTCTTTACAATATTATGTATGGTAGATGGAGAAAGACCAAAATCATTTGCAATCTTGCATTCATAAATGTGATTTTTGAATTATTTGACAATTCTCTCATGGAATTTGGCACAAAGTAGTGAGCCATTACCTGTCTTTGATTGCAAAAACGGAGCCTTTGGTAGATGCGACTTTTATACCCAATCACGATACTCCCACCTGTTACAATTTCACCTACTTATTCTGGACCATTTCTAAACAGCTGCACGTGGATATTCTTTAGCTTTTTCACTTTTACTTTTCCTCTGTTCCAACTTTTTTGGAGTGTGTTGCAGCAATCAAAATCACAATTTGTTTATATTTTCAAAATTAATTTGGCCAGTGAAAACATTGGAATTTGCACCGGAATTTTTCTTTGTACTTTTGTCAGTTAAATAAAGAATAAAGAGAATTAATAAATCAAAGATTATTGTTCCAACTTCTGGAACTGGGGTTTTACAGTTTTTCTTGATTGCTTAGACACTATAACCATGCCTTTAAACTAAAACGCCATTTATCAAAAAGCACACCCATTTCCCTAAACTATAAACCCTATTCTCCTGTTTTGACACATGAGTCAGATTTATTGAACTGTCACTACAAAACTCTACACACAAATTCCTTAATTTCTCATTGCCTACACCATGTTGTCATTTAGAAAGCATTAGCATTCAATATTGTTCACTCATTTCAGCACAGCTTCAGCTCAGTTAGCACACAATTACCCAAATGGAAACACTACGAGTCAAAATTGATCACACACCAATCAGAACCTCCAATAGATAGATAAAAGGGCCAGAGTCAGTTCTGGTTTCAGAACTGACTCTGACACATTCAGTTTTGGAACAATGGATCCAGAAAGACATGAAGGAAGAGGTCGAGGACACTGGAGAGGAGGAGGAAGAGGAGGAAGGGCAAGGAGACAAGTCTCGGATGAAATTCGTGCCACTCTAGTTGCCCGTGTCTTTGTCCATGGTATGACTATGAGGGAGGCTGGGCAACGAGTACAGCCAAATTTGAGTCGCTTCACCGTCGCCTCGATCATAAGAACCTTCCAGGAGAAAAACAGGTAGATGTACTTCAGACTGCTCTCTACTGTATTTGAGAGCTGTACTATGCATCAAATTGCCTCACATACAGATAGAGTTTTCTGAATGCTTCCATTTTGTAAAAAGGATGTGTTACAGTTACAGTAATCAGTACTTCTATTTTTCTAGGACACAGAGACGATGAAATGGAAGAAGCCTGCCAAATATTTCAGTTGATGTGTGCCAGCGGGGAACAGGCATGCGAGAGGACTTCACCCCCGCTGCCTGGCTAGGGCCAATATAGCCTGTGATGCTGACAAGATTCTCTGGCCTGACCCAGACCAAAGACGGGATGCTGAGGCGGAATAATTTTTGTTTTTTTGTATGTGTGTTGTACTGTGTAGTACATGAATGAATAAAAATGTGCCAATGTATCCATTGGTTGTGTCTTTTGTTTTCACCGTGTGAAAAGGTTTGTGAGGGGTGAACACCAAGCAACATAACTTACCAGTTTTGGAAATGCTGTTTTGAATTTATTGCACCAGTGTGTAAGACTATGTTGTAGCGTGTTGTTTGTGAGGGTTTGTGTGTGATGTCTGAGGGCAAAGTTTGGTTTTTCCGCAAAAGTGAATGGCTTTGAGTGTAGAGCTTCATTTTGACCTGAAAATAGGATGTTTGGGGAACTGGGTGAGACGTTATGGATTTGTGTTTACTGTTTTGAGAATACGAGGCTTAGTTTCAAGAAATGTGTTTAAGCAATCGAGAAAAACTGTAATAAACCATATGGACTATTTGTGCAAAATCACAATATCAATCATCTAGATGCTGATATATATATATATATATATATATATATATATATACATACAAATACATATATTCTCCTTTTGTGTTCCAAATAATAATGTGCAGCTTTGGAACAACATGAGATTGAGTGACATGATTTTCATTTTTGGGTGAACTATTCCTATAACAAATTACTTTGGGATCATAATCAAAGGTAAACGTGTAATAATTCACCTGAATAAGATTGAATTCATCTTAGATATTACACAGTATCGAGGTTAATCATATATGTATGGATACAAAGTGAATCATAATTTGATATCTTAAGGAATTTTTACATGGGTTTGATCCTGTGAGAGATGAAATGAGATGGTCTACTCATTCAGGCAAATGATGAAAGCCTAACGTGACCTGGTTTCGTATCTGGAGAGAGCAGTCATAAATTTCACATGCAAGAAAAGTGTTATAAACAACTCATTTCCTCTGCCAAACACATGCACACAAACACATAATTAGATTGGTGACTCGCTTCTGTTGCCATGCGGAGCAAATAACACATTGATTTGACTTTGGATTGGCCCTCATGCGGAAGGTGTGTTGTAGTCTGTGTGTGTTTGATGAATTCTTGATGACAGTGTTGAGTCTCTGAAGCCAACAGTGTCACTCTGGTTTGCTCCATCTCCTCCCTGCAGATTGAATCTCTTTCCATGTCTGACCTGTCTCTTGGTCTCCATCAGTAATCTTCCCTCTAATTTCTGTTTGTGTTGGGCGAAACCCATTTCTATTGTTGATGCTAAAATAGTCTGCTGTTATTTCATCTAACAGATATTTGTTTAAAGTATAAGAAAACATTATATTGCTTTGCTCAGTTTGTTAAAATAAACCATGTTAACACTTTTGAATGTACTGACAAGCATTTGTTAAGCTAAAATATACTTTTATGCCATTTCTTTTAAAAAGAAATACATACATGTTATATACACTCACCGGCCACTTTATTAGGTACCCCATGCTAGTAACGGGTTGGACCCCCTTTTGCCTTCAGAACTGCCTCAATTCTTCGTGGCATAGATTCAACAAGGTGCTGGAAGCATTCCTCAGGGAGTTTGGTCCATATTGACATGATGGCATCACACAGTTGCCGCAGATTTGTCGGCTGCACATCCATGATGCGAATCTCCCGTTCCACCACATCCCAAAGATGCTCTATTGGGTTGAGATCTGGTGACCAATTTGAAATGATTAGAGCTTTGTGACATGGTGGAAGTAGCCATCAGAGGATGGGTACATGGTGGCCATAAAGGGATGGACATGGTCAGAAACAATGCTCAGGTAGGCCGTGGCATTTAAACGATGCCCAATTGGCACTAAGGGGCCTAAAGTGTGCCAGGAAAACATCCCCCACACCATTACACCACCACCACCAGCCTGCACAGTGGTAACAAGGCATGATGGTTCCATGTTCTCATTCTGTTTACGCCAAATTCTGACTCTAACATCTGAATGTCTCAACAGAAATCGAGACTCATCAGACCAGGCAACATTTTTCCAGTCTTCAACTGTTCAATTTTGGTGAGCTCTTGCAAATTGTAGCCTCTTTTTCCTATTTGTAGTGGAGATGAGTGGTACCCGGTGGAGTCTTCTGCTGTTGTAGCCCATCCGCCTCAAGGTTGTGCGTGTTGTGGCTTCACAAATGCTTTGCTGCATACCTCGGTTGTAACGAGTGGTTATTTCAGTCACTGTTGCCCTTCTATCAGCTCGAACCAGTCTGGCCATTCTCCTCTGACCTCTGGCATCAACAAGGCATTTCCGCCCACAGAACTGCCGCTCACTGGATGTTTTTTCTTTTTCGGACCATTCTCTGTAAACCCTAGAGATGGTTGTGCGTGAAAATCCCAGTCGATTAGCAGTTTCTGAAATACTCAGACCAGCCCTTCTGGCACCAACAATCATGCCACGTTCAAAGTCACTCAAATCAACTTTCTTCCCCATACTGATGCTCGGTTTGAACTGCAGGAGATTGTCTTGACCATGTCTACATGCCTAAATGCACTGAGTTGCCGCCATGTGATTGGCTGCTTAGAAATTAAGTGTTAACGAGCAGTTGGACAGGTGTACCTAATAAAGTGGCCGGTGAGTGTATATATATATATATATATTGTTACGACCCTGTCTTTACATTCTCGACCTGATGGAGGCAGTATAATATCAGATTGTGACATCACTGTTAATTGGATAATTTATGGGTGGAGAGTATAAATGTAAAAGTTTGGACCGGTTTACTCAATGTTACTTCCTCTGGTAGAACATGGTTCTCCAGAGAAGTCGTTTGCTCCAATTTGTTTTATTTTAGTTTGTCTATTATTTACCAACATTCATTATCCCATTGAACTTATTTTCTCTTGTTTATTTAAATCCCTAGACATTGTGTTATATTTCTGTAAAAGATCATTTTTGTTCTAAATAAATAAGCTTGCAATGCAACCCGTTCGTTTGTATGTGTAATCCTCTTTATGTTACGGTCAGGAATGAGCTGGCCGTGACATAAATTGGGTGGCTCATCCGCGATTCTTTGGTGTAGTAGTGTTGGTGAGTATGTGATTATTTTTGTGAATGGTCACTTTTATGAATGAGAACGTCTCGGTTACGTATGTAACCCTCATTCCCGTGTCGACTGATTGGGATCATGCTTAGGGAGCCTGTCATCTTCGAGTATTGATAAAATGAGCCAATGCACCTCTCTGTGCACCTTTGCATCTCACGCTCTGCCCCGCAGTGCTGGTATAAATACGGAAGTGGATGCACGCACCATCTGAGGAGCAGAGCGGAGCCCGGAGTCAGCGGTGGTCCAGCAACAGTGGCGATGGGACTACATCTCTGTTCCCTCCTTCAGGGAACGAGGGTTACATACGTAACCGAGACGTTCCCTTTCAGTTGCCCACTTTCGACGTAGTCGACGTGTCGACTGATTGGGATCCCAATTAAAACGCCACTAGTGCTGCCACCTTCAAGTGCCTAGACAAAAGCCTCCTATACTCCCGCAATATTGAGGAGGAGATGGGACAGGGCTTAGGCCAGGGAAGTCACTGCTGTTTCGCGAGACCTACTCAGTCAGACTTGGACAACATTGGGAAAGCGTGTCCTTTCCGAGGAAAGGAAGACACTGCGAAAGCCACATCTTTCCCGAAGGGAAGAAACATGTGGAGTATACACATATGGACTGGGCGTTTTACCGGACAGTACAACATATGGAATGTCACTGAGGTGGCTCCAGCCTATAACAGGGGGGAGACTCAACGGACAGTGACGGCAGAGCGTGCTCTGCCAAAGGAAGACACAGGCTCGCCACAGGGAGCCGTACCGTGGAAGAATACACATATGGGATCACCGTAGGGATCAAAACATATGGGACCCAGTCTAACACAGGTTCCACCAGTGCATAAGATTGTTAGGCCTGGCATCGGACACTCCGCCACGTCCGTTGCCTAAGGGTGTGGAGGAACTCAACAGGGTTCGGCTAAAGAGGAACTCTACTGGAGCAAGAATGGCGCACGTATCCAGTCCATAGGAGGGGAATGGCGCAGCAAGCCGACACTTCGAACCGGGCTTACAGTGAAACTGGCTTCATTTGAAGGGAGCCCACGGGAAGCAACCGTCTCGACACAAGCTATTTTTCTAGTGAACGTGTTTGGTGTCGCCCAGCCCGCAGCTCTAAAAACATCTGCCAGCGAGGCACCCTTTGTCAACGCCCAGGAAGGAGCTACACTCTCTCTTTGGAGAGGCTCACTACCCAGGTGGGCACGGTGCACCTTGGATAAACACACCAAGATGATGGCAACCACTATCCAGTGGGCCAACCTCTGCTTCGAAAAAGCCTTCCCTTCTGCTGGTCTCCGTAACAGGCAAGAGCTGGTCTGAGGTCCTGAGGCTTTGCGTTCTGTCCAGCTATAACCGCAAGGAGCGGAAGGGACAGAGAAAAGCCAGGGCGGGGTCTGCCACCTCTGGGGCAGAGCTTGCAGGCTCACCACCTGGTCCCGTTTAAGGGAGAGGTAGGAACCTAGGGCACATATCCAGGCAGGGGTCTCAGGATACTGTGAAAGTTGGCCGGCCCGAATTCCAGGAACGATTCGCTGACCGAAAATGCGTGCAGGTCCCTTACTCTCTTGATAGAGGCCACGCAAGAAGGAGAACTATTCTCTTAAAAACAGGATTTTTAACTCAGCTGCCTGCAGTGGCTCAAATGGATGTCTCTGCAGTGCGGTACTACGAGAGAAGTCCCAACAGGGTATAGAGGGGACGCGAGGGGGATTCAGTCTCCTCGCTCCCCTCAGGAACCTGATGATAAAGACGTGCTTCCCCGTGGATTTGCATCCACTGCATCATGATGTGCGTTAATAAGGCCACATACACTAAGAGGGTGGAGGGAGACAGCCCTCGCTCCAACCCATCTTGCAGGAAAGAAAGCACAGAAGTGATCGAACACCTTTAGGGTCCCCTCTCAGAGAGAAGACTCTCAACGAACAGGTTCCACTCCATGGCGTAAGCATGCCTCGTTAGAGGGTGCTCTGCAGAAGTGATGGTGTCTATGACATGTTTGTGCTAGATCACCCAGGACATCCGCATCCCGTCCTTCGCGGCCAGACATGGAGTTTGCAGAGGTCTGGACACGGGTGCCATCATGCCCTGTCCCTGAGAATGTACTGTCCAGTGGAGGATAGAGATCTGAATTTTGCGTCCTTCAGGTCAAACGCTGCAGACCAATCTCGTGGACGGAGCATTCGAAAATGCATCTCTGCGTTAGCAACTTGAACGGAGGCTTGAACAGGGCCCGAATCAAGAGTCGCAGGTCTGAGATTGGCCATAACCCACCACCTTTCTTGGGTACAACAAAGTACGAGCTATAGAAGCTGGTCTTCATATCGACTGGAGGAACCGGTTCAATTGCATCCTTCGCCAGTAGTAGTGCGATGTCCGCACGCATGACAGGGCACATTCACTCAACACCGAAGTGTAACGAACAGCGTTGAACTTGGGCGGACGCCTGGAGAACTGAATCGTACAGCCGAGTCTGATGGTACGGAGGAGCCGACTGGACCGGTTGGGGAAGCACTTTCCAGGCTTCTACGAACCGGGCCAGGGAACCAGAGGTACCACAGACGTACCCGGGGTATCATAACTTGGCTAATAAAACATAGGGACATGCATAAAACACAGGAGAAATACTATAAACATTTGAGAAACATTTGAGAAAGTGTGTGGGTATGAATGGAGTAAGTGTCCTTGTGTATTGGAAGTTTATCTCTATAGTCTTTGACCAAATGGCTAGTGTTTACTGGTCCCCTGTGCTGTCTTTGAGGGTTGCAGACACAGTCTCTTGGTGAGATTGTTCAGGGGAGCAGTGGTGATAACGCCTTTGACGAGAACTTGTTTTAGGGCCGATGACAACAGGGCAGAGGGGGAAGGTTTTCTGAGGACTGGGGCATTTTGATTACGGCCATTCGTTACAGTAGTCCCTCTTACATTGAGAGAATCTGGTTTGCGATTGGCTCATCAAGGACTTGCTGGTCATACCGGAGTCCGGAAAAATTATGATCGTATTATGGCCTAAGGTAAAACGAGATGTGGGTAAATATGTACAATCTTGTCACACATGTCAGATTACCGGTAAGCCTAAACAGAAAGTGCCATCTGCTCCATTACAACCTATTTCTGTTGTTTCCAAACCTTTTGACCATTTGATAATTTACTGTGTTGGTCCTCTGCCACGGTCTAGGGCTGGTCATCATTATCTTCTTACTATTATGTGCCAGACTACCCGTTAAGCAAAATGTCTATAGGGTTAATCCCATGAAACGAGAATTGTTAAAGCAAGAAGTGAACTATTTACTCACTCACAAATTGGCTGAATCTAGTTTTAGTTCATGGAGTTATCCCTGTGTTTTAGTGAACAAACCTGATGGCTCATGTCTATTTTGTACCGATTATTGAAAACTTAATTCTTTGACGAAACCTGACTGGTCGATCATGTGGGCTCTGCCCAATATGTTAGTAAATTTGATCTTCGGTAGGGGTATTAGCAGGTGCCTTTAACCCTTTAGAACCGGCTGTGTCGTCGCCGACACAGACCAGCAAGCTGTATTCATTGTACCGTAACTCTTCAACCGTTCGCACTATCAAAACCATTCAAATTGCCCCTGACAGGAGACAACATGCGCTTTTCGGCAATATACGGCTTATTACGGTAATTTCGTCAGCAAATGACAGCAGCTTTCTGGCAAAGCGGGAAGGAAGGATTTGAACAGAGAGATACGAAGCGCGGCAGGTTAGAGTGTTTTGGATTGCATAAAATAATAAAAGAAACTAACAAATACATGGCGAAAGAAGTGGTAGACAGCAGAAGAGGGGATTGGGATGATATTTAATGAAACTTGGGAGGCGGATGGCCGTTACTCTTTCACGTATCTTTACATGTGGTGTATGCATGTGTATGTGTGTGCGTGCCTATGAATGGACGCATTTGTATGTGTGCGTGTATGAAAAAAAGTGTCCTAAATGAAAACTGTGCAACCCAATGTCACAAAAAAGACTTGTATAGATGTATTATACTTCATTTTTCAACTTTAAAGTGTTAGTTTCTTTCGTTCGTGATTTTTCTGTTTTTGTTCTAAATAATAATCAGAAAATGTATTCTCGTTTTTTTTTTTTTTGTCTATTTAAATTCTATTTACAAACTCACCACACACAATAATGGTCAATAACTGTAATTTGTTGAAAGCTAATCTTTTTCTTAAAAAGATGACACCTTGCACATGAAGATGGCACATTGTTTTAGAATTTTACAGTCAAAAAATCAAAATATGGGAAAAACACCTATTTTAGCTTCAGATTCTAAAGGGTTAACTATTCGGGCAAAATATTTATCTGCGTTTGTTATCCCTGATGCCTTCTTACAATATACAGTTATGCCTTTTGGGGTTTGTAATGCCCCAAAAGTCACTGTAATGTCACTGTTAACCCTCTGGGGACCAAGGTGTTTTTGGGGTCCTTGAGATGTTTTGACATGCTCTGACATTTGTGCTTTTTTTCAGTTGCTTATAAACATATTAATGGCACAGGTGAAATTACACTCTATTTAGCATAAACAGGACTACCATAATGTGTGAGCAACATGTATGTACATGTTTGTATTTTTGAGAGAATATTGTTTATGCGTGGTTATTGAAAAAACAAAAAAATAAAGTTTTTGAAATAAGGACACAAAAAACATACTAAATATGAGTCCACAAGACTTTTGACTAATGTACGTTGTCGCCTAGAGTTTTTGCTTCAAAATGATCTGAAAATCATCCTTCCTAATCATTCACATAAAACAATAGATTGTTTTAAATTGTGAAAAACATTTTTTTGTTTGCCAAGGCAATATGCGGATGGGCGGAAAGGCCCAACCCCTATCATGAATAATTCTACAAATTATGGTAATTTACAAATAAGCCTACAACAAACATTTATTTTTAAACAAATATTTTTAAAAATGCAACATGCACGTTTAAACAACAAACAATACAATCTGAACCAGCGCTTCCTGTATTGAGACATGCAGCGCGTTTCAGTTACGATCCTGGTTCCAGTGGCCTTAATACATTCACGGCTTTTTAAAATGTCACAAAGCGTTTTGAGATGGTTTTGAATGAAATATTGAAGTTTATAATTAGGGTATTTTGGCACACCACGCCGAGTGGCTATGCATTATTCTAAAATCTGGCTTTATTCTGGCATGTTGAATTAGAGTTTGACAAACGCTAAACAACTAAAAAATAAAGTTTTTGAAATAAGGACACAAAAAACATACTAAATATGAGTCCACAAGACTTTTGACTAATGTACGTTGTCGCCTAGAGTTTTTGCTTCAAAATGATCTGAAAATCATTCTTCCTAATCATTCACATAAAACAATAGATTGTTTTAAATTGTGAAAAACATTTTTTTGTTTGCCAAGGCAATATGCGGATGGGCGGAACGGCCCAACCCCTATCATGAATAATTAAGTGGTTCTCAGACAGTGACCCTGCATAATAATGAGCCTTTCATTCAGGGGTGTCACACAAGAAAGAATGTAAGGACAATATATATATATATATATATAAATATATATATATTGTCATTGCATTCTTTCTTGTATATATATATATATAGCCTACATGTATATATATATATATATATATATATATATATATATATATATATATATATATATATATATATATATACACACACACACACACACATATATATATATATATACAAACAATCAAAATATAAATGAAAGCCAGAAGCACATTTTTAGTCATACCTGGAAACAAATCCTGGTCAAATGCTATATGGGCCGGTCTACAGAATTGGTTCAAAGTTACAGTTGGAAACATCTTGAAAAGAAAATAGTCTTTTCCCATAAATGTCTTATAAAGTATTATTTTTTAAAGTAGACCAATACAATAAAAATAAACCAGTCGCATTTCAAAGTCGCTCGCGAAATGACCGCCAGGTGGCGCAAAGGGACATTTATCAAAACGTAAGTGGGGCTAATGTCAATTAACAGTAAGGATGAAATTCTACAAGTTATGGTAATTTACAAATAAGCCTACAACAAACATTTATTTTTAAACAAATATTTTTAAATATGCAACATGCACGTTTAAACAACAAACAATACAATCTGAACCAGCGCTTCCTGTATTGAGACATGCAGCGCGTTTCAGTTACGATCCTGGTTCCAGTGGCCTTAATACATTCACGGCTTTTTAAAATGTCACAAAGCGTTTTGAGATGGTTTTGAATGAAATATTGAAGTTTATAATTAGGGTATTTTGGCACACCACGCCGAGTGGCTATGCATTATTCTAAAATCTGGCTTTATTCTGGCATGTTGAATTAGAGTTTGACAAACGCGGCGGCGCGTTCATTTGGATTTATTTTTCTCATAACAGCTAAAAGAACTTACTGCGTAATTGTTGGTCATACAGATAATATATCATCTTTTAAAACTGTAAAAGGTCTACTTTTATTCATGTAGGCTAAAGTAGGCCTACAATCACAGGCTAACGACAAAACGTTTTCTCGCTCATTTGAGAAACAAACGTTTGGGCATTTCTCAGTGAGAAAATTCATAGCCGAGCGGTAGAACTATACGATTCGATCATCAAGATGACACGGGTTCAAATCCCGATCAAACATGGTCTACTGTAAATTTTATATTTATTAATGCAGAGAGATTTGTCTAGCTCTAAAACTCTGTTACACCATACAGTTTTTTGCTTATATTTATAAAATAAAATTACCATGCATTTCCATTTTACACTAAGGAACAATAGTATCCAACAGAACGACGTTGCATCTGTACCAATCGTACGAGGCTACCAATCGTAATTTCAAAAGCAGTTCTGTAAAAAAAGTAATTTTATATATATAGCCTATATATATATATATATTTTTTTTATTAGGCCTATTATTATTATTATTTTGATTCCCTACAACCTAGAGTTTTTAAAAACATGGTTTTAAGTAAAGTGTGATTTGCCAGGAAGGACGGGGATTTCCTTCTGGTCTAAACATCCCTGCTTCTGCTGAATTATTTGAATCCCCACACCCCTCCCTCCACAGTAATCAATGCTATAGGCTACTTCACCAATAGACCATATCAAATATAAAATAGAGATATGCAACAAGCACGTTTAAACAACGACAAACAATAAAATCAAAACCAGCGTTTCAGTTGTTCATTAGTTCAAGTGGCCTTAATGCATGCACGGCTTTTCAAAATTTCACAAAGCGTTTTGAGATTATTTTGAATGAAATATTGAAGTTTATAATTAAGTGTTTTGGCAGACCACGCCGAGTGGCCCTATGCATTTTTCTAAAGTCGGGTTTTATTCGAACTTTTGCTAACGACAAAAGTTTATCTGTCGTCTCTGTCTCCAGGAACTGCGCGTCACAAAAATGAACCGAAAGCCACTTCAGCTCAGTCACTATAAGAAATCGGCTCTGTCTAAAGCCTTTAAATGTCTAAATATTCAGGCTAATAAATGTTATCTGATTATGTAATCCATATGAAAACGAGAGGTACAGAGGATGTACTCAAACATGTAGCCTGTAAGCGCTTCCCAATGAGAAAATGACAAGGGTGAAAATCTTGCTCTAATTAAATGTAGCAGGCTAAATCGCCCTGAATTAAAATGTAAAAACAGATCAAATAATGTATTTGTCGAAATGTTGCGATATTGTTTCATTTAAGTTCATAATTATTCTATACATGTTATTTAATTTAGCAGCATTACCACGAAGCACTGTGTTTCGATATTTATTTGAATAATACAAAAAATAAAAACTTAATTCACAAATTGCATGCCTGGTTGAAAGGATCCAAAGATCCCTGTAGACTTTAATATTGAGTTGAACATTTTGTTCATGACAACAAATTAACATGCGTTTTTTCAGATTATATTTAGTTTTGCTTGGAAAAAGCTGGCCCAAACCAGTTTTATTTCATCAATTATTGAAATAATGAAATATTTAGTAATAAACTTTTATGACAGAAATATCACTAGGCTACATGTAACTTAAATCATTTAATTCCTTCATTATCAACACTGTCTAGAATAGCGATTTAAGTGTGAATTGCGCGAGAGAGGCAAAGAAAAACGCATGTTTTAATTTAATTATGTTGCTTTGGACAATTTTCGTTTTGTAGGCCTTCTGTTTTAATTGTTTAATATAGCTGTCATTTCTTTGGCAATACAAATTTAAAATGTCGCAAAAATAAGATTAGCCTATAGTGTTTCTTATTTTGCATCGCAAAAGAAATAAACTCTAAACCCGATGCAACCCTGTTTTAAATAATAAAAAAAAACTGTCCCGACACTTTATTTAAACCTTGAAATGTTCGAACTTGGTTTCAAACTTAAGTAATTTTAGTGTTCTTTTACATTACACAATAATTTAGCAGACTAAAGACGAGCTTCTTCATTTTCATTTTCTGATGCAATCGGCTGACAATCTTCCTTCATCAGTTTTTGTCGTTTGTGCAGCGGCTGCGGTTCTACAGGAATGTAGCAAATTTATGTTATGATAATTAAACAAAACTCTTGACTTTAAATAAGTAAACAGTTATAAACAGTTAGCTATTTAAGCATCAAGAAGGTAAAATATAAACGCTGTTGGCCAACATCGGTTAACAACATGTATGCTACATTGAAATTCGATCTCGGGTCGTTTGAAGCTCCTCGAAGCTCGTGTTGTTGCGTTAACCACTGAGCTATCGTCTGTACGTCTGTAAATGTTTTTATTGCAATGTTTTATGTTTTCATTATTTATTCAATTTCATTACAGTAGCCTAATTTCAGTATTGTGATTATGAATTATTTTAACTACGTTTCACTTGTTGAATTCATCTGCTACCAGCTTTTAATCGCTCTGAATGAGCCGCGGTGCGGCGGCAGATTACGCATTAGAAAGAATAAACGAACACTTTTCAGAGTCTATGATTGTAGCGCCTCTTAGCGGTAAAAGGCAGAAAATACACCCCACATTTTACCGCCGCGGTGGAACGGCTGATGTGGGCATTGTCATGGCTTCCCTCAACATTTGCGTTTGAATAGCGCGCATCCTCCGTGGGCGTGTCAGATTAACGCGTAATGAAGTGTAATGAGCTGGGGAAAAAAATTCTGACAGCACTCTCTTTTCATACAGATTACATAAACTGAGAATATTTGTTTTTTATATAAATTACTTCATTGAAAAGAAGAGAATTCAAGCTTCATAAAGAAAAATCTCTCGTGCCTGTATGACAAGTATTTGCAGAGTTAATTTTTCGGACGTGTTTCAGAATGGACTGCACTGACAGAGAGAAGGCAAAACTCGCATCATGTTTATTTTTCTTTATTTGACAAAAAGCACAAAACTTTGTTTTTATTGTGAGTATACAGAAAAATAATAGACAATTAACAGGATCGATTGATGTATAACACTTATATGTACGATCAAAATCAACAGAGTATTTTAAGTCTATTTTTCTGCTATGTGGAAAAAAAAAAAAGCAAAACGCGCCGGCGCGTTTCTGGTCCCCAGAGGGTTATAATTGGATAATTTATGGGTGGAGAGTATACATGTTTGGACCGATTTATTCAATGTTACTTCCTCTGGTGGAACATAGTTCTCCAGAGAAGTCGTCTGCTCCAATTTGTTTTATTTTAGTTTGTCTATTATTTACCAACATTCATTTACCCCATTGAACTTATTTTCTCTTGTTTATTTAAATCCCTAGACATTGTGTTATATTTCTGTAACAGATCATTTTTGTTCTAAATAAATAAGCTTGCAATGCAACCTTCTTTATGTTACGGTCGGGAATGACCTGACCGTGACTATATATATATATATATATACATATTAATGAATGTAGAAACAACATAACAACAGTAGCCTTTATTTTAAATATTTGTTTAATGACATATTTTTTTTGAAAGAAGGTCAGTGTCACAGATACCTATGATTTAAACATTTATTAGGCTTTAAAAAAACATAACTTTCAATTTAAGAGAACTTAAAGCAATCTTTACATAAACAGTCAGACCAGTTCAGATTTTTACTTGCCCTGTCAAAATCCACAAAAAGTTATTGCTTTCATTGAT
Organism: Rhinichthys klamathensis goyatoka; assembly: GCF_029890125.1. Taxonomy (NCBI): domain Eukaryota; kingdom Metazoa; phylum Chordata; class Actinopteri; order Cypriniformes; family Leuciscidae; genus Rhinichthys; species Rhinichthys klamathensis. Next base: position 3,585,700 of record NW_026606589.1, read on the forward strand.
TTTGACCACTTCTTTATAGCATGACAAATTATTATTAAAACAATGGTTTAAAATTATCTTAATAGTAACATTTTATTTGATATTTACAAAGTGCACTTTTAAAAAAGTGTTAAGAAACAGTCATGCAAGTGTACTCTCTTCAAGTGCATTTAAAGGTGACTTATTATGCCAATTTTCACATGATGTAATATAAATATCTGGTGTCCTCAGAATGTGTCAGTGAAGTTTCAGCTCAAAATACCTCACATATTTTTTTTTATTATAGCTTGTCACATTTGCCCCTATTTGGGTGTGAGCGAAAACGCCCCATTTTTGTGTGTGTCCCTTTAAATGCAAATGAGCTGCTTTTCCCATTCCCTCTTTCAGAAGAGGGCTGATCCATAACATGTGCTTAAGATACTATGGGAACAACATAACAGCTGAATTTCTCTCAGGCAAAATGTCAAAAAGAGCCAGAAAATATATGCTGCATGGAGATAGAGCAGGTATCGTTTTGTTTAAATACGGTTATAATATATTGCACATTGTTATCTTATATAGTCTTTTAATGATGTCACCGGGTGACGAAGGCGGAACTAAAAATTCGGCGCATGGTTCCCTTGGGGAGACTTCCGGTGCGACACCAGGCCGGTTCCGGCGGCCTGTCATGGCCGACCGTGTTGACAAGCGGCAGCTGCAGCGGGTAATCAAGCAGCCATTGGAGCGCGTGTCTCCAACGGGGGATTTAAAAGCGGCGGCTTGAAGAGGCTAGAGGAGAGCGGTCGCGATCCAGGCGTGGGGCAGCAACGGTGGCCGAGATGGGAAGGATAAAGTGCGGGCATGAGTGAGATCGAGAACCAAATGAGTGAAAGCATTGTTGGATATGCAGGTTGATGTCCCACTTCTGAAGATCACGATGGTGGATTGGCCGGCCCCGACGAGGTGGAGTGAAGGTACACTTTTCACTGTGAAGTGGTGTGTCATTGCAGTGTCTGAAGATTGAACTGAGCACGTGTGAAGATTTACAGTGGTTTTGATGCATGCACAAGTTTGGGAAGATTAAACGCTACCAGCACTCTGAAACCTTTGTCGGGGATCGTCTAGCCTGGTGATGCGTCAGGAAATAATATTAACTGCTGGATTCTGTACTCACCATTGTTGTTCTATGAACAGAGGAAGCCTGTCGTCCGCCGCTGCATTCTGCCATTGCTGTCCTGTGGTAAAAGGAGACTCAGTTATTAACTGCTGGATTCTGTACTCACCATTGTTGTTCTATGAACAGAGGAAGCCTGTCGTCCGCCGCTGCATTCTGCCATTGCTGTCCTGTGGTAAAAGGAGACTCAGTTATTAACTGCTGGATTCTGTACTCACCATTGTTGTTCTATGAACAGAGGAAGCCTGTCGTCCGCCGCTGCATTCTGCCATTGCTGTCCTGTGGTAAAAGGAGACTCAGTTATTAACTGCTGGATTCTGTACTCACCATTGTTGTTCTATGAACAGAGGAAGCCTGTCGTCCGCCGCTGCATTCTGCCATTGCTGTCCTGGGGGGACAGAGAAAGTCCCCCGACCGAGGACCCGTGGGCGTCGAGCAGTTGGAGTCCCACGGTTGACTGAAAGAGTGGAACAAGTTTTAGCCTCCAGGCTGATGCCCTTTTTACATACGTTTTAAGATATAATAAAGACAAATTACTTACTTTACTTTGTGTCTGGCCTCGTGGTGTTCTCTGGTGTTAGCTCCTCCGGAGTGGTGGTTGTTTCTCGGCCCGTGACAATGACATGCTGTGGCATTTGTGTTGTGTATTGTATTTCACTAAAGGTGAAAGGTTGTGCCTACAATAATGCCTATATTTTTATTCTACTCTTTATTGTAATAAAGAAAAATGTTTAAAAATGAGAAACAGAGACGATGGTAGCTTTAGTTTCATTAGCAGTACAGCATTCTAGAAAGCTCATTCAGAAAGGAAATTTGGAAACATTCACACAGTATGAAGTGCAATACTTGTTCTCGATATGAAGTTAGAGAACGAAGCTTCCCTTTCAAGGGAACTCGCGCTGCGTCAAGCGCTGCGGGAACGCCCCTGCGTGATTGCGTCATGAAGCACTTGTGAAATCAGTCCAATGGCGTGACGAGACGTCATAGGCGGGTGACGTCATTGACCAGGAAGGTATAAAGCACCCCTGAACCAAACAATGTCAGCTTCTGTGTCTTCACAAGCGCTCTATGTGAAATCGTATCTGTCTATTTGATGTGTGTTTGTCTCTCTATATATTATGGAAAAGCAGCAATTTAAGCAGTGTGTCACTCCCTGTCCTCGTTTGATCACGGGTGGGGATACACACGAGCTTTGTGTGATGTGTTTGGGACTGGAGCATGCCCAGTCAGCCCTCGAGGGGGCTGGCTGTGAGCATTGTGAGAGGCTGGCAATAAAAACTCTCCGGTCCCGCCGAGCACTCTTTGAGGAGGGTGCTTTGGGTCACGTTCCCTAGGGCTCGGGTCCCACTGCTGCTGAGGCACAGCGAAGACGCTCGTCCTGGGGTTCGCAAATGGATTTAACGGCGGGGTTAGAGACGGGTGATCCCCTATCTCTTCCTTTAACCGTTGAATCCGACGCTTCAGTTCGCGAGTCAGAAGCACGCGCTGCGGTTTCTTCTGCTCGCGTTGAAGCGCAAGTGCAGCAGCACTCCAGTTCAGAGGAACTGGATGTTGTGAGCTTGGGAGATGAGGATTTGCATCACACACAGTCACACACACACAAGAGGAGCTAATTGGAGGTTGTCACTCGCGCTGTTGCTAGATTAAATCTGGACTGGCCAGCCGGTGTGCAGGAGTCATGTCAATCAAAAAGTAAATTAGATGAACGATTTCTGCCATCTAGATCGCAACCTCCAAAGCGGGGCTTACCGTTCTTTCCTGACCTACATACTGAGGTGTCGAGGTCATGGATTAGACCGGCATCATTCAGAGTTTTTAACCCAGCGACATCTGAATATTCAAATATAGTAGGGTTAAACAAAACATGGTTATGTGGCGATGCCTCAGGTGGAAGAGACGCTCGCTCGAGTTTGCATCGTCGCTGAAAGCCCCTGCAGCTGCCCACTAAACCAGAAAGAACGACATCGGTTTTAGTGGGTAGGGCATACTCGGCAGCAGGTCAGGCGGCTGCCAGTTTACACACTATGGCGGTCCTACAGGCATATCAGGCTGACTTATTAAAAGACATAGATGATGAATGTGAGGAAGTGGGGAGAGATACAATAGCGGAGATCAGGAAGGCAGCTGATCTGTTTCTTCGGGCCACCAGGGAAGCGGCAAAATCTATCGGCCGCTCTATGGCAGCTCTGGTGGCCACGGAGAGGCATCTCTGGTTAAATCTTTCTGACATTAAAGAAAGGGATAAAATATTTTTGTTAGATGCTCCTGTCTCCTCTACCGGTCTTTTTGGTGATTCAGTGATTCGGTGGTGGTGGTGATTCGGTGATTGGTCGTCGAAAGATTTCAAGAAGCGAAAAAGCAGGCAGCTGCATTTCAAAAGTTTCTTCCCCGTAAGGTCTATGTCTCTGGGGCTGCTGGGCGGGAGCAGCCCCAGCCGAGTATGTCCTCCTCTCATAGAGCCCAGCAAAAGGTGAGTGTGGCTGTCCGTGCCCCCCCCACAGAGAGACTGGGGGTCGGGACAGTGCGCTCAGCCAAGGTCTTCCCGAGGTAGAGCAGATCTGAGGACTGTAATTATCTCCAGGAATGCCTCGGCGAAGAAGTCCTGACGCCAGGGGCGCCAGGATTTCGATGGTAGCCCCCTCCGAGGGGAATCGGTGTGTCGAGGCACCCGTTTCCTCTCGGTGCCATCAGGGGGCCATGCTGCCATATCCATGTCCGCCCGGAAACGTAGCGGCGTGGGGAAGCTCGCACCCTCCGAGGAGAGTTCGAAGTGGGTCAGTTCGGTTGCTTCCTGCCGGTGCGCCGTTTCAGGTCACCGAGCTGGCCGCTCAAATAACACCAGAGACCAGCCCCTTAGTAGAGTATCTGGCAGCATGGAAACTTCTGCCAAATATCTCAGATTGGGTCCTGCGTACAGTGGAAAAAGGGTACAGAATTCAGTTCGGGTCATGCCCGCCCAGGTTCAACGGGGTAGTACACACGGTAGTAAACTCCGAGCAGGCTTTGGTGATGAAAGGAGAAGTACGGACACTTCTGCAAAAAGAGGCTATAGAAAGGGTTCCTCCCCACAGCAGAGAGTCAGGGTTTTACAGCCCATACTTCATAGTTCCAAAGAAGGGTGGGGGGCTGCGGCCCATTTTAGATCTGCGTCAACTCGATCGGGCAGTCAAGAAGTTAAAATTCAAAATGCTCACGTTGAAACAGATTGTGTGTCAGATCAGGTCCAAGGACTGGTGTGTCACAATAGACCTAAAAGATGCATACTTTCACGTCTCCATCCTTCCGCAACACAGGAAGTTCCTCAGGTTCGCTTTCGGGGGCGAAGCGTACCAGTATCGGGTTCTTCCGTTTGGCCTAGCACTGTCACCCCGCACGTTCACAAAGTGCGTGGATGCAGCTTTGGCTCCTTTGAGACTCCAGGGCATCCGTGTGCTGAACTATATAGACGTCTAGCTCATCCTGGCACAGTCAGAACATCAGGCGGCCCAGCATCGAGATGCTGTGCTAGCTCATATGAAGACGTTGGGGTTAAGGCTAAATGTAAAGAAAAGCGTGTTAGTTCCACAAAAGAACACCACTTTTCTGGGCATAATATGGGACACAAAGACCATGAGAGCCTGTTTGGTGCCCGCCAGGATAAAATCGATCCTGGAAGCCGTGCGCAGGATAAGACTAGGCCAGTCACTCACTGTAGTACAGTTTCAGAGAATTTTGGGTTTGATGGCAGCAGCGTCCAACGTGATTCCTTTTGGCCTGCTGTACATGAGACCCTTACAGTGGTGGTTCAAGACCAGGGGGTTTTCCCCGAGGGGAAATCCGTTTCGCATGATCAAGGTCACGCGGCGATGCCTACGTGCCTTAGTTATGTGGAAAGATCCTTGGTTCTTGTTCCAGGGTCCAGTGCTGGGAGCTCCTTGTCATCGCTTAACGCTAACGACGGATGCTTCCCTCACCGGTTGGGGGGAGACCATGAGTGGTCGCTCAGCTCGGGGTCTGTGGAGCGACCATCATCTTTCCTGGCACATAAACCAGTTGGAGATGATGGCCGTGTTTCTGGCACTCAGACACTTTCTCCCAGACCTCAGGGGCCATCATGTGTTGGTTCGCATGGACAACACAGCGGTGATCTCCTACATAAATCGCCAGGGGGGTTTACGATCTCGCCGACTTTGGAAATTGGCACATCGAGTTCTGGTTTGGGCCCAGGGGAAGTTGCTATCAGTTCGAGCACTGTACATTCCGGGTTACACGAACAAGACGGCAGACTCTCTGTCGAGGCAGGGAGTGGTGCCGGGGGAATGGAGACTCCACCCCGAGGTGGTGGAGCTCCTTTGGAGTCGATTCGGGCAAGCTCAGGTGGATCTGTTTGCGTCTCGAGAGACAACGCACTGTCCCCTATATTATTCCCTAACGCATCCAGCCCCTTTGGGGTTGGATGCCATGGTACAGACGTGGCCGAGGTTACGTCTGTATGCCTTCCCCCCCCTGGCATTACTACCAGGAGTTCTGGAGAGAGTTCGCCGGGACGGGGTTCGGCTCTTATTGATAGCCCCGTTCTGGCCGGGCCGAGTGTGGCTCTCAGACATTGTGTCTCTCCTCGAGGGTCCTCCGTGGGAAATTCCGGTCAGGAGGGACCTTCTCTCCCAGGCGGCAGGGTCAGTGTTACACCCGCGTCCGGTGCTATGGAAACTGTGGGCCTGGCCTCTGAGGGGGATCAGCTCATAGACTCAGGTCTTTCTACTGAGGTAGTGGAGACCATGTTACACTCTAGAGCTCCTTCCACGAGGAGGCTTTATGCCCTAAAATGGAGAGTTTTCGTTGCCTGGTGTACAGGCCAGTCTGTGAATCCAGTTGACTGCCCAGTTGGTTCAGTACTAGATTTTCTTCAAGAAAAGTTTTCTTCGGGGTTGTCTCCCTCCACCTTGAAAGTATACGTGTCTGCTATATCTGTCTATCACGTTCCTATAGAGAGTGCGTCAGTGGGAAGACACCCATGGGTAACTCGCTTCCTCCGTGGTACTTTGAGGCTAAGGCCTGCAGCACGCTCGAGGGTGCCGACTTGGGATTTGGCCATTGTATTGGAAGGTCTAGCCCTGGCCCCCTTTGAGCCCATTGAAGAGGTTCCAGAGAAGTTTCTCACATTAAAAACTTTGTTTCTTCTTTCTATCTCTTCTTTTAAAAGAATTGGGGATTTACAAGCATTGTCAGTTGCTCCCTCGTGTCTTGAGTTTGCGCCTGATATGGTGAAAGCGTTCCTGTTTCCAAAGGAAGGATACGTGCCTAAGGTCCCCACTAATTTGGCGGGTCCAATAATGCTGCAGGCCTTTTCTCCGCCTCCATTCCAGAATCCGGACCAGGATAAATTAAATTTACTCTGCCCAGTTAGGGCTTTAGATGCCTATGTCCACAGAGCTGCCCTGTGGGGCAAGTCTGATCAATTGTTTGTGTGTTTTGGGTCCCCGAGTAAGGGGAAGCCCGCATCTAAGCAGACTTTAAGTAAGTGGATAGTCGAGGCTATTTCGCTTGCATATGAGGCGGCCGGTCATCCTTCACCACCAAGGGTCCGAGCCCACTCGACTAGGAGTATGGCTGCTTCTATGGCCCTGTTGTCAGGGGTTTCACTTCAAGAGGTATGTGATGCGGCAGGGTGGTCCTCTCCGCACACCTTTGTAAAATTTTATAACCTGGATGTGGCTTCTACTCCGGGTTCTCGGGTGTTTCTAGTATAATGTGCATTACGATTTCACATATACAGGCACTTTAGGATTATGGCGACGTGGGTATTCAGTTCCCGCAGCGCTTGACGCAACGCGAGTTCCCTTGAAAGGGAACGTCTCAGGTTACGTATGTAACCATGGTTCCCTGAGAGGGAACGAGACGCTGCGTCGCTTTGCCATACTCCTGGCATGCCTGTGACCAACTTGTTCGACCTATCAGAAGCTGACATTGTTTGGTTCAGGGGTGCTTTATACCTTCCTGGTCAATGACCTCACCCGCCTATGACGTCTCGTCACGCCATTGGACTGATTTCACGAGTGCTTCATGACGCAATCACGCAGGGGCGTTCCCGCAGCGCTTGACGCAGCGTCTCGTTCCCTCTCAGGGAACCATGGTTACATACGTAACCTGAGACGTTTTGTATTGACCCATCCTTCAGAAATAACTTTTTCGCAAATCTCTCGTTGGTGAAGCAGTCATGCGTAAAATGATTTGTGCAACTATATAACATTTTACCGACGTTCTTCGGCACATTTCTGTCAAAAATGAAATTCAACCATGGTGTCCTCAATGGCTCGGATGTTCGTTGGTACATCCAGCAGCAACAGAACATTTATTATGTTTTTAGGCGCAGACATTGTAATACTAGCTGTTCTGAGAGATTGATGATGATATATGGGGATTATAAAAAAAAGTATTGGGTGGATTTTTACCATTATAGGCTGGTTGTTTACACACACTGTGGACACACATCTGTGTTCAAAAACATTATAAAAGTGAATTTTGCAAAAAAAGGTCCCCTTTAAGTGGCCTTTAGATGAATTAATGTTATATTATCTGCATGAATATTTAAAAATATATATTAATATTTGAAGTACACTACAAGTGTCATGGTCATGTTTAGTTTCATTGTCTTGTTTAGTTTGTAGTCATGGTTTTCATTGTCTCTGTTTGCCTGTGCTCTAGTTCTTCATAAGTTGTCATGGTTTCTTATTAGTTACACACCTGTTCCTTGTCTCATTATTCATTTAGCCCTTTGTATTTTAGCCCTCCGTTTCTTCTGTTTAGTTTTCTGTGTAAAGATCAATGTCAAGTTGTTTAGTTAATGTTCTTGAAGTTCTATTAAAAGTGTTGTTCATTCTGCGTCACACATCACTCCCTTGGATTCAACTACACACTAACTCCTGACAAGTGCGCATTCAATACAATTAAGTGCACTTTTTCACAAGGGTATGTCAACTGCTGATGAAAAGGTCAAAAAAAGGTTTATAGACTATGCTGGAGACATGATTATTATTACATGTAACCACATTGAGAAATAAAGGGAAGCTCAGCACAAAAATTAAAAATGTGTATGCAAAATTGTCTCTCAATATTTATGTTATTTGCTTTTAATCGTCTTTGTTCTTGCTTGTATAGTTCATAATACACCATTAGGAATAATTTCATATCACATAACATATGAGTTTAATTTTATGGGTGAGAGGTAATAAATTCCCAATCTAATTATTCAGATTGAGAATTTGTGTATTTGACACACAAGGATGAGACAGTGTATAATTTGTTTTATATGATTAGAAAATATGTCCTCATAAATGAAAAAATGCCCCTGGAAATCAAGTCCAGGGGGCAACTTGGATGTAACCCTCCAAGAAAAGGCAGCTCATAAAGACAAATTACAAAAATACCATTCAACATGGTTTACAAAATTCATCCTTGACCTCCAGCCTCTACATTCAAAACATTAACACATGAATCTCTGCACAAACACTTTGCATGTGTGTGGCTGACTAATAATTGTATCATGTACATTACTGCTTCAAGAGGAAACCGACTCTGTCAGGGCCTTTAATAAGGGCTTGGATCTGGATTGTCAGTAAAAGGACAATTTGTAAAAAAAAAAAAAAAAAAAAAGCTCTTGTAATATGAGACATGCATTAATCATGTCTATTTTGTCTTTATTTCTTGCAAAATGTCCATTGTGTTTTTCTTGAGCATGAAGACATTTGTATTCCGGTGGCACTTACCACTTTTCCGAATACATTGTGGTATTAAACTTTCATGTTATACTTGAATATAAATGATATCAGTGATTCAAACACAGAAGAACTTAAAGAGGATGAAAACTAATAAAAGCCTGCAGCAGAGACCATTGATTCATGAATATGAGTAAAAGAACAATATATGGAAAAGAATTACAAAAATGATCTGTTTAACGTGCAGTGTCAGTCTTTTTAGTTCCTACATTCCATTTACATTTTAATACACAGTGTGGATACATGAAGTATTGCAAAGCAGATGTAAGTCATTATACACTAATGAGCCAAAACATTATGACCACCTGCCTAAAATGCTGTTGGTCCTCCGCGTGCTGACCGCCGAGGCATGGACTCTACAAGACCCATGAAGGTGTCCTGTGGTTTCTGGCATCAGGACGTTAACAGCAGGTCCTGGTGAACTCTTCATCATGTTCCTCAACCCATTCCTGAACAATGTGCAGCAGAATAAAGCCTCATTGGTGGCAACTTCCACCAGGGAACACCCTTGAAGGAGTGTATCCCCTGTCTGCAACAATGTTTAGGTAGGTTTCACGTGTCAAGAAAGACCCAGGGTTTCCCAGGAAAACATTGCCCAGAGCATCACACTCCCTCCACAGGGTTGTCATTGTCTAACATCATGGTCCCTTAGTGCATCCTGGTACCATCACTTCCCCAGGTAAATTGTGCACACATACACAGCCGTACACGTGATGTAAAAGAAAATGGGACTCATCGGACCAGGCGACCTTCTTCCACTGCTCCAAGGTCCATTTCTGATACTCGCCTGCCTATAGGCGCTTTCGACAATGGATGGAGTCATCATAGGCACTCGGATGCAGCAGAGTGTGATGCACTGTGTTGTGACACATTCCTCCCATAACCATCATTACAATTTTGTGTGTCTTGTTCCACAGTAGACCTTCTGTTGGCTCAGACCAGATAGGATAGCCTTCCTTGCCATCGATGAGCCTTGGGCGCCCAACACCCTGACGCCGGTTTGTTTGTCCTTCCTCTGACCACTGTTGGTAAATTCTCACCACTGCTGACCGGAAGGTACTCTGACCCAGTCGCCTTGCCATAACAATTTGGCCCATGTCAAAGTCGCTCAGATATTTATTCCTGCAATCCTATATTTCTACTGCATCCAACACGTTGATTACGAGAACTGATTGTTTGCTTACCATCTAATCTGCCCAGACCTTAATATGTGGCCTTGTTCGGAGATGATCAATGATATTCGCTTCACCTGTGACTGGTCATAATGTTTTAGGGGCTGTTTACACGACACCCTTTTCAACGAAAAACGTAAAACTTGTTATGCATTTTGGCTGTTCACTTACCCGACAACCACGTTTTGGGGGCCTGAAAACGGGTTTCAAAGTGCAAGTTTTTGAAAATGCAAATCACTGAAGACGATGATGTCATGCACATGCTATAGTTCATGCTATAGTTCAATCTATAGTGTTTCATTGCCATCTAATGGCCTGGCAGCAGAATACAGCATTTTCAGTCGTTTTTGCGGATCCGTGTGAATGGGGATCATTTTGACAATGATGTCGTCTGTACAAAGGAAAAACTTCTCCGTTTTAAGCATGTCGTTGTTGTGTAAACCTACCCTTATCTAATCAGTCTAGCCTATTTATTTAACCATTATATAATCTCAATGACCACTGGTTAATAAGTGCGTAAAACATCAATGTTTCTATTTGCACAGACGCACATTATAAGGTTTCCTCTCCTTGAAGAACGAATATTTAGTTGTGTTATTTATAATGTGGGTGGTATAATGTGACATTGTCAACATACCTTTGCAGTTGCGTGATGCGGTCGTTTTGACTCTTCCAGCACCCATAATAATGACATGATTCTGTAGACATAGTTTGCATATCTTATGTTAAATTGCAGCAAGTACAAACAAGGTTTGTAGGGACCACATTGTGCACATTCAATCCGCACATGCGCAGCTCAACAGGAAGATTATCCAAAAGACTCCCTGCATCCAGACCAGGCAGAATCGCTGTCAAACGCTGCGTCTGCTGTCCTGCAGTCTGATGTCCTCACATCACTCTCTACAGGTCTAACAATACGAGGACACAGCCTGAGCACAAGAACCATCTGCACCATCTCTCTATCGCTCTCTTTTTCTCTTTAGCCCAGTGGACTTCATTCACAGCTCGTCCTTTGAGAGTCAAATCAGATAATAGGATCTTTGTATGAGGGTCTGGGGTTAGATAGAGGGGTGCCCTGGACAGTTTACTCTTTAAATGCGAGTTCTCTCTCTCTCTCATATATGTGTGTGTGTGTGTGTCTTATGGGTCAATATCTAATTAGGGCTTAAGTGCTGAGAGTAATAGATCAGAAACAAACTAATCATAGCTGGGCATCTCTGCACTAAGTTATACAAATTATTATATGCATTATACTTTAGTTAAGAATATAATATTGGCCACTGGCATTTGCGAATTTGTGTTCGCCCTTGTGACCCAGTGGCCAATATTATATTCTTAACTAAAGTATAATGCATATAATAATTTGTATAACTTAGTCGAAAACCACAAGTAACAACAATGATGGTGAGTTTGTACAACCCATGAAAAGTGTTTGTGAGTTGAATGAATTTAGCTCATTTATGTTAAAAAACAGTAATATATTGAAATATTATTTAAATTTAAAATAACTGTTTTCTATTTAAATATCATGTTTTCTATCATTACTGTATTTGTCTAGCCTGGTTAAAACCAGACCATTCTCAGTTGTAACTGAGTTATGGTCTGGCAAAGCTTCATAGACAAATCATTTCCAAAGGGGCGTCACCAACGAACGTGGCTCAAATGCCTCTGGATAGACATAAAACCAATCAGAGCGATGAAGGAGAGGTTAGGGTATGCAGAGCAACGTTCGCCTGTTATAGAACACCTTAGTTTGAATAAACGAGCAGACACTGATTAGTTACTTGCTCTATGTTTATTTAAAATTAACAGCAACACAACTAGAAGTGAATGTGCTTTCCATTAAATAAATCACACACAGTAAACAAAACCTTAACAAAAAAAATTTTGCACAAACTGCGTGCCAGTGCGGTGAGACGTAGTAGCCTACATGCTCGGGCAGATTCGGCTTGAAGTCGTTCATCCTCGGACGCGGCGCCGCACGCGCTGTTACAAAAAAAGCTGTGCGCACAGCCAAGCGAAATGGGGTCTTGCCGGTCTTGCGCACCCAACGCGTCATTTTTGCCGCGCGCACGCGTCGAGTATAAACAAGGCTTTACTCCGTGTCAGCGCGCGGTCTGATCGGTGGCACATGCCGAATCATCTCCAGCAGTAGCAGCCTCCGAAGCACCACTAACTCCGCCTCCGTTTCCCTCGTAAGCTGATATTAGTATTTAAACATTCTCTATGATAAAAAATGTTTGTGAAAAAAATATTTTAATAACATGGTTTTGCCGGTTATAGAGTTCTAATGACGGTGTTCAACTATAACCCTCACACCCCTAGTTCCATCGCTGTGCTGTCGTCATCGTGTAAAGCCCGCCCCAACGTTTCTGATTGGTGCCGCGATTTCTATGGATTAGAATTGGGTTTGAATGAGCTCTTTGCCAGACTAACTTCCAGAGCAAATCTAAATTTGCCGGAAGTTGTCTGGGTTTTGCCAGGCTAGTATTTGTCAGTGTCACATGATCTTTCAGAAATCATTCTAACATACAGATTTGCTGCTCAAGAAACATTTATTTTTATTATCAATGTTAAACAAATGTTTTTACTGTATTTTTGGTGAGCAATAAGATACTTTTTAAGATGTGTTAAGATGAAAACTCCACACTTTACAATATATTTCAATTTCAATGCATTAACTATCATAACCTAACTTTTTTCGTGTTTTTATTAATCTAGATAAATGTACCTTTATATGTATAGGCTATTTTTCCTTGTTAGACTACGTACTTCATGTTAATTTATGGTACCAAGTCCATTAACTAAATGTTAAAGAATTTAACTTTACTGCAAAGTGCTACTGAAAATGTAAAGTTCGGTCTATTAAAGTGTAAAAAAAAAATTGCATACATTAGCATTTCCTCTACACACATTAAAAATAAAGGTTTTAAAAGTTTTTTTTTTTCCAGTAATGCCTTTGAATATTTTTGATTCCCCAATATATATATATATTTTTTTAACTGTAAAGAACATTTTGTGTAACGGAAAGGTTCCATGGATGATAAAGGTTCTTTGTGGAACCATCAATGCCAATAAAGGAGTATATCAAAACTGCACTCTATATAGAACCTTAAAGGGTTCTGTCAGGCACATCATATATAGAACCTTTTAGGGGCTCCCATCATGAGATCATTTTATGGATTTAGATTTAAGTCATTCATTTTATTTTAATTCATTTTTTAATTAAACAGCTTTAGAACTCATACTTTATTACAAGAAAAAAAAATTAAGTAACCTGTTAAATTTGAAAGTATTATGCAATCATTTAAGACATTTATCCTCGTATACAGACTTTTTGGCATAAAAGGGTTCTTTAAAATTGAGTCAAGAAACATAGGGTTCTACAGTATACAGTATGGATCCCCATTGAACCTTTTTTTTCTAAAAGTGTGATCTTTTTGGATTTATAAGTAGTTTCAGTCAAAGTTAAGGTGATTCAAATTAATAAATATGATGACATGATGAAAGACTAACTAAATTTCATATAATATTTACATCCAGGGCTTGACATTAACACCCGTCAACCGGCATTTTAGCAGTGGTGTGTAACACAGTAACTCCCAAAAGCCACTTTGGCTGAATTTTATTTTCAATTAAACAAACATACGCGCTGTGGGTTTCCGAAAGAATCGCAAAGCTTTAACTATTTACATTCATATAGCCTAGATTATGTGTTTCTTCAAGCATCTTAGAGCGGCTCCATTCACAGTAAATGCTGCTCCACACGAACTCGGTCATTGCATGTGCTGTTTGTTTGTGTTTCCAATAACATGCATTTGGGAATGCATATTAAGTCCGACACGCTTTGTGTTTCATAGCGAATTTGCATTGCTATCATTTACATGCATGGACCGCGTCTCAGCAGCTAAGTTAAAATCCATCTATATACTGTGAGTTTGGGTTGCTTGGTTATAAAAGTGCTTGGGTTGCATTTGTTGCAATACATAATGTACATTAATTGATTGTTTATATTTGGTATAATACATTTTAACAGTGTTGTTCAATAAAACCAAATGATTACTTGATTTTGATATTTATTTGAACCAATTATTATTGCCTTGTTATTATTATATATGCATTATTAAGTAATTTTAAAGGCTAATAGTTCACATGGTCTATTTTTATTAACACGAAAAAATAATATTATCCGATTACTCGATTATTCATCAAAATAATCAACTGATTGAAATATCGCCTCGTTCTCATGAGCAAAGTATATCGTCACACCCCCATTAAACAATTTCCCAACAACAAAATTGTGGCCTGTGAAAATACTGAGTGACTATTCACTTTGGAAAACCACTAGCCATAGTGGCTGGTGAGCAAAAAAAAGTTAGTCAAGCTCTGTTTACATCAAAACACAAAAATGAAAAGGAATGCTGCACCACAAGCAAACTCTTGGAGAAATCAAGGACCAAAACATTTCTGCTGTGCTGTCTGCTTTTAGTATTTTATATTTCACTTGTGTAAAGTGAGTATAGACTCTGTCACACAGTACAACAGCTGTTTCATATTCTAATAAAGCTTTCAACATGACTTAGTGCTCTAATTTGGTAAGTACACACTCGTAACGCGTTTAAAGGCCGCTGCGGCAAGCGTGTGTTAAGTGTGAGATTGTTAACTCCTCTGCTGTTTTTTACTCTCACTTCAGCAAACACACACACACGCACATATTAAAGTCAATTACAATAATTGCTTAATCAATTGTTCAAGGCGGCATGCGTGTGTGATGGAAAGGTGAAGGAGAGAGGCAGACGATTGACCCCAGAGCTTATTTGCGCTGATGGAGCTGAAATAATTTGCAACGGTCTCTCCACACTAAGAAAAGAGGAAAAAAAGATGCGTTTATTACCAAAATCTGTCATGCAGGTACACGGCACTGATATCAGCGCCCAGACACCCGCGGGCGGGCGGGCGTGAGAAACGGAGAAAGTGAAGAGAAAATTATGATAAAATGATAGCGAAATCACAAACTGATTATTCCCGCTAAAGTCACATGAGATGTGATTGGGCCTCGGTTGGCCGCAGGAAACTGTAGACATCCTGTCGCTTTGTCAACTAGTCTGTGACGTAAAGCAGAGAAACAAGAGGAGCGACTGAGACGTCAGACAGTTTGTACTTATTAGTTTGACAGTGTTATGACATTAACAAGGCTTCATTCACACCCTCAGTGTTTGGGATTGACACCCATACACTAACAGATGTGACTTTCCAATTGTCCTGTTCGTTTAACAGCTTAGGAACAGGCTGAACATAGTCTGTAAGAATTTTGTTTTGTTGCGATAGCCGTGAAAATCACGCTATACACTACATGTGGATAGGGTACTTTTTTTTCTTTTTTTTTTTTGGCATTAAACAGACGGTGGTGTCACAGAGCTGCCCTCTCTTGCCCGTGTTCCCCTTGCTAACCCTTTGTATAAAGACATGAACACATACTTGGGTTTTTAAAAGACTCTTTATTTACCTTGATGTGTCAGCGAGGTGGCAAGATGGATTAAACACACAAACACACACCTATGACTGCTGTGTCTCAGACTGGCCACCTGAGCACTAAACCAGTGGACATTTAAGCTTTTCTCATAAACTGTTGACTATCACCTGGATCAGCATACATGGTGGTGGCCATCTTGAACTGAGTAAAAGATCTGAAAGGACTTTTATAATGCTTTTTATACATTTGTGTTGCATTATGGGGGTGGGAGGGGGAAAGGGTTGGAACAATTTCTATGAGGTTATTGCTCTTTACTTTCTATAATTATCGCTGAAATGAAGTTTGTGTTGTGCTATTTAAATTTGTGTATTGAAAGAAATGATCTTTAATACTTTTCCATGCTATATTACATCTGAGAAATAGTTGTACCCATGTGTATAAATTCTCACACAATGAAGTGGTCAGTTAGTCTATGACTGGTTTTCAGTGAGTGAACACTGAAAACACATCATCAGAGAAGAGAAGAGATGTCGCTGCAAAAAAAATATTTTGATTACAAGGCACATGAATTTAACAAAATGATATGCAATATAAATCATTTGGAATAAACACTGAAATATTCCGTAAAGATAAAAACAAAACAAAACAAAAAAAAAAGGAAAATTGCTACAGGAAAGGTAACCCAGGAGCTATTTGCTGAAAGGCACATTGCAAGTTTTTTTTCAACTTGTCACACAATTTCTGAAACCTGACACTCAAACAACAGAACCACACACCACATCTGCAAACCCATACACTAAATCTCAGCCTTCGACTCAGTTTTCAATTTCATAAAACACTTTTTGCAAACCACAACACACAATTATCTTTGTAACACACAAAATTCTAACAGGAAGTAATCATGGCTTTAGAATAGGCCTATAAATAGGCTTATGGTCAAATTATAGGTTTTTCGGACTGTGTAATACTGTATCCACAACCACAAATGCTTACAGTAAAAACATAAATAGTTTGGTTTTATTCTTGCTTTCGTGTTTACCGTGAATTTTTCAACATCTCTCTGCCAATTACTTTCAATCTTGTACATAGGAGCTCATGAAAAAAAGAGCTTTAGGTTTTGAATAACTGTGTGTATGTGATATATCCAAAAATATAATATTATGGCAAAGGTGTTTGCAACATAAGACAAATGTTTGCTTTTGAGACGTGTTTGTGATATTTTGAATGCAGTGCTTCATTTTGCAAGAGATGTGAGGCATTTTGCATGTTGTGTGTGCAATTCTTGGATTTGTGTGTAAAGTTTTGAAAAAAAAAAGATTACTCAATTCTTGACTAATTTTAATAAATGTTATATGGTAAGAATGTTTGAGTTCACTTCGAGACATTTGATTTGGTATACACTTTGCAAAGTTGTTTAGATCACTTCTAAAATTTAGAGGAGACAAATGTGAGACCACCAGAGTCTCTACCTAAGGATAAAAATCTGGGCACAGTTTGTGATGTTATTGAGATCTCTTCTCAACTTAAGAGGAGACAAGTGTGAGACCATTGGTGTCTTTAGTTTAGAAGAAACGTCTGAGCACAGTGTGTGATGTTACTGAGATCTCTTCTGAAACTTTAGAGGAGACAAGTGTGAGACCATTGTAGTCTTTAGTTTAGGAGAAAAGTCTGAGCACAGTGTGTGATGTAACTGAGATCTCTTCTAAAACTTCAGAGAAGAAAAGTGTGAGAGCTCCAAAGACTCTAGCTAAGGAAACAAATATGAGCAACAGTGTGTGATGTTATTGAGATCTCTTCTAAGGAATTTTAATTCTAATTTAAATCTAATTTTAAGGAAACACATGTGAGAGTATTAGAGTTTTTGTCTCAGGAGACAAGTGTGAGAAGCAGGAGACCAAACAAAGTCTCCATTTGATGTTAAAGTAACCTAATTTTTGTCCAGGAGAAACATTTGAGATGTTAAAGAGATCTCACTTTTGAGATCACAGTTTATAGATATGTATTGAATGGGACTAGCCATTTTACCCACAGATTACATAAAGTAAAATGGCATATCAATGCAGTTCGTTATATAACAAAGTTTGGTTAAAAAAAATATGTAAACCTAAAAATTGATTGGTTAATTGAAAAAAAGGTGGTGCTCGGTTTTGTTGGCCGGGGGGGGGGGGGGGGGGGGGGGGGGGAGGGGGGGGGGTTTGGATGGGGCTTACATGCGCTTTATTGAATTGAATTGAATTTATTGTTGAGGATAACCCCTTGAGATGAAACATCTCGTTTTCGAGGGGGTCCTCGAGACAAAGACAAAGATAATGCAGCACATATACATTCACTCACACTAAAGCTCTACCTCATCCCGCCTCGCCCGACCCACCAACTCCTTATTGGAAACAAATCCATGAGTAAAACATATTGCAGTATTAAGATGCATAACAACATTTAGGCTTACATACACATATGTCTATACATACATATATACAAACATCATGTATACACGTACCTACACCCATACTCGCATAAGTACACATAATAATAAAAAAAAAAAAAAAAAAAAAAAAAAAAATAAGTATCCCAGATATAAAGGGTATAAAAAACAAAAGTCCAGTCATGCATGAGGAAAACATTTACAGCAACAGTTTGCTTGCAAGTAAGTAAAGAGAGATATTTTGAAGGAACACAATGATGTGACAGATCTTAGAGACCCAGGCAGGCTATTCCAGTCTGAGAGGGCTTTGAATTTAAAGGCACGTCTACCACTCTCTTTGGAGATTTTTGGCACAATGAAGGAGAGATATTCAGTGTGTCTCAATCTATAGCTGGGTCTATATGGAAGTAAATATTCCTTCAGGTAAGAAGGATAATTATAATACACACATTTAAAAATGACCTGATACCAATGATACTGTCTTCTGGCTTTTGGTGATAATAGATTCAGTGAGTCATACATTACACAGTGGTGAGTAGTAAAAGGACATCTCAGCACAAATCTACATATATTATTGAAAACAACATTCAATACCTTCAAATTTGATTCTGATGTGTTTTGATAGACAATGTCCGCATAGTCTAATATGGGAAATATTAACTGTGACACAATTCTTAGTCTAATCAGTTGAGTGAAACAGTTAATAGAGCGATACAATATTCGTAAATTACAATTAATCTTTTTAACAACAGAGTTGATATGACACCTAAAGGAGAGTTGTGAGTCAAGCCAAAGGCCCAAATATTTAAGTTCATCAACTTGTACAAGTTGAGTATCATCTAGGACAGCCTTTCTCAAAGTGGGTGCCGCGGCACACTGGGGTGCCCCCTGACTTTGTCAGGGGTGCCGCCAAAAAATTACGTAGGCTAAAAAAATATATATATATATATATTTGAATTTACATAAATACATTCTTCTTCTTTTTAAACATATGAACGTATTAATAAAATTGTAAATTCATTTTAGATAAATATATATATATATAAAATTAACCATAAAAATCCATCTCACAAGACCGAAGCAAGACACACACACAACTTGACGCAAGTGACGCAACCCATAGCACCGCGTTATAGCAACAACACCGACCGCGCGAACGCGCGTCACACAGCAACTGCAGGCTCTGACAAACACACATACAAACTATACTATACTTCTGCATAACGTGTCTCTTTTTACAACAAAAATGTGAATTCTGCCGGTATTCAGACAGTCCCATGCATACAGATACAGATCCGGCCTACAATCGCCTACGTAGGCGAAATTTGTTTGACATTTCTAATCGTAAACACAGCCATGTTGAAGCCTGCAGTAATGTTTTTCATTGATGTTATGGCAGTCCACTCTGCTTATTGATTTTCGAGAATCTTGCACTCCTGTTTATCATTGTGCACGAAACTTCATGCCAATAAATCATCAGAAATATTGCTGACTTGTGCGCGTCTCAAGCGCACTCTTTACGCTCGTGCTAATGCCTGTTAGTTGTCCGTGGATTTGCCTATATTTGGCGCTGAAAATGGAAACGTCTTTAGACATGGAAAATCGATTTTACAATCGATTCAATGAACGTTTATGTCTCAAAAATCGATCAGGATTTTTTCACAAAAGTGATAGTCCTGTAAAGTTGTCATTATTATTGTTATTGTTATTTACAGTTCGTATTATGCTCTGTTCATTACTGTTCTGTCTAAATAAACAGGACATTTGCATTTACATTTGGGTTATACAGTGTTTTTAATTTATATTTTACACTGGGGTGCCTTGAGATTTTATGCACTTTTGAAAGGTGCCCCGACTGAAAAAAGTTTGAGAAAGGCTGATCTAGGAATTTGAGTAAAAGTTTGTTATCTTGATTCATTGAAGCTGATCTGGTGGGGAACAATATGCTATATGACTTTTTCTTATTCAATAGAAGATGATTGGATTGGAACCAAAGTTGAATGGCATAAAAATTAGATTGCAATGAGGATTGAATCTTAGAGACAGACACATTAGATGTGTAGATCGCTGTGTCGTCTGCATATAGATGGATACAACAGTCTGAGCAAATTAGAGGAAGATCATTGATAAATAAGGAAAATAGAAGAGGCCCTAAGGAAGAGCCTTGAGGGACACCTTTGTCCATTATTAAGGACTGTGATACGCAACCACAAAAAGAAACACGCTGTCGTCTACAGTGGAGGTAGGAATTAAACCAGAGAAGAGAATCTTTGGTAAGGCCTATCGCATATAATTTGTCGAGAAGCAAATAGTGATCGACCATATCGAAGGCCTTAGTGAGATCTATAAATATTGCACCAGTTGACATGTTATTGTCTAAGGAAGATGAAACATCATTGGTAAATTTTAGAAGAGCAGTAGTTGTAGAGAAGTTTGGTCTAAAACCAGATTGATTTGGAGACAGAATAGAGAAATCATTAATATATTTGAATAGTTGTTTAAATATGATTTTTTCAAAGACTTTTGCTATACTACTGATGATAGAAATAGGTCTATAGTTGTTAAGATCAAGTGCATCGCCACCCTTATGTATTGGTGTAACTCTGGCAGACTTCCACATTAATAGAACCACACAGGTGGATAATGATAAATTAAATAAATCTGATAAAGGAAATGCCAGTACATGAGATGCGAGCTTAATAAACTTAATCTCCAGGCCATCGGGATCAGTACCCTTACCTGACTTTAGTTCGGAGATTGCTTGCTGAACTTCAGTAGGATTTATTTTAGCAAATGAGAAGGAACTGTTAAACTCATCTGCCGGACTAGAGTAGGAGAAATTAGAAAATTGTGAACTACAAATGGAGGAAAAGTGTTGGTTGAAAGCATTGGCAACTGCAAAAGGATCACTGATAACATCATTATTGACATTGACTTTGATTTTGGTAGCAATGCTTTTAGTGGAATTTTTAAATAAAGAATTAAGGCTTTTCCAAAACTTCTTAGGATTATTGAAATTATTAGATAGAAAGTTTGTATAATAATTCGATTTAGCATTCCTTGTTTTAGTCGTACACATATTTCTTAATTGTTTATATACAGCCCCGTCTGATGGATCCTTTGACAGGCGGTACTTTACCCATGCCTTGTCTCTTTGTTTAAACAGATGAATTAAATCAACATCAATCCATGGTAAATGTCGGCCCTTAACCTTGACTGATATCCAAGGGGCATGTTTATCAATTACTTTAAGCACTTCTGTATAGAAAAAATTCCAAGCATCTTCAACAAAAGGAATAAGGTTAAACCTGTTCCAATTTATATCTAATAAATCTTGGATAAAAAACTCAGTGTTAAAATGTTTACTCTGCCTTACCCTGATCACCTTAGGTGGTAGGCGTGGTATTCTAATTTTCCATACACAGAAAACCATGGAATGATCACTAAAGCAATCGGGTAGAACACCGGTTTCAGTAATCCTGTTAGAGTGGGTGACCAAAATCCAGTCCAACAAAGATTTGGATCTATGGTCAACCCGAGTAGGTTCTCTAATTAGTTGAGTCAGATTTAAGCTTTCAAAATAATTTCTATCATTTAGAGATGAACGATCTAACCAGTTAATGTTAAAATCACCAAGGATAATCATCTCGTTTGAGCTACCCACAGATTTTATAGTAGTGCCTATGCAGTGTATTGACTCTGTAGGAGAGTTTGGAGGTCTGTAGATGTTCCCTATAATCAGCTGTTTATTTACGTGAAAACTAATTTTAACAAAAAGACATTCAAAGTATACAGGGTTTTCCTTAGGGGCTATAAACTCAGATAATAAATTTGAGGAGACATAAGTGGCTACCCCTCCTCCACGAGTACCCCTATCAGCTCTATACAAAATATAACCATCCAGTTTAATTTCCTCATCTAATATGTTTTTATTCAACCAGGTCTCAGACAGTGTTATAACATTTGGTTTATTATAGACCAACCAGGCCCTTAAGAGATCAATTTTATGTGGCAAGCTCCTTATATTCAGATGAATGACAAATAAGCCTTTACCCATGTTGACTATTCAAGGACATAGGAAAAAGGGTTGAAGGGTTGGAGGTTGGGGGGAGAAAGCGAAAGTGAAAGAGAGCAGCATACACACACACACAACCACACACAAACGCGCGCACAGACACACATGTTAACACACACAATCACAAACTGGCTAGGCCAAAACATAACAAAATACAGATACAGTTTGCTAAATTTCTCAATATAATTATGTGAAGTGAAAGGTTAATGTTGAGAAGAAATAAAATAAAAACATACAAAAATAAACATTTGAGTCAAGCTGAATCCCAGCCATTAATGGTATAAAATAGGATAATGTATTGGCCGATCTCATTATAAACAAGTCAAATAAAAACATACAAGACCGGAAACGGCAAAAATTAGACGAATCGGCCCGGGAGACAGGTAGCTCACTTCAATAAATATATTGCCTTTCATGCCACAAAATAACAACAGCATCGAGATGCATTCGGTTAGTCTTATACCTCAAGTTCAATGAGACGAATGAAATCAGTCATTCTGGGAGTGAGCCTCGAGATCCCGAAGGAAAGACTCCGCATCTCCAACATTTTTAAAAAGGACTACTTTCCCCGCTGCGATGATCCTCAGTATGGCAGGATATAGAAGAGAATATTCAAACTTCAGCTTGCGGAGCTTTTTCTTGATGTCATCAAACTGCCGACATTTGTGGATAATGCCAGCACTGAAATCAGGGAAAATGTGGACGCGGTTGCCTTTATACTTTAGTTCCTTCTTCTCACGTGAAAGACGTAGAATTAGTTGTTTATCCTGGAGGCTGAGGAATTTCACCAGGATTGGCCTTGTCCCAGCTTTCGGCTTATTTGTTTGTAACACAGTGGGAGAACGGTGGGCTCTCTCAATGACTGGAGGAACTATAAAGTTCTCTTCCCCCAAAAGTAGCTGGATAAGACCTCTCATGAAGCCGATGATGTCCTGGCCCTCCGACTTTTCCGGAATATGCAGAAAGCGCAGGTTGTATGCCCTGCTGCGATTCTCGGCATCCTCAACTTTTTCACGCAAGTAAGAGTTTTCACTCACTAATGTTTTGACATGCTTTTGTAGTTCAGTTAAGTTATCTTCATTTGAGCTTACTCTTTGTTCAAGATCAGACACATGATCACCAAGTGTGGACAGCGAGCCTTGTATTGTTTGTAAGCCCGATTGGATATTATCCATTTTCGCGTCAAAATGGGAAAACATATCCAATTTCAGTTGCTGTATAGCATCCCAGATTGATTGATTGGAAATCAGTGTTTGCTCCATAGCGAACTCAAGACACGCTGATCCCGGTTTGAATGATTGGAAGTTTTGCAACAAACAAAGGATCAGTTCGAAATCAATTTGTTGCGAAATAATAAGATTTAGGTTTAGGGCATGAAGGCCAAAAATATATAGTTAAGCAGACTACACCTGACGAGCACGTCGCTCACGCAGCCATCTTGGGATCTGGGGCTTCATGAGACACACACGCGCATTTGCACACACACGTAAGGTCTCTCGCTCTCTCCCTCTCTGCCGTACGCGCGCTGCACGGTTTGGAGCTCGCGAGCTCTAGATTCCGAGAGATTTGAACTAATTTGCGGGCATCAGGAGCCGCTATCAATATGCGGGAGACTCCTGGAACTTCCGGGAGATTTGGGATATCTGTGAACGCATACCTCTCTTTCCAATCATCTTTGAAAACTCTATTTTCTTCGTCAACTTTTCTTTTCCTGGACAATGACATCCTCCACACCCATTCAAACGCTCACGCCGGGAAGTGTCGCGTCGCGGTCGTGCCCGATTACGTCAAAAGTCACACGCTCACTGGATGTCATGGCAACTAAATCACGGAGGAAAACTTTAAATATCTCGCCTTCGTTTTAATTTTGGACCATCATAAAAAATAAACAAATGATTTTAACATGCGTTTATCAAAATAGGAAATCCAGACTTTTAATCCCTTACACACAATTAGGGCTCTTGAAATACGAAATTGAGGCAGGTCCGGATTGAATTCCCTCCGGGTCCGGATCCAGACCGGAGTCCAGACTTTGAGAAGCACTGATTTAGGTGGTATAATAATAATGTTATACAACAGTGTATGTACATGCATTACAGGTGAACTCTTTCATTTTTGTATTTTTTTCTGAAATCTGAACTTTTGAACATCACTATGCTATTTCCATCTCTCATTATGTCACATGTTAAATAGCATTCTGTGGTACAAAAAAAGCAGGAATGTGCAGATTGATCAGCATTTTCAATACTTGTATCAAAAAGATTCACATAAATCTTTTATAATCTATTCTCATAAAGACAATGTGTGACAAACACACCAAATAAACTAAGTAATGAGTAATATTAATTAATACTGTACATGTACGTACTATAGAGTTATGGTTAGGGTTTGGTTTAGGGTTAGTTATGATTATGCATATTATGCATAATTTAGTTATTACTAGCAGTACATGTAGTTACGTGTGAGTACGTCACCTTAAAATAAAGTGTTACCAGACAATTATTTTGCTTATTATTTAGTTGATATAAGTATTTATTTATCACTTCTATTTTTATAATAATAATATGTTAGTTTATTAGGGTGAGTAAATGTAAGTAATGACAGAATCATAATTTTGGGGTAAACTATCCCTCTAGTTTTGCATGACCCTTGACCTGACTTCTTCTGTTTTGACATTACCGTTGGAAGTCAGAGACACATTACCACAAGTGTGCACAAAGAATAATGTGATCTAATCAAATGCAATCTTTCTCTCTTTTCCGTGATGTCATGATGAATTTTAGAAAGCCAAGCGTGACTGTAAAGCAGGACCATCAAGCATCGCTGATGTCTCCCAGTGCGCTGATTAAATATTAATGGCGGCACACTCCAAGGAGAATCATTCGCCCATAATTTTTTACTCTAGATTGCATCTTAGCAGGGACACGGTGCTGCCGGGATGCTTATTGTTTCAGCATTGGTAATTTCTAGACTCCTCCCAAAGAAAGGACTGTTAGTCTCTAAATCAGATCAGGAGACACTCGAATTTGTCCTTGCATGACATGTTTTTTCTTTTCTTTTCTTTTTTTTTGTGTGAAAAACTGGCAATTGTTGGTGTGATATCTTTTTTCGTTTTATGAAATGTATTGATTTATTGGGCTCATATGCTCGGTTCAGTTGATTTGAAATAGCAGGGGTCACATTTCAGAAGAAACAAGAATTTTACTATGACACACAGCAGAAACTGAAGGGAAATGCTGCATATACTGTAAGAAGACCACTATGTATGATAATTCAGTTTACCCCACTGGGAGTGACGTGCAGAAATGTTGAATGTATTTTCATTAATTTAATTCTTTCATTGGTATGAGAGAATACAAAATAACCAAACACCTTCTGTTTTGTGTGTGGAGTTTATAGTTATGGACCGTTTTAAATTTACATTAGCTGTTGAAAATAATGCTAGCACTAATTGTTGCAGGTCATGAAATGCAGGTTTGTGATTGGTTATTGATGGATTGTGGCAATGATTGTGTTTAGCCACTGGCCAACTGACTGACAGCATGTCTGGCTGACTTTCCTTTCTGCTTGACTGACACTATTCTGTAACTTTCCACTTGACAGGTTGTACCTGGATCAAATTTGTAATCTTTACAGAAATCTGGCCTTTAGCAGTCCACAACCGAAAGCACACAGTAACAAGTCAATACTGCAGTGCAACAGGAACAGAGTGCAGGCACTGCAGACCTTAGGATTAAATGATACATATAAAGCAGGTCTACTGAATGCTGAAAAAGACCAATTTGCCCATTCATCTTCTCCATAGGCCAAGAACTGAACCAACCAATTCTAAGATGAATCATTACTTTTGATTCACAAAGCATTTTTAGTTGAACCAAACAAAAGGTTATGAATAAGGATATAAATAAGACTATATACTTTCATTAATAAAGGAATGAACTACACATCCCAGGAGTCATTGCAAACAACACAATCAAATCATAAATGATGGTTTATTAAAAGTGTTTTAACAAAATATTTTATGCATATTTTGCGAAATATTCAAATAAACAGTATACAAATATATTAAGAGTACATATTTCGCAAAGGTTTATGGCTTCAGGATTGTGAGTAGTGTAGTTTTTCCAGAGGAATTTGGCTTTATTTTCGTTAACTACGACCATACTAAGACTTTCTTTACTTGAAACAAATTAAATTTTAACTGAAGTCCAATTTAATAAATCAATCAGATGAAAATAACACCTCTGAGAATTCAGCCATTAAAAATGATCTTTAAAAAATTAAACTGAAATCACATTGGCTTAAAAATTATATATATATATATATATATATATATATATACACACACACACACACACGCACATATATATATATATACACACACACACATATATATATATATATATGTAAACAAATTACAGACCAACTGTGCTTTTACACTGGCTGGGAGAAAATTTAATTAATGAAAAGTAAATAAAGTTAAAGTTCATTAGTGATTTCAAACAACTCAATTTACACTATCATCCCTCAGCTATTTTTTACAGTAATGCATTCTGAGAAAGAGACATAGTCTACATGAATGCTTGTACTCACATTGATCACACTAATGTACCATGTTTTGGCCTCAAAACTATGATGAGAAATGAGATCTGTGAGGGCAGAAAAGTGGGAGGAAATCAAACTCAACTTGAGCAATAGAACCAAGTGTGAAAGCAGCCTTAATCTTGCAGAGGTGAATGACCCAATCAGATTCTGCAAAATGTCCCTCAAAGACACATTTCTTGATTTAACTGTGGCATGAAAAACTCTTCAGCCAAGGTCACCTCAATCAACATCCTCTTCTGAAGCATTTCTAGCCTGATTTCAACGCCACACAAGAGAGAAACAAATCAGCTTTAAAACATTTTGAGGCGAGTGACAATCTACAATTACACTGAATGGCTGAGAACAGTTTAATTCTGGTGATCCATATCCACAGAGAGACACTGTCAAATTAATGTGAAATTAAAGTCTCGGTGTCACTGCTGCAACAATATCTAAAGCCTGGTTTAGACGATTTGGCTGTCTGATACACATTTTGTGAATCCTAAAGATTCTTCTGATACTAGGCCAAAATCGGAAGTCTTTGATCGCTAGTTCGACATGTTCGCCGACAGTGGATTAATAACCATTATGATCAAATCTTACCTCTGACGAAATTCTGGAAGCGTCAGAAGTTGAGGTGCAGTCCTGCAGTGTGGCTTCTCTTACGACAATCGTCAAAATAAAAAATGGGACAAATACAATATTTCAATGAATCAGTCCATGACACAATCCACTGATTCGAGTCATTCGATGCACTAATAATATAATGCAACAATGTGACAAAAATAATATAATATTCAGTTGCACTATATAGCCCCTCAATAGCTTAGTTATGTACTTTTTGGCAGTAGCTTGTATTTTAGCAAACTACTTTTTCAACAGCTTGACTCTAGTTGAACAGCTTACAACTATAACAAAGCTAACAGGGAACGTTCAGAAATAATGTTCTTATACTTTAATAGCAACATCCTTAAAACATATTTTTGTTAGTTTGGAAGTAATTTGTTGCTTGACATGCAACAGTTCCAAATAGTTTCTCAACATTCCAAGTGTAATATTTACCATCCCAGAAACATTTATCAATCACTAAAAATCCAATGTTTACCAAAGCATAGATATCTCATACCCTGTGCTTCTTGGGGGAGGAAAGGGAAGGGTGATATGTCAGTTGTGATGGGACGTTCACTACTCCTAAATGGACCGCTCATACTGACTACAGAGCCAGAGGCCTGACAAAACATTTAGTCCTGCCACTTTACCAAACACACACACACACACACACACACACACACACACACACACACACACACACACACACTCGCTAGTATTGGATCTGTCACCCTCCATTGCTTGGGCGCTGGGCCAATGTCAAACTCATTTTAGCCACGCTGTTGTTCTTCTGCGGTGTCCTCTTGCGCTCAGAGCACATCCCACACACACACACACACGACTCGGCTTACAGACGGATTCACATATTCGTGTAACCTCTTTAGAATGAGCATCTATACTCATGCATAAACATGAATAGGATCTCTGTAGCGAAATGAGGTAGCCGCGGTCACAGATGAGAGGGGAAGTCTAGGATGTGGACCACATACATGATCAGATGTTTACATCTTTGAATGCACTTACAAACTATAAATATATTACAAATACATGATGATGCTGTGGTATCTCACCTGGAGATATGTCACAATGCAAACCGTATTAATGTACCTAAAAACGTTTCTTCTTGGAAGCTTTTGTATTTTGTATTTTTTGTAACTTATTGGAAAACAAACATACCTATACATACAATTTTCTGTAGCTTCCATCTGAAATGAACACTAGTGACAGTATATAACCTAAAAACATTTATTCTTTTTCACACAAATTATGATTACAGAAGCTGATTATCGATTAATAAAGAGGTTATGACCTCAAACTACTCGGTCACTCACGTAACCTCAGTTCCCTGAGTTAGGGAACGAGTATTGCGTAGCTATATGCAGTGGGGAAACTAATTTTCCTCGATTTACTGAAGCCTTTATGTAAAGCGCATTTGCAGCTGCACAGCTAGAACATGAGCGTCTGGCTCGCTCATAGGCTGCGCTGCGGCAACTGCATATCCAATGGCGCGGGCGCCTCTGACGTGCGACCAATGAGATCACCCTGCGTCATACACGTCAGAGCCCGCCAAGGGGGCGTGACCTCAGTCTATAATAGTCCCCGAATTCGCCATTATAGCAGGTTTAACGACTGAAGTGACAACTTGCCATGTTACTATAGTGCGGCTGGCTACGCAATACTCGTTCCCTAACTCAGGGAACTGAGGTTACGTGAGTAACCGAGTAGTTCCCTTTCGAACGGTCACTTCGTATTGCGTAACTGGCTGCCACTGCAACTCAGGACCCCTGAGCATACAGAACAAGCCATAACCGCATAATTATGTATAAATAGACCAGACACCGTCAGGTCTAAATAGTACGCCTCAGTTAGCAATAACCCAACCTACTACACCAATGAACCCAGACACTGTCGGGGTTATTAGTATATGCAGGGCTTAAAGTATTCCGGCACCGTGCCGGATCTCCGGCGTGCGGCCGTGAGGAAAAAATGATTATTTTCGCATGCGATTTATTTTTGTCCAGCTAACGTGTTAAAATATTTAAGCAATTAACGCAGCATCTGTTCTTTCTGTCATCCTTTAGCTAGGGTTATGATCACGCTCTTATTCACGCAAATGCGTTAAACCACTCATGCGCGACAAGACAAAAGAGAACGCGCTTTCAGTGAATGTCCTCCTGACACGCGCGTGTGCACACACACACACACACACACACACACACACACGAGACGCACAGAAAGACGTGCGCCAGTATCGAGTTCTCTTTCGCGCTTGAATGAACAACCACACACACATTTATGCCAAAATGTCAGTTTTGTCGAGTATCCTCACAAGAACAGTCTTAAATGAGTTAAATACAATCTTAAATGGAAGTAAATAGTAGTGAGAGAATGAGATGAGTGAGATCCTGTCAGCAGCGGCAGATCTTAAACTGACAGGAGCCATTAATTCTGTATGTCAGTAAAGTTAACCTAAAGAACAGACAGAATAGAGAAAATTACTAACTGCCCTCGACTAAAGAACGCGTGTAGCTTTGATAAGGATTAATCTATATTTCATTTCAAATGTATGCAGTGCGAACTGTTTTATAACCTTATTCAATTTCTGTATGGTACAGGTAAATGACATTTATTATGGGTTTAAGTGAGGATTGTTTTAAGTTCACTTAAATTAAACGTTTTTATATTTTTTGAAGCCTAATGTTTAAAATTTGGGGGAAAATCACTTTCATCGAGACATCAGTAGCCTAGATATAATATGAGTGATACTGGCTTCCATTCATAAAAAGACGGCATTAAGATACAGCTGTAATACTTGAAAATAAATGGTGCCATTGAAGATAAGTTCATCTGCCCCTCTTCTAGACAGTCTTTGCTTAGTGACTGGATCCCCCTTGGATCTACCACCAAAGCAGACAAAAAGCTGTTCTGATTGTCTAAAAGACGCAGAACGCTCCAGATAGATTCTCAGCGCTCTGAAAGGGCAGAGAAGATTAACCTCTCCATCCTCTGCAGAAGGAGGGAGGGCTGATAACGTCACCACCTGTGCTCTGAATGGTGTTGAGAGCACTTTAGGAACGTAACCATGTCTGGGTTTGAGGATGACTCTGGAGTCATCTGGACCCAACTCCAAACATGCAGGGCTCACAGAGAGCGCCTGCAGATCTCCCACTCGCTTGATAGTGTTATGATGCAGCAAGGATGAAGCGGAGAGTGAATCCAATAGCAAGCACTTTAATTAAACAAACAGGTAATCCAGGGAAAATTACATCACAAGGAACTCAGGACAGGAACAAGGAACATCTACAGCAAACAACGACCGAGAAACACCAACTAAAGAACATGGGTATAAATACACAGGCAAACAAGCTAAACAAGATAACAAGGGGGCGTGGCTAATCAGAAACACATGGGGAGACTAATCAACAAAACGGGGAACAGCTGAACAAGAAAAGACAGGGGAACACATGACAGAAGAGAACAAGGAACAAAACACAAAACCCACACCGTGACATAGCCCCCCCCCCCCCCCCCCCCCTATGGGCGGCTCCCGACGCCCCTCAAAACAAAAACACTAAAGTTCAGGAGGGTGGTGAAGTGGAGGCGGTTTTGGGGGAGGGACGGAGGGCCAGGTTCGTGCAGGGGAATGGGTCGTGAAGCGTGGGTGACCAGGGCAGAGCAGGAACTGCAGGCGACCAGGGCGGAGCAGGACGCGCAGGCGGCCAGGGCGGAGTAGGAACTGCAGGCGACCAGGGCGAAGCAGGACGCGCAGGCGGCCAGGGCGGAGCAGGAACTGCAGGCGACCAGGGCGGAGCAGGACGCGCAGGCGGCCAGGGCGGAGTAGGAACTGCAGGCGGCCAGAGAGGAGACGACCCTTCGGGCGGCCAGGGCGAAGCAGACGACCCCTCGGGCGGCCACGGCGGTAAAGACGCCTCGGGCGGCCACGTCGGTGAAGACCCCTCGGGCGGCCACGGCGGTGAAGACCCCTCGGCGGCCACAGCGGAGAGGACCCTTCGGGTGGCCATGGTGGTGGCCTACTGCCCCCCCCAAAAAATTTATTGGAGGTAGCTACAGGGTCGTAGCCTGGAGCAGGCACCGGCTGAGGACCGAACCCCGGCTCAAGAGATACAGGCATGACCAGGGGTGAAGAGGGCTTTAGGCTGGGCAGGACCAGCGGTGAAGAGGGCTTTAGGCTGGGCTGGACCAGCCGTGAAGAGGGCTCTGAGCTAAGCGGAACCAGCGGCGAAGGAAACTCTGGGCTGAACAGGACTGGCGCAGGATCAGTGGGCTCTGGCGCAGGATCAGCGGGCTCTGGCACAGGATCAGCAGACACCGGCTCAAGTGTGTGCGCAGCCCACACACACCACATGGCTGTGGCCATAATGGCCAGTGTTGCGGTCACTGAGGGTTCAGGCGGCGCATGCGTGGCGTGAACAGTCTCTGGCTGGGAAGACGTGACGTGAACGGTCTCTGGCTGGGCAGACGTGACGTGAACGGTCTCTGGCTGGGCAGACGTGACGTGAACGGTCTCTGGCTGGGCAGACGTGACGTGAACAGTCTCTGGCTGGGCAGACGTGACGTGAACAGTCTCTGGCTGGGCAGACGTGACGTGAACAGTCTCTGGCTGGGCAGACGTGACGTGAACAGTTTCTGGCTGGGCGTGGCTGACGTGAAGTTCTGGCTGGACGTGGCTGACGTGAAGTTCTGGCTGGACGTGGCTGACGTGAAGCTCTGGCTGGACGTGGCTGACGTGAAGCTCTGGCTAGACGTGGCTGACGTGAAGCTCTGGCTGGACGTGGCTGACGTGAAGCTCTGGCTGGACGTGGCTGACGTGAAGCTCTGGCTGGACGTGGCTGACGTGAAGCTCTGGCTGGACGGTCTCTGGCTGGACGCGGAGATCAGGTGCTGACCTGGCGTACCGCGGAAGGAAGCTCTCCAGAAATCGGCCGAGTGCCTCTCTCCAGTTCAGACACGAGAGATCGGGGAGCTCCCTCGGGTCGACCTCCTTAGCCCCTAGCCCGGTAACACAGCTTAATCGCCTCATCACCGAGAGAGCAGGAGGCAGCGAGAGGGGCAAACCCCCAGGTATACTGGAACAGATCGCGGCTATCCAGGGCCAAGGCCGCGATCTGACCGGCAAACTCCCGGCTCATGCTGGGAAGATCAGGTGAGATCTGTGCTGCTGGATTCAAGTTCGGTCAGTCGTTCTGTTATGATGCAGCAAGGATGAAGCGGAGAGTGAATCCAATAGCAAGCACTTTAATTAAACAAACAGGTAATCCAGGGAAAATGACATCGCAAGGAACTCAGGACAGGAACAAGGAACATCTACAGCAAACAACGACCGAGAAACACCAACTGAAGAACATGGGTATAAATACACAGGCAAACAAGCTAATAAACAAGATAACAAGGGGGCGTGGCTAATCAGAAACACATGGGGAGACTAATCAACAAAACGGAGAACAGCTGAACAAGAAAAGACAGGGGAACACATGACAGACAAGAACAAGGAACAAAACACAAAACCCACACCGTGACAGATAGATGCCAACGCCATAAGGAAAGCAGCCTTCAGCGAGAGAGGTTTTAGATCAACCGATTGGAGCGGTTCAAAAGGCGGACCTTTCAGAGCCCCCAGGACCGTGGAGAGGTCCCAAGACGGCACAGACGGAGGTCTGGAGGGGTTCATTCTCCTAGCACCTTTAAGGAATCTCACGACCAGGTCGTTTCTTCCCAGTGACTGGCCAGCCACCAAAACATGATGTGCTGCTATGGCTGCCACATACACTTTGAGCGTGGACGGGGAGCGACCCGCATCCAGCAGCTCCTGTAAGAATGAGAGAACCACAGATATCTCACATGACTCTGGGTTAGCCTGATTTTTCGAGCACCAGCTGGAAAAACCCGACCATTTCGAAGCATAAAGGCGCCGAGTCGACGGGGCCCTGGCTTCAGATATGGTGCTTAAGACCTTCTCAGGAAGGTCCTTGGGTACCCGTTGAGGGGCCAAACATGGAGGGCCCATAAATCGGGTCTCGGATGCCACAATGTCCCGTTCGCCTGTGTGAGGAGGTCTTTCCTCAGTGGGACAGGCCATGGGATTGTGTCCGAAAACTGAACCAGTTCTGGGAACCACGGTCTGGTTTTCCAGAGAGGGGCTACCAGAAGGACTGGGCACCCGCTCTCTCTGACCCGTTTGATGACTTGTGGAATCATGGAAACGGGGGGAAAGGCATAAAGGGGAAGGTTGGGCCAGACATGGGCCAGCGCGTCCCTGTTCTTCGAGAAGAACAATTTGCAGTGGGTGTTGATTCTCGAGGCGAAAAGGTCGATTTCGGCCTCGCCAAACACTTTCCATATCAGACTGACCGTCTGTGGGTTCAGGGACCACTCGCCGAGGGGAGTGTTGCCCCGTGAGAGCATATCCGCGCCCACATTCTGGACACCTGGAATATGCGCTGCTCTCAGAGAGCTCAGGTTGGTTTGTGCCCATAAGAGGAGGTCTCTCGCGATCGCATGCAGGTTTCCTGACCTGATGCCCCCCTGGCGATTTATGTAGGCCACCACTGACATATTGTCTGTGCGGACTAAAACGTGGTGACCTCTGAGGTTCAACAGAAATGCCTTCAGGGCCAACCCAACTGCTTTCATCTCCAGACAGTTGATATGTAAGCTCTGCTCCGTGCTCAACCAGAGGCTGGATGCAGGCATGCCCTCATGCAGCGCTCCCCAACCCAGGTTGGACGCATCTGTAAGAACCACTTTCCTCCTGGAAATTGTTCCCATTCTCACCCCCTTGTGGTACCAGTTCTGAGCCCGCCAGGGAATCAGGGTTCTTAAACAACCGTGATTCACCATAACGCGCAAGTTGCCTGACTGCCATGCTTGAGTTGGCACACAGCGTTTCAGCCAATGCTGCAGCGGGCGCATGCGCAGTAATCCCAAGCGGAGTACTGGCGATGCTGCTGCCATGAGACCAAGCAGTTTCTGAAATTTCTTCAGTGGCGCGCGCTCGCGGGGTTAGTTTGCTTTTTGAAACATTGATTGTGAAACCCAGACATTTTAGATGGCCGAGAATCAAATCCCTGTGAGCTAATAGCTCAATTCTCGACTGTGCCAGCACCAGCCAGTCGTCGAGATAATTTAACACCCGCACTCCCTGATGTCTCAGAGGAGAAAGCGCTGCATCCACACACTTCGTGAATGTGGGGGGTGCTAAAGGTAGACCGAACGGCAGAACGGTGTATTGATAAGCCTGGCCCTCGAAGGCGAATCTCAAGAATGGTCTGTGACGAGGATTTATTTGAATGTGAAAGTAAGCATCTTTCAGATCCATTGTGACAAACCAATCCCCCGGGCGCACTTGCGCGAGGATATATTTGATAGTTAACATTTTGAACGGCCGCCTCATGAGAGCTTTGTTCAAATGTCTCAAATCTAGAATGGGTCTGAGACCGCCGTCTTTTTTCGGAATCAGAAAATAGCGGCTGTAAAAACCCATATGTTTTAGCGCGGGGAGGACTAATTCTATCGCCCCTTTTGCTAAAAGATTCTGTACTTCTGTGCGAAGCACGTGACCCACGCTGCTTCTCACCGAAGTCTCGAGAACTGCCTGAAATTTTGGGGGTCTGCGAGCGAATTGGAGCGAGTAACCTCGCTTTATAGTGTTTATGACCCAACTCGACACACCGGGGATAGCTTGCCAGGCTAGAACCCGTGTGGCTAGGGCTTGACACACAGATTGGGGCTGGTCGCCTAATGCAGGGGGACCTGATACCCTTATATTGTGATTTTTGCACACATTGAGTATTGGACTGACTGTACAAGCATTTGCGTGTGGGGAAGTCAGTATTACAACGGGGGAGGGGCCGCCTGATGAAGGGGGACCGTGAACCCATGTGTTGTATTTGTGAAACAAGCTCTTTTTGTGCTTTATTTGGGTCGCCATGAAAACGGCGTTTGTTTGCAAGAACGCACTTACTGTTGCGGGCCTGTTTGCAGTAATAAAATCCTCAGCCGCCTGAACTGAACAGGGGGCTGTGGGAAGTTTTGTTGGCTTCTTCGAGGGTGGTCCGGCGAGTGCGGGACCCGTGCCCTCTCTCTTTCCTCTGCGTTGCGGAGACGACTTTGGCGGCGCTGTGTGGGGCGCGGCGCTTGGTCTCGGGCCTTGGCGTCGGGGAAGCGCTTGGTTGCTCTTGGCTGGCGCTGGGCATCAGCCGCAGGGCGGGGCTGAGAGGCCTGTTTCGCGGGCTTTGTTGGCCGAGGCTTCGACGGGGCTAGCTTGTGAGCACTTGACGCCGAGCTAGAGCGCTTAGGCAGGAAGTGACGCATGGCCTGGGATGCTTTCTGTGCCTCGGTGTATCTCTCCGAGAACCCCTTCACCGCCGGGCCGAAGAGGCCGGTGCTGGATACTGGGGCGTCGAGGAACCTCGTTCTCTCCGCGTCCTTAATGTCAGTGAGGTTAAGCCAGAGGTGGCGCTCGAGCACGACCAAACTCGCCATATTCCTCCCGATAGCCTGTGCTGTTGCCTTGGTAGCTCTCAAGGCCAGGTCCGTGGCGCTTCGAAGGTCCCGAAAGGCCTCAGGGTCCGGGCCAGCCTCGTCCATATACCGAAGGACTTTGGCCTGGTAAACCTGCAGCACGGCCATCGTGTGCAGGGCCGATGCAGCCTGACCGGAGGCGGAATACGCGCGTCCAGCGAGGGCTGAAGTGCTACGGCACGGCTTGTTAGGATGAACAGCTCTAGTTCGCCAGCTAGCAGCTGTGTTCGGGCAGAGATGAGCGGCCAACGCCTCTTCGAGGGGCGGCAACGACTCATAGCCTTTTTCTGCTGCTCCGTCCACGGAGGAGAGCGTCGCGAAAACTGCGGGGCCTCGTGTAGAATAAGGAGTGCGCCAGGCTTTGGTAAGCTCCTCGTGTACTTCGGGAAAAAATGGCGCTGGCTTGTGACGAGGGGCCTGTTGGTGCCCCGGCAGAAACCAGCCATCCAGCCGACTTCGAGGTGGTTCAGCGGGCGCGGCCCACTCGAGCTCGAGGTCCGCTACGGCCTGCGTCAGGATCCGAAGCATTTCCGCCAGCTGAAGTAGCTGATGCTCTCAATAATTATTTCATTGATTCAGTAGAAAATATCATCAAGTGTTTTTCTTCTGAATATAAGAACACTCATTGTCAAGTCGAACAATCAGAGCAAGGTTTCAACATGGAATATATTACTGAGGCAGATGTAGTGAGAGTGATTAGATCTCTTAGGCCATCTCGAGCGAATTATGTCATTGGAATGAACACTGTTATGTTGAAAGAGCTCTCTGAATTATTAGTATACCCAATTACGAAAATTGTTAACCTTTCAATTGCTCAGGGATTGTTCCCAAATGTGTGGAAGTTGGCTGCAGTTTTTCCTGTGTTCAAAGGAGGTGATCGTTTGTCCATCTGTAACTATAGACCTATTAGTATCCTGCCGGTGGTTTCCAAGGTGGCCGAAAAACTTGTCTCAGAACAAATGATAAATCATTTAAATACTAGTTCCTACTCTCTACATCCATATCAATTTGGCTTCCGTATTAATCATTCAACAGAAACAGCCAATTGCTATTTCGTGGACAAAGTTAAGTCACAGTTGGATCGAGGAGGGGTTGTTGGTGCTGTCTTCTTAGATTTAAAAAAAGCATTTGACACCATTAATCACGGAGTTCTTTTATCTAAGTTGAAAACTTTTAATTTTGATACAGGCACTATTAAATGGGTTGAATCTTATTTAACACATTGGACTCAGTTCGTTAGAGTTAGGAATTCATCAATCGAGGGTAATTTCCTTATCTGCAGGGGTCCCACAGGGCTCTATTTTGGGTCCACTTTTATTTTTATTGTATGTAAATGACTTGCCAAATGTTTGTCCTAATGTCAACACTAAAATGTATGCAGATAACACAGTAATCTTTGTACATGCTAACAGTGCAGCTCAAGCTGCTGATCTGCTATCAAAATCAATGCAAAAGATCACAGAATGGTTAAATCACAATTGTCTTCAACTGAATGTATCCAAAACTGTATGTATGTTTTTAAGTAAATCTAAAAGCCGCTGTGTAGAACCTGATATAGTCGTAGCAGGGGAGAGACTACAAGTCGTCTCAGAGTTTAAATATCTTGGAGTTTACATAGATAACAATCTTACTTTTAAATTACACATTGAGAAGGTTTGTAATCACATTAAGTACAACCTGGCAAATTTTAGATATGTCCGTAGCTGCATGTCAAAAAGGGCCGCTATGATGTTCATGCACTCCATGATTTTATCTCATATCACCTATTGTTTGACAATCTGGTCACAAGCTAGCAACACTTCTCTTAAACCATTACTATCCCTATATAAGAAAACTCTTAAAGTACTCGATAGGAAATCCATATATTATCATCATTGTCATGTTTTAAAAAAATATAATCTATTGAATTTCGAAAACTTGATTATATATGCAGATCTCTGTCTTGTGTACAAAATTCAGCATGGACTGGCTCCTCCTGTATTGCGGCAGTTTGTGAGCACAGCACCAAATGCTCTCAGATCTACAAGGAGTACAGCAAGAGGTGACTGCATTGTCCCGTTTAGGAAGAGTGCGTTTGGTCAAACCGCTTTTTCAGTAAGGGCTGCTCGTGAATGGAATCTCATTCCAATTCACATTAGGAATTTTAAATTGTACGCTTCTTTTAAACATAACTTAAAGATAATAAATCTATAAGTTAATAGATAGTCAGGACTGTTTACATTACACTTGACATGAAATCTTGCTGCTGCACTATCTTCCTTGTCCTGCCTTTTTGTTTGTTTGTTTGCTTGTTTGTGCCTCTTGTGCTATGCCAATGTGGTTGGCTAGCTCATTGTGTTCTTTTGTGTTTAGATAGGTGAAACCTCTGTTGTTAGTTATTGTCCCAGCTATATTGTTTTTTTTTGTTGTTGTTGTTGTTTTTAAGTGTGACATATTAAGATCTGTCCAGGGACAGCAGTTGTAAAATAGCCTATTGGCTAATTCTGGCACACTGTACATTTTATTATGTATCATTAGTGTGCATTGTCCCTGTTAAATAAACCTGAAATAAATAAATAAATAAGTTAGTCCTGGTAGCTGAGGCGCTGGGCGTCGGCTGGGAAGCCATGACGGGGTCGAAAGAGCCCGGCCATTCTTCCTCAGACGCGGCGATAGACAGGCTGTCGTCGTGCTCGCTGGGCCCGCCGAAGACAGGACCGGAGATGAAGGAGCTGGAGAGAGTGAGGCACGCGGGGACGTGGCCGGTGTGCGTTCACTAACATCCATGCTCTCCGGTTGCCGTTGGCTGCGGCGCTTCTTCTTCCTCGGCTGAAGTAGGGCCGGAGAGGGAAGCGCGGGAGAGGCGGCGTCGCCATCACGGGAGAGGGCTAGCCGAGTTCGCAGCATGGAGATAGGCATGCTCTCGCAGGCCGCACATCCGCCGGCAGACAGTGCATTCTCCGCGTGGTGAAGTCCCAGGCATGGAATGCAGTTAGCGTGTTCATCCGCCTCATGCAGCTTGCATCCGCACGTGACGCAGGTCTTGACACGAGGCATTTGAAACAACACTCGTGCAGATAAAACACACAGAAATACAATGAATAATGAAAAGGATATCGCCGGATAGCCACAGGAGAGACGGCGTCAGGAGAAACACGGTTGAAATGTGTCGTCTGCTGAACTGTAGCTCGCTCAGGCTGAAGGCTTGTTCGACGGCGAAGGCTCAATAATGGTCAGAGACGTGAAGTTTGTCGCTGAAGGAGTAAAATCTGCTATAATGGCGAATTCGGGGACTATTATAGACTGAGGTCACGCCCGCGCCATTGGATATGCCGTTGCCGCAGCGCAGCCTATGAGCGAGCCAGACGCTTATGTTCTAGCTGTGCAGCTGCAAATGTGCTTTACATAAAGGCTTCAGTAAATCGAGGAAAAGGAGTTTCCCCACTGCGTATAGCTACGCAATACGAAGTGACCGTTCGAAAGGGAACACTTTTATCATAGAGCAGGATTTGTAAACTAATTGATTTTGACTTATATGTTTTTGAGAATATAATCCAAGGCACTTCTTCCAGTCCAAATTAAGTTTAAAAGCCTGTATTTACACCATGGCTTACTCTAGATACATTAAAAATAACTAAAGCACTGAACACTCCAAATGCTCCAAGATCTTTTCCTTGATCTAATTCATTTTGATGTTTGCATTACAGACAGTAGACTGTCCTCGCTCAATGGTGGCTGTCGAAGTGGTGTTCGCAAAATAACATAGAATTCATAGACAATTGGAAAAGTTTTTGGGGCAGACCTGACCTGTTGAAAAGAGATGGTATTCATCCCTCCTGGGATGGTGCTGCTCTTCTCTCTAGTAATTTGGCACATAGTCTTAGAGCTCAACCATGACAATCTGGGGCTCAGGTCAGGAAGCAGACAGTCTGGCTATACCGACCATCTGCCAGCTGTCTCACTGTCACCAAGGTCAGATAAATCCCATCACATAGAGACTCTTTCACCTATATATCATCATATGTGACCCGATCTGGCGAAATGAGTCGGAAGTCGCAACGTTCTATTTTAAGATATGGGCCGATTATGTGGAAAAACAATGAAATAATAGATTTTTTTTTTTTGTGCTAATTTCAAAGAACAGACATTCAAAAATAATCTCCCAAAGTTTCGTAGTCCAGATAATTGAGTAAAGGTATCTAAATTACTATTAAAGTTTACAAAGTTTTACTAAATTCGCTGGAAATGAACATTGCTTTTCTCAACTCCTCTCGTCACCTCTGAGCATTTCCCGGGTATCCCCTGAAACGTCACTATCTCTGCTCTTTAAATGGTGTTACACGTTGTATAGAACCAATCAAAAAGCTTAGAAATGTACACAAATGCTGATTATTTGTCGATCGGAAGCCGTTTCGAGTGACCGGCACGCGATTGGTCCAGTCACCCTACCGTCAGACTCGCAGCGAGCGCTCTGTGTAATAAACAAGCTAGCAGATCTCCTCAGAAAGATTAAATATTATTAATTTGAGAAATGTCGCTGTCAAAAGCGAGCAAAGTTGCCAAAGCGTCATCAAGCCCCCTGGCCATTGCACACTGAGTCCGCGTTTTTTTCGTATGGGTTTTTTCTTCGTATTGATTCGGTGGCTCCGAATTGTCAAAACACCATTCAAACTGCTTGCTACGGATGCGAAAAACTTACGATTGTTTTTATATAACGGATGAAAGTGTCGTAGTGTGCAAGCGTGATTGACATAACGTGATTGACAAATGTGAATGAGTGTAGCTATTTATCTGCAAGGAGAATTCATTAATGTTTTTGATTAACCCAATATTTGTTGGTATCTCCGTTATGAATTTGTTACGCTGTTATTGTCAACTAGCCTACACTAAGATATGATTGCATAGACTAGCATTATTTGATCTGTTTCCTTGTCTCTCTGCCTCTCACTTTCTCTCACACACACACACACACACACACACACACACACACACACACACACACACACACACACACACACACACACACACACACACACACACACACACACACACACTCTCTCTCTCTCTCTCTCAAGCAATGTAGCACCTCTGTTCAATCTTTCAGATTTTAGTACATTTTTGTAAAAGGTAGGCCTACTGTTAAATTATTTATTCAAATAAAAACTTTAAAATAATTTGAGCTTCAGCCTGGTTTAATAGCATTTATATATTAATGTCTTTGGTCAAATTAAGCTGTAAAATAAATAGTTTATCCCTTTAAATGTAATGGATTTTGAAAGATATCAACAAAAAACGGGCAAAAAACTTTAAAAGCGATTTTCTCAGGTTTTCAATTGGAAAAAGAGGGCAGACGACCATAATTCAAATGTGTATATCTTTACAACCATTCAAGGTTTGACTTTGACTAGGATATCAATTGAAAGCTTAAGGTCTCCTCTTTCCATTAATACCAAAATCTCAATTTTTAAATTTGGGTCACTGTGACTCATTTTGCTGGATCAGGTCACATATAGAGACTGTGTCTGTTCCCCGAATTAGGACATACAAAAAACTTCCAAACCCATATAAAGGTAAAAATTGTATTGATGTTCAACAAATAAAAAACAGATATAATACAAATGAGCAAATGATAAAGCTTGGGTTGCTGAATATTCAATCCCTTATTCAAAAGCACTTATTGTTAATGATATGATTACAGACTATAACCTAGACGTGTTGTGTTTGACAGAAACCTGCCTAAAACCAAACAATTACATTACTTTGAATGAGTCCACCCCCCAGGATTACTGTTATAAACATGAACCTCGTCTGAAAGGCAAAGGGGGAGGTGCTGCTGTAATTTATAGTAACATTTTCAGAATTACTAAGAAATCTAGTTTCAAATATAATTATTTCGAAGTGTTGGTGCTTAATGTAACAATATATAGTGTAAATGATAAATCACGTTTGAGATTTGTGCTGCCTACTGTATACAGGCCACCAGGGCGCCATACAGACTTTGTCAAATAATTTTCTGACTTTCTATCAGAGTTAGTACTCGCTGCAGATAAAGTCCTAATTGTTGGTGATTTTAATATGCATGTAGATAACGAAAAAGATGCATTGGGATTGGCCTTTAAAGATATTCTTAACTCTATTGGAGTTAGACAACACGTGTCAGGACCTTCTCATTGTTGTAATCATACTCTAGATCTAACATTATCACACGGAATCAATGTTGATGCCGTTGAAACTCTGCAGCAGATCGATGACATCTCAGATCATTATCTAGTCTCGTGTAAACTTCATTTAGCCAAGGCTGCAAAGCTGACTCCGTGTTACAAATGTGTTAGACCTATCAATTTTGCCACTAAAGATTGCTTTATTAAAGGGGTCATATAATGATACATGCACTTTTACAAGTTGATTGTACTGAAATGTGTGTTGACAGTGCCTGTACACAACCATCATAAAATGATAAAAATCCATCCAGTGTTTTTTTTAATCTCCTTATATGTTTTCCCCTGTCTCAAATCAAGCCGTTCGACCGTGTGACGTCACACGGTCGGACGCCCCTCCCACGATTGTTGATTGACAGCAGCGTTTCAACACAGACCCGCCCTCGCTCGTGAGCGAGCTGTCAATCATAGTCCGCGCGGACCGGCGCGGTCATTGTTGATATGCTGGAGGCTGGAGCACTGACGATTGTGGTGTTCTGTTCTTGGGTGCAATAAGAAACACAAGTCAAGTCAACTCAAATAAATTTATATAGCGCTTTTCACAATACAGATTGTATCAAAGCTGCTTCACAGTATCAATCAAAACAACTTAACAGTGTTTGTTTATTACTGGAAAAAGACATCCAAGTTTGGTAGAGCTGATCAGTGGTATGATGGGTCATTTAATTTGAATATCCCCAACTGAGCAAGCCAAAGGCAACAGTGGCAAGGAACCGAAAAACACCATCAAGTGACCCGATGGTGTCCTAAAACTCCATCAGATGACCCAATGGAGAAAAAAAAACCTTGGGAGAACCCAGGCTCAGTCGGGGCCAGTTCTCCTCTGGCGTTTATGAAGTAGAGGCCGAATTTACAGTAACTGTAAGATAAAAAATGTATATGAATGCCTGGCTAAATAGATGCGTCTTTAGTCTAGTTTTAAACTGGGAGAACGAGTCTGAGCAACGAACAATATCAGGAAGGCTATTCCAGAGCTTCGGAGCTAAATGTGAAAATGCTCTCCCTCCTTTGGTGGATCTGGAATGGATTATAGGGCGATAGAAGATCCGTTAAATAGACTGGAGCTAAACCATTTAGAGCTTTATAAGTCAAAAGCAATACCTTGTAATTAATACGGAACTTTATAGGTAACCAATGAAGTGATGATAGAATCGGTGTTATATGATCATATTTTCTTGATCTAGTAAGAACTCTAGCGGCTGCATTTTGGACTAAGTGTAGCTTGTTTATTGAAGATGCAGGACAACCAGCTAATAAAGCATTACAGTAATCTAGTCTGGAGGTCATGAATGCATGAACTAACTTTTCTGCATCAGAGACTGATAGCATATTACGTAGCTTAGCAATGTTTCTAAGGTGGAAAAAGGCTGTTTTTGTAACATATGAAATATGCTTTTCAAAAGACAGGTTGCAGTCTAATGTAACACCCAGGTCTTTTACTGTAGCGGATAAAGTAACAGGGCATCCTAATATGTTAAAGTCGTGCTGTGAAAGGTTTTGTGGACGGTTTTTAGAACCGATAAGTATTACCTCTGTATTGTCTGGATTTAATAAAAGAAAATTACGCGTCATCCAATCTTTTATATCTTTAACACAATCTGTCAATTTGGATAATTTAGCGTATTCATCTGGCCGTGATGAAATATATATTTGAGTGTCATCGGCATAACAATGGAAACTAATTCCATGTTTCCTTAGAATATTACCAAGTGGCAGCATATATATTGAGAATAATAAAGGGCCTAACACAGATCCCTGCGGCACTCCATAGTTTGCCGAAGTTATGATCGATTTTTCTCCATTTAAGTAGAAGAAATGGTAGCGGTCAGATAAGTATGACCTGAACCAGCTTAATGCTTGTCCTTGAACACCAGTGTAATTTTGTAGTCGATCTAAGAGTATTGAGTGATCTATAGTATCGAACGCAGCACTAAGATCAAGTAAAACTAGTACTGAGATACAGCCTTGGTCCGAAGCTAAAAGTAAATAATTTGTGATTCTAACAAGCGCAGTTTCAGTGCTATGATGTGGCCTGAATCCAGACTGAAACTTTTCATAGATGTCGTTTTCTTGCAAGAAAGAGCCGAGTTGAGCGGACACAACTTTTTCTAATATTTTTGACATGAATGGAAGATTTGAGATGGTCTGTAATTTGCTAGGTTATTTGGATCTAATTGTGGTTTCTTAATAAGAGGTTTTATAACTGCCAGCTTGAACGTTCTTGGAACATGACCTAAAGATAAAGATGAGTTAATAATATTGAGAAGAGGCTCTTCCACTATAGGTAACACTTCTTTCAATAGTTTAGTTGGTATAGGATCTAATAAACATGTTGTTGTTTTAGATGAAGTGATACGTTTATTTAACTCTTTTTGTTCTATGGTTGTAAAGCATTGTAATTGTTCTTGCGGGGTGATAATTGCGGCTGAATTATAAGGCGCGAGCAAAGATTGAGCGTTTACGATTGTGATTCTGATGCTTTAAATTTTCTCGGTGAAGAAGTTCATGAAATCATTACTACTAAACTGTAACGAGGTATTTTGTTCAGACGACGTCTGTTTATTTAGTCTAGCCACGGTATTAAATAAAAACCTTATTTAAGGTTTTGCTAAAAACCTTGGATTATTTCGGTTGTTTTCTATTAGTTTGCTGAGGTGCTCAGCCCTGGCCGTTTTAAGGGCCTTTTTATAGCGTGACATACTGTCTTTCCACAGCAGTCATTTTTATGTTCCTAAATCCGAACCGCTGAAGACGCAGTGGCTGAGTTTTGTTTTCGAAGGGAATATTCCCCACGAGCAACGTCAATGCTTTCATGTTTGCGCAAATCATTTCTCACCAGACTGCTTTATAAAGGAGGGTCAGTATAAAGCTGGTTTTGCTAAGAAGCTGCTCCTGAATAAAGGATCGGTACCAACTATTCGTGGTTGGTACCGAGTGGTTGGTACCAACTATTCGTGGTTGGTACACGAGCAACGTCAATGCTTTCATGTTTGCGCGAATCATTTCTCACC
Organism: Rhinichthys klamathensis goyatoka; assembly: GCF_029890125.1. Taxonomy (NCBI): domain Eukaryota; kingdom Metazoa; phylum Chordata; class Actinopteri; order Cypriniformes; family Leuciscidae; genus Rhinichthys; species Rhinichthys klamathensis. The sequence goes on from NW_026606589.1 coordinate 3,630,670, forward strand.
AGACTGCTTTATAAAGGAGGGTCAGTATAAAGCTGGTTTTGCTAAGAAGCTGCTCCTGAATAAAGGATCGGTACCAACTATTTGTGTTCCTGCTGAACCTCCAGAAGAACTGAAGTGAGTGTAACGTTTTATTAACCTTTATATTAATATTTATATTAATCTTTGCAAATCGCTTGCACGCTTCACGATGAATGCGTCGGTTTACACTCAGGGTACATTACGGCATGTTTTCTATGTATGACGTTCTCAATATAATTCATAATCCCACTTATGGTTATTGTGTTATTGTGTTACAAACGGTGTTATTATGTTATTTAAAGGCATATGCACTGAAACGGAGCTGTTTTTGACCAGGTAAAATAAGTGTGTTCTTACAATACTAATGAGAATTTTTAATTAAAGTATATTACAAACTTTTAATTTAGACCCTAAAGAATCATATTAGCTTGTACAAAAATGGCATTATATGACCCCTTTAATAATCTTACTGAGTTTCATCACCTCAGCATCCCAGAAAGCTTAGAAGAACTCGATATTGCAACAGAAGCTTTTAACTCTGTCTTTTCCAGTACTTTAGACACAGTTGCTCCGTTGCACTTAAAGAAGATTAAAGAAAATAGTCCAACGCCGTGGTACAACGAGCACACTCAAGCCCTTAAGAGAGCAGCCAGAAAAATGGAGTGCAACTGGAAGAAAACAAAACTAGAAGTATTTTGCATTTCATGGCAAGAGAGCTCGATTGCATATAGAAAGGCCGTAAAAGCTGCTAGATCTGCTTATTTTTCAACCCTATTAGAAGAAAATAAACAAAACCCTAGGTATTTATTTGAAACAGTGGCTAAACTAACGAAAAATAAAGCTCCAAGCCCAGAAGTTTCCAAGCAGCACAGCAGTAAATGACTTTATGAACTTCTTCACTTATAAGATTGATAATATCAGGGAGAAAATTATTACTCTGCAACCGTCTACTACAGTATCGCACCAGGGAGTGCATTGTAGTCTCCCTGAGGGAAAATTTGATTCATTCATTACTATAGGAGAGGAATCTAAATCGACAGCATGTAGACCCTATACCAACTAAGCTAATGAAAGAGATGCTTGGTCAAAGATCCTCTTCTTAATATCATTAAAGGTGCAATATGTAAGAATTTTGTAATAAAATATCCAAAAATCACTTGCACAGTGTGATATATTTCCTGCAGTTGTGTACTTACAATGTCCCAAAAGTCTCCAAAGATTTTTTATTTCAGAGAAATTCCTATTTCAAATTCCAAAGTGGCCATCCCGGAAAAAAATGTTGCCTGTCAATGACGCAATATCCGCGCTATCCTCGGTTTCCGTTCATACTGCCATTGCCATGACGTAACCATGGCGACAGACGTGGATAACTGTGTAGTGCGTAACGTTTAGCAGCACGCAGTTCTTGTTTATTTCAAACATAGACCATGGCAAGCAGACTTTGGGACAAACAAGGAGAACTAAAATGAGGATCAATATCAGCGTGGCGTTTTTGAGATGCCGAGAGCTCCAAGTCCGCGACTAACTTGGACTTGACAGAGCTTCGCGAGTCACGACTTGACAGCTTTATTAGACAGGTGAGCAAATGTACATAATCAATGTACATAATGTAAACAAATCAATGTTATATAACGATAGCTCAACATGATGAAATGTCAGAATATGGACAGTATGTTATTCTGATCTAGCTTACTGCTACTTTCGTATAGCAAACGAACTAACACATAGTATAACATTATAACTTTCAACACACATTTAAATGCCGTTTAGTGTGATAGTGTAACGTTAGACCAAGTGAAGCAGTGCTGCGTTACCTCACAAGTTTAATTCGTCTAATAAACTGACCTGTGTGAGTAATCCAGCACTTGCGGGTAGTTCGGTAGAATTAAATGTCCTTATTCCTTTATATCCGCGGGACTCGCGTGTGATATCTGTCTCTTTAGCAATCGCGACCTGCTTTATACCACTGTAATGTTAAAAAAAATGTTTGCACTCATCCATAAACATTATTAGATCCATCAGCTTGACAGCAAGTCCCATCATTCAGCTCATCACTGCGTCATCAACCTACGCCTTTGTTATTGTTGGAAACTGCGCCCTCTTGTGGCGAAAAAGTCTTACATATTGTGCCTTTAATTCATCTTTGTCATCAGGATATGTACCAAAAAGTTTTAAGCTGGCTTTGATTAAACCGCTTGTTAAAAAAACACAACTTGATCCTACAGAATTAGTCAATTACAGGCTGATCTCGAATCTACCTTTTCAGTCAAAGATACTAGAAAAGGCAGTATCTTCAGAACTATGTTCCTTTTTAGAAATAAATGATATCTGCAAGGATTTTCAATCAGGATTTAGAACCGTACCATAGTACTGAGACAGCTCTCATTAGAGTCACAAATGATTTGCTCTTATCATCCGATCGTGGTTGTATCTCTCTATTAGTGTTACTCGATCTTAGTGCTACATTTGATACCATCGACCATAACATTCTTTTAAAATTATGTTGGCATTAGTGGAAATGCATTAACATGGTTTAAATCATACTTATCTGACCGTTATCAGTTTGTAGCAGTAAATGAAGAGATGTCTTACCGATCACAAGTTCAGTATGGTGTACCACAAGGCTCAGTACTAGGACCGTTGCTGTTCACTCTGTACATGCTACCCTTGGGAGATATCATTAGGAAGCATGGCATTAGTTTTCACTGTTATGCTGATGATACTCAGCTCTATATTTCTTCACGCCCTGACGAAACTTACCAATTCACAAAATTAACGGAATGCATAGCTGATATAAAAAAACTGGATGACTAGCAACTTCCTACTACTTAATTCCTAAAAAAAAAAAACTTCCTCACGTAATAATCTAGAATACTGTCTAACACTTGATGGCTGCTCTGTCAAGTCTTCATCGTCGGTTAGGATCCTGGGTGTGCTCTTTGATACCAACCTCTCATTTGAAAGCCACGTGTCTAGCATCTGTAAAACCACATTTTTTTCATCTTAAAAATATATCTAAATTGCATCAAATGCTCTCAATGAAAAATGCAGAACAATTAGTTCATGCGTTCATGACATCAAGTCTACATTATTGTAATGCTATTATGGGTGGTTGCCCTGCACGCTTAATAAACAAACTACAGCTGGTCCAAAATGCAGCAGCTAGAGTTCTTACCAGAACCAGGAAGTATGACCATATTAGCCCGGTTCTGTCGACACTGCATTGGCTCCCTATTAAACATCATATACATTTTAAAATATTGCTGATCACTTACAAAGCACTAAATGGTTTAGCTCCCCAGTACTTGTGCGAGCTCTTAACGCATTATAGTCCTTCAAGTCTATTGTCATTCAGTTTGTAATACCTAGAATATCAAAATCGACTGCTGGCGGTAGATCCTTTTCCTATTTAGCACCAAAACTTTGGAACAATCTTCCTAACATTGTCCGGGAAGCAGACACAATCTGTCAGTTCAAATCTAGACTAAAAACACATCTCTTTGGCCTAGCATACACATAGCACATTATAGACTTCTATAATTCAATTTAGGCTGCATAGTTTAGATCAGCCGGAACTGGGAACACTCCCCACAAATCCTGATGTACTTTTTACATCATAAGAAGGATGGTGTCTACGCTAATATTAGTCTATCTGTTTATCCGAGGTTTACCGCAGTCCGCCGGATCCAGGCCGTATCCAGATCTGATGCAGGACCTACGCCTAGACACGATGACAACGCAGTCCTGAAGTGTCAACCAGTTCCTTCCCTGTTTACTGAAGTCAGCCAGATCCCGGCCGTATCCAGATCAGATGGTGGACCTGCACCTGGACCCATCCATGACGCATCCCTGAAGTGCCAGCCTTATCAGCCCTGTGAAGGCCTGATCGACACGACAGCCATCGGCACTGATCCTCAACAAACTTGTCTCCATACCGGCGTGATGACTCCGACTTCCAACCAGATGGAACTGGATTGATATTCTGAATGTTCTGATTTAATCTGACTTCTGACCTGCAATGCTGCCTGGATCATAATCATACACTGTTCGTTCGTTGGCCAGAGGAGAACTGGCCCCCGACTGAGCCTGGGTTTTCCCAAGGTTTATTTTCCTCCATTCTGTCCCCTGATGGAGTTTTGGTTCCTTGCCACTGTTGCCTTGGCTTTTGGCTTGCTTAGTTGGGGACATTTAATATTCAACTATATTATTGATCTGCCTTACTAAAGGTGGACGATGACGCAATTTTCTTCTAGAAACAAACTTTGTTGTATTATTTTCATGTTATCACTGTGAAGCTGCTTTGATACAATTTGTATTGTTAAAAGCGCTATATAAATAAAGGTGACTTGACTTGACTTGACATAATCAGCTCCATATGTTTGGTTTTTCTGATGTAGTAAAATTGCTCGCTAGATCACTTGGTACAGCACTGCGGTTGTGAAACTGAGCGTTTGGTAATGTAGTGAAAAGGACATTGCAGGCCAGAGTTTTATGGAAGGGCCCCTCTCTGACTGCAACAGTGGAGAAAGGTTTGCTACATTTCGATTGGATCTTGGTGGACTAGAACACAATCGGAAAAGGATGCTCAGACAACAGATAGACTCCTCAAGCATGGGAAAGACAGGGCTTCTCATTGGTCCACAGATAGTTTTTGAGACCAATCCCCGAGGTTTAAGCCAATTGCCATACAAATTATTTAGGTCTTTTTGGATACAAGAGCAGTGGCTGAAACAAAGGGAGGCCATAATGATCAATCCTAATCCATTCATAACTATGTTTGGAAACCTTAAATCTGATGTAAACTATACACACATCCATTTCATACTTATTCAGAGAAATTAGTGTTCTCAGTGACAGCTATTTGTAGTGCAACATCTCACACAAATTCAACTGTGAATGTACAAATGAATGCATGCATGACAGTTCAATCTTTTTCCATCTTGTTTGAACTCTATTTGTTTAGAATATTGCCAAAGCTATTCTGCTGTTGGTTTGGAAACTGAGAAATGCATTAGTAAATCTTGAATACACTTTAAAGACAATTGCAGATGAGTGCTTTATGCAAATGAGTTCCACAGGGGAAAGAAGGGTGGGCCACACAATGTGTGTCCCCTCTGATGCCAGCAAGCAATGTGTGTCCCCTCTGATGACAGCAGCCAATCACAGCACTGCAATGGACTAGCGCCCAATTGCAATCTCCTCCTCATTGGAAAAGGATCAATGTAACCTTACACTCTTTGTTCTAAGTCTCCTTTTCGTCCAGTGAGACATTAACCCTCTGGGGTATAAGGTGTTTTTGGGGTCCTTGAGATGTTTTGACATGCCCTGACATTTGTGCTTTTTCAGTTGCTTGTAAACATATTAATGGCAAAGGTGTCATTACACTCTATTTAGCACAAACAGGGCTACCATAATATGTGAGCAACATGAATGTACATGTTTCTATTTTTGAGAGAATAATGTTTATGCATGGTTATTGAAAAAACTAAAAATTAAAGTTTCTGAAATAAGGCCACAAAAAGCAGAGTTTTTACTTAAAAATTATCTTAAAATCATCCTGCCTAATCATTCACATAAAACAATGCATTGATTTAAATTGTGTAAGACACTTTTTGTTTGGAAAGGCAATATGCATGGGGGCATGAATGATCACGAATAATGCTGTGGTTCACACCTTAAAAGACAATGACCCGCATAATGAACTGCATAATAAGCCTTTCAGTCAGGTGTGTCACTGAGAGGGAACCACAAGAAAGAATGTAAGGACAAAAAAAATAAATAAAAAAAATAATCAATATATATATATATATATATATATACAGTATATATACACATTCAAAGTTAGAGTTGGAAACATCTTGAAAAAATTTGTTTTTTCCCACAAATTTTGTATTCATGCAAATTGTATAATATCCAAGGTAAACATTTCTAGTAATTGTGCAGTTAATTCTAATACTGTATTTTCAGAACGTTTTGGAATATGTATCCTCTCCCCAAATTTGTCACAAATAAAACAATAAAAATAATTTAATGAGAAGGCTTATATTGACCTATCTAAACCTTTTGTTTAGATTTACCTTGTAAATATATTTTTTGCTATTTTATTAAAAAGGTTACAATTACAACAACAATTAAAATGTTAACAATATTTCAAGTGCAATCTTTCTTTGTAAAAAGTATACATTTTTATCATACGTATTTCAAAGTTAAGGATTCATTAGTTTGACTATTGGAACGGGGTGGTCGACTGAGACCGCGCCCACCCCTAGGACCCAGGACCACCTCAAGGAGCTGACAGAGACCAGACAGACGAGGCAACAGACCGAGTGAAGTGCAAAGTAATCTTTTATTTATTAAAAAGGAAAAGGTCCTAGCTAAAATACTCTTGGGTCTTCCAGGTCTCCTGACCAGCAGCGGAAAAAGGGGGGGGGACCCGCCCAGCAGGGTCGAGCTCCAGCTCGCACCAGGGCTCTTCTCGGCCCAACAAGATAAGGGGGAAGGGTCAGCCCCTCGTTGGAGTAATTCCAAATAATGGTAGACGGGGCTTACGACTGGATGGGCCTACTTCGGCCAGACGAGGTAGGTAGGTCAGTACGGTCACTCCTCGGGTCAACTTCGGGTAGCAAGGGACAGAGACAGGTGAGATCCCTCGTTGGAATAATTCCAGGTAATAGGGAGCTGGGGCTTACGGCTGGATGGACGCCCTTCCGCCACGTCAGGTAAGTAGGTCGGTATAGTTCCCTTCCAGAATAACTCTCAAGTGACCAGAGACAAGAACTTGCATCTGGGTGGGTACACTCAAGCCGGACGAGGTGAGTAGGCCGGTATGGTTCCTCTTTAGACGAACTTCAAGTGACAAAACAGGGGCGTACAGCAGGATGGGCACACTCAAGCCAGACGAGGTGAGTAGGCCGGTATAGTTCCTCTTTAGGCGAACTTCAAGTGACAGGACAGGGGCGTACAGCTGGATGGACACACTCGAGCCAGACGAGGTGAGTAGGCCGGTATGGTTCCTCTTTAGACGAACTTCAAGTGACAGGACAGGGGCGTACAGTTGGATGGACACACTCAAGCCAGACGAGGTGGGTAGGCCGGTATGGTTCCTTTTCAGACGAACTTCAAGTGACAGGACAGGGGCGTACAGCTGGATGGACACACTCAAGCCAGACAAGGTGAGTAGGCCGGTATGGTTCCTCTTTTAGACGAACTCCAAGATAACACGGGACAAAGACTTACGATTGAATGGACCCGCTCCGGTCAATGAAAGGTGGGTTTTACATTGATCCTCAGCGGACACACCCTCAAGCTGGGCTGGTCTTCTCCATTCCCCTTTGACTGGACAGCACCGTGAGGGTCAGAATTGTGAGCAACAGCAAGGTTATGTTCCACACTCAATAATTCTTCACTTCAACAAAACTTCCGTGACACACATCAACTTCAACACTGCACTCCGCACACTGGGTGAAATAAGGCCATCGCTCACACTCTAACCTGACTCCTCTGCCACAATCCGGAACGGGGTCTGGGTGTCAGAGGGGTGAACTGGAGACCCATGAGACACACAATTACGGTTTAATTTTCAGTACTTTGTCCAAGCACACTGGGACAGCGGTCTGGGATAGAGGTGATGCACACACATAAATACTGGGAGAAGAGAGCAACATATGATGAGCCAGTTATCCTCAAGACTGGATTTTTACGCAGTATTTCTTTCTCCATTAACACATCTTCAATTCCCCATATCCATATAACAGCAGTACTGAAGGCTTGGATAAAGTCAATGAGTACTTATCTTTCTCAAGTGCAATGATGTTTTCCAGTTCACCCAATTCCTCTCCCTCCAATTGGAACAACACTCCTCAATGATCTTCCTTGGAGGCGATGAATAAAAAGTCCAATAGCCAGTCCGTGAATAACAACTCCGACCGTATCGTCCTGTCTCTCCAGCTGAATTGAACTCCCTCTTCAGTCTCAGCGATCCCTTTTTATCAGCCGGATTCCTCATACGTGTCACAATCATTGATCGCGGGGCTCTCGTGCACACCTGTTGTGTATTTCCTCATCAATGGCCGCTCTTCCGATGACTCGCAAGCGGCCGGAACCAGCCTGGTGTTACACCAGGGCCGTTCCGATGGGGAAACATTTGCCGCAAAATTTTAGTCCCGCTTGTTTCGGGTCACCCCGTGACACTATAATAACATCTTAGTTGATAGTTGGGAACCCGACGGTGGAGCGTTTTTAAGATTTCCACTCTGGAGGGTGGTTTCACTTTTTTTGCGTTTTTAAGCCTCAAAAACGCCATCACCGTGTAAACGAAAGGCACATCTGATTAAAAAAAAAAATGTTTTCACCCGCAAAGCGTTCTCGTGTAAACAGGGCCTGAGTCTCCTGTCCGGTAAGACAGTAACAGATAAAAGTTCTGAGTCTCTGGCCTGTAATGGTGAGACAATAGCAGATAGGACATTTTGAGTATCTAGCCTGTGTAGGAAAAGACAGCAACAGATGTCATGCTCTGAGTCTAACAAACACTACATTCAGAGTCTTTGTCCAGCGAGACAGTGACAACTATAGCATATCCTGAGTCTCCATGCCAGAGACACAAAAGTGTATTGACCAAGTTCTGAGTGTCTGGCCCAGAGAGGCAGAGCCATACAGACACATTTTCAAAAAGGTTAAGCTCAGGAGAGCAAACCTTCACTTCAAGGTACCTCTGTCTGTGTGTTCCAAATTATTAATGACCTTCTGCACCTACTTCAGGGCCTCATCTGCATGTTCCAGATGTGAGGACTCCTTTTGGTCCTCCAGGAGTCCAGCATCCCACAGAGCTTTGTGTTCAAGGCTGTTGAAACAGATTCTGGCTTTTTTCCCCACTCCATTGCCACCCAGCACAACCAGTGGAAGATGTCACCGCCATTTACTCTCTTTTATCTTTTTGTTGATAAATTGTATCTTATTACACTCGTGTCTTCCTTTTGTTGATAATACAGGAGATGCTCTATAAGTTAACGATATCTCACAAATTCTTCAGATTGGTCATGACAAACTCCCTCCAATATACAATTTTATTTATTCAACAATCATCTTTGATGGTTAAATTACTGTTAAGGCAAATTCCTTAATCAGTGCCCCAAGATAAGAGTAGTAAGATGTCATCTGACATTCTCACACTCAGCTTAAGTGACATGACCAAAATTCACAATATTAATTTGGTGCCACCTGTGAAACTTCTACATAAGTGAAGTGCCTCGTGTGAAAGTAAAACCCATTACAGGTACGACTCCAGTGAAACAAGAGTCATGATACAAGAGCTCAAAGACTTGTAGAAGCAAGCTAAATTATGTTTGCTTTTGTTAACACTCCGTTAGGTTTAGTATAGGGTTTAGTGTGGATACTATTTCATTCCCAAACTGCTATATTACATACAACAACCAGCATATTAAAACGTTTCTAGATAAAACGTAACATGCTTTTAATGGCACTCAGTGGACATTTCACTTTGAATGTGTCGTGAAACGCGCAGGAAAGCGACAGACTTGTGTGACTAACTTGTGCTGAAGAGCAAGCTTCAGCAAAGATCAAATTAACCTTTTTATAACAAAATTATGATTTTCCCACAAACATGTTGAGTTTCTGGAGCTAATGTGTATATTTAAACTCTGCATGAATGTCAAACCATGAACGAGATTTCACAGCAAGTGAAACACACGACAAACATCATGTACTATGATAATAAACTTTGAGTCGTTCCACTTCTCTGTCACGTAAGAAGTGGAAGATTCCTTAAATATTGAATTTATTCTCAGTAACAGCAGATGTGACATTGAAATGTTATTCGGGTGCAAGGAGCTGAAGCACTCACGCAGAGTACTGACACATTCAGAAACGTCTCGGTTACATATGTAACCCTAGTTCCCTGAAGAGGGAATGGAACGCCCCTGCGTGATTGCGTCATGAAGCACGTATGGAATTAGTCCAATGGCAAGACGGAGCGTCATAGGCTGGTGACGTCATCGACCAGGAAACTATAAAGCACCCCTGAATCACAACAGCGCTAGCTTCTGATAGGCTAAAGCAAGTCGATCACGGGCATGCCGGGAGTATGGCAGGGCGACGCAGCGTCTCGTTCCCTCTTCAGGGAACTAGGGTTACATACGTAACCGAGACGTTCCCTTCCAAGGGAACTCGAGCTGCGTCGAAACGCTGCGGAAACGCTGATAACCACGTCGCCATAAGAGCAAATGTCCATCCGTGTGAAGTCAAAGCGCACATTCGGACGAAAGCACCTGCACCCCTGGAGTGGAGCTGAAGTCAAGATCATAGAACCTACAGATGTGTGCGGTGAGGCCCAGCCTGCCATATCACAAACATCATGTAGGGAAACTCCTGACAACAAAGCTTTAGAAGCAGCCATACTCCTAGTCGAGTGAGCTCGTACAGCCAAAGGTAAAGGCTGACCAGCCGACTCGTAAGCAAGTGTGATAGCCTCAACCACCCACTTGCTCATCCTCTGCTTAGATGCAGGACACCCTTTCCTGGGTGACCCAAAACAAACAAACAGCTGTTCCAATTTCCTCCACAGGGCAGCTCTGTGGACATAAGCATCTAGGGCCATCACCGGGCAGAGCAGATTTAGTTTATCTTGGTTTGATGTCAGAAAAGGAGGACAGAAAGCCTGCAGTACTTTTGGTCTAACAATATTAGTAGGGACCTTAGGAACATAGCCCGGCCTAGGATGGAGGAAGGCCTTTACCATGCCAGGTGAGAATTCCAGGCACGAGGGGAGAAACCGAGAGTGCTTGAATGTCTCCAATTTCTTTTGAGAGACGAAATAGCAAGAAGAAAGATAGAAACTTCTTCAATGAGCAGCTAGTGCCGCCACGTACACCTTCAGTGTGGGGGGGATAAACCCCAACTTCTTGATGTGAGTGAGAACGACATCTCGATGCCGAACCACCTGATGCTCCGATTGAGCTAGAATCAATCAATCGTCGATATAATTCAGAATGCGGATGCCCTGGATTCGCAGCGGAGCCAGAGCTGCATCCATACATTTCGTGAATGTGTGGGGTGATAAAGCTAGGCCGAACAGAAGAACACGATATTGGTACCCTTCGCCCCCGAAAGCAAACCTCAGGAAATTCCTGTGTTGTGGAAGGATGGATGCATGGAAGTATCCATGGATGGATGCATGGAAGTAAGGAAGAAGATCCTTTAGATCTATCGTGACAAACCAGTCCTCGAATCTGATTTGTGACACGATCTGCTTGAGAGTGAGCATTTTGAATTTGAGCTTCCCTACTGTGCGATTTAACAGATGCAGATCTAAAATTGGACGCAATAGCCTCCTTTTGCAGAAGAGCTTTTACCTCTTGTTCCATTACCAGAGGCTGCTCGGGGCCCACCACAGTGGGCAGGACTCCTCTGAGTCGTGGTGGACGAGACCTGAACTAAATAGCGCAACCGTTTTCTATCGTCTGCAGGACTCACTGAGATATATTTGGAAGACTTTTCCACTCTGCCAGAAAATCTACTAAGGGTACCAGTCTCTCGAGACTGGCCTCTGGAGTATTTTGATCGGCAGACACAGTGCCCTGTAACGGTGCACCGGCAGGGAACAACTGGTCTGACTGCTCTATGCCCCTCCTCAGAGGGAGCGAGCTCCCCTCGGGAAAACACTCTCTGGGACTGTCTATGCCTCGGCATAAAGGCAGGGTTGGCAGAACGGTCCCCTGAGGGAACCGAGGGAGAACTGGCACCGTGTAATGGAATCATTACACGGTGAACTGTTTTCTCTCGGTGGGGACTACCCTCAGAAGCCTGACTTCTTTTTAGACAAAGCCCTCTTCGAAACAATAATGATCCTCAGATCCGTCTTGCCCTTAGAAGACTTCGCCTGAGAGCGCCGCATCCCATTCTTTTTATGGGGGAGCGCGAGACGCGACACTCTGCTTTTGCTGCGCCCGGTGTGAGGAGCTAGTCGACGGCCGGGGCTGCTTCTGCCCCGCAGCAGCCCCTGAGACATGAGTGCGGAGTGGCAAGAATTTCTGGAACGCCGCCGCCTTCATTTTTTCTTCTTGGAACCTCTCGATGACAGTGTTTACTGAGTCACCAAAGAGGCCCGCAGGGGAAAGCGGGGCGTCCAGAAGGAACGTTTTTTCTCTCTCCTTCATTCCTGAGAGGTTTAGCCATAGGTGTCTCTCCGTGGCCACCAGAGCTGCCATAGAACGGCCCACTGACTTGGCCGTCTCCTTGGAGGCACGGAGAGACAAATCTGCAGCCTGACGTAATTCATGAATTACGTCAGTGCTGAAATCCTCACTCTCACTCATATCTTTTAGTAGGTCAGCCTGGTATGCCTGCAGAATGGACATTGTCTGCAGGCATGCCACGGCCTGACCTGCCGCCGAATAAGCTTTGCCCACCAAAGCCGATGTATTTCTTAGTGGCTTGGAGGGTAATGCCGGTGCTTTAAAGGATGATGGAGACTCAGGGGAGAGATGGCTCGCAAGCGTCTCTTCAGCCCTGGGTATCGCCCAATAACTGTGTTGTATGGACCTATGTATATTTGAATATGTAGATAGCTGGGGACTATATACACGGTATGAAACCGGTCTTCTCCACGACTTCGACACCTCAGTGTGGAGGTCGGGGAAAAACGGCAAGCTGGAGGCTGCATGCGGGAAGGCAGAAAACGTTAATCAAGCTTAATTTTCTGCCTAGTGAGCACCTCCACAAGCTCCTCACATGCAGGAGACTGAAATGAAGAGTCTTCAGTATCTCCTATTCTGATACTAACAACATCCAGCTCCTCAGAACTGGATAGTTGCAGTACCGGGGCCTCAGCCTGGGTGGAAGTAACCACAGAGTGTGCTTCCAAACCCTGAACTGAGGCACTGGATCTGACAGATGAAGGCTGAGATAGGGCTGGGCCCGTATCAAACCCCTCTGTCAGATAGTTGGTGTGTACAACACATAGTTGGTGTGTATCCCCACCCATGTGTGATAAAACTAGTTTCAACTAAGGACAGACAAAAACACTTTTTCAAACAATGATTCACATAGAGAGCTTGCTGAAGACATAGAAGCTAGCACTGTTGTGATTCAGGGGTGCTTTATAGTTTCCTGTTCGATGACGTCACCCGCCTATGACGTTCCGTCTCGCAATTGGACTGATTCCATATGTGCTTCATGACGCAATGGGGCGTTCCCGCAGCGTTTCGACGCAGCTCAACTTCCCTTGAAAGGGAAACTTACATTGTGATTTATCTGTGGGGTCATGAACCTGGAGAAGCATCCAGCAGATATGTAACATTGAGCAAGGCTGAGTAGAGACAAAACTGCAGCAGTCTTTATTTCAATTAAACAAAACAAGAAGATGATCCAAGGAAAAACACAAATGTGACAGCTTTGTGTAATTAAGCAAAGACAAAAACTGACAGCGAGAATAGAAGTACACCAGGCATCTCCAACCCAGCTGAGTTCAGCTCCAACCCTAATCAAACACACATGAAGCAGCAAATCAAGGTGTTCAGGGTTACTTGAAAATTACAGGCAGGGTTGGAAATGAAGTCTGCCGGAAGATAGCCCTCCAGCAGGGTTGGAGACATCTGGGCCCATTCGTATAAAACTTATCAGAAATACAAAGTTCTGTCATGAAACTCTAGATGGCGCAGGCTAATAGGTCCTAACTGCTCGTAATCACATCGTTATCTATAGGGCATTGGTGATTGCTGTATCAGTAGCCAATGAGCTTGCATGCTTAACCTTCAAATACTTGGGTAGCATTTGCCTTAGCAGTGCAGCTTACTTTCAGAAACCCTCCACCTTCCCCAGCTCCAACTGTATAGATCTGCTACGGGTAATTCATGTACGCTATATTGTACAGCAGCAGCATGTCTTGCTTGCTCACAGCAGCGTGTCCTGTATGTATTGGCAGTAGCAAGTCCCGTACTTGCTCTGCCGCAGCAGCAGCAATAAAAGCATCAGCAGCAGCGTAGCAGATCTATTCCGCCAAGAATAAACATATCAACATTGTCATACTCATTATCATGGCAAACACTATGAGAGTTGTCATGACAGAAATGCTCTTAAGAATAGTCTTAAGCTTTGACTTAAGTGTCAAAACATTCTTAGAGAAAAATATAATTTTTTTAATGGTTTTAGTTGTAGTTAGGTATAACTTCAATGGATTGAAGCAGCCTTTGTGTCAAGAGTCCTCACACTGTGATTTAACCTCAGTGTCATGAACCTGGAGCAGCATCCAGCAGATATACGAAAAAATAAAAAAGAATCATTGAACAAAAGACAACTATCAAATAGAAAAATTCTTGAATGAATGAACCCTTTGACGCGTACGATCACACCGGTGTGATCAGTCTTGGCTGGTCCCTGGAGCGTACGATCACACCGGTGTGATTAGAATGATCAGTGCATCACGTGATCAACTGCTAAATTCAAACGTGCTTTTGCGCGTTGCCTGGTGCTGAGCCAGAGACGGACGCACTCGGTGCTGTCATATATCACAACTATTGAGTATTTTAAACCACATAATGTTTATTTTAGGTTTCAGACATTTAAATACACATAAGTACTAGCAAAACAATGATTTTGAGTTTGTAAAATACACACTGATGTCTATGGAAGCGGCAATAATAATCCTTTCCATTATAATAAGACGACACGTTTTATTCATATCAGATAGACATTGTGTAAGTAGCTTTACATTTGACCCTATTCTTCTCCCAGTTCACCGGCCACGTACTTTCATGTATTTCGTGAGAAGTGGAGGAATTGACGTGTTGTAAATCCAACAGATCCGATTCTCTGAACTGTAAAACAAACTAAAATGGCGCCGCCCATTGTGCATACAGCTCAACTAACGCGATCGTTATAAAGATGTTTAAACAACAAAACCCATACACTTGCACATATTTGACAATCGGAATATCAGTGTTTCATGCTATAGCTAATACATTTGTGAATATTTTTTATAAAAAAGGAAAAATGACATAAAAGCAGATCATCATTCATTCAGCGCTGTGTTGTGGTTGCGCTGTGTCACGTGACAAGCAGTGACGCGTCACCATGGAAACATTAAAGTGACAAGTTTTAAATAACGGTCGCCTTGAAAAACTCACGCTGGGGGGTCAGTTAGAATATTTTAAACTTACGTGTGAAAGGGTTAAAACTAAGGAAGAAAGATTGAGGGGGAAATTAAAAGATATAAAGAATGAATAAAAGAGTGGCAGCTAATTTTGTCAGACCATAGATGTTTAAGCAGTGTGTTTGAAGCTTTTCGAGATGTCAGTGTGAACACGAGCGCAGACAGAACATTCACCATGGCAATACATTACCAAACGAGATAACGCAGTCTTGTTACGGACAGGCCCGCTGTGTGTCTCAAGGGAACATGCCAGACAGATAAAATTTGATAAATAGAATCTGAAATACTAGTATAGCACACTACACATTCAGTACACTTGCACATATACAATTGTGTTTCATTTCATGCATGTTCACTGAAAAAAAACTCTTTAGTATCAGATTTTTAGTATCAAAGAGCCCTAAGGAAGTGATATTGTATCTTCTGTTGTGCATCGCTCAAGCAATGGCATTTAAAGCTAGATTCATCTGCCTGTTTTAGGCTGCAGATCTTCATTATTTGCTTGTGAGATATAAATCTACTGGTCATTATTACAAAATACACTCTGACATGTGATCAGGGCTGAGTTCAGTGTTCCTTCTCACATACTAAAATAATTTGAACTCAATTCATTATTTCAAGCAATACTAATATTAGTGCTCAATCTTGAGCAGAATGAATGTGTGTAAAATGTTTGTGGTCAAACCGAACTCAAGCAGAATAAATGCGCTAATGAATGTTGCATTCAAACTTATGCATCATTATACATAATACTGCATTTAATACATTTATTGAATCTATTGATTTATTGAACAAGACGCAATTTTAGTAATGTTACAACTAAGTATATCATTTCAAACAAAAGGCAACTTACTGTAAAAAAAAAGTACACTATAAAAAGTGGTAACCTGCACTTCCCTTACATTTAACATTTAAAATCAATGAACAATGAAAACAAATAAAACCTGTTCATTTAGATGTAAAATAGAAGTCTGAAAAATGGTAACACAAATGTGTTTTCAACTAAATTTATTTTAGTCAAATCAAAAAAGTTATTTAACATTACCGAATCAACCTAAAAACATTAGGTTATAGCAACGAAATAAATGGGTTCATTCAGGTAGAAATAATACAGTGAATAGAGACCAGAAACATCATTATCTGTGAGTCATGTAGTGGTCAGAACTTACAATTCTAAAACTTACAAAGCAAATATAATTATTATGGTGTGTTACCCAACACTTTACGTAGACAGCTTTGTTAATTACATTTGGAACAATGTATTTTGTCATGTTACAAAGTGCCACCCACATCTATAGAGATCAAATTTAAGAGTTTCTTTAACCCTTAGGGGTCTAAAGCCTGGAACACACCAAGCCGACAAACTAGAGCTGATGAAAGCCAACTGTGTTGTCGCTTCGCGTCGGGGTAAAAAGCTGCACTTGAACACACCGAGAGAACTACTGCCGACTGTCAGCTAGAATGCGCGTTCTGCGCCTGCGTGTAAATGAGACAACTGTCTATTTCTGCAGATATATTCGTCTATGTTCGTCATTCAAAAAGGGAAACCGATGCTGCAGGCTGCAGATACACAAGCTGTAAACACAGCAGTGTGTGCTTACCGTTTTGAATATCAATCCTGCTAAACACTTTCCGCTCATGTTAATATTGAAATATTCGCCAAGCAACACTCAGGTAAGATGACGTAACATAAGAACAGCCTTCTATCTGTACCGTTTTGACTTCTTTGCTCGCTGTTTTGCTATTATTCTCGTGCACTGACTCTCACTAAGCTGAACAGCCAATCAGAGTTCCCTCTTTCACAGACGGCCCGACGCCGATTCAACATGTCGAATTGGCCGAAAAAAAGCTGACGAGGACAAATTTCAGCTGACGGTGCGGAACCGTGCGGAACACACTGTGAAACTTAGTCGGCCGACGCACAAAAACTGCCCGTCGGCTTGGTGTGTTCCAGGCTTAAGGTGTTTTTGGGGTCCTTGAGATGTTTTGACATGCCCTGACATTTGTGCTTTTTTCAGTTGCTTATAAACATATTAATGGCAAAGGTGTCATTACATTCTATTCAGCACAAACAGGGCTAGCATAATATGTGAGCAACATGTATGTACATGTTTGTATTTTTTAGAGAATAATGTTTATGCATGGTTATTGAAAAAAAAAAATTAAAGTTTCTGAAATAAGGTCACAAAACACATTCTAAATATGTGTCCACAAGACTTTTGACTAATGGATGTTTTCGTCCTGCCTACTCATTCACATAAAACCATCCATTGATTTAAAGGTGCACTATGCAGGAATTCCATTTTTGTCAAACAGCGACCCCTAGAGTCGCTGTGGAGTACTTGTACTGTCGTAAATAGCACTCACGCAGAGATGGCTCTGCACTCACGGCCTGATCTCCTCCCCCTGTACAGCTGTAACGAGTTGAAATAAGGTGTGGCCCCTTTAAGAGCTGCGCGCCCTGTTTAACTGTCGGCAGTCTGTATTGTATGTGCGCCTCGCACACCACATGTATACGGCGCCGGGTTATTTCTGTTTGATGCTTATTTTATCAGAATTTTATCAGATCTTTTTTGCCGTAAAGCAATTCGTTACATCGCGAGACCTGATATCACGCGACACTTCCTGATGCTGCGGCCGGCGGCCCGCCGGCTCAAAGTTGCAAGTGTGTTTTTTCCGCTCACATGCGATAGGGGGGTGCGAAACGACCACCATTCAACCCGAAAAGAGTAATCTAACCATTCCAATGACTCCGAAGCTGTTCGGTTGAGGTAAGAAACCTGCATAGTTCACCTTTAAATTTTGTAAGACACTTTTTGTTTAGAAAAGGCAAAATGCGTGGGGGCGTGAATGATCATGAAAAATGCTATGATTCACACCTGAGAAGACAATAACCCGTATAATGAGCCTTTCAGTCAGGTATGTCACTGAGAGGGAACCACAAGAAAGAATGCGAGGACAAACTGAGGGCATTCTCTCTCTCTCTCTCTCTCTCTCTCTCTCTCTCTCTCTCTCTCTCTATATATATATATATATATATATATATATATATATATATTGCTTTTAATTTATTTAGAATAGTTAATAAAACCCAATTTAAATAAGAGTCAAAAGCACATTTTGAGTACACAGTCGTACATGGAAGCAAATCCTGTTCAAATAGGCTATATGCACCATTCTAGAGAACTGGTTCAAAGTTAGAGTTGGAAACATCTTGAAATTTTTGTGTCTTTTTCCACAAATTTTGTATGCATGCAAATTGTATAATATCCAAGGTAAACATTTCTAGTAATTGTGCAGTTAATTCTTATTCTGTATTTTCAGAAAGTTTTGGAATATTTATCCTCTCCCCAAATTTGTCACTAATAAAACACAATAATAAATTATTTAACGAGAAGGCTTATATTGACCTATTACGATTTTGTTTACATCTACCTTGTAAATATATCTTTTTTTGCAATTTTAATAAATAGTTTTCACATGTAAATCAACAACAATTACAATTTTAACAATATTTCAAGTGTAATCTTTCTTTGTAAAAAGCATACATTTTATCATATGGATTTCAAAGTTAAGGATTCATTAGTTTGAATTGGAACAAACACTATAATAACATCTTAGTTGATAATTCAACCTACTTTATTCTTTACAAAACATCCCATATATATTTAACATATGAGCAGAAATTGGCGAACAAAAGCTTATTTGATGTGGCAGTAGTCTATTTTACTATAAAAACTTTATAATCTATCCAAAACTAGTCAACAAAATCTTGTCTAAACATTCATATTT
Source organism: Rhinichthys klamathensis goyatoka (assembly GCF_029890125.1). Taxonomy (NCBI): domain Eukaryota; kingdom Metazoa; phylum Chordata; class Actinopteri; order Cypriniformes; family Leuciscidae; genus Rhinichthys; species Rhinichthys klamathensis. The sequence continues at coordinate 3,649,643 of NW_026606589.1, forward strand.
CGTCTGTAACATATCATTTTTATGATATAGGGCATATAAATGTTAATTTGCAGTTTAATACGTTGTTTATACATATACATTTTATTTCAACATATTTCAGTCGATTTTTACTCATCTCAGTATAGCAATATAGTTTGGGAAAAGCTAAACTAGTAGATGTGTTCATGTACATGTAGTAAACAGTAGTAAACAACAGCACGTATCTGTCCTGTTCATTCACACATAGACATGCGATTCATATTTAAACAGTCTTTTTGTGGTTTACATGCACTATATTGCAATTAGAACAAAGCACTTAAGAATAAAGATCTTACTATTCACAATCCTCAGCTGGATGCATTGCTCCCCGAAATAAAACCGAAACCAGCACTTCTGAGGTAAAATTTTCCAGGATTATATTACTATCACACTATTGTTATTCCTCACAGCGTCACAAGACGACGTAAAATACATGAATCTGATTAAACTTGATGTGTTTTATCGAGCTGTTTACCAAACTTAAATAACACCAAATTTAATTCCAGTCAGGAACATTTACCTTTTAAACTATCTTACATCAATGATTATTCTCTCATGACAAATCTCAGAGAGATCAGCATGGTAATATGGCAATGTTAATGTGTTTGGTCTTTGCGGAATAGATCTGCTACGCTGCTGCTGATCATTGCTACTGCTGCTGCAGAGCAAGTACAGAGACTTTCTACGGCCAATACATTATGCTGCTGCTGCACATATAACATACATGAAATAACCCCCGTAGCAGATCTATACAGGTGGACCTGGGGAAGGTGGAGAGGTTCTGAAAGTGCGCTGCAGACTGCTAACAGCAAACAATGCCAAGTATTTGAATGTTGAGCAGCAAGCTCATTGGCCGCTGATGCCACAGCAACCAATCAGCTGAGCTATGTAGATAACGATGTGATCGCTAACAAATTGAGTTAAGTACCTATCAGTCTGCGTCATCTAGATTTTCAGGACAGAACTTTGTATTTTAGTAATACTAAAATAAATCAACAAATCAGATTCAACACTGTTACAATAATTATTATGCAGGAACTGTCAGAGTTCTGTCACTTCTGTCTGGTTTATATCTTGGTTTGGTGACAGAGATCTGACCAGTGTTAATTTTGGCACCCATTTTTGATTTAGTCTTAGTCTTCGTCTTCAGACGAAAATGCTTATTGGTCTTATTTACATTTCAGTCATTTTGTCTTTCATAGTTTTAGTCTAGTTTTAGTTGACGAAAAGTCATTGCATTTTTTGTCAACTTTTAGTCATTAGTCAAACTGCAGTTACCGACATTCATTTTGGTAGCTATTTATATGTAGTCTTTACTCTTTAGACAAAAAATTTAATTATAATTTTTCTCTCTAGGCCAATTCAATTAAGCTTATGAGAAATTTAAATTAAGGTAACAGGCTGTATTGACATTGCACTCTTTAGCAGTAGCACTTGTGCAATTCTACATATCCCTTTTCCTTAGTTCAGTGGTTCTCCAATTTTTTAGACTGCTGTACCCCTCTCTTACACTTAGACTGCAGTCACACCTTTCCATTAAGGGACAATATTTGTCCCCTTTAATCGATTTTTCCAGTTCATTTTTTTTACCTTTATAAATACCTTTATAAAATAAATAATGCTTTAAATAAAACAATGTTCAATAAGTATGCAATGATGGTAAAAACGAAGTGATACTTACGCCAGTAGGTGGCGGTAAGTCACTGTCTTTATGAGTGAGTCATTGAGTCATTCATTCATTCATTCATTCATTCAGTAACGAAGCAAGTTGCTGTATTTATGAACGGATCATTGAATATCACGATTCGTTCAAAGCCACAGATTCGTTCACAAATGTAGAACATCACTTATTGTTACCCTTTTGTTTGTTGAACTGTTGTATAAAATCAATGTCACATTTGAAATCGTGTGGATATTCAGAAAACATTGCATTCTTGCACGTATCATATGATCAACATTAAAAACACTGCTGGATATCAGCCTGCATTTTGATCGCAGATTTAGTCGCACAAACAGCGCAAGCGTCTCGTGACAGAACACAGACTGACTGAATGACCCTTTAAGTGGAAAATCTCAAATGAAGATCACTGAACTCCAGCTTAACTTGTCTGTGTTTTCCGATCATCCACACTTCTTCAGCAGTGTAGAGAGAAGGTGTGCGCATTGTTGCCAGATACTATTGAAAATACCGGGAAAAAAACGTGTTCTTTTAACAGAAAAGCTCTGACTGGGGGTTTAAAGTATTGGAATCTGGCAACCGTAAGCATGAACGCTCATAAAAACAGTCAATGTGTTGTCGTCTCCTTTATTTGACAAAAACAAGTGGTTTTGGTCAAGTTTTAATTTTTTTTAAACACATTTCAGTCTCGTCTTTTTTCGTCAACGATATTGCATGTGTTGATATAGTCACAGTCAGAGGTGGAAAGTAACGAATTACATTTACTCGCGTTACGTAATTGAGTAGTTTTTTTGTGTGTACTTCTACTTTTTTAAGTAGTTTTTAAAATCTGTACTTTTACTTTTACTTAAGTACGTTTTCTTTGAAGTATTGTACTTCGCTACATTTGAAATCATATCCGTTACTGAGTAAAAAATAATAATACAAGAAGGAAAAAAAACACTACTGCATTGATTGAAGGGCGGGAGAACAAACGCGCAAAAAAGGTGACGCACACACAGCTGAAGCTGAAACCGGAGCGCCAAGCGAATTATGGCCAGTATGAAAATGCTTTGTAGAAAAAAAGCGTGGTTGTCCTCGAGGATAGAAATCCAATTTGCAAAAAATGTGGACGCAAAGTGGCTGCAAAAGGAGGATATAGGACACCATCCATCCTGCAGATAAAGGTATGTCCCGATTTACGTGATGAGGGAACCCCGGAATCCAGTCATGAAAATGAAATTTACATAACGCAGATGTCACGTAAAACACGCAAAATAATGGATGGATGAATACATGGAAAGTAGAACTGTGCAATAAATCCAATCGCGACATGGTCTGTGAATATTTAACGTTAAGCTAAGCACAAAAATACTGCATGTAAATATAACCCTATTTGTTCTGCTGAGCTGCGCCGCTTTGTCTACTACATACTCAAGTACGCGTGACATTCAGAGTCTCACAAACAATTTGAGGATATAAATACATGAACATTTCCAGAGCTGCTCTGAGAGAACGCCTAATGAGCATTTTCATAATTTTATTTGAGATAAACCATTTTCAAATACACTTTGAAACACTTTTTTTTTTTTTTTTACACTTTTGGTCTTCACATAACCCGTCAAAATAAAAGTTTGGTTTTACTAGGAGAAATTAGGACAGAAATATATTACTATACAATAGAACGTAGCCTACTTCTCTAAATAATAATAATAACAACAATAATAATACATTTTATTTAAACATTATTTAAAGGAATATATTTTTTGTCCATGGTTTAATTTAGTAAATCTGTTTTTGCAGCGCTTCCCCAAAAAATAAAAGGACACAATTTTAAATTTACATTTGATTACAACCGTTTTTGATAATATAGTTGGATTGAATCATAAAAAGAAACATTCATTTTCTGAATAAAATACATTTCATAGGACAATATTTTTCTTAAACATTTTAATAAATGATTAATGTTAAAAATAAGTTGTTTATCTAATTCATTATCAATTATCAAATTTAATTGATTAGACATGTTTTATTGAAATTTTAATAAACAAAACAAACAAATGGTTTCAAGTTTGTTATAATAAAAGCATTTGTTCAACCAAAAAAAAATCCTGTTTTCATTAAAGGGGCACTTCACCTCTGGGAAGATGAATGTGTATTTAAAATGGGTCATTTATGTAGAAAAAATGTGAAATTATTTTTGAATTTGGAGCTTTCTAGACTGAGAAAAGCCAGAAAATGTATTTTTGGCTTATGTGGATGAAAGACAACAACTCCCAGAATGCAATTGCTTCGCTGCCCTAGGAGGCCACGCCTACCGGTAACAGAGTAGCAGTAGTTAAACAACAAGTCTAGGCTACTAGTGAGTCTCCGTGATGAGCACGATAATTTGAAAATACTACAGGTTTTCTACTGATACAAAGCTTAATGCAAAATCCTGAAGTGACCCTTTAACTGTAATTTTAACTGTTGATAATAATAATAATACCCATAATTTAATAATACAGTTTATTTATTTAATAGCTAATTGATTAATACTGTAAACCGTGATATTTTCTGAGACGTTGGCCCTGTCCCAATACCTCCCCTTACCCTAGATTTCTGCCCTAACCCTTGTTTTTGCGCGTTCTCGTGTAGGGTGTCCCAATACTCTAAAGAGCAAGGGGGAGTGCTATTCTCCCCTTAAAATCAACCCTCAAAAAATAGTGCGGTCCGATGCAGGCTTAAAACAAAGTGGAAGATGAAATTACCCAGGATACCTTGCGAACTCAGCGAGCCGGCCAAATTTTTCAAATAAGATGGCGGACACCGCTGGAAAGGAGCAACTGAATTGTAAGTATATTTTCGCAAATAAGCATGTTAAAATTTCGAAAAATGTTGGAATATGTTAGTTTGATGCACATCCAATGGACTGTTGAGTTTTGAACACTAATGTTAGAAAATATTTCACGAAGCTATCTGACGATGTTCATATGATATCTGTCGAGTGCTTCAAAAGAGTCTGCCAATCAAATATACATCTGATCTGGGTGGTTAATCAAATTTTATTTTCGATTTTGGCTTCTAAGGATTATAAAAAGATATGTGAGGCAAAATTATTAAAAACTAACGTTAGCCGCGCTCTTCTAGCGCATCATCTTTCCCTTCACAGCGCGCTGTCATTTCTCTCTAAACCCAAACTTAACGTCAGGATCAGCACTGAGCACAATCGGTGATTGTTGTAAAGTGCAGCGTCTGCTGTTTTCCTAAATTGCGGGACGTTGTTGGTGGTAAAAACAGCTACTAACAGCACAATGATCCGCGCAAGAGACGTTGCTCCGGTTCCCATGGAGGCGCGCGCGCGCTCGGAAACGGATTGCAACTAGACAAACAAACTATACTTTGGGTTTTGTGTGCGCTTCTAAACGATCAAATACACACAAATATATGGCAAAATAACCGGTTTAGAGATTCACTTAAACACAGTTGATGTCTTAAATGGGAGAAAATGTGTATTATTAGATCTGCATTCGGTCTTAAAGTGGCAGCATCTAATAAACCTGCTAATGATTACACCTTTAAAGTGAATAAAACAACTAAAGGCAAAGAGAAAATAAGATGTTTAAGAATGAATAACTTTAGCTTTAATAAGCATTAATCTATCTATAATAAACTATGCTGTGTTATTTTACATTTGATTAGATTTCTAGCATATTATTATGGATACTTATATCCTGATCATAACTGGGATAGTTATGTGCATGTATTCACACTCCTCAGATTGTATTGACCAAAAATCTGTTTAGTTATCTCCTGTTAATTAGCAATTTACTAAGCGGCAACTGGTCTCTTATTTCAGGGACTGTCGAGCAGACCTTTGGCCTCATCAGGTTCTGGACTGAGAATGAGGAGAAGTTTACAAAAAAAAAATTTGCCTCTAAACTGTTATGGGAGTAAGTGACCAGATTGTACAATTCAATAACTGATAATAATATCAATGTCTGATAATGTTCTAGCCCCCAGGCAGCTACAATGCATTTTGACAACTATTCTCATATTTGTATGTTTATAGGAAAGCAGTGAAAGACCTGGGCCTGGAAGGAAGGATTACAGGAGAGAAGGCAGGCAAGAAGTGGGAGAATCTAAAGAAACGTTACAAGGTAATTCTTTGGATAGAGATCTGATTCATGTCTTCATCACCTACATCTTACATCCTTTACACTAGGGCGGAACGATTTTGGATTTTTTTTTTAATCGTTTTTTTTTATTGTAGGACCTGAAAACACCAAAGACAGGCTCAGGTACAGAAAGCGGCGAAAAAACGGTATCCAACTGGCGATACTTCGAGGCGATGCATGCCGCTTTGGGGGGAAGGCCAGCGATAGATCCTCCTGTGATTGTGGCCTCTTTCAAGCCGGTAGAGGACCCCACTTTATTGCTAATGGTAAGTTGATAGAAGTAGGAACTGTCACATTTTCAAAAATAGCCTGTAATTGGTGCAATACTTGTACCTCCCCCCCCCCCCCAGGCCATTGTCGCACCTGATCACGAACCCATCGAGGAAGACATCTCTGAGCCTGGATCTACTCTTCATCCCACCACCCCAGTTCGTCCCACTACACCAACCACCACTTGTCCCACCACTCCAGTTACTACTCGTCCACCCACCACTCCCGCTACTCCGAGCTCCTCTAAGAGGAAGAGAGGAAATAATCTCATTCTGGATTTTCTTCAGAGTGAATCTGTTAAGGAGCAGGAAAGGCACAAAGAAACAGAGGCCCAAACTGAGAGGTTTTTAACCCTCTTTGAAAAACTTGTGGACAAAATGCCCCAACAATAGTTATGTTGTGTTGTGTTAAGATGTCATTAAAATGTTCAATATTTTTTGGGCGTTGTCTAGATCATTACAAAAGAAACCATCACCAACATGTTTTCAAAATATAATTAAGTTTAATAGAACTAAAGTTAAAATGAACCATATGTCCACACAATAACTGCCCAAAAGAACATGTGCATTTAAAATAACACACTCAGAGAGTTGAACTATTTACAATTTTTATCAGAATTTTCTAATGAGGGTCTTGTGCGCTGATCAAGGCCGCAAGTCTGTCCCTTGTGGCATTTCCTGGTGTTTCATGTGCCTCAGGAGCTTCTTGTAGGTGAGGTTCTGGGTCCAGGATGTCCACTGTCACATCATTGTCTGGTTCCAGGACATCTCCATTGTCAATGCAAACATTGTGCAGGAAAGCACAGGATGCTATGACCTGGGGTGCAAATGTAGGACTGACCTCCAGGGCCCTGAAAAGTGTGGACCTCCAACGAGTCTTCATAACGCCAAAGGCCCTCTCTACAATGGAACGTGCCCTTGATTGGTGGTAATTAAATTTCCTTTGCACTGGGCCATTCACAGGTTCCCTATATGGAGTGATGAGGCAGATTGGTGTCTCCAAACAAGGATATCCGCCATCTCCCAGGATAAAGTATCCATTGGGTGGATAATTTCTGGCCAGATAAAAGTAACTGTTTTTCAAAATGCGTGTGTCGTGTACAGAACCTGGATAGCCTACAAAAATATCCAGGAACTTTCCAGCAGAGTCGCAGATGGCTTGCATGTTTATGGAGTAAAACCCTTTGTAATTTAAATAGTCCAGGCGATGAACTGATGGGGGCTTGATTCTTATGTGACAGCCATCAATAGCACCTACAGCTTTGTTGAGGACGGGCGTTCCAGAACACTGGGCAAATCCATCACCCACAGTGTCCAGGTATGCAGGCTTCGGAAAGATGATGGCTCTATGTAGATTGTCCCAAATGAACTGTGCCACCTTGTGAATAATTCTGTGAACAGTGGATTTGGGCACACTGAAAACTCGTGACACCACACGGTAGGAAAGTCCATGGGCAAGCCAATAGACATATATCAGGACTTCAAATTCAGTGCCCCATCCATGGTCCTGCTCTCTCTGCATCAGGTGCTGCAGGGCATGCATGGCCTGCCTATTTAACCTGAAATCCTGTTTGATCTCTAACTCCACATTAAACCACAGGCGTAGGATGGGCACAACGGTATTCAAACTGCAGTATGTCACTGGACGGTCACTCTGGAAAACAATGAACAACAAGTAGCCTAATAAAAAACATGTTTTGCATTACACATTCCACAGTCAGTGTAGATTGGTGACATTTACAACAATAACATTTTTAGCATTTTTTTTTTATTTGTAATAAACACTTTGTGGGCTATATAAAAAGTGTTTATGTTAAATTACGTTTTTTTTAACATAAGCGCAGTGTTACGTAATATTGTGTTCATAGAAAAAGATCGTCGGCAGCCACTCAAAAGTGTATGAATCTATGATACTTTTTATTGTATCAGCATTCCCAACCTAAAACCACTTCCCGCACCCCTATATTTAACTATACGACCTGAATGTGTAGGTCGTGTTATTATCGACACAAACAACAGGTAAGTTAATTCTATTTGGTCTAGCGTTAAATCATCAACAGCTGAGGTAACGTAAACATATAACGTCAAAATATTTAAACAAATCGGACATACCTGAAATAAATCCTCAAGGCAAAGAAGACGGCGAATGCGTCTTCTATATTCCACATGTCTTCTCTGTTGATTCATCAGACGTAGATAAACGAACACAGCCCACACAACAGGCAACACAACAGCTGGAACCGGCATTTTCTGAATGAAAATAGTAGTAGTAGTAGACACGTCGACGCTGCGCGTGACGTAGTGAGGTTTGCTGCGCGTGACGTAGTGAGGATTGCCGCGCTAATTTGCATATAGTGGTGTCCCATTTCATAGGGAAAGATCTTCAACTCCACTTCCCTCGTTGAGGGGACTTTACTTTCGAGGGCACTCAAAACCAAGTGGAAGTTTTAAGGGGGGAGAAATGGGACAGGGCCGTTATCATACTGTGAAAATCTCATACCATTACAACCTTACACAGGAGAGTCCCCCACCCCCGCTGTTAAAAAAGTTACTCAGTAACATTTACTCTGAGTAAATTTTAAATGAGCTACTTTTTACTTTTACTTGAGTAGATTTTTAGACCGGTACTTTTACTTGTACTTAAGTAAAATTTAATTGAAGTAGTAGTACTTTTACTTGAGTAGAATATTTTATTACTCTTTCCACCTCTGGTCACAGTTATCTTTTAATGACGTGGGTGTCGTCTCTCATCGTCTTGTCTTAGTCAGGGAAAAAAATTTTCCCTGTTCCTGCCAGATGCCTGTCTTGTTTACCCCCACGGGGAGTTTTTGTTTGTAGTTTTGTTTTCTTTTTACCTCTTATTAAAATATCCATTGTTCCTGCATTTGAGTCCTCGCTCCTTTCATCAACCCAGACCGTGACAGAACGAACCAGCCAACTGAGGACTCAGCAAGCAAAAGGTATCTTCCTTTTTCCATCTCCCTGCCCCTCCGCTCATCAGATGGTGGAAAAACGTAGCAAGCTCCTTTCTCTTCGGCAAGGGGAGAACAGTGTGAAGGAGCTTGCTTACCAGTTCCTGTATTTAGCGGAGGGACTCAACATCAGGGACGCAGTGCTAAAGGACAGATTCAACACCAACACCAGTGCCCAGAGCCTGTGCCTGCCTGGGAGATGGGAATGCTGGGGATACTATCATTCTGGCAGTTTGTGGGGTATATTTACCATTGTGGATGAGAGGGTGGCCTTCCGCCTCTTTGCCCACCTCCCATTTACCTCACAAACTGCCAAGTCCCCGGTCCTCCGATGACCCCTTCGGGGAGAGGGAGGAAAAAAAGGTTCGACCCATCAGCCTCCTATCCAGTGGTGGCTGAAGCAGCTGCAGCGCCTCCAGAGGCAGTTATTCCCAAACCGCCTCGCCAGCGCAGGAAGAGGAGGGCTCCTGTTGCTTCACTTCGGCCGGTGACCAGTAGTCCAGCAGGACCCGACTTCGGCGGTCCCAAGCCCGGTGGTCCAGGAGGACCTGACTTCGGTGGTCCCAAGTTTGGTGGTCCAGGAGGACCTGACTTCGGCGGTTCCAAGCCTGGTGGTCCAGAAGGACCTGATTTCTGAGGTCTCAGGTCTGGCTGTTCGGGAGGACCCGAATTCGGCTGTCCCAGGCCCGGTTGTCCCAGAGCTGTCCACTCTCCCTGCCCCCAGTGGTGGCCGAAGAGGCTGTAGTATCACCGCCCTCTAGTAAGCGGAGGAGGAAGGCATCCTCCGTCCCACAAGGCCTGGAGGCCAAGCCCAAGCTCCTAGCCCTGCCGGCGCCACCCAAGCTCCTTGCCCTGCCGGCCCCGCCCATGCTAATCTGTTCACGTCATGCCTGCCGAGCCAGAGACTGTTCACGTCATGCCTGCCGAGCCAGAGACTGTTCACGTCATGCCTGCCGAGCCAGAGACTGTTCACGTCATGCCTGCCGAGCCAGAGTCATCGGACAAGATGACCGCCTCTGCCTCTGAGGTGTCGGATCTGCTCTGGCCCCGTAAACCTTCGAATCCGCCCTGGCTGCCTGCACAGCCAGGACTCCAGACCCGCCAGAGTCTCCCTGGTCTCTCCCTCCGGCACCGCCCTGGTCCTCAGCCAGGATTCTTGATCCGCCGGAGCCCGCCTGGTCCGTCCCTCCGGTTCCACCCTGGCCCTCAGCCTGGAATCCAGACCTGCCTGAGCTTCCCTGGCGCAACCCTCCCGTCCCACCCTGGTCTCTGCTAAGAACTGCATGGACTATAATGCTGGCTCTTTCTTGGCTCCCCTCCCTCACTCCCCTCGTCGTCTCTGTTTTTTGATCTGCCTGTCTTGTCTGTTGTTGTGTTTTGGTCTTGTACGGTTATGTTCCTGTTTTGTTTTTTGTCTCTCGTTAGGGACGCCAGGTGGCGTTCCTTTTCAGAGGGGGTAATGTCAGAGTTCTGTCACTTCTGTCTGGTTTATATCTTGGTTTGGTGACAGAGCTCTGACACTCCCGGTTTGTTCTAGTCCTGTTTGTTGAGCACATGGCTTGTCATGTGTTTCCTTGTGCCATGTGCTCTCCTGTCGATTGTCTAGCCCCTCCCATCTTGTTACCTTATCATTGATTAATTTTCCCCACCTGCCTTCCCTCGTTACTCTCTTTTGTTTGCTTCCCTATTTAGGCTGCGTTCCAGTCCAAAATTGTCATGCCCTTCACTCGCTAACTCCCCTCTGTCTCGTTCACTCGGATGTACGTCATTGCTTTTGTTGCACGAGTGCCTACTACTGGCGGACTTCAAAATGGTGGCAGGGATTCCCCCGAGGGAAAGTGCTTAGGGAAGTTTGCGTGTGTCTAAAAGTGGGCTGGAACGCAGCCCTAATCTCCCTGTGTTTGCAGTCCTGTGCTGGTTCGTTGTCTAGAGTCTATGTTCCCTAGTGTTTCCTGTTCCTGCCAGATGCCTGTCTTGTTTTCCCCCACGGGGAGTTTTTGTTTGTAGTTTTGTTTTCTTTTTACCTCTTATTAAAATATCCATTGTGTTGTTCCTGCATTTGAGTCCTCGCTCCTGTCATCAATCCAGACCTTGACAGGAACACACTTTAGTTCTTAAACACAAGCAATATTAATTCAACAAATTCAAAGAACGCAATTTAATTTGCTTACAGTGTCACTCGTTGAATTAATGGGCACAGAAAAATAATTTAAAACATCACACAATATTGGCATGGAGCAGTGAAAACACAATATTTTCTATATACATAAAAAAAACTTGCCTATACATATAATGCACTTAAAACAACTTGTAAAAATATCTTAAATATTGGCAGTATATATATAAAAAATTGCATGATAATACCTGTGGATATTTATTTTGATTCATCACTCGGGAAATCGAAGGTTAAATCAAGCACATTACATTGATACACTATTCTGTATACTCCAGAGTTAGGCAAATGCATTTATATATCATACTAATCATATGATACACTACAGGAATAGCAACATGATAGCATGAAGTCTAAACTACATAGCCTAAATTTAATTCAGAATTAAATTATAAATGGCAGCTCTTTATTGAAAATCCAATTTCGTGTCAGAGAATTTAATCTTTGTCCGTGGATCATGTCTGTTCCCCGCAAGAGAGAGATATGAGAGAGTGATATCTGAGTATTTAATTAAAATTACTTTAGTATGTCACATCTAATTAGAACTGATGACCAACATATCTTCATTAAGATCGAGAAGATAATCTGTTATAATATGTTATTCAGTACATTACAATCCTTTACATGTTATCATATAATTTATGACGGAGGTAATGATGTGTGTGAGTGCGGGTGTTTAATGCGGTTGTGATTGAAAAGTACACCAACGACAAGGACATTGAGCAACCGGACTAACCTTGCTGAAAGGTATTGAGGAAAATAAAGCTGGTTTGGACATTTTTGGGGATTGAACTAGCCCATTGTGGTGGTAGACGAGATACTTGAAGAGCACATGAAATCAAGACTTCTGTGGCTTTTTTAAATTAGACTTTTAGTAGAGTTCACCTCAAGGCCTAGACAGTCAAATAGTCATCAAGGATAAAGATATTTTGGTTGAGCTAAATTGAATATGAATATTAAAAGGTAAGATTGGCTGTTTAATCTATTAGCATATTTGTTGTCAGACAAATTGTTTTATATAATTTTCAAAGTGTGCTTTCTTGCCCATCTATGCCATAAATGATGACATCTATAAATAGTTTTCCCAATTAGAATATAGTTTATTATGAAAGGCTTTTAAGATAATAATATTAAATGTAAATGAAAGGCGCCACGTCATTTATTTGTCACAAATTTGGATTAGTTTAACTGTCATATATTTAACAGATAAAAACAAATGTACCTTGCTGCATTCTCATTGTCTACAGTGTTTTAAATGTGCACTATGTGATTTAAAAAAATAAATAAATAAACAAGCAAACAAACTGTAGAATCAAAAAAGATACAAAAATCTATAATTACTTATGATCCACTAGTGTCTGTCTGTGTTGGTGTTTGTGAGATCCTGAGCACAGCAAAACAAGACAAAAATAAGAAAATGTCTATAGAGGCACAGGGCGGTGTCTCTGTAGACATTTTCTGTTTTGCTGTGCTCAGGATGTTTCTGGACTGCAATCATTGGCCAGTGTCGGGACTTTATCGTCTTTGGCTGATAGTCAACTAATTGGTGAATTAGTAAATTATGTCAATTTTCTTTTTCTCATTTATTTTTTATTTTTTGATGAATCATCTCTTTAAGATAGAAAATATGACACTTCAGATTTTAAAGCAGACTGATTTTAAATACGATTCATTTCAAGACGGCTCATCATTCTCATAACGTGAGAAAACTGGAGGAGATGTGTTTGGACAGAGAATACATCATTTATGAAGCTCTTATGTCATTCTTTGTTGTAGGTTCAGACCTTGTCACTCCCACTGCTGTCCATCAAAAAAAAAAAAAAAAAAATATCTGATCTTCCAGTGACAGACTGGTTTGCTTACATCAGTATGACACCATCAGACTAATGGCCAGACACACACACACACACACACACACATCTGACCGCATTGTTATTCTGGGGGACTACATGCAGCTTCTTCATCTCCATCTTGCAGTCAATGAAATCATATCTTTGTTGCAGTCACTGAAAACATCCCAATTATTATTGTAACCCCTGTTCCCTGAAGGAGGGAATGAGAAGTTGGGTGCTTCTCAATATCCCTCCTCGTCTCCTCCATCCTCCGTCCTCCATCCTATGACCCGGAAACCGATCGAGCTCAGCCATCTTGAAGGACATCTCAATTCTCTAATTGCACCACGAGGAGGCAAGGATCGAGGAGTGAGGAGGCTTCCAGAGGAGTCATGAGCGAGGATGCACAGTTGTATGCTTTGCGGAAGTGTTTTATCGACTAAACGTGACGCACGTATAAATTCTCCTCCCCCTTCACATCGGTCACAATAATTTTAATTTATACTTTACCTTTGCAGTTTATATAAACCACACATCTCACATATTTCAACAGGGTATCTTGCTTTATTATTATTTATTACTAATTTCTTAATTAACCAAACTTCAACAACATAAGGGCAGATCCTTTGAGCGCTGCTGATGACGCAGTGAAGTGACGCTCGAGTGATCAAGTATTCCAATGTATAAAAAAACTTTCATTCGATTCCTCTGTCCTCATCTTCTTTCCTTGCAGCCTTCCCTCGCATTCTGCAGGGGGTGGAGCTGAGACGCGAGGAAAGGAAACGAGGATGCACAAATAAGAATTGAGAAGCACCCGTTGTGTCAATGACTGACATAGCTTGGGAGCCCCAATCACCTCTGATACTTTGAGAATATGCCATTGGCGAGTGGTATTTGCATGAGCACTCCACCAGAAATACGGGTCTAAAAGGAGCCGGCATCCATCCACTCGTTTAAGTTTGTGCTGAGGAGCAGAGAGGCCATTTCAGCGGGCAGTTTGGCATTGTGGCAGGAGGGATACCACATCTCGTTCCTTCCATCAGGGAATGGAGGTTACAAAAATAACCGAGACGTTACCTATCTGTCAGTCTCTTCAACATGTGTGGATGACTGATACTACGGTTGCCCCATGGAAAACGGCACAACATCTGAACAATGTTATAAAGTTTTGGCGGTGCAGATGCCGGCAAGTCCCCGCGTGCCAGGTAACAAGTGCACTCGCAACATCGTATCCAGCGCCCCATGTATACTGTGAATTCCTTTGTACCACATTTAGCATGGGAATAGGTCTTCAGCCTGTCTATTGACTTTTTTTCTCTTCTTTTTTTTTTTTTAAATTAACTGATGTGTGGATCCGAGAAAGCACTGGGGTAAAGTTCTTTTTTCCAAGTAGAAAAGGAATGTCACGGAGACTACATCCTGCCCAAATGGAGTTTAACATTTGGAGAACACATCACATGGTCTTACCTACCAAGAAGTCTAAGCAAACACGCAGGGCGTGAACTGATCACAGCAATGACACGGCTTGGTTTGCCTCATCCCCAGGCAGTTCTTGCAAGTTCACCACTTTGTCCCTAAAAGGGGTAGAGGGAACTTTGGATAAGTAGCCCGGCCAGGGTGTCAGGATCACGGGAGTGTATGCCAGACCAAACTCAAGACAGGTTTTGCTGACAGAGAATGCCCGCTGGTCCCCTAAGGTGCTGTCATCAAGAGGGCACTAAACTCGAATGACTCCAGCGGCTCAAAAGGATCACTCTGTAGGTCCAGTGAGACCACAGAGACACCCCATGAGAGAATAAGGCACAGCCTAGGAGGATTGAACCTCCTGGCACCTCTGAGGAATCTGATAATCAAGTAATGCTTCCCTTAAGACTTACCATTAGGGTTGGGTATCGGTTGGGTTTTATCCGATACCAGTACCTACTCGGTATTTTTTAAACGGTTCCGGTGCCTAAACGGTTCTTGAAACAGTACTTAAGAAAACGAAACTGCACACACTTTATAAAAAAATAATACCCTTTTATTTACAGGGCCAAACTGGACACAATATTAACTTAAATCTTTAAACAATATAAATACAAATAATAATAAAACCAATATAAAATAAAAATTCACATTTACATAATATCAAATAAAACAATATTGTATCAAACAATGTAATAATACTGGAGATTAATAGAGATTACTAGCAGGCAGAGCTGCCAACTCTCACGCATTGACCGTGAGACTCACGCAATTGACCCTTTTCACACGCTCTCACACATCCATTTTCTCACGCAGAGAAAAATCGGCGGACAAAGAGGACACTGACACCGACAGACAAGGTTACTTTTGATATGGAACAAATCCACAGCTGTCAGATTCTGTCAATATTTTTACGAGATTCACACAATAAATAACGTTTTGGCTCTTTGAAATGTGACAGATCGCTGTAGCGCGTCAGTTCAAACGGCACGTGATACAGCAGCCTACAAATCCACTGCTTCTTAGCTACGCAGCGTTGAGTGAACCTACGAAAGAGAACATCTCTGGTTACTGGTGTAACCTATGTTCTCTCAATAGGGAACGAGACGCTGGCAAGCTCCTTGCGCAGCCGACCAGCTTCCTTTTTCGGCAAAGAAATCTGAGGAGCAGATGGCGCGTGCGCGCCAACATAATACGACGACGTAAGTGCGTCGAGGCGGTGCCCGCGCCATCAGCCAATGAATTGGCTTGATTCTATATGGATTCAGACTATCGGCACACCCAGAGGGCGTTCTGACGCGTAATTTTACACGTGAAATGCAGCCAAACCTTGCGAGCAAGAGCGCGCATGCGAGACAGAAGAGACTGTGCGTGTGTCTAATTAAGTCAGGCACCGAAATCAGGCACCGAAATTGTCGTTCTTATTCGGTCTGGTTACTACCGTTTACGTCGGAACCGGTTCCCTATTGGCACCGAGTTTCGGTACCCAACCCTACTTACCATCCACTGCATTGTGATGTACCGCTATAGAAGCCACATACAATTTCAAAGTGGAAGGGCACAGCCGACCCTCCAACATCTACTGCAGGAAGGAAAACACCTACCTGATTGTGCATCTCTGTGAGTCTTCCCCTCAGGAAGAACA
This sequence comes from Rhinichthys klamathensis goyatoka, assembly GCF_029890125.1. NCBI lineage: Eukaryota > Metazoa > Chordata > Actinopteri > Cypriniformes > Leuciscidae > Rhinichthys > Rhinichthys klamathensis. The sequence continues at coordinate 3,665,830 of NW_026606589.1, forward strand.
CCAGTTAGCAAACAGACTGCACTTCAAAGCATACAGCCCCCTAGTAGACACTGCTAGTGATAAGCCACTAAGTTCCTACCACATTCCATCGAGGGGCCAGACGTGGAGGTTTCAAAGGTCTGGGCGGGGCTGCGCCTTCCCTGAGAAAGTAGGTCCTTCCTCAGGGGAATTCGCCAGAGAGCAAGGGAGCATAAGCTCCGAGAACTAAGTTCGGGTGGGAACCAACAAGACCCTGTTCCGTCCTCCCTGACTTTGCAAAACGTCTGTGCAATCAGGCTCACTACAGTACTTACGTGTACTTACAGTGTACTTACCCAGAAAGTACTGGCTAATATAAAGTAAGTACATGGGTAAGGGGTAGGTTTAGGGGTAGGTTCAGGGTTAGTACCTAGTTATTACCCAGTAATTATAATTACTATAATAAGTACATAGTAAGTACATGGGTAACAGGACTGTAAAAGGAAGCGTTACCAATGCATATTTGCGTAGTCCCTGGTGCCAGCTGTGTGCCAGTGCGTCTGTGGCGAGAAGGGCCTCGGTCAGGGAATACTACATTTGGCAATGGGATCATTCCTGGGAGTCTCCACTACCCCTGTATCACTCCTCGCGAGAGTGCATCCGCTGCATGATTAAGTTCGCCTGGGATGTGAGTGGCCCGACTTACGTCGTGACTGACTCCAGAGGAGGAGATGGTGGTCAAGTTGGGACATATGTCGTGAGTGTAAACCATCTAGGCAGTTTATATATGCCACTGCTGACTTGTTATCCGTCCAGACCAACACATGCTGTCCCTGGGTCAATGCATGCTTGCCATGGTCGAAACCTCTCAGAACCAGCAGAATTGCCAGAATCGAGGCAGTTGATGGGCCACTGCATTCAAGGTCCTGTCCAGGAGCCCAATGCTGCATGCACGTTGCACACTGCACACCAGTCAGTCTTGGATGCATGAGTTTTGACAACAACACACCTGGACACTTGTTGTAATGGAACCCATGCCCGTAGAAATGCATGGTCTGTCCAGCAGAGGTGTAAAAGTAAAAGAAAGTAAAAGTCCTCAGTATTTTGTTCCAATCACCTGGATTTGCTAATTAGCACAGTTTTTCAGCCAGGAGATAGAACTAATTAGTGAAATCAGCTGACGGGTTTATTCCAGTTCATGGGTGGAATAAACATATGGCAGGACTTTTACTTTCTGACCCCTGGACTTTACACCTCTTTTTTTTATTTTTTTTTATTTTTATTATTATTTATTTCATTCATTTAAAACAAATACAACGACAGCATTTAACATGAATGAAAAGGAGCAGAAAGAATTAAAAACTTATAATGTCTGCCCCCTATCAACACAAAATCATTTACAGTTCCAGTTCATTTGAGCTGTCTCATGCAGCCGTCTCTTTTCCTAAGACATCAAAACACAAAATGACATAAATAAAGTTGATCTGCTACTCCGCAGTATTATATTTCTGCAACATTGATAATTTAACATACTTCTTAAACACATAAATGGACTTAGAAGTTTTAATTTTACAATCAAGACTGTTCCACAAACTGACTCCTTTGATTGTGACACATTTTTCCTTTGCAGCCGATTGGAACCTGGGTTTTGTAAAAACCTCAGTACCTTTTAGCTCATATATACTTTTCCTCTAGGTGAATTTTTTTTGCAAATTGTTTGGTAAACTTTCCAGATGAGCTTTATACACCTCTGCTGTCCAATCGGCTGAATAAGCGAGCAACAAATATGTGTGATGGTCACGTGATGTGTGCCGCTGCGCCATGCCCATCCCAGGACTCAAGTCTGTAGCCAACGCTGAAGTGGTCTCATTTGCATCAACACAAAAGCGTAAGTGCCGCCGAGTACGTCATAGGCCCAGGAGTTTCAGTGGAGCCGCTATTCTTTAGGGAGTTCAGTATCAACTTTCGTGAGAAGCATTGTCATAGTGACTGAGTCCAACTCCATTCAGAAAGAGCTTTATTGCCAAGTGTGCTTGCACACACAAGGAATTTGTTTTGGTACTGAGGCTTCCAGTGGACATATACAAATACAAATACAACAAGAAACATAATACTACAAATTCTAAGAATAAAAAATAAAAATATAAATATATGAGAATAAAAGTATCACAGTTGTCACAAGTATCACATATATTACAGTGTTTTGAATATTATGAATAAATAAATCTACATATAAGTATCACCTGGGTTGTAGGATATTGCACTAAACAGTGGGAGTATTGCACTTAAAGCATATGCCTTGGGAGGTGTGTTAACTGTTCAGGAGGGATATGGCCTGTGGGAAGAAACTGTTCCTGTGCCGAGATGTTCTAGTGGCCAGTGATCTGAGTCGCCGTCTTGACGGTAACAGTTCAAATAGGTGGTGTCCAGGGTGAGTGGAGTCTGTGATGATTTTACCTGCTCTCTTCCTCACTCTGGAAGAGTACAGGTCCTGGAGGTTTGGCAGGGGGGCACCAATAATCCTCTCCGCAGTCCGGACTGTCCGTTGTAGTCTCCTGATGTCTGATTTGGTAGCTGAACCAAACCAGACAGTGATGGAAGTGCATAAGACAGACTCAATGACGGCTGAGTAGAACTGAATCAGCAGCTCCTGTGGCAAGTTGAACTTCCTCAGCTGGCGAAGGAAGTACAGTCTCTGCTGGGCCTTTTTCACAATGGAGTCAATGTGATTGTCCCACTTCAGGTCCTGAGAGATGATAGTGCCCAGGAACCTGAATGACTCCACTGCTTCCACAGTGCTGTTCATGATGGTGAGTGGGGGGAGTGCTGGGCTGTTCCTCCTGAAGTCCACGATCATCTCCACTGTTTTGAGCGTGTTCAGCTCAAGGTTGTTATAACTGCACCAGACAGCCAGCTGTTCAACCTCCAGTCTGTAAGCAGACTCGTCACCGTTTCGGATGAGACCGATGACAGTGGTGTCGTCGGCAAATTTCAGGAGCTTGACAGTCGGGTCTTTAGAAGTGCAGTCATTAGTGTACAGGGAGAAGAGCAGTGGGGAGAGAACGCACCCTTGGGGAGCGCCAGTGCTGGTGGTGAGAGTCCTGGATGTGAGTTTCCCCAGTCTCACTCGCTGCTGCCGGTCCGTCAGGAAGCTGGTGATCCACTGACAGATCGAGGATGGTATGGAGAGCTGGGTCAGTTTGGCTGTGAGAAGATCAGGCATGATGGTATTGAAGGCCGAACTGAAGTCCACAAAGAGGATCCTTGCATAAGTCCCAGGTCTGTCGAGATGTTGCAGGATATAATGCAGTCCCATGTTGACTGCATCATCCACAGACCTGTTTGCTCTGTAAGCAAACTGAAAGGGATCCAGCAGGGGTCCAGTGATGTCCTTCAGGTGGGCCAGCACCAGTCTTTCAAACGACTTCATGACCACAGACGTGAGAGCGACAGGTCTGTAGTCATTAAGTCCAGTGATTTTGGTTTTTTTGGGGACAGGAATGATAGTGGAGCGTTTGAAGCAGCAGGGAACTTCAGACTGCTCCAATGATCTATTGAAGATCTGCGTGAAGACCGGGGCCAGTTGGTCAGCGCAGGCTTTTAAACAAGCAGATGAGATGCCGTCTGGGCCTGAGGCTTTCCTAGTCTTCTGTTTTTTGAAGACTCTGCTCACGTCCTCCACACAGACCTTAAGCTCAGGTTGGATGGCAGGAGGGGGGAGTGGGAGTGCAGGAGGTGATGGTGAATGTGTGAAGTGCAGATCAGACCGGGTGTGTGGTGTGAATGAGTGCTTTTCAAACCTGCAATAAAATGAGTTTAAATCATCAGCCAGGTGTTGATTGTCCACAGATCGGGGGGATGGTGACTTGTAGTTGGTGATGTTCCTCAGGCCATTCCAGACTGATGATGGGTCGTTGGCTGAAAACTGTTTTTTCAGTTTATCAGAGTAGCTTCTTTTAGCAACTCTGATCTCCTTTGTCAGTCTGTTTCTGGCCTGGTTATACAAGATTTTATCCCCACTTCTGTAGGCATCCTCTTTGGCATGACGAAGGTGTTTGAGTTTCCCAGTAAACCATGGTTTATCATTAGTGAATGATAAGAATGTCCTGGTAGGAATGCATGTATCCTCACAGAAACTTATATATGATGTTACAGTATCTGTGAGCTCATCCAGATCGTTGGTAGCAGCTTCAAAAACAGTCCAATCAGTGCAATCAAAGCAGGCCTGTAGATTCTGCTCTGCTTCATTAGTCCATCTTTTTGCAGTCCTTATTACAGGTTTAGCTGATTTCAGTTTCTGCCTGTAGGTCGGTATGAGATGAACCAAACAGTGATCAGAGAGCCCTAAAGCTGCCCGTGAGACGGAGTGATACGCATTTTTTATTGTGGTGTAACAGTGGTCCAGTATATTACTGTCTCTGGTGGGACATGTAACGTGCTGTCTGTATTTTGGTAGTTCACGGGAAAGATTTGCTTTATTAAAATCCCCAAGAATGATTAAAAGAGAGTCTGGGTACCTTTGTTCCGTTTCAGCTATCTGTTCAGCCAGCTGTTGTAGCGCCGCGCTCACGCACGCGTCTGGAGGGATGTAAACATTCACGAGAATGAAAGAGGAAAACTCCCGAGGCGAGTAGTACGGTTTACAGTTTATGAAATGTGCCTCTAAATTAGAAGAGCACATCTTCTTCAGTGTTGTTACATCTGAACACCAACTTTCGTTAATGTAGAAACACAATCCACCTCCTCTTGTTTTCCCCGTTAACTCGGAACAGCTGGAAGCCCGGCAGATGTATTGCGTTGTCCGGTATGGCTTCACTCAGCCAGGTTTCAGTGAAGCACAGAGCAGCAGAGTTTAAAAAGTCCTTGTTAGTGTGGGTGAGGAGAAGAAGTTCATCCGTTTTGTTAGGAAGTGATCGGAGATTCGCGAGATGAATACTGGGGAGTGCAGTGCGCAGGCCGCGTTTGCGGAGTTTAACCAGCGCGCCGGCGCGCTTCCCGCGTTTGCGTCTGAACGCGCGTTTGAACAACAACGCTGCCCCTCCGACGAGAATGTCCTGCAAGACGTCCGAATAATCAAAAACTGTAGAAAAGTTATCTGGTGTGTGTTTCCTAATGTCCAGTAGTTCGTCTTTGGTGAAACTGATAGGAAAAGAATGACTAAACGCAGAACAAACGAACAAAAACAACACAATAGCTGGAGAGCTCCACACCGAGGCAGCCGTCTGCGGCGCCATCTTGGATCCAAACTATCTATTCCAAGAAAATAGATGCACTACACTGGGGAGAGCTTGCTTTTTACCCAGTTGACCTCAAGCCCCAAATGGCTTTGGTGTCTGAGAACCAGGTCCCTATGTGCGCAAACAAATCTCGAGAGTGAGCTAGGATAAGCCAGTCATCGAGATTCTCATCGAGTTGAGAATGCGAATGTCCACTTCCCTTTACGGGCAAATGCCGCCTCTGCAACTTTCGCGAAGGCGCGAGGTGACAGGGACAGCGCAAAAGGGAGGACCTTGTACTGATATGTCTGATCCTCAAAAGCAAACAGAAGAAACGGTCTGTGTTAAGGCAAAATTGAGACATGGAAGTGCACATCTTTCAGGTCTATTATCGCGAATCAATCCTGTTGGGGAACGCATGTCAAAATGCATTTCTGCATTTGGTTGCAAACCACGGCCTTTCTTTGGCACAAGGCTTCATCTCAGCTGGAGGGAAAGGCTCTATTGCTTCCTTCGCCAATAGGACTGCAATTTCCGCATGCAGGACAGGGGCGTCTTTACCTACCACCAAGGTAAAGAGAATCCCACTGAATGAGCCAGCGCGAAGGGTTGGGAAGTGCTAACCAGGCCTCAAACTCACCCGAGTGGCACTAGAGGAACTATCATTTTTGATGTACATGCGACGGGGCAGCAAAGCGGAGTTAAACCTGAAGAGGACTGGGAGGTCTATGCGACCCAAAAATGTGAAAAAGATCATGGCCATCCGAGGTCGAGAGATATCATCCACACCCAGAAACACACAGGCGGAAAGGCATCTTTAAAAATATGCTCTCCATCTGTGTTTGCTTTTTTGGAGCAAGCTTGCTCTTTCAGATCGCTGAAAGGCCCATGGGGAAGTTCTCTCTGCATATATCCATGCAAGGCGTGGAGAGAGTACTGCACCCTTTACACCAGCAATCCTTCCCAAATGAAGCAAATGGAATGAGCTTGTGTATAGATGACACTTCACTTGGCCCCGAAGAACAAATCTGAATGAGTGGATGCACACCGGCTTCTTTCATACCCGTATGTTTGGGGGAGTGGTGCATGTAAATTCCAGTTTTTCTTTGGCCTTTTCTCAAACTATCAGAGGTGATAAGGGCTCCCAAGTATGACCCCTACTGTCACTCATTGACATGCAGTCGAAGTGACTGACAGATAGGAAACACTGTTTGTGTCTTTCCTCAGGGATAAGTATCCAAAATGTGGTGTAAAAATAACATGAGATGAGGGAAGGAGAGAGAAAACATAAGAAATCCTGATATTTTTTTCTCTCAGAGCCCAGATCATTACCCTCCATTACTGCAGTAATATCACTGCTCTACACAGGCCCACATACACCATTCATTTACACTATAAAATACCCTCAATGCCTTGGAGAGATTGGACTAACCCAGGCCGAATCTCCAGACGCACAGAGCTGCACTGAGATTAATCATATGAGACAAATATAACAACAGTGTGTGTACATATGCACACAAACATCCAACACAAACATTTCCCAGTGTTATAATATCGACCTTGAGGTTCTGATCAATGTGATCGTTTTAGATGAGATCTGGCCATATACCTGTACATTCCCTTACAAAAAAAAGAAGTTTATTTCAAGTGTGCTATTACTATACTTCTTTTAAACTATAAATAAGAATGTGTACCTAAGTCTACTTTTCATGTACTTAAGTCATGTACTTCTCAGAAATATACGTTATGTACTTCTCAGAAATATACTTAAAATTGCACTTAAGTATACTTGACTTATACTGACAGAAAAGTCAAAGTATATTTGGCCTGTACTTGTACTCAATCTTTTGATTGAGACATACTTAAAAGTATAATTACACAGACCTCCCAATTTCTTGTAGTTGTGTTTACACTTTTGATTGAGTAGCCTATTATATACTTTTTTCTCATAGTTTTACATACTGTCTGATAACATAGCTTTAAAAATAGCGTACATTGTTTAAAAATATTGATTTATAAATTAAACAGATATTGACAATCGACTCCATCTGTGTTTTGATCTCTGTGTTTTGATCAGTCTGGATGTAGACTTTGATAAAAATGTGATTCCATTTCAAGTGAACTCGCGCTGCGTCGATTGACGCCAAGGGAACGCTTCGCGTGATGACGTCTTGAAGCAAATGTAAAATCAGTCCAATGGTATGGCAGAACGTCAGAGGCGGGTGACGTCATGAACCAGGAAACTATAAAGCCTGCCCAAAACAGAGCAGTGCTGGCTTCTGTGTCTTCAGTAGCCCTCATTGTGAAACTGTCCCTGTCTTATTTGGTGTTGTTTTGTCTTTATCATATACGTATATGTATAAATATATAAATATATATATATAAATATATTTTATATATGTAAAGTCATGGCGAGCAAGCAGCAGTTTAATATGTGTGTGCACCCCTGTCCACGTTATTCAACGGGTGGGAACACACACATTCTTTGTGTAGTTTGTTTGGGTGAGGGGCATGCACAGTCAGCACTCGAGGGTGTTGGCTTTGAACACAGTGATGTGCCTCCAATGCGGACACTCCGATCGCGCTTGGTGTTCTTTCGTGAGGACGCTCAGGCTCGCGTTCCCCATGGCTCTGGTCCCGCTGCTGCCGAGGCACAGCGGCGATCACAGTCATGGGGTTCGCAAATGGATCTATCAGCGGGCTTAGAGACAGGCCCAGCCTTATCTCTGCCTTCACCTGATAGGTCCAGTGCCTTCCCTCAGGGTTTGGTTCCTTCCGCCCCGATTGAGGCACAGACACTGCAACTATCTAGTTCTAAGGAACTAGATGTTATCAGTGTCGACACAAGAGAAACTGATTATTCGCCACCTCAGTCTCATGCATTTGAGGAGCTGGTTGAGGTTGTGACAACAGCAGTTGAAAGACTGAGTATTGACTGGCCAGCAGATAAGCAGTACGTTCGTTCCAAAAGCAAGATGGACGAACACTTCCTGCCATCACGATCACAACTTCAACTCCGGGGCTTACTGTTTTCTCCCGTTCTCCACACCGAGGTGTCGAGATCGTGGGAGAAACCGGTTTCGTACAGAGTATATAGTTCACAAACATCAAACTATTCCTCTATGTTGAATTACAAAGAGCACGGTTATGGGGAGATGCCAAAAGTGGAAGAGCTATCTCTCCCCCGATGCGGCATCTTCCCTAAAGGCCCCAGCATTACCCACTAAGCCAGTCCGAACCACATCTTCACTAGTGGGTGAAGCTTACTTAGCCGCTGGTCAGGCTGAAGCATGCCTTCACACACTGTCGCTGCTGCAGGCCTACCAAGCTGAGTTGTTAGGAGACATGGATGAGGGCGGGGGAATCGGTCCTGATGTAGTTTGCGAACTATGTCGAGCCACAGATTTATCTCTCAGGGCCACCAAGGAGACGGCTAAATTCATCGGCCGCACTATGGCAGCCCTGGTGGCCTCTAAGAGGCATCTGTGGCTCAATCTAAGCAAAATTAATCGATTATTTGGGTCATGCCGAGAACACAGATACCGATTTTGCCATAGTTGGCTGAACTTCCTGACTGCCATTTTGACTTTCTATTAAAAATATATACTTTTTCCAACTCCGCTCAGTCCAGGGGTGTCCAAATTCGGTCCTGGTAGGCCACTGTCCTGCAGAGCTTAGCTCCAACTTGCTTCAACAGACCTGCCTGGAAGTTTCTTGTATGCTGTTCAGGTGAGTTTAATTGGGGTTGGAAAATAACTCTGCAGGATAGTGGCCCTCCAGGAGCAGGATTGGACACTCTCCTTGACGGTTTGTCTGATTTTCAACAAATTCAAATCAGATCATCGTCAGACCATGCCAGCTAAAATTTTGGATTTTGAATTGTATTAATGGGCTTTCAACCATTTTGCTTAAAATCATCTTTACTTATTTTTGCAGTTGGTCTAATGTTCGCTGCCTTGATTTTTAGCTCCTCATTCTGCCTCTGTGGTGCTAGGCTTAATTGCTGCTTGAAGCTAAATTTTCATACTATTTATGATCATAATCAGAAGTAGTTTGGGCAGTATGGTTAAATTTTACTTGAATGCATATAGTTCAGCACTGCATCACAAATTGAGATTCTAGAGAGTTTTAAAAATAGTGAGTAAAAACACTTTTATAAATCATAAATTCTGATATTTATTTTTTGTGACGTGTTAAAAGTATTGATATTAAAACTGCGCTGTACATGCACTACATTGTTGAATTACCACTGTGTATGAATTGTGCTATAAATAAACTTGCCTTGCCTTATAAGTATTTTTAAAAGTATTCTAAAGTGTGCTTCTTTTTTTACAAAGGATTTGGGAATTGCACAGTGCAAAACAGGCGCAACAGCTTACTTTACATAATCATTTCACGAACAATTCACTCCCTGACCCAACACTGACTAAACAAACTGCTGTTCTCAATACACTGACACAAAGCAACACTTTTATGACTGCACAGACCAAATTCATGTCTACACACAGTATAAAATCACCCGGACACCATTTTTATACCACATTTTTTAACTCTTAACCATTTAGAGCCATAAAGAGACCATTATTGGACTGTGAAAGACAGACATGCCCTAATACGGTGAACTCTAATATAGTAGACGTGAGGTTGATTGAATGTTCTCTCAGATGTGCCACTAATAGGGTTTAGTTCAGCAGAACCAATACCATGACAACCGGCCTAATGAAGAATGATGGGAATGTATTGTTTGACGAGGACACACTCTGTGTCATCGAATCAGAACTCTTTATGAATGCTTATACATGGATGAGACACACTGGCATAACAATAACCAAAAAGAACGAATTGAATATTGGAGGGACAGGGGTATGTCTGCTGTTTGATTTATGGCTTTCCAAATATAATCCTGAGTCTAAACTCAGTGTGTGTGTGCGTGTGTGTGTGCGTGTGTGTCATTGTACTGAGAAATCTGTCAGGCCGGTCAGTGAGCTGTAGGTGCAGCAAGATGATTGCGGCACTATTCATTTTTCTAATGCCCACACACCTCAGCGCTCATTCATTACCCTCAGAACGCACATTGATGGGTCGAGGACTGTTCTTTCTCTAGTTCTTTGTTAGTGTCGTCTGTTACCACATCACACTGTCAGGTACGTGGCAGAACCGGGTGGAAAACACATATGCGCACACTCTCTCGGCTCTGATAATGAGGTGGTTTTACATAATGCTGACTATGCTGCTTAAACACAAGGTTACTAAAATAACACAAAATCTTTTAAAACCATACATACACTCTTACAAATAAAGGGTCTTTATTGACATATATAGTTCCATGAAAAACCTTTAACATCCAAAGCATTTCCATTGCAAAAAAAAAAAAAAAAGGATCTTTATTTTATTAAAATGTTCTTTACACTACGAAAAAAAACTTTATTTTATGAACTGTTCACTGAAAGTATCTTTGGGGCAAGCAAACATGGTTCTTCTATGGCATCACTGTGAAAGCCCCCTTTTGGGACCTTTATTTTTATGAGTGAACTAGTGACATCAATGAATACTGTTAGATTTTTTAAATATAAACATGAAGAATGTCACATAACCTATAGATTATGTACCCCATTGAACCTTTGGTGACACTTTATATGCATTTACAAGGCCTGTGTGCTCAGCACACTCCTCTATGGCAGTGAGGCATGGACCACTCACGCGAGGCATAAGAAAAAACTCAACAACTTTCACTTGAGGTGCCTGCAGCGTATTTTGTGCATCCAGTGGCAGGACAAAGTACCTAACACAGAGGTTCTGGAACGTGCCGGCATGATAAGCATGTCTGCCATCCTTAGCGAGAAGCGCCTTCGTTGGCTTGGCCACGTCAGGAGAATGGGCCCAGGTCGCATTCCCAAGGACCTATTGCACGGCGAGCTGGCTCCCGACTGACTGGACGTCCACTGCTGCGCTACAAAGACTGCAAGAAAGACATGAAGCTGTCCGACATCTACGTCGGCACGTGGGAGAGCCGTGCAGAAGACCGCTCCCCCTGGTATCTCGTTGTCAGACTTTACAGAACACACAGAAAGCCGAGGAAACCAGAAATAAAACTTTGCTGCAAAGAGAGTCAAGAGAAAGGAAAAGCAACTGAAGCCTCAGCAGGCATCGTCTTCCACCTGCACAAAATGCAGTAGAGTTTGCCATTCTAGAGTCGGGCTCTATAGCCACTCGCGAAGGTGCAGATAGAAAATCACCAAATAAAGAAAAAAAGGAGAAAGGAAAAATGGAAGCTACACCATCGTCTCCTGTAGACGGAAGGATGCCAAAGATGGACATGTCAACTAACTCTCATTTTAGTAGACAGTTGTAGACTAGTAGACTGCTAGGTTAGTGTTATGTCAGGTGTTAAAGTTTGGGTTAGTAAAATAAGTTAAGCTTGATGACCTGTTGTCCTGCATCGGAGCGAGGATCACCCTCGCCCTCACTCACCTAATCTGTCATTTATTTTTGTTTTGATGATAAATTGAGCCAGCCTCCAAAAGTATAACCTGTCCTGTGATTTTTTTCAAACACTGTCCAGACACGAATTATGTTCTTATGCACTAATGTATGTTGGTTGTCTTTACATTAGGATAATAATGTTTCATATAATCTAGATTAGATACGGAAAAAATAGCATTCAATACAAAATGAATATGTCTCATATATTGAAATCAAGTTTTTAACATATAAAATAATCTATTGAGGCCAAACATATAAAATAATTTATTGAGGCCAAACATATAAAATAATTTATTGAGGCCAAACATATAAAATAATATTATAAACTGAAAAGCGGGCTTGTCCCCTTTTATCACGTCGCTTCACCACGTGACGGCAGCAAACAGGCTCCTGATTGGTTAATGCGGCGCGAATTGATGCCAAAGTTCAAATTTTTCAACTCGGGCGGCAGACGCGAATTCGCGTCAAACGCGTGAATGCACAAAATGTACCATTCGCGCGTAACGTGCCAGACGGTCAATTCGCGCCATTCACGCAAACTTCAGATTCAGATTCAGATTCACTTTATTGTCATTGACAAAATACAAGTACAGAGCCAATGAAACATAGTTAGCATCTGACCAGGAGTGCAAACAGTAGTAATAATTTAAAAAGAAACATTTCTAAAAAAGCTAATAAAGTACAGTTGCAGAGACCAGCTCAATGCAATGTCTCAAAATTGGAGGTTGGAGTATATGTAACTGGCCAGTGACCACAGAAGTGCAAGATGGCATCAGATGGTAAAATACAACAGAAAAAAATTTATTGCCTCCTTTTTCCCTTTTAAACAAGGTCTGAGTTGGATGTAGTGTTTCTCATATTTAGTGTAGTGTTTAGTATCTTGACCGCAGATGGGCAGAAACTGTTCCTGAATCTGCTCGTGCGACAGCGAAAGCTCCTATATCGTCTCCCAGATGGGAGAAGAGTGAATAGTCCATGGGTGGGATGAGAAGTGTCTTTGATAATGCATCTTACCCTTCGTAGGCTTGAGGTAAATGTCTTGCATCGAGGGCAATTTAGCACCAATAATATTTTGGGCCGTTTTGACCACACGCTGGAGGGCTTTCTGGTCTGAGACAGTGCAGTTGCCATACCACACTGTGATGCAGTTTGTTAGGATGCTTTGAATTACGCACAGGTAGAAGTTCTGCAGTATAATAGGGGACAGATGGGCTTTCTTTAATTTCCTAAGGAAGTAGAGGCGCTGTTGTGCCTTTTTAATGAGACTAGAAGTGTTGATGGTCCAGGTAAAATCCTCAGAAATATGAACACCCAGAAATTTGAAACTAGTCACTCGTTCCACTTGAGACCCATTAATATAAATGGGAGTGTGTGTGTAGCCTTAGATATGTAGATAGTCCACAATCAGCTCCTTGGTTTTCTGGGTATTGAGTATAAGGCCGTGTGTCCACCAAAGCGTTTTTAGCCAGCTGAAAACGCTAGACGCTCTGCTGAAAACGCCTAGCTGTGAGCGCATGAGAGCGTTTTGGCAGCGCAGCGTTTTTTCCGATGAGACGTTTCGTTGCTATGATACAGAATATCCGCAGCACAGTTTACTTGTAACTGATTTCGCAGGTAATTTGTTTCATACTAAAAAATTATTTTTCATCCATTTTGTTCGGTTTGCTCTGCTGGTTGATGTCGTTGTACAGAAAGAATGTTGTGACAGTTGGTCGGTGTGGTATTAGTCCCGCCCATCCTCCACTGTGATTGAACGGCTGGGTAAAAAGTGACAGTGATGAGCGCTGCGTTTTACCCAAAGTTGAACATTTTTCAACTCTCGGCGACCAGTAAAAAACGCCGGGCGCTCAGCGCTTCAGCGTGAAAAAACTGCTCAGCGCCTCGTTACGCTCATGGCGTTTAAAAAACGCGGCGCTCCCACTGAAAACAATTGAAAACATACGCCAGGCGCATGGAAAAACGCTTTGGTGGACACACGGCCTAAGATTATTGGTTGCACACCACTCTACCAGGTGCTGAACCTCTTCTCTGTAGGCATCTTCATTATTACCGCTGACCAGGCCTACCACAGTGATATCATCTGCAAACTTTATTATGGAGTTTGAGACATGCTCAGGTTGGCAGTTGTGAGTAAAGAGAGAGTAGAGGATTGGGCTCAGAACACAGCCCTGTGGCACACCAGTGTTCAAGGCGAGAATAGAGGAGTGATGGTTGTCGATCCTAACAGACTGTGGTCTGTTAGTGAGGAAGTCCAGGATCCAGTTGCAGAGGGAAGGGCTGATGCTAAGTTCAGTGAGCTTAGAGATTAACTTGGATGGGATCACAGTATTAAAAGCAGAACTAAAATCAATAAATAACATTCTAAAATATGTATTGCTTTTATCCAGGTGATTCAAAGAAGTGTGGAGAGCTGAGGCAATGGCATCTTCAGTTGACCTGTTGGATTTGTAGGCGAACTGAAATGGGTCAAGTGTTGGGGGCAGGCACTTTTTCAGATGGGAGAGAACCAGCCTCTCAAAACACTTAGCGATAATCGGCGTGAGGGCAACAGGACGAAAGTCATTAAGGGCCAATCCAGCTCCATGTTTTGGTACTGGCACAATAGTGGTTGTTTTGAAACAGGTCGGAACAATGGCCTGGGCCAGAGAGAGGTTAAAAATATTGGTGAAGACATCTGCCAGCTGTTCAGCGCTGTTTCAGCATAAAAAAACGTTCAGATCGTCTAGAAGAGTGGGCTTGCTGGTTGAATAGGTGCTGTTAGATGGTTTATAATCAGTGATAGCATGAATGCCTCTCCACATACGACGAGGATCGTTGTTGTTAAACTTGACGCGCGAATGAGCCGTATTCGCGTCTACCGCGGCGCGCTCTACGCCTCATTTGCGCCACAGGAATTTTTTACGCGCGTAACGCGTCTTTGCATTGACTTAACATTGACATCACTCGCGCCAGACGCTCTATTCTCGTCAGTTGCAGAGGTGTCATAAAAACAACTGACTCCTGCTCCCTCATTAAACTATCCTATTTATACAGTAATGCAACTGAACTGCACAACAGCTTAATCTGAGGGTGGGAGGGAGTTATTTACAGTAGTACTTCATAAACAAATGAATCCTTAGAACTCAGATAAATACCCTTTAGAAATATATGAAGATCTGAGGATGTACTCAGTTGAAAAAAATATATATTGGTACAACTTTATTTTACAGTGTCCTTGTTAAATGTTACATGTTATTGTTGTAAATTAATAATAATAATAATAATAATAAATGTATAATTACACAGTAACACGGACATCTTAAAATAAAGTGTTCCCTGTGTATAACATACACAAACCCAAGATCTGATTAGATGACTTATGCATCTTCCATGAGTAAGAATGCTCAAATTAGTTATTGTATATACACTCACCTAAACGATTATTAGGAACACCTGTTCAATTTCTCATTAATGCAATTATCTAATCAACCAATCACATGGCAGTTGCTTCAATGCATTTAGGGGTGTGGTCCTGGTCAAGGCAATCTCCTGAACTCCAAACTGAATGTCAGAATGGGAAAGAAAGGTGATTTAAGCAATTTTGAGCCAGACGGGCCGGTCTGAGTATTTCACAATCTGCTCAGTTACTGGGATTTTCACGCACAACCATTTCTAGGGTTTACAAAGAATGGTGTGAAAAGGGAAAAACATCCAGTATGCGGCAGTCCTGTGTGCGAAAATTTGTTTTCATTGTATATGCTGCCGTTGGGATCAATTTTTAGGAAACACGGAGTGTCTTTCCACTTATACGCAGATGATACTCAAATCTATCTGCCGTTGAAGCGCACGGACACAAAGGGCCTTGAAACCCTATCTGCGTGCCTAAATGACATTAAATCTTGGATGTCCTTAATTTTTTTACATTTAAACACAAGTAAAATAAAGGCTATAGTGTTTGGCCCCTCTTTAGGAGGAAATAATACAACTTTTAATACTGCAGACTTGCACTGTGATATTAAACCTACGGTCAGGAGTCTGGGAGTGGTTTTGGATTCCTCCCTAAAGCTAGAGAAACACATAAACACAGTGGTTAAATCAAGTTTCTTTCACTTGAAGCTATTATCTAGAGTAAAGCACTTTCTATCCTCGATAGAGCTTGAAAAAGTTATACATGCTTTCGTCCTATCCCGTCTGGATTATTGTAATTCCTTATATGGAGAACTACCCCAGTTTTCAATTGCAAAGCTTTAAATGGTCCAAAATGCTGCTGCCAGATTCCTGACTGGGACCCGCAAACATGAACATATCACTCCGATTTTATTATCCCTTAGTTGGCTGCCGGTGCGTTACAGAGTAGACATGAAAATTCTGATGTTTGTTTTTAAATCTTTAAACGGTTTAGCACCTTCATACTTGTCCGAACTTGTAAATGTTAATGTATCTGGGAGGTGTCTAAGGTCCACGAGTAATTATAATCTGTCCCAACCACGCTCACGCTTAAAATCTAGAGGGGACCGTGCTTTTGCTGTTGTCAGTCCTAGGTTGTGGAATAGCATCCCTGTCTCCATGAGATCGCTATCCTCTTTAAATGAGTTTAAACTCAAACTAAAGCTGTATCTTTTGGAGCGTGCATTTATTTAAATTTAAATTTATCTATGTTTTCTTTTGCAGTCCGAATGATATTTCTTTATTTTATTTTATTTTTTCTTAAATATTGTTGGATTTATGGTATGTGAAGCACAGTGGTCAACTTCTGTTGTGTTTACTTGTGCTATATAAAGAAAGAAAGAAAGAAAGAAAGAAAGAAAGAAAGAAAGAAAGAAAGAAAGAAAGAAAGAAAGAAAGAAAGAAAGAAAATGGCTTATTGATGCTAGAGATCAGAGGAAATGGGCCGACTGATTCAAGCTGTTAGAAGAGCAACTTTGACTGAAATAACCACTCGTTACAACCGAGGTATGCAGCAAAGCATTTGTGAAGCCACAACACGCACAACCTTGAGGCGGATGGGCTACAACAGCAGAAGACCCCACCGGGTACCACTCATCTCCACTACAAATAGGAAAAAGAGGCTACAATTTGCAAGAGCTCACCAAAATTGGACAGTTGAAGACTGGAAAAATGTTGCCTGGTCTGATGAGTCTCGATTTCTGTTGAGACATTCAGATGGCAGAGTCAGAATTTGGCGTAAACAGAATGAGAACATGGATCCATCATGCCTTGTTACAACTGTTCAGGCTGGTGGTGGTGGTGTAATGGTGTGGGGGATGTTTTCTTGGCACACTTTAGGCCCCTTAGTGCCAATTGGGCATCGTTTAAATGCCACGGCCTACCTGAGCATTGTTTCTGACCATGTCCATCCCTTTATGGCCACCATGTACCCATCCTCTGATGGCTACTTCCAGCAGGATAATGCACCATGTCACAAAGCTCGAATCATTTCAAATTGGTTTCTTGAACATGACAATGAGTTCACTGTACTAAAATGGCCCCCACAGTCACCAGATCTCAACCCAATAGAGCATCTTTGGGATGTGGTGGAACGGGAGCTTCGTGCCCTGGTTGTGCATCCCACAAATCTCCATCAACTGCAAGATGCTATCCTATCAATATGGCCCAACATTTCTAAAGAATGCTTTCAGCACCTTGTTGAATCAATGCTACGTAGAATTAAGGCAGTTCTGAAGGCGAAAGGGGGTCAAACACAGTATTAGTATGGGGTTCCTAATAATCCTTTAGGTGAGTGTGTGTTTAGAAAAGAGTTGGTAGTGTTTTTACATATTGAAATAATCAATAGGCTTAAAAATGTTTGTCAGATCATATTTTTGTCTTTGAAAGATACATTTTCTTTTTAGGTACTTTTATTTTGTAAACTAGATATCTATGTGCAGCTTGCTTTCTGAACTGATTTTTCTTAAATATATATTTTTATTTTTGTTTGCACATTTTGTGTTATTTTATCATTATTTTCTTTACAATCATGCGATAAGTCTGAATTATTAGATTTTTTGGTAACACTTTGGTTTCATTTGTTAACATCAGTTCACTATATTAGTAAACATAAACAAACATTGAACAATACTTCTAAAGCAATTATACTGTTAATTTCAAGATTTACTATATTTTTAAGATCAAGTCATAAAGTTTTATCTGTTAACATTAGTTAATGCACTGCGAACTACCATGAACATGAACATGTTTAACTAACATTAGCAAAGGTTAATAAAAGCTGGAAAATATATGACTAAAGTATTGTTAGTTCACGTTAGTTAATGCATTAACTTGTGTTAATAAATGAGACATTTTTTAAAAGTGTTACCCATTTTTTTCCACAGCAGTCTATTATAGCGTTATTTTTTCTTCACCAAACATGCATGTTTGACAGCAAGAAGGCTTCCTGTCCAAGTGGGCACTTATTGGGTAGGATAAGCTGCCAAGTGGTTACATGAGACTGGTGTGTTAGAGACCATAAATGTGCAATCATACAGCAAAAGCTACATGCTTGAGGATAGAGAGATGATACTTAAATGAAAAAAGAGGAAGAGAAACCCAGAGGGATTAGAGAGAGAGAGAGACAGAGAGAGACAGAGAGAGAGAGAGAGAGAGAGAGAGAGAGAGATGAGTTCAGGTTATGGAGAGGTCAGGTATTGCTCCACAAGCGAACCCAGCGAAGCTGAACAAAGCTGTAGCCCTCAGAGTCTGCAGACTGTCTCTTACAATTACAGGCTTGCTAAAACTTTAAGCAAAATAACTACTGCTGCTTTTCTTCAAACTTAACAGCTCTGTACCTAAGATGTTACTGAAGCCACTTTGTTAAAGTCCCTGTAAAGTAAAAACTAAGTATGTGTTCTGAGTTTGTCACACCACAGAAAAATGTGTTATTAGCCACCCAGACAAATTTGAATGATAAAAGAAAGCCGGCAAGTACATAAAATAAGCTATCGAAATCTTGAAAAAATGAGCAGTAGTCTCTGCTCTCAAACGCTGGGGGCGTGTCCGCTGGCTGCGCTGAAACCACGCCCACTCGCGGGAAAGCAGCCGACGGTGATATTTGTGATACTGCTTTCGGGACGGGGAGATGAAGGCCGAGGCGGGAGATAGTCGGTTCGGCCCCATTCACCAGTAACAGCGGATTATCAGTGAATCCCAGTTGTCTCCGACGAAAGTTTATAAAACTATCCCGTGTAAAATGATCGCTACAGAGGCGGGTGTTGGCGGTGATCCTCAGCTCTCCATCAAGGTTGGCTCTTCACAAAATTAATCCACCTCTTCTTGATGAGATCGTTTTTAGGAAATTTAAATAAAGACACCGATCTGTTTTGTACATGATCGCATCCAGGTAGCAGCCTACGCATTTCCGTGTCGAAGGCATAGCTAGCTAGCAAACTGTAGGCTGTAGCAACTAATAGTACTGACAGTAAGTCGCGATTGAGTGGCCTCAGTGCGTCATCAAGTAGGGGCGTGTCCAGGAGCTCAGGGGCTCCAGTGCGTCATCGAGCCCCGTTTTAGCCCCGCCCAAAAAATCCGTAAAATAGCAATGGTGAAAAACTGTTTAACGGTCTAACTCCACAATTCAGTAATTCACAGTTCACAGTCTTTGTAATATGTTTTAGCAATACATTTCTAACATTTATAATGGGTTTAGATTTTTTTTTTAGAATTGCCTTTACAGGGACTTTAAAACTCTTCATACAGCCTGCATTGCCAACATGAATCTTGGCCAAACAGTTAATCAAAATTAATTCAGACCAACAAAACACTTCATATATGTCTCAAAATAAGCTCGTTCCACCATAACACTGGCAACCATTCTCATTCAGAAAACATGCATTGTCATCCTAAAACACTGACCAAAAAAAACACTAACAACAGGGAGCATAACATAAATGATGAACTTGTAGTTTGAATGATTTTTCACATAAATATTTCATTATATGATAAGAATATCAAAACAGCAAGCATTTTAATAAAGCATTAGAAAAGCATATGATCATAGCAACAGTTTGCATGAGCTCTATGGCACTCTTGTAAAGTCACGTCACGTTTATTTATATATCACTTTATACAATAGTTGGCTTACAGTTTTTTTTCAACTGCTTACACACATTTTCAAAACTTTGCCTCTTTTTTTCCAAAACTTTACACACAAATCCAATAATTGGCTTGCACACACAAAATGCAATGCAAAATGCATTACATCTCTTGCAAAATGAAGCACTGCGTTCAAAATATCACAAACCCATCTCAAAAGTAAACATTTGTCTTACGTTGCGAACACCTTTGCCATAATATTATATTTTTGGATATATACACAGTTATTCAAAACCTAAAGCTCTTCTTTCATGAGCTCCTATGTACATTTCTGTACAAGATTGAAAGTAATTGGCAGAGAGATGTTACGGTAAACACGAAAGCAAGATTAAAACCAAACTATTTTTTTTTACTGTAAACATTTGTGGTTGTGAATATTAAGCGTAGCGTCAGTTCTGGCAGGTCACGTTAGTCAAGCTCACATCAGCTCTCAGCTGATCCACATCTATCTAGGCTACTATAGGAATACGACGCATTACTGTATATAAGCTCTTTCAGTATTATCAGCAGCTATCGCATTTCTCATGAGCTAATTAAATGGCGAAATTCGGCAGGAAAACCACATCATCTCACAAGGAATCGTACAATCGGGAATTTAGCGAGAGGAAATCGTTTCCCACAAGGATTTACTGATAATACCATAATACCGGGAGCGTATTGTTACGGCCAGCTCGTTTCGGCCGTACATAAAGTAAACAAGTACACCTAAAATGACTTGCAAGATTTTATTCGTCCTCAAAAATCACAATAAACTGAATATAACAAAGTCTAGGGTTTCAAATCAAAAGGGTAAAAATCATAATCCGGTTGGGGAGTAAAAGAAGGTTGGTATGGGCTGTAAATCAAAGGTTCGAATGACTTCGCCAGAGGCTGTCAATCCCCTGGACGAAGTGAAGATGAGATGTTCAATCCAAGGTTTTATCCTCTTCATAATCAAAGATAATCAGGAAGCAGGTGTGTGCGATCTCCCACGCTCTCTCAGAGCAACACCGCCACCAGCAGGCGAGCAAGCAGAACACAGGGTCGTAACACCTCCCTCCAAAAGAAAAAGATTCGGCCACGAATCTAAAGATCAAAAACAAGAGAAAACAATTAGGCACAACCCAAAACAAGCGCAATGACATTCTGGACGTCGTCTTCTCTTCATTCTCCAGCACCTCTGGGCCCTAGAGATGCAAAGAAAAGAAAATGGACAACGCAGAGGTTAGGTTATGCTCTGGAAAGTGTGTCAGCTATGACATTATCTTTTCCTGGAATGTGTTGAATCTCAAGGTGGAAAGGTTGTAAAATGAGACTCCATCGCATAAGTCGCTGATTTCGATTTCTCATTCGATTCAAGAAAACCAACGGATTATGATCCGTATAGATGATAATCGGTGCAGCGATGGACCCTAGGTATACCTCAAAATGTTGCACGGCCAACACTAGGGCGAGAGCTTCCTTCTCAATGGTAGAGTATACCTGTTGATGTCGATTAAACTTTTTTGAAAAGTAACTTACAGGATGTAGAACCTTGTTCGAATCCTCCTGTAAGAGGACAGCACCCGCACCACAAGCACTTGCATCGATTGCAAGGCTAAAAGATTTCTCAAAATCCGGGGCTGTTAAAACAGGGGCACACGCCAACAACGCTTTACAATTACCAAAAGCTTGTTGACAGAGCTCAGACCACTGAAAAGTCAACTTTGGACTCAATAAATCGGTAAGAGGGGAGACCACACTGGCGAAATTTTCACAGAAGCCCCGGTATTATCCCACCATACCGAGAAACCGTCGCAATTCACGACGAGTGGTGGGTACGGGAAAGTCACAAATGGCTTCAACCTTGGTCTCAATAGGCTTTACACAACCGTTTCCCACGACTTTACCTAAATAGGTAACGGTTGCCTTCGCAAATTCCGATTTAGCGAGGTTTATGGTAAGATTAGCCTTTGCTAAACGAGAAAACAATTCCTTAATCTGGTTAAGATGTTCAGACCAGGAGGAATTATACAACACCACGTCGTCAAGATATGCCTCACATCCTGACATTCCATACAGTATACGATTTACGAGACGCTGGAACGTCACGGGTGCATTTCGCACTCCGAAAGGCATAACCGTATACTGCAGGAAAGCATCAGGTGTGACGAAGGCGGATAATTCCTTCGCTCGACAAGTCAGCGGCACCTGCCAATATCCCTTTAGGAGATCGAACTTACTAACATATCGGGCAGAGCCAACATGATCGACGCAGTTTTCAACTCGAGGCAAAGGGAAGCAATCCGGCTTAGTAACAGAATTAAGTTTTCGATAATCTGTGCAGAATCGATATGAGCCATCAGATTTATTTACCAGAACACAAGGGGAACTCCATGAACTGAAACTACATTCAGCCAGATCATGAGCAAGTAGATAGTTCACCTCTTGTTTCAGCAAATCTCTTTTAAAAGGATTGACTCGATATGCGTTCTGTTTAACAGGACACGAGGCTCCTACGTCGATATCATGTTCTATGATAGAAGTACGACCAGGAACATCACGGAAAAGAGAGGGAAATGACATCACCAACTCAGTGACATCACTCCTCTCCTTCTCTGTCAGATAAGAAAGATGAGAGGACAGATTAAGAAGAATCTCAGAGTTCTTAAGTCGCCCGTCGACTTTTTCTCGAGAAAGAAAACTCTCATCCTCATCAGCATTCTCCAAAGAATCCTTACTCGGGCTACGAAAGGAAGATGACAATTCTGGAAAAGAATCACAAGAGTTTACCACATTAACAGTAACGGAACAAACAGGAGCCATGTACAATTTCAACAGATTACTGTGACATACTTGTACCTTCTTCCTCCGATCAGGAGTATTCAACAGATAGTTATTATCAGAAAGATGTTTAACTATCTTGTAAGGGCCTGTAAATTTAGCCTGAAATGGATTTGCAGGTAGAGACAATAAAGCCAATACTTGTTCACCCACCTGAAATTCTCTTAATTTAGCTTTCTTGTCAAAGCGTTGTTGCATTTTTATTTGAGACTTACTCAATTTCTTTTTAGCATGAGATCGTGCCTCATAATCTATGCCGGAATCCACTCACATAATCTGAAATATTTCCAGAAGGTTTAGACATTCGCCACTCCTCAGCTAACACAGTTGTAGGTCCTCGCACTACATGTCCGAACACTAATTCATTTGGGCTAAACCCAAGACTTTCTTGGATTACCTCACGGATCGCTAACAACATCCATGGCAGACCTTCTTCCCAATCTACATCGAGTTCCACACAATAGGACCTCAAAAGGGACTTCAGGGTTTGATGAAACCTTTCAAGAACTCCTTGACTCTGTGGATAAGCACTAGAAATATTGTGTTTCACTCGAAGTTGACGCAGGGCTTTTGAGAACTGTTTTGACATAAAGTTCGAACCCTGATCAGATTGAATGACTTTAGGAATTCCAAAGGTCGACATGAAATTAGTGAGAGCCTTCAAGACAGATTTAGTAGTAATGGACCTTAACGGATAAGCAGCCGGATAACGAGTAGTCTGACACATAATGGTTAAAAGGTATTGGTGACCAGTCTTGGACCGAGGCAAAGGACCAACACAGTCAACTATCAAATACTCAAAAGGAGTGGAACCGACGGAAATAGGTTGCAACGGAGCAACAGGTAACTTTTGATTTGGCTTACCGGTGATCTGGCATGTATGACAAGATCGAATATGTTTTGCCACATCTCGTTTCACCTTCGGCCAATAGAACTGTCGTAAGACTCGATCGTACGTTTTACGAACTCCGGTATGACCAGCAAGTCCTTGATGAGCTAAATGCAACACGGATTCCCTCATCGTAAAAGGAACCACAATCTGAATTTTAGGTTCTAGAGAAACATCTTCATGCAACACCACTTTCCGACAAAGCAGACCATCATCAAGAAAGTACGAAGAAGAGGGAGGATCAGAACATTTCTTAGACCCTACTTCAGAGAATAAGGTTTTAAGACTGTCGTCGCTCTGTTGAGCTCTAATCAAATCCTCTCGAGAAATCTGGAACAAAGAAGTCAGAGAACAATCATCAACATCAGAGAGATCAACATTGGTTTTCTCAAGAGTGGACAGAACCTCTAATGTATCGTTAGATTCATGTCGCAACACTGTCGATTCTTTCTGGTCAGAAGACAACGAAGAACAGGACTTCAGGTCTCTTTGCTCAGGACTCTTGGACACATCCGATCCTGAATCACCTGTATGAACAGTATAGAAGAAAGTGTCATGCAGTGGAACTTCAACTTGATTTTCAGATAATGGTTTAGCCATTGATCGAGTAACTGCACAAGCTGGAAACAAATCAGGAAATTCTCTACAATTTCCAACATCAGATTTCCTAGGTGTAGATGCCACTTCACTCCAACCCCAAACATTCCCACCAGCTAAATCATTTCCCAGAATAAATGTAATCCCAGGGACTGGAAGTGCAGAACGAACACCAACTACTACATCACCAGATACAATGGCAGAGGAAAGATGGATTCGATGCAAAGACACTTCAACGAACCCCATCTCAAAACCTCGCACTAACACATGAGTTCCAGTGGCGGTTTCAGAAGTCAAGGGTAAAATTCCCTCTAACAGAAACGACTGCGCAGCCCCTGTATCTCGAAGAAGACGTATTGGCACCGTTTCATTTGAACCAGGCAATGACACATTTCCTTCTGTGATAAAGGGTGTATAATCAACAAAAGAAATTGTACACTGATCAACAGATTTATCACCAGAACTGGACAAATGACGATCTTTCTCATCACGAGTGTCAATAGTAAATGGTGAGGTAGAAACCAAAGCAACAGGTTTCGACAATCTCTCTTTCCTCTTGAGAGTATGACAGTCAGATATTTTATGACCAGGCTTTTTACAATAAAAGCAAACCATGTCTCGTGAGACTACAGGTTGACTAGAATGTTCAGCAGCTGGTGTCTTACTATTCCTACTCATCACAGGAGACTTTGTCTTAGGTTGAAAGCAAAACTTAGACTTACTCATATTGTTGGTTTTAAGACCGACTGAACTGAATGACCCACAATGGGTTAATACGAATTCATCAGACATGATAGCAGCTTCAGAAAGTGTATTCACCTTGTGTTCAGTGAGATGCGTAGCTACAGCATGAGGAACACAATGTTTAAACTCCTCTAAGAGCACTAATTCTCTTAACTGCTCTCTAGTTGTAACCTTCATTGAAGTGCACCAACGATCAAATAAGTTCTCTTTTTCTCTTGCAAACTCAACATGAGTACATTCATCAGCTTTACTCAAAGTCCTAAATTTCTGACGATATGCCTCAGGCACGAGTTCATATGCATGTAACACAGCAGATTTCACAACATCATACTCACCACTCTGTTCCAGTGAGAGTGCAGAATAAACTTCCTGAGCTTTACCTGTGAACACACACTGTAATAATAAAGTCCAAAAGCTTTTCGGCCATTTCATGGATAAAGCAACACGTTCAAAGTGATAGAAATACTTATCCACTTCCTTTTCAGAAAATGGCGGCACTAATCTCATATTTCTGTGAACATCAAACACAGGTTCACCTGCATTCGCATGCTGTTGTGGAACAGGAGGCACATTCGCTTGTGAAGCTTCAGCCGTCTTTGCTGCTAATTCTAACTCCAACTTTTTTATCTCAAATGCTCTCTCGTCACGTTCCCTCTCTAACTGAAGCGTTCTCTCTTCACGTTCCTTCTCTAACTGAAGCATTCTCTCTTCTAAATCAAGCTCCATTCTTCGCATAGCTAACTGATGATTTAATTTCCTCTCTTCAAATTCTCTTTCTACCGCTCGCTCTTTCATAGCGCGATCATCTCGTTCAGCACGAATTTTCGCGGCATCTAAACACAATTGCTTTTCTTGCAAAGACAATTCTGGAAATTTCGTCTCACTTTCACCATAAACCTCAGCAGGAGTAGACACAAACGATTCACTCGGAGTGATTAGCTCTGTGCTTACCTCTATAACTCCTCCATCAACAAGTGACCGCTTCAAAGTAGTCACCATAGTCTCCCTCAGCCTCTTCTCTTGAGAAGTAAAATCGACACTGAAGCGTTCGGCGATTTGCACCAACTGCTCCTTTGTACAACTCTCAAGCAAAGCTTCTGATGGACACGCAAAGAAATCCTTGACCACCGAAGACATTTCGTTCGTATGTTTTATGCACAATAACACAATCGAAACTACTAGCTAACACACGTGAGACGCTGTTCACTCAAAATACAATTCCCAGCCACTGCTTCAAAAAGGAACTACGTCACCGTATTACACAACCTCATTCACAAAATTTTCAAAGACTTCCCACAAGTCAAAACACAGTGTAAGCGTAAAATAAACTGCACTATACACGCAATCTCAACGATTTTCCCTTTTTTTTTTTTGTAGAATGGATCTACCACTTATAATATAAGAGAACTCCAGCTCCTAACTCAGAAAAACACTAACTAAATCCTACCTGGTCTTCAGAGATGTACGGGGCTCGAGGCGACATTAAACGCTGAACTCCGCAACTATCAGTCAAACTGAAAGTCCGGAAGCGTACCCCCTACAGAGAGTTAATCTCCACCCAGGATAACCTCCAAAAACAAGAAAGGCAAAATAACAAAACAAAACAACAAACAGTGCTCTGACGGAAGGATTGTATTCACAATCCAGCTGGAAACACTCTAACTCACCAGAGTTCTCATTTATAAAGGTAACCATTCACAAAAACATACACACATACAACCCATACTTACCAACGTTTCCTACCCCAATAGGATCGCGGACGAGACTCCCAATTTATGTTACGGCCAGCTCGTTTCGGCCGTACATAAAGTAAACAAGTACACCAAAAATGACTTGCAAGATTTTATTCGTCCTCAAAAATCACAATAAACTGAATATAACAAAGTCTAGGGTTTCAAATCAAAAGGGTAAAAATCATAATCCGGTTGGGGAGTAAAAGAAGGTTGGTATGGGCTGTAAATCAAAGGTTCGAATGACCTCGCCAGAGGCTGTCAATCCCCTGGACGAAGTGAAGATGAGATGTTCAATCCAAGGTTTTATCCTCTTCATAATCAAAGATAATCAGGAAGCAGGTGTGTGCGATCTCCCACGCTCTCTCAGAGCAACACCGCCACCAGCAGGCGAGCAAGCAGAACACAGGGTCGTAACAGTATACACTGTGATAGGCATATATTCCTATAGGTAGACGTGGATCAGCTGAGAGTCAGCTGATGCGAGCTTGACTAACGTGACCTGCCAGAACTGAGGCTACGCTTGATAGTAAACAGTCACTATTCAGTTGAGGCAGTTCAGCGTTGATCCTATCGGGTATTGGACACGCTTCTAGTTCTTGGAAACACAGCGTTCTTAAAGCTATAGTGTATTGTATATGTGATTGTTTTAAAGGCTATCTAACCTTTGTTATTGAAACACTGCTTGTTCTAAAGGCTATCTAGTGGCTATTGAAAACTGCTTGTCCAAAAAGCTGTTTTAATGCATTACTACAAGCCGATTGCGACGACTTCTATGAACTTCTATCAACTTTCTATGATTTTGTACCTAGGCCTATGCTACTTATTTTCCTACAAATAGTATATTTATGTCTTATTGCATTATTTCTTCTTCTTAGGGCTGATTTATACTTCTGCGTCGGCCCTACGCCGGAGCCTCTACGCTATAGACTACGCGTTGGTTTTCATTTATACTTCTGCGTCGTTGTCCGCGTTGACGCGCACACATGCAGAGGGAGCATGTGAAACCCGGGGAGCGGTTCTAGCAGACCAATCACAGCGCTTGCGGTACGCGTAGAATTGGCGCATTGTTAAATTTTTGGAGAGGTGCACGTCAGGGTACGCCGAAGGGTACGCGCGCTACACACAATACGACATAGCTACGGCGTGAGTTCGAGAAGTATAAATTGGGCTTTAGGCTGTTCAGGTGAGGGGTTGGACATTATATGCGGATGAAGAACCAATCTGACTGTGGTCAACGACCTGCAGTTTCCGTACAGAGACCCTCCAAATAAATGCAAACGGACCGTAAAGGAGGTGAAGCCCGTAGAGGAGGTGAAGAAAATGTCCTAAAAGCAACATATAAGTTCTTAAATAATTTATATTATTTTAAATTATACTTAATAGCTACTGCATTTGATCAGCTATTTGAATTAATGATTTTCTTCTTTGTATTTTGTCAGGTTGGTGTACTCACTGCAAGGATAGCGCTCCTGACCGTGGGAACGGAAAACGTAGAATTTCAAGGGAGGCGGAAACGCAGAGTGCTCAAGTTGAGGACGTCACCGGCAGAATTAGGCTGCAGCTCTGGGAAGCTCAAATTGGATTACTTTCTTATGGAAAATCCTACCAATTCACCTGCTTGAGCACCAGAGAATTTAACGGGGAACTGTTTCTTACAACTACTAAAGAAAATCAAATCGAAGAAATTCCATCCTTGCCTGGCCTTGGTGACATATCTCCTTATGAAGTAAAAGAAGAACCGGTGACATCTGTATACGGTGTCATTAACCGGGCCGAGGTCGCAGTGTCCCGCAGCTGCGGGAACTGCAAGTTTTGGCAGACGGAGTTTCATCCAAAGACCAAATTCCATCGTTGCGAGAAATGCAAAATGCTTCAGAAACCGGGCATGTACAAGGCCACTGCCACTGCACGTCACTGTTTTCGGAGATTTTGGCGAGAGTATCTTCACAATCCACAATTATGTCCTGCAAAACATTTTTGCGAGCCATGACCTCACTAACCTTTTAGAGGATGGACAGGACATGGAATAATACTTCCTTGAATGCAGTTCATTGAAAGTGGACGTTCAAAACGACAATGTCATTGCGATGGTCAAAGTCCCTGAGGAAACTGAAACTCCATCGGAATCCATCCTCTCCACAATCTTCCGCCCTTGCAGCTGAAATGCCTCTGACAGAGGGTATGGTATACCAAAGTAGTTCTTAATTATGTTAAACAACGATATGTTCATTTAAATTAAACAGTTTAATTGTTCAAAAATAATGTAAATAAATGTTTAAATGTTAACGATGTTCTACTAGGGCCTAAACAAATGTTAACGTACAATTTCATAGTTTGCCAAAATAAAGTTCACATTGAAAATAAAGTTGACAACTAAAATATTTATGTTAAGCTACTTCAAGTTCTTTTTTGTTGTTGCATTTTAAATAGCCTAATTCTCAGTAGTTTTTTTGTTCTTTGTTTCAATTTCATTTCTGTGCATTGTATTGACATTATTATTGTTACTTTATTTGTATTGTTACTTATTTAGATAAAATAAGTTCTGTTCTTTTTATACAACTCTAATCTCGTGCTGACTTTTATTAACACATTATAGGCTACACATCTTTTCTAGACATACACTATTTAAAGGGACAATGTGCTACAGTCACACCTTAAGAAACCGTATTAATTTAATTTAACCGTATACTTAAAAATACCGTATTAATTTAAAATAATTTTTGTATTCATATTTCACAAATATTTTACCTGTCTTTAAATTATAATTGCATTGTGGTAGTGATAGTGAATTAAACCTTTACGAAGAAACGACTTTCCCCTCCATAATGTTAAAAATCATTAATGTTATCAACACACTCAACACTAAAAACATCTTGGGGTCAAAACGTGAAACAATTATACTTAATTATTACTTTCCCTCTCAAACAACCCAGCCATTTTAGACTATTTCATATAATAAATCCAATAAATATTTAGTCCATATAAAAAATATTTTTTACAAAATATTTTTACTTCTAAAATTTGAATAAATAAGTCTCTGAATAGCCTACATTTTAGACAAATAAATGTAGGTTACTTTATCATAAAATAGTCAGTTGAACTTCTCCAATTTCTCCAATAACGTCTGATTGCGGACTTGCACTTGCACTGTCAGACTTGAGCACTCAGACTGTCAACTGCGCTTCCTCTGCAAGTGACGTCACTTGCAATCGACAACTGCTCTCCGCTGCCTGCGACGCCTGAGAACAGCTCCTAGGCTGCATCCGAAACCGCATACTCACTGAGTAGGTACTTCATTTCAATAAGTACTTACTTAACGAGCACTAAAAGAGTAGGTACTTTACAGCCTGATCTTGTTAAGTATGAATGCGAGCCGTACACAAGGGGTAATCCACCAGCCGGAAACTGAAGTCTCCCCGGGGGCCGCCATTGATTAGCAAGCCATCACCTGCTGTTAGCATTCCTTTGACTCCCATTCATTTTGGCGTCACTTTGACAGCGAATAACTTTACATCTGAGGCAATTAAAGACTCCATTTGTCCATTGTTTATTTCTAAAGAAACACGACAATGTATAAAAGGCTCCATTACCTTGTATCTTACGCTATGGCCCCGTAGAAGCAGTTTTTGTAAAAATAGGCTAACAACTGCGTCATAACCACACGACTCTCTGTCGCACAGTAGAGAAATTACCGTATAGATAGGAGGAGAAACTCGCAGGCAATCGGGGGAACGTGGAGGCATAACGTCCGATAAAGTCAAGGGAGAAGCCCAAAGAGTCATAAAGTTGATCCTGCTGCTAGCTCATGGGCAGCTCCTACTCACACTCTCAGTCTCTGCAAGATTTGGAAGGGAATGATTCAGATTCCTCTTGGCACAGCTACTAGAAGACTTACAACTGTCAGTCAGGTTGCTCACGTCACATCTACGTCATCAAGCTCAGTTTGAGCCTGCGCAGTACGCTCAGCCATCAGGAAGTGAGTGCTTCTAATTGACTTCACTTTTCTCTGTTGAAGTCTATGGGGTCGCCGTGTCCATTTCTTTTACTGTCTATGGCCGTACATCATCCGCCATGTTGACGTTATCATGTGACCTACAACGTTATCACAAGCGCAACAACTTAAAAGATATGAGCGACAGGTTTAATTCATCCATCTGTAAATATCTTGATATTGACGAAACTTGCCCATTTTGTGGTCTTGTTGAAGAAACAGCTGCCCATTTATTTTGTGATTGTAGTATAACCAATATTGATTTAAATTGTAAATTTAAAATAAATTTAAATTCTTATATTTTTAACCCACTAATGTGACCCACAGTTTTATCCTTAAAGATATAATTTTTTATTAAGAAACCCCCAAATCGTCATCTCTTAAATATGTTGTTGAATCTCTTCATTTTATGCAAAAATGTTTGCCCACAAGCAAAAGTCGCTTAAATCTCCATTGTTTTCCTTTTTCCTTTAACTCTCGGTTTATCCCGCAGGCTTATAAATAGCAAACAAAAAATGTATTTTCTATGTATATTATGATTAATTATTCAAAGATATTAACCTTGTCATTGTGCCTTTTCCCCCTGTGTATTCTTATATTATGATGCACACAAACCCATGATAATTGTTTTCTGGTTTTTTTTTTTTTTTTTTTTTTTTTTTTTTTATTATGATTGTTCATTGTTGAAAGATACAACCATGGTATCTTTCCCTGATCTTTATGTAACTATAAGTTATGTGATAACAAAATGATATGAGCGACAGGTGCACTATCAGTTCTAGACAGCCGTAGAATTGTTTACCTCACCGTTTGTAGTGTCTGCACAAAGGAGACGGGAAGCTGCACGAAGATCTCGTCTTTGGAGAAAACTGTTGATTTTATTCTGGGAAAATATAAGCATCACTCCTTCAAAATTAAGATAACCCCAAAATGAATTGCATTGCTAGCCCACCCCAACACTTACTGTATGCACAATAATAATTATAAATGCTGACCAATACTTAATATTACTTTTTTTTTCTGGAAATTATATATTTTAGTAAAACAAGCAAAATGTAATTTATTTTGTCATATGACATAGCTATGCATGACTACACTTAATTGCTTAATTTTCAGTCAAGCAATGAATTAATACATGATTTAATGAAATCAATTGTATTTTATTTACTGACAACAATAAGAAACACGAATAAATGAGTAAAAGAGTACAAAAGTAACCATCACAATAAATAAATATATATATACAAGTCAACAACACATGAAACAAAGCTTTATTAATACTTATTGTTCTAACAATCACATATTTACAGGCGGTGACCCCACATACTACTGCCATCTCAACACAGTGGTTCTCATTCTTTAGCTTTATTCTGATGAATCAGCTGACCACCGTTACCACCGATCCTTCACCTGTCTGCCGTCCATCATGTCCCTCATTGCTGCAGTCAGACTGGAAAGTATTCCGTGCTATTGCTCTATAGGGCGTACTACCTGAGAAAACATTTAGAAAAAGACGGGCTATGGACCCAACCAACTCTATTTGGAAGAGGAGGGGAGAACTCCCTTACATGGTACAACCCATGCAGAGGCTGCGCGCTTCGGTGTTAGAATGCGGAACGTGTGTAGCCTTTAAGAGAAGATAGACAACGTGACAAATGTAAAAAAAAATAAAAAAAAATAAAAAAATTCCTCGACCGGCCCAAAAGTGAAGCGGCCCACCAGGAATTCTCCCGATTCTCCCGATTACCCACCCCGGGCCTGTTTCAAGGCAAGTAAAGTTAAAACTATTGCATTTTTTTTTTTTTTATATACTGGGAAATATACTCTTGTTCCTGTCACGAACCACACCAGGAAACACAGGAGAAGATCCAATTGCAGAAAGTATGTTTAATTAGGGAAATCCGTTACTCAAAATCCAGTCCAGGCAATAGTCGATATCATAATCCATCCAAAAAAAGAACATATACAGGAACACAGAAGTGGCATGATAAATACAAGGACTCCGTGACACATACTAAAACAGACAGGGTATATATACACAGGGAAAAGACAATGCTATTGGGGAACAGGCTGAGTGCAATGATCAGTGATAAGAGACAGCTGAGTGCAATGAAAAGGCAAGGATCATGGGGGATGTAGTTCAAGAGTGTGATGGACACCGTGGGGAAGGAGGACATCTAGTGGTGACCCAAGGAACATAAACCAGACACTGTGACATAACCCCCCCTCTACGGAGCGGCTACCAGGGGCTCCAAGAAGTGACAGACAAACAAGTGTCCAGGCGGGAGGTGGACTCGTGGAGGATCAGGGGGAGGGATGGGGGGCCAGGTCCTTTGGACGACCAGGGCGAAGACGCCCGGGACGAAGATGACCACTCTGGCGGCCACGGCGGAGACGACCACTCTGACGGCCACGGCGGAGAGGACCCCTCGGGCGGCCACGGCGGTGAGGACCCCTCGGGCGGCCACGGCGGTGAGGACCCCTCGGGCGGCCACGTCGGTGAGGACCCCTCGGGCGGCCACGGCTCAGGAACAGCAACGGGCACCGGCTCAGGAACAGACACTGGCTCCGGCTCAGGAACAGACACTGGCTCCGGCTCAGGAACAGACACTGGCTCCGGGTCAGGAACAGACACTGGCTCCGGCTCTGGAACAGGCACTGCCTCCGGCTCTGGAACAGGCACTGGCTCTGCCTCCGGCTCTGGAACAGGCACTGGCTCTGCCTCCGGCTCTGGAACAGGCACTGGCTCTGCCTCCGGCTCTGGAACAGGCACTGGCTCTGCCTCCGGCTCTGGAACAGGCACTGGCTCTGCCTCCGGCTCTGGAGCAGCAGCCACCGGCTCAGGAACTGCAAACACCGGCTCAGGAACAGTCACTAGAACAGAAATGGTCACAAGGACAGACACAAACACAGAAACAAACACTGGGTCTGGAACAGGCACTGGCTCTGCCTCCGGCTCTGGAACAGTATCCACCGGCATGTCCAGGATCCGAGCCAGACGCTCCAGATAGTCCAGCACAGCCTTGGCGGCCACGCGAATTGGCATCTCTTGCTCTGTCCCAGACTGGACAGACGGGACGTGAGCAGTCTCTGACTGGGCAGACGTGACGTGAGCAGTCTCTGACTGGGCAGACGTGACGTGAACAGTCTCTGGCTGGGCAGACGGGACGTGAACAGTCTCTGGCTGGGCAGACGGGACGTGAACGGTCTCTGGCTGGGCAGACGGAACATGAACGGTCTCTGGCTGGGCAGACGGGACGTGAACGGTCTCTGACTGGGCAGACGTGACGTGAACAGTCTCTGGCTGGGCAGACGTGACGTGAACAGTCTCTCGACATGACGTGAACAGTCTCTCGCTGGGCAGACGTGACGTGAACAGTCTCTGGATCAGCAGTCGTGCGTCTCTTACCCCCTCTCCGTCTGTGACGGTGAGACGGTGGCTCCAATTCATCCCTCACCCTCCCAGAGTCGAAGGGGGGCCATGGTGAAGAATGGTGTTGAACTCCCTCTCGACCACCAACTCCTCTGCGACCTCCCCGGGTCCCACGAAAAATGACTAGACGGGTTCCCTCAAACATATCTCTCCTCTCCCGCTCAGTGGCTGGGGAGGAGAAGTTGGGACACATACCGCTGGATCTGTGTGTGACGGAGTCCTTCTGTCACGAACCACACCAGGAAACACAGGAGAAGATCCAATTGCAGAAAGTATGTTTAATTAGGGAAATCCGTTACTCAAAATCCAGTCCAGGAAATAGTCGATATCATAATCCATCCAAAACAAGAACATAAACAGGAAC
Source organism: Rhinichthys klamathensis goyatoka (assembly GCF_029890125.1). NCBI lineage: Eukaryota > Metazoa > Chordata > Actinopteri > Cypriniformes > Leuciscidae > Rhinichthys > Rhinichthys klamathensis. Next base: position 3,700,107 of record NW_026606589.1, read on the forward strand.
ACAGAAGTGGCGTGATAAATACAAGGACTCCGTGACACATACTAAAACAGACAGGGTATATATACACAGGGAAATGACAATGCTATTGGGGAACAGGCTGAGTGCAATGATCAGTGATAAGAGACAGCTGAGTGCAATGAAAAGACAAGGATCATGGGGGATGTAGTTCAAGAGTGTGATGGACACCGTGGGGAAGGAGGACATCTAGTGGTGACCCAATGAACATACAGTGACACTGTGACAGTTCCATGTAGTAACAGGGTAAGTAGTGCTTGTTACCCCCTTGTTCCATGTAGTTACAGGGTAAGTGTGACATTACGGGCCGTAAATTAAAGTGGTGCTTGTTACCCTCTTGTTCCATGTAGTTACAGGGTAAGTACAATAAAAACACATACACACAATCTAATATCACTGATTCGGAAACCTTTATTTGAAAAACAACTTATTACAGTTGGTCTGAAGCAATAGTCTACAGTTAAAAAAGTTTAAAATATTGTATTTTTTCTTACAAACACCTATCGTTTCACTACAGAAGACATTGTTTCATCCATTGGGGTCATATGGGTTACTACAGTTATTGCAGTATACGCTGTTTGATGCTCCAACTTTTAGGAACACATGAGCTTGCATTATATGTATTCCCAGAGATGTATTTTTTATTTTTCTAAAAACCTTCATTTGTGTTAATCTGAATAAGGAAAGTCGTATACATCTTGGATGGCATGAGGGTAAATGATAAGTAAATGGTGAGGATGCATTTCTGGGTGTACTGCATTTTCTTTTAATACATAATACAGAATAGCAAAAGACATGATTTCTTCTTCAGATTCGTCAGTGGAAAGAAATAAAAAGAAGATGAACAAAAGGAAGAAGCCAAGCAAGAGAAAAAAAGGGGGGACAAAACGTGCTACATTCTGTCAAGACTTAAGCATTTGAAATGAATTGTTGATTTAAAAAAGCAGTTTTAAGCGAAAAAGAAATTGGGCGTCAGCGTCAGTTCTGGCAGGCCAAGTAGTCAAGATCATAGACATAATAAATACATAGACGCCCTATTGGCCGCTTTGGAACGTTGCTGCGATACGTCAACGGGTCCGCCATTTTGCGGAGGGCAAGACTGCACTGTAATCAAATGTAAGTAAACGGGTGAGCTGCGTTTTTTCTGGATAAAAACAAACTGTTTTTACATTTATCAACCGAATTCAGTGGTTTGTATGTGGTGTACAAAAAGTTCCATCTCTAGTTATTTAAAATCTCGATAGTAGTTAGACTTGTAAAATATTTTTTTTTAATAAAGAATGGTCAAAGCTCAGGCTTGTCATGTATTGGCTTTTTATTCTTGGATAAGAATGGTGAAGACCCCCATACTGAGATATAATTTAAGTTTTCTTATTGTGGAAAAAGCATTTTCTGTGATTGACCAGATTTTAGCAATAACAAAGATAATGGATCCTTTATGATAATACATATGTTACGGTACAACTATAGTGCAATGCAAATAGTAAATTTAACATAAAATTGGAAGTAATAGTAAATAGTTTAGTCAATAAAATAAACAAATAGTATACAGCAAATAAAATAGTAATGAATAGTATAATTATATAATATCATAAGTACAATAATACAACCATAAAAATATTGATAATAGCATATAGTTTATTAATAATACTATAATAATAGCAATAGAATAAGAAATATCAATTACAGAATATATACAATAAAAAATAAGTTAAATAGTGACATTTTAATATTTAACTCTTTTTGTTAAATTTCAGTTTTACTGATCAGTAATAGCCATTATAACAGAAGTAGCTTCAGTCAAACATACAGCAGGATACAACGTTAAAATAGCCTAAATATAAAGTTATGAAACTTCACTTTGGCCTCAGCCAAAACGATTTACCAGGGAACCATTTATAGATTAATGAGACCAAAGATCGCCCGTTAGATATACACAAGACGAATTATATCTCATGTTTAACCACTAGACTACAGACATCCGAGTCAGCGGCAAAACTTCAGAAGCACTGGCCGAGGTACGGCTGTTCCAGGCGGGGTAGACGAGCGCTGAGCCCCGGTGATAGCATCTTACAACTCCGAAAACGTCAGATCAAATTTTTAAATAGGCGCTATCTTTATAAACAAACCACATATTTGAGCTTTAAACAACTACATTGTCGACTGAAAAACTATTAAAACTGCATTTCGTGACACAATAACAGTAGTATTTTTAAATATAACCTCTGAACGTTACTATTACTAATTAAATCATGACAATACAACCAAAAACAAACGCTCAGTCTTGCTTGTGAAAGGTAATTCCTCGAAAGCTGTTTTTAATTGAGTGGTGATGTGTACAGCCCCAAACAGCGCACAAAACAGGCATTTTTCTCAATTCCCGGTATGGGAAAGTTGCCATCCCCAACATGGTGGCGCCGTTGACGTACGCTCCAGCGGCCAATAGGGCGTCTATGTATTTATTATGTCTATGGTCAAGATGCTGCTAACGCTATCGGCCGACAACACGGTCTCATCAGCGATCTGCTCAGCTGAGCTGCATCTGCGCATCTGCTGTTCATCTCCCCTCGCTGCTAATGACTACGCTCAAATCAGGGCACCCTAAAGCAGATTCAGTTCGCTCCTAACTGCTCGCTCTCTGCAATATTGAAACAGGACTCGATGTATTGCACTCCATTCATCTCTGAAGTTTTCACGAGGCTAAGCTAATGTAGCCCCCCCGTAGGGCTATGGCAGTGCTTACTACGCCACCCCTTGGACAGGACTAGTAAGAGCAAGAGGACTCTATGTTACAACAAAAGCATGCCCAGGCTTGGATTAACCAAGTGTAAAAAAAATACAATCTTTATTTTTTTGGTTTCAGTAAAAAAAACATGAGTCGCTTTTGGTTGTCCATAAATAACATGAAAATACATAATTTAACATAGGGATAGTACATAGGAGGGTGGGCCACCGGATTACAAGCCGGCCCAGGCCTAGGTTTCAATACCACACGTGAACTAAGGCGCACCCTTGATGTAGAACCAACACTATAAACTCAGCCTTCACACCCACAGCAATCACGCTCCTTGAGCCATTTCTAAAAGGTGCACACGTCACAGCATTACACTTGTTAAGGAGATCTAACCAATCAGCGACGAACTTATTGGTGACGCTGCTATGACGTTAGGTGGCGAGTTAGAAAACTTCCTGAATAGCTAGCAAGTGGAGTCAAGAGAAGAACGGGCATCATATCTTCCTGTATCTTAACCTTCAGTGTTTATCTTCTGTGTGTGCGTTCATGATAAAATGTAAGTCTATTTACTTAATTGTGCTTTAGTAATAGTTATCTGCCACATTACTGTTTTAGTTGATGTAAATTTTCGAGCTGTTTATTGCCTTAACGATACTAGCCTCACGTCATAGTCGGACCGTCATAAATATAACAGATACAAAGTTATTTAAGTTACAAAAGTTATTTATTTCTCTATACTTTGTTTGTGCTTACTTAGTGCAATGTTAACACTTTAATGAGTGTCAAGTTAATAGTATTCGTCGTATTTTCGTGGCCATGCCAATATATGATGACTCGTGTTTTCTCAGAGACACGGAGAATTCGCGATCCTCATTATAGGCGCTTCATGCGACATCTAGCGGTTAATTTCGGTAATGCAGTCTAAACCCTGATAATTGTATTGGATGTAGAATGACATGTATATTATTATTATGTATGAAGACTGTAATTACTTATTGTAATGTTATTCATTTGTTTATTTCAGACCACACACACCTACATATACACACTAATACCAAGTAAAGATGAGAAGATTCTGAATCCTGTGATGTGTTTTGATTGACACCCTGGGGCGAGCACAATCACCTGATCAGCACATTATCCAAAACCCCTCTACATTGTGGTCCTTCGAGCCGGATGTGTGCTTACCACGGAGACAGGATGTCAGAGCAGCCTTTCCACCAGAGTGTGCGCCCACGACGTACAACCCAGCCTCCAGTTTATCTCAGAGACTATGAAGTCCAACATCCAATGCACCATTCACCTGTCCCAGAAGGGGTACCACAGCAAAGTGCAATGACATACCAGTCTGAGATATTACCTCCCGACTCTCCACTTTCAAGTTCACATGATTACAGCACTGGAGCAGCAGCGGGAGCCACGATTACTCCATATTCCAGAATGATTGCTGGTAGACAACCTGACAGACGGTGGCCAACCACACCACACTATGAAAGTGATGAAGAGGAGGATGAGGCTTCGCTCACAGCTGTTAGACACAGGTTGGAGGTTCAAGACTTAAAACAAGAGAACAGGCAACTGCGTGAAGCTCAGCTGGTCCTTAAAGAGGAAATTCTGCAGTTACAAAATCTTCACAAAGGTATGCAAGATCTAATTATACAACAGCAATCAGTTCCACTAACTCCACAATCACAGCATACAAACCAGACTCCAGTGCCATTACCCAGAAACATATATAGGCCACCTCAGATAGCAGCACCAAGTCCAGCGCCCCGCACTCCACAACCTACTCCACGCAGAGTTCAAGTACAACCCAGAGAGAGTTCCTTTAAGCCAGGGGCTGACATTTACACCTATAAATCAAGCCCACAGCCTGCCACTGCTTATAATCTGCCATATTCTTCTCCCACGGGGCGGCCTCATAGTACTATATGTCCAGAGACATCCTACAGGGGCCCACAACCGACAATTCCATGTTTCACACGTCTAGACCCAAGCGAGTTCGCTCGTTTAAAGTTAGCCCTCGACAATCTACTTCCTAATGATGCAACAGAGCTCTTTAAATATCAAGTCCTTCTAGATCACCTGAAGTTTGAAGAAGCACGCCTAATTGCTGACTCATTCCTCAATTCCCCTTGGCCATACACAGACACTATGACTGCACTTACTGACAGATTTGGAAGACCTCACCAGTTGGCCCTAACGAAAATAGCAGCAGTGATGGATGCTCCTGATGTTCAGCCTGGAGATTTGTCCAGTTTCGATAGGTTTGCCCTTCAAATCCAAGCTCTTGTGGGTCTACTGAGGACATTGGGTCCTGAAGGTAATGTGGAGTTGCAGTGTGGGTCACATGTAGTCCGTCTGCTCACTAAACTCCCTCCAGATTTACGTGCATCATTCAGACGACACATGCCTTATCAATCTGGAGTAGTCTACACTCTACTGGACCTGGCTGAGTGGCTCAAGTTTAAATCCTGGTGCCAAGACTGTGATGATTTAAATTCAAGAAAGGAGCAAAGACGGAAAACGGTTCAGCCAAGATCAGGCCCTGTAGTTAAGTCCAGATTCGCCACTGTTCTTCATGGAGCTGATCAAAACCCTGACACAGTTACACAGGTAGTGCCATCCTTCAAGACAACCAACACAGCACAGAGATCTGAGCAAAGCAGAGTGTTGTGCCCATACTGTGACAGTACAGAGCATTTTCTTAGCCAGTGTCTTACCTTCCAGAAATTCAGCAGAGAGGAGATGATAAAATGGATCAAAGACAACAACCGTTGCTGGAAATGTGGACGGTCACATTTAGCAAAAAATTGCACCCTGAGAAAGCCATGCCGCCTGTGTAATGGGAAACACCTTCAAATCCTTCACGAAGTTAACAACCGGTCTCAGACAGAGGGTACCTGCCTAGTGAGTTCCACAAATGAGTCCCTGTACCTGGACAGGCCTGAAAGTTCCAAAAATGTTCTGCTGAAAGTTGTTCCTGTTGTCTTACAACACAAGAATCAAACCCTAAACACCTATGCAGTACTTGACGACGGATCAGAAAGAACCATGCTACTTCCAGCAGCAGCTCAGAAACTAGGGCTTAAAGGACAGACTGAGGACCTTGCATTAAGAACAATTCGACAAGATGTCAAGAAACTTCATGGGGCCTCCGTTTCCTTTAGTGTACGTTCAATGGCACAGCCAGAAAAGAGCTACCAAATCCAGAACGCATTTACCTCTGAGCATTTAAGTTTGGCCGAACACTCTTACCCCACTAAAATGCTACAGCAGAAATACTGGCACCTAAAAGGCATCCCATTGCAGCCCATTCTCAAACCACATCCCCTCCTCCTAATAGGTGCAGATCATCCCCATCTGATTACCCCTATTGAGCCGGTTCGACTTGGCCCACCTGGAGGTCCAGCGGCAATTAGAACTAGACTGGGTTGGGTGTTACAAGGACCTACCCGCCTTCTACAGCAACAGCTTCATCCTCAGCAATGCCTGCACCTCTCCGTTACACCACAAATGGAAGAACTTTTCCGGAACGTTGAGAGACTTTGGCAAGAAGATATCATTCCCCACAAAAATGAAAGACTGGTCACACGATCCAAACAAGATCAGAAAGCAATGGACTTGCTACAAGTTAAAACCACTAGAGTGATGGTAGATGGAGTAATGCGCTATGCCACCCCCCTGTTGCGCAAGGCTGACATGCCTCAGCTCAATGCCTCCAAAGACTCTGTCATGCCCAATCTGAGAAATACAGAGCGGCGGTTAACTAAAAACTCTGTAAAGGCATCTGCATACAAAGAAGAGATCAAAAGGCTGCAGGAAAGCAATTATGTGGTTAAACTTAAGACAGACTCTGTTACTACTGATGAGGAATCATGGTTTATTCCCCATCACATGGTTCACCATAACGGCAAAAACAGAGTGGTGTTCAACTGCTCCTTTGAATACAAGGGGCATAACCTCAACAACTACCTCCTTGCCGGACCTGCACTAGGCCCTTCCCTTTTGGGGGTTCTGTTGCGTTTCAGGGAGCATACTGTCGCAGTGAGTGGAGACATAAAGGGTATGTTTCATCAGGTCCGCCTACTGGCTGAAGACAGAAACCTACTCCGCTTTGTCTGGCGTGACCTTGAAACAAATATCCCACCCAGCATTTATGAGTGGCAAGTGCTTCCCTTTGGCACAACTTGCAGCCCTTGCTGTGCCATCTATGCCCTGCAGCGTCATGCTGTAGATAATACCAAGCCAAATGACACCCTCAGATCAGCAGTTGAAAGGAACTTTTACGTAGACAACTGCCTAAAGAGCGTAATGTTCCCAGATGAGGCCAAGGAATTAGTGGATGGGTTACGAGAACTTCTTGCCAGTGGTGGCTTTGAGATCCGTCAATGGGCTGCCAACATGCCAAATGTCATTGATCACCTACCTAAAGAGGCTCGTTCAGACAGTATTGAGCTTTGGCTATCACATGACAAAGTTGAACCACAAGAATCCACTCTTGGATTGAGATGGAACTATGACTCAGATGTCCTTGGATTTAAGCACCGCCCAGTGCCAGAAACCACACCCACTATGCGCCACATTTATAAAGTGACAGCAAGCAAGTATGATCCTCTGGGATTCATTCTCCCTTTCACCACTCGTGCAAAAATCCTGATCCAACAGCTGTGGAACAAACAAAGAGATTGGGATGACCCCATGTTGCCAACAGACCTATTGAAAGCCTGGAACAGGTGGGAGAACGAGCTTCCCTGCCTTTCTGAAGTTACCATTCCACGGTGCTATGTCTCAGCAGATATGGACCATCTCAATGTTACAAGACAAATTCATATCTTCTGTGATGCCTCGGAACAGGCATACGGCTCTGTGTCATACCTGAGAACTGAGGACAAAGAAGGTCGAATTCAGCTTGCATTCCTGATTGCTAGATCCAAAGTTGCCCCCAAACGGAAGCAAACTATCCCTAGATTAGAGCTGTGTGCAGCGCTTATTGGTGCTCAAATGGCAAAGCTACTAGACACTGAACTTACAATCGAAATAAGCCAAGTGGTCTTGTGGTCTGACTCCACCACAGTCCTTTCCTGGTTGAAATCAGAGTCTTGTAGCTTTAAAGTCTTCGTAGGGACTAGGATTTCAGAAATTCAAGACCTTGCGGAAAACCATGAATGGCGATACGTAGACTCTCTACGAAACCCTGCAGATGACCTGACAAGGGGCCGCAGCCTAAAAGAACTTGCGTCACCAAACAGATGGAGTCAAGGCCCACCATTCTTACTACAGGCTGAATCAGAGTGGCCAGCTATGCCAGTCCTTCAACCTCCTGAGGATGAAATGGAAAGGAAAAAGAGTGTATTCTGCGGTGTCACCAGAGTATCAATCCCCTCGAACCCCAGCGAGTACAGTACATGGAAGGACCTTGTTGAAGCCACAGTCCAGCACAGTCAAAGTGACCCAAACCAATCCAGTCCAGCTACGGCTAAAGACTATGTGAAGGCAGAATTCCTTATCTTCCAGAATATCCAACGTGACAGTTTCTCCGAGGAATATGAACGTTTGAAAGCTGGTAAGCCTGTATCCACTACGAGCCGTTTACTCACTTTATCACCAGAGTTTGATGAAGCCAATCAGCTTATACGCGTTGGAGGACGTCTACGTCGTGCTGAAGGTCTAGAACTCCAGACAATTCACCCCATAGTTCTGGATCCTCACCATCCAGCAACCAAACTGCTCATACAGGACTATGACTGTAAGCTCTGTCACCCAGGAACAGAACGGGTATTTGCCGAAATGAGGAGAAATGTGTGGATACTAAGAGGTCGTGAGGCAATTCGCAAATTCCAGCACAACTGCATAGAATGTCGCAAGTGGAAGGCCAAAGCTGAGGTCCCTAAAATGGCTGATCTACCCCCAGCCCGTCTAAGACTTCACAAACCCCCTTTCTATAGCACTGGGATGGACTGCTTTGGTCCCTTCCAAATAAAAGTAGGACGACGCTGTGAAAAAAGATGGGGTATAATATTCAAGTGTTTGACCACTCGATGTGTACACATTGAGCTCCTCACATCTGTAGACACAGATTCTTTCCTAATGTCTATGAGGAGATTTATTGCACGTCGAGGCACCCCATCTGAATTGCTTTCTGACCATGGCACCAATTTCCACGGTGGAGAGAGAGAATTAAGAGAAGCTTTAACAAACTGTAGCCCAGAGCTTCAACAACATCTTGCCAAACAAAAAATCACCTTCCTCTTCAACCCTCCTAGTGCTCCCCACTTTGGTGGCATCTGGGAGAGAGAAATCCGATCCCTCAAAAATGCCCTCCGTACAGTAGTAGGTTCACAAACAGTGACAGAGGAAGTGCTTCAAACAGTGCTTATTGAGATAGAGGGAATTCTCAATAGCAAGCCCCTAGGATATGTATCCTCCAATGTAGCTGACCTGGATCCAGTCACCCCAAATCTCCTGCTCATGGGGCGGCCAGACAGCTCTCTACCTCAAGTGATGTACCCCGCTACTGAGCTCATAGGACGGCGTAGATGGAGACAGAGCCAAGTCCTTACTGATCATTTCTGGTCAAGCTTTATGAGAAACTACTTGCCTAACCTCCAGTTACGTCAGAAATGGCATGCAGACACTAAACCCCTTACAGTCGGATCCGTTGTAATGTTGGTCGACCCTCAGCTACCCCGTGCCCTCTGGTTAATTGGGAGAGTAGTCAGGACATTCCCTGGGGCTGATGGACATGTAAGGTCTGTAGAAATCAACGTTAAAGGCCGGTTATATATGCGGCCTGTTGCCCGTCTCATCCTTTTACCTGAGATTACTGACACTTAGAAACTTAGACGCAGGAACAAATATGCCCTGGCATATTTGGGGGCGGCGATGTTAAGGAGATCTAACCAATCAGCGACGAACTTATTGGTGACGCTGCTATGACGTTAGGTGGCGAGTTAGAAAACTTCCTGAATAGCTAGCAAGTGGAGTCAAGAGAAGAACGGGCATCATATCTTCCTGTATCTTAACCTTCAGTGTTTATCTTCTGTGTGTGCGTTCATGATAAAATGTAAGTCTATTTACTTAATTGTGCTTTAGTAATAGTTATCTGCCACATTACTGTTTTAGTTGATGTAAATTTTCGAGCTGTTTATTGCCTTAACGATACTAGCCTCACGTCATAGTCGGACCGTCATAAATATAACAGATACAAAGTTATTTAAGTTACAAAAGTTATTTATTTCTCTATACTTTGTTTGTGCTTACTTAGTGCAATGTTAACACTTTAATGAGTGTCAAGTTAATAGTATTCGTCGTATTTTCGTGGCCATGCCAATATATGATGACTCGTGTTTTCTCAGAGACACGGAGAATTCGCGATCCTCATTATAGGCGCTTCATGCGACATCTAGCGGTTAATTTCGGTAATGCAGTCTAAACCCTGATAATTGTATTGGATGTAGAATGACATGTATATTATTATTATGTATGAAGACTGTAATTACTTATTGTAATGTTATTCATTTGTTTATTTCAGACCACACACACCTACATATACACACTAATACCAAGTAAAGATGAGAAGATTCTGAATCCTGTGATGTGTTTTGATTGACACCCTGGGGCGAGCACAATCACCTGATCAGCACATTATCCAAAACCCCTCTACAACACTGCACACCTTGGTTCCCCAAATGGGTGAAACACTCAAATTAAGCTAGAACCTGGTGCGCTAGTCTTTCCTATGGGCCCGACCCACCCCAAGACTACTACTGGGGAGGGGGATGAAACAAACAAATACGAAAAGAAGAAAAATCGCTAGCCGGTGGTCACAATTAGTTCACTAACACCAATATCTTACAATCCACCGGTTAGCAGGAAAAAAAAAAGAAAAAAAACATTTACCAAAGAAACTGTCTAAAAAGCAGCACCTGCACATTCATACACATTTAAACATTCAAAAGAACAGCAGCCGACAATGGATTGGCTGTAGCCTCTATAAAAAAACAAGAGACGCAGTTGAGTGCTCTGTGTGCCTAAAATTTATAAGCAGTCAGTCCATTATATAGCTACTAAACCCCCGCACACATGCCAACCACCAGACAATAAATTCATCATCAGTCAATCTATTTACATAAAGCTGCTAAACGCACATTCCCTTTTTACCACACACATAATAATCATAGCCATTACGTACCCGCCTGCCGTCAGGTGATTGTGTGGGTAGACAGTGTTTCGCCGCATCCCACTTTCACCAGGCTCACGAAACGCTGGTGAACATAACACCGGAGCCCCATTACAACCAAAACAATAAACAAGCAGGGATACGCTAACACAGTCAGATTAAAATGTACCTCCGAGTTCGTCAATCTAGGCGTTCCCACACGTTTCAGAAGCATACACACCAACAGTCGTGCTGTTGGCAGTCACTCGCCACCTTGCGCTAACAGCAGTGGCGTCATGTCCATTCAAAATGAGGGGGCACGTGCCCCCTCAGATTTTTCCTCCCTGGTAATTTTTTATTTCTTCAGTCTTGTTATAATCAGATTCAGCACGTTGTTCATCTTCAATCCGCAGCGGCGCCGAGCAGAGCGCACGTCAGAAACAGAGGACAGGGTGTGTGTGTGTGTGTGTGTGTGTGTGCGTGTGCGTGTGTGTTCATCTGAGCCTCATTGGTCTGTCACTGCTCGTCAATGTCAGAATATTTGAGATGACCAATGAAATCAAAGTAGGCGGGCTTTATGTTCACAGAAGCTGAGCGCGAATTTTAGCAGTGAGACTCGACGCTTCAGTGTATAGTCAAGTGCGAGATGTAAGTAGCTAAACTAAACATTTCATATTTGACAGTTTTTTTTAGTTCATAAATGTTAAACAAATGACAAAAATAATCAGGCACACGAATATACTTTTGTCTAATTTCGCCATTTTGAACTGAAAATAGGCCTATGTAACGTGACTCGTAATGTAGGCTAATAATTAGTTTACTGTCATTGTGAGGGGAAAAGCCGTTTTCATTGTTAGGCACAAGATTAATAATGAATGTGTACATATTGAGAATTAATATAGTACAATTTGTAGCCTTAAGTAAATTAAAAAAGCTCAGCTTTAGGAGGGGAAAGCAAGATCAGGAGACTGAGAGAAAAACAAAGAGTGATGGATAAGAAGTGAGAGCAGGTATTGACAAATAATCTACTGTCCGCTGACATGGTTTTAAGGCTAAATGTGTGTAAACATGCTTTTATGAAGTAGACTTCAAAAGCTTTTGAATTTGAGCTTACAGTTCTTTCATCAACCTGTCTTTTACATAAACTTACAAAATAGATACTACTTTAACTTAGTCCTCAGATAGAGGAGGGTTGCTGCTAGCTCCGTTAAGGTATTTCTGTCCCTCCCAAACTGCATTGAAATAGTATGTTTCGCAGCCAGAATTTAAAAAATTTCAGGGGGAGAAACCCCCTGACCCCTCCTAACATGATCCATATCACCCGTCAGAAAACAATTGCAACGTCTCAGATTGTGCCCCCCCAGAATTTTGGCTTGCATGACGCCCCTGGCTAACAGCACCCCGGAATACTGCCGCGCTCCAACCCGTTAGCAGCTAGCTACAATGCATGGCTACCGGCATAAGGACCCCAGATGCCTATATACCTGCCTGCTCTCAATTCTAACCACTCCCACCCACATTAGGTACCGTAGCAGCACGGGGAGGAGTGAAAGCGAGCCGAAGCGGTGAAGGAGAGAGATGGAAAAAAAAGAACCAAAACAAACGTCTCAAACCCACAGGCTACACTAAGTTCTTTTTAATGCTCATCGTTAAAAGTTATTAGGATATGGGCACCGCGCTGTTGCTAATGCTATCCGTGTGCTTGGGCTTATCTAGTCGTTTTCATTTAAATGCTCTTGCTAGGCTCATGCGATCATATTGGCAATGTGCGTTACTTATCTGTTGTCATTGGCAACTGCTCGCGTTGCACATGCAGCGATATTAGCACTACACAGCACAGATCAAGCAGCTTGCAGTTATAGATAGTAGTAAATAATTCATGGTGCAAACTGAATTATTTCTGCTGTGGCTCAGCTCTAAAAAGACATAGTAAACAGTCACTATTCAGTGAGTCAATTAAAAGAAAGTCACATCTGCAGGGTTCTCAAGTTTGATCAAAAGCTTGGAGTGAGATCACATGCGGTTAGGGGAGGAGCCTTAATGGAGCCCCGCCCCCTCCCATCCCCACCCCCAATTTTACCCATTGTTCATAATAAGCAGCACAAATTGAAATTATAGCAGTTGGTAAATCTGATAAATGACAGAGCAATTCATCACATCAAATATAGGCCTACTCTTTAATGTTATATTTCAAAATTACAAATAACAAATTGTTTCAAACAGTTTGGAAAAACAAATCTTTTTGCATTTTTCCCTGACATCTTTGAAAAATACAAATGCAATAGCAATGATTAGGCTATGATTAGTATGTTTTGACAGGATATAAAATATTACCCAGGGCACTCTGCTTTAATACACGTAGCCTTAATGTAACTAGAAAGACTATTAATACAGTATAATATATAATTTAAAATAAAATTAAGAAATACATCTTAATTCCTTCCCATAACATTTCGCTTAGTTTCAGATAACTAGCCAAACTGAGTCAAAGCTTCTGGCCTGGTTGCAAAGTAGTTGTAGAGTTTTTGACTGCATCAATAATGTATACGAGGGGCTATATATTAAATGTTCTAGCCTAAAAATGTTAGGCGAGCTTTCTTCCAACTTACTTTCTCCATGACGACGTGTGTTCGCGCGATGTCGCGGTGGCCGAGAATATGTCCGTCAACTTCCGTGTGTTCGCGGACTTCACGCATCTATGTTGCCTAGTAACGAACGCAATCTGGCCGAGATACGTCGACGCGCTGGCGGCAGGAAACTTCACTTTGTGTGCCTGCGCCTCGTATACAACGTTATGTATAAAGCTTGCAGGACAACTTGGTTGGCATTGCCTTTTCAGCGTGAGAAATACACTGTGTGGCGTGTGAGCGTGCACTGGTTGAATTGCGTGTGTCTCACGGCCAATGCGTGAGACTTGAGAACCCTGACTCATCTGCTAAATCTTACTTGTCTTTCTTCTGCTTAGTTACATTGCCCCTGGATGTGCTTACTGGCTGCTTAATTCATCCTTCATTTATTTTTATCACAGGAGGTTGCTTTATGGTCTGTTTGGGGGAAATAGTTCAGCTCTCCTAGTCCTAATTCATGTGAGCGTCCCCTAATGCTGCTGCTGTCCCCTGACTCTCTGCTAAATTCATGGTGCTCATGAATGGTCAGGAGACTCATCTGAACTGAAACATATTGCCAACTAATTCGTATTTATTCATAAAGATTTCTAAGCATTTTAATTGTCTAATTCCATCTTTTGTTTATTCACAAGAGGTTGCAGGTATGGTTTTTTGGGGGGAGTAGTTCTGCTCTCCCAGTACTAAACTGTGAGTGTTCCCTAATGCTGCTGCTGTTCCCTAATGACTCCCTTGAACAGAGCCATACCGCCAAATTTTAATTATCAACTTTAATTGCAATTGATTCAATACAATTTCCTAATCATTTACTGTCATGTGTGTTCTTGACTTAATGGACCTGACAGAAGTATTGTAAATCTGTTCTGAATTCAGTTGTTTTTCAAATAAAGGTTTCCGAGTCAGTGATATAAGATTGTATGTATTTGTATTGTACTTACCCTGTAACTACATGGAACAAGAGGGTAACAAGCACCACTACATGAAACAAGTATATTTCCCCAATATTTAAGCAAAAGTTGCAATTGTTTAGTTTTCAGTGCACTTTTTAAAAAGAATATTACTGTATAAAATGCATAGATATGTGCCCTGTAATTTTTAAAAAGCCTATACAGTATGTATTGGTACACCATTATTACAAAAAGGTATGCAGTGTATGTTCTTGCTAAATTGCTCCCAAATGTAAGATTGTTGTATCATAATAGTAGAATAAGTACCCCTTAGTTCTATAAAACTTACAGTATAAATATTTTTTACCCCTTTATTCCCCAAACTTTACATATTGTTCCCTTATACTTAAATGTACTTTATAGGTACACTATAATTACCGAAAGTTACACTGTAAAATCGCTTTAATTACACAGTACTTTCCGGGCTGTAATCTAAAGCGTTACCGACATTTCTCCCCCTTCTTCTGGTTTTGCTGAGATTGAAGCCCACCTCATCCACATAAATGTATTCATGGATGATGGCATGGACATCCATCTCCAAAATTCTCTATAAAAGACAAAAGAATATGTAGATCAGTATATGCACAACCTTATAGCCTGACTTGGTAGGTGCAAGTCTGATATATTGGAGAAAGTGTTGTATACATACATAAAAAACAGTAGCAATGTTCTTCAACAAGTCTCACAAAAACTTCAGTGTTGAGCCAGATATTTTTGTTTCAGGGAAAAGGCTGCAGATCATGTCAGAATACAAATATCTGGGAGTTTAATTGATTCAAAGTTGTCATTTACATCACATGTAAAAAAGGGTCTGTAATCGAATTAGTCGATTTAGTATTAGTAATTAGTAATTTTAGCCTCAGTAACTTTAGACACATTCGCCATCAAATGTCCACACACAGGCAGCAAAAATGTACATGCACTCTATGATTTTCTCACATCACTTACTGTTTAACCATTTGGTCACAAGCTAGTGTTACCTCTGCAGTCACTTTACAAATGAACTGTTAAAATCCTAGATAAGAAACCATATATTTCTCATCATTGTCCAATATTACAAAAATATAGATTACTCAGCTGGGAAAACATGGTCAAATATTCAAATCTATGTCTTCTCTATAAAATTATTCATGGTTTATTATCCCACTACCCACTAAGCCACTAAAATCTACATCTAGCTTAGTGGGGAAAGCATATACGGCAGCAGGTCAGGCCGGAGCATGCTTGCACGCGATGGCAATTCTGCAAGCATATCAGGCTGACTTGCTGGGTGATTTGGATGACAGCGAGGGGATAGGACCCGATGCAGTTTGTGAATTGCGTCGGGCCACAGATCTATCTCTCAGGGCCACTAAGGAGACCGCCAGAGTAATAGGATGTTCTAAGGCAGCCTTGTTGGCCACTGAGAGACATTTATGTGTTAAATCTAGCATAAATAAAGGACAAAGATAGAGCTTTTTTGTTGGATGCCCCACTAACGCCAAGAGACAAGCAGAGGCATTAAAAAAATATCCCCCTTGCCGCTCCCAAACCCCTGGGGCCTCATACCGGGCGGAACAGAAGGAGAGTATCGCGTCTCGTGCTCCACCACAAAAATCATGGGGGCCGGGCTCTCAGCTGAAGCCTTCGAAGCAGAAGCCGGATCTGAGGACCCTTCTTCAGGTAAAGAAGGCTTTGGCTCAGAAAAGGTCTTGACGCCATTTGGGTCAGGCCTCTGAGGGCAGCCCCAAACGGTTGGAGTGGTGTACACCTCAGTATATGGTGCCCACTCCACCTCGGTGCCCTCAGTAGGCCGTTCTGGCAACCCCGCCACCCTTGGTGCTTCGGGGCGCAGCGTTCTCCAGAGAGCACACAACGCAGTGTCTACTCGACGCTGTGTCAAACTCGCACCCTCTGAGGGGGGTTCAAAAACAGTGACTTCAGTTGTTTGCTGCCAGTATGCTTCAGGTCACCGAAGTGGCTGTTCCAGTTACACCACAGGCCAGTCTCGAGATCCTGGAACCCTTAGTAGATTATCTGACAGAATGGAAGAATCTACAGAATATATCTCAGTGGGTCCTGCAGATCGTAGATAAAGGTTACAGAATCCAGTTCGGTTCTCGTCCGCCACGCTACAACGGGGTGTTGCTCATGTTAGTGCATCCCGAGCAGGCTCTGGTAATGGAGCAAGAAGTAAAAACTCTGTTAGCGAAGGTGGCTATAGAACAGGTGTATTCACCTGACAGAGAATCGGTTTTTACAGCCATTACTTCATTGTTCCGAAAAAGGATGGGCGGATGCGTCCTATACTAGATCTTCGTCAGTTGAATCGTACAGTCAAGAAACTCAAGTTCAAAATGCTGACACTCAAACAGATCGTGACTCAAATCAGATCCTAGGACTGGTTTGACACGATAGATCTAAAAGACACATACTTCCATGTCTCCATCCTCCCTCAGCACAGAAAGTTCCTCAGGTTTTCTTTTGGGGGCAAAGAATACCAATATCGGGTGCATCCATTTGGTCTAGCTCTTTCACCCTGCACGTTCACGAAGTGCGTAGATGCAGCTCTGGCCCCGCTCAGTCACGATTCAGTCACGATGCGAGCCGTCCTGTCGCACGCTCGTGTAGCTGCTATCCTCACAGCCATGAAGGAGTTAAAGATAGGCCAGTCACTCACTGTGAAACAGTTTCAGAGACTGTTGGGCCTCATGGAAGCGGTGTCCAATGTGATACCCCGAGGGGAAACCCACTTAGTATGATCATGTTCACGCGGTGGTGTCTCCGCGCCTTGGTTATATGGGGGAAACCTTGGTTCCTATCCCAGGGTCCAGTGTTAGGAGCTCTTTGCCATCGAGCAGCTCGTGCTCGCTGCCATATTTGCGCTCTTGACAGATGCTTCCCTAACTGGCTGGGGAGCGGTAATGGAAGGCCGCTCAGCTCAGGTTCTCTGGAGGAGTCATCATCTTTCTTGGCACATCAACTGCCTGGAGATAATGGCGGTCTTCACTGCGTTGAGATACTTCCTTCCAGATCTGAGGGGCCATCATGTGCTTGTCCGGTCAGACAACAGAGACCGGTGGTCTCTTACATAAATCACCAGTGGGGTCTGCGCTCGCGTCCACTATGCAAACTGGCACACCAGATCCTCCTGTGGTCCCTTTGGGAAGATGCATATTCCAGGGTACCAAAATATAGGAGCAGACATCCTGTCGAGGCAGGGGCTGAGGCCAGGGGATTGGAGACTCCACCTCGAGGTGGTGGAGTATATATGGGAAGTTTGCGACCAAGCGGAAGTGGATCTGTTTGCGTCTCAGGACACGACGCACTGTCCACTTTGGCTTTCCCTCCAGCCCGTTCTCATCCTTTGGCGTCATACATGTGACGCTTTGTACATTTCGTCGAAATCTTACGCACATGGCATCCTTTAGCATCAATATGAGACGCAGAACTCAAGGCGTCATACAGGTGATGCTCGTCTAAATCCGACGCACATGGCATCATTTAGCGTCAATATGAGACGCAGATGCCAAGGCGTCATAACCGTACCCTACCCCAGACCTAAACCTACCCATAACAGTGCGTGTTATATTGACGCTAAAGGATGCCATGTGCGTAAGATTTCGACGAAATGTCATATGGCGTCACCTATATGACGCCAAAGGATGAGAATGCGTTGTTCCCTCCCGATGCCCAGTCGTCACTTTTGGTGGTCAGAGCTCATTCTACTAGGAGTATGGTGGCCTCCAAAGCCTCTCAGGGGTTTCCCTACAGGAGGTGTGTGATGCGGCGGGCTGGTCTTCCCCGCTCACAATCAGGTTACGACTGTTACCCTAGTTCCCTGAGAAGCGACCGAGATGCTGCGTCGCCCTGCCATAATTCCTGCATCCCTGTGATCGACTTGCTTCAGCTAAATCGAAGCTAATGCCGGTCAGACCGGATGTGCTTTTATCCTTTCCTGGTCGTGACGTCACCAGCCTGTGACGCTTACTCTCGCCATTGGACTAGTTGACAAACGTGCTTCAGACGCAATCACGCAGGGGTGTTCCCAAAGCGTCGTCGACGCAGCGTCTCGTTCCCTTCTCAGGGAACTAGGGTTACAGTCGTAACCTGAGACGTTTTCACTCATGGAGGTCTAAACTCGACCAACTGAACAAGCCAAATGTACCAGAAAATATTTTCACGTGAAAGTTCGCACACCTACCTATAATGTAATCGCCATGGACCAATGGTAGTACGAAGGTGTTTAGCAGCTGGAACAAACTTTTCTGTGAAGTTTGCTTTAGCAAGCTGTTTCCAACTCCTAAAACGAACTCCAAACGAAGTTCGTTTTGGCCTGATTTTGTTCGAAATGACATCACATCAGTTCGTTCTTCAATTTCGTTTGAAGTATCTCGGGAGGCTTCTGTGTTGCTATTTGCAAGCATGGATCAAAGAGGGCAAAGGCACAAAAGGAGAGTAAGAAGCCATGGCAGAGGGGCCAGAGGATGGTGAAGGAGCCACTGCAAGAGTAGAAAATAGAGCTCAAGTTTCAAATGAAATGCGGGCAACAATTATTGACCATGTCATCAATCATGGCTTGTGCTTTAGAGAGGCTGGACAAAGGGCCCATTCTGAGTCGGAGCACTGTGGCATCTATTTTCAGGCTTTTGGAATGAGAATAGGTAAGTCACAATGTTACTGTATACCACTGTGTATTTCAGCTTTACTGTATTGCCCTGTTGGCAGAACAAACTATGTCTATAGTAATACAGATGTTTCATCAATCCCATTTATGTGACTGTCATAATGTCAATTTTGATATGCTTTTTGCTTTTACTTTATAGAATTCACACACTACCACACACTGGTTGCAGAGGAAAGATCTTTAGTGTTGAACAGGAGCCTGCCATTGTATAAATGATCAGACTGCGTTAAATCCAGACAGCAGCAGATTAGGGAGCATTTAGAAAAATCAACAGTGTGAGTTTGGCAACTATTGATAGAGTCCTTAAATTAAATCATGTCAGAATGAAACCACTGTACAGAGTTCCATTCCAAAGAAACTCTGACATTGTTAAGGAGGCAAAATTCCAGTATATGCAGGTACATATTTGCTAATGTAATGCCTTGTTATACTAGCCTGGATGCCAGCCCGAACCCCGCCCACAAAATTTTTTGGTCGGGAAGTTCGGTCTGGACTCGATCCATTGAGGAGTAATTATGATCGGTTCAGAATTAGTCGGGCCAATCAAATTGCCAGGGCGGGCTTTATACGATGATGGACAGATGATCTGCAGTTACGTAATCATCACGTTATCAAAGAGCGCTTGGGTTGAACAACTGGTTGGTTTCCCTCAAATATGACTGCAGCTGGAGAATTGAGATGTATAGATTCCGCTATCGCGTCTGTTGTAAAATAAATCGACAGCGCATTCATTTTAAAAGACGAACAGAGAACTGCAATCAAGGCATTTGTCAATCGGAAAGATGTGTTTGCCGTCCTTCCTACGGGATTCGGCAAAAGTTTAATTTATCAGCTGGCTCCGATGGTCGCTATAAGATGGGACACAATGAAAACCCTGTGGTCGTTGTGGTTTCTCCTTTGGTCGCACACTCGCACTCATGGAGGACCAAATAAAAGAATCAACACTCATTATTTTACTACTTCCAGCGTGCGTGCCATTGAGTGCTGTTGACAACTATGCTATGCAACTATGTAGCTGACTTACTGTGTTGCTCTGATTGCTTGTAGGTCTATCCAATTGAGTGCAGAGTTGTTGTTTTTTTTCCTGGTTCGGTTAAGACACGCCTCATAATCAAAGCCCTATGGAGCAGTATCAGACTCACATTCTGACTAGAATATGAGTATGACGAAGTCAAGCTATTGTTATACCATACAGTTACATGCAACTGGAATAATTTGCTTTATGAATTTGCTTTTTTTTTTCTTAGAGAATAATGGAGCTGGATGATGGTTGCCTGGCAATAGGTGCAGAGGGATGCCAGGGATGGATACGGCATGCAAGGAGATATTTCCCTCGATGCATTGTAAGGGAAAACATTCAATGAGATGTAGATGAGAACCTGTGGCATAATCGTCAGGAACGAATGGACTAAATGTGAAGTTCTGAGTATTTCAACTCTTTATTTTGTTTTATTTTTTAGATATTTCCACCCATAAGTTTCCTTTGGTTGTTTTTTAACAGTATTCAGAAGTCATAAAAGTATCATATATTTCATATTGATAGCTGTATTTTGTATTTTGTTGTTCATTGTGAAATTATTAATATATTAATTTGACCACTTATATATACAGTATATATATATATATATATACTACCGTTCAAAAGTTTGGGGTCGGTACGATTTTAAATACTTTTAAAAGAATTCTCTTCTGCTAACCATGGCTGCGCTTATTTGATTAAAAATACAACAAAAATCAGTTATAGTATTAAATATTATTCCAGTGTAAATCAGCTGTTTTCTGTGTGAATATATAGTAAAGTGTAATTTATTCCTGTGATCAAAGCTGAATTTTCAGCATCACCAGTGTGTGTCAGTGTCTTCAGTGTCAAATGATCCTTCACAAATCAGTATAATATGAGGATTTGATGCTCAAGAAACATTTATTATTATTATCAATGTTGAAACAGTTGTTGGTCTGTCAGTTGTACAGTTTTTTTTTTTTTTTTTTTGGATTCTTTGATGAATAGGAAGTTCAAAAGAACAGCATTTGTTTGAAATAGAATCTTTTGTAACATTATAAATGTCTTTACTGTCCTTGATAAATAAAAGTATTGATTTCTTTCCTCCAAAAAATAAAAATAAAATTCTCACTGACCCCAAACTTTTGAACGGTAGTGTATATATAATTTTTTTATGTTTCCTGAGTGTTCCCAGACAGCAATATAGTGTCGGCCCAGATAGGTTCGATCTGGGTTAGAACATTTTGCAAACAAAATGAGTGATTTTGGCAAGTGAGCTTCAGTTTTAGACTGTGTTAACTGTTTTGAAAATGTGGACAAATGTGTTTAAGCAAACGAGAAAAACTGTAATTTACTTGCGAAGGAATAATTACAACAACAACAAAAAAAAAACACCAAAAAAAAAAAAACATCAAAAAACATATATAGTATAATCCTGTATGTGCAATATTGGAGTCCCAGCTGTGCCAGGAGTCCTTTCTGTGTTTGTATATTCTCTCCGTGTGGACATTGGTTTCCTCTGGGTTTAACAGACAATCAAATACATACAGGACAGGTGAATTGGAGACTATTGTCTGTATATGTGAGTGTGAATATTAATGTGTGCAGGTGTGTCATCCCTGTGATGGACCGGCCATCTGTTCAGGGTGTTTTCCTGCCTACAATCCGAGATGCTGGGTAAGGCTCCAGACTCCCCACGACCCTACATAGGACAAGTGCTATGAATGGATGGATGGATATTGTGAGCGCTCTAGTCCTTTCTCTCTCTACCGTTCTTCTTTCCCCATGTGTATTCCTTGATCCATGTTTCCAAACAAAATCATTCTGAAACCATCCTGATTTACCAAAGGATGACTGAAAAAAAAGTTACCACTGTAATACAGACTAAAATGTAGGACACAGGGTAGGCTTTCAGCTGAAATTGTAATTAGTTTGTTTGTAATACATATTTAATTTCATTGTTAATATTCTGCTAAGAATTTATATTTCAATATGAAATGCACAGAGTTTGCCATCATTCTGATTTGAATGTGTTGTTATCAGTTTTGAAAGCAGTGTATCAGCATTCGAAAAATGTGCTGCATACAGTATATATAGGGCCCTATCTTGCACTCAGCGCAAATGACTTTGTACACTGACGCATGTATCATTCCTAATTTGCACC
This sequence comes from Rhinichthys klamathensis goyatoka, assembly GCF_029890125.1. Classification (NCBI taxonomy): domain Eukaryota; kingdom Metazoa; phylum Chordata; class Actinopteri; order Cypriniformes; family Leuciscidae; genus Rhinichthys; species Rhinichthys klamathensis. Next base: position 3,722,418 of record NW_026606589.1, read on the forward strand.
CGCGCAAAGCGGACTTTTCCCTCCACAGACGCACGTCGGTTAACTAAGAAATACACTTGCGCTCCCCGGGGCGGTTCAGCGCAAAGAGGAGGCGTGTTCCGGCGCAAACTTTCCCTCATGCTATTTTGCTGTTCTATAAAACAATTGCGCCACTGACCAGAAAAAAAGTAGTCTAAAGTCAGTGGCGCGTTGCGCGTTGTTCATCAAGCTATTTTAAGGGCGCATGCTTGGCCATAATCAATGTAGCGTGTGCACAACGCGCATACACTTTGATTCTCTCATCTAAGCAGCCGTTTTCATTTTTGCAAATCATACATTATTAGGCTACGATAGATAGATAGATAGATAGATAGATAGATAGATAGATAGATAGATAGATAGATAGATAGATAGATAGATAGATAGATAGATAGATAGATAATTTATTGTAAAAGCATACATGAAGCTTACACATTTACGCAAATTATCATACGCCTGTTTAACAGAAGTTAATTTGGGTGGGTTTCTCCATCCCCAATGTCACTTCTCTGACGAGAACGTTGCTCTCCTCGGCTGTGAACCGCTCCTGGCGCGCGCCTGGCAAATCCGCCGTTATAATAGGAATCCGCTTTAGAACAAGCGCGCCTGCTCTTAAAGGGAATGTGAGATGACGCTCTGATTGGTTTATTTCACGTTACGCCCAAACCACACCTATGAATAATGAAGCTACTTCGGACCAACCCCTTTTAGATTTGCGCCAGGCGCAAGAGGCATTTATCCCGCCGGGAAAATAGCAACAGCGCCGGGATCCGCCCACAAAGTTACTTGCGCTTTGCGCTTTGACACTTGCGTTTCAGATCGTTAAAATAGGGCCCATAGTGTTTTCAGATGGTGAATTATAAGTGACGTTCCGGGTTACTTGACTGTAACCCTGTTCCCTGAAAAAGCGGAACAAGATGCTGCGCTGCTTAGCACATTAGGAACGTCTTTAATCGTGACCTGCTGTGAATATAGTGTGTAAACACATCGATGGAATCAACTCGGAGGTAATATAGCCTTGGTCGGTGATGTCATCAGCGCGCATCCGCGACACAAGGCTATAATTAGATGAGCCACAGGTGCATCATCAGGATATTTTGTCTGTCCTGGGACATCATCAGCACGGCAATGCAGCGCATCATCTCGTTAAGGGAACAGGGTTACAGTCAAGTAACCCGGAACGTTCCCTTTCAAAAGCTACAATCGATTCTGCGCTGCTTAGCACATTGGGAACGAGAATGCCCACGCCGCCATGCTTGAAGGTGCCTGGACTCCTTACGGTTGTGTAGGTGTGCTCACAAGAACGCAAGAAAGCCCTATAGACATTATGTCACCGATGTTAAGGCCAAGGGTTATTTACCACACTCCGGAGGAGCAGACACCAGAGGCAGACAACCAAGGTAAGTTAAAAAGGTAAGTATTTATTAAATTTATAAAAGAATAAAAGCAGGAACAGGCAGTGGCTTTTCTCGTCGTCAGACTCGTTGAATCGGCTCGTGGGACAGACAGTGGCTTTTCTCGTCGTCAGACTCGTTGAATCGGCTCGTGGGACAGACAGTGGCTTTTCTCGTCGTCAGACTCGTGGAATCAGCTCGTGGGACAGACAGTGGCTTTTCTCGTCGTCAGACTCGTTGAATCAGCTCGTGGGACAGACAGTGGCTTTTCTCGTCGTCAGACTCGTTGAATCAGCTCGTGGGACAGACAGTGGCTTTTCTCGTCGTCAGACTCGTTGAATCAGCTCGTGGGACGGACAGTGGCTTTTCTCGTCGTCAGACTCGTTGAATCAGTTCGTGGGACGGACAGTGGCTTTAAAGGTGTGTTGAGCTTTTCTCCCCTGCACCCTGCACACGATCTCAGGGACCTGGACACAGCTGAGGGGACAGATCAATTCGAAAGAATCTTTAAAGTTATGGGTCAATTTCATCCGTCAGAAACTCAGAGAAGACAGTTGTTTGATCTCACCACACTCGTGCATAAATCACTCTTGTAAATCTCCACACGTGTTTAATTCACTCTTTTAGACACTGCAAACTCACTCTATCTTCACAGCGATTAATCAACTCGTTTCTCTTTTCTTCATAGGATGTATGAACCACAGAATATTGGACTCAGAAGATAAACATGGATTCAGCGATCTTCCCAGCCGCTACTGTTACTGTCAACAGGATAACACATTCTGCCCACAAACACAGGTTAGTCGTACACTGGTGATGGCAATCTTCACATGTGTTTTTCTCCAAAAGGTGAATCATAAAGGGGTGCACTTAACTTTTCCTCGGTGAATCACGTGAATCCTGCAGCGGGTTTCCACTCTCTTTACTGCCAGTCACTCTCCGTCTTCCTCTGTGAAGTTTTCTCACTTACTTCGTTGCGTTGCTGTTCGTGGTCTCTTTAAAAGACTCACTTAATGAGCATGTCTTCGGGAGACTCAACATGGAACACCGATCAGGTCTTAAACCTCTGCTTCCTGCACTTGCCGCTGCTCACTGCCATTGCTACAATCCACTTGAGCACTCCTATGGAGCTTTCCTACTGCCAGAGCATTTCTTCCTTCTTACTATGCGTCGAGCCCCTCTCTTTATACTCCTTCCTTCCCGGCACATGCTTCAATGAAGCGCTACTCACGGGCTTCAGCTGGCGCTTGTTATGATCGGCGGCCATGACGGGTAAAAACAGAGCCGGCCCGGTGTTACACCGGCATTTCTTCCCCCTGGAAACAAGTCAACCATTCTTTGGTTCCCGGTTTGTTCACCCGGTGACACCCTCCCCCACCGGACTCGTTCTAGTCCCGAGAACGGGCTCCGGACTCCCATTCTCCGTACCTGGTAGGAGGTACTCCTCGGGTCTCCCGTTGGGAGTGTCGGGTTGGGATAACAGGCTCTTCCTCCCTTGGTTCAGGAGTAGGGGCCCTAGGGACCACAGCCCAACCCACCCAGGGTGGTGCAGGGGCCACAGGCGCCGGCGGTGCCTCCGTCTCTTGCGGAGGCACCGATAGTTGGGGCAAGGGCGAAGCAAGTTTCGGTGCAGGATTCTCACGGGGCCAGTTTTCCCCTCTGGCCGAATGGTATAGACGGGCTGGTCCGGCCTCTGTCGTTGCTCTATCACATACGGCACGGTTTCCCACCGGTCACTAAGCTTCCCCTTCCCCCGGCGCCGGTTATCCCGCACCAGCACCCGTTCTCCGGGTAACAGGGGGGCCTCTCGGGCCGTACGGTCATACAGACGTTTGTTCTTCTTGGCGGCCATGTTGAGGTGCTTGGACACTTTCTCATACGCAGAGTGAAGTTGGCGATGGTGTCGGTGTACCCATTCGGTGGTAGTAGCGGGGGCCTCGGCCGCTGTTGCCCCGAGTAGCAGATCTGTGGGCAGACGCACATGTCTCCCAAACATCAGGTAAGCAGGGGCATAACCCGTAGTGCTATGGACGCTGTTATTGTAGGCCTGCACCAGGGCCGGGAGGCTATCCGTCCAGTACCCCTGGTGATCCGCATCCAGAGTCCCCAGTAGACTCAAAAGCGTCTGATTGAAATGCTCGCACCCCCCGTTTCCCTGTGGATGGTATGGGGTGGTGTGGGTCTTCCTGCATCCGTACAGTTGGCATAGTTCTTGGATGACACGGGACTCGAAGTTCGGCCCTTGGTCCGAGTGGAGTGTTTCGGGACATCCAAAGGGCTGGAAGACGTGCCTCCACAGGGCGTTGGCAGTAGTGGTAGCGGTCTGATCTAAGGTCGGTATGGCCCAGGCATACTTGGTGAACAAGTCAGTGATTACCAGGATGTTCTGGTAGCGATCCGTTGGGCAACTTAAGGTCAAGAAGTCCATAGCCACCATATGCAACGGGGCTCTGGGCCTCACCGGAACCATGGGGGCCCTCGCGTTTCGTCGGGACTTGAACAGCGTACAGCGAGGGCATCCTTGCACATACTTCCCTACGGAATCTTCCATCCCGCTCCAGAAAAAGTGCCGGCGCAGCAGTGACACCGTTCGTTCTTGGCCCTGATGTCCTAGCCGATCATGGTAGGCCTGGAGCAATGGCTGGATTTGGGCTTCAGGCACCACCACCTGATATGCCATCTCGTGGGTCCTTGAGTCCAAGACAGTCCTACAAATTACTCCCTCCCGCAACTTTAATCGCTTCCAATGCCCCAGAAGCTTCTTCAATCCCACAGGATGCTCCCGTCGAAGGTTGCAGGGGCGTTACAGAGCCCGAAGGGCATACGATCCCACTCAAACAGGCAAAAGGGGGTGGTGAAGGCGGTCTTCTCTCGATCTTGCTCCTCCACCCGCACCTGCCAGTAGCCACTCGCCAAGTCAAGGGTGGAATACCAGGCGGCGTTGGTCAGTCCTGTAAGGGAATCCTCGATCCGAGGCAGGGGGAAAGCATCCTTCTTGGTGACGAAGTTCAACTTGCGATAATCCACGCAAAATCTCCAAGAGCCCGTCTTCTTACGGACCAAGACAATTGGGGCGGCCCATGGACTGCTGCTCTCTCGAATGACTCCACGCCCCAGCATCCCCTTTAGTAAGGCACGAACCTCGGAATATAAAGTCGGGGGTACCGGGCGGTACCGCTCTCGACTGGGTGGAGCATCTCCGGTAGGTATAGCGTGCCTGACGATGTCGGTGCACCCATAGTCCTCATCATGGGTGGAAAAGACCCGTTGCCACTTGGCCAACAGGCTCTGGAGTTGGCGGGTTTGTTCTTCCTGTAGGCCCTCCCCCTGCAGGGACTCACCCTGCAAATGGGTCGGCATGTGGAGCGCAGCAGGACCAGGGCCAACTCCCTCCCTTGCCAGACCGACCTCGACCACCGTTGCGCTCACTTGGCAGCAGCGGACCTCCTGCTCCTCCACCACCTGATGGGAACTCACTGGCGTGATACGGGTCAACCGTTGGTGACGATAGAGTTGGACAGGGTAAGTGTTCGTGTTTCTCACTTTTACTGCAATCCGGCCCCGACGGGCCACTGTTAACCCCCGGGCCACCTCGACGGCCTGACACTCCCAGTGGGGCTCGACAAGGACACACGCTTCAGGACCATAGGCCCGCTCAGGGAGACGGACCCAAACCACAGCCTCACTCCGGGCAGGAATGGAGACAGCGTATCGACATACCACTCGACCAGCATCTTCCCGATCTTGCTGGGAGCTGGCGACCTGTACTCGTCGACAGTCGGTGATGACACGTTCCCACTCTCGCTTCTCGGCTACAGAAGTGGAACGAAGAGGACCAGTCCGAAACAGCTCTTCCCAACAGTCCATGATTACATTCATCCCCAACAAGGCTCGATGTTCCCCCAAACAGGAGTCCCGCACAATCACTACCCCCTTCTGTGGGATCGTGGTGCCATGGATCTCGAAATCGGTCACCTGATATCCGATGTAGGGGATGTTCAGGCCATTCACTCCCCGCAGGGTGAGCCAGGGGACTTCAGCCTCCGGTAAATGATGGGCATCGAACAGATCTCTGGACAGGCTCTCGGCAAACATGGTAACCTGGGACCCTGTATCTACCAGGCACCGAACAGTAACTCCATTGACTTTGATCTCCACGAGGGGGCAACGCCCCACCAGGCTGTCTCGTGGGGCTGAGCTTACAAAGGGGTCCATCCGGGGGGTCCCGACCACTTGACCCACAGTGGCCGGTCGTCCTAAAAACCCCCCTGCGAGTTACGTCGGGAGCCGCATTGGCGGCTATAGTGCCCGGGCTCCCCGCAGCTGTTACAGATCGGGCGCCCTTGCCCATCCCACTGGAACCTGGAACTGAATGGTCGGCCGGTACGTCTTCCCGGATCCCTCCCTCCGTCAGAATACGACCGGTCTCGGGGCAAAGGCGGAGGCTCTGGCCGTGCACGACGGAACTCTCCCAGAATAGTCTTCGAGAGCTCAGCCATTTCTTCTCGAACATCCTTCATCAACTCTGTACGTAAGGCTTGTTTCCAATCCGTCAGTTCAGGCAGTGCTGGGGCACTAGTTCCACTTGCAGCCATGCACACCGGCGACTCCACGGTCTGGTTGTGATCCTGTTCCAGGGCTAAGGCCTCTTCACGCAGATCTTCGAAAGTCAGGGCAGCGTCCCGTCGAAGCTGTAATCTCAGACTCTGTCGCACTGGACCTTCTCGTAACCCCAACATGAACTGGTCTCTTAATAATGTCTCTTCCTCTCCTAGACCATGATGCTCCCGATTCTTCAACCTGGAGTACTGTTCTCGCAGTCGCAGAGCGAATGCTCGCAGAGTCTGCCCAGGTCCCTGCTTACAGTTAAAAAACTGAGCCCGTAACACTGCCACGGGAGTGGAATCACCATACTGCCTGGATAGGAACTCGAAGATCGCTTGTGTAGTGGCTCGGACAACTTCAGGTGCTGCTCGAACTTCTCTCTTCGCCTCCCCCTCGAGCGAATTCAGCACAAATGGTATCTTCTGGGCTTCTCGGAGCCCTTGCAGTCCGGCCAGGTACTCCACTTGCGCTCTCCAGTCTGTCAAGCTCAACTCCGAGCCAGGCCCACCGTACTTCTGGGCCCACGGGGCCCCCATAAACATGGCTGTCATCGGCTGCCGGGCGGCTGGCAAATCCTCATCCGCCATCTTGGGTCCTCTGGCCGCTCAACTCCGAGTGGTACCCTGCCGACTTACGCCAAAAGTTGTGTCACCGATGTTAAGGCCAAGGGTTATTTACCACACTCCGGAGGAGCAGACACCAGAGGCAGACAACCAAGGTAAGTTAAAAAGGTAAGTATTTATTAAATTTATAAAAGAATAAAAGCAGGAACAGGCAGTGGCTTTTCTCGTCGTCAGACTCTTGAATCGGCTCGTGGGACAGACAGTGGCTTTTCTCGTCGTCAGACTCGTTGAATCAGCTCGTGGGACAGACAGTGGCTTTTCTCGTCGTCAGACTCGTGGAATCAGCTCGTGGGACAGACAGTGGCTTTTCTCGTCGTCAGACTCGTTGAATCAGCTCGTGGGACAGACAGTGGCTTTTCTCGTCGTCAGACTGTCACAGTGTCTGTTGTGTTTCCACTGGGTGTCCACTAGATGTCCCCTTCCTGTCTCCATTCATCCTGGAACCACATTTCCCATAATCCTTGTTTGTTCCCATCACTTGTGATTGCACCCAGCTGTTCCCATTTATGTTGTTAGTGTCTGTGCATAAATACCTTGTCTGTGTTAGTTCATGTCACGGAGTCATTATTGTATGTCACTCGTCTACGCTAAGGTCTGGTTTCAAGTTTGTTCTCGTTTTTGTTCTTGTTTTGTTTATTTGTTCGCTGACTGATTAAATGGTTTTCGACACTGGCATGGATGAATACGATTCTGATTATTTGGACTTTGACTCTTGCATGGATGACGATTATTTGGATTGCCCTGATTACCATGTTGCTGCGTTTGGATCCACCCATTTCTCCGCTAGCGATCGTGACAGAATGACTCCGTCAGCAAATGGATCCAGCAGCATAAACGTTTTGCAGGCTTTTGCGTTTGTGGTCCGTCAAAGGGAGGAGGCCACGACGCTCAGGTTTCCTAAAGATCTGTCGTTCAACGACAGAGAGTCTTTTAGAGGAGAGCGTCTGGCCAGATTTCCGGGGGCCCGTGGAGCTCGCAGAGGAGGAAGTACTAGAGGTGAGCCCCGGACCCAGTCTATACTTCGGTCCTCCTTCGACCATGGTCCGGTGATGCGCAGCCCAGAACACCCTTCGCCGCGGGTCCTGTCCCGTCCTGAACCTGCACTTCACCAGCGGAAACGGCAGAGGAGGAGGAAGACCCCTAGCCTCTCCAAAGACCCGGAGGCCGTGTCCCAGCAGCCCGCCGCTTTTCTGGAGGCTGAGTCGGAGATGGTTCACGTCCCGTCTGCCCAGTCAGAGACTGTTCACGTCCCGTCTGCCCAGTCAGAGACTGTTCACGTCACGTCTGCCCAGCCAGAGACTGTTCACGTCACGCCTGCCCAGTCAGAGACTGTTCACGTCCCGTCTGCCCAGCCAGAGACTGTTCACGTCCCGTCTGCCCAGCCAGAGACTGTTCACGTCCCGTCTGCCCAGCCAGAGACTGTTCACGTCCCGTCTGCCCAGCCAGAGACTGTTCACGTCCCGTCTGCCCAGCCAGAGACTGTTCACGTCACGTCTGCCCAGTCAGAGACGGATCAGGAAATACCCTTTCTCGCAGCAGGGGGTCTACTGAGGGACTATTTGGAGCGTTTGGCTCGGATACTGGACATGCCTGTGTTCACTTTTCCAGAGCCGGAGCCAGTGCCTGATCCAGAGCTGGAGCCGGAGCCAGTGCCCATGCCGGAGCCGGTGCCCTTTCCAGAGCAGGAGCCGGTGCCCTTTCCAGAGCAGGAGCCGGTGCCCTTTCCAGAGCAGGAGCCGGTGCCCTTTCCAGAGCAGGAGCCGGTGCCCTTTCCAGAGCAGGAGCCGGTGTCCTTTCCAGAGCAGGAGCCGGTGCCCGTTCCAGAGCAGGAGCCGGTGCCCGTTCCAGAGCAGGAGCCGGTGCCCGTTCCTGTGTTTGTGTCTGTTCTTGTGGCTGTTACAGTTTTAGTGTCTGTTCGTGAGCCGGAGCCAGTGTCTGTTCGTGAGCCGGAGCCAGTGTCTGTTCGTGAGCCGGAGCCAGTGTCTGTTTGTGAGCCGGAGCCAGTGTCTGTTCGTGAGCCGGTGTCTGTTGCTGTTCCTGAGCCGGTGTCTGTTGCTGTTCCTGAGCCGGTGTCTGTTGCTGTTCCTGAGCCGGTGTCTGTTGCTGTTCCTGAGCCGGTGTCTGTTGCTGTTCCTGAGCCGGTGTCTGTTGCTGTTCCTGAGCCGGTGTCTGTTGCTGTTCCTGAGCCGGTTTCTGTTGCTGTTCCTGAGCCGGGTTCTGTTCCTGTGCCGTGGTCGCCTTGGTCGTCTCCGCCGTGGCCGCCTGAGGCGTCTTCACCGCCGTGGCAGCCTGAGGCGTCTTCACCGCCGTGGCAGCTCGAAGGACCTGCCCCGTTCCAGCCGCCTGCACAGCGGGATCCGCCCTGGCCGCCCGAGGGGTCTTCACCGCCCTGTCCGCACGATGGGTCTTCACCGCCCTGGCCGCCCGATGGGTCTTCACCGCCCTGGCCGCCCGATGGGTCTTCACCGCCCTGGCCTCCCGATGGACGGTCTGTTCCACCCTGGCCACCTGAAGGGTCGTCTCCGCCCAGGCCGCCCGATGAACTGTCATCCCCTGTGTCCATTCCCTCCCATGGTCCTGGCCCTCCATCCCTCCCCATGATTCCCTGATTCCCCACAGTTCCACCTCCCTCCTGGACTTTTGTCGAGTTGTTTTTTTTTGTCATGGAGCGTCTGGTAGCCGCTCCGTAGAGGGGGAGTTATGTCACAGTGTCTGTTGTGTTTCCACTAGGTGTCCACTAGATGTCTCCTTCCTGTCTCCATTCATCCTGGAACCACATTTCCCATAATCCTTGTTTGTTCCCATCACTTGTGATTGCACCCAGCTGTTCCCATTTATGTTGTTAGTGTCTGTGCATAAATACCTTGTCTGTGTTAGTTCATGTCACGGAGTCATTATTGTATGTCACTCGTCTACGCTAAGGTCTGGTTTCAAGTTTGTTCTCGTTTTTGTTCTTGTTTTGTTTATTTGTTCGCTGACTGATTAAATGGTTTTCGACACTGGCATGGATGACTACGATTCTGATTATTTGGACTTTGACTCTTGCATGGATGACGATTATTTGGATTGCCCTGATTACCATGTTGCTGCGTTTGGATCCACCCATTTCTCCGCTAGCAATCGTGACACAGACTCGTTGAATCAGCTCGTGGGACAGACAGTGGCTTTTCTCGTCGTCAGACTCGTTGAATCAGCTCGTGGGACGGACAGTGGCTTTTCTCGTCGTCAGACTCGTTGAATCAGTTCGTGGGACGGACAGTGGCTTTAAAGGTGTGTTGAGCTTTTCTCCCCTGCACCCTGCACACGATCTCAGGGACCTGGACACAGCTGAGGGGACAGATCAATTCGAAAGAATCTTCAAAGTTATGGGTCAATTTCATCCGTCAGAAACTCAGAGAAGACAGTTGTTTGATCTCACCACACTCGTGCATAAATCACTCTTGTAAATCTCCACACGTGTTTAATTCACTCTTTTAGACACTGCAAACTCACTCTATCTTCACAGCGATTAATCAACTCGTTTCTCTTTTCTTCATAGGATGTATGAACCACAGAATATTGGACTCAGAAGATAAACATGGATTCAGCGATCTTCCCAGCCGCTACTGTTACTGTCAACAGGATAACACACTCTGCCCACAAACACAGGTTAGTCGTACACTGGTGATGGCAATCTTCACATGTGTTTTTCTCCAAAAGGTGAATCATAAAGGGGTGCACTTAACTTTTCCTCGGTGAATCACGTGAATCCTGCAGCGGGTTTCCACTCTCTTTACTGCCAGTCACTCTCCGTCTTCCTCTGTGAAGTTTTCTCACTTACTTCGTTGCGTTGCTGTTCGTGGTTTCTTTAAAAGACTCACTTAATGAGCATGTCTTCGGGAGACTCAACATGGAACACCGATCAGGTCTTAAACCTCTGCTTCCTGCACTTGCCGCTGCTCACTGCCACTGCTACAATCCACTTGAGCACTCCTATGGAGCTTTCCTACTGCCAGAGCATTTCTTCCTTCTTACTATGCGTCGAGCCCCTCTCTTTATACTCCTTCCTTCCCGGCACATGCTTCAATGAAGCGCTACTCACGGGCTTCAGCTGGCGCTTGTTATGATCGGCGGCCATGACGGGTAAAAACAGAGCCGGCCCGGTGTTACACCGGCATTTCTTCCCCCTGGAAACAAGTCAACCATTCTTTGGTTCCCGGTTTGTTCACCCGGTGACACCTTAGCTTGTGATGTCGACTCAAGGACGTGAGAGCCCGGAGTGGCATGAACATCCAAGCTATAAAATTTAATGAATGTGTGCAGAGAGGACCAGCCTGCCGCATCACAAACAAATTGCAAGGGGGCACCCCTTGCCAAGGCAGCAGAGGAGGCGACCCCTCTAGTGGAGTGAGCCCTTAGCCGCGCGCCTCATAGGCAAGAGCAATAGCATCCCTGACCCAATGTGACATGGTCTGTTTGGTGGCAAGGGGTAGCACCCCTGTTGCTGCCCCCATAACAAACAAACAGTTGCTGTGACTTACGCCACTGGCTGGTGCGGTGGACGTAAGTCTGAAGAGCAAGGACTGGACTCAAGAGTGACCGGATGTACAGCCGAGAAAGGTACCTTAGGCAGGCAATCAGGATGAGGATGCAAAATCACTTTCACCATTCCTGGTGCAAATTCTAAGCAGGATGGCGATATTGACAGGGCCTGCATATCCCCGATTCTTTTTAGAGAGGTTATACCCATAAGAAAAACCATCTTTAGGGCCAGAAGTTTGTCAGGCGCTGACTCTAGAGGTTCAAAGGGGGTCTCAACGAGACCCTCGAGGACTCACAAAGTCCCACGAAGGTATCTTGGTTCTTACAGGAGGCCTCAGTCGTCTGGCCCCACGAATGAAGCAGAGGATGTCAACAGAGTGGCACCCCGTCAACCAAGGCGTGGGAAGCCGAAAGAGCGGCCACATAAACCTTGAGAGTGGGGGGACATGTGCCTGTTGATAATTTTTCCTGCAGGAAGTCCAGAACTGAAGCAATCTGGCAGTTTACCGGATCTGCATTATGTCCGACACACCACCTTTCAAAGACACTCCATTTGTTGGCATAACTTTATCTAGTGGAGGAGGCCCTAGCACTTAGAATGGTCTCAATAACGGCAGGCGAAAGGACGGAGGAGGATAATGAATAAATTGGATTCTGTATCCTATTTGTACTGTGCTTAATACCCAAGCAGAATGCCTGGCAGAATTGTCCACGCTGTCAGACTTTTTGATAGTGGTATCAACTTTAACACTTCCTTTTGAGGGGATGTTAGATGTTCCGTGCCCTGGATGAAAGAAGGAAGCAACGGAACATCTAACATTTCGCTGGAAACCGCTGCCCCCCGAAGCAGGTGGCAGGGATGGAGAGGTTTCGTGGGGTAACGAGGAGGGGCGGTCAGATATAATACGTGCCCCGTCCCACAGGGGGCTACCCCCACCAGACTGGGCGCCAGACCATCAGGACTTCTTATTTCTGTTGATGATCGTCCTGAGGTCTGGCTTGGGGGTTGCTGAGCGCGACGAGCCTGTCCCCAATTTTTACTAGGAGGAGCGCACCTAGCCACGCTCTGCTTTTTCACCTCCGTAGGTCTTGAAGGACCGGGGAGTGTGGCGAGGAAGGAACTGAACAAACGCCTCCTAATGTTTCTTAACCTCTCTGAACCTGGTGACTAGGTCGCCAAAACATGCCAGAGGGAGAAACCGGGGAGTCCAGAAGATAGACACGGTCCTTATCTTTTATGCCTGTGAGGTGGTACGCGCCGATGACGTCACCGACTGAGGCTATATTACCTCCGCGTCGATTCCATCGACGTGTTTACACACTATATTCACAGCAGGTCACGATTAAAGACGTTCCCAAAGCGCTAAGCAGCGCAGCATCGATTGTAGCTTTTGAAAGGGAACAAAGGTGTTCATGGATTTTGGAATTTTGGATTTTGTGTTAAAGCAATGAAAAATCATTCCCATTTTGGTCTGCATAGACTTCTGTTTCACTGAATGTGTGAAGAGTTTTGAATATGTGGCTTCATGACCGATGCTTGTTAGCAATTGAAAAAAACTGTAATATGAAATATGCACTGCGTCTGAAATCTATATTATTAAACTATATTGCATGCATAGTTTAGACTACCTTATACTATATACATAGTTAAAATATACTAAATTTGAAAAGGAGAAATGTTGCCTTGGCAACAAGCTGCTGGTTTTTTTTTTTTTTTTTTTTTTTTTTGAGTTGTGTTTATCATGTTGCTATGTAGATGCTAGGTGGTTGCCAAGTGATATTTCGGATGTGAAAGGAAATGGATCCTAGCATAATCATTGTTTACACTGGAAGCATCAGTTTTGCCGGTACTTAAGCTGACGGATGGAATACTTTTGATGTGCTGTAAATCGTCTACAGCTGCATTATTTTCTCTTTTTAAAATAAAAATTATTTTACTTATTAATCTTAAACAAGATTTGTTCATTTATTTAGCTAAAAGTTTGATTTGCTATATATTTAAATATAGCTGTAGAAGAAATGCCAGCTTGTGTTATTTCTGGACTCTAGTACAAATTAAAAGTATTATAATATATATAATTATATATTATTATTAAACAATAATAATAATCTTTTACTTCTAAATATACATGCAAAATTGTACAAATTCTAATGTTGATTATGATGATACTAATGATAATTATTATTAGGGCCCAAGCCCTGAAAGGGCGTTATAACTTCTGCATACATTAACTGGTCTTGATGAAACTTCAGCTGTGTGTTCGTTGTAAGAGGCCAATCACATGGATGTGACTATTGTGAGTCAAAGTTATAGCGCCACCAACTGGCAGCAGGAAGTGTGTAACTTTCAAAATGCTTTGAAATCACCCTCTTATTTTTACCCGATTTGCTTCTGGTTCTGACGCATTTTCTGACGCGATCAGCTAATCTTCCTTCCAGCAAATCAGTTTTGTCGTGCAGCGGCTCTGCTGGAATGTATGCAAATGTATGTTGTAATGTGCCATTGATAATTAAACAAAACGCTTGACTATAAATAAAAAAATAACTGTTTTAAATAAATAAATAACTGTTTTTAATAATAAATAAATAACCTTTTTTAATAACTGTTTTAAATAAATAAACAGTTACCTATTTAAGCATCAAGAACGGTAAAACATTAGGGAAGTCGGCGAACATCGTGTTGGCTACATTGAGATTCGATCTCGGATAGCTTGAAGCTCTGTGAGATTCATGTTGTTGCGTTATACCACTTAGCTACCGTCTAAATGCTGTTACACTTAGTCTTATGCTCTTCCAAAGCCTCATTGATGTAGCCTAATATGTTTCTATTGCAATGTTTTATGTTGAAATGTTTTCATTATTTATTCAATTTAATTTCAGTATTGTGATTATGAATTCGTTTAACTACAATGTTTCACTTGAATTCATCTGCTACCAGCTTTCAATCGCTCTGAATGAGCCGTGGCGCGGCGGCATATTACGCAATAGAGAGAATAAACTGACACTTTTCAAAGTCTGTGATTGTGGTTAAAGGCAGCAAATACACACCCGAATTTTACTGCCGCAGGAACGGCGACGGTAAAAGTATTATTCTGGTTGAGTACCAACTGTAATTGTGTCTGATTTTATTTATCTCAGTCGTTACAGATGCATTGACGTAATTTCCACTGAAACAGGAAGCTATGGTGGGACAGGTTCGTTTTTTTGTGAACCGGTCGAACCAGTTCACCAAATCAAACTGAATCGTTCAAAACAGAGTCAACGCTGATCCAGTTTTCTAAAGTTACTCGCTTTTGGACAAGCTTGACAGTCACTCCGACTCAAAATAAGCCAATATCCGCAATCCGTATATGTTACTCCAGTAACTCTGACAGTTAACTGATGGAACTGATAAGCACGAGCAGCTGACACTGAGCATGCCTTTACTGCCGAACGTACAATCAGGTACAGCCACGGTCGCTTTGGTCAGGTGGTATTTATAGAATAGGGGCGGAATGCTTCAGATTCTAGAGAGCATTTGATTGGACAGAAGATGTGATGAGAAGCTGAAGTCCGCGGTGACGTCATACGAATCCATGATCCATTTTAGCGGAAGTGAGAGACTGTAAGTTTTGAATGCTTATATCTCCTAAATGCGAATTTTGTCATTGTTTTGGAACACACCAGCTTATTTATAACATTAAAGGGACACTCCACCCATTTGCATTAAGCTTTCCATTGTTAGAAACCCAGTCATACTATTGAATGTTCGTGCAACACTCTCTCATTTTCCCCTGAGACGAGAGAAATCCGCTATTTACCTTTTTCACTTCCTCCTACAATGAAGCAAAAATCTTCATTTTACGTCATTGTAGGAGGAAGTGTAAGAGGGGGGGATTTCTGTAAAGACTACAAGCACTAGTTCACACCCTTTCAAACCCACCCATAGGGGGTTGGACCTAATGCGCTAACAGAGCTATCACAGATCAGTGGGTGGGACTTCACTTGCAGATACTGAAATCAATATCAGCCATCTTGTTTATAAGCTAAGCTAACAAGCGCTGTGGAGATAGGAAGTTACGACAATGACGGAAGAAACTAAACATGATACGGACGAAGAGGATTTTGAAATTCTGCTGCCCGAATCGACTGTTCGTGGCTATCTTTACGAGCCGCAATATAGTGAAGAGAAGCTGAGGCTGATGGAGGAACAGGAGGCGGCTGCCTGTCGCGGACAAGGAGCCCGGGCTGGCTCGAGCTGGGCGGACTGCTGGTGCCTGTGCTCTCGCTGTGCCCTACGGACACAGATAGAGTCCGTCTGCTGCAGAGAATTTCAACGATAGCAATTTCTCCTGGACGAAATCTGAATCAGACGAGCACACGGACGTTTGAGTTGTGATGTGAACCATCCTAGTTTCGCACCGCATATATTCTGACTGAACATCCAGGTATCATGCAATAATTCACCATATAGAAAGAAATACAAACGAGGAGTAATTCGCTAATGAGTTTGCCAATGTAACGGGGTTCGTTGTTGTGGGAAGAAGGAGGCGGGAACCGGCAAACATTTAAACATTTTAATAGTAAAATAAACAAATACAAAACAAAAGTATAAGCCAGCTGGCCACACACAACAGAAACAAAACACAACATAAAATAATACCTGTTTCTTTTGTGCTACCGCTCCTCCGTGAGAGAAATGAGACTGCTGCGTCTCACAGGTGTCATTCATTATCACTCGCGCCGTCCTCTCACGTCCCTCGCCCTCGTCCTGCTCGCCACAGCCAACTAACTAGACATTTTGTGTTAAATGAATTTCAAACTCTTTTGGCAGCTAGCCTTTTAGACAGAAGAGTGATTTCTCTGATGTTTGCGCTGTTCTGGATTAGTGGGAGTGGCTTGCGGAGCTGTGCAATGTGGTGCATTGTGGGAGTTGTTGTCTTACATACAAATGCGCCCTAAAGTTATTTTCTGTCTTTTCTCGGTCAAGAGGGCACCAAATTAAACATTTATTTTACATTTCGACTACATACACTCACCGGCCACTTTATTAGGTACACCTGTCCAACTGCTCGTTAACACTTAATTTCTAAGCAGCCAATCACATGGCGGCAACTCAGTGCATTTAGGCATGTAGACATGGTCAAAACAATCTCCTGCAGTTCAAACCGAGCATCAGTATGGGGAAGAAAGTTGATTTGAGTGACTTTGAACGTGGCATGATTGTTGGTGCCAGAAGGGCTGGTCTGAGTATTTCAGAAACTGCTAATCTACTGGGATTTTCACGCACAACCATCTCTAGGGTTTACAGAGAATGGTCCGAAAAAGAAAAAACATCCAGTGAGCGGCAGTTCTGTGGGCGGAAATGCCTTGTTGATGCCAGAGGTCAGAGGAGAATGGCCAGACTGGTTCGAGCTGATAGAAGGGCAACAGTGACTGAAATAACCACTCGTTACAACCGAGGTATGCAGCAAAGCATTTGTGAAGCCACAACACGCACAACCTTGAGGCGGATGGGCTACAACAGCAGAAGACTCCACCGGGTACCACTCATCTCCACTACAAATAGGAAAAAGAGGCTACAATTTGCAAGAGCTCACCAAAATTGAACAGTTGAAGACTGGAAAAATGTTGCCTGGTCTGATGAGTCTCGATTTCTGTTGAGACATTCAGATGTTAGAGTCAGAATTTGGCGTAAACAGAATGAGAACATGGAACCATCATGCCTTGTTACCACTGTGCAGGCTGGTGGTGGTGGTGTAATGGTGTGGGGGATGTTTTCCTGGCACACTTTAGGCCCCTTAGTGCCAATTGGGCATCGTTTAAATGCCACGGCCTACCTGAGCATTGTTTCTGACCATGTCCATCCCTTTATGGCCACCATGTACCCATCCTCTGATGGCTACTTCCACCATGTCACAAAGCTCTAATCATTTCAAATTGGTTTCTTGAACATGACAATGAGTTCACTGTACTAAAATGGCCTCCACAGTCACCAGATCTCAACCCAATAGAGCATCTTTGGGATGTGGTGGAACGGGAGATTCGCATCATGGATGTGCAGCCGACAAATCTGCGGCAACTGTGTGATGCCATCATGTCAATATGGACCAAACTCCCTGAGGAATGCTTCCAGCACCTTGTTGAATCTATGCCACGAAGAATTGAGGCAGTTCTGAAGGCAAAAGGGGGTCCAACCCGTTACTAGCATGGGGTACCTAATAAAGTGGCCAGTGAGTGTATATGATCCACTTTCAATAAAGATTAATGTTGAAATGGGTGGAGTGTCCCTTTAAGGCTAACCTATTCATCCTAAGAGCTAAAAAACTTACATTTTGTTTTCAGGGGTCCTTTAACTGTTTACTACGGAGCCCCTAAAGGGACCTTTGCAAAAATGAAAAATATAGAGACTTCTGCATGCTCAAGAGAAACCTATCTCCATTAGAGATAGTTTCTTTTGCGCACACAATAGTTTCCCGTGAGCACACGCTAGTTTCTCGTGCGCACGCGAAAGTTTCTCGTGAGCACGTGAAAATCTGTATTTTTTTTTGTTGCAAAGGTCCCTTTAGGGGCTCCGTAGTTTAATGAACTGTTATATGAAATCAGTGTTACATTTTCAATTGTGATTGTATTCAGGAAAACAGCACTCGTCGTGTGAGGTTGCTTAACTGTCTCATATGTTAAAAATATAAAAACTCCACTTTTTGAATTTCTAGAGGCAGTATGTTATTATTGAGTTTATTTTGTGTGTGCTGCACACATTTGTCAGTTAGGCTACACTCTCACATGAATGTAACCCTTCCATTGCTGTGTGCTTTGGCCTGCATTGAAGGATAATAACTGTATTAGGCCTTGTCTCTTCTTAAGAAGTTTAATTAACAAAGTCATAGAACCAGTTTATTTGTAGTGCATTGACAACATAGTTTTAAATAATTAGTTTAATATTTAGATTAATAAAAATATAAAAAAGACCTTGAGATAAATACTGTCCTTATTCAAAAGATAACTTTCCACTCATTTGAAAATGACCTATGACATTCAATGACATGAAATTCATCTAAATGTAAATTATCTTATGGATGTGGCTGTTGTGGTTCACGGTCATAGTGGCACCAGCTGCTGCAGTAAATGTGGCGTATTCAGAAGACTTTGATATAAATTTCTTTTAAATTTATCATGTTTAAATTAATATTGCCCGTTGTGCACAATTACCCTAAAGGCACTGGGGTGGCGGTGCCACCGGCTTGGGCCTGTCATCACTGCTTGCAGCTATATTTATTATTAGGGATGCATCGATCCGATACTCAGTATCGGTATCGGCTCCGATACTGCCATTTTTGCCGGATCGGGTATCGGTCAGACGAGGCCGATCCAAATCCGATATTGTGCATATTAATCTGTGTTATTGAATGTTAAGCCCCACAAAAGGCACAAAAACATTATAAAGCACCATAAAGTTTTCGTGCACTATCTTCTAAGTGTTCTGAAGCCATTATATAGTATAATGTGAGATATAAATTAATATTTAAAGTCATTAAATTCAAGATCACGTTAACTTTTTCCCTCCGCTGCGGCTGTCAGTCATTCTCCATTCAGCATCAAACAGCGCGTCGCGTTCGGACACAAGAGTCAACACGATGAAACTCTCCAAGATGATTCAATGCTACTATTATTATACTTGATCTGTAGATACAAGGTCTATGGTTTCGCATAAAACAACTTTATATTGCAGGACTTTATTGCTGTAACTAAATCATGTTACTTTCTACCGGGTGTCTGTCAGATCGCAACACTAGAGTAGAGTCAGAGCACTATAGTTCTTCACGCGCACAGTAACTGAAATGTAAAACTATTAAAAGAAAAGGCTCAATAAACGATTGCATACTGTGTATAATACACTACGCATCGATATGTCTTTCCTTTGTGCTTTGAACTTTTCAATGCGGACTCGACGTCCTGTGACTCCGTGTGGCTTCAAGCACATCATTCTGCGCTCGGGATGCGCATAAGCGCTGTGTGCCGCATAGGGGTGGAACGGTACACAGAAGTCACGGTTCGGTTCATACCTCGGTTCAGACATCACGGTTCGGTACGATTTCGGTACAATGGAGTGAAAAGCAAAGCAAAAATGCAGAAGGCATTTTTATAAATGTCTTAAACCTTGTATTTTTTTAAATAAGTTTTATTAATAAAGGCATAGAACCAGTTTATTTGTAGTGCACTGACAGTAGTTTTATATAATTAGTTTATTAATTAAATTATTAAAAAGACGAAAAGACCTTGAGATATGTTTGGTAATTGTACCTGAATGAATTTAAAATTAATTTGCTATTTCAGATCAAGATATTTGTTTTCCTTCATTTTAATTAACTAACTTTATTCTCATCTGAATTATAAATAATTGATTTCCGTATAAAATAATACTACCATAAAAACTTTTGTTAACAGTTGTAGGTTACAGTTTGACAAGAGTTTAGAGTGTGACAAAAGCACAATGTTGTGTTTTATTGCCAGTGTACACAAATATAAGTAAACAATTTGCAGTTTTAATGATGTCCTGTATGAAAAAAATGACGGAGTATGTTTTTACGTTTCCACTGTTCGATCGCCCGTGCCTCTCTCTCTCACACACACACACACACACACACACACTGTTCATCGCGCGATTCGCGCCCGCGCCTCTCTCTCTCTCTCGCACGCGCGCGCACACACACACACACACACTGTTCATCGCGCGATTCGCGCCCGCGCCTCTCTCTCTCTCTCGCGCGCGCGCACACACACACACACACACACACACACTGTTCATCGCGCGATTCGCGCCCGCGCCTCTCTCTCTCTCGCACGCGCGCGCACACACACACACACTGTTCGATCGCGCCTCTCTCTCTCTCGCACACACACACACACACACTGTTCATCGCGCCTCTCTCTCTCTCTCTCTCTCTCTCTCTCTCTCTCGCACACAGACACACACACTCCTGCATTGCAATCTTGATCGCAGCCTGTTCATTGCTGCGTTAACAGTCACACCAAAAGCGAATAGAGCGAAATTTATCGCTATTTAAGAGTTTTTTTTTTTTTTTTTACCGTGTATTCTGCGTGCAAATTCGTGCACCGAACCGTGACGCCCGTACCGTTTCGGTTCAATACGAATACATGTACCGTTCCACCCCTAGTGCCGCACTGTATTGGAGTCTTTCATAATCATATCATACTACTTTTGCGCAATGAAAGATTATTAATAGCCTTTCTTGTTCTGTCCTATCTATCATATGTTGCTGCCTCATTAAACAGCAGTGCTATACATTTAAAGCATGTCTCAATTTTATAGTAGCCTATATAGGCTATATATAATAATTTATCTTTTTGATTTTTGTTATCTTGTTTTTCATGAATGTATTTGACAACAATACAAAGAGCAATTTGTAACGTTTGACTAGATTTAGTGTTACACTTAGGCTGCGTCCCAATACCTCCCCTTACCCTAGATTTCTGCCCTAACCCTTGTTTTTGCGCGTTCTCGTGTAGGGTTAGGGTGTCCCAATACTCCAAAGAGCAATGGGGAGTGCTATTCTCCCCTTAAAATCAACCCTCAAAACATAGTGCGGTCCGATGCAGGCTTAAAACGAAGTGGAAGATGAAATTACCCAGGATACCTTGCGAACTCAGCGAGCCGGTCAAATTTTTCAACTAAGATGGCGGACACCGCTGGAAAGGAACAATTTTATTTTAAGTATATTTTCGCAAATACGCATGTTAAAATGTCGAAATATGTTGGAATATGTTAGTTTGATGCACATCCAATGGACTGTTGAGTTTTCAACACTAATGTTAGAAAATATTTCACGAAGCTATCTGACGATGTTCATATGATATCTGCCGAGTGCTTCAAAAGCAAATCAAATATACATCTGATCTGGGTAAGTTAGTTAATCTAATTTTATTTTCGATTTTGGCTTCCAAGGATTATAAAAAGAAGATATGTGAGGTAAAATTATTCAAAACTAGCCGCGTTCGTCTAGCGCATCATCTTCCCTTCACAGCGCGCTGTCATTTCTCTCTAAACCCAAACCTAACGTCAGAATCAGCACAGAGCACAATCGGTGATTGTTGTAAAGTGCAGTGTCTGCGGTTTCTTAATTGCGGGACGTTGGTGGTAAAAACAGCTACTAAAAGCACAATGATCCGCGCAAGAGACGTTGCCCCGGTTCCCATGGCGGCGCGCGCGCGTTCGGAAACGGATTGCAACTAACGTTAGACAAGCAAACTTTGGTTTTTGTGTGCGCTTCTAAACGATCAGATACAAACAAATATAGGGCAAAATTACCGGAAATGCGTCTTCTATATTCCACATGTCTTCTCTGTTGATTCATCAGATGTAGATAAACGAAACAAACAGCCCACACAACAGGCAACACAACAACTGGAACCGGCAATTTTATGAATGAAAATAGTAGTAGAAGTAGTAGACACTTTGACGCTGCGCGTGACGTATTGAGGATTGCCGCGCTAATTTGCATATAGTGGTGTCCCATTTCATAGGGAAAGATCTTCAACTCCACTTCCCTCGTTGAGGGGACTTTACTTTCGAGGGCACTCAAAACCAAGTGGAAGTTTTAAGGGGGGAGAAATGGGACAGGGCCTTATTGTCTCTTATTTGTTCCCCTAATTTTTTTTTCACTAAATGTTCAGATTTTATAGAATTATTGTGCACTCGTGATTTTTCTAGACTAAATTTTACTGCTGAATTATCCACTAATCTAGTTTATAATAGCATTTTTGTCACAGATTATGATAATATATTTTTTGGATTTGTTGTTTTTCTTTAAAATTAAGTTGTCTGTATTAAGTAAATTGTGTGTTGAACTTATAATCACTCTTTTGTGTGTTAAACATAGAGTTATAGAAATTTTACTTGATATAAAAAAAAACTGCACTGGTATCGGATTGGTATCGGTATCGGCCAATACTCAGAATTTTGGTATCGGATCGGATCGGTTTTGAAAAAGCGGTATCGTTGCATCCCTATTTATTATTGTTGTTATTGTTGTTTATTGTAACAATTATTGTTGTTAAGTTCCCTTCCTGTTGAAAATAAAGGTTACACAAATAAAATATATTCAGCCAATTGTATTATTGCTAAAGCAGCAGTGAGCTCAGACTTTCTTATTTTCAGACTAAGGGGTTAGAGTTTAAATCAGTAAGTATGAGCATCAGTAATGGTGATGCTTGCCTTAGCAAACACTGCTAATTATTCTGTATAATTATTGCTTGCAGAGCTATGCTGAATGTGCAGGAATGTACTTCAGGTGGTGTTTCAAGATTGCTCTCGTTGGAAGCAAAAGAAAGGCTCATACATTTAGAGGTTGATGTTGTGGCACCATTTATGCTCATGGTCACTTTAAAAAAGGCTCTTGGGACAATCAGGCGCTGGTGTATCATTTGCCTTATCGGTCTCCACAGTAATCCTGCCATCCTTCTTTTGGAAAAGATGTAGATATTGGCCTCTGTCCATTTTAGTGGGCGGCTGCCAGATGTTGGTCATCCAAGTGCTGGATGGTTTTCGGGGGGGATTGAACGAGTGAGAGGTTCGGGTCTGAATGCTTGAATAGCTGGGCAGGAGTCAGACCTGTAGAGAGCTTATAAAGGTGAACTCTTGAAGACAGTCCTATCATTGAAGTACTTTACAAGGGCCATCATCTGCTTACTTTGGCTGCATGAGGCTTTGATAGCAGTCCTTGAATGCTAGTCCAGCCAGCTTTTGTGTCCCCTGACCTCTCCAGCACCTTCAGACAGCTGAAGAAAGGATGAAGAATAAAAGCTGCAACTGAATCGCTGGATTGCTGTGGGTTGATTACCTACACAAGAGTGCTTGTGAACTTTTTCTTGCCATAATTTCTTTGGACAACAAAGTCGAATCTGTGAGGAAAAAGTAAGAAACAGCTGTGAGATGTAGTTGATTGTTGAACATATGTATATGCATTTTTCATATACACATGATGATCAAATTAACATATAAATAAGCATTGCCTTATCCTCTAAGGCTGCACTAAAGTGTTTATTTATTTAATTTACAGTTTTGAGATTCAAGTTGTTGACTTTATTTAAATTAGTATTATGAATTGTGTAACCCTGGTTAAATAATTGTTTCATGAATATTATTTATTTGTATGTTTGCTTGAATAGAAAGTTATGATTATTCATACATGTGCTCCACCCCCTTGCCTACGGATTTGTGCAGATTAGACAACAGATGCAGAGCGCCTGAGATATCTGATCTGATGTGAGAGTGTTAAAATGGAAAAAAAATATGATTCTTAAACTGTTAAAAGTTCACATAAACTGAACTAATCAGTGTAACTTCAAGATATTGGATGATCCAGTGTGATTGTGTCGATCGGACACTTCCGTGTCCATATTTTGACTCGTGTGGTTATGTCAGACAGACCGCATGGTGTGTTGAGTGTTCACTGCTGTTCGTTGACATCATTTTGGTTGCGCGTGCCTGTGGAGAAAAAAAAAAAGAGAGAAAAACGTGAATGGACAGGTAATCGAATACAATCATTTGCATAAATTGATTGAACATAAATTTAACTAAGTCCCTGCCAATGCAAATATTGTTAGATATACTCAATATTTCACGAGTTCACACTTACATCAATTACACAGAGTAAAGATTATGCGTATTTGGCGTGCTGTCCGGGGGGGAGGGCTCCGAGCTCGGAATTTTGCCCGAACCCAGAGTACTCCCCCAAAAGGCAAAAAGAGCTAAAGGACAGCCGCCAGACTAAAGACCCCCCAAAACGCAGAGAATTTGGCGGGCTGGCGTTTTTGAGAATAAGCCTGGTTGCTTGACCAGGAGGGCCTGCTGGCTCACGAACGGGGAGCAGTCGTAATTTGGAACAACAGTTGGGAGGGCTCGGACCGTTTCTCGACGGGAGCAGCTCACAGCGTCAGACAGGTGAGCTCTACCGGCCGATGAACAGCGTGATTTCTGCCGCCTGACCAGGAGGGCCCATGTTGCTTCTGGCGGAAGCAGCTCACTGCGCTAGGCGAACGGGCCCAATTGGCTGACGAATGGGGAGCAGCAAGATTTGGGAATGACGGGTGATCTCTGCCGACCGATGGGCGGGGAGCAGCGAGATCTAAGATGGCCGACCGATAGGGCCCATGTAGCTTCCGACGGGAGCAGCTCACAGCGTCGGTCTGGTGGGCTCTACCGGCCGACGGCGGAGTGACAAATTTTGGAAGCCCGGCCGGGAGATTTCTTGCTGTGTCTGCTGGGAAATCAATACCTGCTGGATGTGAAAGAGGAAACATAGATGAATGCTACGTCCGCTGGGAGACCAAAGCTTGCTGGACGGAGAAGGAAAAACAGATGCATGCTATGTCTGCTAGGAGACCAATGCTCGCTGGACAGAGGAAGAGGAAACATAGATGCATGCCACGTTCGCTGGGAGACCAATGCTCGCTGGACAGAGAAAGAGGAAACATAGATGCATGCGACGTCCGCTGGGAGACCAATGCTCGCTGGACAGAGAAAGAGGAAACAGATGCATGCGACGTCCGCTGGGAGACCAATGCTCGCTGGACAGAGAAAGAGGAAACAGATGCATGCGACGTCCGCTGGGAGACCAATGCTCGCTGGACAGAGAAAGAGGAAACATAGATGCATGCGACGTCCGCTGGGAGACCAATGCTCGCTGGACAGAGAAAGAGGAAACATAGATGCATGCGACGTCCGCTGGGAGACCAATGCTCGCTGGACAGAGGAAGAGGAAACATAGATGCATTCGACGTCCGCTGGGAGACCAATGCTCGCTGGACAGAGAAAGAGGAAACATAGATGCATGCAACGTCCGCTGGGAGACCAATGCTCGCTGGACAGAGAAAGAGGAAACAGATGCATGCGACGTCCGCTGGGAGACCAATGCTCGCTG